>NC_136470.1:81313718-82625985 GCF_902686455.1 Sciurus vulgaris | reverse complement strand
AGCTATCCCACTCCTTGGCTATACCCAAAGGACTTAAAATCTGCATTACTACAGAAATACAGCCACATCAATGTTTCATAGCTGCTCAATTCACAATAGCCAGACTGTGGAACCAACTAGATGCCCTTCAATGATGAGTGGATAA
Organism: Sciurus vulgaris; assembly: GCF_902686455.1. Taxonomy (NCBI): domain Eukaryota; kingdom Metazoa; phylum Chordata; class Mammalia; order Rodentia; family Sciuridae; genus Sciurus; species Sciurus vulgaris. Next base: position 82,625,840 of record NC_136470.1, on the reverse strand, counting down.
AGAAGCTGTGGTATATATATACAATGGAATATTACTCAGCCAAAGAATGATAAAATTATGACATTTGCAGGCAAATGGATGAAATTGGAGAATATCATGCTAAGTGAGATAGGCCGATCTCAAAAAGCCAAAGGACGAATGATATCGCTGATAAGTGGAGGATGACACATAATGGGGGGGAGGGAAGGGTTAGAGTTAGGGGTAGGGAGGGGGGCAAGTATGGAGGAAGGAACTACTGTATAGAGGGTAAAGAGGGGTGGGAGGGGTGGGGGAAGGGAAAAAATAACAGAATGAATCAAACAACATTGCTCTATGTAAATTTATGATTACACAAATGGTATGCCTTTACGCCATGTACAAACAGAGAAACAACATGTATCCCATTTGTTTACAATAAAAAAAAAAAAAAAAAAATTGCCCAAGCTGGCCTTCAACTTGTAAAAAAAAAAAAAAATGGGGAAGTCAATTGATCTTTCTAAACTTAAGTTGTTTTACCCATTGGTAGAGAACATTAGAATTAAATTATGTAATGTGATTTGCCTAAAGATTGGTCTATAAACTCAGTAAATAGTAATTGTTATTATTGATAACAGTAACAGATAAGAATATTAATGCATTATTGTCAACAAATTTAATGCAGCAGCCAGCCTTGGCTTCTCCTCCCAGAATCCTTTTCATAGTTTAGGAGATGGGAGAGAAAAAGGACAAAGAAAATATCTCGATCCTATTTAAGATAGCTATTTGCCTTTGATTGTATAGTTCTGAATGTCTTTTAATATCTTCTACATATATCTTACTGCTCGACTTACTAAAAGATTAAATAAATGTCATTTATAATAATTGGATTAAATTTACTACCTTTCTTTAAATATAATTTCGTACCCTATCAGAAATGTTTACATTTGAATTATTGTGATAATTTTTGTCAAAATATCATTTTGTTTTATCAAGCCTAAATATTAGATAACAAGACTTGGAGAATCCCATAGATATTCTTATAGGGGTGAAATCTGTGACAATGAATTTTTGGTATTAGTTAGGTTCATAGACATTCTTTCAGTGGTAATGATATTCCATGTGGTGTTTTTGTTATCTACTTCAACTCTTGACCTGCTGAATAGTGAAGCTGAAGTGTGAACTTGATATAGAAAATTTTAACTTATGTCCCTGTTGATAATGATATCTTACTCATCTGAAAACTTTCACACCTAAGATAATTCTAAAGAAGTGTAATATACACAAAGGAGCTGTCCTCCAAAAGATTTTATACTTTGAATATTTTTAAAGATTTCCAATGCTTAGTTACTAAATTTTAATGTTTTTTTCCTAAAAAGAAAGAAGAATAGTTTCAAAATAATTATTTATCCCCAGACAGCATTGCAGCATTACAAGAATATAATATCCTTACTCTGAGAGGCAACGGGACTGTAAGGCACAAAGTTTTCCATGTATGACTCAGGTGCCCTCCCGTAGATCCCTCTTCCAAGTTTTGACTTGGGATTCAACTTTAAGAGTTATAAGAGGTAACACACTTCATAAATTCCAGTTAAGTAAATTATAATTACAGTCCAAATTCCAATTAGGAAAATTCAGCATTGCTAAGCTGAGGAATGAAGCTTAAAGATACAATTAATATGAGCTTATATTAAAGGATTTGATGGAATTAATAAACTCTATCACAATAGTTTATTTCTTAATCTGGAACACAAGCAACAGGTTCTTGCTGTCAGTAACTAGCAAAGCAGCCTACCTTCTGTTTATTGCTTTTGAATAGTGGTATTTCATCAAATGAAACCCTGTAACCAGTGCAATTATGAGGGACTTGGACAGTTTTTATGAAAAATAAAGGAAAAAAGTCACTTGGAATCTTACAGAAGAAAGTTTAAATTTAACCCTTAAATATGAAAAATGTAAATAAAGAAAAAATATTGGAAAGGGCAAGAAAGAATACTTTTCTTCAGAATGACTAAGAAATATGTCCAGAGATATAAAGATAACAAGAAAGAATTACTGGCTTTGGTTAGAAAAGCAAGCATGATGCACTGGCTGATTCATGTACTTGGGTTATTCCTTATCAATACAGGGATAAAATTGATAAATTGAAGGAGAGGCATTAGTGGTTCCACTCAGTGACATCATTTTACTAGAATTGATCCAAGCAATTTCTTGATGTAAATTTACTCAAATTTGTTGTCTGTATAAAAGTCCCGTCATTTTTAGTTATTTCTGGTATTAATAAAACTCTCTATTTTTTCAAACCAAAAACTTCCCTTTTCTGAAGATCAAATAAATATAGCATATTATTAATATGTACCATATATTCATCTGAAGCCTCTTTGTCTCTCTTGCTCTCTCTCTACACACACACACACACACACACACACACACACACACACACTCTCACACATATGTATACATACATACATATACAAACATGCATATATTTTTTTCCAGTACTGGGAATTGAACCTGTGGCTTTGTGCATGCTAGGCAAGCATTCCATCCACAGTTCCCCGGACAATATGTTTTGAAATTAAAAATGATTTTTTTTGATCCCATCCTTTTGACCTCATTTAATTTGTATTACCTCCTCACAGACCAAAGTACACATACTCCAAATATTTGTATTTCACAAGTCACATTGAAAGTTATGACTTCAACATACAGATTTGTGGCCAGGAGAGAAGCACAAATATAAAGTCCTTAACAGAAGCCGAACTATTCGTATACCAAGTCTCATTAATCATCAGATGAGTACTGCTCCTGGAAATTTGTTCCCTGACATTTTTGGTCCAGCACATGGATAAACTAAAGAACTTTAGTAATCAGAGGAAGCCCTCATTCAAAGAAATGCAGTCTGACTATTGCAAGTGGGTCAACTACAAACTGAAGTGGTTAAAATGGGGGAATAAATATGAGTGGAATTTCAACAGCAACTGCTTTACCTCTTTAAATAAAATCTGCTGAATAGCCTACAATAATTTGCCTATGAACTTAGTCATGTGTTTGGGAACTTAAAAATGCTGGCTTCTTAACAAATCAATAGCACCAATGTATAACAAATCAGTTTTTACTGCATAATTGTTTTAAATTATTTTTTTCTCTGTTTTAAATTTTATTTTTTAATACATTTTATTGTGTATACAACATGATGAGATAAAATGCACATATACAACATGATGAGATAAGGTATACAACATGATGAGATAAAATGCACATATACAACATGATGAGATAAGGTATACAACATGATGAGATAAAATGCACATATAACGAAATGATTACTGGAATATATTTCATTTTATAATTTCATGCTTTTATAATCATCTGTACTTTATTACTGTTGTTTCAAATGAGATAGCCACAGTTCTTAGAATCTAAGATGAGTTTCATATTTAGAGTCCCTTGTGAGAATATAGGAAGTTGTTGTCATTTACTTGTATTTTAAAAGCATACCTGATTTTTTATTGTATGTATATCGCACTACGTAATGGATTTACCAACATTTTAAAATCAGAATTATTGTTTAAGTCCTGCAACTCATCACCTTGCTACTGAGTAATATAACCTTTTATAAATATTATTTGGTGATTTTTCCTCTTAAAATTCATAGGAAAAAATGTTAAGCTAACAACATAAATATTGTGTCCTTTCTGATACTATTTGTACATATATATTTTAATAAAATTATGCTTTTACATGTATACTCGCAACATAAATATAAAAGGCAAGAGTCATTTGAAAATGATATATTTCAACAAATTTTAAAGATAAAAAGAAAATGGAGAAAGAGTGAAGGATATTGTGGGAAACTGGAAGCAAATGTTAACTAGCACACAGGAGTTGGCCTTGCACACAGGGCAATGTCAGCAAGAAGGACATCATTTTTTTTTTTTTTACATCATTTTTAATGCAGGATCCAAGTTCAGTATTTACAGGCAGATTTGGAAACACATTTGGATAGATATTGTAGGTGAGTTGAAACATGTATTTATTGAAATAATGCAAAGAAATGAACTAAATAAAGTTAAAGATGTGTTCATTGGAGCTGCATAACCCATATTCACATAGACAACATAATGTAAGCAGATTATTGACAAGCCCTCTCCAAATCAAATTACAGACATAGCAGGGAAAACATGCTGTTCTCATTACGGAACAGAATACAAGTGCTATCAAACCAAAAACAACCTCAGTTAGAGGTAGACATTTGGGAAGAAGGGTCCCCAGAAGTGAAGTGGTGATATCTGTGTTTTACAGAGGGAACCTACACTTATCTGTATTAACAAAGTAAGTAACAATTGTATTAGGAGTGTATTAGAAATTCATTCTTTAGTATATTTTCATAATCTCTCATGCATGACTCCTAAGAGCTCTAAAAATCAGATTTCCTCTCCCATTCCCAATACATTGACTATAAAATTTACCTAATCTTAATTTACTTGGTGACAAAACCTGACCAAAATAACATGGAGCTATTTGTTCCTTTTGTTTATCACACTTGCTATAGATATTTATACTTTCTGTTTCAGAAATATTTAATGGTTTTAATTATAGAGTCTGCTCCAAATCTTACAGGAGATGTTACATATTATAATAGTACATAGTGTCTTTATGGTAATATTTTATAGTATCTAAATTATTCTTAATTTCAAAATGCATTTGATTTCCAGGATTTGTAAGAGGAATGATGGATAGATATAATTGAATATGTACGTGTGTAGAAAAACAAACACCAAATTCAAGTGATAGTTACCTTTGGAGGAAAGGAAGGAAAATGTGATACAAGTTCTACACAGAAGATTATTAAATTGGGTGATGGTCACATATGTATTTATTATATTAATTTATATTCCTTCTCTCTAATAGTTCAAAATGTTAGAAATTAGCCCTAAAAGAACTCAATATAACCTAATAGTGCTATAACCATATCCAAAGTACAGGAGGTGATATGGTAGTTAAAATGCTCTAAATATTTTTGGTCATATCAGAAGACAATAGACAAATGACTTCATTTTCATAAATGAAGAAACTGTACATGCATGTTATTTAGAGGTATGGATAATAAAATATACAACAAAAAAAGCTGGATGTCATTGCTTTTTAAGAATTAGTATTGGAAATGGAAGAGTACAGTTACTTTTAAATATATTAAATATATTACTTTTAAATATATTACTTTGACAATAAATTTAAAATGTAATTTTAAAAACAATGAACATTGATGCCTTTCAAATACACAGGTGAATAATATCAATTTTTATTGTTTTTGTAAAAGTTGATGTTCTTTACAGTAAAATGGAACTTAGTACTGAGTTGTCATGATTTAAGGAAAATGAATACTATAAGAATAGAGTGTAGTAGCAAATGTGACATTGCAGGGTACTGTGTAATTCTTTATAGATATGTATGTGTCTGTGTCTTATGTTAATAATATGCTTTTAGGCTCTCTACAGTTATACAGAAGATATTTGGAAATAAAATACAAATTCTTTCTGTTTAAAAAAATACAAACTCCTTCTACATAGAAATGCTCTGATATTTTCTCTGAAACTTAGGTGATCCAAATTATTGCTAAATACTAATATATACATAAGTTTCACCCTAAAGGCTTTTGATGGTAGATGCCTCTGCCCAATTTTTGTTGTCATTGTGTCCTTTTCCTTGATCATCAAAATCACCAACCTTCTTCCAACTCATCATTTCTAGGGTTTGCTGACATCTGACTAATACAACTTCTCAGCATTTTCCATAATTTGAACTTCATATTCCCTGAGACCCATGTATTACAATTTTGGGAATGATATAAGTAAGTTTAGGCATCCTGCTATTCTGCATTGCCCCCCTGGGCACAGTCCAGAATTATTTATGCCTTGTATCTAGCATGTCAAACTTCCTGGAATATCAATTTACCCTCCATTTCTTATTGTTCAAAACCCTGAGGTCCAGTTTAACTGTTATTTTGATCATAATACCTTACTTGATCACACTAATATGTTTGGAGAAGTTTTTACTATTTGAAAACTTGAGTGCACCTCTGAGATCCATGCCCAAAGGACCTGCAATTATGTAAGTGATGTAAGTGTTAGAGGATAATTGTGAGGTAGATAACCACATTTGGCCATTGAGGAGTGATTGGAAACCACTTTGAAGCAATGACTTTGTACAGGAGTTAACAGTATCTCACTTTTCTTGTTTCTAGGGAAAAAAGCAGAATATGCCTCACTATGGAAATAACCACATCCTATCAACAGGGTCAGGGTCAGATCCATAAAAACAGTAAACTTTTTAGTTTTAGAATTTCAGCTATGATATGACAGATGAAATTCAGTCTACTGAAACTAAAGGCCATAGGTCTCAGAAAGTGACAGATGAGCTTCACCTGCATTCTGACCTGAGCAGAGACTTGGCCCTTTCTAATTCTTTTCCTTTCTACAGAGTTTGTTCTTAAAAGATTGTTATGATTAATCACAAGTTTATGGATTTGAAAAGGTTATATGTTTACATATACATACCAGTTTGGTTTTTCTAGAAGTATGTGGTCCTACTAATCACGTTCGCTGAGTATGTGGTCTTACTAATCACTAATTCTCAACATCTTTTTAATTCAGCTTTCAGTCCTCTTTGATCATTTATCTCTTTGACATTTCTCTTTAATATCTGAATGTCAGCAATGTTCAAGCTATTTAATATAACTAATTTTAAGAAAACTAGATGCTTTATTTTCATGGATAAGAAAAAACAACTACATGTAAGCAGATTCCTTGTTTTAGTTTATTTTTTGCAAATGGTTTAGTTTTAGTCCTGTGAACACAAAAATATGCCAAATATTAATGTTAGATTTCACATTAATATAGATATATTGATAGATGAGAGATGATAGATGGATTGATTGATAGATGAAGGAAGCAAAAGAAGGAAGGAAAGATGATACTAATAATCATTGTTCAATAATTCTCCCATTTCCATGATTCCTATTTAAATTGCAGTACCCAGTTGTTCCCATGATTCAGACTTCTTTTATTGTTTTCAAGCGATTACTAAATTATTTCTCATTTCTCTATTTTGCCATATCATCAAGAGAAATGCTATCCAGCCCCTATTTTCTCTGGGTTATTTATCAGAGCCATCATCTTTGCACTTCTGCCTTTTGAACGGGTCCCTATCCCTTTCTAATACAGCTGATCTAGATCAATTTCTCTTTTTCTTAATTTAAAAATCTCTGCCTGCATATTTTATTCTTAAAGGACACTTGAAATGATCATTTTAAGGCAAGATGTTATATAAAGGGAACATTCACAATAACTACATATCTACAACTATCTAAAATTCATACCTACATGTATAGCTCTATATAATTACCAAAGTGAAGTGCAGATTAGATTATCATGTAGCATCTGATGGCTGCCCTTATGCTGCAAAGTGTGTTTTCAGAAATAATTTCCTGCCACATTCCTGACTGTATTTGCAGCCTGAGTTGATCCCTTCCCTGCTGTTTTCTGATCTGCCCCTGGGTTACTAACAGCCCCAACAGACAGACTGGCTCTTGCTACCTGCTGCTCAGACACAGATTAACTCACTACCAGCCATATGGGCTAGCAACTTCACAAATTCCTCTCCTTTTGCTTTTGGCTCTTTGGAAAGTTAATGGACAGTTTTTTGGTGGAGAGAAAAACAACCTGGTGGTGTGTGGACTGGGCAGTAATCGCCTGCACCCCACACAACTGGCACCTCCATCTGCCTTTCAGCAGCTATTTGTGTGAAAGGAATGAATTACTGCATTTATTTGGTACTACTCCTGTGTTGTCAGCCACTGTCATTTGCCTTGACTGGAAAGTCAAACAATTAAATACCTAATTCATATTTATCTAACATAATTATTAGATATAAATATATATAGTTAAAATATGTCTCAAAATGTTGATACATATGTATATATGTGTGTGTGTGTGTGTGTGTGTATTTGTGTACACACATCCAGTCAAGTAAGTTCAAATATCTATGCTCTTTCCTAAAGGCAGTAAGTCAGTGATTTAAGATTTAAAGAACAGTGTGATGAAATAACCCATTCAATAATTAGGCAAATAAATGGGCAAAGGAACAAAGCAGACACTTTTCAAAAGAAGGATAATTGGCCAACAACTATAAGAAAAAAAAAATGTTCAACATCTTTAGCCATCAGGGAAATGCAAATCAAAACTACACTGGGATTCTATCTCACTCTTGTCAGATTGGCTAGCATGGAGAGTACGAATAGCAATAATTATTGGCAAGAAGGTGGGGGTTCCAGTGGGGTGAAGCAACTCTTATACACTATTGGTGAAAATGTAAATTAGTATAAGCACTATGGAAATCAAAAGGAAGATTCCTCAAAAACCAATGTGATCTATCTATACCACTCCTCTGTACCTGTTCAAAGAATTAAAGTCAGCATACTTTATACAAACATGTCTACCCATTTTTATCGCAACACAATTTACAATGTACAAGTTATGGAACCAGAGTGTCCATCAACTGATTAATAGATAAAGAAAATGTGGTATATATATATACAATAAATTTTACTCAACCATAAAGAACAAAATTACGTTATTTGCGGGAAGATGAGTGAAAGTGGAGAGCATCATGTTAAGCAAAATAAGCCAGACTCAGAAAGAAAAATGTCATGTTTTCAATCATATGTGGAAACCTAGAGGGAAAAATGAAAAAAAGAGGGGGATGTCATGAAAGTAGAAGGGAGACCATCACAGTACAGGACAGAGATCAGAGGAGGAAGGAGAGAGGAGGGAAGGGAAGGGGAGGTGTTTGAGAGTGATATAGATTAAATCATGTTATATGGATATGCCATAATGAAACACACTACTCTGTATAATTAATTTGCACCAATATAAAGTCTTTATGAACATAACCCCCCATTAAAAAAAAGAAGGAAAAAAAAAATAAAAGAAAGAAAAGAAATTGTGTGGTGAGATGGGAAGACCACAGGCTGCAAGCTTCCCTTCTGGGTTCATGGTGACTTCCGACAAGTCCTTTCTCATGCCTTGATTCCCTCTGAAATAATGTGTGTAAACATGTTGTGAACTGTACTGAAACATAATAATAAAACTTAACTGTTTAATCGTAAATACCATGATTAGATGATTGGCTTTTTGGAACTTGAATGCAAAGTTTTAACAAAGATTCTTTATTCTGAATCTCTAAAATTTTAATAATCATTTTTCATTTGCAAGCGATCAGTGTGTGATCATGCTATTAGAAGTCTTAGGTGTTTAACATTATTTCATATTCTGCTCATCTTGATTCCTTTCTCTAAAAAAATAGCCTTTTATTGGTTATTATAGATAGAATAATTGAAATAAAATTACTGACTTTAGAATCAATAAGCAATCATAAAATGTTTTACTTTATTTCTTTTCCTTAGCTAGAGGCATAACTTTTTTTAAATTTGGATTTTAATTATGTACATAAATAATAACGTGAGAACGAGGAGTTCTAAGGCTTGTACATTATCTCGAGGTGAAAGGATTTCAGCTTAGTTCACTTGTAGTATGGCCTCACCCAAGATAATGAGAAGTACTACTATAAATTTTCCTGAAGAAGAAGGCAAGTTTACTATATTCAATACTGACTTCTCTGCCATTTTTTTTGTAGAAATATTGATTTACTCTTGGAAGTTTCTGTTGTTTAACTACAACTGATTAAAATGGGCAGAAGTAGAGTTTTCTACTTGTTTCCAGGTGAATTCTTCACATTTCCTGGTTTCTGAAAGTTCTCCTTCCATAAATCTTTTATGATTATTTAACCCCAGTCATGTAACTTCTTCCCAGTGACCTGGGCCAATGCAGTGGTTTCTCAGGGGTTATAGAGGCAGCTAATCCCATGAAGCCAAGTGCATATACAAGCTTCTTTATTTTTGAAACTCTAGTGAAAAGGAGTCCAACAAAGCCAGCGAAATCAATGACACCAAGTCTTGGAAAGAAATCCAGGAGATATATCCAGGAGATATTCATAGCTATCTGGTCCCATTGAACCAAACTTTGCATTTGGGGCTTAGTGTGGGAGCATGTTTCCTGACACCAATTTGTATATGGCTCTCAATGATGTTGGAGCTGTGAGGCTTTCTTCTAATTGAGTCCTTGGCTCTTCCATATATTTACATTGACCCTCAACAACTGAGTAGAGTGTAAGCTCATCAACTTTCATGGAATTTTTGTGAGGTGCATACTTTTTTAGTGCTGCATAGACTTTGAAGGTGAGCAGGCTTAGGCTTGCTGACCCCACTGACCCCTGATTACCTTGAACACGTCCCTGACAGAGGTGGCTCCTCCAATAGGATCATCTCGGCTTCTGCCCCACCCACTATGGAGGCGTAACTTTTCAATCGTTTAATATATTTAAACTATAAACTGTGGTAATTCATATTTAGTCATTTTGATGGTTTATGTTAAGATTGGAAATGGTACAAATAATTAAATGATGTTTTGTATTTATGTTACCTTTATTAAATATCTCATTTCCTTTTGATTTAGACTCCCCTGGAGTAGTTTTAAAAATGAATAAATATTCTGGACTATTATAAAATTAACCTTACAGCATAAATACTTTTTATATGCAAATATGATCTCTTAAGTTGCTTTTCTTTATTTTTCTCATTTTTTTATTTGAATTTGCTGATTATTAACACTTCATGTAAATTAACATTGTGTTAATTTATCATTGATTTACATTGGAAGAAACAATATAATACCCAAATAATACAATTTATAATATATGTAGTTTTACCTATATTACATTGTGTTCATTAGCTATTAGTCACTGTGACAAAAATGCCTGATGAGAACAATTTAGAGAAGCAAAAGTTTATTCTGGACTCATGGTTTCAGAGATCTCAGTCCTTGGTTGGTTGCTTCGATTGCTCTGGGCCTGTGGTCAGGCAGAAAGTCATGGTGGAACAGCTCAGGGGAGGAGAACTGCTCTCAGCTCATGGCACCTGGGAAGCAGATAGTAAGGAACCAGAGACAAAACATAAGCCCCAATGGCATGCTCCCAGTGACCTACATCCTTCAGTCATGCCCCACCTACCTATAGTTATCACCCATTACAGTATTCTTTTCAAATTATTAAGTCATCAAAATAATTAATCTACTTATTACATTATAGCCGTCATAAGCTAATCATTTCACTTCTGAATATTCCTGCATTACCTCATGAGTTCTCCAGGGGGCATCTCATAGCCCAGCCATAACATATAGGTTGTCTGGTGTCTATTGAATTAGATATGCATGCAATGGATTGTGTGTGTATCTTTAAAAGTACATCTTTGTGCAGATATTTAAAAAACTGATGTGTAATCAAAATAAATTATGCCTCTGCCTAATCAGAATTTATTCTACTTTTCTTCCTAGTCTTTATTTTAAAAGTTTCTAATTTAGAAAGGATAGGGAGTACATTTTTAATTGACTTTATATGCTAGTATCTACCGGAACATGGAATTATTAATTATAATATAAACCCTTAATTGTTGAAGAATTGAATGGGAGCAACTGAGAATTAAGAAGACTTTTGGGTTTCTTTCCTATTATATATTGAAAAATTGTTACACTTGCCTGATACATTATTACACATAAATAACTCAGAAGAGAAGTGAACTGCAGATGCTTATGAAGGCTAAAATACAGATAATATTGTGGACAATGGCCCAGTTAAACTTTATCTGCTATTCTATTACATTGGTAACAGGGAGTTTTGATTGCACTTTGAAATGGATTGTTGACTATACATTATTTTCAAAATCAATATCCAAAAATAATCTATAGCTTTAATTCTGGAGAAGATTCCATGTACACATTTCTTTACTCCAATGCCTATAGTCATAAACTATGGGAACAATACAATAAGCAACTAAAGAAAAATCTGGAAAGGAGGTAGGAGAAAGGCAAATTGGTTTGTCACCCCAGCACTGGCAAAGCCCCTTAACTCTAAGAAGGCTATGGTCCCCATACTCAACAGATGTTGACCCAGGAGTTTCCCAACCTTAATCAAGCAACAAGGCAGCCCAGGTTGGCTCCTTCCTTCCCTTGTTGATACAGGAGCTTACTTAAAATACCAGGCATCACAGCACCACAGCAAGGGAGAAAAATTGGGAGTAACAATAGAAGCCAGAGGAAACGCTCTTGCATATCAGGCTGGAACTCCAAACCATTGGGCATCAAGACACAAAATAAATGTGGTCACAGTGAGCAGCCCAACATAGGAAGATTTTTTAAACTCCTGTGTGCCTAATACCTTTCTCAGCAGCCAAACCTAGGAAGCCATTTTATTTCTGAGGTTTTGAGTCACTCCATTGCCAGACATGCCTAGGGTCAGGAAAGAGGAGTGCTAGTCAGGGATGCTCCATAATGTGTTCTCCGTCCCTGACAGACAGAATCCCACCACAATAAATTCCTGGCCACAGAAGCCATTTGATCCTGAGACCAATGACTTCACCTGATGAAAAACATCTTGTAGTGCTGGCTTTCAGAAACCTCTTGGCCCTCCCCAGACATCTGCAGAGACCAGTGGAAGCCCCAGCAGTACCAGAATGAATATCAGACTAGAATACACTAGATGAGCTTTAACAATCAAACTGTCAGAGAAACAACTCACAGAAGAATGCCACGACCTGAATGCTAAGGCTAAGCAGAGTGTCCACCTGCTAGAATAAGAGATTTTTAGAAGATCCAGAGTCTCCTAATGTAATAAACAAAATAGCAAGGATATTATTCCAAATCATATAGTTATACCAAGAACAAAGAAGATTACACCTTGAATGAGAAAAGATCAGCCAGCACTAACTTCAGATATTGAAATTTTATGACAAGGAGTTTTAATCAATGGTAGAAAATTTACCTAAAATTTAACCAATTATAAACTTTCATGAAACGAATGAAAAATTCAACCAAGAAATACAAGTTATACAAAAGAACCGAGTGGAAAATGTTAACCTGAAAAGTGCAATAACAGCATTATAAAACTGACTTGTAAGGCTCAATTATATATTGAAGATAACAGAAGACAAGGATGGTGAACTTGATGGATTAATAGAATTTGCCCAGTTTGAACAAAAGAGAAAAGTAAACTGGAAAACAATTTAAATAAACTAAATACTCTCTGGGACTATGGACAATATTCCAAGATCCAATGTTTGTATTGTATTATCAGTGTCCCAGAAGGAGAGGGAAAGTAGAGTCTGTTTGGAAGAGTATCCAGAGATATAATGACAAACAACTTCCAATATTTGGCAAAAATGATGCAAACATATAGATTCAAGAAGTGGAATAAATTCTAAACAAGGTAAGTCCAGAGAAATTCATGCTGAGAAAAATCATATTTAAACTTATAAAAGCTAAAGACAAAGAAAAAGACATTGAAAGCAACCAGAAGTGAGATTTCCACCACACTTTACCTAAGGAGGTACTGATGTTTTCCTTGATGCCTTTAGGTTTTAGTAAGTCACATAATTATGTTGTAATTCCCAGAGCAACACTGACAGAAACCGTACAGAGACCATCTTGTTCACAGCCCACAGTGCCAGGGCCCTGGGAAAGTCAATCGAAGTGCCTGCATTGGAGACATAATGACTGATCAGGAAAAGTTTTCCAGCCCAAGTTTGCTCCCATTGACTTCACCATGCCCCTCTATCAATTATCATAATAAAGATACAAGGAAAACCTAGCCCTTACTTGGCTAGGTTTCTTGGGAATAGAAAGGGGGCATTCAGAGACATCATTTTTTACTGTTTCCTTTTTTTTTAGGAATGATACAGAAATACACTTTCACAACTCCATATGGAACTGGAAAACTTGTTTTTGTGTTCCACAAAAGGCAGAGAAAGCAAAACAGAGGACAAAAGCAAAATCCACAGGACATACATAAAAAAATTGCAGTGAGATATTTAAGTTCAATTTATTAATAGTTATCCTGAATGTGAACAGTGTAAATATACCAATGAAAACCCAACTACAATCTTTAAAAGAAATTCACTCTCAGATCAACATTATATGAAGATTAAAAGTGAAAGGATGCAAAAGATGAACCATAGAAACACTATTTTTTAATAAAAGAAAAGAAGGAATAACTGTATTAATGAGAAATGAAGTAATTTCCAAAATTCACTAGAGATGAAGAATGACAATTCAATAACAGAACGATCAACATACCAGGAACACATAACAGTTCTCAATGTGTATCAAACTGCAGAGCGTCAAAATACAGGAAGCACAAGCCAACAAAACCAGAAGGAAAAATTGACAATTCCACAATTATAGCATTGACTTCACCATGCCCCTCTATCAATTATCATAATAAAGATACAGGGAAAATCAGATAATAGAGAAAATTGATTATACAAATACCTAACACATCAAAAAATAAAGTCAACAAAATTGGTAAACTTCTGGTAAGACTGAAAGAAAGAAAAAGAAAGAGAAGAACCACTACTAGCAGGATGAAATTGAGAAGATTGATACAGACACTGCAACCAGTGAAAGGGTAACAAATCATCATTCTGAACAACTTTATGCTCATAAATTCAAGAAATCAGAGGAAGGATCAATTATATGAAAACCACAAAATAGCAAATCCCATCAAACCATTAAAAAAGTAAAATTTGCAATTAAAAATCTCCCGAAGAACTCCTCAGCCAGATAGTTCCACTGGAGAAATTTACCAAACATTGGAAAAATCAAAACCAATTGCATACAGTCTTTCTCAGTATTGTTCTAATACTCAAAGCAGACATAGTTTTAAAAAAGAGAAAGACTGATATCTCTCATGAACTTTGACAATGAAAATTATCAATAAAATATTAGCAAACAGCATACAACAATGTGTAAAAAGAGCTGTATACCATGGCAAAATAGTCTTTATTCTCAGGTATGCAATGTTGGATCAACATTATAAAATCAATCAAGGCCATTCATCACATCAACAGGACAAAAAGAAAAAAAAATCAATTTATGTATCAGCTATCAGAGGGGATCCTTGTAGTTGGGAAATGTTCAATATCCTGAGTTTGGTGTGATATGAGCCTATACACACATGATAAAGCTATATACAACAGTCCCTATACATACTCTAGTGAGTACAAATAAAATAGGTGGTCTGAGGAACAGCAATACAGTGTATTAAAGTCAATATTGTGATTGAAACATTATAATTTTGCATAAGAATACCATATGGGAAATAAAGTAAAGCGCACACAGGCTCTCTCTGCATTATTCTTACAACTACATGTATATCTAAAATCATCTATATCCTATTTTTGGTGAAAAATTCTCCCAGTCAAAAATCAAGAACACAAGCAACAATAGGTGTTGGCAAGGATGTGGGGGAAAAGGTACACTCATACATTGCTGGTGGGGCTGCAAATTAGTGCAGCCACTCTGGAAAGCAGTGTGGAGATTCCTCAGAAAGCTTGGAATGGAACCACCATTTGACCCAGCTATCCCAATCCTTGGCCTATACCCAAAGGACTTAAAATCAGCATACTACAGAGATACAGCCACATCAATGTTCATAGCTGCTCAATTCACAATAGCCAGATTGTGGAACCAATCTAGATGTCCTTTAATTGATGAATGGATAAAGAAACTGTGGGTATATATATGCAATGGAATATTACTCCACCATAAAGAATAATAAAATTATGGCATTTGCAGGCAAATGGATGAAATTGGAGAATATCATGCTATGTGAGATAAGCCAATCTCAAAAACCCAAAGGACGAATGATCTCACTGATAAGCGGACGATGACACATAATGGGGGGGTGGGAGGGGTTAGTGTTAGGGTTAGGGTTAGGTTTAGGGTTAGGGTTAGGGTTAGGGAGGGTGGCAAGAATGGAGGAAGGAAGGACTGTACAGAGGGAAAAGAGGGGTGGGGGGAAGGGAAAAAATAACAGAATGAATCAAACAACATTACCCTATGTAAATTTATGATTACACAAATGGTATGCCTTTACTCCATGTACAAACACAGAAACAAACAACATGTATCCCATTTGTTTACAATAAAAAAAGAAAAAGAAAAAAAATTATTTTCTTATGTTAATATTAGTTGAATGATAATAGGGTAGTACAAGACCAATCATAGTTATTGAAAACTTTAGATTTACCTTATTTCAGTCATTCTGAATTGTATACCTATAATACATCATGTACACCATAAAACTATACAATTTTTGTTAATTAAAAGAATTTGAAAAGGAAACCAGACAATTTTAATATTTGTGACATAAATTCAGTGGTTAGGGTGAGGTCTTATGGGAGTCAAGAAAATAATAAAATTTTATGAACCCTATAAAGTAAGTTCACCCTAGGTGTCATGATTTACTTTCCTCTTCTACCAGCAGGCTTAATTAGGATAATAATAATAAAAGTATTATGATGAATTTTTTTACTTCAGGTACTGAGATATGAAATGCATCAATTAATACTTACACAATACATGCATTTCCATATCTTCTTTAAAACTTCAAAATCAAAACTGTTGGAATGAGTATGAGAGTACACTATACTCATGACATGCTTAAGATACAAAGCTTGAAAATAAGTCTAGACACTCCATTTTTAACTCTCAATCTATGATCTCTACTATTGTCTGATTAAGGAAAGTAGGTTTTGAGTGTGTTTTGTGTTTCTTTCACTACTGTTTTTGTACCATTTAATTCTGGTCTTGGAAGAAAAAAACTTTTTCTTGTTTAACTGGGTGAACTTCCCAGTAGCTACAAGCATGCATTGTATGCCTCTGTGTACAGAAGCATTATACTTAAAAAATGATAATTCTATTTTTTGAAGACTTACTACATAGCAGGTACTACATTAAGTACTTATATTACTTCAGATAACCCTCAGAATAACCCTGAAAATTAGCAATGATCACATGAGGAAATTGAAACTTTGGAAGAGTAAGAATGCAGTTGCAGAATCTGGATTTGAACCCAAGTCAGTTTGAATCCCAAATATGTACTCACAAATATGATGACTAACTGGATGAATAAAAGGAGGCATACTTGGATGGATGCACAGATGAAAGGGTCATATTGGAGTAAAATTGAATGTATAATATATTAACTTTTTAAAATTAAAGCATAAAACATATATATATAAAGTAAACAAATCTTAAGTGTGTAACCTTAAAAACTGAGAATATAATGCATAGACAAGGAAAATAAATTGAGAATTATTGACAAACAGTGGAGATAAGCTGTGAACCAAGATCGTCTGGATTTTGATGATTTCTAAGAAAGAAGAGAAAAGGGCAAATTTTGCCTAGGTTTCTTTGGGTGAATCAAAAGAAAATTTTAGAATTGTCTTATTTTACAAAATTCAATGTATGTGGACATTGGGAAAAAAGAAATAGAGGTGATAGTATCTTAAGCATTTTTTAACCTGAATACTCAAATAACCAAAAAACTTGAATAATCAAAACATTCTAGAAATATTTGAAACTTCAGAAAGTGTAATTATTAATAAAACCATGGCTATTGAAAAACTTCCTCTTAAACTCTACCTCTTAAATTTAAAGGTTTTTGGTCCCAAAATTTGATTTTTCACTTGGTTCTTTTGATCTAGGAATGTGTCTTCTTTCAGAAGTAGGATGATAAGTAAGTCTCAAGTTAGTCCTCAAAACTTGAGGTCTTAACTTTGTCATCCCTGAATAAAAAAACTCTGAGTACAATTTATACCTTCATTTTAGTGGACACTAAGTTTGCTATGCTTCTACAGATGACAGGAACACATCTTTCAATAATGCATGTGCTTCTTGTAAACATTTTCCCCATCTCACATGCACATATGGTTTGAGAGAGCTCAGGAAAGGACCATGGGAAAGAGCCCATTAGTGTGTGGAATAAGACCTATGCATGTCCAGCAAACAAAAAGGTGTGTTTATCCCAATAATCACCCATAAGAGGCATACATCTACCAGGTTTTCCCAAATTGGAAACACTGAGCTTTACATTCAAAGTAAAACAGTACAGGGTTAGAAACTTCTAAAAACATGAATAAACCTCAGATTATTTATGTAATGTGAACAATTAGTGAAAGAGATTTTCTGAGAATTATAACCAAAATCCCAAATTCTGATTCTCTAACTTCTGTCAAAAATCATTTACATGCTTATCATTAGCAGCCTTATCTACTCTATGAAGAGTAGGAAAGACTACAGTCTTAGAGTTACACTATTTTACCTATCAATATTACTTTATCGATGTATATAGTTTGTTTCTTACAACATTTCATGAACAACATACATATATGTTATAGATATATATTGACATTCTTATCTTGTCTGAGAGCTTGAGAAGATTCAGAATGTTAAAACTAGACAAATTGGCCCACCGTGTCTGGGCTGAGTTGTAGTGGACATTTCAAGGGCAGCCCATCTGCAACCTGTGAGCCCAGCACCACCTCCTGTAGAAACCTGAGCCCGCTGTCCACGTTTCTCCCTGTGCCTCATAACCATGTCCACAAATGAGAATGATAATTCACCAGCTTCTTGGATAAACAGATTCAAGAACAAGCACAAAAGACAGTACAGAAAAGAGGCAATGCCAAATAGAAGTAAATATGGAGCTGAGGAAAGCTAAGAAGGATGACCAGATGCTAAAAAGGAGAAATGTAAGCTCCTTTCCTGATCATGCTACTTCTCCACTACAGGAAAACCACAACAACTAGGGCACTGTGAATCGGTCAGTTGATGACATTATCAAAAGCAATTTAGAAAGAAAACTCCAAGTTACTCAAGCTGCTAGGAAATTTCTTTCTCAGGAAAACAAGACCCCCTCAGACAACATAATCCCAGGCTGCTTTGATTCCGAAATTTGTGTTCTTCTTGGGCAGAACTGATTGTGGTCCCTTTCAGTTTGAGTCTGCTTGGGCACTCACTAACATTTCATCTGGGACATCGGAACAGATCATGGCTGTGGTGGATGGAGGTGCTATCCCAGCATTCATTTATCTCTTGGCATCTCGCCATGCTCATATCAGTGAACAGGCCGTATGGGGTCTAGAAAACATTGTAGGTAGGTGATGATTCAGTTTTTCGAGACTAGGTTATCAAATACGGTGCAGAGGTCCCACTGCAGCTCTTCTTGCAGCTCCTGATTGTCAACTTAGCATGTGGTTACTTATGTTATCTTACCTGGACACTCTTACAACAAGAATCTGGCACCTTTGTCAAAAGAAGAATCTGGCACCCCTATTAGATGCTGTTGAGCAAATTCTTCCCACTCTAGTTCATCTCCTGCATCACGAGGATCCAGAATCCTGCTGGGCTATTTACTATCTTACTGATGGGCCAAATGAACAAACTGAAATGGTTGTGAAAACAGGAGTTGTGCCCCACCTTGTGAAGCTTCTAGGAGGTTCTGAACTGCCAATTGTGACTCCTGCTGTACAAGTCAAAGGGAATATTGTAACCGGAACAGATGCACAAACAGGTTGTGATAGATGCAGGCGCACTTGGCCATCTTCCCAGCCTGCTAACTAACCCCCAAGCTACTATTCAGAAGGAAGCTACATGGACAATGTCAAATTTCACAGCTGGCCCACAGGACCAGATACAGCATGTTGTCAATCATGGATTAGTCCCATTCCTCACCGGGTGTTCTCTCTAAGGCAGACTTTAAGACACAAAAGGAAACTGTATGGACTGTGACCAATTATATGAGTGGTGGGGCAGTTGAACAGATCATGTACCTTGTTTGTTGTGTCATAATAGAACCATTAATGAACTTAACTGCAAAAAATACTAAAATTATTTTGGTTGTTCTGGATGCCATTTTAGATATCTTTCAGGCTGCTGAGAAACTAGGTGAAACTGGGAAACTGATTTTAATGAGTGAAGAATGTGGAGGTTTGGACAAAATGGAAGCACTACAGAACCATGAAAATGAGTCTGTGTACAAGGCCTCATTGATTGAGAAGTATTTTTCAGTAGAGGAAGAGGAAGATCAAAATATTGTGCCAGAAACTACCTCTGAAGACTATACCTTTCAAGTTCAGGTTGAGACTCTTAGGACCTTTAATTTTGAGACGATACAGCTGAGGCATAAAGTTTGTTGTGTACTAGTTTGGTATAAGTTTGTCTTACTGTTTTTCTGCAAGAGCACTTTTTAAATGTGGTTTGTTACTGTAGCACTTTTTATAACAAAACTATATTTGAACAATTCCAAACTGTACATATTGTATGAAACTTGTCCTCTATATGGGTTTCTTATTTCTATGTGGAATTTCGTATCTTACAGTGTCCTGTAAAGAAAAATTAAATTCCACCCTTCTCTTTACTTAAAAAAATAGACAAAATGATAAGTAAAAAAATGACTTAATTCTTGTTAATAAAAAGAAATTAAATGGGTACCCTTTGAAATGAACATCGAGCATTTTTAAATTAATATCTCATTATCTTTTCTGCAAGGGGTTTACAAATAGCCCACTGATATTTTCTATATTGTTTTCTTTACAGCAACTGCACAATTTCATTGGAGGATCTATAAATTAATCAGATTAAACAAAGTTATCCCATAGTAGTCAATACTTCCCAATTGTAGTGGCTTTTACAGGTTTATATTTTGCTCATTTTACATATTCATTCTGGACTATGTTCTGACCTGTTTCCCGTCATTTCTGCCCTGATAAAAAAAAGTTCTATAGGGAAGCCTCTGTGCAGAATATGGCTGGTATGTGGCAGAGAAGAGGACCTTGTGTGTCTCGCATTAGGATGCTCAAGACTAGAAGTGACATGTGTCATTTCCTTTCATTACTCATTGGCCATACCAGTCACATGACCACTCAACCATAAGTTAAAGGAGAAAGTACAACCATCCATATTCCCAAAGGGAGATAAGAACCAGAGTATTTGCAATGCATTGCTAACAAATATCATGAACTTGTTAAATGTGATTTCAAAAATGCTGTGCTCTGTTATTTTTGGAAGTATGATCTCTAAGAACACCCAAAAATTGGAAGCTGGAATTTACATGTACATAATTATTTGTCCAAAGCATTATGACTCTAAAGAGAAACTATGAAAAATAAATATTAGGTAGATTGAGTATTATTTTCTTTGCTATTGACCTCCAGAGAGTACTACTTACTGAGGAGTTTGTGCAGTAGGGAAGGGCACTGTTTGAATTGAAATTGCCCTTCTATCACTGAGTGTGGCACTAATTTCAGGATTAAGAAAAATGACTGTAATTCTAGATTTCATTAGGTTAGCATTCTCAGGAGTGAATAGAGATACAATGAGGTTAATAGTTAGTTATCATCTTTTCTTGGTTCAGTAAGCAGTCTTGTAAAATTGTACAAAATAAACATTTTATTCAAAACAAGATACTAAAAATAAGTCCTTTTAGAATATATGTTTAATTTAATTTTAAGATGGAATTAAAATTTCTTTCAGCCATCTTTGGATAAGTTAGTAACCATCACAAAAGTAAGTTTCTTATTTGTACCTTGAATACTAAAAAGTTCTTCAGTGTTCATTGAAGCGTCTCCATACAATATCTAGGTGGCAATAACAGATTTCACATTTTCTTAAGTGCACATGAAACCTTCACCAAGAAAGGGAAAGAGAGAGAGAGAGAGAGAGAAGATAGAATTTTTTTAAACATCACACAAAGTATGTGCTCTGACAAAAATTTAATCAGATTTAAATCAACAAAAGACATAAAATGTCCTGAAACTTAACAAATTAGAAAAGCAAATCATTGGAACCAAATGAAAATGGAAACAGTTTAGCAAAAAGAAGAGAAAAATCAATGATCTAATTTTCCACTTTACACAGTTATGTGAGAACTAACTAAACCTAGAATAAGTAGAAAAAAATAATAAGAAATTATCAAAATAGATGCTAGAAAAACAATAGATAAAAATCAATGATATAAGAAGTGAGGTTTTTAAAAAGAGGTATAAAATTGATACACTTCTAGGGAGACTCATTAAGGAAAATAGAGACGCTCAAATTACCAGTGCTGAGAATGGCAGACTGATACTACGATGTTCCTCAGACATTAAAAGGATAGCAACAGATTATTATAACTATCTTTATGACAATAAATTTAATGACTTAAATGAAATGATGAAATTCCACGAAGATACAAATATAATTTAGGATTACACACAAATGATTATAGCATTTGATTCACATTAGCCAAAAAGTGGAAGACAACCAAAGAACCCCAAACAAGTAAACAACTAATCAAATTGTGGAATGCACATAATGGAATACTGTTCAACAGTTTTTAAAAATGAGATATTAATAAAGGGATCCACATGGATGAATCTGAAAACATGCTGAGAAAAATAGCCAGATAGAAATAGTATATACCAGACAATTATATTCATATGAAGTTCTAGAAAACTTCATCATGTTGAAAATCAGATTAGTGATTGTTTTGGGGTTGGGGTGAGTGTGAATTGACTTCAAAGCAGTATGAAAAAATTTTGGGATGACAGAAATCTGACATACTCTGCTGTGATGAGTTTATGCAAAATATGCATATATTTGCCAAAATTCATCAAACTGCACCCTTAAGATGACTGCATTTTACTTTCTGCAAATTTTATATTAGTAACATTGAATTTTAAAGCATTGCAGTGACTGGAAAGCGGCTTGAGGATTCTTATTGTCCAAAGCTGCATGGTCAAGGTTGTACATGACTCCTCCCTTCCCTTATAATAAAGCACTTCTAACGTGCCAGCTAGCCAAGCCAGTTCTCCACCAGGGTGCTGAGCTCTTAATAAAACCCGAGGCCAAAAGGTGAGCACAAACTGCCCACAACTGCTTACTCTGGAAAAAGTCACCAACACCCCTCCAGAGGTAATCCTTTTAAACATGTAAATTTGCAGGAAACATTTTTTTTTTTTTTTGGAGTTTCTTCCCTGTTCAGACATTCCTGCAGTGTCTGCTTGTTTTTTTTCATTCTGAGATTTTGTTTTGTTTTTAATCCTGCTTAGTACGATGATGGATTTATATGCTGGTAGGGCGGGCAAGTAGCTAGATTAATGAATTAGTTCATTCAATACATAACAAATGTTATCAGTCCTGGAACACTGTGTGGGTAAATGGACAAATAAGGTTCTTAGGCACACACAAAAAATGTGCAAGTCAGAGGGAGACCTGGTGCACTATCATAACATCAGCCCTAATCAACTCCTCTTAAATTAATTTGCAAAGGAAAGTGGAGGGAGGGAAAAGATTTCTTTGCAAAGCATCTGAGCTCAAGTGAGAAATACTTGCACTAAGAAGTGGCAATCTACACTATATTAAAATTGGTAAGGTAGAAGACAAGGGCTTTGTGGATAAAAAAACCTGGATTAGATACAAGCCATTTTTTTTACGAGCTTAGTGAGTACCAATATTTAGTGTAACAGGAAATAAATGTACACGCTTTATATCTTGTTTTTGAGAACTTGGAGAAAAAAATGAAAGACATTTACAAGTTAACATTATAGAAGTTGTTGGTCAGTCTGGTGCCCACCCTGCACAGATCCAGCACCGTGCTGTGGCTCTCCATCTACTATTGTGTTGGGACACCTATGTCGTCATCTTGGGTTATCCCCACTGCCATCTTTAGTTGGGGCAACTGTCATCTTGGGACACCTGCTGAAGACTAGAAGCCTATTATCAAGGTACCTACAGGTTAGCCACTGCTGCTGCTCCCACCAACTTGGAATGTGGCTGTTTACATCCAGGATGTTCTAGTCAGCTATTTCACTGCAGTGACTAAATGATCTGACCCACACAATTATAGAGGAGGAAAGGTTTATTTGAGGACTCATCGTTTCAGAAGTCTTAGTCCATAAAAGGTCTACTCCATTCCTCATGAAGTCAGAACATCAGGTAGAAGAGTGTGGCAGAGGGAAGCACCTTGCATCATCAAGAAGCAGAGGAAGAGAGAGACTCTACTCCAGATACAAAATATATACCCGAAAGCCATGCCCCCATTCCTGCCTCCTCTAGCCACACCCTATCATTCATTTATTCATATCAGGGATTAATTCACTGATTGGTTAAGACTCTTACAACCCAATCATTTCTCCTTTGAACCTCCCTACATTGTCTCACATATGAGCTTTTGGGGGACAACTCACATCCAAACCATAACACAGGGATAATAGCCAGGACCTGAAAGATCATCACCAAGGGTCCTGCATGCTTGGTTATATCTGAGGTATCCCTGCTACATGTGCTAATAGCCACTGACTGTCTTGCTGCAGAGGCAGGAGAGAGCCTGCGAGGGTTTGGGAGGTGGGGAAAGGATGTGAGGGCATCTTGATCCTGGCTCATTCACTCAACCACCCCAGCACCTGTTGGGGTCTTAAGCCCCCTTGCTCTGCTCAACCAGCGGCAAGGGAAGGGGACACTCCCCAACAAGGTCAGACCGGGATAGGTAAGGCCGCTGACCGCCCACTCCCAGCCCTCTAAGCAGAGGACAATCAGACGCGTCAGGGAGACCCGTCACAGCAGGAACTCGTTTATTGAGGAAATTACACAGCTTTTATGTAGGGTGGGGGCTAGGCAGGAACCAATCAGCTTAAAGGTCAGCAAGGCATGGGGTGTTCACGCAGGCGAGAGTCCCATAGGACTATATGGCAAGCACGAGCTGATCACGTTCTCGGAACTACTGTAAACCAATCCCTGACGGTGGTCCGGTTCATTGTCATTAACTACTGAAACCGCCTTTGAGGCCTTCATCTTGCTCACTCGCCAGGAAGTAAGGAGTCAGCCTGAGTTAGTTAACGTGTCATTAGTCCCAACAAGCACCCATCCCAATCCCAGAGACAACTCAGGCAACACTTGCTGGGACCCAACATCAACCTGGTCCATGACTTCACTGATCATCTGGCCCTGCTGGTTTGGCAATCAACAGGGCCCTCCTGTTCCTCAATCCCCAGTCTCCTAATCATCTCCTACCTACCAACCCAGCCCAGTGCCTGCAGCTACACAGCTGGCCCCCAGCTTTCAATGCCTGGTCCTGATTCGCCCAGTACAGAACAGCTTTCCCTGGTAGGCACACAGGTCCCAGCGCTCAGCTCCAAGGACCTCCAGGGAGAGAGGTTCCTAATTGGAAATTTAAAAGGTCAGGAGAGATAGAATTTAAAGACTAAATAATAGAATTGTGGGGTCCACAAGTGAGGGAAGGGGCTAAGACCAGTAGACCCCAAAGGAGAGTCCTGGGGTGCAGTCTTCCCGAGAGACTGGCAATTGCTATACCCTGCCACCAGGAGTCCCACCTCCAAGTCTGATCCTCCCCCTAAATAACTTTCATCATCCTGAGGGTGGAGTTACCAGCAAACACCAAACAACCCTACCTATCAGAAGAGAAAGGAAGCAGAGAAGATATTGAACCCCAACAGAAATGATTGTTCAATTTTCCTTCAAGACTCTTTTTTTCCCCCCATTCTCATATCCTCATCATCTTTGAAATCAAGTAGTTTTCATGCATCAGGCTACTGAAGACTAGGAAGTTTGAATAGTATATTACAGTTTTGTTATAGATTCTTTTTTCTTGTTTTGCTTGTTCTCTCCATTTTTCTCTTATCTGTTTCCTCAGAGTCTCTTTCTCCCTTTTCTCCTGCTAACATGCAACTTCTTTTGATTCCTATTTCAGTCCTCATATGTTCTAGTACCTCTATATTCTCACTTCTTACCTCATTAATATCACATCCTATAGCCCTCCCCCATCTTCTCTTTGTTCACCATTAGAAATAGTAGACCCTATTGCAAACCTGTTGATTATGCTGTAGATAATAATCAAACACATCTTCTCTGTTTATTACTAGTTAAGGTCTTAATAGGGGCTATTTGGTTTAAGGCTGCATATTGTTTGCATTGGGTGCTGTTAATATTGATCTCCCCATTAGAGGCAAAGTATTGGAAACCTGTAGAGACACTATAAGTCTGTATTGGAGCATCTATGTATGTCAAACAAACCCTTCTCAATTTTAGGAATCAAATAGACCACAACACAATAATATAGGGTGAAACATCTCTCTCACCACTGGATTAATCTCCCAGACAAAAACTGAACAAAGAAGCCATAGAACTCAACAATATAATCAATAATTTGGGCTTAACAGACATATATAGAATATTCCATAAATCAACAAATGAATATACCTTTTTTTTCTCAGCAGCACATGGATCCTTCTCTAAAATGAACCACATCCTCTTCCAGAAAGTAACTTTTAGCAAAAACAACAACAACAACAACAAAAAAAATAGGGATACTACCTTACATTCTATCAGAGCATAATAAAATTAAATTATAAATCAAATCAAATAAAAAATAAAATAATAAAGAGAAACTACTTCAACACCTGGACTGAATAATATGCTATTAAATGATGCATGGATAGTAGAAGACATCAGGGAAGAGATAAAAAAAATTCTTAAAAATAAACAAGAACACCAATATAGCGTATCAAAATCTTTGGGATCTATGAAAGCAGTACTAATAGGAAAGATCATTGCATTGAGTTCATTCAATAAAAGAATAAAAAGTCAACAAATAAATAACCTGGCATCATATCTCAAGGCCCTAGTAAAAGAAGGACAGAGCAACACCAAAAGTAGGAGAAGACAGAAAAAAATTAAAATCAGAAGTGAAATCAATGAAATGAAAGAAACAATTGAAAAAATTGACAAAACAAAGAGTTGGTTCTTCAAAAGCATAACTAAAAAGATAAACCCTTACTTAGCTACACTAATGAACAAAAGGAGAGAGAAATGTCAAATTACTAAAATTTGTGAAGAATAAGGAAATATCACAAAGGACACTATTGAAATATAAAACATAATTAGAAGCTATTTTGAAAGTCTATACTCCAACAAAATAGAAAATCTCAGACATTGACAAGTTTCTAGAGACATATAATCCACACAAACTGAATTAGGAGGACAATTACAATTTAAACAGATTAATTTTAAGCAATGAAACAGAAGATGACATCAAAAGCCTACCAACCAACCAATCACAATACCAGATGGATTCTCAGTCAAGTTCTACAAGAACTTCAAAGAAGAACTAATATCAGTACGCCTCAAAGTATTCCATGATAGAAAAGGAGGGAACCCTTCCAAACTCATTAAGATACATCAAGAAAAGAAAACTTCAGACCAATATCCCAGAAAATGCAGATGAAAAATTCTTAACAAAATTCTGGCAAATCACATACAAAAACATATTAAAAAGATGATGCACCATGATCAAGTGGGGGTCATCCCAGGGATGCAAGGTTGATTCAACATCTGGAAATCAGTAAATGTAATTCATCACATCTATAGACTTAAAGTTCAAAATCATATGATCATTTCAATAGTTGCAGAAAAAGCATTTGATAAAATACGGCACCCCTTCATATTCAAAACACTAGAAAAACTAGGGACAGTAGGAACATTCCTCAACATTGTAAAGGCTAGCTATGCTAAGCCCAGGCTACATCATTGCAAATGGAGAAAAACTGAAAGCATTTCCTCCAAAAACTGAAAGAAGACTGGGATATTCTCTTTCACCACTTCTATTCAATATTGTCCTTGAAACTCTAGCCAGAGCACTTAGAAGAAAGAAATTCAAGGGATACAAATAGGAAAAGAAGAGGGCACTATTTGCTGACAACATGATTCTATATTTAGAGGATCCAAAAATTCCACCAGAAAACTTCTAGAACTAATAAATTCAGCAAAGGAGCAGGATATAAAATCAACGCTCATAAATCTAATGAATTTCTATTCATAAGTGATGAGTCCTCTGAAAGAGAAATTAGGAAAACTACCCCATTCACAATAACCTCAAAAAAATAAAATAAAATACTTGGAAATCAATCTGATGAAAGAGGCGAAAGTCCTCTACAGTGAAAATGACAGAACACTAAAGAAAGAAGTTAAACATTACAAGATGGAAAGATCTCCCATGTTCTTGGATAGTCAGAATTAATATTGCCAAAATGGCCATACTACCAAAAGCACTATACAGATTCAATGTAATTCCAATTAAAATCCTAATGACATTCTTCATAGAACTAGAAAAAGCAATCACAAGATTCATTTGGAAGAATAAGAGACCCAGAGTAGCCAAGGTGATCATGAGTAAGAAGAGGGAAGCAGGAGGTATCACAATACCAGACCTTAAATTATACTACAGAGCAATAGTAACCAAAACAGCATAGTATTGGCACCCAAACAGATATGTACAGAATGGTGTAGAAGACATAGAAACAAACCCACATAAGTACAGCTATCTTATACAAGACAAAGATGCCATAAACATAGAATGGAGAAAAGATAGCCTCTTCAACAAATGGTTTTGGGAAAACTGGAAATCCATATGCAGCAAAATGAAATCAAATCCCTATCTCTCACCCTGCACAAAACTCAGCTCAAAATGAATCAAGTCCTTAGGAATTAGACCAGAGACCCTGCACCAAATAGAAGAAAAAGTAGGCCCAAATCCTCATGACATTGCCTTAGGACAAGACTTCCTTAATAAGATTCCCAAAGCACAAGAAATCAAAGCAAGAATCAATAAATGGGATGGATTAAAATGTAAAAGCTTTTTCTCAGCAAAGGAAAAAGTCAATAATGTGAAGAGAGAGCCTACAGAGTGGGAGAAAATCTTTAGCATGTGCACTTCAGATAGACCACTAATCTCCAGAATTTTTAAAGAACTCAAAACTTTAACACCAAAAATACAAATAACCCAATCAATAAATGGGCCAAGGAACTGAGCAGACATTTCACAGAAGAAAATACACAATCGATCAACAAGTATATGAAAAAATGTTCAACATCTCTAATAATAAGAGAAATGCAAATCAAAACTACCCTAAGATTTCATCACACTCCAATTAGAATTACTATAATCAAGAACACAAGCAATAATTGGTGTTGGTAAGGGTGTGGGGGAAAAGGTACACTCATACATTACTGATGGGTTTACAAATTGTTGCAGTCATCTGGAAAGCAGTATGGAGATTCCTTAGAAAACTTGGAATGGAACCACCATTTGACCCAGCTTTCCCATTCCTTGGCCTATACCCAAAGGACTTAAAATTGTCCTACAGTGATGCAGCCACATCAATGTTTATAGCAGCTCAATTCACAATAGCTAGATTGTGAAACCAATCTAGATGCCCTCCAATAGAAGAATGGATAAAGAAACTGTGGTATATATACACAATGGAATATTACTCAACCATAAATAAGAATAAAATTACGGTATTTTCAGGTAAGTGGATGGAGTTGGAGAATAACATGCTATGCGAGATAAGCAATTCTCAAAAAACCAAGGGTCAAATACATTCTCTGATAAGTGAATGCTGATACTTAAAGGGAGAGAGGGGGACCAGTAAGAGAAGAACAGAGGAATTTTGGATTGTGTAGAGAGAAATGAGGGGAGGGGAGGAGGCAGGGATAGGAAAGATGGTGGAATGAGACAGACAACATTACCTATGTACATGTGTGATTACACAAATGGTGTGACTCTACATCATGTACAACCAGAGAAATGAAAAGTTGGACTCCATTTGTGTACAGTGAATCAAAATGCATTCTGCTGTCTTGTATAACTAGATAGAACAACAATGAAAATGAATTTATTGGATGAAATCCAGGTACTTTAAATACATTTGCTGTTTAATAGTTATAATGAAATTTAAAAATGATCCACAGAGAGCTAGTGAAAAAGACTGAGATCTGTACTCTTCAACTAAAAGAAAAAGAGCATTTGTTGAGAAATTGTTTAACTTTCAATATTTTTGAAGTGTGATTTAAATTTGTTAAACTTGACCAAAATGATCAGATTTTTTTGACCAGTTTCTTGGCCTCTTTTAGTCTGAGTTTCCTCATCTTTGAAAAAGGAAAAGTAAAAAAATCTTCAGGAAAGTAACAGAACCCTTGTAAGTGTTCAGATCAATACTGTTGAATGAAGCCAAGTAGAAATTAAGCAGAAGAGTTCATTCTATTACCTTAGGTTGACATCCCCTGGAATCACAAAGTTGTCCAGTTGAACAGCTTCTACAGGCATTCAAAGGTCCACCTCTGAGATTGTGTTCTCTAGTGCTGAGATCTTGTCACTGTCCCTGTTTAGGAAGAGTGGAGCTTGCCACTTATAGAACTTAGGATCTCAATAGAATGGTGTTTGTTTTTCCCTTTTGATTTTTCATTTCAGATCAGTTACTCATATTGACAATACGGTGAAAGAAAATCACTGGCTGGTCATGAAAAATCTACCAAATGTCCAACAAGGTAGCTTTTAAATGGATTGTGCCATGTGTTTCTGTAGAAACAGGCCCACTAGTTAATGTTTTTGCTCATTTAGTTGGTTTCTTATAGTTATGAAAGCAAATCTACTTCAGTAACTTGAATGATTAGATCATTAGGTTAATAAACTTGAGTAATGATTTGAATCACACTGACCAGTAGGGCTGACCTAATTCCAAAGCAAAAATGTACTTGACCAAACTTGATCAATCAATACCTAAATTGGCCACTGGAGAGCTAGGTAATATAACAGATAAAGGAGTTAGAAAAATTTTCCACTGAGGTGGATTTAAAAACTTATATTGGCACAGCTGTACTCTTTGTTCAAAATTACCTCTTTTCTCTTTGCAAAATCAAAAAAAAAAAAAAAGATCTCTTTAAAAGATAGAGAAACAATTCTTCCACACTAAAAATTTTTTATGTTTACATAAATACATGTATATATGTACATATATACAACATATGTGTAACACATGTACCTATGATACATACATGAACATATATCATATGTGTGTGTGTGTATACACACACACATATATATATACACACATATCTATATATATTCCTTGTAGGTGTATACCTACTATATTCCTTTATATACAGACTGAGGGAAAGCAACATATTCTAAGAAAGAGCTTTTCAAGGAGAGTGTCCTGTCCTAGTAGCTAGTTCTCTAAGATTTCATCCTTTCATAATACTCCTTCCCTCATCTTACTGAGCAAATAAGATGATTTTAATTTGGGTTTATTGGAAACAAAGATCTGCATAAAAGATGTGTATAGGGGATTGCATTTTGGAACAATACCTGTAAGGAAATAAGGGTAAGGAAGAAGTTTCACTGTGATTCAGTTAACACAGAGATCTCAACCAGACCTTGAGGAGCTCTGTAGTTGGAAGAACCCATTGATATTTCAGAAGGAGACAAGGTCCCAGAGCCTTCACATCCCTGTTTGGACTATTCTTTGGTTAGGAGATGCCCCCAAAGTAAGTGCAACATTTGAATCATGCCAACCAGAAGGGTGGAACATGCTAACTTTTGGGTGGAACTTATCCTTTCACGGTAGGATAAGTACCAGAGAGAGCATCCAACTAAGACTCCTAGACTTCTGATTGCTAAGAAAATCAGTGCCTCATTCCTGAAAGAGAGCTCTGGGCAGTACAACAGATTATTCACAATAAATTATCCCTCATATTGCTTGAAACCACTTGCTTCTTATGGTAACTTTATCCCATTCATGGATTCTCCAGAATTCTCACTAGTCTCCTTATGAGAAACTTAGAATAAGAGGTTGGTAGGATGAGATATATACCACGTTTGCTGATTGACTATTATTTACCTATGGCTACTTGCCTTACTAGCCTAGGTGACTTACTAGGCTAGACTACTAGCCTAGGCACAAGTGTCTATCCTCTGAGAAACTGGGTTTGTGGACCAGCAGGGCTTTATTTTAAAAAATAAAAGCAAAAACTAAATAGTCACAGACAGATGACCAGTAGAGCCATCCCCACATCAAGTCTTTGGTTCCCATAGCCAAGTATTTTAACCGCAGTGAACCCATCATAATGTGGTTATGTCAAAGTGTAAAGAACACTCTGGAGGATTTCTCACAGTACTTTCAAGTTGATTCCCTAGCTGCACCTTCAAAAAAAGTGGATGCATCTAACTGTAAGACTGGCAACTTCTGGATGGTATGACGTGGAAAGACCAGTAGGTCTCAAGCATGCCTACTCTGCCATAAAGGAGACTACAGGATTCAAGACAGTGTTGTATGAGAAAAAACACTTTAAGTCCCTTGACAAAAGAACTGGCTTAAAGCTTTACAGGAAGAAAAGGTAAAATTATTTCTCAAAATAAATGTCAGTCCTATTCAAGATCAAATAATGTCAAGTTGGAAGGTTTCTTTTTTTTTTTTTTTGTGGTTTAATGAATTATTTTATTATGGTATTACAATTTATTCCTGCATTTTTTTTATTGTAAACAAATGGGATACATGTTGTTTCTCTGTTTGTACATGGCATAAAGGCATACCATTTGTGTAATCATAAATTTACATAGAGTAGTGTTGTTTGATTCATTCTGTTATTTTTTCTCTTCCCTCCACCCCTCCCACCCCTCTTTTCCCTCTATACAGTCCTTCCTTCCTCCATTCTTGCCCTTAGCTTACCATCAATTGAATGGTTGATATCATTAACATAAGATGTCATGAGTTTGTCCTGTTGCTGGAGAGTCAGACATTCAATAGTCAAAGCAGCTCACTAAGTGTTGATAATCCCAAGCCTATGTAATTGGGCTTGTTCATTGCTTTCTTATCTATACCATAGATACTCTCTTCAGGCATGTATTTACCAGCACTGGAATAGCCATAGTTAGAGTCTGGCTGATGTCAACTATTGAAGTCATCCTGACTTTGATTGTTTAGTTTATCTTAAATATTGGATTTTCTTTGTTGTTGAGAGTTAATAGATAATCCAAGAACATTTTCTGTACACTCTGAACTGGTATCTCTCCTCCACAGCTTTTTGTCTCATATTTGCCCATCTCTCTTCTTCTGCCTTTCTTTTTCCATGCCAAGTAGATGACCAGATGCAGTAACAGAAATTAATTTAAAGCTCCCTCTAAGTGAGACCATAGGGAAGCATCTGTCTATTTTTTCTTGTTTGTGCTTATATACCAGGTTGACCCACCTGTTCAACTCCTCTGTTGTCGGGTCATAAATAGCTTTATATGAACATAGGTATGAGTTGAAACAGGTGCTAGTCCAATAATAATGAATCTATCCATCTGTGTGGGCAGCTTAATGTGTCCTCCAGCCTTATGTACGCGTAGTAAATTATGTGTTAATTCCAGCCTGTAAGTAATTAATGGAGTACCCAGCTCTTGATTGGAAGTTCTCCTTAAATGGCCACTTAAAAATATTTTTTTCCAGAAGCTTAATTTTTACCAGGTCCAATAATGTACCAGGTGCTGTTTTTCCAAGTGTGTTGTGCTCTACTGCAGATGACATGGCCTTTCTCCAGCACTTTACAATGGTCTGCAATAAATTCTGTACAGAATTTCACCTCCAGTATCAGAATCATAAGACCCCAAACACAAAGCTGTTTGCATCACAAACTGAACTGATTGCAGAGCCTTTTTCTGCTGGTTCTCAGTCTTATTTGTTGCTGGCAACTTCTTTTTCACCTAGTGAATGGGTCAGATTCGTATTCCCAAGTGGGTTAAATATATTTCTAGAGCTCATGGAGGCCCAACAAGCTGTGTGTTCCCCTTATTAGTCAAAGAATATAAGAAATATAATAATTTGCTCTTGATTTGGAAATAAATCTTAGTATGTCTCTGACTACTAGACACAACAGTTTGTGATGTGTTACACTCCTGAATTTTTATATGCCTTATCTATTGATCCCTGTAACACATGTAGATTTACAGGTCTTCCAGTATGCATTCCATTAATCACCCATTGTGACTAATATAAGGTCATTGATACAGTGGCTCAATATGATGTCTCCATTATAATATATAGTTTAGATCCTTTGATCTTCATTATCATAAAAGGTAAGGAGACCCTGAGTCAAAATAGTGAAACACACAGTTGTTGCTTTTGTTGTTTTCATGTGGTTGCAAAATACATCTTGTCTCTCATCTTGATAGGTGAATAAGGAAGCACTCATCTTTACACACACGTGCTGCATGCCTTAGACACAAAACTGTTAATCTACTCTAGAAGAGATATCATACCTATACAGCAGTCAAAACAGGTATAACTACTGTTTGTAGTTCATTGTCATCTGCCAGGTTTCATCTTGTTTTTCTAGATCTGAGAGTGGTAAATTGATGGAAACACAATGGGGACAATTTCCCCTTTAGTCTGTAAGGTACTCCTAGTCTACCATTCACTCCAGAATTTAAGATTGTTTCTGATTGACTCTCATTCCTGAAAAATGATAGTTTTGGAAATTCCTACACAGCCTTCTCACTATAAAACTCTTACCACAAAGGCCAAGAAATCGATTTGAGGGTTTACCAACTACCAAGATTTTCTTTTCAATACTACATTTAGGAACTGGGAAAATGGTATTAAATGGGGTCAGAGATTCAGTGGCATCACTGTAAGATAGACAATGAACAGGACTCCATTTATTCCATGGCCTACCTAAAAGCCTGCTATAATAGATGTTAGATTATGATGGCACTTTTGATGTCCAGATGCCAATTTCAACTCAAATCTTGTGTCTAATAGTTTTTGAAATACCTAGGTGTCCTGTTTTCCTTTCTGCATGATTGCATACTGAAGCATAGAGATCTTTACTATACAACATAAATTATTCCTTAGCCATAAACATTTTTAACATAAAATACTAGACCTTTTGCTTCAGTGTATGTCTTCCTAGGTATTTAGCCTTTTTTGGTCAGTGGCTTCTGGACCTGAGAACTGGCAAGGAATAGAAGCTAGTGGATACCATAAGGTAATAATTGCCCTTCAGGATTAAGGAATTATTCCCCTCAGCTTCCAGGAAACTTGTCTGCTAACTGTTCACACCTGAGTCACTCTCCAAAAATTTCTTGTGGCTGAAGGTAGCTACTTTATTCAAGAGTATAACTCCTACCCAGAGGCAACCCTAGGGATGTGGGGACACAAGGGCACCCTTGCCTCAATTTTTAGAAACTTAAGGACAACTCAATTCCAGAATTTTCCACTGGCTTTTCAGAGACTTTGTTTAAATCACCTCATTTTAAAAATTTCTGATGCCCATACTCCCTATCTTTATTGCCTCAACTGTTCTTGCTGTGTTTTATTCCCAGTAATATTCTGACTTGAATTATTTCTGTTTTAGAGTTATACCCTAAAGAATCTAACCTAAGATATCAGATAAATAATCTGTTCTTCAAGGAGCATGAGTCATTTTCACTGCAGGATTTTTATGTTCTGAATAGTAGGTTAGTTAACTTCAAGTATTTCTTCCCTTACATGGACACATTCCATACTTAATATCAAGGGCTAGAATTTATTTCTCTTATTTTTTTAAACTGACATTGTGGTTGACTTTTCTCAATGTAATGTGGCAAAGTGGTGGTTTTGATCTGAACTCAGGTCTTGAAATGATTAAGAGAACTTCAACTTTCTGACCCTTTTAACAACAGGTTCTGAGAAGCCAAAGCCATACGGAGAAAATACATGAAAGAGAACCCAAGTGCCCTAGTCACAAGGCTGACCTCCCAGCCTGACTCCCAGATTGACCTCACAGTCAACACAAAGTATCACTACAAGTGAGACATATTGGATACCCTAGCCTGACTGAGCCTCAGGTAACTGAAACCCCAGATAGCCTCATGTAGAGCCAAGAATTTTCAGATGAGCCCCGTAAACTTATGGAATTATAAAGGTAATTAAAAATTATTGTTTCAAGCCATTAAAATATCAGGTTATTTTTTGCACAGAAATAAAAAATACAAAAATGGACACCTAGAAGTGAGGTACTACCATGGCTATAATCTAAAATATGTGGCAGTAGATTTGGTATTCTACATGATGACAGTGCTGGTCAAAGCTAAAAGAGCTGTAAGGGAGTATATTTGGAAATAGGCAAAAAGCAACAGATGTTATGTAGCTCTGTAATGTCTCAGAACACTGCCAATGGTGGTGACACAGACTGATGAACCTACTGAACCAGCACAGGGATTCTTCCAGGCAGGAGGGTGAAAGTAAATGCTGATTTTTAAAAAATTTACCCAGGATAAAGTAAGCAAAGAAGCAAATGAACAGAGCAGCAATTATTCAGTTTTCAAGAAAAATGTAGAAGAAATTTTATAATTGCTAGGTTGGAAAATCAAAATATTTCTCATTCCCAACTATCTTAACGCATGGAAGTTGACCAAGGTAAATTAAAACACAGAGCACAATGTCAAAATCAGGGATTATTAGTAAATTCCTTACAGTAAAGAATAGCTCAAAAGGGCATCTATAAAATCCTTTGATGTGAATTCAGGAAGATTAAGGTCGTGTCTCCAAGGGTCTGAGCTATATAGCACGTGCTTCATAGACCCTCTCTATTAGATAAAAGGGCTTCTAAGAATCTTAAAGATATTACATCACCACATACTCCCCCTTATTTCAACATATAAAGAAACTCATCTTGGATATGTAGCCATGGATTTAATCTAATAGAATAAAATATAATTTGATTCACTACAAATCCACAAATTTTTTAAAAATAATTTCATTAATTTGAACTAAAGGAACAGGACTAGTTCAAAATGAAAGCAGACTTCTAAGCCCCCTTACTTCTCTATGAGGAATACAAGCTGACAAAGTTATAAGGCAGCATATACAAGGCAATTTTTTATTAAATAGGATAAGTGACTCAGAGTGCAACCAATGTTCTCTCCTCAATGTAAGAGAAAAAGACAATTCATATTTACATGGATTTCAGAATTGCTAGGAGCCAGTGACATCTATGAGTACTATTTCTTCCCTATTAGAATGGGAATGTTTAGTGCTATTATTAAGTCAATTTCTTGAATTACATATTGGGTATTTAGGAAAATCAGGCAATTTGGAGGGGGGACTTATTTATCTATATCAGAAAAATAGTACCAAGATCACTGCATCCAAAGAAAGGCATCCAAAGGCATCCATTGCTGCCTTAACCTGATTTATTTGATGAAATCCTGGATTTACTATATGCTAATGCTATAAGTAGTTGAGGCTCTTTGAGGTCTTAAAAGGAGATGACTAAGAGGAATGACATAAATTTTTGTGGCCAAAATATAGACTATGCTGGCTAGTCTCTAAGATGGGATTAACAATTCTTTCCCGTTCCTATTTGTATGCTACACTTCTAACATTGGACATGGTAATTATTTCAGTGCATCTTGAATTGAGGATGATTTTATGACTGACTTTATTAATAGACTGTAGGAAAAAAATGATGTTCTAATTTTACAAACTTCAGGACTTAATTCTATTGGAAACTTAATTCTACTGCCTCAAAGAATTCAGTCTCATGAGGATGTCAAGTCACACAGAGAAACCCCATGAAGAATAGCTGAGACACCCTTGTAAATAGCCCTGGAAAGTTCCCAACCAATACCCAACTCCAACTTGCAGCCATGTGACTGAGTCAACCGAACTCTGAAATATAGTAACACTAGCTGCCAGGACACCCGCCAAAAGAACACCTGAAAGGCACCAAGTTAGCCTGAGAATTAAGAGATGAATGGTTGTTCTAAAACACCAAGTTGTGGAGTATTTTGTTATGGAAGTACAGATAAACAAATCCTAAAACAAATAGGATTCGAAAACATAGCATCCAAACCTAGCTGCTAGTATGAGGAGGCTGTCTCCTTCCCTTTATTCCTTAATAACAGTGCTCAGCCTCATCTCCAAATAAATGTTGAAAAATGTTTAATCTGTATTAATTGAATTAGTCAACAAGATGTTAATACACTCAAAATGAAGTGTAGCCTGAGTTCTTTCAGGGCAAAACAAAATCATATATAATGACAAGAACATGGGAAATAAATAAAACAGTGATCAAAGAAATTTATTTTCAAAGAAAATAAATTTTCTTTTTTATTAATTACTAATAATAATTTTTATTATTATTATTACAATAATTACTGTTATTGTGTAAGTCAGTATAAGGATGTTCTGGGGAAAGGAATGTCAATAAAACCCCAAGTTTCAGTGATATAAAGGAGAAAGGTATTTTTAAAGTCCATCCAATGCAGAAAAGGATCATTGGGAAAGTTTTTAATTTGTTCACAAACCCTTTGACACCTTCTCCTTAAGTGTGGGGTGGATATAGTGTCTTGCTTCAGATGAACAATACAGGACAAAAATGACATTGTGCTACTTCTCAGATTGGATTATAAAAGACATTGTAACTTCAATGATCTCTCTCCCTGACCGCTTCTGAGGGAAGCCAGATGCCCTGTTACAGAACACACAGCTGTGCCATTGAGAGACCCTTCTGAGGAGGAATGAACGACACTCTGTGAATGGGCTTCAGAATGGATTCTTTAGTTCTGATGAAGTTTACCAGTGACTCAGTCCTGAGAAATTTCTTGACTGCAACCTCATGAGAAACTCTAAGCCATAACCACCCAAGAAAGTCATTTCCAAATTTATAATTCACAGAAAATATGAAATTATAAAGATTTGGCATTTTTAGTCACTAAATTTTTGAGTGATTTATTACACAGCAGTGAATAACTAGTAAAGATTTTGGTAGCTGGAACTGTGGTACTTCCATAACAAAAACCTGAAGCATGGGAGAAACTTTGTTATTGGACAGCAGATGGACACTAAGAAGGACTTGGAGGTATGAATGAAATCCTGAAGAGCATTGAAGAAATGGCTAATTAAAAAATGCCTTTGTGACTTCTTCTATTTCAGTACTTGAAATTGTGAATAGTTCAGAAAGATCAGAGTGCTGCTTCAGAGAGCATCCAAAAAAAAAAAAAAAGCCCCATCACTGTGTGAAAGGATATGTCTCATAGATCTCCTTAATC
Source organism: Sciurus vulgaris (assembly GCF_902686455.1). NCBI lineage: Eukaryota > Metazoa > Chordata > Mammalia > Rodentia > Sciuridae > Sciurus > Sciurus vulgaris. Next base: position 82,587,026 of record NC_136470.1, on the reverse strand, counting down.
AGACAGTCACCCTTTTAAGAAACTTGAAGATGTTGCATCTCAGCAATCTCCACGGAAGCCCAAGTTACTTTTGGAACACTCATCTAATAAACTCAGAAGAGCAAGAACATTTTGAAGAGAATTGTATTTTCAGGAATGCCACCAGTTTAGACTAAAAGGGAGTGAGAAAATGCAGAATGAAGAGGGAACTCTGGAACCCTAAATTTCAATAAGTAGGAAACAGTATGCAGCTGTAAACATGAATAGCTTTTACTCGGAGGATGAGATTCAAAACCCCAAAAGATGGACCGAGAGCTGTAGAAAGTTATCATCTAGATCTGAGTTTTGATCGAGGTAGTTACAACACAAGCCCAGCAAGATTTCAAATTCGCTATGTATCGGTGACTCCTCTGTGCCTCCCTTTCCCCTCTTTTGTCTGCATATTTCATAGTTCTAGAACTTTCGTCTGGGAGCTATAATAAGAAGCTGCTCTCAAGTATTTATGCACCTGGATATAATTTAGACTTGAGTTGATGGTATAAAAGTATAGCACTTTTGGTCTTCAGGAGGGAGAAGTGTATTTTTCATGTGAGGTAAATGTAAATAAATTGTGTCCAGAGGGAAGATTGTGATGGTTTTAAAATATGCCTACAAGCTCTTTGATATTGTTTCTTTCAAAAGCAGAGCTTAGCTCACACCCAACTCCTGTGAGTATGAGCTAGATTAAATGGCTCATTTCTAACTACAAGGATATGATCAAAGTCCTGGTGTATAAGTTAGAACATAAATGGCAGTTTCAAGTCAGCTTCCCTCTTGGATCACTCACTCTGGGGAGATCAGCCATTATGTTCTGTGGCCCTCAATCACCTTGAAGAACAATTTGCCTGACAAAGGACTGTGGCCTCTGACCAATAATCAGTGAGGAATGGAGACCTGCTACCAACAGCACATGAGTGATCCACAGTTCGAGTCAGTCTTAGATAATTCTAAGCAGTAGATAGATATCCAGTCAAAAACATATGGGAGATATTATGGCAAAAGATAACATCCCAAGTTCCTGTGTAACAGAAACAATGGTGTAATAACTTGGTTGCTTTAAGCCATTTGGGGGTAATTTATTATGCAGTGGTAGATAACTAATAATATTGATCACCTATAAGAGTGATGTTTTAGTTTAGTAGTGTGCAAAGTTTAAGGAACTTATATTCAGATTTCAGTATCAAATGTTCATGTACAAGTTAAATAGCATCAACAAGCAGGATTCATGTTCCTAGCTAAAGTTTTTACTCAATTAATATTTACCTTGGCACTTAAAATTATTTAAAGTTCTTCAATATAAGCATGAAAAGCAAAAATTTAAAGCAAGATATTATTATCCATTTCCTAAATTAATAAAAATGCCATGTATTTAGAAAGAATACCACTAATATCCTTAAGAAAAGTGATCAATCAAAATACGAAAAATAAGATGATAGATTGGGAAACAGAATGACAACATAGGAAAAAATATAAATACTAAGCAAATGTCTTTATTTGAGCAATCTTTAAACTGGTTTCTGAGAAAAGAAAACAAGGAAAGCATTTAAATATTATTCTTGTTACACAGCAAAGGAAAGGTAAGGCATTTATCTTCATAGATATATTTTCCCTGTAACCAAATGCAAATGAGAATATATCTGAAGATTTCTTATATATGTCACAGATTGAATAATGGCATCTTTGCACTACACAACATCTGGATCTCAGATTAGCTCTTGCAGAGATCATGTATAAAGGCAGAAAGAGCAATGTTAACTGATGAATCAGTGAAGGCATATTTTGCTGGGTATTGAGATCTAGGGGCTTCATTAGTTCCATTCATTTCTAATCGTCTTGCAGTATAGGAATGGAACTTGGAGTCTACTGCAATGTTAGCACAGCTATTTGTTCATTTGCCTGAAGCTATCTTATGCAAACCTTTCCAAGTGCTGTATTGACAGTCTGTAGAGCAGAATCATCCATTATGTGACTGTCACACTATCACTATATTCCATGTAATTGACTTAAGTGAGTCTGAATCTGTGAATTTGAGGAAAGCAAAATTATCACTCATTAAGAGCCAGTTCTGTACTCTCAAACATATGTAAAATATTCTCTTGGATTTGATTGCTCAAAATATGGTCTTTTTAAGTATTTTAGACTATATGGAATACATCTAAATGTATATTGGTATATATCAACCTGTGTGTGTGCGAGTATGTGTATGTGAGATGGGAGGTTGTGTGTCCAGTGGGTACATGGGTGTGTGTCCATAGTCCAGATCCAGTCAAATTACATTCTACATTCTGAAACTAAAGTCCAGATATAAAATCTCCCTTCTGATTTTTCAATCCAGAGTACAGATTTGGGAAAAAGAAAACTGAAGAACGATTAACAAACTAATTAGTGATAAGGGGAAAGGAAGCACTTACTCTGCCCAGCCCCTGTGGTTCCTAGCCAGGAGACACAGGAAAGTAAACATTTCAATGGCAATTCATATGGGACACCTCCTGTTTATCATTCTTTCCACCTTCTCTTTCTTTTCCTTTCCTTATTCACTGTTTTTCTTTGTGTTTCTTCATGAAGTTTTTCTTTTCCACTTATGATTCTTTCACTTTCTGATCCTGTTCCTCTCCAAATACTCAGCTTCTCTTGTAAACTATGCCCATAGAGAAATACATTTATAGGCATAATAGTCAATAGTTACCAGTTATTAAATGTTTTGTGTGTGTCAGACTTAGTCCCAAAGTTTTATATGTATATATTCATGTCATTCCTATACTATTCTTATGAGGAAGTTCTCACTGCTGTCTCTATTTACTGATGAGAAAATAGGAGGCATAAAGGTTACGTGATTTGTCACACAGCTAATAAGTGAGTCAGACTTTCTGATTTTGTAACCCACACTTTAATCCACCATGTCATATTGTGTTTTATGTTTGTTTGTTTGTTTTATTCTTTGTATTTGTTGCATTTTATACAACAATAACACTGTATACTCTTTCTTTGTAATTCAAGCAAGTCAGTCTGAAAAAATATTCATAACAGGCTACCCAAAGATTATGTCACTTTGAATCCATTTTTTTAAAAAAAAATGTACTTATGTACTTACAAACACATACAGTTTTCATTTCTGTATATACTAGTGTATAACTAAGCTATATCTACTGTTATTTCCTTTGCCTGTGATTTCGTTGTATTTTAAATAACTTCTGACTCTGGGACTTTAGGTTATTTAAAAATATACACTTTATATCTTTATTTTAAAATATCAAATGTTAAAGGTAGTCACTTTGCACATGAAATTGGTTGGAAAATCAAAATAGAAGTCAAAGACTTGGCTTCAGGTTTTGTGTCTTGGACCCCATGGCTAAATATATATATATATATATTTGTGGTTGGAAATGGAGAGAGGGTATTTCATATAGACTATGATACTTTCTAGCTTATCTAAGCACTTCTGGTTTCATAAACATTGGTAATAAATTTAATATATTATATTTGAAGAGACATGTTCACTTCATCCTTAAAGGAAAAGAAAGGCACTCACCTTGACATTATCACTGTAGGCAAGGGAGTATGTGGTAATTAATAAAGCCTGAATCTTCATTATACTGGATCTGGATTGAAATTAGCATGAGCTCATTTATAAGCCTTGTAAATTGGTCCAAGTCTCAACAGTGATTTTGTCTTATGTTCACATGCATATGTGGATCAAGCCTGATAATATTTTATGTAACTGACTTTGAAAATTTAAGTGCTAAATATGAAATATAGAATTTACCTTCCTCCCCAATATGGAATCAATTTAATTGTTTATTTCTCTTTTACAGAATTTGAGAACAATAAATTTAATTTTCTTGAATTAAGTTTTCATTCATTATTATATTATTAGGCAAATATCCTAGGCAAAAACAATTATTTTCAATTCAACTAATAGGGAAAATGTACTAACTTTCCAAATACACTTATGTTTATTTCTTTAGGGCAAGAGAACTTCCTTTTTGAAATATGGACAGCAGATACTAGTAACATGTTATGAATAAAAAAAAATAGATAAGAAGGCCTTAACAGTTTTAATTAAACAGAGCAGGAACACCCTTTCACAAACCTAGGGTCAGTGTTATAATTCATTTGTTAGAATCTTGATTCTAAGAAAATAAAATTAGTCCCTAGTTATAAAACTCCAGCAGCATCTATCTAGGAAGCCCCTATTGGTCCTATTGTTGTATACCAAATTACTCCAGAATTTAATTGCTTAAAACAATGAGCATTTATTATGTCTGAAATTTGTGAGTGGCTTAGTCAGGGTGATATTGGACTATCACATTTTTCCTGCTCAGTGTGTCATGAGGTTTCAGGCAAGACATCAATCATTGGAAGCATCAGTCATTAGCACCTTCCTGGTTGCTGGCAGGAGGCCTCTGCTGCTTGCTGTCTGTTTGTCAAGAGGTCTCTTTTATTAACCCATAGACTTCTCACAGGCTGCTTGAGTACACTCACTCTATGGCAGCTGTCACTGCTGCCCCCTCCCTGCCACCAGCAAGGGATCCAAGAGAGCATGCAAGCAGGAAGGCTCAGTGAATTGTATGACCTCTTCTCTGAAGTACAATAAAGTTCTCTTTTTCTCTATTAGTTAAAAGAGAGCACAAAATTGAGCACACATGGAAGGGGAGGGAAATTGAACTTGATCTTTTAAAAGGTGTGAAAAAAATTGCAGAAGTGTTTCAAATTATCTCTGAGGATGCTTCAAAGTTCTATAAACATAATAAACCTTGCACAAGCATAATAGAAATAAGAAAAATGAAAATCGATGGCACAGGAAGCACTATATAATGTTTACCAGGTTAACAAAGTTTAAATCTCTAAAAATAGCAATTGATGAAAAGAATGTAAAGAATTAGGAGCTCTTACTACTGTGGAGGTAGAAATGTTAGACAACTCCTGTTGAAGTTTTCAACTGACTGACCCTACAGCCTAGCAGCCTCTCTCCTACACATGCACACTAAAATTCTTAGCACAGTCACACAAAGTAATAAGCTCAAGGATGCTTATCATACCATTATATGTAAAACAGTAGAAATGAAATAATCTAAATATGAAGCAATGAAGGAATACATACAAATAGTAATGCATTCACGTATGTTATTGCTATACGGGCATAAGAATCGATGAATAGGTTTACATTTACCTGAAGGGAACAAGACTGCAGCCATTTCTCCCCTGATTCTTCCCAACCCCTGACACACACACCATTTTACAATCTATATTGTTAACTTCCTTGTTAGTCATTGGTCCAATTAGCCCATGGACTTCCACTACTTAAGGGTAGTTCCCCTGCCATTTGCTTTTTTTCCTCTCTCTTTCACCCTTAAAGGCAGACACTCTGTCTGCTTATTAAAATCTCTTGTGTGAACTCCTGAATCCAGAGTGGTTTTCTGGGTGTCTTCATTGTTTCTGTGACTTGGATGGGCTCTTCTACTGCCACTTAGGCGAGTGGACTACCATCTGACACCCCAGACTCCCAGATGCTGGTCTCACCTTCCATTTGCCTGGACACTCGTTTCCACATCCACCACTGGCCTTCAGATTGGTGAGTTTTCCCCTAAGTCGACTTAAACACTCCTCTACTGACTTGAGATGTGACCGTTGATCTTCCAGTGCCCTCAAGGCAGTTGAGAAGTTGGAGGTTCACCCAGCCCATGACTTTTACAGTTATGGCTGGTCCCCTTAGTTGACCTTGTCTGATGGGCATGTCCCCAATCTTTATGGTGGAGATTCCCACTCTGGGTTGAGGCTCCTCTTCACTTTTTCTCTTGAAAATCCTGGTTCCAGATCCTCAACCCTCTTGACTTTTGTCTGGCACAGACTGTTGGGGGTGACAATTCCCATCATCTTATCATCTCCAGTCAACTAGTCTATGACCTCAGGATGCCTTGGACACTGACTTGGCTGTTTATCAGTTTCCACCATGGGAGCTGGGTCCTCCATTCTGGCAGATTCATCCTTGGGATATCTACTAGAAAATTGTAAAACCCTTCACCTGATCCCTGACCTGGAACCACCAAAACTTATTCACTTGTGTAATGATATTTGGCCAGAGTATCCTTTACATAATCAATCCAAATGGTCAATGGCACCCTGGATCCCAATGTTTTACAGGACTTATACAATTTCTGTGAGCAAGTGGGCAAATGGAAAGAGATTACTTACCTTCAAGCTTTCTCTTTCTTGTGCACTTTTCCCCCTTCTAATCCCTCCTCTTTGTTCAATTTCGACCTGCCTAAGGAACCATCCCCATTTTGGTCTCCTCTGACAGAGGCCCCTTCAGCCCCTGCTCCTCCATCTCCTTTGCCCTGCTCTGTTTCTGCTTCAGCCTCCCCACCCAACCTACCCAGTCCTCCCATAATGGGGACCCACGCCCCCTACAAGAGGTAGCTGGTGTGAAGGGAATGATCAAAGTTCGTGTTCCTTTCTTGCTTTTCAATCTTTCCAAGATACAGAAGTGGTTAGGCTTCATCGCCTCCAATTCATTAAGGAATTTCAGTACCTTACCTGACATAACATTTATAGGATCATGTCCAACACCTTGACCCCTGAGGAGCATAGGAGAGTCTGGGAACAGGCCCCAATTATACAGATGAGGTTTACCAATCAACCCCAACCCATCCCATTGTGGCTGAAGCAGTACCAGACAGGGAGCCCCAATGGGACTATAACACAGGGATCAGGCATCTGAGGTGGGACAAGTTCCAAACTTGCATCCTTGCAGGTCTCCATAAGGCCACCATTAAACCTATTAACTATGATAAACTTCAGAAAGCAATACAGGACAAGACTGAAAACCCATCTGCCTTTCTGAGTTGCCTCAGAGAAGCCATGCTCAAATATTCTAACCAGGACCCTGAAATTCCGGAGGGATGACAGCTACTCATGATTTATTATTTTTCCCAATGCTACCTGGACATAAAGGCTAAATTGAGGTTGTTGGACAGGGGTCCCTTTACCCACAGCCAGAGGTTCTAGCAGTGGCATTCAGGGTGTATAATGGAAGGGAAGAAGAAAAACAAAAACTAAAATACCTAATGCTAGCCAAAGCCTTTCACCAGCTAGACCTGCCCAACCAGCCACTACTAGGGGCACCCTAGCTCCCAGAAGACCTCCAGGCCCATGATTCAAGTGCATAAAAGAGGTCCACTGGGCCCACGAGCCTGCCCCAACCCCTGGCAGTCCCCGGGTCTTGTCCAAAATGCCACCAACTGGGACATTAGGCAGTGGATTGCCCTGGTGCTCAGAGAAGTGCCAGGTCACCCCCACTCCCTTCTGCCAGTGACTTACTGGGATTGGCAATGGATGACTGAAGGGGCCTGGGACTTCTACACCCAACAACCACCACAGCTCAGGAGTCTCAGGTGACACTTACAGTGGCAGGCAGGCAACTCTCTTTCCTTATAGATATCAGAGCCACTTTTTAGGTGCTGCAGAGTTTTGGAGACCCACTTCCCCTGCCAAATCCTCTATTGTTGGGGTAGAGGGAAAACCATACCACCCCTACAAACCCCTCCAATAAGTTGCCATATCAGATAAATCTGCTTCACTCATTTTTTTTTTTTTTTGATAATTCCTATGTGTCCCATTTTCCTTCTGGGAAGGGACATCCTAACCAAATAGGATACCTCTATTTCCTTCTCACCCACCATGTGCTTCCACCAAGACTCCTCTGCTGTCCCTCTTCTCATGACCTTGCAAGAATATACAACCCAACCTGAGTCTTCATATCCCCTTTCTCCCTCCCTTGTTGACCCCAAGGTTCGGGACACCCACACACCCTCTGTAGCCACACACTCATCTGTACTCGGGACACCCACACACCCTCTGTAGCCACACACTCATCTGTACTCAATCATGTGAAGGACCCAACATCCTACCCAGCCCAGGCCCAATATCCCCTTCCCCAAAGGAGCCTCTTGGGGCTTCAACAAGTCATCCAGGATTTAAAGCAAAAAGGTTTCCTATGCCCCACCAACTCACCTTATACATTCCCATCCTGGCTGTTAAAAAGCCTAATGGATCTTACCATTTGGTGCAAAATCTCTGCATCATCAACTTGGCAGTTGTCCCCATCTTTCCCATTTTGCCCAATCCCTACATTTTGCTTTCCTCTATCCCCTCCTCCACCACATACTTCTCTGTGTTGGATTTGAAGGATACCTTTTTTCAATGTTTTTCTTCATCCTGAATAACAGGATCTCTTTGCTTTCACCTGGACTGATCCACTCACTCAAGTTTCTTTTCAGCTGACCTGGACAGTTCTCCCATAGGGATTTTGGGACAGCCCTCACCTCTTTGACCAAACACTGTCTCATGATCTTGCCTCTCTTACTTTTATTTCCTCCTCTCTCTTACAGTATGTTGATGATCTTCTATGTAGCCCCTCTCTCGAGGATTCCCAAGGAGATACTATTAAGCTTCTAAATTTTCTGGCTGACAGATGGTATAGGGTCTCTCCAGCAAAGGTATAGCTTTCCCAGCCTCAGGTTATTTACTCAGGAGTCTGTCTGTCACCTGGATTTAAGACCATCACTGTAGAGATAAAAGCATTTTTGCAGAACATGCCCACTCCATCTACCAAGGAAGAAATTTTTTCCTTTGTAGGGTTTCAGGATATTTATGATCCTGGATCCCAAATTTTTCCATCCTGGCACCCCACCCTTGTATGACACTTCAAAGGACACTCTATTGAGCTGATGTACGATCATCCCATTCTTCCCCCAAGGTTATTGTCCCTTCCTTCCTCTCTTCCTTCTCATATATTCATTCCTCTCCTAAACTGCATTTGGTCATTCCTATGAGGTTATGCCAACTCCTCCCTGCCTAGACCCTTGTCTGGCCCCTGGTTCAACCTCTTCAAATAGGAGACCAAGTTCTTATCTCTCCTCCTCAGGAGGGTACAGTCCCTCTATTTCCCACATGGCAGGGACCCCATATGGTGATCCCGGCTATGCCAATTGCTGTCAAGGTGCAAGGTTTATTGGCATGGCTACATATTTCTCAGGTTAATCTCTACTTTTAATCCACAAACTCCTCTCCAACTTCTAACCCTCAGGATTCTTCCAACCAATACTTGACCACTACAGTGGAACCTCTCCTTCTCAAGCTGAAGGCCATCAAGCCCTCCACCCTACTTCGCGTTCTGGAGACCAAGGACCAGAATGCCGAAGCACCAGACAACCACACCCAGTCATGAGGCCTGGACTGCCAGCTACATTCTTACCTCCGTGGCCATTCACCCTGTCTGCCATTTTCCTAATCAGACTATTAATCAACTTGTATTACAGGACTATCAGGAAATCATAAAGGATGAATCAGCCTGGCTACAAGTGCACACTCCCCAGGGGAACTATCCAGTCCCCAATCCCTGCCTACTGCAATGACATCTCCCTCCCCTGAATCAGTACTACATCCATGTTCATCAGGAAGCAGTCATTGTAGATGGATCTTCGCCCATATCTTCTCATAAAAACAAAAACAGGGGAATGAAGGGAACAAGGCTGCAGCCATTTCTCCCCTGATTCTGCACCCCTCCCCCAACACACACACCATTTTACAATCTAGATTGTTAACTTCTTTGTCAGCCATTGGTCTAATTAGCCCATGGACTTCCACTACTTAAGAGTAGTTCCCCTGCCATTTGTTCTCTTTCTCTCTCTTTTGCCCTTAAGGGCAGACACTCTGTTCATCTTCTTATTAAAATCTCTTGTGTGAGTTCCTGCATCTGGAGTGCTTTTCTGGGTGCTTTCATTAATAATGTGGATAGAATTTAAAAATAAGATGTTGAGCTTTTTTTTCTAGCTTAGATGCCCATCAATAGATGAATAGAAAAATAGAAAAAAAAAAAAAAAGAAAATATGATATGTATACACAATGGAGTTTTATTTAACCATATTTAAGAAAGTATTTTGTCATTTGCAGGAAAATGGATGGAACTTGAAAACACTGTGTTAAATGAAATACACCAGACTCAGAAAGTCAAGGATCATGTGTTTTCTCTCATTATGTGGAAGTTCAAGAGAGAAAAGAGATAAATAAAAGGCAGAGAGATCTCATGAAAATAGAAGGGACACCAGTAGATTAGAGGAAAGGGACCAGGGTAAGGAAGAAGGGGGAAAAAAGGAGAGATATTAAGGAATGAAATGGACCAAATTATATTGTTTATGAATGAATACATAATAATGAATCTCAATAGTATTTATAACTACAATGTACCAATTAAATGTTTTAAAAGATAGGGTTGTTAAAAATCTAGATTCATAATAAACAATATATTTAAAGCTAAATAGTTAAATATACAGACATCAATACATATGTGTGCCTATAATATATGTGTGCTGAAAATATATTAAACATAATTTAATTCATGTGCAAAATATAAAAAATAAAAATGTCAATGGAAATGATAGAATTCAACTTCAGTTCAGTGGTTATCTCTAGAAAGAAAGGCAGGAATATAGGAGTAGTCAGTGATTTTTACCAACAGAAGTCAGAACCATCTGCAATGTTGTCTTTCTTTAAAATCAGAACTCAAAAGATAATTAAATATAATAAATGTTGAAATCAGTACAAGTCAAGCAGTATATTAAAGGTTCTCTATAATTTTAAGAATATGTGATATGTAAATTTTAGAAAACCAAACAAAACCATGACATGATACTAGTCATGCTATAGATTCAGAAAGAAAATATTGAGATCATGACTCTCTCTCACCATTAACCAGTGTAAACTTGGGAACCTTATTTCATCTCTTTAAAGTGTAGTCTCTTCATCGGTAATATAGATCTTTTTGTGATTATAAGATAAAATAAATGAAGAGCACACAACTAAGCAATAGTTTATTAATTTAGCCAGTTGTACATATTTTCTCCCCTCTAAGACTCATAGTCTTCTCTTCTATTTTGGTAAAGATATAGTTGGAATTTGATGGCTCTCACATTCTTCCAGAATCATCCTCCTGAAAACTGCTTCTCAGTATTGTGGAGTCAACCAGTCATTTCACTTCTATCAACTACCTGAAATTCATGATTAATCACTGCTATAGACTGCTGATCCCTCCTCACTGTCACCTTTTCTCCATGAAAACGTCACAGGATGATATATAGGTATATCAGTCTTTGCTGAATGTTGGAATAGCTAAATAACCTAAGAAAGGTGACAAGATATTATCACTGTACTAAATTTGAATTGTCTATTATACAAATGAAAGACATCAACAGGGTTAAATCCTTCACTGGGGGAATTTCACAGATGTCTCCTTTTCCTATTCTGAGCTCCTGTACTCATATCCTTTAAAAATAACCCCACATATAACATTTAATCTCTACCCTATAGATCTTCATCATTTTTCTAAGAAAGGCTACTCTGTACCCATTAGACTCGATTTCCCTCTAGAATGTGTTCTCCTTTCTTCAGAGTCTTAGTTATCCATTGTAGAACATACTCCATGGGTATCACCAAGACAGTTCATGGTGGCCTTTGGCATTCCTAGACTCACAGGATTGTCCAGGGCTGTGAGGTTGCTTAGATACCCTAAGACTTGGAGTGAATTTTAGAGCAGCCATGAGCATGCCAAGTTTGCTTTTTTAGAAAGTATAAACTGCACATAGGCATAGTTTTGTTTTTCTTTATGCCCAACCTGTAACTTTCTTAGTGTCTTTAATACATGCACCTTTACACCTAAGCATACCCAATTCTCAGACACATATCAGGATAGCATCTAATCTAAACATGTTTTGTGGAAAATATTTTCCTAGTAGCCTCCCAAATAGTTAAGACCATTTGTCTCACAATTAAGTTATTATTTAGTAGGTATTGTGTATTTTCCTCATCCCATCCCCATTCTTAAACTGCATACCTAAGCTAGAATTAAAAAGATAAGCCTTTTTGTGGATCAAATGGATCAAATCCCACCTAGTATTTACTACTTCAGCTGTGCAAACACCAAGCTAAAGATTTTAAATGACACTTATAAGAGATTAAGTTCTTAAACATGACTTTCCTTCCGCACACCTTCTGGAAGGAGATGCAGAAAAGGAGTGCTTGGGGAGATAGGGTCTTCATTTTGGAGGGGGTGAAGCATGTTGTTTAGTTAATTACTATAATTGTTGTCGTTTCTTGTAAAATTAGTATACTTTCCATTTGCCTTTATGGAAGGAACATTTACTATAAATTCTTCTGAAATGATTTTTCTTCAGATGAATACCTTATCCTTAAGGGTTTTTTCCTCTCTATTTTAGGTATTTCATATAAATAGTGTAAAGAAGCACTTAGACCTGTATAAATGGTGGTAAATGAATTGCATTCAAGAGATATATATTCTAATTACTTATCTTGATAGTCAAAGAAGGAAAAGATATTTCATGATCCTCATGCATATAGAGAGCAAATAAGGAAGAAACAGAGTGAGAGAAGGGGAGAAAATTAAATGTGATGATTTGAGAGGAAACAAGAAGTTATTCACTCTTAATCAAGCCAAGAGCTAATGTCAGCTTTTAAGTAAATTGTGATCAGCAAAGATAATTTGTTCACCAAAAGGCAAAACAGAGAAAACCAAAAGAATTAGGTTGGATGGATGCCATCTTAGACATTTCAAGTGAGATTATGCAGACATTTGAATTTCAGGTACGCTCCTAAAAATATTTTGGAATTACAAGAGCTCAAAAATTACTCAGCTTTTAGAAACTTTGGCAATTAATTGTTCCTTTTGAAAAGTAAAGTTTTCATCTCCAAAAAAAATGTGTTTTATTGCAATTTGAAAACAGTCATCCTTTAAATTAAATCATTGTTTATCAGGGGAAAGTTAATTGAAAAACATGTTTTTCTAACTAAATGGAAGCCTGCATCATGCAGGCAATAAACATTCTTGCTTGAAAGGAATTCTTGCTCCTTCTTCTAAGACTGCCATGGGAATAAAATAGAAAAGAAAAGGGAAAAAAAGTACAGGAGAAAAAAGCCCCACACAGCCCTGAAGTTGTGTCTAGTTTAGGAGCCAAATGGGATTTTGAAGCCTACAAGTTTTCTATTCACTTCCAAATTTAGCACCCACAAATTTCCCATTTGGCTAATCGTGTTCCCCAAACCTGAGTGCAAGGCATTTTTGAGGAATGCTAATGTCAGTTGCTCCTTGTTAACAACCATAGCTAATCCACCCCACTGGATATTTGGCAAAAGTTTATTTTGTAGTTTCTGGATGCCCACATGGTGTAAGATGATAGAGAGAAAAAGCAGTAGGTCTATAATACCAATTCATGAAATACAGCAGGAAAATATTTTCAAAGGCAAACCATCTGTGAGCCCTGACTCTTGGTGAATTACAACATAGGCATTTCCTAAATATGACACAATTTTTTATGTCTTTTTGTTGGTCTGCTGATTTTAACTCTTATTATTTCTTCTTAATAGGGATAATTTCCTGTAACTAGAATGACACACACCTTCCCATGTGCTTTAACAACATTGTTTATGAACCCAGGAAATTATGAAACCCTGCCTGTTAAGGTTGATTGTTGTTTGTATCATCCACTTTTCACTTAACTCAATGCTATTCATTCGTAAGATTCACATAGAGCCTAGGATGGGGCCTGGTTTATATTATGTTCTTTTAAAGTTTGGTAAAGAATGAAAATGATTCTTTCTCTTGATTTTATTTATCAATCTCTTACATCCCTCAAGGATTTGCAGTGTAGAGTGAGAAAGTGATTTGTAGGCAATGAATATTCACAAATCTATAACCAGAACTATTCTCTGTACCTGGAAAAGAATGAATAGATTCACATTTTGAGTGTCTCCTTTGGCCCACATATTTTTCACTTAATCAGCATTTCAAATAATCAAACTGAAGTTCAAAAGACAAAATCACTTCTCCCAAACATGGAACAATTTTATGTTGGAGGTGAATTTAAACCTGGGTTTCAAAGCAACATAAGTGGAAGAGAGAAAAGATATACAATCACTGATGGATAAAAGGAAACCTAACTGGGCATGGTGGCACACGTCTATAATCCCAGCAACTCAAGAGGTTGAGGTCCTAATGGATGATCCATTTCATTGTGAGAGAAGAACAGGCATATTGGGTTTGAGAAGAGACTCTCACTGAGGTTAGTAGGAAGGCAAAGAGAGGCCACAGATGGAATGAAGAAATATATGAAAGCATTTCCAAAGAGGAACCTCAGAAGCCCAGGATTGAACTGATTTTACTCAGAATGAGAGGAAATTTGCTGTCCATTAAGAATCACATAAGGGTGTATAATAAAAGCACCATGAGGTGACATCCAAGAGGTTAGGAGCCAAATGAAGTTCTTTTTTCTTATTGAAATACAGAATATTTTATTTTTCTGACATTTACTTCCTTTTTTACCTGGTGAACAACGATTTCAATTGTTATTCTTCAACAGTGATTTCAAAAATTCCCCAATAAAATAGTCTCAGATTTCCACAGTGGACCGCAATCTCTGATTAATCTTTGATCTTCCTATAATTTTTGCTTACGGTAGAATTTACCATATCACATTATACTTGTTGATGCCTCTAGAAAGTAACTTTCTTAATATGTGAAATGGTTTTATTCATATTGAATTTCTTGTTAACAACTACATACCTTGCATATAATAGATGGATAGCATATTCTCCACTTGAGGCATGAGCAACTTCATTATGGGCAGGGATAGTTTTGCTCAACTCAAACTTTCCTAATATATCCATATTAGTTCAATGAATTGAGAACTCAACCCCAAGGTCTTAAGAAGGAAACTGGGCCCACATTTTGGAGATGGTACAGACAACATGGCAATTAGAATCACCCTGTAGCTATGAGCAGTCAGAATCCCCCAGAAAAATCTGAATATAACTGACTGGCAAAATATGGAATATGAAGGTTTTCTTCTAGACTATGTGCTACTGGGTCTTCATTTTCAGTTGCATATTTAAAATTGAGATGTGGTTAGGGGTGTAGTTCCACGGCAGAGCACATACCATGCATACAGCCCTAAATTTAATACCCAGCACCAGTGAATAAATAAATAAATAAATAGTAAACTGGACAAATCAAGTTGAATTTCAAAGCATCACTCCTATACCACTCTCCTTATATATTGGAATTAGAGTTTGTTACTTCTTGTTCCTCTGTTATCATTAGCTCAGGGGCCATGATATTCACTTAAGTATTTCTTCAGCTTTTTTTCACATCAGAATTTCCTAAATTGCTTATCACTGGCTTATTTACTTGAAAGATCACATTGACCAAATTATGTTATACACATGTACAAATATATCACGGTGAATCCCATATCACATATAATTATAATACACCAACAAAAATAAATAAGTAAATGGAAAAAATAAAGATAATTTCTTATGGTTTGTGATCCTAATTTTTATTGTGTCATTTGATTAAATGAACCAAGTGAAACCCAAAATCAAGGCCATAAAGAATTAAAATCTTTAGTTGGCAATTCTTAGGATTATGGTGCTATTATTTTTGTACATTTAATATTTATTATGTTTTCTTTACCCATGAGTGAAAAATCACAAATGAATATTTAAAGTGTCCTTGTAGCACATAAATATATAATTAAGCATGAGAAAGATGAATAAGGAATTCAGATTAATAGTCATAGCTGGGGAAAAAGTAGAAACTACAAGATTGTTGGAAAAAGAGGTGATTCTTTTTTGGGGGAGTGGTACAGAGGATTGAACCCAAGGGTGCCATATCCCCAGCCCATTTTAGTTTTTATTTTGAAACAGGGTCTTACTAAATTGCTCAAGGCATTGCTAAGTTGCTTAGGCTAACTTTGAACTTATGGTCCTCCTGTCTCAGCCTTCTGAGTTGCTGGGATTATGGGCATGTGCCACCATGCCCAGCAATCACAAATATATTAATGAAGATCTGAACCAATGTTAATACTTGAAGTTGATTCAGTATTCATGTGTTCACAATCCTACTAATTCTTTTCCATGGTATGTGAAATATATAACCATAATCAACAACAAAAAAATTCCTACAAAGATATCACTTAGGCAGTGCATCATGGCTAGAAGTGGTTCTTACCCAAGAAAAGTCCAGTGCCCATCTTCTGAACTATCTAACAGATCTCTAATTTCCCCTCATTCTGTGAGCAGCCTTGTCCTTCAGGGTGGGCTGGGTCTATCTCCAGCTGCAGGGTATGGATCTGACCATTTCTTTGCCAATAATTGTTTTAGGCAGAGGGATGTAAAGAAATTTTGGAAAATGAGAGAGAAAAGCCATGTGAAGGTATTTTGGAAAAGTTTTCTGTTTTATGACAAAAATTGTTGCTTTCCTGTTTTGCTGCCTGCATGCGATTCCTGGAATGGCTGGAGTCACATTGATATCTTGATGCAAGTGGCCCAATCTTCAGTGATAAGTGCATACAAGGAGAAGGAATAACAGAAATATGGACCAGAGAAGCATTGAATTAACTAATAACAGTTGTCTTTTCACTTCTTTTCTGTGAGATAAAAATATGCTTTCTTTTAGGTTATTTTTAAGTTGTGACTGTTAAAACCTTCCTAAATGATTTGTCATTGTTGACTTTTTCTTCTATTGAATTATTTGGATGCATTCTTAGGACTAGAATTTTTGTTCATGTTTGCTCTTGAAATGCATTTTAAAATTGCTTTCCAGTAAAACTTTAAAATTCAACTGCCCTGTAAAATGCAAAGACTGAATAACAACAAAGATTATAATACACTTTATGAGTAACAAGCCATGTTACTCTAATTAGTTAAGAACTAGTGACCATGTATCCAGAAAAAAAAAAAAAAAATTCACAAATGAGCCTGAACTTACTATATTGCTTAAAATTTTGGACTGTGTAGACCTCTTGGAGTTCATTCATTGTGAATTACAGAATAGAAATCCCTATTTCAGAATCTTAAATAACATAAAATACCTATACACCAGTTATTTCTCCTAATGGTTGGGAATGCTGAAGTTTAAGAGAATTTCGTGTTAATTTTATTTTTATCTATAAATGCCTTTTATGTCCCAGTAATAGGTTAAAGACTTTGAAGTTAATGTGCTGCTACATCTCTCACCAGACTCAAAACCATCTTCTATCTTTTCTCTGGTTTTCCTTTAGTTCTTTAAATATAAAAATGCTTATATGCATACAATTCTTAGACTTTTTCATACCCTTGTCTTCTTTCATTGAAGAAGGTAACTCTGGAATCATTGGCAAACACCAGGCATTTTTAATTATAATTAGCAAATTGTTGTAAACAGAGAAAATAAAGGAGCCAATGGCTGTCAGAGCCATTAATGCTGATTCAACTGGGCTGTGTGGGCCCATGGTTTGTTTTGAAGCACTCTGCTGTAAGGAATCCAGGCCTGCCTTTCCCATTGCCATGGCAATATTCAGGTCTTCATGGGTGTATGGTGGGTAGAGTATTTTCTAACCACTGCACATTAGCTTAGGTCAAAATTGTACTTGTATAATAAAAGTGGGGGGAATGAAAAGTGTGTGTACTTGTGGAAATTTAACCAATCCGCTCTCCTTACAGTCATTAAAAGAGATCAATTACATTATGTAGACCCTCCCATCCCTCCCTTCACAGATTTTTCCTATACACTAATATTAGTGAAATATTCAGAATATGTTTGAAAATTCCTGTAGTCTTTATCCCTGAATGGTGAAGTACTTTTGTCTTTTTCATAGACTCTTATTATTTATTTATTTTATGGTACTGGTAATCAAACCCAAGGCCTTGCACATGCTAATTGGGAGTTCTACATCTGACCAATATCCTCAGTCCTTTATTTATGTATTTATTTATTTATTTATTTATTTTGATGTTGTTTTTGTTTGTTGGTACTAGGGATTTAACTCAGGGGTGCTTTACCACTGACCTACGTTCTCAACCCTTTTTTTATATTTTATTTTGAAACAGGGTCTCTATAAATTGCCAAGGCTAGCTTCAACTTGTGAGCCTCCTGTCTCAGCCTCCCATTTTCTGGGATTATAGGCATGTGCCACTGTGCCTGGCCCTCTTTTTATTCTTAATAAAGGATTCTTAAATAATAAACAATCAAAAATACAGTGAAGTAAGCTACCAGTAGCAAAAAACAGTTGTGCATTTACCACATATATGGTACAATGCCAAAACTTTTATGCATGTGATAAAATTTAATTTAATCACTTAAGGAATTCAATAAGATAGAAATGATCATGCTCATCTAACATGGAAGATTCTCATTCAATGATCCTAAATAGATAGTCCAACTTTACTTATTTATATACAAAACCAAGATTCAAAATCATATTAGCAAAAACTGGCATATAATTTAATATTTAAATATGCATATTATGTTTGTGTTGTGCTCTATAACTTATATTTATTAAATTTATACATATGGTCTTGAAATAGAAGAGAGACCAGTAAAATAGAGGAAAGAGATCTGGTGGAAAAGGGGGTGAAAGAAAGGGAGGAGGTGCTGAGGAACAAGATTGAACAAATTATATTGTTATATTGTGTGCATGTACACATATGTAATAACAAATTCCACCATTACATATGATTGTGATCTCTAATAAGAAAGAAAAGTATATATGGGTGTTTGAATATTTCTCTCTCTTTTTACATCTAATCTTTCATATTTAAACTTCTATCTATTCTTACAAATGAGTCTTCAACTTCAACATGTACGTCTTTGGTAAAGTCAGTCTCTAAACTTCCTAAAATGCTTTATTTCATAAACCTTAATGATGTAAAGAAAATAGTTGCTTTTACAAACTTTTAATGACATAAAGCAATGTCTACTCAAGTTTAAAGAGATTCATTTTGATTTTAGTTTAGAATCTAATAGCCATAACACACATAAACATTGTATTTTAAAGCTAACACTGAAATTTTAGTGTAGTAATTTTAGATACCTATCAATATGTAAAATTGCCCCATCCTAGCCTGATGAGAAATTAGCTTCTTCAAGCACATACTTGTTTTCAACATTTACTTGAAAAAAATCATAAATTGAAAGATTGCTCTGATTCAGGTTATCGAGGGAGGTTCTGGTGCAAATGAAACAGGAAAACCATGACCCTTGCTGATCCTAAGTGCCAGCAGCCTCCAGTGGTCCCAGTGGAGCTAGAATGTCAACAGGCACCTGAGAAGGTTGGTCCTTCCGTCAAGGACCTCTTTGCTCTTCACCACACCCTTAGTACAATTTAGGATCAAAGTTTTTCATAGTAAATGAATATGTATTCTTTCCACTTTTCGTTAATTGTGTATTTAAAAAATACCTTCAGCAAATTTACTTTCTTTTAAGGAAAAGAAGACCACAGTACTTCCCTCACCCTCCTGTGCGTTTCTTATCTCTTTCATAATGGGTTCTTGTTACAGAGAAGAAATTTTTATCTCATTTCTCTAATTTGCGCTACATGAAGCCAGAAATAATGGTGTTTTCTGCTCGAATGCAAACCAATCATTTATTTGGACGCCCCTGAAAGAACTTAATTTGCTCAACTAGTCAGTATTCTGCCTCCGTTAAAGGATCCCAGACACATGCTTGGACTTTTCTTTTAACTCACGTTTCTCCCCCTCTTCACCCCTGCATACCACCTCCTCAAGCTTTCCCAAGTGAGAGCTGGCTGCCAACCCCTCCCCTTCACCTCCTTCCAGCTATTATTCTGAGCTCTAGTTACACCCAGTGCTGTGTCTCAAACCTAAGGCTCACATTTGCCTAAAATAAATAATAAGCAGAGGGAACAGACAACCAGTTTGTTTTGCCACCTTTTCTGAGAGCATGAGGTAATGCTGACCTATTCAGCGAGTGCTGCAAATGGCTGATAGACATTCAGAGAATCTCAGGGGTGAGAGATGAGGAATGTCCCAGCTTGGCCTGGCAGCAGAGTCCAACCTGGCACACAAGTGGTTTTTTTAAGGGCCCAGTGGGAAGAATTTTTAATGTTTCCATTCAGGGTAGGATTTAACCACTCATTGACAAACCACCTAGACGTTTTATTATGTTGTGTACTAGAATGTGTCTTTTTTTTTTTTTTTTTTTTGGATCTTTACACTATTCTGCACATTTAAGTGGAGGATCAATTATTAGTCCACACTTGTTCTATTGATATTTCTTGTTTTCTAGCTTGTTATGTGTATGTATGTGTATAAGAGACAAAAAGAGAGAGAAAGAGAATAAAAATGATTAATTTAGGAGATTAGTTTAATGTTGGGTTATCAAGACCAACCCACAAATACTATCTATTATAGTTTTGAGGTCGTCATAGAATTATTTTGTGAAGATCTTTTCCAAATTAATTCAACATATTTGATAAATAAATAACACCATATGATTAGAATAAGAGATAAAAAATACTCAAAAGTGTGACATACAATTACATACATGTATATTTATACACATAACCATTTGTATAAATACATGTATCTTTGTTAAATATTCATATTTTAATAATATACAATATAAAATTACTTGTCCTTTCCATTTATCTCACTTCAGTGTCCCAAATTCCCTTCTGTAGAATAGGATTGGCAAGCTGAAGTTTCTTTCTGCCTTTCAGTATAATGAATTTCTAAGCTTTGAAGATTTGAGGTTCCACAGATACTCCAAAGAAGAGGTGGTTATGAGATTGAGGCATATTTACAAAATATCTTTATGAAGAACTCAAGCAATGTGTTGAGGGGTAGCTAGAATGTACTGGAAACAACAGAAAAGATGATAACTGGTAGGGGCAAATGTATAATTAAAATTTTCGCGGTTAATGGTTGAAGAAAACAACCTGTACCTTGCCCTTCATCATGGAAACTAGGGCAGTGTCAGGATTCTCTTGAGAATTTGTCCTATACCTAGCAGAAGCACCTGGGAAACCCAAATTATTTTCATCTGATGTTTTAGCTTTGTGCCAGGGAAACAGCACAGGTAAGAAGTCACTAAACTAAGTCCAGTCCATCTCAATTCATAAACATTATTAAAGACATCTTAGAAAAAAATAATAATGGAAGAAAGATTATTGGTAATCAAGTGTATATACTAAGAATGATTTTAATATGTCTACAAGTGAAAAAGAACAGGTTACAGAGGACAGAGTACTTTATAATTGTGGATAGATGTAACAAATAGTTCTAACATGCTACAAATGTGAACTTGAAACTGATACTTGGTAAAATTACAGAGGGCAATTAGTAACAGGACATTATCAGATTTCCAAAATTAGGAAAAGAGGAGTCAATGGGTGGAATTATTCATACCAGCTAGGTTTAAATTTTATTTTCGTAGAATCACTAAGTTTATAAATGTGGGGTTTTGAAACCAATTACCATAGACAGAATGGAAGTATGGGAAGACTATTGAGCCTAATTAGAAATTCAGGCAGATCAACATTTTGGACTTTACCAAGCAGGTATTATATCTGAAAGCAAAAACTCAGACCAAACTTTAGGGCTGAACAATATCAAATGAAGATGTTCTAACCAGGCACTAAAGAGGCAGCACATTGAATGAATAAAAGTGTTCCCACAGACAACTGCAAGAGTTGGGGTCAAAGCTAATAGGAGCCCAGCAGAGACAAAGGAAAGAAACCGACCGTGCACAAGGCAGCCGAGAGAATTTTTCCAGAAAGGTTGATACTACTCCTGATTGCTCCTGAATGTGCAGTGTGCAAATAACATAAAAATGCTAACTATGCTTTCTTGTAAATGTAATAAATATATCATGTTGTATTTTCAACAAGCTGGGGAAATAAGAGATGAATGAAAATGTACATAGATGATTTCATAATTAGTTGAATAAACATAACCATGGAGTGACTTTGAATCACCACATCAACTGGGAGGAAACTTTTTAATTGGTAGACAGAGCAACTTATGTCACCTTCTACACTGTTCAATATTTTTACTAATAACTTGGATGGACCTGAAGGGATTACTAAAATATAACAGTGCCCTGAGGACAAAGTAAAATACGTCTAAGATAAAATTCAGGGCGGGTATGACATATCCTTGGATTAAAAAACTTAATGTCACAGATATCATTTTTTATCCAGATTCATCTTTGGATTTAATGTAATTCCAATCAAAATACAGGAATTTTTTTTTTTTTTCCTCCAAGCACTGAGGCCCTGGGTTCAATCCCCAGCACCACAAAAAAAAAAAAAAAAAAAAAAAAAAAAAAAAAAAAAAATCTCATGTCATTGAAGTAGTTAAAGACTTCTTAAATACAAAACCATAGACATTTATGTTATTAAGCTTTGTTAAAATTGAAAATTTTGGTTCATCAAGACATTAATGGTGAGAAGAATGAGTTGAAAGACTGGGTGATTGGGTAATTATTTGCAACACACATCTGACTTCTACTGAAATACATAGAACACTACACATAAAAAAAAGTTATAAGACCTTTTAAAGAAATGGGAAAAATGATATACAGACACCTCAGAAAACAAGATATACAAATGCTCTGAAAATGTCTTCAAATCTTTAGTTATCAGGAAAGTAGAGCATTAAAACTGCAATGCACCACTACTATCCTTCCACGAGAACAGCAAAACTTAAAAAAGAAGAAGAAATAAGACCACACCAAGTGTTAGTGCTAATGGGAGCAAATAGAATTCTTGCACACTTCTGGTGTGATTTTCAGTTAATAAAAACACCTTCACAAACTTTTAGCATTACTTACTAATCTGAATATAATACCCTATAACTTACTTCTTCTACTCCTGTGAGTCAACTCAATAGGACTGGGCATAATGGTGCACGCCTTGTAACCCCAGAAGCTTGGGAAGCTGAGGCAGGGACATTGTAAGTTCAAACCTAGCCTTTGTAAACTTTGGTGAGTCTCTAAGCAACTTAGTGAGACAAGGTCTCAAAACAAAAAAGAGCTGGGGATGTGGCTCCATGGTTCAGCACCCTAGGTTCAATGCCCGGTACCAAAAGCAAACAAAGAAACTCAATAGGAATTATTGATATGTGCACTGAAAGCTCCTATCTATATTCTCATATCTTTTGACTATACAAATGGAATACTATACATGAATATAAAATACAGAAAACATTCATGCAATTGCAAACAGATATAATATTGAATAAATCAAAGTAGATACATGGAAATACATACTACACATATTTTTCTACATATGCAAGGCACAAGAAAATCAAATCTATAATGGTATAAGAATAGTGCATAATTTGGAATGGTAGTAATTGCAATTAATGAGATTTTTGTTTGAATACTAAACTTCAGTGTAAGGAAAATATTTTTAAAGCATAAGAAAATTGAACCCATGAACAGTAAGAGCATAACTAAATGAGGTTTGGCTTTTAGTACAAATGTGGCTTAATTTTTGAAAATAAATCAATGTTACCACATTAGCAAAACAAAAGGAGAAAATATCATCTCAGTATGTATGGAAAAATAATTTGATAAAATTAAAACCATTCATGATTTTAAAAAAAGAAAGACAAGAAGCTAGGAATGGATGAGAACTTCCTTAACTCCTTAACTGATCGCATATCATGCAAAAAAAATGATTAAGGTCAAATCAAGAAATACTAAAAATTCCACTCCTCACAAATTGGAAACACAACAAGGATGCTTGCTACTAACACTTCATGTTCAATGATATATAGGATGTCCAGAGTGGTGCAAAAAATCACAACCAAGAAAATACAAGTATAGGGATTAGATGGAAAATGTAAAACTGTCAATATTCTTAGACAATAGGCAGAATAGACAGAAAACTCAAAAATAAAGAAAAACTAAAATAACAACTAGTTTAGAAATACTAATGGATAAGAATTGATGTGTAAAATCAATGATTTTTTTTTCTATAGCAGCAGAAACTTTTTAATTTAATGCCATCCCATTTATTAATTTTGATATTATTTTCCAACTTTTAGGGGCCCTATTGAGGAATTCCCTGTGCCCATATGTTGGAGTGTTGCCCCTATGTTCAGAAAACAAAAAAGATATCACATAGAATCTTCTAGAATTTAGGCTAACTTCTCTCTTCCCTATTTGGGTAGCAACAACCCTTTCTCCTTTATGCAATCCAGGTAGTCATCTCTGTTAGAGGGTAACTTCTTTTCTACCTTGTGTTTTACAAACATAAGAATTCCTAATGTTCACAAAATAACAGGCATATTTTTAAGGTCAGTAGAACCTTGCCATATCCTCTGGTAGAACCACTTACCCCAGAAAAGAGAATGTATAAATCAGATTGTAGGGAAGAGAACAAATTACACAATCAATGTGGGTGATGATGACATAGGAAAATTCTCTTGTCATTCCTTGTTTTCCAGACTTATGAATATCAATTATTGGGGCGACTGCCCCATTTTTTGGTTTCTGCTTTAATGCATATATCACATCCTGGAGTACAGAGCTCCAACTCCTCAGCGAGCTCCAACTCCTCAGAGTGGGGAGCTTGCTTTCTAGCTGGGGCCTTTGCTGAGTCTTTAATAGCCCATGTCATTATTCAAACTTTTTGCTGGCTAATTCCAGGAGTATGGTGGAACCAATGGACTCTGTAGTTATGTGCCCATTGTCTCATCACTCTTGCCTGTAAAATGGATTTCCTAGTCTACAGCTATATGTGTGTGATTTCATATTATTAAATCATGTATTCTTTAAACCTCAAAGATGGTGATGATAGCAGAACTAGAGAAGGGAAATTGGGAACTGGCATCAATCTGGTAAGGAAGAATTGCAAGGTGTAAGAAATTGGATGTAATTGAATTATCGACAAAGGCCACCTCTTCTTACAAAGTGTTGTGCTTTATCATAAGCTGAGCATCATTCTCCACAGCTGGTGGGGCTTGCATTCAACATCGTCAGAAGTTAGATTGGCATTATTGGGAGAGAAGCCATATTGTTGGGTTGGTGTTTAGTTCTACCCCTGCCATGTGGTCACGTATATCATGAAGCCATGGTCTATTCACTGGAGTACCTAAGAGCACAGGCTGATTGTCATTCTCATGATGAAAATCCTTGTCTACCTCATTTTTATGTACTTTTTCTATAATCAATTGTTTTTGGTGATCTTTAATAAAAGAAAAAAATCTATATGCTTTATAATCTCTCTAAATCCTTCTGCATGCCTCTTTCCCAAATTTCTTATCTTCAATTATCCAATTTTTTTCTTTTGAACTGTTATTCTAATTGACAAATCATAATTCTAGACATTTGTGGGGCAAAATGTAATGCTTTAATCTATGTATACAAGGTTGAATAATTAATCAAGCTAATTAACATATTCATCTCATCACTCATACTTTTATGATACCTTTGAAATTTACTCTTAGCTATTCAAAATATGTAGTAAATTATTATTTTAGACACCCTGTTGTGCACTTGATTAAAAACGCCCCATTCTCTCCTGCCATCTCCCTGCACCACCTCTGGCAACCATTTTACTACTCTCTCTTTCTATGAATTTGACTGTTTTTAGATTTCTCATATAAGTGAGATTATATGGTATTTGCCTTTCTGTGCCTGGCTTATTTCCCTTAGTATAATATCTTGTAGGTTTATATACATCATTTCAAATTGCAGGATTTCCTTATTTTTTTTTTTTAACAAATACTATTCCATATTCCCAAATGTTTCTTTCCAAACATCCAATCAAACCAGTCCCAAATGTTTCTATATATTCATACCTCTGGTCATATATTCCCCACTTAAAGGTAAATAACCCTGTGTATAACTCAGCTTTGCTGATTATTTCTTTATTTTTCTTTCTGTCTAATATTATAAAGTCAATCAATCTGTGAAACAGGCTCAAACATTTTCTTTCTGTTAATCAGAAAAAAGGGTATCTCCAATGAGATGCCTAGAGGTAAACTGAGGGAGTGGCATCAGACAATATAGGTGAGCAGCATGGGAGTCTGGGTCCTCTGGATCTACTCAGGACTGACTTCAATGTCCATTCAACAATGCATGGTATTGTACTCACCTGTTGGATCTTACAGCAGACCACACATGATGAGCTACTCTTCTAGCATTAGTTGCTCAGTTTCTGTAGAGCCTGTAACATGTCTAGAGCTTGTCTTCAATTGGAAAGTTATTCTGTACTTTGGAAAGCATAGTTTGTTCTACATACTAAAGATTGGTGCTAAAACCTTCTGTTAGGGCTTTGTAGAACCTCTGCATATATTCTTTTTATTGGTTAATTATAGATATACATAATATGGGGTTCATTTGGACATAATTATACAAGCATGGAATATAATTTGCTCCAATTCAGTCACCAGGACTTTCCCTTTCCATCCCTTCCTTCTTTCTCCCCATTCTGATCCTTTTTTTCTCTACCATCCTGATCTTTCTTCCATTTGTAATTTTTTTTTAAATTGGTGCATTATGGCTACATAAAAAGGCAAAATTCACTGTGGTACATTCACTTATGTACATAGGAAGGTTTGGTCAGATTTATTCCACCATTCTTCCCCTTTCCTGTCCCTCCTCCCTCCCCCTCAATACCTTTACTATATTCCATTTACTTCTATTTTTTATAGCCTTATTTCTTTTTAATTTTTCCCTTACTTTGGTCTGACTTCCACATATGAGAAAAAAAAGTGACCCTTGAATTTCTATGTTTAAAATAAAAATCTTCCAACATGCAGAAATTAAAGAACTCATAACCTCTAAGCTTGCACTAAAAAATATACTCAGTGAACTATTTCATGCAGAAGAAATGAAAAAGAAAACCAGCATAAAGATGAATTCGCTAAGTAGTCAATTAAAAGAAAGTCAGGTCTGAATTAAGCAGTAGAAATAAATCAACATGGTAAGAAACAAAAATCATCTATAATAAAATTTAATGCAAATGGCCTAAACTCTTCAATCAAAAGACACAGATTGGACTTAGCAAGACCCAGTCCCAAAAGAGAAAATAAAAAGGGCTATGGATATGTCAGTGGTAAAGTGCACCTTATTCAATCCTCCGTACCAAAAAAAAAGAAAAAAAAAAGATTTTATTGGCTCCACTCCTTTGAAATCTGTTATGAGAAAATCCAGTCCTAGTATAAGGGGACTAACTCCAAGCTGCCATAGACAGAAGAAAGAAAGGCGGATAGACCAAGTCCAATTTCTTATGGTACTTACTGAGAGAAGCATGGTCCTAGGCAGCACCAAGACCAGTTAGACACCCAGAATTTGGGTGGGAAAGAGAAATGCTTAAGGGTTAGGACAAAAGTGACTTCATCTTGGCTGCAATGTACCTGGTTTATCTTTTTTATTTTTTTAACCTGGTTTATCCTAAGATCATAGTGAAGAGTCAGGTGCATCCCT
Source organism: Sciurus vulgaris (assembly GCF_902686455.1). NCBI lineage: Eukaryota > Metazoa > Chordata > Mammalia > Rodentia > Sciuridae > Sciurus > Sciurus vulgaris. Next base: position 82,559,719 of record NC_136470.1, on the reverse strand, counting down.
GGATCCACTGTTTGATTGTAAAGCACCACATATGATTCTAATGGTTTTATGTATTTGTAGTTTGCTGGGAAACCATGCAAGAAAAATCCAGATTACTCAAGGGCAATCATGATGGTTATGGCTCAGGATGATTACAGTCCAGTCAAACTGTATCCATACAAAATCTTACTAATTTCCACAGATACTGTAATCTTGAATAAAAATGTCTTAAGTCTTGAAAAAAAAGACATAGATTGGCAGATTAAATGACAAGACAAGACAAAAAAATGTTGTTTGTAAGAGTCTCATCTTACAAAGACATCCACAGACTAAAGGTGAAAGGATAGGAAAAGATACGTAATATAAATGGAAACTGAAAATAAACTGGGGTTGCTACTCTTAATTTAACTTCAAGTCAAAATTAATCAGAACAGATGAAGCAGGTCACTTCTTATTGGTTGAGGAAATAAACCACAATACAATAAAACTGGGTGATTTCAACACACCTCTCTTATCATTAAATAGATCATCCAGATGTACACTAAGTATGCTTTACAACTAAAAAATACTCCTAATCAAATGGAACTCACAGGCATCTACAGACTATAACATCCACTAACAACTGAGTTTATTTTCTTCTCTGCATATATTCTTTTTGTTTGATGGATGGGACATACAGATCACAGGGACCAAAAGAAAGGGCAGTTAGCAGTATAGCCCAGTAGGCATTGCTGTTTGTCCCACATCAAATATCATCCAAAATCAGTAATTGATTATATTTCCAAATACAATATATGCTTCGTAATAGTCCATTCAGGTTACTATGACAAAATACTATACACTGCATCACTTAGAAATAGAAATTTATCTTATAGTTATGGAGGTTGGTGATTCCAGGATCAAAGTCCTGGCAGATTTGGTGTCTGGTGAGAGCCCATTTAACCATAGATAGCTGTCTGTATTCTAACCCTCACATTGTAGAAGAGGCAAAGGATCTCTCTCAAGCCTCTTTTACAAGGCACTAATCTTATTCATGAGGGCTCTGACTCCATGACCTAGTCACCTCCCAGTGACCATGTCTCTGAATACCATCGCCTTATAGATAGGAACTTTAACATAAATTTTAGGGGAACATAAACTTTTGGACCATAACATGCTGCTGTCAGACTCCAAATACATCCACCCTAAAAGGGTATTCAAGCCTGTTCCAGGACATTGGACTCCTAAATATTTTCTGCTGTGGTAGACCTCTGAATGTTCATGATGTTATCTCCCATCCATATGTATGCATATGTGCTACTAAGATATCTAGAGTATCTAGAGTATGATTAAGGTCTACTTAATGTAGTAAAGTTTACTTAATGTACTTACTATAGCATAATGTGCTATAGTAAGAAAGAGTACTTACTCTTAAGTATAGTAAGAAAGTCAAGATAACCAAAATCTTTGCAGACTGTGGTGTAACAAAGAACAAGAACTAATCACTGGACAAGATAACAAACACATACTCCTTTATTACCACATAAACAGGAACTGATGAGAACTGAGAGGAAAGCCAAGCCCAACAATCACTTAAAATGCCAGATCTGTTGTTAATCTGTTTCAGTAAGCACTTACCAGTTGTTTAAATTTATTGTAATATATCATAATCTACCAAAATTCACCTGCTTTTTCTTGGAATCAAGGAAAAGTTGAATGAAAATACAATGAGGAGGACTCTGATATATATCTTTTTTGGTGGCATTAATCTCTTAGGTTATTCCTAAGATACAATATTGCTTCTATTTTACTATTTTGCTTACATGGAAGGAACTGGTAGAAAAATTTCATAGACTTTCACTTGATTTTTTCTGCCATAATCGTTCTTACTGCACAGGTCAATTAACCTGAACAAAGTAAAGGAGCTAGTCTTGCAGAATCTGGGAACAAAGAAACTCCAAAATACTACATAAATAAATAAATTGTCTTGACTTTTGAGTATATTTGGAATGTTTAAAAACCATGAAAGGTCCAGAATGACTGAGTGCACAGGAGAGTAATAGTGAAGATTTTAACCTGTATCTTGAAGAAACTGATAAATTGATAGGTCATGCAGAGTTAAAGAAGTCATTTAAATATCTAGCTTTTTTTTTTTTTTTTTTTTTTTTTTTCTTTTTGGTACTGGAGATTAAACTCATGGGTGTTCTACCACTGAATGTTTACTATTTTTTTGATAGAATGTTACTCAGTTGCTAGGGCTGACCTTGAAAAAGAGTAGATTTGAAAATTTTAAAAAATAATTATAGTAATTAATGGGACAATTAATCAGTCATTAAATTAATAGTGCTTGGAATTTAATTAAAATCTATGAGACATGAATATTTACACATGAGATATAAATATAGTGAAATTTATTAAAAATAAAGTGGTAATTTGAGATAAAAATGTAAAATCTTACTGGTTTAGTTAGCTTTTTTGCTGCTATGACCAAAAGGACCCAACCAGAACAACTATAGGGAAGAAAAGTTTGAGGGCTCACGGTTTAAGAGGTCTCAATCCATAGACAGTAGGCTCCATTTCTCAGGGCTCAAACTGAGGCTGGACACCATGGCAGAAGAGTGTGGCAGAGGGAAGCAGCTTAGTGTTGATCAGGAAGCAGAGAGACAGATACGCCACTGCGTGATACAAAATAAATATCCCAAATCCATGCCCCTCAATGCCCCACCTCCTCCAGCCACACCCCACCTGCCTCCAGTTACCACTCAATTAATCCCATCAAGGGACACATTTGCTGATTGGGTTAAGGCTCTCACAACTCAATCAGTTCTTCTCTGATCAGTGTCTCACATGTGAGCTTTTGGAGGACACCTCACATCTAAACCCTAACACTTATACAATTATATTTAGAAAAAAGGGTAAATATTAATAAGCTTTTCATTCAAGATATACAGATTGAAAAAGAGTAATAAAATAGGGCTGGGGAGATAGCTCGGTTGGTAGAGTGCTTGCCTTGCAAGCACAAGGTCCTGCATTTGAACCCCAGCAGCACACACAAAAAATAAATAAATAAAAAAGAGTAATAAGATAAATCTCCAAATTATAAATAAAGGTAAGCAGAGACAGTAGTGAATTAGAAAACTAACCTACAATTAAGAAGGTAAACAATCCAAGTACAATTTTTTGGAGATAAAACTAATAAGAAATTAAGTATTTCTGAAAACAGAGATAATAAACAGATTTGGTAAATAGTGGAATGTGTCAATCAAGGAGTAAATCATCAAAAAACACCACAATACTTTAAGAAGGAAGTATATGTAAAAACATACCCAAGATTCTAATTATTAATTGTTTTATAACCATTAAATTGTGTCTCTTAAGTATATAAAATAATTTTTCTAATGAACCAATGTATCTTTGATGAGGAAACCAGAAATATGCAGGAAAAGAGTGCAAAATACCTGTCAGTTTACAAACTTAAATCGAAATCTTCAACAACTGCACAAAAAAGCAAAATTTAAGTTCATCTTCCTCAAATGTTGAAGTTTGAACATTAGAGAAGAGTGCCAAGGCAAGCATAAAAAGCAGGTTTTATTAAAAAAAAAAAAAAAATAGTAACACAGACTTCTCCTGGGAGGGAGAAGCAGGCCATAGCTGGTGTCCTGGTACCCCCAGAAGTGGGAGTGTCCTGCTCCTTTTATACATTTTAGGTTTTTCGTTCTCCTGCCCTCCCCGCTCTTTATCTCACTACTTCCTTTCCCCATCCTGTGTACATGACTAGGCCAAGGAGATGCTGTTGGGATGGCCAAAAGTTGAGAAACAGAGGGGCAGGGGGAAGGACCACATGGAGTGATTCAGGCAGGTAGCAGCCCTGGGGGGCATTAATTAGCAGCTCCCTGTCTGTTCAGGGTGTGCTCATTAACAACCTTCTGGGAGAGGCAGTATAGGCAGGTGATCTTGGTATCAAAGGACTCTGGAGGCATTAACATTCCAGTCTGCCAGGGGCAGTCTCCAATTTCCAGGACCCAAACCGACTTCCATTTTCAAGATCCCACTGGATTGCCTATCTACACAGACTGCTTGCCTTTAATTCTTGCTTCAAAAGGGTCTCTCCAAGTTGCTGCTGCTGGGCTCAAACTTGCAATTCTTCTCACTCAGACTGTCAAGTTTCTGGGATTACTGGTGTGTGCCAACATGCCCAGACAACATCTCAATTTGTGTACACTTTTCAAATTTAGATAATCTTAGGAGAGCATTTGGGTTTTTTGTTTGTTTGTTTTTGAGCAAAAATAAAATTTGTACTCATGTTTAACAAGTAGTCATGTACCTTTAAATTAGGGTTGTGTCAACAACAAACCACACACGATAGTGTTTCCATAACATTATAATAAACTCAAATATTTCTGTTTCCTACTAACACTGTAGAAGTCTTAATGTCATTAAACTATGCACTACCACATGTTTGTGGTGATGCTGATTTAAATAAAACTTACTGTACAGACAGTCGTATGAAAATATAATGCATACATTTATAAATAGTACATCATGATTTATAATGATAACAGGTTTCTATGCTACTGGCTTATGTATTTACAATACCTTTGCTATTTTTTAGTGTACTCCTACTAATAAAGAAAATTTTTACTGTAAACCAGTTTGATGTGTTACACTGACAGCAGCATCTTATATTCACTACATCTCACATTTACTAAATCTGCTTATTTTTCTTATTTGTTTGATATTAATAAAATGGCCTTTAAAGAGCAAAAATTTTGAATTTTCAAAAAGAAAGAGACCACATCCAGTGATTGGCCTATACTGTCTAGGTTTGTATAAATGCATAAATACACACTGTGATTTTCACACAACAAGAAAATCACAACACATGTTTGAGTACAAATTCTTGTCATTAAGCAATGTGTGACTATGCTTAATATTATTTGGGTTCAAAATTGTAGAACGGGAGAATTTAAAAAAAAAATTATTCCCACTGTCTAAGTATGAAGAGAAGCATGCTTTCTTCACCAACAAAATTTCATTCTGCGTTGTTTAGGATAGGAAGAAGTATACATTAGTGTTTATAATTGAATAAAAATGAATATTTCACTTTCAATATATAAAACTAATTTGTCTCAGATGTGTTCAAATCAATCGAGGACAGTGATAACCACTCTATATTTCTCTTGCACAGAAGAGTTCAGAAAACATTTCACAAACTTTGTGTTATAAAACTCATCCATTTCCACATATTTAGACCCCCAAAAAATATTGATTAAAGGGGAAGAAATTGGGAATTCTCTCTATTATAATCTTCTTGGGTCACAGCCTAGACTAGCCTCACGATGGATAGGATACACCATAAGTGTGTCAAATCCCCCACCACCACATTCCCTTCATATCCAGAATTTTCGCTGTTTCATTCTCTTTGCTTAGTGTCCTTTAATTGTGGATTCTAATCATCAACTTCCCCACCCCACCTTCTTTCCCTCCCCTTTCTCCATTGCTCCCAGGACTTGGAGGCTCTCCAAGCACAATGAAATCATGAGGAGATCATCCCCACCCATCCCAATTTAACACTCTTATTCACCACCATGCCTGGCATCTCCCGCTCTCCCTCCCTCACATCTCCTCACTATTCAAATCTAATTCTAAGGCAAAATAAACTTTGGCATTGGTCATCAGCAACCTTTCTTTCCCTCGTCCCTGCCCTCCCCATTTTATCACTGCTCCTCCTCCAAGACAACCTCCTCAGCGCTTAGAGGTTTGTGAGAGGAGATTAAACTAATCCCATCCACCGACAAGCTCACTAAGCAGTTCCTGAGTAAAGTCCAAAATTCCTGCCAAGCAATAGAGCTGGGGAGGAGGGGAAAGAATTAATGTAACAATCAGCACATTATAGTAATAATTTTTCCATGAACATTCTTTCCCTTTTACTAATCCCATACAAAGTCAGGAGAAAGTAGGAAGCATGGAGGGTGTGGGGGATGAGGGGGAAGGAGGAATATAGGGACAATTATTTTCTTTTTTCTTACATATAAATTAATGAATCAAGTATGTTGGCACCACCAGACTTTTTTTTTTTTTTTAAGTAATTTAATCGACCTCTTTTCTTCAAAAATGAGAATGAGTGTGTAAATAGCCAACCTTTAAGTGGTTTTGGATTGGTTCATTTGCTAATTAATACTGAAGAAAGAAGACTAGAAAGACTGGGCAGGAGGAAGGCAATTTTGGAGGGCTTTGCCCACAGCATATTGATGCCTCTTTCTTTAACTCCAGTTCTGAGAAGCAAAGCAGCTCAGAGTCATCAGTTCATCCTTCGGAGTCTATAGCTGCCTTCACTCACTCACCGGTGTGGATCATTTCTGTGGATCAGAGGTCATGAAAAATAATAATAGGCAACATTTGAATCAATATCTTGAATCTCTCTGGCATTCCCAGAATTAGGACACCCATTATTATTTTTTGAAGGAATGAATGTGAGTCTCAAAAGCTTAGGTAGGCAGAGGTGGTCATTGCCAGTGGCTGTGTAGGGGGTAAGAAATTTCTATTCAAATAAAGGTGAATGCAATTGGTGATGTTTTTAAAAAAAAAGTGGGGGAGTTTCAAGGGGAAAGTTTAGCCTTGGGGGTAAATTCATGTTTTTTCTTCCTGGCATTCGCTATGCTAAAGAATTCCATGTTAAAACAAGATGGGAAAAAGTTTTAAATAAACAAACAAAAAGAGCTCCAAAGACAGAGTTGAAGGGCTGAAGCCACATTGAGGGTAAGACCAATAAAACTATTAGGTGGTGCCTTGTACAATAACTCGGAGAAAGACTTCCCCAATTCTGATAGCACTTAAGAAAAAGGGCTTGTAACTATGCCCCCACCTCAGAAAAAGTGCATTGTATTTAGAAAGGCATTTAAACCATAGTTATGCAATGTCAGACTTCCCCAAAGCTGGCCATGGATCTTTTCCAAATACTCTCAGGGTTTCCCAAGAAACTTCAGAAATAAAACATCCAAACGCTTAATTTGGATTTCACTTTATTTTGTATATATGTTTTTGTCAGGCAACTTGGAATGAAGTCAGACTGTCGTGAATCTTTGTTGCCCCTTAGTTGTTGATAGGAAACAAAAAATAAAATCATTCTATATTCAACAAACGTTTAATGGACTATTCTTGGGAACTCACTGTCTTTGAGATAAAGTCCCTGAACTCAAGGGGTAAAACTGTACAAATACTTTTGTGTTATAATTGCTTTTATGGTTACATATATTAAGTTCGAATATGTAAATATTACTCTTTTACTTTGAATTAGCTAGTATGGGTTTAAGTGGTACCATATATGGATTATTTCAGGCATATTTCAGGTATAAACACACAGGAGGAACAATTTGTTTTGTATTTCTTGTGTAATGGTTTTATTGCTATTGCTGTTGTGAAATTTGAAGTATTAGATAAATATAAATTTACTCTAAGCAATACAATTAATAAAGTGCTTTCCCAGGCAGTGTGTTCACTGACTCTCAGAACACTTGCTAGAATAGGAAGAACACAAAACTTTCATTGAGAAACCTGATGGATACTCTGTTTTATCTTTTTCAAATTTCCATAATTTGATTGCAATTTACTAAGTGAGGACTCAAATTCAGATTGTCTGACTTCTGTCTTACTGATCTTTCTAATACATAGAGCTAATTCCTCTTGACAACCGCACTGCAAGCTGACTGCATTAGCAGCTTAATTTTGATTGCTCCTAAAGGAGGATCCAGAGAAGAATTGGAGAATTACACTCATATCATTTATTTCAGATTCTGCTGCTAGTTTAATCTCCTTCCCTCCCTAGCATTCTCTTTCTTTCTCCTTCTCTCTCTCCTCCTCCTCTTTATCCTCCTCCTCCTCTCTCCCTCCCTCATCTTACTTTCCTTCACAAATATCTAATTTTTATTTGTGATGAGTCACCATGAAGATACAGAATGAACATAACCAGTTCCTCCCTGACAGATGTATAAACTTAGATATCAAACCAGTAAACTGTTAAAGATATAGTGCATTAGGTAGTGACAAATATTTTAATGACAAATAAGTTAAAGGATTAAGGAAGAGTAAGATGGTGCCATTTTAGAGTGGTTACAAAAGTCCCTTCCGACAAGGTGACATTTGAACATGAACTCAATGGAAGTGAGAGAGAGCATCCTGCAGATACCTGGACAAGAGATTTTCAGGCAGATAGAACAGCAAGTGAATGCCAAGAAGTAGAAGAACATTTCCTGTTTATGAGTAACTGAAGGAACCACTATGGTTAGAGGGGAATTAGAAGCAGGGTAGAAGTTACGAGGGAGATGACTAGGCATAGGTGCAGGGAGGTTGCAGGGGGCTGGACCATAGAGCTCTATAGAACATTAGAAAGACTTTAACTGATACTCTGAATGAAATGAAGAACCACTGAAGGATTATGAACAAATGAGAGATGTGATCTGACTTACACAGATCATGTGTAAATCAGATTATAGGACCAAGAATTGAAGTGCCCTTGGCTACTGTGATATTCCCCAATGGGTGATAATGGTGACTTGAACCAGGAGATGAGTGGTAGAAATGGTGATAACAGGTTAGCTTCTGGATATATATTGAGTTGAACCATTTGACATTGATGTTTTTATAGGTCAAAATGGTCAAGTTTGACAATTTCATATGATTCTATACAATATTTGAAGGTAAAGTCAAAAGAATCTCATGATGGATTGAACTTACTCTGTGATAAAAAGAAATATATCAGTGCTAACTGCAAGGATTTTGACCTGAGCACAAATAATCTTGAAGAAGAGGAGGGTGAGTTTGTAGAGTATGACAATCAGCTGTTATTGTTAACAACTCAAGAGAAGAAGATACCAAGTAGGCAGCTAGACATATTTTGGAACTTGGGGAGAGAAAATATAACTGAAGAATATACTCTGTGAAGGGCCAATTCAAAACCAAGAGATATAATGAGATCACCTATCTCATGAGTGCTTAGAGAAGATTAACATTGTCAGAAATAACCTTTAAAACTTTGGATCCAAATCTATCCGTGCCACTTTGTTACGAGCAGTGAGTAAGAGAAGAATTGAGCTTGGTTCCAACAAGTGGATTTTATTCATGCAATAAACATTCAAACTTAACATTCCTAATAGTAGCAAGTCAACTTAATATTCCTAATAATAGTAAGTAAGAAATACATTCAAGATTCACCCTCTTATTCACATAGAGTCCAATCCCCATGGATTTACTCAATGCAAGTCTCTTAGCCAAGAAGTCAGTCAATAAGACAGAAGAGAGTCTTCGCAACTGTAGTCTCTCTCAGCTCCTAGGATGTCTTGGATGCTCTTAGATGCTCAATGAGTCAAGGCTGGATGTTCAAGATGGCAGTCATTGTCATCTGGGCTCGGTGACAACAGTCAATCAGCAATCAATGATAGTGTGGACAGCAACCAGGGCAGTCAAGAGACAGAGCGATGTGGAGTCCTCTGGTCATGGTGCTGTTGACAGTTTGCTCCAAAAGTCCAGGGGTTTAAGTAGTGATTTTCAGCCCAGTCATGCTCTGGTCTTCATTGATAAAGACCAGAACATGACTAGATTAGGAACCAGCCCTCAAATTATAGATAAAAGTTCATATCGACAGGGTTCAGGAGTATTATCCTGCCACTCAGCAAGTTTGTCATCAGGCGCCTGCTGCAATTTGTGATTTTAGTTTTACAAGTCCAGGAAAATGCCAAATACAACTTATTTTGACTTACATAACACACAACTATAGCAATTCCTATTATTTCTTTGTCTCATTACTTATTCTCTGTCTGTGCTTAGGAAGGTCTTTGATGTATCTATGTCTCAGTTTACATGTCTATAAAATGGAAGATAACATCAGTGCACAGGCTGTTGTGTTAGTGTGATAATTAAATGAGTTAAATGTTTAAACAACTGTTGTGGTCTGAACACATGTGTCCCTTCAAAACTGATGCACTGAAATTCTAATTCCAATATGATAGTATTAAGAGGTAGGGGCTTAGAATGGCATTAAATCCTTAGGATACCCTCATAAATGGGATCAATGGTCCTATAAAAGGGCTAGAGGGAAGTAGCTATGCCCTTTTGTCTTTCTGCCATGTGATGACTTCTTGGTCATCCTTCTTGCCCTGTGAGGAGGCAGGAAGCAGATGCACACCAGACAGTGAATCTCTTGGTGACCTGGCCTTAGACTTTCAGACTCCAGAATTTGTAAGAAATAAATTTCTGTTCTTTAAACATTCCTCAGTTTCAGATATTTTCATGTAGCAATGGGAATAGACTTATGCAAATTCCGAGGACAATGTCTGGCATACAAGTGCTATGCAATTATTATTATGCACAATTATATTATTTTCATTCTCTCTAGCTTCCAACATATGGGCAAGTCTGCATTGAGTGATTCAAGGCTAATGCTATGTTAAAATGAAAACCCATAAACCACCTCATCTTTCATCATAATCTATTAGCATTTACTCAGGAAACAAATCACAATTCTTGAGCTCTGTAGTTCTTTTTTTTTTTTTTTTTTTTTTTTTTTTTTTTTTTTTTTTAATGGACACTGAAATTTTATTTATTTAAGTGTTTCTTTTAAAAAATTTTTTTTTATTTTTACTGACTGCATTTTGATTCATTTTACACAAATGTGGTACATCTTTTCATTTCTATGGTTGTGCACGATGTAGATTCATACCATTCGTGTAATCATACATGTATATAAGGTAATTTGTAGTTCTTACAATAGAAGATGCAATAGCAATATAATGGTTTTCCTTCTAAGCTTAGGAAGTTATGAGTTTCTGAATGTTTCTCTGTCTTTATAATTATTTTGCAGTAAAGCTAGGAAAGACTCTTGTGAAATGCTCACAAGATGCCGATTTAAACTGGAAATTTATTTTCCATTCTGAAAATCAAAAACTTAACATTTATTTTCTACTGTATATAAAAATTGTGGTTACAGGTAGTGTTAAGAACATAAAAATCAGTCCCATTAAAGTATGGTGGCATTGCAAAAGAACTTAGAATCAAGTAAAATATATCTGAATTCTGGTTTCTTTACTTTGTGTTTGCTATGGGGAAAGATATTTAATATGCCTGTACCTTGGATTCCTCATCTTTAAAATATTAATAGCAGTGCCTAATGATGTGTTGCTCATTATATTATGTTAAGCTAAGAATATCTTCTTAGTAGATCCATATCAATAAATTTAGCCTGATCAAAATTTATCTTCCTGACACATTACATTATGTCCTCAATATCATAAACACACATATTTCACAAATTTCTGCCTGAGAATATCTCAGGTCATAATGGGACTTAAGTCTAGCTATAGGTCTAGAAGAAAAGAGTAGTAGGGCTGGGTCTTGAGGAGAATCAGTAGCATCTTAAAAGACGATCTTCTGCCTCAGGGAGAGACATTATAATTTCCTTATTTAGACTAGGGGTAATTTTCTTAGATAGAGGTGGAATGGCATCTTCTACTGGCAAATATGATTCATCAAAATTTAGGGGTTTAATGTCCCTGGTTTCATCAAGAACTTCTCATATCATCCATTCCCATTTTTAAGATCCCATTCTATCCCAGTCAATAGACTTGCTTTAATGGCAGAGCCCTGTGACTTTGGGAGTAAAATTTGAGTTGTAATTAGGTCACTTGGAAGATGAGCTTCTGAGTTTGGTTTTCAACAATCTCTCACTATGGATATAGGAGATGTGTATTTCTTTCAGGATGGACATAGGTAACTTACGCAATGCTTTAGCCAGGAATTTGAACTTCCAAGCTTATTGATTTCTTTCTCTACTTTATCCAGCACAATTCACAGTAACTGAACCATATCATTATATTCATTAATTTGACAAAAATTGTCTAAGGAATCAAATTCTTTATACATTTCTGAACACACACACATACTTCTTTCTGTTGTACATACTTACATCTGAAACTTTAAGAAATGTTTTCAGTTCTTTTTTAAGAACATAAGGAAGTCTTTTTTAACTCTTGGGAATTGTGTGTTAAGATGTTATTTTTGGAATTTCTGCAATCATCATGTAACTAAGAGAGCATGAGAATATATAAATGGAAAGAACCTGGACCTTGGATGATCTGGTTGATTAACTGAATCCACCAATCATCAGCCACCTCACCAATGGACTTCACATTATATGAGATGTCATTTGCATTAGATTACTTTTCTGATAGAAATACTATAGGGTGTTGAATGGAAATATTTGAGTCAATATGTTTTAGTGCAGGAGAAATACTTTGACATCATACATCTCCATATGATAAAATATTATAAACAAGTTTGTATCAATACCAGAACTAAATCCAGATAATCTTCACTTCAATTTTATTCTTCCTTCCTCTGCATTTGTCAGTGTATGATTTTACTAAATATCCTTCATTGTTGTGATATTGAGGGTTTAATAATTCATATGTCTTACCTACATTCTTATCTGAAAGATAACCTGAAGTCCTTTAAAAATACTTTTCTGTTTAGTAGCTATTGATTTTTGTCTATGACATTGTCTTATTGTATCAAAGAGGTTACTTACTTTTCTCCATATCCTGGCAACATATAAAATAAAAGCACAGGGAGTTAACTTGCACTGTTTCTCAGCTATCCATCTCACAAATGGCTTGTCCAAAACTATCATATGTTTCACATAAAACACATCCATCTATTTCTATAAAAGTTGCAAAAAATAACCAAAGCTGGGCTGAAATTAGTTCTTTGTCACAACTTCCCAATCTTTCAAATTATGAGGATGAAAGATGATTGGCAAATAGCATGGCTTGTCAACTCTAAAGACAAGCACAATAAAATATGGAAAGAGAGATGTGATGACCAGTTTTTTTATATGCTATATTTCATTTATAAACAAACACTGAAAGTGCTTACATGATCATAAATATTCATCATAGTTGTACATTTTTCCAAAATATTAAGATATTCCTTCGTGTCTGTTATAGTATTTGTTTTCACTTATAATCTTACATAAAAAGGGAATTATAAAACCTTAGACATGTTACAGATCACCAAGTATAAGCTGCCCTTTGGAAGTAGAAGAAACAGATCTGACAAGTTAAGTGATTTCTCCACAGGCAAAGATCTGGTCAGATTTAGAGTCCTGACTCGGCACTTGGTTTTAAAAAAAAAAAAAGATGATAGATAGTGCATTGAAATACGATTTAATTTGCCCAATTTCTTTTGCTAAAACACAGGGGAATCAGAATTCAAATACAATTTCCCACTCCCTTGTTCATACTTGCAGCTATGAAGCTACTCCAACATAAGATTGTGACATTTCATCATCTGTGTCCCAGCAATTAGTTCATCCAGAAAATGAGAGGATATCTTTTATGTTTTAAACATTTGAGGAAACACTAGCTATAGAATGGTGAAGAAACAAATATGGTCTTTAATTAATTTAATTGAATTGAATATACAATTTATGGAGATTGTGGGAAGAGTGTGGCAATAGGACACAATGGTGTCATGTGAAAAGATACCTGTGATGTTCTGACACCAGGAAAATAAGCAAGGATTATCTTAGCTTTGTTTGAAGGAGGGACCAGAGGAAGAAGAGTACTAGAGATCATCAAATCAGAGATAGGGAGTGGTAAATAAAATATGCTCTGAATTGAGAAAGAACTACAGGAATTGTAGCTGGTGTACAGTAATTGTGTACAGGAATTGTGACTGGTGCATAGTAAGTGGCAAAGTGGTAAAGTAGGTAATGTAAGATCATTGTAAACTCACAGTTAAAGTCTTCAGCTAACAGAGAAGGTTGGGAAAGATAATATGAAAGATTTGAGAAAAGGGAGAGCCAACAGATAATGTTAGGCAGTTCTGAGAGTATACTCAAATTTTAAAATCATGAGTTCGAAGGGAAACTATTTGTGGTAGGTTGTCAAGAGTCTCCTAGAAGTACCAGATCATAATCCCTGGAATCTGTTAATGTTAACTCACATATTAGCGTTCATGCAGATGTGGCTAAGAAACTTGAAATGAGGAGATTGTCTGGATTTATACAAATGCCTTAAATGTCAACACAAGTGCCCTTAAGGTGGCATAAGAGCAAGGGAGATGAGACACTTAGGAGAGGAGGGGGCTGTATGATCATAGGCAGAAACTGGAGGGATACAGCCATATGTCCAGTGATGTCAGATGGAAGAGCCAAACCACGTGGTCTACCCAAGACCCTGTATAGGAAGAAGGCCTCTAATACTGGGATTTCAGTCCAGTGATAATGATTTCGGGTTTCTGACCTCAAGAAAGTGAGAGAATAATTTTCTGTTGTTTTTAACCACTATTCTTAGGAAACTAATATGTAGTAGAAATTAGGAGAATAAAGAAACATTTCAACAAGTACATTTCAACAAATTATGTTGCAACAGTTAGCCAGATACTTGTTTAGCTTTCTGGATCAGAAGATATACTCAAAATGCACATTAAAAAGAGGAAGTTTATATTTGGGAAACGTTGTGTTTTAAATTGTTAGTCCTAACTTTCTACTTTAATTATTTTCCATAAAATTAATCAATACGATTTTAAGTACACATTGATTGTATGCCATAAGCATTTATTCCAAGAACCCTGTATCTAGTGTGAAGTGTTGACATAGGCTTTACTTATTTGCCAAGTAGCTCAGCTCGATTCAATCTAATATAGCATCTATACAAAGTTTACTAAGCTTCTATTTAGCACAAGCTGAATAGAAAGTTCTCAGGCAGGACTGATCCTCCACCCACAATACTTACACTTCATTAAGGGTGAAGCTTAAAGGAATACGATGTCCACTGAAAAGCGACCTCATAGATTTTATTCTCTTTACTCTTTTGCTCCACAGGGTCAGCATGAGAAAAGTATTTATTGTCTGAGCCATCAAGGGGTTAACAGCAATCAGAGCTGGGAACTGTGATGAGTCCTTACCAGAAGCATTAAGAAGTTGTTATTCCAGAAGAGGCTGAAGTGGCAGGTTCAGTTTAGGGTATGTAATAGTGACCTACACCATAATCACATATCAATCCATTATCCCTCCCTCTGAATATTTTCTTCCTTTCCCTTAAAGAAGGACTTTTACTGTTACTTTATTATTTCAAGTCCATATCTATTAAGTACCAGTTACTACAGCTTTGCCATAGGACATAGTCCTTTGAAATCCAGTGAAACCAGTGATGGACAGATAAATCTTTAAAAACCAGCTCTGTGATGATGAACTATGCTCCTATTCGCAATATTTGCCAAAGCAGAACTTCTGGTACATGCCCATTCTTTTATATCATGACTACCTTTTTCTTTGTTTTTTGACATGTTTTATAAGAGTACATCACTTGCTCTGGAATGGCATAGGGAAAATAAATTTTCTGAGGTTTATTATGCTGCATAGAGAATTCTATAATGACCTTCATATAAATTAAACTCTTGTATAATCTTCTCTCCTTGAGGGTAGGTGCAATTACTACTTGTTTCTAGCAAAGGTGATGAGATAGTCACTCCTATGAAAGATGTAATTTTAGAAATCTAGAGAGAGAACTTCTCTTGCTGTCTTTTAAGAAGTAACCTGTCATGTGGAATAGGGCCAGTTGTAAATCCCACGGCGAGGAACTGGTGAAGCAAGGAGCTGAAGTTACCCTCCTGCTGACAGCCAGCTAGAAAGAGTTACATAAATAGTCCTATAATCACACATAATTGAATTTTTCCAGGAATCACACTGCATGATTACTCTAGTTAGACAAGGACCTGGAGCTCCAGAAGGGGTATAATCCAGGTGACACCTAGACTACACTCTGAATGACCCTGGGCAGAGAACACAGTTAACCATGGCTAGGTTTCTGGCACATGGAAATTGGTCAATGTGAATGACTTAAAGCTACTTAATGTGTGTTAATTCGTTATGCAACAATAGAAATACAATAGAAATACAATGCAATAGAATAGAATACAATAGAAATACAAATAGAATACAATAGAAAACTAATACAGTGGTACAGCTGGATCATATGGTTCTAGTTTTAGGTTTTGAGGAACCTCCATACTGATGCATTAGTGGCTGAAGTAATTTCCCACCAACATCCTCACCAGCATTTATTGGTATTTATATTTTTAATGATTGCCTTTCTGTGTACATATTGAAATATACATCTATGTATACATTCCAATAGAATTTCACTTTAGTTTTGATTTGCCTTTAGCTGATAGACAGGATGAATACTTTCTTCTTGCAATTATTGGTCATTTTTACTTTGAGAAGTAAAAGATAGGGCTGGGGAGATAGCTCAGCTGGTAGAGTGCTTGCCTTGCAAGCACAAGGCCCTGAGTTTGATCCCCGGTACCACAAAAAAAAAAAAAAAAAAGAGAAAAGAGAAGTAAAAGAAAAATTCATTGCCCATTTATTGATTGGGTTGTACAATTTATTAAGTTAGGAATTTTTTATTTTATATTTTTAAGTGCTTTACATATTCTGGATTTTAATCTTTGTCAGAAGAGTTCCATTCATCCTTTATATTGCCTCTTCACTCTTGCTCCCTTTGGTCCACTTTTTTTTTTTTTTTCTTTTGGCGGTGCTGGGGATTAGAACCCAGGGCCTTCTGCATGCAAGGCAAGTACTCTACCAACTGAGCTATATCACCAGCCCTAGTCCACTCTGTTAACATCAGTATTTTCCTACTTAATTGTTCAAGTTGCTTATATATTATGAATATTAAACACTTATCAGATTATAGTTTGCAAATATTTTCCTGCATTCTGTAGGTTGTCTTCTGACTGTTGTTTTCTTTGCTGAACAAAAACTTTTTAGTTTGATATAATCCTTTTTTTTCCCTTTTGTTACTGTGCTTTGGGCTTCCCCCCTGCCCCCCTAAAAATCTTTACCCATTCCAATGTCCTGAATTATTTATCTTGATTTCTTTTAGTAGTTTCATAGTTTCAGGTCTTACTAGAGAATTGGTTTTATTTTTCTCCATGTAGATACACAATTTTTCCAACATCATTAATAACAAAGATTGTTGTTGCTTGGAACGTAGTTGAAAAACAATTGGCTGGAAACAGGAGGGTCTACTTCTAGCTCTCTATTATGTCCATTGGTCTTTGTATTTGATTTCTGCCAACACCATGCAATTTGGTTACCACACTTTGTTGTGCATATAGAAATCAGGTACTGCAGTATTTCTTTCTTTAGTATTGTTTTTTATTTTATCATTTTTTTTTTTACTTTTTTATGGCTATTCTTTTTTTTTTTACTAGTTTTATTTTTTCTATTTTTTTTTATTATTTAAACAAATGGGATACATGTTGTGTCTCTATTTGTACGTGGAGTCAAGGCATACCATTTGTGTAATCATAAATTTACATAGGGCAATGTTGTTTGATTCATTCTGTTATTTTTTCCCTTCCCCTCCCAACCCCTCCCACCTCTCTTTTCCTTCTACACAGTCCTTCTTTCCTCCATTCTTACCATCCTCCTTATCCCTAACCCTAAACCTAACCCTAATTCTAACACTAACCCCTCCTACCCCCCATTATATGTCCTCATCCGCTTATCAGGGAGATCAGTCGTCCTTTAGTTTTTTGAGATTGGCTTATCTCACTTAGTAAGATATTCTCCAATTTCATCCATTTGCTTGCAAATGCCATAGTTTTATCATTCTTCAAGGCGGAATAATATTCCATTGTATATATATGCCACGGTTTCTTTATTCATTCATCAACTAAAGGGCACGTAGGTTAGTTCCACAATCTCGCTATGGTGAATTGAGCAGCTATGAACATTGATGTGGCTGTATCTCTCTAGTATGCTGATTTTAAGTCGTTTGGGTATAGGCCAAGGAGTGGGACAGCTGGGTCAAATGGTGGTTCCCTTCCAAGCTTTCTGAGGAATTTCCGTACTGCTTTCCAGAGTGGCTGCACTAATTTGCAGCCCCACCAGCAATGTATGAGTGTACCTTTTTCCCCACATCCTCACCAACAACTATTGTTGCTTGTGTTCTTGATAATCGCCATTCTAATTGGGGTGAGATAAAATATTAGGGTAGTTTTGATTAGCATTTCTCTTATTACTAGAGATGTTGAACATTTTTTCATATATCTATTGATTGCTTGTACATCTTCTTCTGTGAAGTGTCTGTTCATTTCCTTAGCCCATTTGTTGATTGGATTATTTGTATTCTTGGTGTAGAGCTTTTTGAGTTCTTTATAGATTCTGGAAATAAGCGCTCTATCTGAACTATGAGTGGCAAAGACATTCTCCCACTCTGTAGGCTCTCTCTTCACATTACTGATAGTTTCCTTTGCTGAGAGAAAGCTTTTTAGTTTGAATCTATCCCAGTTGTTGATTTCTTGCTTTTATTTCTTGTGCTATGGAGTCCTGTTAAGGAAGTCTGATCCTAAGCCAACAAGTTGAAGGTTTGGACCTACTTTTTCTTCCATAAGATGCAGGGTCTCTGGTCTGATTCCGAGGTCTTTGATCCATTGTGAGTTGAGTTTTTTGCAGGGTGAGAGATAGGGATTGAATTTCATTTTGTTGCATATGGTTTTCCAGTTTTCCCAGCACCATTTGTTGAAGAGGCTATCTTTTCTCCATTGCATATTTTTGGCCCCTATGTCTAGTATAAGAAAATTGTATTTATTTGGGTTTGTGTCCATGTCCTCTATTCTGTACCACTGATCTACCTGTCTATTTTGGTACCAATACCATGCCGTTTTTGTTACTATTGCTTTGTAACAGAGTTGAAGTTCTGGTATTGCGATACCCCTTGCTTCACTCTTTCTGCTAAGGATTGCTTTAGCTATTCTGGGTTTCTTATTCTTCCAGATGAATTTCATAATTGCTTGCTCTATTTCTGTAAGGTACATCATTGGGATTTTAATTGGAATTGCATTGAATCTACATAGCACTTTTGGTAGTATGGCCATTTTGACAATATTAATTCTTCCTATCCATGAACATGGGAGATCTTTCCATCTTATAAGGTGTTCTTTAATTTCTTTCTTTAGTGTTCTATAGTTCTCATTGTAGAGGTCTTTCACCTCTTTTGTGAGATTGATTCCCAACTATTTTTTTTTTTTTTGATGCTATTGTGAATGGGGTAGTTTTCCCAATTTCTCTTTCTGAAGATTCATCACTTACGTATAGAAATGCATTGGATTTATGAGCATTGATCTTGTAACCTGCTACTTTACTGAATTCACTTATGAGTTCTAAGAGTTTTCTGGTGGAATTTCCAGGTTCCTCTAAATATATAATCATGTCATCAGAGAACAGGGATAGTTTGAGTTCCTCTTTTCCAATTCGTATCCCTTTAATTTCTTTGGTTTGTCTAATTGCTCTGGCTAGAGTCTCAAGAACAATGTTGAATAGAAGTGGTGAAAGAGGGCATCCCTGCCTTGTTCCAGTTTTTAGGGGGAATGCTTTCAGTTTTTCACCATTTAGAATGATATTGGCAAGAGGCTTAGCGTAGATGGCCTTTACAATGTTAAGGAATGTTCCCACTACCCCAATTTTTTCTAGTGTTTTAAGCATGAAGAGATGCTGTATTTTATCAAATGCTTTTTCTGCATCTATCGAAATAATCATGTGATTCTTAACTTTAAGTCTGTTAATATGGTGAATGACATTTATTGATTCTGTATGTTGAACCAACCTTGCATCCCTGGGATAAAACCCACTTGATCATGGTGCAGTATCTTTTTAATATATTTTTGTATGCGATTTGCTAAAATTTTGTTGAGAATTTTTCCATCAATGTTCATTATGGATATTGGTCTGAAATTTTCTTTCCTCGATGTGTCTCTGTCTGGTTTAGGTATCAGGGTGATATTGGCTTCATAGAATGAGTTTGGGAGGGTTCCCTCCTCTTCTATTTTATGGAATACTTTGAGGAGTATTGGAATGAGCTCTTCTTTAATGGTTTTGTAGAACTCGGCTGAGAACCCATCTGGTCCCGGACTTTTCTTTGTTGGTAGGTTTTGATGACCTCTTCTATTTCATTGCTTGAAATTGATTTATTTAAGTTGTGTATGTCCTACTCGTTCATTTTAGGTAATTCATATGTCTCTAGAAACTTGTTGATGTCTTCGATGTTTTCTATTTTGTTGCAGTATAGATTTTCAAAATAGCTTCTAATTATGTTTTGTATTTCAATCCTGTCTGTTGTGATATTTCCTTGTTCATTCCGAATTTTAGTACTTTGAGTTTTTTCCCTCTTTCTCTTTGTTAGTGTGGCTAAGGGTTTATCAATTTTGTTTATTTTTTCAAAGAACCAACTATTTATTTTGTTAATTTTTCCGATTGTTTCTTTTGTTTCAATTTCGTTGATTTCGGCTCTGATTTTAACTATTTCCTGTCTTCTACTACTTTTGGTGTTGGTCTGCTCTTCTTTTTCTAGGGCTTGGAGCTGTAGTGTTAAGTCATTTATTTGTTGATTTCTACTTCTTTTGTTGAATGCGCCCCATGAAATAAATTTTCCTCTAAGTACTGCTTTCATAGTGTCCCAGAGATTTTGATATGATGTGTCTTTGTTCTCATTTACTTCTAAGAATTTTTTAATTTCCCTCCTGATGTCTTCTGTTATCCATTCATCATATAATAGCATATTATTTAATCTCCAGGTATTGGAAAAATTTCTGTTTTTTATTCTGTCATTTATTTCTAATTTCAATCCATTATGATCTGATAGAGTACAAGGTAGTAACTCTATCTTCTTGTATTTGCTAACAGTACCTTTGTGGCATAAAACATGGTCTATTTTAGAGAAGTATCCATGTACTGCTGAGAAGAAAGTGTATTCTTTCTTCGTTGGATGGTATATTCTATATATGTTGGTTAAGTCTAAATTGTTGATTGTGTTATTGAGATCTATGGTTTCTTTATTCAATTTTTGTTTGGAAGATCTATCCAGTGGTGAGAGAGGTGTGTTAAAATTGCCTAGTATTATTGTGTTGTGGTCTATTTGATTTCTGGAATTGAGAAGGATTTGTTTGACATACATGGATGAGCCACTGTTCGGGGCATAGATATTTATGATTGTTATGTCTTGCTGATTTATGCTTCCCTTAAGCAGTATGTAATGTCCTTCTTTATCCCTTCTGACTAGTTTTGGCTTGAAGTTCACATTATCTGAAATGAGGATGGATACTCCTGCTTTTTTGCTGTGTCCGTGTGCATGGTATGTTTTTTCCCATCCTTTCACCTTTAGTCTATGGGTATCTCTTTCTATGAGATGAGTCTCTTGCAGGCAGCATATTGTTGGATTTTTCTTTTTAATCCAATCTGCCAGTCTATGTCTTTTGGTTGATGAGTTCAGGCCATTAACATTCAGGGTTATTATTGTTATATGATTTGTATTCCCAGTCATTTGACTCATTTTTGTTTTTTGACATGATTTGGTTTCTCCTTTATTTGGCTGTTCCTTTAGGCTAGTTCCTCCCGTTGCTGATTTGCATCGTTGTTTTTCATCTCTTCCTCATGGAATATTTTGCTGAGAATGTTCTGTAATGCCGGCTTTCTTTTTTAAATTCCTTTAGCTTTTGTTTATCATGTAAGGATCTTATATCGTCGTCAAATCTGAAAGTAAGTTTTTCTGGGTATAAGATTCTTGGTTGTCATCCGTTTTCTTTCAGGGCTTCGTAAATGTTGTTCCAGGCCCTTCTAGCTTTTAGGGTCTGGATTGAAAAATCTGCTGATATTCTTATTGGTTCCCCCTGAATGTAATTTGATTCTTTTCTCTCGCAGCCTTTAAAATTCTGTCTTTATTTTGTATGTTAGGTATTTTCATAATAATGTGCCTTGGTCTGGGTCTGTTGTAATTTTGTATATTTGGAGTCCTATAAACCTCTTGTACTTGGTTTTCCATTTCATTCTTCAGATTTGGGAAATTTTCTGATATTATTTCATTGAATAGATTGTTCATTCCTTTGGTTTGTTTCTCTAAGCCTTCCTCAATCCCAATAATTCTTAAATTTGGCCTATTCATGATATCCCATAATTCTTGTAGATTCTGTTCATGATTTCTTACCATCTTTTCTGTTTGGTCAACTTTGTTTTCGAGATTAAATATTTTGTCTTCAATCTCTGAGGTTCTATCTTCCAGGTGTTCTATTCTATTGGTTATGTTTTCTTTGGAGTTTTTAACTTGGTTTATTGTTTCAAGGATTTCTGTTTGTTTGTTTGTTTGTTTTTCAGTATCTCTAACTCTTTATTGAAATGATCTCTTGCCTCTTGTATTTGCTCTTTTAATTGTTGATTGGTGTGATCATTTAATGCCTGCATTTGCTCTTTCATCTCCTCCTTCAATACCTGCATTTGCTCTTTCATCTCCTCGTTTGCTTCCCTGATTCTTTTAATTATGTACATTCTGAACTCCCTTTCTGACATTTCTTCTGCTGTGCTCTCTTTGGGTTTTATTGATATAGTATCTAGGTTTGTTTGGGACATTTTCTTCCCTTGTTTTCTCATATTGGTCATATGTCAGTGGGACTCTGAGATATTGCAGATTTACTCTATTGGCTTATAGTGTCCCTGTAGATTTCCAGTGTATCACCTCCCAGCCTTCAGTAGGCTGAAGTCTTGGAGGAACTTGATAATGTAGTGCTTCCAAAGAATGCTGCCCCTAGCCTGCTACTGGTTCCAGGGCTTGGAGCTGGCTCTGTGTGGAAAGGCTCTCAATGGGGTGCCTGCTCCGAGAAGCTGGCCGTGTGGGAGGAGCCCACCGCCGGAGTGCTCAGGGCTGCCTGGGGAAGACTCTAGCTGCCCTGGCCTACTCTGATACGCCACCCCTATCCAGGCCTGCTGCCCAGCCCAAGCTTCACCTGGTGGGGGAGACTCAGCCCGTGGCTCTATTTTAGTCCGAGTCTCTCAATGCCTCCCCTTCTTGAATCCTGGGTTCTGGAGTGACTGGAGATGCAGTCACCCTCTAGTCCTCCATCATTTACTGGTGCTCAAAAACCAGGCCTGCTCCCTGGGGATCTTCAGCACCCCCACAGCAGAGCAAACGAGGACTACAGAAAGTGAGAGTGAATCCTAGTGCCAAATGGCAGGAATCTTTGTATGGCTATTCTAAAGGGGGTTATTTTCTGAATTTCTAGTTCAGGAAATTTGTTATTGGCATATAGTATTGCTACTGATTTTTTAAATTTTATGCATATATTTATTTGCTCTAATTAGTTATACATGACAGTAGAATGCATTTTGACACATCATACATAAATGGAGTATAACTTATCATTTGTCTAGTTGTATATGATGTAGAGTTACACAGGTCACATGATCTTATATGCACATAAGGTAATAATGTCTGATTCATTCTATCATTGCTAACCCCATGCCCCCTTTCCTCCTTTTACTCCCCTCTGTCCAGTCCAAAATGCCTCTATTCCCCTCTCCCCTTATGTAATTAGCATCCGCATATCATGGAAGACTTTCAGTCTTTGGTTTTGGGGATTGACTTACTTTGCTTAGTATAATATTGTCAGCTCCATCCATCTACTGGCAAGTGCCATAATTTCATTCTTCTTTAAGGTTGAGTAATATTCCACTGTATATATGTACCACATTTCTTTATCCATCCACCTAGGTTGGTTCCATAATTTAGCTATTGTGAATTAGCTGTTACAAATATTTATGTGCCTGAATCACTGCTTTCCAGAGTGGTTAGAACAATTTGCAGTCCCACCAGCAATGTATGAGTGTACCTTAGCTCCCATATCCTCACCAACACTTACTGTTGCTTTATTCTTGATAAGTGCCATTCTGACTGGGGTGAGATGAAATTTTAGGGTAGTTTTGATTTGCGTTTCTCTAATTGTTAGAGATATTGAACATTTTTTCAAATATTTGTTGATCACTTGTATATCTTCTGTGAAGTGTCTGTGTAGTTCCTTAGCCCATTTATTGATTGGGTTTTTTGTGTTTTTTTTTTGATGTTAAGCTTTTTGAGTTCTTTATGTATCCTAGAGATTAGTGCTCTATCTGAGATGCATGTGGTAAAGACTTTGTATAGGTTCTCTCTTCATGTTGTTGATTGTTTCCTTTGCTGTGAAGAAGCTTTTTAGTTTGATTCCATCCCATTTATTGATTCTCGATTTTACTTCTCACACATCATGGTGGAGATTTGAGCCCACTTTTTATTCTATTAGACACAGAGTGTCTTTTCTAGTGCCTCAGTCCCTAGTCCAATTTGAGTTGATTTGTGTGCAGGATGAGAGATAGGGGTTTAATTTCATTTTGCTACACATGTACTTCCAGTTTTTCCCACACCATTTGTTGAAGAGGTTATCTTATCTCCAATGTCTGTTTTTAGTGCTTTTGTTTAGTATCACTGTATTTATGTGGGTTTTTCTCTGTGTCTTCTATTCTATACCATTGGTCTACACATCTGTTTTGGTGCCAAAACATGCCATTTTTTTACTATGGCTCTGTAGTATAATTTAAGCTCTGGTTTGTGATATTTCCTGCTTGACTTTTCTTGCTAGAGATTGCTTTGGCTATTCTGGGACTCTCATTTTTCCAAATGCATTCCACAATTCCTTTTTCTAGTTCTATGAAGAATGTCATTGGGATTTTAATTAGAATTGCATTAAATCTGTATAATGCTTTTGGTAGTATGACCATTTTGACAAGGTTAATTCTGTTCATCCAAGAACATGGGAGTTCTTTCCATCTTCTAAGGTCTTCTTCAATTTCTTTCTTCATGTTCTATAATTTTCATTGTAGAGGACTTTCACCTCTTTTGTCAGATTGACTCCCCAATTTTTTGGGGGGCTATTGTGAACTGGGTAGTTTTCCTAATTTATATTTCATTGGATTAATCACTAATGTATTGGAACTCATTTGATGTGTGGATGTTAATTTTATATCCTGACACTTTGCTAAATTCATTTATTAGTTCTAGAATGTTTCTGATGAAATTTTTTGAACTTCTAAATATAGAACCATATCATCAGCAATAATGACAGTTTGAGTTCTTCTTTTCCTATTTGTATCCCTTTAATTTCTTTCTTCTGTTTAATTGCTCTGGCTAAAGTTTTAAGGACGATGTTGAATAAAAGTGGTGAAAAAAGGCATCCTTATCTTGTTCCAGTTCTTAGAGGGAATACTTTCATTTTTTTTCTCCATTTACAGTGATGTTGGCCTTGGGTTTAGCATAAATAGCTTTTAAAATGTTGAAATATCTTCCTTCTATTCCTATTTTCTCTAGTGTTTTGAACATGAAGGTATGCTGTATTTTGTCAAATGCTTTCTCTGCATTTATTGAGATGATCATATGAGTCTTTAAGTCTATTGCTGTGATGAATTACTTCTATTGATTCCCCCTTTTTTTTTGGGGGGGGGGGTGCTGGGTATCAAACCCAGGGCCTTGTGCTTACAAGGCAAGCACTCTACCAACTGAGCTATCTCCCCAGTCCCACTTCTATTGATTTCTGTATATTGAACCAAAAATACCTGGGATGAAGCCCAATTGATAGTGGTATACTATCTTTTTAATTTGTTTTTATATTCAATTTGTCAGAATTTTATTGAGAATTTTTGTACCTATGTTCATAAGGGATATTGGTCTGAAGTTTTCTTTCTTTGATGGGTCTTTGTTTGGTTTTGGTAACAGAGTGATACTACCTTCACAGATTGAGTTTGGGAGGGTTCCCTCCTTTTCTATTTCATGGTCTAATTTGAGAAGTATTGATATTAATTCTTTGAAGGTCTTATAGAAGTTGGCTGTGAATCCCTCTGGTCTTACTCTTTTCTTGGTTGGTAGGCATCTTCTCTTTCATTGCTTGAAATTGATCTGTTCAAATTGTGTATGTCCTCCTGATTCAGTTTGGGTAGATAGTATGTCTCTAGACATTTGTTGATGTCTTTGAGATTTTCTATTTTATTGGAGCATAAATTTTCAAATTTGTTCCTAATTATCTATATTTCAGTAGTATCCAGCATAAGATTTCATTTTTCCTCATGAATTTTAGTAATTTTGGTTTTCTCTCTCTTTTCTCTTCATTAGCATTGCTAAGGGTTTATCAATTTTATTTATCTTTTCAAAGAACCAACTTTTTGTTTTGTCAATTTTTTGGATTGTTTCTTTTGTTTCAGTTTCATTGATTTCAGCTCTGATTTTAATGATTTTCTGTCTTCTATTGCTTTTGGTGTTGATTTGTTCTTCCTTTCCTGGGGATTAGAAATGTAATGTTAAATCTTTTATTCAATGAATTTCTATTCATTTAATAAATGAGCTCAATGCAATGAATTTTCCTCTTAGCACTGCCTTCATGGTGTCCCAGAGATTTTGATATGTTGTATCACTATTCTCATTTACCCTTAAGTATTTTTTATCTCATCCCTGATGTCTTTTGTTACTCATTCATCATTTAATAGTGTGTTATTTCATCTCCAGGTGTTAGAGTAGCTTCTATTGTTTATTCTATCATTGATTTCTAATTTAATTCCATCATGATCTGATAGGTACAGGGTATTACCTCTATTTATTTATATTTGCTAAGACTTTCTTTAGGGCATAAGATATGTTCTATTTTAGAGAAGGATCCATGTACTGCTAAGAAGAAAATATATTCGCTCATCAATGGATGAAATATTCTATATCTGTTAAATCTAAACTATTGATTATGTAATTGAATTCTACAGTTTCTTTGTTTAGTTTTTGTTTGGAAGATCTATCCAATAGTGAGAGAGGTGTGTTAAAGTCACCCAGTATTATTGTGTTGTGGTTTATTTGATTCTTGAAGTTAAGAATGGCTGGTTTGATGTACATAGATGCTTCATTGTTTGGGGCATAAATATTTATGATTGTTATATCTTCTTGGTGTATAATTCCCTTAAGCAGTATGAACTGTCCTTCTTTGTCCCTCCTGATTAACTCTGGCTTGAAGTTCACTTTATCTGATATGAGAATGGAAACCCCTGCTTTTTTATATGATCTATGTGAGTGATATGATTTTTCCCATCCTTTTGCCTTCAGTCTGTGGATGTCTTTGCCTATGAGGTGAGACTCGTGGAGATAATATATTGTTGGGTCATTTTTTTAAATCCAGTCTGCTAGTCTATGTCTTTAGATTGATGAGTTTAGGCCATTAATGTTCAAGGTTATTATTGAGATCTGATTTGTGTTCCAGTCAGTTTGTTTTATTTCTAATTTTTAATTTAAATTAGTTTGTCCTTTGCTTGACAATTCATTTAGTGTAACTCCTCCCTTCACTGGTTTTCACTTTTTTTTTTTTTTTCATTTCATCTTCACGGCACATTTTGTTGAGAATATTCTGAAGTGCAAGCATTCTAGTTACAAATTCTTTTAATTTTTATTTATCATGGAAGGTTTTTATTTTATCTTCAAATCTGAAGCTTAATTTTGCTGGATATAGTATTGTTGATTCACATCTATTTTCTCTCAGAGCTTGGCATGTGTTAGTCCAGGACTTCCTAGCTTTGAGGAACTGGGTTGAGAAGTCAGCTGAGATCCGCATTGGTTTCTCCCATTTGTAACCTGATATTTTTCTCTCACAGTCTTTCAAATTCTATTCTTATTCTGTATGTTAGCCTTTTTCATTATAATGTGCCTTGATGTGGGTCTGTTTTAATTTTGCACATGTGGGGTCCTGTAAGTCTCTCGTACTAGATTTTACATTTAATTCTTCAGGTTTGGGAGATTTTCTTATATTATTTAATTGAAAAGATTGTGCATTCTTTTTGTTTTTATCTCCATGCCTTCCTCTATCCCGATAAATCTTAAATTTGGTCTTTTCATGTTTCCTATAATTCTTGGAAGTTCTGTTCATGGTTTCTTACCATCTTCAACTTTATTTTCAAAGTTATATATTTTGTCTTCATTGCCTGAGATCATGTCTTCCAAGTGATCTAGCCTGTTGGTGATGCTTTCTCTTGACTTTTTAATTTGTTTTATTGTTTCCTTCATTTCAAGGTTTTATTTATTTTTTAAATCTCTATCTCTTTATTGAAGTGATCTTTTGCTATCTGTGTTTACTCTTTTATGTCATATCCTTTACTTCACAGATCATTTTAATTATGTATTTTCTAAACTCCTTCTCTGACATTTCTTCCACTGTAGTGTCGATGGTTTCTGTTATTGGAGTATGTTGGTTTGCTTGGGGTGATCTGTTACCTTGATTTTTCATGTTGTTTGTGCGTCTCCCTCTATAACAGTATGGATCTGAGGCAGTAGAGTCTCTACACTGTGGACTTATAGTGTCCCTAAAGGTTTCCACTACCTCACTGTTTAGGGGGAGACAAATAATAACAACAACCTATGCAAGCAATTTACAGCATTAAACCAAAAGTTCCTACTATGATGTCTAAATGTTAATTATCACATTAAACAGAATGATCAGTCATTGCCTATAATAAAAACAGCAAGTTTGCAAAAGGGTCGTATTAGTTAAGGATCTCTAGAAGAACAGAATCAATAGGAAGTGTGATTATAAAAGGGGGTTTATTAGATTGGCTTACAGGACCAGAAGCTGAATAGTCCACAATGGCCATCTGCAGCTGGAGAGCTGGAAGAACCACCAGCTGCACAATCCAAGATGCAGAAGCCCCTGAACAAGAAAGATCAACGGTGCTACCCTAGTCCAAGACCAAGGCTTCTGGAAACTCCCTCGAGAATCACTGGCAGGGTCCACTTTGGAAGAGAAGAAGCAAGAGTCTGATGTCATCAGAGGATGGAAATAGCAATCAAGAACCCATTCAGGAAGAGTGGAGCTTGCATCTGCTTCCTTGTTTTTCCAACATTTATTCCATTCTATTGGGTGGTACTGCCCATGCTTAGGGAGAGTCTCCACTTCAGTTCACTATCCCATATTCCAAGCATTCCTAGATACCCCCTCATTGACACACCCAGAAGTCTCTTAATCATCAGCATCTCTTAATCCAATCAAGTTGACAATTCAAATTAACCATTACAAGGGTTTATATTTTAAAATGGTGGACAGGGAGGGAGAAAATAGAAGTAATATAGGATGTGATGATTATGAGGGAGGAGAAGAGAAGATGGAAGTAAAATATTAAAGGAATAGTAAAAGAAAGAATAGAGATTGACTGCAGAAGAAAAGAGAGAATCAAGGGAAATGGATAGGAAGAAGGAAAAAATATATATATATATATATACATATATATATTTGGCAAAACATTTCTTAAAAAATTAAAAATAAAAAACATAAAACAAATCTAAAATATACTAATCAAGCATCCTAGTTCACAAAAAACTAACCCATGTAAAATAACTGGCTTCAAAAATGCTATAAATGACACAGAGAAATAAAAAACTGTATAAATGTTCATGTACCATTAAAGTCAAAATTAAACAGTGAAAAAAAAAAAGAAAGGAAAAAAATCTTGATGAAAAGTTAAAATCCAATGAAGTTCAAAATATTCTCAGCTTCTCTTCTCAGCAGATTGAAGTGGGGTCTTCTGGAGTATGATACTTTACCCTCTGGATTGCTGGAGTGAGAGAGGTAATCCTGTAGGCAGAGTTCCTGTAAGTGGGGTTTAGGCTTAGGGGGGGCTCCAAGCTCTTCACTGAATGCTAATTGACCTGGAGATTTTAAATCAGCACATCTCCAGTGCCCGGTACTTGCTGGTCTGTAGGGGAAGACCTTGCCCCAGGAATCTCCCCTGGGTTCCACTTGCATGGTAGGGGAGCCAATTCTTAGTCCCCTGTCACCTGCAGACCCCCCATTTCCTGTTCTTGAGTTCAGTCTCCAAACAATCTCTCCCACCCCCACCCTTCCAAGTTCTCAGCCAGAAGCATTTCTCAGCAGGTCCTGCAAGTAGTCAGATTGGGGGAGGAAATGTAGAGCTGGATGGGTTTTCATGACCATTTGTCTCCTGTATAAACCTCTCTCCATGTTTGATTTTCTCCTGGTCACTTAAGCGCACTCTACATCATGCAGTGTGTGTTTACTGGCCCACATTTTGGGTGGGCCAAATTCAGGTTTGCCAGGAATCAGCTGCTGTGCCCACTCCCAGTTGCTGCAAAATCGTCCTTCCTTTGTCCTCCCCACATTGCCTGGAGAGATGACAGCTTCTTTCCCTACTCATGGATCTTGTGCAGTGCATTTTTCAGATTTGCCAGGCAATGTCCTTAGTCTCTAAATGCTCCATACTCGGGCACACCTTGGGCCTCCCAAGAATGCAGGTTCCTTTAATTCCCTTATCCCTCTACTAAGCTGACCAAGGAAACTCTCTAGCTGGACCTTTCAGCCCATCTGTGGCAGCAGATGTGCTACTGGTTGTTTTTTTTCCCTTATTTTAATATACTCAACCTCCTGTGTCCCCACTTTATTTTTTTTTTGAATTTTTTTTTTTTTTGCATTTTATTATTTATTTAGATGTTTAAGCATTCACACAAAGTTTTTACAAGCTGGTGAACACTGACAAATTATTTCTCCCACAGAACAATAACCACACATTCCCAGACAGTATAAATATATAGCTAAACTAACATTTTTTTTTATTGTAAACAAATGGGATACATGTTGTTTCTCTGTTTGTACATGGCGTAAAGGCATACCATTTGTGTAATCATAAATTTACATAGAGTATTTACATAGAGTAATGTTGTTTGATTCATTCTGTTATTTTTTCCCTTCCCCCACCCCTCCCACCCCTCTTTACCCTCTATACAGTACTTCCTTCCTCCATACTTGCCCCCCTCCCTAACCCTAACTCTAACCCTAACACTAACCCTTCCCTCCCCCCCATTATGTTTCATCCTCCACTTATTAGCGATATCATTCGTCCTTTGGCTTTTTGAGATTGGCTTATCTCACTTAGCATGATATTCTCCAATTTCATCCATTTGCCTGCAAATGCCATAATTTTATCATTCTTTATGGCTGAGTAATATTCCATTGTATATATATACCACAGTTTCTTTATCCACTCATCAATTGAAGGGCATCTAGGTTGGTTCCACAGTCTGGCTATTGTGAATTGAGCAGCTATGAACATTGACGTGGCTGTATCTCTGTAGTATGCTGATTTTAAGTCCTTTGGGTATAGGCCAAGGAGTGGGATAGCTGGGTCAAATGGAGGGTCCATTCCAAGTTTTCTAAGGAATCTCCACACTGCTTCCCAGAGTGGCTGCACTAATTTGCAGCCCCACCAGCAATGTGTGAGTATACCTTTCTCCCCACATCCTCGCCAACACCTGTTGTTGCTCGTATTCTTGATAATCGCCATTCTAATTGGGGTGAGATGGAATCTTAGGGTGGTTTTGATTTGCATTTCTCTTATTACTAGAGATGTTGAACATTTTTTCATATGTTTATTGATTGCTTGTACATCTTCTTCTATGAAACGTCTATTCATTTCCTTAGCGCATTTGTCGACTGGATTATTTGAATTCTTGGAGTAGAGTTTTTTGAGTTCTTTATAGATTCTGGATATTAGTGCTCTATCTGAAGTATGATTGGCAAAGATATTCTCCCACTCTGTAGGCTCTTTCTTCGCATTGCTGATAGTTTCCTTTGCTGAGAGAAAGCTTTTTAGTTTGAATCTATCCCAGTGGTTGATTCTAGCTTTTATTTCTTGTGCTATGGGAGTCCTGTTAAGGAAGTCTGATCCTAGACCAACAAGGTGAAGATTTGGACCTACTTTTTCTTCTATAATCTGTAGGGTCTCTGGTCTGATTCCGAGGTCCTTAATCCATTTTGAGTTTAGTTTTGTGCAT
Source organism: Sciurus vulgaris (assembly GCF_902686455.1). Classification (NCBI taxonomy): domain Eukaryota; kingdom Metazoa; phylum Chordata; class Mammalia; order Rodentia; family Sciuridae; genus Sciurus; species Sciurus vulgaris. Next base: position 82,528,046 of record NC_136470.1, on the reverse strand, counting down.
GGTGAGAGATATGGGTTTAGTTTCATTCTGTTGCATATGGATTTCCAATTCTCCCAACACCATTTGTTGAAGAGGCTATCTTTTTTCCATTGCATATTTTTGGCACCTTTGTCTAGTATGAGAAAATTGTATTTATTTGGGTTTGTGTCCGTGTCCTCTATTCTGTACCATTGATCTACCTTTCTATTTTGGTACTAATACCATGCTGTTTTTGTTACTATTGCTTTGTAGTAGAGTTGAAGATCTGGTATTGCAATACCCCCTGTTTCACTCTTCCTGCTAAGGATTGCTTTAGCTATTCTGGGTTTCTTATTCTTCCAGATGAATTTCATAATTGCTTGCTCTATTTCTGTAAGATACGTCATTGGGATTTTAATTGGTATTGCATTGAATTTGTATAGCACTTTAGGTAGTATGGCCATTTTGACAATATTAATTCTTCCTATCCAAGAACATGGATGATCTTTCCATCTTCTAAGGTGTTCTTTAATTTCTTTCTTTAGTGTTGTATAGTTCTCATTTTAGAGGTCTTTCACCTCTTTTGTGAGATCGATTCCCAAGTATTTTATTTTTTTCGAGGCTATTGTGAATGGGGTATTTTTCCTAATTTCTCTTTCTGAAGATTCATCACTTATGTATAAAAATGCGTTGGCTTTATGGGCATTGATCTTGTAACCTGCTACTTACCTGAATTCACTTATGAGTTCTAAGAGTTTTCTGGTGGAATTTCCAGGTTCCTCTAAATATATAATCATGTCATCAGCGAACAGGGATAGTTTGAGTTCTTCTTTTCCAATTCGTATCCCTTTAATTTCTTTGGTTTGTCTAATTGCTCTGGCCAGAGTCTCAAGAACGATGTTGAATAGAAGTGGTGAAAGAGGGCATCCCTGCCTTGTTCCAGTTTTTAGGGGGAATGCTTTCAGTTTTTCACCATTTAGAATGATATTAGCCATGGGCTTAGCATAAATGGCCTTTACAATGTTAAGGAATGTTCCCACTATCCCTATTTTTTCTAGTGTTTTGAGCATGAAGGGGTGCTGTATTTTATCAAATGCTTTTTCTGCATCTATCGAAATAATCATGTGATTCTTGACGTTAAGTCTATTAATATGGTGAATTACGTTTATTGATTTTCTGATGTTGAACCAACCTTGCATCCCTGGGATGAAACCCACTTGATCATGGTGCACTATCTTTTTAATATGTTTTTTTATGCGATTTGCTAAAATTTTGTTGAGAATTTTTGCGTCGATGTTCATTAAGGATATTGGTCTGAAATTTTCTTTCCTTGATGAGTCTCTGTCTGGTTTAGGTATCAGGGTGATATTGGCTTCATAGAATGAGTTTGGGAGGGTTCCCCCCTCTTCTATTTTATGGAATACTTTGAGAAGTATTGGAATGAGCTCTTCTTTAAAGGTTTTGTAGAACTCGGATGAGAACCCATCTGGTCCCGGACTTTTCTTTGTTGGTAGGCTTTTGATGACTTCTTCTATTTCAGTACTTGAAATTGATCTATTTAAATTGTTTATGTCCTCCTCGTTCAGTTTAGGCAATTCATATGTCTCTAGAAACCTGTTGATGTCTTCGAAGTTTTCTATTTTGTTGGAGTATAGATTTTCAAAATAGCTTCTAATTATGTTTTGTATTTCAATCGTGTCTGTTGTGATATTTCCTTGTTCATTCCGAATTTTAGTGATTTGGGTTTTCTCTCGTCTTCTCTTTGTTAGTGTGGCTAAAGGTTTATCAATTTTGTTTATTTTTTCGAAGAACCAACTATTTATTTTGTCAATTTTTTGTATTGTTTCTTTTGTTTCAATTTCATTGATTTCAGCTCTGAGTTTAACTATTTCCTGTCTTCTACTACTTTTGGTGCTGTTCTGTTCTTCTTTTTCTAGGGCTTTGAGCTGTAGTGTTAGGTTGTTTATTTGTTGAGTTTTACTTCTTTTATTAAATGCGCTCCATGAAATAAATTTCCCTCTAAGTACTGCTTTCATAGTGTCCCAGAGATTTTGATATGATGTTTCTTTGTTCTCATTTACCTCTAAGAATTTTTTAATTTCCTTCCTAATATCTTATGTTATCCATTCATCATATAATAGCATATTGTTTAATCTCCAGATGTTGGAATAGTTTCTGTGTTTTACTCTTTCATTTATTTCTAACTTCTATCCATTATGATCTGATAGAATACATGGTAGTGTCTCTATCTTCTTGTATTTGCTAACATTAGCTTTGTGGCATAATATATGGTCTATTTTAGAGAAGGATCCATGTGCTGCTGAGAAGAAAGTGTATTCGCTCTTGGTTGGATGGTATATTCTATAAATGTCCGTTAAGTCTAAATTATTGATTGTGTTATTGAGATCTATGGTTTCTTTGTTCAATTTTTGTCTGGAAGATCTGTCCAGTGGTGAGAGAGGCGTGTTAAAATCACCTAGTAGTATTGTGTTATGGTCTATTTGGTTTCTGAAATTGAGAAGGATTTGTTTGACATACATGGATGAGCCACTGTTTGGGGCATAGATGTTTATGATTGTTATATCTTGCTGATTTATGCTTCCCTTAAGCAGTATGAAATGACCTTCTTTATCCCTTCTGACTAACTTTGGCTTGAAGTCCACATTATCGGAAATGAGGATGGATACTCCAGCTTTTTTGCTGAGTCCATGTGCATGGTATGTTTTTCCCCATCCTTTCACCTTTAGTCTATGGGTATCTTTTTCTATGAGGTGAGTCTCTTGCAGGCAACCTATTGTTGGATCTTTCTTTTTAATCCAATCTGCCAGTCTATGTCTTTTGATTGATGAATTCAGGCCATTAACATTCAGGGTTATTATAGAGATATGATTTGGTTTCCCGGTCATTTGGTTCATTTTTTAAATTTTATTTATTTATTTGTTTGACACAACTTGTTTCCTCCTTTATTTGACAATTCCTTTAGGATAATTCCTCCCTTTGCTGATTTGCTTCTTTGATTTTCATCTCTTCCTCATGAACTATTTTGCTGAGAATGTTCTGTAATGCTGGCTTTCTTTTTGTAAATTCTTTTAGCTTTTGTTTATCATGGAAGGATTTTATTTCATCGTCAAATTTGAAGGTAAGTTTTGCTGGGTATAAGATTCTTGGTTGGCATCCATTTTCTTTCAGGGCTTGAAAAATGTTGTTCCAGGCCTTTCTAGCTTTTAGGGTCTGGATTGAAAAATCTGCTGATATCCGTATTGGTTTCCCCCTGAATGTAATTTGGTTCTTTTCTCTCACAGCCTTTAAAATTCTGTCTTTATTTTGCATGTTAGGTATTTTCATTATAATGTGCCTTGGTGTGGGTCTGTTGTAATTTTGTATATTTGGAGTCCTATAAGCCTCTTGAACTTGATTTTCCATTTCATTCTTCAGATTTGGGAAATTTTCTGATATTATTTCATTGAATAGATTGTTCATTCCTTTGGCTTGTTTATCTAGGCCTTCCTCAATCCCAATAATTCTTAAATTTGGCCTTTTCATGATATCCCATAGTTCTTGGAGATTCTGTTCATGATTTCTTACCATCTTCTCTGTTTGTTCAACTTTGTTTTCAAGGTTAAATATTTTGTCTTCAATGTCTGAGGTTCTGTCTTCCAGGTGTTCTATCCTATTGGATATGCTTTCTATGGAGTTCTTAATTTGGTTTATTGTTTCCTTCATGTCAAGGATTTCTGTTTGGTTTTTTTTCAATATCTCTAACTCTTTATTGAAATGATCTTTTGCTTCCTGTATTTGCTCTTTTAACTGTCGATTGGTGCGATCATTCAATGCTTGCATTTGCTCTTTCATCTCATCATTCAGTGCATGCATTTGCTCTTTCATCTCATCGTTTGCTTCTCTGATCATTTTAATTATGTACATTCTGAACTCCTTTTCTGTCATTTCTTCTGCCATGCTGTCATTGGGTTTTATTGATGTAACATCTAGATTTGTTTGCAGCATTTTCTTTCCTTGTTTTCTCATATTGTTCAGGTATCAGTGGACCGCTGAGATATTGCAGATTTCCTCTATTGACTTACAATGTCCCTGAAGATTTCTATATATATCCCCCCTTAGCCTTTAGTAGGCTGAAGTCTTGGAGGAAGTTGATAATGCGGTGCTCCACAAGGAAGCTGCCTCTCTAGGAGTGGTGGCCTTCAGGTGGAGTATAATCCCTGCTAGTGGGCAGAGGTGCCTCCACTTGTTGACCAATGGTCATCCAAAGGGGACCTAGGCTGCGGGCTGAGGCAAGGCCTGTTTGGGCCTGAATCTCTGGTTTTACCATCCTTGTGGGGAAACCTCACCCGGCAGGGAAGACTCACCCGGTGGGGAGGTCTCGCTGGTCAGTTCCCTCCTAGAGGTTCCCCTGAAATTTACAGCTACCGCCTGGGCTGGGCTGCCTTCCTCTGCAAAGTTCCCAGGGGCCCGGCCCTACCTCCTGGGCCTGGGAGCCTCACCCTTCGCAGATGAATCTCCTTAGGCTGCCCCTCCTCAGAGAATCTGCCCGCAGGCCTGGAACCTTCCCTCCGCCCTAAGCCAGTCTCTGTGCGGCTCTTCCACCAAGAAGCCTCCTAGATCCTGGGACCCTGCTCTGCACCTAATCGCCTGGCTATGCGGCCCCTCCTCTGAGCAGCCACCTGTGGCCCCGAACAATCGCTCTGAGTCCCAGAGACCCGCCACACGCCTCTTCCTCCAGACAGCCACCCAGTATTCCGGTGCGGTCACTAGAAGTCCAAGAAACTCACTGCGTGCCTCCACCTCCCACCAACCACCCGTAGCCCTGGGCAATCAATCACTCCGAGTCAAAGTGACCCTCCCCGTTCCTCCTCCTTTTCCAGATAACCCCCCGGGTGTTCAGGAGCAGTCGCTCTGAGTGGCTCTGAATCCACGTGACCCGCTGCACGGGTCCTCTGGGCAACCGCCCGGAGCTCTGGTGCGGCCACTCAAGACCAAGCGACCCACCACGCTTCTCCTCCAGGCAGCCCCCCTGTGTTCAGGAACTGTCACTTTAAGTCCAAACGACTCACCACTCGCCTTCTCCTCTGAGCAGCCGCCTGAAGCGCTAATGCAGTCACTGCGAGTCCAAACGACCCGCCCCGCTCCTCCTCCTCCTCCTACTCCTCCGGGCAGGCCCCGGTGTTCAGAAGTGGTCTGAGTCCAAACAGCTTGCCACGCAGCCCCTCCTCTGGCAACCGCCTTTAGCTCTGGTGTACTCACTCTGAATCCAAGCGGCCGCGCTCCTCTTCCTCCTCCTCGTCCTCAGGGCAGGCCCCGGTGTTCAGAAGCGTCGCTCTGAGTCCAAACAGCTCGCCGCGCGGCTTCTCCTCTGGCAACTGCCTGTAGCTCTGGTGCAGTCACTCTGAATCCAAGCAGCCACGTTCCTCCTCCTCCTCCTCAGGGCAGGCCCCGGTGTCCTGAGTCCACACAGCTCTCCTCGCCACTCCTCCCCTGGGCAGCTGCCAGAGCCCCAGTGGTTGCTCCGAGTCCCAGGGCTGTGCCGAGCGGCCTCCTTTACGGCACTCCCAGTTGTCGGAGTTCACTGCTCCAGCGGGGGGAGGGGTGTCTCCCCGGCAGCTCTACTTCACAAAGTTTCCTGCGTTCCGGGACCACTGTCCCATCCGCGACGCCTTCCCAACGGGTGAGAGTCACCCGGCTGCTTTGAGTTGGTCCCAAGTGTCTCAATATTTCCTCTTTTGAATCCTGAGTCCTGGAGCAACATGAAATGCAGCCACCCTCTAGGCCGCCATCTTGAAACCTCCCCAGTTTGCTTTAAATGACCAATTTTAGGTTCCAGTAAAGTCTCCCTGCCCCTCAATGTTTTTTACCCACCTTGTGGAGAAGCTGCCTGTTTGCTTTCTTGGTTTCATGCCAAGGAGCAGCCTGAAATGCCTGCCACTGATTTTTGTATATTGCTTTTGTGTACAGAAACTTTGTTGAATTCATTTCTTACTTCTCATAGCTTTTTAAGTGAAGGTTTTGGGTTTTATATATATATATATATATATATATATATATATGATCACATCTCTTGTAGGGACAATTTGGCTTCATCTTTTCCAACTGAGTGCCCTTTATTTCTTTACTTGCATGATTATTCTAGCTAGGATTTCTAGTGCTATGCTGAAGAGAAGTGGTGAAAGTGGGCATCTGTGTCTTGTTCCACATTTAGAAAGTCTAAACTTTTCTCCATTTAGAATGACATAAACTGTTGATTTGTTATATATCTTTTTATTATGTTGAGGTACATTCCTTCTGTCCTGAATTTGTTCAGTTCAGTTTCATCATGAAGGGATGTTGAATTACATCAAATTTCTTTCCTTTCTTTTTTCTTTGTGTGTGTAGTGGGAGTGGGTGGCAGCCCTGGGTATTGAACCCATGGGTACTTTTTCAATAAGTCCAGTCTTTAATCGCATCCCCTGTCCTTTTGATTTTTCATTTAGTGAGACAAGGTCTTGCTAATTTGCTGAGAATCTCACTGTTACTGAAGCTGACCTTGAACTTGTGATCCTCCAACTGCTCTGCCTTAAATGCTTTTTCTACATCTATTGAGATGATCAACATGGCTTTTTTCTTCATTTTGTTGATGTTGCATATCACATTTATTGATCTGCATATGTTGTACCATCTTTATATTCTAAGGATAATTCTGCCACTTGATTATGGTGAAAAATCTTTTTTAATATGGTGTGAGATTCAATATGCTAATATTTTGGGAAGACTTTTGCATTGATGTTTATCAATGATATTGGTCCATACCTCTCTTTTCTGTTGTTTCTATCTGATTTTGGTGTCAGAGTAATCTGGGCCTCATAGAATATGTTTAGAAGAATTCCCTCCACTTCAGGTTTTTGGAATAGTATAGGAAGTATTGGTGTAAGATCTTCAAATGCTTGTTAGAACTCAGCAGTGACACTTTCTGGTCTTGGGTTTTTCCTTGATGAGAGGTCTTCCATTGCTTATTCAATCTTGTTACTTGTTATTAGTCTGTACAGATTTTCTATTTCTTTCTGGTCTAGTCTTCATACGGTTGTATATTTGGAACTTTGTGTACTTCCCTAGAATATTAAATTGGTTTATGTAGAGTATTTATCATAATTTTGAATGATTCTATGTATTTCTGTGGTGCCAGCTGTGATATCTACCTTTTCATCTCTGATTTGTTTTTTAGAGTCTTCTCTCTTCTTTTCACAGTTAGTTTCAATAAACTAAGGGTTTGTCTTTTTTTTTTTTAAATCTTTTTGAAAAATCAGTTCTTTGTTTCATTGTTTTTTTATATTGTTGTTCTAGTTTTCCATTTCACTTATTTCTGCTCTGATATTCACTGTTTCTTTACTTCTACCATGTTGGGTTAGTTTGTACCTGTTTTTCTACTTCCTTCAGATGCTACAACTTGATTTATCCTTCTATTAGTCCCTTCTGTTGCATTTTCAATTTCATTTGTGTATTTTTCAACAAAAGAATTTCTGTTTGATGTCTTCAAATTGCTTTTATTTCTGAGCTGAGTTTCTCTGGTAGAGTATTGAAATGTTTCTGTGTTTTGTTTTTTTGAGGGATTTTGTTTGTTTTTGAAAGTCATTGAGTTTCCTTTAAATAGCCCTTTAAAATTCTCCGTCCAAGAATTTGAACATATGGGTTACTATCATGTCAGTTCCTGGCTTTTTTTTTTTTTTTTTGTACCAGGGATTGAATCCAGGGGCACTTAACCACTGAGCTACATCCCCAGCCTGTTTTTTATTTATTTATTTTTTTTATTTTGAGACAAGACCTTGCTAGTTGCTGAAGCTGGTTTAAACTTATGATCTTCCTGCCTCAGACTCCAGAGCTGCTGGGACCTTATTTTTATTAAGTAGGGGCATATTTTTGTGAAAGTTCATGATGCTTTGTTTGTGATGTCATTTGGATATTGAAGGATTAGGTATTTATTTCAGTTTTTATAATCTAGCTTTAGTTTTGCCTATCTTACAGAAATTCTAATATTTATTTATTCTAAAAAGATTTTTTATTTTCCAATCCTCTGGTCACTTCTGCACTAGATGATACCCTAAATACAGATTTGCTGCAAGTCCAGTTGTGGTGTTTTGTCACTATTTCAATACCAGAGTATGATCCATGCCCAGGGTTGTGCCAAGCTGATGATGTTATGTTGTTTAGTATAAATTGGAGAGTACATAAAAATGGTAATCTACCCTCCACACTCCTTTCCCTGTGCCTGAGTTAAGGTCCAGATGCCTCAACCATTATTGGGCATTGTGTGATTCTGCCAAATCCCAAACAGAATCAGCACAAAGGAACCAGCCTACAGCTCCCATATCCCATGTCTATGTTCATCAATACTACAAAGCTACATTGCACCCTGAGATTAGAGCCTGCCAAAATAAGCACAGCACTGGGTTAGGACCAAGGCCCACACTGCTATGGACTGCCTACTGCTATGGTGGACTTGTGAACTTAGACTGCTGCAATTAATAAGAGGTGATGATGGCCTAGGTAGAAGTCTGATAGACTGGAGCTGTGTCTCTGGCCCCTGGGCTGTTCCAGATTGCCCAACTGCAGAGTGGTCTTGGATTGGGGGACCAGTAAGAGCTGTATAATGTTATATTTCAGTCACCTGATACTGAGTTCCAAGGCATAGACCTATGTTAACTACCCTGTCCTACCTTGAGTAAATGGAGTCTTTCACCATGCTATGATGTCTGGGCTTGGATAGTATTAGTGAAGTCTCCCTTGGTCATCAAGGCTTATGCTAAACTGGGTCACACCTAAGTCACAGCTACAGGGTCAGGGGCACCCCACCTGGGCTACCCTAGGTCTACTCCAAGGTTGACAAATGATGTAGCTTGAAACTTGAGTCTGTCCTACCAGTGTGTAAACCTCCCCCTGATGCCAGGGCATGTCTAGAAACTCTGTTTGCAACCTCTGGGATAGGTATGGGGCCTTTGTTTTCTCTGAATTGTGTCTCATCACAGAGAGCTCAGCACTGAACTCCAAGACAAACCCCATACCCACTTTCATGCCCTGTTCTCTAGTAGATTGAGTCATATTCCCCTTTCTGTTGTCTGAGGTTGGAAGAGGCGTGGTAGAGGCAGTCAGTCATATAGCTAAGACAGGTCCAGCAGCTCAGTCTATTGTATTAGCATGAAGGTAGGGGACTTGGGTTTTTGTCTCAAACCTGGTCTCACTATGGCAGGCCTGATGATAGTTTTCAAGTGTAAGGCCTGGACTTAATCATCTTTCTGTCCTCCAAGGAAGAAGCATTTCCCTCTAACCTGATTGGATCTGGAGTGAGGTAATGCAGGCAAATGCTTTCTTCCTGCCTTCTTTAATACAAAAACTATAGTCTCTCATCTGGCTTCATTACCTCTTATGAAAGTGATCTGGTGTGTGAATATCTGTTTAGACTAGTATGTCTATGGGGAGACCATTGCTGGATAATCTTACTTAATGGGTATCTTCCCATTAAGGTAAGTGTTGGTACCTCCCCAACACTTGTTCTGATATATCTTTTTGATAAGTAGCATCATAGTCAGTATGATGTGATTTCCTGTTTTCAATGAGTAATAATTTTTAAAATGTATTTTAGATAAAATTTATAAAGATTTATGACTTGGAAATGTTTCTCCCATTTTGGTTTGTTGTTTTCACTTTCTTGGTGACATAATTATTTATTATTGCAGATGTCCAATTTATTTATTTATATTTCTTTTGCTTCTTGCATTCTTGATATCAAATCTAAAACAATTACCTCATCTCATTTCAGAATCTTCATGCCTCTGTTTCCTTCTACAGGTTTTTTTTTAGTTTTAGATCTTACATTTTAGATCTTTGGTCCATTTTTAGTTGATTTTATGGTATGAGACGAGACAGTGGTGCAAATTAATTCTTTTGACTTTTCCTATCCATTTGTCTCAGAACCACTTGTTGAAGAGAGTACACTTTCTTCATTACTGTTTTAGCATACTTGTCAAAAGTCAGTTGATAATAAACATGAGGGTTTGTTTCTGGATTTTAATTATATTCTTTTAATCTGTGTGTTGATCCTTATTCAAAGTAACATACTGTCATGTCAAACCATTAAAACCAGTCATTCAGATCAACTGAGGACAACTAGAAATTCAGAAGCAAGCTCTTATATTATGGTGGATGGATTTTTGCGGAGAATGCTAATACAGTACAATGGGGAGAAACTTGTAGGTCCAGCATTTTCTTTGGGGCCATTTATTAGAATTTCTTACTGAATTATTTTCAGTAATTTTTCCCTTTAAGAATGTGCCCTTTTCACATCATTTGCTGCTTTGCAATTTTCCATAGGACTCTCTTAGTGACATTATGGTTGTATGTAATATCTATATATATTACAAATACAACAATATCCATCATAATTACTGGTTTATACAACTTTGTGATTATTAAAGAAGCTGAAAAAAGAAGTAAATATAAATTTATAGAATTTGTTATATTCACCTGATCATTTATTATTTCTCTGGATTTAATTTGCTATCTTTTGTCATTTTCTTCTGCAATGCTTTTTTGGACCCAAACACTTCCTTGTGTTATTGGCAAATTTGTCACATTTTTGTATGTTTTAAGCCCAACTACATTAAATATAAAGTATTTTATACAATTGATTTTGAAATCAGTTAAGAAATAAGAGAAGAAATATGCTACCCAAATATTTACACTCTCTTTTATACATGCACAACAAACTTTACCAGTGTTCTTTTTTTTCATGTTAATTTGAATTAATATCTGGGGTCATTTGCCTTCAGCTTTTAAGACTTTCTTTTAGTATTTCCAGTTAAATGATTTTTTAGCAAAGAATTCTCTCTGTTTTTTTAAAAATATCTTTATTTCATCTTTATATTTGAAATACAGTTTTCAATGTTACTGTTTCTTGGTTGACAGTATTTTACTTTGTAGTACTTTGAATGTTAGCCCATTGTTTGTCTAATGAGACGAGTGAATCCTCTTATGGGGGTTCGGTTCCTTTGTATATGAGGATTCATTTTTCTCTTGCTGTTTTTGCAAAGTTTTCTCTTTGTGGTTTTCACAATTTTTACTCTGATGTGTTTGCACACAAATATCTATATTTTACTGGAATTCAATGAACTTCTTTAATGTACAGATTAATGTTTGTTAGCAAATTTGGGAACTTTTCATAATATGTCCTTCAATATTTTTCTGCTGTCTCCTCTCCATTTTCCTGCTGGTATGGGAATTATATTTATGTCAGTGTACCGAATGAGGTCCACCTTGCTCTGAAGCTGCTACCTTACTCTGCTTCTTTAAGTTTGGTATTCTTCAGATTACAGTCTTTGTTGATCTACTTCATAATTTACTAGTTCTTTCTTCTTCCATTCAAATCTACTCTACTCAAACATACACTATGATTTTTTTTTTTTTCTTGCCAGGGATTGAACCCAGAGGTGCTTAACCACTGAGTCACATCACTTTTTTTTTTTGAGACAGGTTCACACTAAGTTGCCTAGGGCATCCCTAAGTTGCTGAGGCTGGCTTTGAACTCACTGTCCTCTTGCCTCAGCCTCATGAGCTGCTGGAATTGCAGGCACGTCCACTGCACCTGGCAAGTATTTTATTTTTTGATTGAATTTTTCAACTCCAGAATTTTTATTAGATTATTTCATAACTGTCTCTCTTTATTGATATTCACTTTGATAAAATATTTTCACCTTCATTTCCTTTACTTCTTTAAGCATTATCTCCTCAGTTAATTAAATATATTTCTGATGCCTGTTGTGAAATCTTTGTTAAATCTTGCATGTATATCCTCTCATGGGAAATTTTCACTATGTTTTATTTTGTTTTGATTTTGATTCTGGATCATTTACTCCTGTTTTGTTGTTGTCTTATAGTATTTTGTTGAAAATGTGACACTTCAGGTAATATATTGTAGTAATTCTGGATACTGATTCTTCTCACCCTCTTCTGGGGGTTGTTTTCCTGTTGTTTGCTTATTTGTTTGGTTTTGGTTTTGTTTGCTTGCTTGTTCATCTCTTTGTTAATTTGTTTAGTGAATTGGCTGGATTATTTTACTGAAGTTCACCTTTGCTAAGTTATCAAGCCCTCTGACATTGTTCCTTCAGGATTGTAGCCCTGGGCACACCAGAAACCCTGATAAGATGGTGCTTAACAGAGACCTCTTTGGTTGTCTCTTTCTAGAATTCCTTTGAGATGATATTCTTTTTATGGTATCAAGTTCACCTCTTAGGTTCCTCTAATCGCTGGCTGATTGTACTATTGTTCTCAACAATACCTGGGGACTTAAATAGGATCCAATTAAATCTGACCCAATTAAATATAGCAGTAGTAGTTTCTGAGGCTAGGTTTTGAGAGTCATCATGACCCACAATGGCTCTTCTTAAATGTCTCTTTCTGTAATTCTCTCTGTAAGACAACTGGCCTACAATTGATCTTCTTATCTTTCATAGAGCTTCCAATCTCCTCATAATTCCTTACCACAAAACTTCTTTGTTTCTTTCTTGTTGTTTTCCTCCTTGACAACTATGTCTCTGACTTTCAGCCTGGAAATTCTAAGGAGTTTTTCAGGGGATATCAGATCCTCCTTCTATTATTAATTCTTAATGTGAGTGCTGTTAGCAGCAGGTTCTCAGTTGCTCCTATCTATATGTTATGCTACATATTTTTTGAATGTCATGGGTCTCAAATACATATGACCCTCTCCTTTTGCAAAACTTTTAAAGAAAACGATTATTTTATTTAAATAATATCAACTTTCACAAATGCCTATGCATACCTATACAAAAAATCTTTCTCATCACCCTATATAATCCTCAAAATGAAATGTTAAATTAACCAACTGGATCAATTGCTAAGAATGGTGAGAATTTTATTTTGGAATGAATATTCTAACATAATATTGTGAGACATTGAGAAAAATGCTGGTTTCATAGAGTTGAGTAAAGAAAATATTCTTAAATCTTATTAGATTGAAGCAGCAAGATTTGGTGACATGTATCTGAGAGTTTTGAATTAAAAGGAGGTGGCTAGAAATTAGACCTGAAACTATGAAATTCCTAGAATAAACGTAGGATCAACACTCCAGCATATAGGCACAGGAAATGACTTTCTCAATAGGACTTCTAAAGCCAAGGAAATAATGTCAAGAGTTAATACATGAAAAGGCATCAAATTAAAAAGCTTCTGAACCTTAAAGGAAACAATTAAGAATGTGAAGAGAGAACCTAGAGAACAAGAGAAAAATTGTTGCTAGACACTCTTCAGACAGAAGATTAATATCCAAAATGCATAAAGAACTCAAAGAACTCAACATCAAAAAAATAAATAACCCAATTAATAAATGAGAAATGAATTAAACAGACACCTCTCAAAAGAAGAAATATAAATTGCTAACATATGAAAAAAATTTCAACATCATTAGCAATTAGGGAAATGCTAATCCAAACTACATTGAGATTTCAACTCATACCAGTCAGAATGGCAGTCATTAAGAATACAAACAATAATAAATGCTAGATAGGATCTGGAGAAGAAACACTTTTACACTGTTGGTGGGATTGTAAATTAATACAACCACTATGAAAATCAGAATGAAGTTTCCTCAAAAGATGAGGCATGGAACTACCATATAACCCAGCTATACCATTCCTTGGTATTTTTCCTAAAGAACTAAAGTCATAGTATGATAGATACATCCATGCCCATATTTATAGTAGCACAATTCACAGTAGCCAAACTATGGTATTGGCCTCCGTGTTCATCAATGACTGAATGGATAAAGAAAATGTGGTATATATACATGATGGAGTTTTGTTCGATCATAAAGAAGAATAAAATTATGTCATTTGCAGGAAAATGGATGGAACTTGAGACCATTATGTTAAGCAAAATAAGCCAAACTCAGGTCAAGGATCATGTGTATTCTCCCATATGTAGAAGCTAGAGAGTAAAAATGAAAAGAAGGCAGGGAGGTAGATTTCATGAAAATTGAATAGAGATCAGTAGACCAGAGAAAAGGGACCAGATGGTGGAAGAAGAGGAGGGAGGTGGGGAGTGATATACTAACCAAATTCTATTGCTATCTCGTGTGCATATATTTAACAACAAATCATTATGTACAACTATAATGCATCAATAAAAATGGTTATGGAAAAAAGATAAAGAAAACATTCCTTTAAATAAAAAAGTGACATTAAGATTTTTGAGAGTTTTCCCTAAATAGTCAAAGAAATCTTTAGCAGAAAGAATAAAGCAGGAGGCATTATACTATTTGACTCCAAAACACACTACGAAGTTGTAGTAGTCAAAGTAGAATAGTATTGGCATAAGGCAGACAAATTGACCAGTGGAACAGAAAAGGAAACCTAGAAGTGAACCTACACATCTACGGTCAATAGATTTTTACGAAAATGCTAATTACCTGCACTGGAGATAGGACAGCCTGTTTAGTAAAAGATGCTGGAAAAGTTGGTGGATATCCACATGTAGAAGAATGAAGCTAGACCCCTATCTCTCATGAAAATCAACTCCAAATGAATTGAAGACTTAACGAGAAAACTTTCCTAAACTGTGAAACTTCTAAAAGAACCCATAAGAGAGAAATGCTGCAGGACATTGGAATGGGCAAGGATTTTTTTGGACAAGACCCCAAAGCACATGAAACGAAAGTAAAAGTAGAAAAATGGGATTACATTACACTAGGGTGTTTGCACAGCAAAGGAAACAGTCAACATGGCAAAGAGACAACTTACAGAATGGGAGAAAATTTTGCAAGCTATTCGTCTAACAAGGAGTCAATATCCACAGTATATAAGGAATGCAAATCAATGATAAAAAAAATCAAATTATCTGATTAAAAATGGTCAATATAGATTAGCAAATATTTTAGTCAGTTTTTTTGATGCTATGATCCAAAGACCTGACTAAGAACAATTTTAGGAGGAAAAATTTGTTTGGGGGCTCATGGTTTCAGAGATCTCAATCCATAAAAGGCTGGTTCCATTCCTCATGGCAGAAGAGGGTGGCAGAGAAAAGCAGCTCAAAACATGGCACCAAGAAGCAGAAAGAATCTAGGCTCAGCTCACCAAATACATACCCCAAAAGCATGCCCCTGGTGACCTACCTCCTCCAGCCACACCCTGCCACTCAGTTAATCCCTTTCAGGGTATTCATTTACTGATTGGGTTAGGCTCTTATAACCCAATCGTTTCACTTCTAAGCCTTTTTGCATTGTCTCACACATGAGCTTTTGAGGGTCACCTCACATCTAAACCACAACAATAGGCATTTGTCAAAAGTAGACATACAAATGAGCAACATGTATATAAAATACGTTCAACATCAAAATATCACACTATCCCACAAATATGTACAATTTTTGTCTTATGTATTCTTTCAACAAAATGATAAAAAATGATTTGAAAGTTTAAAAAATGGAAAAATAAAAATAGAAGATGAAGAATTATGACAAAGAATTTAGAGTTGGCTTTTGAAGGGCAACAAAGAAAACTCCAAAACTGAGCCTTTGCAAGTCATGAAAGATAACTTGTGCTAGGACTGCCTTTGCCTTTCTTTTCCTACCAAGATAGGGATATTTTATGGAATGAATGTATAATATCTTTCCCATATGGTCAGAAGTGCAAGGTATATCTAGCTTGAGATGGTTCAGAACAATGGACTCTCAGGTCATTTAACAGAGAGAATAAAGACTGATTAAAGTCTTTACATAAAGATGTACATAGCAAGTGATATTTAAATAATTGGTAATATTTCACTCCAAAATGTAGGCCACTATGCAGAGAATGAGGCTGGCACCCACACTCAGAAACTGGGAGAAGTCAGTGTTTGGGAGGTGAGTGTAGGAGGAAGGTATGTGCATACTGGAGATCCAGTTAGGTGTGCGAAAACAACCTGGGGAGAAACAAGAAGGTCAGCTCTGAAACAATGTTGAATAGGGATGTTGAAATTCTCATCCCTTTTCCAAATTATTGAACATGAAAGTTAAATGAAAATCACTTGCTCTTAGAACTGGCACAAATGGGCTTCATAACTTCCTCCCCCATAATTCTCTCACCCAAACCCATTCATGCTCTGGATCTCTTATTCCCACATTCCTTGATTTACCATAATCTGAGGTAAATATGGAGATGTAGAGACCTGTCAGTTTTTAAATTTAATTTAGTTTAATTTGTTCTTTTTAGTTATAAATTACAACATAATCTATTTTGATATAATTATTCAAGAATGGAATGTTTTGTATTCTAATTAGAACCCCCTTTTGCGGTTGTACGTGATGGTAAGACTCACAGTGTTGGATTCATAAATGTACAAGGGAAAATTATGTCAGATCATTCCATTGTCTTTCCTATTTCCGTCCTCCCCCCCTTCCCTTCATTCCCTTTGTCTAATTCACTGAACTTCTATTCTTCCCTTCATTCCTTATTGTGGGTTTGCTTCCACATATCAGAGAAAATATTTGACCTTTCCCCTCTCCTTCAGAGGAAACCTCTGTGACCCACTTGTCATCATCTTAAAACATCAGGTGGCTCTCCATCTTGAATCCACTCTCCTGTGGATGTTTTTGTCACTCCCAAAAGTCCCAAGTGTAGGGCTGGGGATGTGGCTCAGTGGCCGAATGCTTGCCTAGCCTGTACAAGGTCCATGCCCTAATCATCTCCCAATGACCCCATCTCCAAAGACCGTGACCTCAGAGGTAAAGATTTCAACATATGAATTTTAGGGGGACATAAACTTTTTGAACCATAGCATGATGCCCCCAGAATCCAAATATATCTACTCCAAGGGGTGTCCTAACCTGCCCTAGGACTCTGGACTACTAAATACTTGACCAAAAGTGCCAAGTGGTCAAGAGTGCTGCATTGTGGAATCAACCAGCCACTAAGAATGTCTTTTGGATTAGGACGCTGCTCGCCACTCTAAACCAGTACGAGCAAAATTGCACACATACTACATTTCTGGCTTCTATCAGATTCCAGACAATTTACTCTGTTATTGGGTTTCTAAGTGAGTATATTAGCCAGCTAAAAGGCAAAGGAAATACAGTATGCGTGTTATTTGGTTTCTCTTTAGCTCCACTTTTCAAATAACTGTAAAAGGGCTCCACCGTGTGGTTGAAAGATGCATCCTGTTCACAGAAAACCAATTCTGACCAGTACAGTGAGTGGATCAGATTAGTTAATGACATTCTTTCATTCATTCAACTAATATTTATTGAGCCCGCTATGTGTCAAGGCTATGTTCTCTGCACTGGATACACTATAAACAAGACAAATTCCACCCCCGACTCCCTGGATATCACAGTCACCTTTCACCTTCCTATAATCAACAGACTGTATCAAATATTTAAGTAAAGATAACAGCACACCCTTTCCATTGTTCTTTTGATATGATTAAAAAGTAGACAAATAGACTTTAGTTCTGGCTCTATCATTAACTGTGTACACAGTTTCTTTTTATGGGTTTGGGCGTTTTATAAGTTGTCTCAGGAAAATGGGACTCTGATAATATGATAAATCAATAGGAACTTTTTCTCTCAGGAAACAAAACAAAATGAAACAAAACAAAACAAAAACTAAAAGCACACAGTGGAAACTTTGCCTATAAGGTTGTGAATATGTGGAGGGAGCAAAAAGATGAGTTATAACCTCCCAGCATATCATCTGTGCTCTCTGTGTCCGCAAACACATAAATTGTTACGCAGGTGTCTTTCCGATTAGATGATGTATAATGTCCCTTCTGGCTACAATGAGTTTAGGTCCTTATTGTCAGAAGTGACTGACAAAAGAACTAATCCCAGGGAAGAATTAGAATTTTTATTCAGGGCTCGTGTCTTCTGAGCTTTCCAAACACCCCTGTTGCATTAGAGCACAATCTCACTTTCCCTGCCTTCACTCAGGGAAAAAATGTGGCACAACGGGGTGGCCATGTAGTGTGTAGACCAAACCAGGACACTTTTAAGAGTGAGGTGAGAAGAAATTTGCTTTAATAAATATTCACCTAATACGTTTATTGTAAAAAATAAATTAGTTGATGTATTCAGTGAACTCAGGAGAGTGGTTGGCACAGAGTAAGCAATCTACATATTTTAATTCCTAATTAGTTGACCCAATCAGGGGCAACTCTATGTAGCTCTCTACTGGTTTTCCTACCATTTCCTCTCTCCACCTCACTCTTCTCTCTGCTTCCAAGCATATTTTTGTCAAGTGCAAATATTCAGGTCCTTTCCCTCCTGGTAAGCCTGTTATGAGCTGTTCACTGCAAAAAGACATAAATTATCTCTAATTTGAACTCTGGTTCTATTTCAAGCTTTGTTTCTCACTATTGATCTTCCAACGCTCATCCTTCAATTCAGCTACAGTTCTTGCAAGTTCAACCTCTTCTACCTCCAGGCACATGTATCCTACTTTGGCCATCTTTCCCCCCAGATTTTACCTATCAAAATCCTTCTCACAAGGCTGGGGAGATAGCTCAGTTGGTAGGGTGCTTGCCTTGCAAGCACAAGACCCTGGGTTCAATCCCCAGCACCGCAAAAAAAAAAAAAAAAAAAAAAAAAAAATCCTTCTCACAGTTTGAGTCTTAGTTCAGGCTTTTCTAAGTTACGTCAGACAAAAACAAAAGGTGCCTTTCCTTCCCTATTTTAGTAATTGTATTAATATTAACTATCATTTGATTAAACTTTTTGTCAGGCACTAATCTGTGTAAGTTCCTTACATGCTTATGCTAGAAAGAGAGCCCTAAACACATTTAACCAAGATTCACTACACATGAGTTAGAGCTGTGTAGACTGCAAGATAGAATGTCATAGCAGCTGAGCATATGGGTTCTGAAATAAGACTGACCAGGTTCTAATTTTGATTCTATAATTTGCTACTTGTCTGATTTGGAGCATGTCTTTTTCACTCTCTCTGAAATTCAGCTGGTTTTATTTGCAAAGTTAGTTATGGTAACACTTTTCATTTAAAAATTACCATCACATTTAAATTTATCATCATTTAAAACAAAATATTGGAATTTTATTTTATTTTTTGTTGTGTTTCCCAGAATGTAATCTCAAGGTCAACACACTGCCTCCTCAAGAGGGCCATAACCATGTCATACAATTATCCAGAATATCGTCATAAACTTACATTGAATATGAACGTAAGATTTCATGGATGTTTCCTGAGTAGAAACATGGAAATAGTTGAGAATAAAAATTCTGCTTTCAAAAGGAAAACTACTAAATTCAGATGCAGTCAGATTTCAGAAACACAGTTATGCTGACTTGATTGTCCTGAGATTTGTGATTTTGTCAGATAATTCTTTGTTCTACTTGCAATGTGTCCAATTGGGCAACTACATCACTTTTTTTTTTTTTAAAGGGACAGTTTCATGACAAGACTCTAAATTGATTTTCAAAGGTTACTAAGTCCTTCACAAACTCATTAAGAAGAGGTTGAACAAAAGAAACTGCTGTCACTTGACAAATGGTTTAAAACTGTCCCATGGAAACAGTGTACTGTGAAATGTCTTTTATTATGTAGGTGGCAAAGGGGTTGCAACTTGGCAGGGCAGCTGGGGGAGAAGACTAGTGGGTAGAAGTCATTTCTACTGAAGAGGTTGAAAAATAAAGACAGACATTCATTGTGAGATTGTTTTTCCTGTGAACTTTTCGATGTGTCATGCCTTCCCTGACTGTGCACATACACAGGTATCCCTGGTCTTTGGAAGCAATGTATATAACCCTCAGGATGTTGTGTTAGTTAAGAGCAGTATCCTTCAAAGTGGTTTTCCATCCTCCTTTATCTCATTTATCTCCACATTCCTTTTTACAATGCCACCTACATTTTCTCATGTAAACCTTGATCCTATTGCACATGTCCTCTAAAGCCCAATGCTTTTGAATTAGGCTAAAATTATTCAGCCTGACTTTCAAGAATTTTTACAGTAAGACCACTCTCTATCTTTCCAAGTTGTGAGTCTCCTACCTCCCACTTCACTAAACACTACATTCCAGACACCTTTGTTCACTTGTGTGATCACATCACATTTTTTTCTTCCATCATTCAGGTTTTGTTCATGCCAAATTTTTTTAATCTGAAATGCACTTGTCTATTTGTATCTACTTGTCTTCTAAGTTTTCCTATGCTGGTAATAAAAATGAATAAAAATGAATATTGGTAATAAAAACAAAAAGTGCCTGAATGTCAAGATGAACTGTGTGGGATTGTCATTAGAAATAAAAATCAAAATATCTTAAGGTTTAGCATATTACTTTGTAGTTCACAAAGTCTTTTCACAAATATTATTTCACTTGATTTTCCCAATAACCTGGCAAAATAGAGAAAACTAGGGCTCCATATTCCCATTTGCTTGGTCAGTATCATATGGGTGGTAAAGAATGGAATTAAAATTTGTTATCAATTTTACTAGAGTCTTTGAGTCCCACTTCAAGGATAATATACTTTCCACAATGAAGAATGCTCTTTTCCAGCAGGACTTTTCCCATTGTTTCCAGCTTGTATAATTTCTCCATTGTGTTACTCCTTTGCAGATAAGATAAAATGTACCATGCCCTTAAAATATGTAAATAAAGAAAACTTGTTAAATATTAATAAGAAATGCTGATTCATGCCTTGAATAATGAAATACATCTTTATTTTCAAATTTTAATTTAACCTAAATAAATCCTTCAAGTGCAATATACAGTGTAGCATATTATGCATAAAGAAATATTATAATGTGGGCTCCTTAGGACACTCAGTTAATAAAATTGGGTGGCATACGTAGATCATGAAAGTAAATTAAAAAGACACCAGCCAGAAGCATCCATCCCCACCTGTGCTTTCTGAAAAGTCTGTATTTTTGTCAGCCAATACCATTCTCCAGGTCATGGCAACCACTGACCGGTTTTCAGTTACTGTACTTGTGAGTGTTCTGGAATTTCACTTAACTATAATCATATAGTATATAGTATTTTGTGTCTGCTTTTTGCTAACATAATGCAAGACTTTTCAGCTCTTAGGGCAAAACTCTTAGAGCAAATCAAGCCTGTCACACATTTTCTGTTTGCTCTCAGAAGAGCAGCCTACTACACCAACACCACCCGGTATTGAAAAATAAACATACTGCAAATTTACGTTCCATTTCTCAGAATTATAGAAGGCTTTTACTAAATGAAAACATTGTCTTGCTTATTTAAGAGATTATTTTCCTCCTGGAAGAAATTTTAAACAGGCTCATGAGTTTCTTATATGTCCAGGATTGATTTCTATAATTTTAAATTAGCTCAACAATTTAGAGTGTGCAGTGAGATGAGTTCATGATACTAAAACCACCCCTCAAATCATCACAAAGAAATTATCATTCCAGAATTTTTTATAATTTTTTTTTTTTTTTTTTAATCCAGTACCCTTCTATCACTTTTGACTGATGGCAACCACTGATGAGTTTTCACTCACCTAGAGTTTGGGTGTTCTGAAATTTCATATAAATAGAATCTGCATTTTTTGTTTAGCATGTTTTTAAATGTTATTTTTCATGTATATTGATAGTCATTTATTTTTGTTGCAGAGTAGTATTCTATTGTATGTATATATTACAATTTGATAATCTACCTATGATGTAATAAACACTTGGATTATTTGCAGGTTTTAGGAATATTATGAAAAGTGGCAATGAGAATTTGTGCATCATCTTGTGTAGACACATAGTTTCATTTTCTATGGTAAATATCTAAAAATGGGACTGCATAGTCATACAGTATGTTATGAAATCACTAAGCTTAAACAAAATGGCTGCACGATTTGCACGCTATTTACAAATGTTTCAATTGCTCCGAATCCTTGCTAGTGTTTGATATATTAACTTCTTTCAGATTTAGCAATCCTGCTTTGTCAATAGTGTCATTTATCTGAGAACTAATGACAGTATCTTTCATTGGCTTATTGGCTGTTTCTACTACTCATATGCATCTTTGGTGTCCATTCAAAAATTTTTTTGTGTTTTTTTATTATTTTTTTTATTTAGCTTTAATTTTTTACAGACTGTATTTTGATTCATTGTACACAAATGGGGTACATCATTTCATTTCTATGGTTGTGCATGATGTAGATTCATACCATTCGTGTAATCATACATGTACCAGGTAATGATGTCAGTCTCATTCTACCATTTTTCATACCCCCTCCCTCTCATTTTCTTCTACATATTCTAAATTTCCCCCATTCTTCTCTTACTCCCCACCCCTCTATCCCCATTATATATCATTCTCCACTTATCAGTCTTTGGTTTTTTGGGCTTGGCTTATTTCACTTAGTATGATATTCTCCAATTCCATCCATTTATTTGCAAATGCCATAATATTATTATTCTTTATGGCTGAATAGTATTCCATTGTGTATATATACCAGAGTTTCTTTATCCATTCATCTATTGAAGGGCATCTAGGTTGATTCCACAATCTAGATATTGTGAATTGAACTGCTATAAACATTGATGTGGCTGTGTTACTGTAGTTTGCTGATTTTAAGTCCTTTGAGTATAAACCGAGGAGTGGAATAATTGGGTCAAAAGGTGGATCCATTCCAAGTTTACTGAGGATTCTCCATACTGCATTCCAGAGTGGCTGCACCAATTTGCAACTCCACCAGCAATGTAAAAGTGTGCTTTTTTCCCCATATCCATGCCAACATCTATTATTGTTTGTGTTCTTGATAATAGCCATTCTAATTAGAGTAAGATGAAATCTTAGAGTTGTTTTAATTTGCATTTCTCTAATTACTAGAGATGTTGAACACTTTTTCATGAATTTATTAATTGCCTGTGTGTCTTCTTTTGTAAAGTGTCTGTCCAGTTCCATTTATTGGCCCATTTATTGATTGGGTTCTTTGTATTTTTGGTGTAAACTTTTGTAAGTTCTTTATAAATTTTGTAGATAGGTACTCTATCTGAAGTGCACGTGGAAAAGATTTTCTCCCACTCTGTAGGCTCTCTCTTCACATACTTGATTGTATCCTTTGCTGAGAAAAAGCTTTTCAGTTTGAGTCCATACCATTTATTGATTCTTGCTTTGATTTCTTGTGCTTTGGGAGTCTTGTTGAGGAAGTCTGATCCTAGCTAACATGAAGATTCAGGCCTACTTTGTCTTCTATTAGGTGAGGGTCTCTGGTCTAATTCCTATATCTTCGATCTATTTTGAGTCAAGTTTTGTGCAGGATGAGAGATAGAGGTTTAATTTCATTTTACTGCATATGGATTTCCAATTTTGCCAGCACCATTTGTTGAACAGGCTATCTTTTTTCCATTGTATATTTTTGGCTCCTTTGTCTAGTATGAGGTGACTGTATTTATGTGGTTTTGTCTCTGTGTTTTTTATTCTGTACCCTTGATCTGCCTGTCTATTTTGGTGCCAATACCATGCTGTTTTAGTTACTATTGCTCTGTAGTATAGTTTAATGTCTGGAATTGTGATACCTCCTGTTTCACTTTTTCTACTCAGGATTGTTTTGGCTATTTGAGGTCTCTTGTTCTTCCAGATGAAGTTCATGATTGCTTTCTCTATTTCTATGAGGAATGTCATTGGGATTTTAATTGGAATTGCATTGAATCTGTATAGCGCCTTTTGTAGAATGGCCATTCTGACAATGTTAATTCTGCCTATCCAAGAACATGGGAGAGCTTTCCATCTTTGAAGGTTTTCTTCAATTTCTTTTTTTCATGTTCTCTAGTTTTCATTGTAGAGGTCTTTCACCTCTTCTGATAGATTAATTCCCAAGTATTTTTATTTTATTTTATTTTAATTTTTGAGGCTACTGTGAATGGAGTGGTTTTCCTAATTTCTCTGTCAGAGGATTCATCACTTATGAATAGAAATTCATTAGATTTACATGAATTGATTTTATATCCTGCTACTTTGCTGAATTCATTTATTAGTTCTAGAAGTTTTCTAGTGGAGTTTTTTGGATCTTCTAAATATAGGATCATGTCATCAGCAAATAGTGACAGCTTTAGTTCCTCTTTTCCTATTTGTATCCTTTTAATTTCTTTGGTCTGTCTAATTGCTCTGGCAACAGGTTCCAAGGATGATATTGAATAGAAGTGGTGAAAGAGGGCATTCCTGTCTTGTTCCAGTTTTTAGAGGGAATGCTTAGATAGCCTTTACAATGTTGAGGTATGTTCCTACTATTCCTATTTTTTCTAGTGTTTTAAGCATGAAGAGGTGCTGTATTTTATCAAATGCTTTCTCAGAGTCTACTGAAATAATCATGCGATCCTTAACTTTAAGTATAATTGATGTGATGAATTACATTTATTGATTTCCAGATGTTGAACCAAACTTGCATCTCTGGGATAAACCTCACTTGACCATGGTGCACTATCTTTTTAATATATTTTTGTATACAATTTGCCAGAATTTTGTTAAGGATTTTTGCATTGACGATCATCAGGGATATTGGTCTAAAATTTTCTTTTCTTAATGTGTCTTTGGTTTTGATATCATAGTGATACTAGCCTCATAGAATGAATTTGTAAGGGTTCCTTCCTTTCTGATTTCCTGGAATACTTTGAGGAGTATTGGTATCAGTTCTTCTTTAAAGGATTTATAGAATTTGACTGAGAATCCATCTGGTCCTGGGTTTTTCTTGGATGGTAGACTTTTGATGGCTTCTTCTATTTCAGTGCTTGAAATTGATCTGTTTAGATTGTGTACGTCTTCCTGTTCAGTTTGGGGGGATCATATGTCTCTAAAAATTTGTCAGTGTCTTCGATATTTTTTCTATTTTGTTGGAGTATAGATTTTCAAAGTAGCTTCTAATTATGTTATGTATTTCAATGGTGACTGTTGTGATCTTTCCTTTTTCTTCACTAATTCTAGTAATTTGAGTTTTCTCTCTCCTCTTCATTAGTATGGCAAGGGTTTTATTAATTTTGTTTACTTTTTCTTTTTTTTTTAACAACAAACAAATTTATTTGCCATTTTTGAAAATTTGGATTGTAAAGGGCATTAGTAAGAACATTGTGCCATTAATACAGATTTTTTTTGTGTTTTTTTAATTTTTTTTATTTATTTTTATTGTAAACAAATGGGATACATGTTGTTTCTGTTTGTACATGGAGTAACAGCATACCATTTGTGTAATCATACATTTACATGGGGTAATGTTGTTTGATTCATTCTGTTATTTTTTTCCTTCTCCCCACCCCTCCCATCTCTCTTTTCCCTCTATACAGTCCCTCCTTCCTCCATTCTTTCCCTTCTCCTACCCCCAATTATGTGTCACATCGCTTATCAGTGAGATCATTCGTCCTTTGGCTTTTTGAGATTGGCTTATCTCAGCATGATATTCTCCAATTTCATCTATCTGCCTGCAAATGCCATAATTTTATTATTATTTATAGCTGAGTAATATTCCATTGTATATATAAACCACAGTTTCTTTATCCATTCATCAATTGAAGGACGTCTAGGTTGGTTCCACAGTCTGGCTATTGTGAATTGAGCAGCTATGAACATTGATGTGGCTGTATCTCTGTAGTATGCCGATTTTAAGTCCTTTGGGTATAGGCCAAGGAGTGGGATAACTGTGTCAAATGGTGGTTCCATTCCAAGCTTTCTGAGGAATCTCCATACTGCTTTCCAGAGTGGCTGCATTAATTTGCAACCCCACCAGCAATGTATGAGTGTACCTTTTTCCCCACATCCTCGCCAACACCTACTTTTGCTTGTATTCTTGATAATCGCCATTCTAATTGGGGTGAGATGGAATCTTAGTGTAGTTTTGATTTGCATTTCTCTTATTACTAAAGATGGTGAACACTTTTTCATATGTTTGTTGATTGCTTGTAGATCTTCTGTGAAGCATCTGTTCATATCCTTAGCCCTTTTGTTGATTGGGTTATTTGTATTCTTCGTGTAGAGTTTTTTGAGTTCTTTACATATTCTGGATATTAGTGCTCTATCTGAAGTATGAGTGGCAAAGATATTCTCCACTCTGTGGGCTCTCTCTTCGCATTGCTGATAGTTTCCTTTGCTGAGAGAAAGCTATTTAGTTTGAATCTATCCCAGTTATTGATTCTTGCTTTTCTTTCTTGTGCTATGGGAGTCCTGATAAGGAAGTCTGATCCTAAGCCAACAAGTTGAAGATTTGGACCTACTTTTTTCTTCTATAAGATGCAGAGTCTCTGGTCTGATTTCAAGGTCCTTGATCCATTGTGAGTTGATTTTTATGCAAGGTGAGAGATAGGGGTTTAGTTTCATTCTGTTGCATATGGATTTCCAGATTTCCCAACACCATTTGTTGAAGAGGCTATCTTTTCTTCATTGTATATTTTTGGCACCTTTGTCTAGTATGAGAAAATTGTATTTATTTGGGTTTGTGTCCGTGTCCTCTATTCTGTACCACTGATCTTTCTGTCTATTTTGGTGCCAATACCATGCCGTTTTTGTTACTATTTGTAGTATAGTTGAACTTCTGGTATTGTGATACCCCCTGTTTCATTCTTCCTGCTAAGGATTGCTTTAGCTATTCTGGGTTTCTTATTCTTCCAGATGAATTTCATGATGGCTTGCTCTATTTCTGTAAGGTACATCCTTGGGATTTTAATTGGAATTGCATTGAATCTGTATAGCACTTTTGGTAGTATGGCCATTTTGATAATATTAATTCTTCCTATCCAAGAACATGGGAGATCTTTCCTTCTTCTAAGGTCTTCCTCGATTTCTTTCTTCAATATTTTGAAGTTTCATTGTAGAGATCTTCTACCTCTTTGGTTAGATTGATTCCAAAGTATTTTAATTTTTTTTTTGAGGCTATTGCAAATGGAGTTGTTTTCCTCATTTCCCCTTTGGCTGTTTCATCGCTTGTGTATAAAAATGCTTTAGATTTATGCATGTTGATTTTATATCCTGCTATTTTGCTGAATTCACTGATGAGGTCTAGAAGTTTTCTGGAGGAGTTTTTTGATCCTCTAAATATAGAATCATGTCATCAGCAAATAGTGACAGCTTAAGTTCCTCTTTTCCTATTCGTATCCCTTTAATTTCTTTAGTCTGCCTAATTGCTCTGGCTAGAGTTTTGAGGACAATGTTGAATAGAAGTGGTGAAAGAGGACATCTCTGTCTTGTTCCCGTTTTTAAAGGGAATGTTTTCAGTTTTTCCCCATTAAGAATGTTGCTGGCCATGGGCTTAGCATAAATAGCCTTTTTACAATGTTCAGGTATGTTCCTACTATCCCTATTTTTTCTAGTGTTTTGAGCATGAAGGGGTGTTGTATTTTGTCAAATGCTTTTTCTGAGTCAATTGAAATAACCATATGATTCTTATCCTTAAGTCTATTGACATGATGGATTACATTTATTGATTTACAGATGTTAAACCATCCTTGCATTCCAGGGATGAACCCCACTTGTTCGTGGTGCACGATTTTCTTAATATGTTTTTGGATACAGTTTGCCAATATTTTGTTAAGGATCTTTGCATCTATATTCATCAAGGATATTGGTCTAAAATTTCCTTTCCTTGATGTGTCTTTTCCTAGTTTGGGTATGGGGATGATATTAGCTTTATAGAATGAGTTTGGTAGGGTACCCTCCTTTTCTATATCCTGGAATACTTTGAGAAGTATTGGAATGAGTTCTTCTTTGAAGGTCTTGTAGAACTCGGCTGAGAATCCGTCTGGTCCTGGGATTTTCTTGGATGGAAGGTTTTTAATGGCTTCTTCTATTTCATTGCTTGATATTGATCTGTTTAAATTTTGTATGTCCTTCTGGTTCAGTTTGGGAGGAGCATATGTCTCTAGAAATTTGTCAATATCTTCGGTAGTTTCTATTTTGTTGGAATACAGATTTTCAAAGTAGCTTCTCATTATGCTATGTATCTCAGTGGTGTCTGTCATGATATTTCCTTTTTCATCACGAATTTTAGTAATTTGAGTTTTCTCTCTCCTTCTCTTTGTTAGTATGGCTAAAGGTTTGTCTATTTTGTTTACTTTTTCAAAGAATCAACTTTTTGTTTTGACAATTTTTTGAATTGTTTCTTTTGTTTCAATTTCATTGATTTCAGCTCTGATTTTAATTATTTCCTGTCTTCTACTACTTTTGCTGTTATTCTGTTTTTCTTTTTCTAGGGCTTTGAGCTGTAATGTTAGGTCATTTAGTTGTTGACTTTTCATTCTTTTCTGGAATGCTTTCCATGCAATGAATTTTCCTCTTAGTACTGCTTTCATAGTGTCCCAGAGAGTTTGATATGTTGTATCGTTGTTCTCATTGACCTCTAAGAATTTTTTTATCTCCTCCCTGATGTTTTCTGTTATCTGTGTTTCATTCAATAGCATATTATTTAGTCTCCAGGTTTTGGAGTAATTTCTCTTTTTTATTTTGTCATAGATTTCTACTCTCAGTCTATTATGATCTGATAGAATACATGGCAGTATCTCTATTTTTTTGCATTTCCTAAGGGCTGCTTTGTGGCATAACATATGGTCTATTTTCGAGAACGTTCCATGTGCTGCTGAGAAGAAAGTGAATCCACTCATTGATGGATGGAATATTCTATATATGTCTATTAAGTCTAGGTTATTGATTGTGTTATTGAATTCTATGGTTTATTTGTTTGGTTTTTGTTTGGAAGATCTATCTAGTGGTGACAGTGTTGCATTAAAGTCACCCAGAATTATTGTGTTGTGGTCTATGTGATTCCTGAAATTGAGAAGGATTTGTTTGTTGTACATGGATGCACCATTGTTTGAGGCATAAATATGTACTATCATTATGTCTTCCTGATTTATATTTCCCTTAAGCAGTATGAAATGTCCTTCTTTATCCCTTCTGACTAACTTTGGCTTGAAGTCCACTTTATCTGATATAAAGATGGAAACTCCCACTTTTTTACTGAGTCCATGTGTGTGGTAGGTTTTTTCCCATGCTTTCACCTTTAGTCTATGGATGTCTTTTTCTATGAGATGAGTCTCTTGCAGGCAGCATATTGTTGGGTCTTTCTTTTTAATCCATTCTGCCAGTCTATGTCTTTTGATTGATGAGTTTAGGCCATTAACATTCAGGGTTATTATTGAGATATGATTTGTATTCCCAGTCATTTGGCTTATTTTTGGTTTTTAAGTTGGCTTGGTTTCTTCTTTGAGTGGTTTTTCTCTAAGGTAGTTCCTCCCTTTGCTGACCTACATTGTTGTTTTTCATTTCCTCCTCATGGAATATTTTGTTGAGAACATTCTGTAGCGCAGGCTTTCTATTTATAATTTTTTTTTTTACTTTTGTTTATCATAGAAGATTTGATTTCATCTTCAAATCTGAAGGTTAGTTTTGCTGGGTATAGGATTCTTGGTTGGCAACCATGTTCTTTCAGAGCTTGAAATATGTTGGTCCAGGCCCTTCTAGCTTTTAGAGTCTGGGTTGAGAAGTCGGCTGCTATCTGTATTGGTCTCCCTCTATATGTAATCTGATGCTTTTCTCTCGTGGCCTTCAAAATCCTATCTTTATTTTGAATGTTAGGCATTTTCATTATAATATGCCTTGGTGTGGTCCTGTTTTGATTTTGTGCATTTGGTGTTCTGTAAGCCTCTTGTATGTGATTTTCCATGTCATTCTTCAGGTTTGGGAAATTTTCTGCTATTATTTCATTGAATAGGTTGTTCATTCCTTTGGTTTGTATCTCTGTGCCTTCCTCAATCTCAATAATTCTTAAATTTGGTCTTTTCATGATGTCCCATAGTTCTTGGAGATTCTGTTCATGATTTCTTACCATCTTCTCTGTTTGCGCAACTTTATTTTCAAGATTAAATATTTTGTCTTCATTGTATGAGGTTCTGTCTTCCAAGTGGTCTAGTCTTTTGGTGATGCTTTCCATTGAGTTTTTTATTTCGTTTATTGTCTCCTTCATTTCAAGGATTTCCTTTTTTTTTTTTTTTTTTTTTTTTTTGAGAATCTCTATCTCTTTGTTGAAATGATCTTTTGCTTCCTGCTGTTGCTCTTTTAGTTTATTGGTATTATCATTCATTGCCTGCATTTGCTCTCTTATCTCATCCTTTGTCTCGTGAATCATCTTAATCATGTATAATCTGAAGTCCTTTTCTGACATTTCTTCTAACATACTGTCATTTGATTCTATTAATATAGAATCTAGATTTGTTTGGATCATTTTCTTCCCTTGTTTTTTCATGTTCTTCATGTATCTTCCCATCTAACAGTACAGATCTGGGGTATTACGGATTTCCCCCTATAGGCTTATGGTGACCCTATAGGTTTCCACAACCCTTTCTTTAAGGGGAGATCAATATTAGCAGTGCCCAGTTCAGACACTATGCAATCCTAGACCAAATAACCCCTCTGAGGACAATAACAAAATTGTCATAATAAACAGAATGAGTTCAAATATTATCTTCAGTAAAACAAACAGATTTGCAATAAGGTCTGCAGTTTCAAATGGAGGACAAAGAGGATGCAGAGGGATGTAGAATGTGGCTGTTAATGGGATAAGAAAAGAATATACAGAAGTTCTAGATAATAGAGAGGGTGAGAGTGTAATCAAAAGAAATTGGATGTTAGCATGCAAAAAAGGGAGAAAGAGACCTGAGAGAACAGGTAAACAAATGGAAAAGAGAGCAAGAAAAGTAATGAAATAAAAACTTAAATTTTTTCAATAGGGAAAAGAAAGAAAATCTACAGTATAACAGTCATATAGTAATGAAACCTCCCAGTGTTCAGTAGCCTGATGCATGAGAGGTACCTGACAATGAGCTTCAAGCCTCTAGCAGGCGTCTCAGGATGGGATTTGCCCCACCTAAAGATCGGAGCTATGGCTTCCAGGATTATCCAAGATGGCTGCTCTGGCTTCAAAATGTGTTGGCAAATGGGGAGCTGCAGCTCAGGGTGCGGCCGTGGGCAGCAGGAGGTCCTGGAGTTTGGGTGCGTTTGGTGTGATTGTGGGATCCTGGAGGCTGGGTGCATTCAGTTGGTGTGGGGTCCCAGTGATAGGGCTCAGTCAGTTGGTCTGGGGGTCCTGGTGGCAGGGAGCAGTCAGTCGATGTGACGGCCCCAGAGGCAGCGAGTGATAGGTCGGGCTGAGGGATCCTGGAAACGGGGCTCAGTCAGTCCGACCAGGGGGTCCTACGGGACCTGGCTGTTGTCTCAAAATGGCAGCAGCCACGTGTAATCAAACCTGCAGGTACTGTAACAGGGAACTTCCAGGCAACAGCAGGCAGCTGGTGCTCCACTGGCGGTTGGCGATCAGTTTGCGTTGTTTACTTTTTCAAAGAACCAACTTTTTGTTTTGTCAATTTTTTGAATTGTTTCTCTTATTTCAATTTCATGATTTCAGCTGTGATTTTAATTATTTCCTGTCTTCTACTATTTTTGGTGTTGATCTCTTCTACTTCTTCTAGGGCTTTGAGATGTAATGTTAGGTCATTTAGTTGTTGACTTTTTACTTCTTTAATTTATGAGCTCAATGCAATGAACTTTCCTTTTAGTACTGCTTTCAGAGTGTCCCAGAGATTTTGATATGTTGTGTCATTGTTCTCATTTACCTCTAAGAATTTTTGTATTTCTTCCCTGATGTCTTCTGTTATCATTGCATCATTCAATAGCATATTATTTAGACTCCAGGTGTATGAGTAGTTTTTGTGTGTTATTTTATCATTCATTTCTCATTGCATTCCATTATGGTCTGATAGGATACAGGGTAGGATCTCTATTTTTTTGTATTTACTAATGGCTTCTTTCTGACATAGCATATGGTCTACTTTGGAGAAGGATCCATATGCTGCTGAGAAGAAAGTATATTCGCTCGATGATGGATGAAATACTCTGTAAATATCCATTAAGTCTATATCATTGATTGTATTATTTAGTTCTATAGTTTCATTGTTTAGTTTTTGTTTGGAGGATCTATCCAGTGGTGAGAGCAGTGTTTTAAAGTCCCCCATGATTAATGTGTTTTGGTCTATTTGGTTCTTAAAATTGGGAAGGGTTTGTTTGATATACTTAGATGCTCCATTGTTTGGGGCATAAATATTTAAAATTGTTATATCTTGCTGTTTTATACTTCCCTTAAGCAGTATTAAATGTCCTTCTTTAGCCCTTCTGACTAACTTAGGTTTGAAGTCCACTTTATCTGATATGAGGATGGAGACCCCTGCTTTTTTACTGGGTCCATGTGCATGATATGTTTTTCCCCATCCTTTCACCTTTAGTCTGTGGATGTCTTTTTCTATGAGATGAGTCTTTTGAAGGCAACATATTGTTGGGTCTTTCTTTTTAATCCAATCTGCCAGTCTATGCCTTTTGATTATTCAATTCAGGCCATTGACATTCAGGGTTATTATTGAGATATGATTTGTATTCCTGGTCATTTGGCTTATTTTTGTCCTTTGATTGGCTTTTCCTTTAGGGTAGTTCCTCCCTATGCTGACTTGTATTGTTGCTTTTCACTTCCTCCTCATGAAATATTTTGCTGAGAATATTCTGCAGGGAACGCTTTCTATTTGTAAATTCTTTTAACTTTTGTTTATCGTGGAAAATTTTTATTTCATTGTCAAATCTGGAGGTTAGTTTTGCTGGGTATAGGATTCTTGGTTGGCATCCATGTTCTTTCAGAGCTTGAAATATGTTGTCCCAGGCCCTTCTTGCTCTTAGAGTCTCGGCTGAGAAATCTGCTGATATACTGTATTGGTTTCCCCTTATTTGTAATCTGACGCTTTTCTCTCACAGCCTTTAAAATCCTATCTTTATTTTTCACATGAGGTATCTTCATTATAATGTGTCTTGGTATGGATCTGTTGTAATTTTGTGCACACAGTGTTCTGTAAGTCTCTTGTATTTGATTTTCCATTTCATTTTTCATGTTTGGGAAATTTTCTGATACTTTGTTGAGCAGATTGTTCATGCCTTTGGTTTGTATCTCTGTGGCTTCCTCAATCCCAGTAATTCTTAAATTCGGTCTTTTCATGATATCCCATAATTCTTGGAGGTTCCATTCATGACTTCTTAATATCTTCTCAATTTGTTCAACTTTATTTTCAATATTAAATATTTTGTCTTCATTGTCTGTCTTCTATGAGGTCTATTTTATTGGCAATGCTTTCTATTGAGTTTTTAATTTGGTTTATCATTTATTTCATTTCAAGTATTTCTGTTTGGTTTTTTTCAGAATCTGTTTATTGAAGTGTTCTTTTGAAGTGTTCTTTTGCTTCCTGCATTTGCTCTTTTAACTATCTACTGGAATGGTCATGCATTGCCTGCATTGCTCTCTTATCTCGTCTTTTGCCTCACGGATCACTTTAATTATGCAGATTCTAAACTCTTTTTATGCCATTTCTACTGCCATGCTGTCATTGGATTCTATCACAATAGCAACTTGGTTTGTTAGGGACACCTTCTTCCCCTGTTTTTTTTGTGTTGTTTCTGTATATTCCCCTCTAGCAGTGAAGATCAGAGATACTGAAGTTCCGCCCTTGCAGGCTTATTATGACCCTGCAGTTTTCCGCTACCTCTCCTTTGAACGGGAGATCAATACCAATAGCACCCAAAACAGAGAAAATGTAGCCCTGAACCAGATAGTCCCTATAAAGACTTTAACATTTTTAAAATAAGCAGTATTAGTTAAATTACTATTTACAGTACTTCTAGTTGTGAACAAGAGGATGGGGAAGGGTGTAGGATGTAAGTGAGTAAATAAAGGTACTGTCAAAGGGCCTCCAGTCTCAGTAGGTATCTCAGGAAGGGAGCCACCCTTCCAATGATGATGGCCACGCCCTCAGGAATATTTCAAGATGCTTGCACCAGCCTCCAAAGAAGCTGGGGAGCCCCAGAAAGGGTGTGCTGAGTCAGCACGGAGGCAGGTGCAGTGTCCCTCAGCAGGAGGGGGGCAGGTGGCAGGCTCAGCTACTTGCCCTGACCTTGGTGTGGGGGTCCGTTGGGCTCAGTGATGGTGACTGACCTCAGTGTGTGTTGGGGGTAAGCTCAGTGCTGGCTTTTTGTGTTATTTTTAATGGGTTTTTTTGAGTTCTGATTATTCACTGATATAATTTATATATATAAATTATATCTATTATAATTACATATATATAATTATATATATTATATATATCTAAAATATAAATATTTTATATATATATATAATTAAAATATATATAATTTTATATATATATAAATAATATATATATTTTATATATATATAATTTTATATATATATAAAATATATATATATATCTCATGCAAATAAGTTTGTAAGTTGTGTATTTTGCCTGTAGTTCTTTAGTGTATAAATTGTCTTTACATTTTCATATCTGCCAGCTGAAAAGCAAAGGATTTTAACTTTTATGAAGACCATTTTATTATACTCTTTTCCCCAATGGTTTATGCTTTTTATATCCTTAGAAAACATTGAATAACAACTGGTCACAAAAAAGTTTTTCCTATGTTTTCTGCTAGAAGTTCTACAGTTTGGTTTTTCAATTATCTCTATAATCCATTTAAGTAACTTTTCTAGTATAGTGTATGATAAAGGTCAAGTTTTATTATTTTTATATGTATATTCAATAAATCTAGTGCATTTGTGGAAAAAAGTTATGTCTCCATCTCCCTGGCACCTCTTTCAAAAGAGTTCCTCTTCACCCAACTACAAACCACTGAAAAAACAGATTTCAAGTGTGTGGTTCCCTTGGGAACAGACATATAATGCTGTAATAGCTGCAACTTGAGAAAGATCATCTTGATAAACAACTTTTAATTCATAATAAGAGACCTGTTTGGTCATAGTCCTTTTATATATCATTGAACTTGGTTTTCTGAAACACTTAAATATTCCTTCATCCAGATTCATCTACCATGTTAGTCTCTAGTTTCCTTCCAACATCTTGTTTCAGGACTGGTCTTAACTTAGAGTGAATGGAAGTTGTCCACTTCTCTACTGCCTAGCTTGTGTTGACTGGTCATGTTTCTTTCCCATTTGGTAGAAATCACTAGTGAAGTCATGGGGAACTGAAGTGCAAAGGCCCAGAAATTTTTAAACTATGATTTCAAAATATTTCTAAATACAAAGTCAATTTTTAATAGAGACATGTCTTGTCATGTTGTCTGTTTCTAATGTGCGAATCTTGGTTTTTCATTTATTCCACAAAATTTGTCCCTTTAATCTCTAATTCATTGTTATGCATGTGTTTATAAAGCTCCAATCATCTTCTAATGTCTATACTATTTCCAGGGAAGTTCCCTCTTTTATTCCTAATCATGTGTGTTTTCTATTCTTTTTTGTTCAATCTGGTTAAAGATTTATTTATCTTATTGCTCTTTGTACCAGCTTTTTTTATTCATTATTTCTGTTGATTTTCTGTTTTTTTATTTGCTTTTTTATGTTTAATTTTTCTTTCCATAGTTTCTTATAATAAAAGCTTATGCCATTAATTTTGAAACTTTTAATATAGAAATTTTATTGCTATAAATTTCCCTCTATTTACTATTTCATTTAAATTCCACAGATTTTTACAAGTTGTAGTTTCATTTAGTTTAATCTAACATCTTTTAATAATGTCTGTAATTTCTTCTTTGATTCATGGGATATTTAGAAAGGTATAATTTGACTCCAAAATATTAAGGCTATTTCAGATAATCTGATATCCATTTCTACTTTTATTTCCTTTTGAACAGAGAACATATTTTATATAACTCAAAGCCTTGAATTTATTGATATTTGTTTTATGGCCAAAAAATGATCTGTAATGAATATTTAGTATACAGTTGAAAAACCCAAGATTCTGTTAATTTGGAGCACAGTGATCTATAAATGACATTTTGGTCAATGTGCCAAAGTTTTTCAAGTCTTCCACAATATTATTCATTTTCTGTTTATTTGCTTTTTTGATTAGTGGAAGAAAAGTTTGAAAACTTCAACTATCATTTTGTATTTATTTTTCCTTTCATTTCTTTAAGTTTTGTTTTATGTATATGGAGGCATGGATTTAGGTGAGACAGCATTTGGGATAGTTTGTCCTCTTGGAAAATCAAACCTTCTATCATAAAATTACTGTTCTTGGTCTTTTTAGTAGTCATTATTCTGAAATATAACTTTTCATATGTATTTAGCTACCACATCTGGACTTTTAATCCACTTTCGCTATATATAAATATTCTCAACTTTT
Source organism: Sciurus vulgaris (assembly GCF_902686455.1). Lineage (NCBI taxonomy): Eukaryota > Metazoa > Chordata > Mammalia > Rodentia > Sciuridae > Sciurus > Sciurus vulgaris. The sequence continues at coordinate 82,491,899 of NC_136470.1, read as the reverse complement.
ACTTTCAATCTATTATATCTTTAAAAAAGTAGGCCTTTTACAAAAACAAAATGTTGACTCTTGCTTTATTTTATACATTATAACATTTCTGCATTTGGGGGATATTAAAGTAATACAATATAATGTAATTTCAATATGTTTGAAAAAAATGGTTGAGATAGTTTTTCAAGGGCAATAACATTTTGAAATGTTTTTTAATTGACCAGATATTTTCATTGTAAGAAAATTAACCATTACATCACCTATGTTACACAATTGTACATAATGATCTTTCTCTTTTCTGTTGTAACCTCAAAATTATAAGCATCACTTTTATTGTAAACAACAGAGAACACAATGAGAATAAGTTTCATGGTTAATTCGAAGAACAATTTTGACTACATGCTTATTGCTTTCCCTTTTATTATTCTTTATTCTTCTTCTTGTAAGCTTTTAAATATGTAAGACAACTTTTGTAATCCCATAAAGAAAGGTGGTTCCACTATTTACAGCAGCCTTTGTCATCACAAAGGAAACAAAACATGTTTCGAGTTGCAAATATGCTTGAAACATTTCCAAAAATGTTAATGTTAGGATCTTTGAATGAAATATTCACTTTTGCTGAGATTTATATTTTGAATCATCAGAAGGCACTCATCTCTCTGCCAAGTCAAAACGTGTCATGGAACAAATTTAAAGAATATAAATCCTTCCCGAAGGATCAATATTTCTGATGAAAGAGATGAATAAAATGTAGAGATAGTGATACATCTACAATAAGAACATAAAAGAGTTATTCTTGTTCTCATATTTGACTTCTCAAGCATTGGAGTTACCCTTTTTAATGTTTTATTAATGCTGTCAAACCATGACTTTGATAGTATATTTCCAGTGTTGGCCCTATCTCTGTTGCTAAAACTGAATATAAAGGTTGTGGTTTAGATGTGGTGTCCCCAAAAAGCTCACATGTGAGATAATGTAAGAAGTTTTGGAGGAGTAATGATTAGGTTATATCCTTCATCTTATTTTAGGATTAAATCCTGATGGGACTAACTTAGTGGTAACTGGAGGCAGGTGGGGTGTGGCTGCAATAAGTGGTTCATTGGGGGCGTGGCTTTGGGGTATATATTTGTATCTAGCAAGTGGAGACCGCTCTCTCTCTGCTTCCTGGTCACCATGTGAACTGCTTCTCTCCACCATACTCTTCCACCATGATGTTCTTCCTCACCTGGAGCCCCAAGGAATGGAGCCAGCCTTCTATGAACTAAGACCTCGGAAATGATCAGCCCCTAATTAAACTTTTCCTCCTTTACAGTTGTTCTGGTCAGGTCCTTTAGTTACAGCAGCAAAAAAGCTGACTAAAGCAACCACAGACTGGTAATTTATAAATGATAGAGGTTTATTTAGTTCATGGTTCCGAAGACGGGAAATCCAAGAGCATGGCATTGTGCATCAGGCGAGGGCCTCCTTCCAGCATCACATGAAGACTTTGAGCTTCAGTGCTCTAGTAAGCCTGTGAATTTTAGTTCCCCTCATAATGTCAAGCATAGCAGTCTGAATTTATCTGTTCTTTATTTACCTCTTTTTTTCCAGGCTTTCTCTTTCTTTCAGAGGTTATTGTGTCTTCACTGAGGACAGAGAAGCTGTGTGCTTTGTTTGCCTCTGCAAACCCAGTACTTAGAACAGTATTGCCAAGGACAATTCAAGCGTACACTCTGCAGTCAATGAATACCAATTAAGGAATTAAATGAATACAGGTAGTTCTTATAAAATTTCTTAAAAATAAATGCCCCATTGTAACCTCTTTTCTAACAGATAGGGACATTGAAATCATAACAAGTGATTTGTCCAAGGCCCTGCAGTAAATGAACTGCATTGAAATAGGACTCACGGTCCTTATTCCTAGTAACAAACACTAGTAGGCTAATACTTTTGTATTTCTTAGATAAGTTTTGCTATCTTAATACCTAGTTTAGAGAGAAGCAGAGCATGAGCTACTTCTGCCAACTGTGGAAAGATGAGTAGAATAAAACATTCTAAGTCTGACTATGGATGGGTCTCTTCTCCTCCCCAGGCTAAGCTATCCTTATCTGTAAAAGGCAGTTGAAAAAAATTTTCCTGAAGATCTTTTTAAAATTTTAATTGTAGATGGACACAATATCTTTATTTTATTAATTTATTTTTATGTGGTGCTGAGGATTGAACCCAATGCCTCATGTGTGCAAGGCAAATGCTCCACCACTGAGCTAAACTCCAGCCCCTCTTTTGTTTTGATATTATATGATTCTTTAGTCCTTTTTCTTCAGAATTTATACCCAAGGAAATAGCACATGAGAACTAGAAGGATCATTAAAGATAATCTTTTCTAACAGTGCTAAAACCTCTGGAGAGGAAATGACTTTCCTGAGGGGTTACATGATCAGTGGCAGGAAATCTGGCATGAGTCCCAATCTTTTCTAATCAGTCGAAGATACCCTTTCTCAGACAAGGGAAGACACTGGCAATACCCCAATATTCACCTTGGTGAGCTTTATAGGTTTTATTTTGTTTAACACAACTTTAGCTGATGATTTTACATGCCCCAGGAAAAGTACTCTATGATGTTACCATATTTTTAAAGTAGAAAATAGATAATTGACTTCTTGGATACTGCATTAGGAAAGACAAATTTCCATCCAACAACAGCTGTTTCTGAATTTTTAATTAAATCCAAGCCTTTGGAATTAAACATAGTTTTCATTGGAGAAAAAGAAAAAACTTATATGGCAATATGAGTCAGGATGTTAATCACCCAACTCTGGAAGTTATTTATTTGACTTTAGGCCTCAGTTGCATCCTTTCTTTAAAAAGGGGTGGGAGGGTCTAGGTTATCAGCTCTATAATGTGGTCTTTAAGAGTATATAAGATAGTAAATGGAAATGTAGTTTGCAAACTCTAAAGGCTTTTATAAAATATGTTAGAAATATCGTCATTATATTTAAATTAAACCAGAATCTGAGAAGCATTTGAAACACAAATACAAAATATGGTATCCTCCATTCAAAATAAAGAAATTTTATTATAAATACTGCAGTATGAGTTAGATTTTCTAGAGTGTATATGAATGGGAACTTTAAGGAAAAGACTTGTGGCAAAAGGGGTGATTTTTTTATTTGTTATTCTATAAATTAAGAACACTGGAAGCACAACAGCACTTTTTATTTTCTTATTTTATTTTATTTTATTTTATTTTATTCACTTTTTTTATTGTAAACAAATGGGATACATGTTGTTTCTCTGTTTGTATATGAAGTAAAGGCATACCATTTGTGTAATCATAAATTTACATAGGGTAATGATGTTTGATTCATTCTGTCAATTTTTCCCTTCCCCCTGACCCCTCCCACCCCTCTTCTCCCTCTATACAGTCCTTCCTTCCTCCATTCTTGCCCCCCTCCCTAACCCTAACCCTAACACTAACCCCTCCCACCCCCCATTATGTGTCATCATACACTTATCAGCGAGATCATTCGTTCTTTGGCTTTTTGAGATTGGCTTATCTCTCTTAGCATGATATTCTCCAATTTCATCCATTTGTCTGCAAATGCCATAATTTTATTATTCTTTATGGCGGAGTAATATTCCATTGTGTGTATATATATATATATATATATATATATATATATATATATATGCTACAGTTTCTTTATCCATTCATCAATTGAAGAACATCTAGGTTGGTTCCACAGTCTGGCTATTATGAATTGAGCAGCTATGAACACTGATGTGGCTGTATCTCTGTAGTATGCTGATTTTAAGTCCTTTGGGTATAGGCCGAGGAGTGGGATAGCTGGGTCAAATGGTGGTTCCATTCCAAGTTTTCTGAGGAATCTCCACACTGCTTTCCAGAGTGGCTGCACTAATTTGCAACCCACCAGCAATGTATGAGTGTACCTTTCCCCCACATCCTCACCAATACCTATTGTTGCTTGTGTTCTTGATAGTCACCATTCTAATTGGGGTGAGATGGAATCTTAGTGTAGTTTTGATTTGCATTTCTCTTATTACTGGAGATGTTGAACATTTTTTCATATATCTGTTGATTGCTTGTAGATCTTCTTCTGTGAAGCATCTGTTCATATCCTTAGCCCATTTGTTAATCGGATTATTTGTATTCTTGGTATAGAGTTTTTTGAGTTCCTTATATATTCTGGAAATTAGTGCTCTATCTGAAGTATGAGTGGCAAAGATATTCTCCTACTCTATAGGCTCTCTTTACATTACTGATATTTTCCTTTGCTGAGAGAAAGCTTTCTAGTTTGAATCTATCCCAGTTGTTGATTCTTAACAGCACTTTTTCATTCCCATTTAAATCAGATATTTTTTAGGGTCCTATCTGATTTTCATACTGGAACCTTAATAGAAATATGTTCAAAGTATAATTTTTTAGTATCGATCCATATTTATTAAGAATTTAAAACATACAAGCAGGTAATAGATCACTTCAGTATGATCCCATTATTGTTTGTATCCTTATAAAGTCTATAACTCACTCTATTTTTAATAGACTTTATGTATCTATCCCTTGTTATATTCCAATGATCTTTAAAGATAGTATCTTCATTTTTCTTACATGAGACTGTTTTTAAGCATTGAAGAAACTTTAAAGATAATTTAAGTCTTCTCTTTTTCTTGTCTAGATTAAAAAAACTGAAAAGCAAAATGTGAAGTATGGCACACATTGGATGTAAGTCCACATTTCAGAACTCTGACTCTCCCTCAACTTACCAGGTAGCAACATGCTCAAGGAGGATGAGTCCTCTACTGCCACAGGGCAATGCAGGTTTAAACCAGTGATTGCAATCCTGTGGTTGATTTAGATGTAGGCAAGAAAAGGGTCCTGGTCAACCCTTTGTTAGAAAGTCTGTAGGAATGTTCAGGAAAATGATTTTCTCCCAAAAGTAAGAGACAGGAGATAAGGGAGATGAAACAGTTTTATCTCTTTCTCCGCTCCTCCCTCCAATCCCCTTCTCCTCATTGAATTAACAAATTCACAACCAATTTTCCTCCACACTTATATAAATTTTATAAATTCCTGTGGCTTATGATGAGTAAGATGAGTTATTAGTCATTCACAACCAGAATTATTCTAACTGAAATAGAATTTAGGAGGTAGAGCAGACGTGTATTTTTTGTTGCATAAGGACATACATTCATGGCTGGGAAAATATTTTTATTAAGTGTTTCACAAGAAGACGCTATATGGAACTTGAACAAGTAAAGAGGAAGTTGAACAAGTAAAGAGGAGTCTATACTACATTTTTTTTCGACCAGAAACATATTATTTCTTATATTTGGGGAATCTTCTCCTTATTAAAGCAGAGATCATCTACTTTGGAAGACACAACATCTTAAATATTTATTTTCTCAGTCTACCTTGTTAAAGGGTTAAAGTATAGGCACATGACCTTGGGAATCATTCCAAGTTAAGAATTAGAGACTAATTGTATAAAATAGATAAGTAATCCCATGCTTACAAGGAAGGTTCAAGTGACTTTAAATAGAGTTTTCAGTATTGATGATGTTAGCCTTAGAATCTGTCATCATTTACAGTATCTTCTTGAGAATCATTCTGTGACATGAAAATATAAAATATATTTTCGTCATTTCCTTTTTGAGCTTAAATTAGTCGTAATTTAAGAATTAGTTCTTGCTACTTGCAAAGAAGAGCTTTAACTGAAGTGTTAAATTAATTTGAGAGCCCCAGTAGGTAATTATTCATAGAACTAGGATACTCAGATGAGAACCTGGTTCCTGATTTAATTTAATTGAACTCAGAGTTAAACAAAAACAAAAAAAGGAATAATCTCAGAATTTAAAAACTGCATGTAGTGGGGAGAACAAACCATGTGCACAGTCCCAGCAAGGCAGAATGACCAGTGTCTCCTAGAGGTGAATAGACAGATGACAGCAGGCCAGGTTTGAGTTAGAAAGTGCATCCCTGAGGTTATTAGAGATGTTTCCCAACAAGATTGGAACTTCACTTTGGAAACTTTTCCAAAATCTGATTGCATAGATTTTAGTGGCGACAAAAATAATCATTACAAAGAAACCAATTAAATTCAGGTAAAAGCTAATAAACAGATTAAGAGACCTGAGTATTTTTGGAAACATAAATACCACAAATTGTGAAACTCGCTTCATGATTTTTGCCTGTCTTTTCATGTTATCCCCATCTGTATCCCTTATTATCACTCTGGGAATATAAGGAGCTTAACCTCTGAAATTTTACTAAAAGGAACCATTACAGTGTTAGCAGAATACAGTGACTATTAAACTAGGAATGGTTTCCCTGTTAGTCTTTTAAAACTTATATTTCACAGAAAGTACTTTGCAGTTATCTGGTTCATAACTATTGTTATGCTCAGGAAGCCATGCAATTCTCCATAGAAAGGGAATTCCCAAACTAGTGTCTGACAGTTAAAGAGTCATTTTATATCTTAAAATGAGCCTACTGTAGGCTGGATGTTTAGAATCATAAAATCTCAGATCTGAGAAGGAACCTAAAAGTCCTGTGGCTGTTGGTAATAACTTTCTGTGTACCACAGTCAGTTTGGGAACTCAAAAAACTCCAGGCCTCACCCAGGTTCATGTATTCAGATTAAAATCCACCTGTCCACACAGATATCTCTTGCTAAACAAGTCAAGATGCACAGTGGATTGTAAACAACTATTAATTGATTATCTTAAGGTATATAAGGAAGATAATTTTTTATTAGTTCCTGCTAACTCTTTTAATGAGTGTATAAGGAGTAATACAATAAGAAAGAAGATGAGGAGGAGGAGGAGGAGGAGAAAGACATTGGACAAACAGCTGGAAAGTTGGAAGGACATGGGACATTCAAGCATTCTTTTGTTTTTAACAAAATAGAGCGGCCAAATCTAACACAGTGTAATCTTTCTTGCATGCAAAATTCATTTAGAATACTGAGAAAACAAGCTGTGAGAACTAAGAGATGCCGGGGCTACCTTTTGCTGCTCTGGAAAAAATTGGCACACCACTGTATCAGGCAGAATTTGATGTGGAAGAGAACAAGAAACTCCATGTGAATTCGATGACTCTTAGCAAAAGAAAATTAGTCTAGATAGAAGGAAAAGATCATTGCGAAAATGCTAGCTACACACTTCCTTACTGTGGGAGGAGTTCTCTGGCAATCATTTCATTGTTAAATTTTACACACTGGTTTTAACTGGCACATATTTCCAAAGCTTCCTGTTAGATACCCATTCAGTTACTAAATTAGAGCAGAATCTAAAATACACATTAAACTTTAATGCATTTCTTTCAGAAGGTAATTAGTGGTAAAAAGACTGAGTTCAGGTTTTTTCTTCATATTCAGAGTGTGCAGATGGAGTATCCCAAATATTAAATGGGGAGTAGGAAGGTAAGAGGTAAAATTGTCCAAAGGCTCCCTAAGGTTGTTATAACCTATTTACTGATATAAATTTATGAACGCAAATGGATAGGAAAAGACATAATTCTTTGTCATTTTACATTTATCTCTACAGAACCAGAATGAATCATGCTTTACTAAGACAGAGATGTCTTGGCTTACATTAGTATCCATTTCACCCTTACCCTGAACTTCCACATGTTTTACTACGGGAATTTCAGTATTCAGTAGATTCTTCCTTAGTGCATTTCCCTGAAACTAAAGGGTGGTTTAATTAGTCTTCAGATCTCCCTTTGTTTATATTACCTGTAAGATCAGATGGAGGTAACTGAAGGACAGATAGGCCAGATGTAATTAAAAAATAATTTTATTGGGCCAGCTCTCTGGCGAGGTTCCCTGGTCCTCCAGGGTGAGGGTTGGGGTGGAGGGCAGGGGAAGTTGGCCATGTCTCCAGCAGGGCAGCATTTTTATAGTCCGTGATAGGTGGGGAAAGGCTTGAGGGTTTAGTGTCCCCCTGGGGTTGGCTGGGGACTCTGTTGATTGACAGGCAGTTGGGAGAGGTCCCTAGGGTTTATCTGTAGGTGCCTGATTGGTTGTTCTTTTGTGTATATGGGCTGCCTGATGCCCACATCCAGCCACCTCAGACTGCCCTAACATTACCTGCCAATGAATTAGCAATCAATTCCTCTACCCAATCATGACATGGGCAGATAAACCTACAGTAGAGGTAACTGACTGCTCACACTGATTCAACAACTCTGGTTGAACTACACTGCTTGTGCTGCCTTACACTACTGGCTTTCTCAGTTCAGGCACCTAGCAGTTTGCCAAAGCCAAAGTTTCCCTTGGAATGTGAGAAAAGTGTTCTGTCTAACTGTATGTCTCCCAACAAACACTGGGCAAGTGGAGTTCTGTATTGGCACACTCCTCACCTCAAAACCAACACTCCTCCTTGACTTTTCTTTCTGGTGTGACTAACTAGTCCTTTTTCCTTTATGGAGGGTTTCTTGTTCTGTCATTTCATCCTGCATTTGGACTTCTTCAGGCTGACTTGTACATCAGGTCAGACGTTGTTTTAGTCAGCTTTTTGGTTGCTGTAACTAAATGATATGTCCAGCACAATTATAGAGGAGGAAAGGTTTATTTGAGGGCTCACGGTTTCAGAGGTCTAGTCCATAGAAGGCTGGCTCCATTCCTTAGGGCTGGAGGTGAGGCAGAACATCATGGTGGAAGAGCATGGCCGAGGGAAGCAGCTCACATCATCAGAAAGCAGAGAGAGAGAGTCTTCACTCTTCAGATACAAAATATATACCCCAAAGCCATGTCCAGTCTCCTCCAGCCACACACTACCACTTCAAATAATCCCATCAGGGATTAATTCACTGATTAGTTTAAGACTCTCACAACCCAATCATTTCTCCTCCGAGCCTTCCTGCATTGTCTCACATGTGAGCTTTTGGTGGACACCTCACATCCAAACCATAACAGGCAGAACATCTGTGATCCTCAATGATGATAAGCAGAGCTCAGAAAGGATTTAATCGGTGGTTCAGTCTGAATGTTCAGCCTGTCAGCATTCTGAGTCTTCTAATAAGACTTCTAGCAAACAGGTGGTGATGCAGGAGAACTTGCAAGAAGAGGAGTTCTTCTCAGTCCTTTCTGCCTGAAATGTATGACCCCAGTTCACATCAAATAACAATATTTGGCATGGCTTAAGTTTTTATGACATCCTCTTACCCACTTTAAATATATTATGTTCATGTAAAACTTTCATAATAATAAGCATGTGAATTTGCATTTCTGTGCAATAAATATTAAATTCTATTAATTTAGAATATGAGCCTGTTAACATGGTTATAATCATGTAGAGCAAAGTATTCTTAAGATAGCAAAAATTATTTTACCCTTGCCCATGATTTTTATTGCCCATTGTAAAGCAAAATACACATTTTTTCACTCCTTAGACTAGGTCTCTTCTCTATGCACTGGGTACTTCTTTTTTACAGTATTACCAAGTTTAAAACTAGGGCTTCCATATTTTCCCACACTTCTAACTATCAGAGAAGTTAGTGGTCAACATATGACCTTGCCAAGTGTAAACACTCTATTTAGATTAGGGCAAAGTGGCTGATCTTAAAATTAACATAGAAATGAAATGCAGCAAATAACATGAAGACATCTTTATGAATAAGACTGCTTACCATGATGACTTAAGCAGCAGCCAAGTGTATCCATCCCTCCTCTGGGAATTTCATTGTGTTCTGTTTATTTTACTTTTATAATATTTTACTTCATTTCCTATGCTATGTGAGCCTTCAAGGGGCAAGTATCATGAAATATTCATTACAATGAACACAATAGATAATACATAATTATTTTTGAATAGCAATAAATAAAAACTAAACATATGTTCCAGAGAATAGTTGATAGAACTTGATTCAATTATAATTTAAGATGAGATATCCAAGGACACTCGAATAAACATATTTATGTAATAATTTCTAAAACTCCCACGATTCAATAATTTTCACAAGAAAAATGAAAAGAAACTTAAGGATTCAGGACTACTACAATTATCCTTGTGTAAAGATAAGGATTTATAAAGTGATACACAACTGTCTCTGAAGTGTAATGCCAGTGTAAAAGTTGACTTTTACTAAATTAGATTTATAATAAAACAACAAATAATGGAGACTTTTTAAAATGAAGTTTCATTTATAAAAGATGAGGCCCAAATTCTTCTCTACCCAACAGCTTCAGTCTGTCAAAAGACATGAGATCATGGTAGAATTCCAGCCACTATGTCAAAAGCACATGGGCCCCTTAGGAACTTCAATAAGTCTCTGACTCAGAGAAATAATTGTCCCTCAAGGACACTAAGAGGGCTTGGATACATATATGGTGTCATGTTTCATTATGTTTTAAAAGGACTGTTTACCAACTATTATGCCTAATTAGGAGTACATGTACCCAGTTTCTTGGGGAAAGTAGTTATTTAAAAAAATAGAATTTAACTGACAAAAATATAAAAATTGTACAAATAGGGTAAACATCGTGTTCCATACATGACTCCGTTTCAGAATATTTACTTCTGGTTAAATATATTTATCTCTTTCAACATTTGTCATTTTATATGTTGAAAACATTCAAAATAATTTCCTCGAGGGTTTTGAAATGTACAGTACAATAATTATTATCTATAGTTACTCTGGGCAATAGTAATCAGAGTTCCTTGACCCTAACTGTGGTTGATCAGACTTCCTCCTCCCTCTCCCACCCACTACAGTCCACTGCCTGTGGTAACTACTATACTATTCTCTACTTCTAGGAGATCAGTTTATTTAGATGCCACATATTAGTGTGAAGATTCAGTATCTGTCTTTCTGTGCCTGACATTTCACTCCAAATAATCGTACCAAGTAATGAAATTGTTTGGCCAGTTCTGTTTTTAATTTTCTGAGAAACCTACACACTAACTTTATTGATTTACATTCTCATAAACAGTATGCAAGAGTTCCCTGTTCTCTATGTCCTCACCCACATTTGTTTTCTTTAACAGTTTTGATACCTGCCATTATAGTTATCATTATATAGTCTATTATATATTCTGGGTATCAACACACCTCTTATAGTTTGAATATGAGTTGCCTACCCCCAAAAGTTCCTGTGCTAGTGCAGAAAGTGAAATGTTAAGATTAAGAGAGGCATGACCTAATCAGTGGATGATCTGTTTGACTAATTAATAATTTGAATGAATTACTGGGTGGTAACTATAGCAGGTAGATTGCGGCTAGAGGAAGTGAGTCCTTGGGAGCATGCCTCAAGGATTATATATTTTGTCCCTTCTCCTGCTCTCTCTCTGCTTTCTGATTACAATGAGGTGAGCAGATTTCCTCCACAGTGCCCTTATTCCATGATGTTCTGCCTTGCCTTGGGCCCAGAACAATGGAGTTGGTTGACCATTAACTGAACTCTCTGAAACCATGAGCCCAAAATAAACTTTTCCTCCTCTAAATTTTTCTTGTCAGATATTTTAGTCACAGCAATTGAAAAAGTTGACTAACACACCACTGTCAGTTTCATACATTGCAAATACTTTCTCTCATTCTGTATGCTGTACCTGCTTGCTACTAACAGTTTCCTTTGCAGTGCAGAAACTTTTTAGTGTGTTGTAATTCCATAGGCCTATTTTGCTCTCATTTCCTGTGCTTTGGAGTCTTGGGCAAAAATTCCTTGCCTGTTTCAATGTCTGAAAGTATTTCCCCCATGTTTTCTTCTAGTAGTTTCATAGTTTCAGGTGCTATATCTGAATCTTTAATCCAGTTTTCTTTTTTTCTTTTTTCTAACTAGGGAGAAACAGGGGTGTAGTTTCCTTCTTCTGCTTGTGCGATTATCCAATTCTCTTTGCACTACATTTTTTAAACAGTGCCCTTTCTCCAATGTGCATTCTGAGCATCTTTGTCAACAATTAGTTGACTGTGGATCAGTGGTTTACATCCAGGATCTCTCTTCATTCCATTGGTCTATGTGACTGTTTTTCTGGCAATACCATGCTGTTTTGATGACAACAGCATTGTGGTGTTTTAAGTCAGATAGCAAAATGCCTCTTGCTCTTTTCTTTTCATTGAAGACGGTTTTGTCTATTCTGGGGGTTTTGTGGTTCCATATAAATGTTTGTGTGGCGGGCGGAAGCCGGGGCCCAGGGTTATGCCACATGCATCCAAAGATGGCGACTGGCAGAGAGCAAACGGCGTTCTGATTGTGCATGGAGAAAGGCAGAGCGCCGTTTACAATTGGCTCTATTATAATCAGTTCAGCTGCCTAGCACGTGGACAGATATACTTTACATGTATGCTCGAGCAAGTGATCACTTGACCTTTAACAGGATTGGATGGACATATCTGGTTACAATTGCTTATGCATGAGACTGCTTATATATTGAGGGTGTTATTTGAATAAAGGGGAAGCTGCTTGATGAACTTTTAAAGTACGTGTCTTCTGTCCCGCTGGTTGGGCCTTAAGCGCGAGAAGCGGCGGTTTTAGGTAAGCAAAAGGGAAAAAAGCTGCGGTTTTGCTCCGTAACCGGAGCCGCTTGAAGCAGCCCGTGGGCAAATAGCAGTGGCTCTCAGTAGTTTGAGTTGTTTTTTCTTTCTATTTTTGTGAAGAATGCAATGCCATTGGCATTTTGAAAAAGATTGCTTTGAATCTACATATCACTTTGGGTAGTATGAACATTTTAACAATATTGATCCTCTGATCCATTTACATGAATGTCTTTCTTTTTTTGTGTGTCCTTGTCAGTTCCTTTCATCAATGTTTTATAATTTTCATTATAGATAGCTTTCATGACTTTGGTTAAATTTATTCTGAGAATTTTTGTTGTTGTAGTTGTTATAATTGGGATTACTTTCTTGATTTTTATTTTAGATAATTAGCTAATGGCATATGCCAATGTTATTGATCTTTGTGTTCTGATTTTGTATCCTGCATCTTTGCTGAATTCATTTGTTTGTTCCAATAGTTTCTGTTTTGTTTGGGTGTAAAAATTTAAGGCTTTTTGTGTATAATATTATGTCACCTGCAAATTGGACTTTGTCTTTTCCAGTTTGTCTGTCCTTTGTTTAGTTATTTTTTTCTCTTGCCTAATTGCTCTGGCTAGGTCTTCTAGAACTGTTTTGAAATGATAAAAGTGGGCATCCTTGTCTTTTTCCATAGCTTAGAAAATCTCCAGCTCTACCCATTGAGTATGTTGGCTGTTGTTTTTCTATCTTTCAGTGGTTTTTATTATATTTAGGTGTGTGTGTGCATTATTATCATGAAGGTATATTGAATTTTTATTGAATTTATTTTCTGTATCAAATGAGATGAACCCGTGGTTTTTGTCTTTCATTCTTTTTATGTGGTATATCATGTTTATTGCTTTGTGTATATTGAACCACACTTACATCCCTGGGATGAAGCCCACCTAAACATGGTGACTAATCCATGTAATTTGCTGTTGGATTTAGTGTGCTCATATTTTGTTGAGAAATTTTGCATTTATTTTCATCAGTGATATTGGTCTTCAGTTTTTTATTGTTGTTGATGTTTCTTTATCTGATTTAGGTATCAGGGCTATACTGTCCTCTTAGAATATGTTTGGAAAAATTGCTTCCTCTTCTATTTTTTAGAATAAATTGAGAAGAATTGGTAGGTTCTCTTTTAAATGTTTGATAGGATTCAGCAGTGAAGCCATCTGGTCCTGGGATTTTCTTTGATGGGAGACATGTTACTTATTCAATTTTCCTACATGTTTTTGATATGTTTAGGTTATTTTTTCATGATTCAGTCTTGATAAATTTTATATATCTAGGAAATTGTTTATTTTTTCCACAATATCAATTTGGGGCACATATTTGTCCATAATATTCTCCAATGATCTTTTGGATTTTTGTGCCATCTATGGTAACATCTTCATTTTAATCTCTGATTTAGTATGTCAAAGATTTCAAAAGGAATGTTCCTCTTTTTCCACTGCTGTGGTCAATCATAATTTCAATCACTTCAATTTTCCCCATCTTAAAAATAATCTTGGGTGATATTCTTCAGCGTCTTCTTTAATTACACCAACAAAGATTCTTTCCACAGTTAGAGGGCACTGGGCCTCTAGAATCTTCTCTTGAGACAGCCTTTGGCTTCTCTTCTCAACTCTTCCACCCACTTTGTGACCTTCCATTCATGACTGCATCCTCCTCTATCACAGTACAAGTACAAGTACAAAGTGCAAGTGACAAGTACAGAGCACTGGAGTGCTTGGTGTTTGGATCTCTCATTACCACACAGTCAGTGTTTCCTATTGTTCAAAACAGTTTTTTATTTGTTGTTTCAGAGATTAACCTTCTAAGACCAATCTCTGAGTCTGTCTCTGTTCTTTAAAAGACTCTGACTTAGATATCAGCAATGGAAAAGAGACTTTCATGATAGTTCTTTGCTATCATCTACAGGAAGAAGGAACAAACTCAGAAATGTCAGTCAATATGAGATTCTATTCCTCCTTTGGAAAAACATCTCAACATGAGAGAGTTGATATGTACAAAATAATCATAGAAGGTAAGTGGCAAATTTTATTACTTAGATTCTACAATAGTTTTATGTCTAAGACCTTTGGAAGAAAGCAGTGATTGTTTTAATTTTTGTTTTAAACTATGATTTGTTTATCTTCTAAGTAGATCTTAAAAATACTTTCTAATTCATTGAGTCATACAATATAAAACCTGTGAAAGGTTCATTCAGTGGTTATATTTTACAATTTAGGTTTTTGTATTTCTATGTTGAAAAGGATTTTTCCAGAATGCCACAACTTAGTCATGACTTTGACAGGAACCTAGATCTTTGTATAGGCAGAATATTTCTAACAACAGAGGACTCACAAAGAATAGGAGAATGGATGACTGCCTTGTTTTACCAACATGGGTAAGACCAGAATGTTTGAAATATTTGTTTTCAAGTGCATAACTGATCATCATTAGAGGCAGACAGAATGCTGTGCTCTGAAGTTTTGGTCACTCGCTGCAGTATGCTTTTATGGACTTGTAGTAGACTTCATACCCTGCACTGGTGCTAAAACAGTTAAAGGGCTATAAAAGACTATGCTGAAAGACAACATCTGCTATCAGATATACACCTCCAAATAAAAGGATATCTGAAATAACCAGCCTGTTTTTAAAAAATGCTATATCTTAAAACACAAGTGGATTCATATCTGAAGATGGTGCTAAATCTAGCATTGTTTACAACTTCGCTTTTCCATGTTTCCATGATGCTAGAGATGAACTATGTGTGCATTTTAGACCTTTGGCTTGTACGTTCTTTGATAATTCTGCAATGTATGTAATTGACTTTGAGCATAGAAGTGTTACTAATGTGAATAATAGGAAACACAAACACTAAGACATTTTTATAGTCTATTCACTTAATAATCTAGACATCTGGGTCAAAAAAGTATTTATGTTCTCATTTATTTGGAAACTCAAAAATTATAATAAGAAAACACAAAGTAATAAATATTATGGGAATTTCCTCTGCAGATAACAAATTATTTATTTCTTCAAAGAAAAAAATATTGAAATGATTTTGTCTACAAACTTGTTCATTCAATTTCTAATAAGAATTTGTTAATGCCCACCAACACTTGACAGAAATCTCATATCCATAATAAATCTCATATCCATAATATCTATAAGGAAACCTATTTTGCTTATTGTGTTTTATTTCTCTTAACTTATGCTGTCAGTAAAATATTTAGGAGGGCATCACTTTAGAAAAACTCAATTCATAATAACTCACATTAAAAGACAGGAAGATCTGGTAGATTGCATGCAATGTCTTATTATTTATTTTTACAAAATTAGCTTTCACTTTATTTTAATGATTCTATAGAGATAACTATCTCCTGTGTACATAAATGAGCAGAGAAGTTTAAAAAATATGAAAAAGAAGTCCCTCCCAAATTTAGTTCTGCAGCAAGGCATATAGTCTTTCTGAAAGGATAATGAAAATCAATAGAAAAATGAAATTCATTTTATAAAATGGTGTTTTTTAAAGTTTTATCTAATTTTCTATGAGTTTATTTTTATTGTTTAAAAACTAAAACCTATCATGAATCTTAATGCATTTATAAAATAATTATAAAGTTTATCTGATATAAAATTGAATTTAAATATCCTTTTCATAACCAAGCAATCAACATAGGAATAAAGAAGTATGCCTGGGTCCTCTCTAACTCTCCTTATAATCATTTGCCATCCTTCACCAATGTACTTGATGAATGAAGTCATTAGTCAGGTTTGGTTCACTTCATTTGATGGATAGGTGGTCCCAAAATGGAAAATGGATGTATTTGATTCTTCTATGATGAATTTGTCTGACTCAGAACCCAACAGTCAGACCCTATTATTCATATCATATCTGTCCTCTCCCTCCTATTCTACAACTGACATTGTTGGGAATCTATAAAATTATTTCAAAAAAATTTTAATGTGATTTTAAGCAAATGTGTCATTTGTTATGTGATCACATTTGTATTCTTTGGAAGATTGATGATATATTTCAGGCTGCCAATATTTCTGTGATCTGTTTATGAGGGTAGATGTGTTGGGTTGATAGCAGCAAGTCATCCATCTTGGTTTCCTTGCAGCAACTTGGGATACTGGAAAGCATGATAGAACCAGAGATATGAAACTTGGATCCCCTGCAACATAGGGAGAATTGTTTAATTCTAATGGAACAGATATGAAATCTTCCTTGCCTTTCTGAGAGTGCTATTATTAGGGCAATTTAAAATAATATGACCAAAAAGTGAGTTATGAACTTAAAACACTCACTAAATGAATTGTAGGCATTATTATTATTTTTAAAGATGTCAGAGATAAAGTTAAATCAAGGGTGGTATTATTGAGGACAAGCAAGTTAGCCCTTGCCATAGATACCACAGAGCAAGGGCCCATCTTAAATGAATAAACTGAAGACAATTTGAAATTAAAGGACTTAACTTGATTCAGAAGAGGGGAAAATACTGGTTTCTAAGTTTGAATCTCTAAAATCTGATATCAACTCTGTCACCTGGAAAAGTTTAATGTCCATAATAAACTGTCTAAAAAATGCAAAGAGGTTAGTTACACTTCTAGGTTTTTGACAACATAATATCTATCTCCCACTCCAAACAATTTGTAGACCACATTATTAATGGAGACATTTTATTTTTATATTACTCTTCTCTGCTATCTTTTCTGAATTACATAAATATTAGTATCTAAACTCAAATGTAACGTGTAGATAGGGAGGAATTTAGGTTGGTATGCTTCAACCATTACTTGTTTTTAGTTTAAGTGTAACTCAGTAAAGTCCTGAGAGATTAAATCACCTGCCTAAAATGACAAAATTACTAAATGCCTGAGTATTATGCATTTGTAATCTATAATTATGTATCAATCATAGAGGAAAATTTATGATAATTAAGGTCATTATTCAGATACTCATATAAATACATTGTAAAAAAAAGTCTCTCAATTGTTTAGCCCAAATATCCTTATGATATTTTAATTTCAAAGATCTCTAGCTTGCCATTTAAAATCCCTTCAGTATTTCTAAACAAATTGATTACTCGGATTTGCAATTTAGGTGAGCTACTTTTTCCTTTGAAAAAAAGGTTCAGAAGAAAGAGCATAGGTTAGCCAAGATCATGTCCCATCATGTGCATATTAAAGAACTATAACTGGACTTTGTGAATATCAGCTTTATTTTCTTTAGTGGTAGATCTCAATAGTCAATGGAAAAGCCAGAAAACATTGCAAATGAACTTAGTTTCTTATCTTACTTTTTGTGAAAATATCATGATAGGCATGTTGCCCATCAGATGAAATTTCAGGAAATCAATAATGGAAAACTCACGATAAGATTTTTAGAGACAACTGAGCTCACGGAAGAGTAGATAATGGTTACCAGAGTCTGGGAAGGATAGAGTAGTGGGGAGACAAGGAGAGAAAGGTTAGTGTGTAAAAAGATGACTAGATAGAAGAAAATATTCTGGTATATTATACAAAAGGGCAACTGCAGTTAACAATATGGTATCACATAAATGAAAATAGCTAGGAAAAAAGATTTTAAACGTTCTCATTACAAAGAAAGTCTGAGGTAATAAATAATCTAAATATTCTGAATTGATCAATATAAAATGTATACCAAAATATCAAACAGTAGCCTGTAAATATGTAAAATTATCTGTAAATTAAAATACAAATGATTTAATTTTAAAAGTTTCACAGATTTCTGGGCAACTTTTTGTTATGGTAATTCATCAAAATTCAATTTTGTGCTTATAGGCAGAGAGAGGTAGCTCACAGGTCTATTGAATGTAGAATCCCAGTTCTGTATGATAATTTTTCCAAAACAGTTGTAGTTACCTTATGTGCTTGCTGTGGCTCCATTGTCTCTCTCCTTTTCATTCCCTTTCCTGTTGTTAGTTCCTGTATTAATTTTACCTTCATTCAATGAACTATGTTTCTGTCACTCAAACCCTTAAAAACTTCATTTATTTCCTTTCTTAGGAAAGGAGAATGCTTAGCAAAACTTTCTCAATTTTTAGAACTCATACCATTTTGCTCTTGTGCTTCATTTCTAAAGGAAAAGTCTTCATGAATATCTTTTTTTGGGGAGACAGGGTACCAGGGATTGAACTCAGAACACTAAACCACTGAGCCACATTCCCAGCCTTATTTTCTGTTTTATTTAGGGAAAGGGTCTCACTGAGTTGCTTAGTGCCCCACTTTTGCTGAAGCAGGCTTTGAACTCGTGATCATCCTGCCTCAGCCTCTCCAGCTGGTATTATAGGTGTGCACCACTGCACCTGGCCTTCACGACTATCTTTGACTTCATCTACCTTTTTTCACAGTTAAAATATAAAATGCACAATTAATACATAAGGACATACAAAGGACATACACAGTTAAAATATTTTACGTAAAGTGTTTCAAACCTTTGAAAAGGGATAAAGTATAACATAAAGAACATCCAGTTACTGAACATCAATTTGGAGAAAAAGCGTTACTTTTTCCCTACTCATGCACATTGCCTTTTTCCTTCTCCGAGTGAAAACTTATAAATTGTATTCAATCTTCATATTTATTTATTTTTCTTGCATATCCCTCAACAAAATATAGTAATATTTTGTGTGTTCTTAACAATAAATGTAAATGTCATTTTACTACATATTTTTCATTAGCTTGCTTTTTTTTGCTGTTTATGTTTGTGATACTCATCCTCATTTTGCTTCATTCCATTACTTCATAAGCTTTATAGTATCTCCTATCTATGCTTCAAGATATTTATTATTTCTCTTCTTGTTAGCATTCATTTTTATTCTGAAGTTGGACTGTTGCATTCAGTTTTATTGGGAGTTTTATACCTTTTTATACATACATGCTTAAGTCTCTCTAGAGAGAAATTGCTACATCATAAACTCCAAATATATTCAAGCATGCCAAAATTTTCAATAACATAGCCTTATAAAGTGACAGCCAAATTGTATTGTACGAGTTTACCCTCATCCACATTCCGAGAACCCTTGGTTTTTCCCCATCATTCATTCAGCATACCAGTTTGCTGGGTAAAAATGCATTTAATTCCTAGTGATTTTGAGCATTTAATAACTTGCATGCTGGCCATTCCAGTTCCTTTTATGTGCAGTTACTACTAAACGTTTGTTCTGTTTTTCCTATTGGGTCATTTCTCTTTCTTAGTGATTTGTAGGAGAATTTATATAATCAGAATATTAATCCTGTGCTAATCATATGTATGGAAAATATCTTGTCTCACTGTTATTTTATTTAAAAATGTTTATTAAGTTTATTCTCATAGGGAAACAATATTATATATTCTAATATGTCAACTATTTTTCTTTTTGTGTATTTTGACTCTTGCTAGTAGAATCATAATTTTAATATTTGCATAGTTGCCCCAACCACATTATATTTTTAATGCAATTGGAATAGAATTTTGTGTTGAAGAAATAGAGATCAACTTATTTTTCTACACTAATAATCTATAACTATTTATTAAATACTTCATCCTTTCCTTAATGATCTGAAATAACACTGTTTATGTTTATCATTTTCTTCCTTATTCTTTTATCTATTTTTCAATTTTGCATTCTCTGCATGTCTTCTTTTATCCTTTTCACAGAGTTAGAATTGTAATAAATTTTTAGTATATGTTTATTTTTATTTATTTTCAAGTTTTTCTTTTGAATAATTTTAAACTTGCTGAAATGTCTCAATAATAATACAGAATGCTGGGCGCAATGGCACATGCCTGTAATCCCAGTGGCTCAGGAGGCTGAGGCAGGAGTTCAAAGCCAGCCTCAGCAAAAAAGAGACACTAAATAACTCAGTGAGACCCTGTCTCTAAAGAAAATAGAAAATAGGGCTGGGGATGTGACTCAGTGGTCGAGTGCCCCTGAGTTAAATTGTTGATACCAAAAATAAATAATAATAATAATAATAATAATAGTAATAATAATAATGGTACAGAATTCATGTATGTTTTACCTCTTGATAACATTTTTAATAGGCAAAGTAAATGATCAAAAAATGAAATTAATAGTCAAATAATTTTATTTAATAGTTAATTTAATAGTTAAATAGTTATTACTAAATGTAATAATTTAATAGTTAAATATTATTTCATAATATAAAGCTATTAACTTTTTTACACTAATTTTTTTTCTTTCCTAAGATCTAATCTAGTGCCATGTATTGCATCTGGTTTTATCTCCATCTTCTCCTCCAGTCTGTTACTCTTCCTTCATTTCTCAATATTTCCTTGTCTTTTATGACCTTGGCATTTTTTATGAATTCTAGTCAGTTATTCTGCACATTGTCTCTCTATTTAGTTTTGTCTGATGTTAACCAAGTTCTACCACATATTTGAAGAAGAACTAATACCAACTCTAGTCAAATTTCCCCTCACAAAAAGGAGGAACACTGCCAAACAACCTTACCCTAATGCCAAAACCAGCAAAACACCAAAAGGAAATGGAAAAATTAAATTATAGGCAAACAACTCTGATGAACATAAATGGAAAAAAAATCTCAAAAAAATATTAGCAACTGAATTCAGGAGCTCATTAAAAAGATGATGCATCGTGATCAAGTGATTTCTCCCTGAGATGCAATGGAGATGCGATGAAATTCAGTGTAACATACTATAGCAACACATTGAAAGAAAATACACATGATCATCTTGATGCAGAAAATAAATGTGACAAAATCTAATACCTTTTCATGATAAAACCTCTTACCAAATTAAGTTTAGTGTTCAAAAGCTGAAAACTTTTCTTTTAAGGTCTTGAACAAGGTAAGGATGCCCACTCTCTCCACTTTTATTCAATATTGTATTAAATTCTTAACCAGAGAAATTAAAGAAGAAAAATAAATAAATGTCCATCCTACATAGAAAGAAAGACATAAAGGCTTCTATTTGCAGAGGACAAATTGTATATATAGAGACCATAAACACTTGACATGTGCACATGTGCATGCACACACACACACACACACACACACACACACACACACCACCTATTAGACTAGGAAGTGAATTCAGGAATATAACAGGATACAAAAATCAATGGACACAAATAAATTGCACTGACAATGAACTATCAAAAACTAAAGAAAATAACCCCATTTTCATTAACATCAAAACACATAAAATACTCATGAATAAACTTAACTAAAGAGGTGAAAGACTTGTACATTGACAGCTATCTAACTTTTTTTTTACAGTTAGTTTACAACTATTTAACATTTGAGAAAGAAGTCTTGTGCAGGAAGAACAAAGCTGGAGGTGTCATTCTTCCTGATTTCAAGATATATTGCAAAGCTACAGTGATTGAGTATGGTCATGACATAAAAAACAATGTAGAGACCAAGGGGACACAATGGAGGACCCAGAAATAAGCACACCACACAAATCAGCTAATATTGGACAAGGGTGCCAAAAATACACCATAGGGAAAGGATAGTCTTTTCAATAAATGGTCTTCAGAATACTAAATGTCCACATATTTAAAAAAATGTGATAACAAATTCTTCCTTTACAATATACACAAAATTCAATTCAAAATGGATTTAAAACCTGAAGGTTAAAGATGAAACCATAAAACTAAAAGATACATAGGGAAAAATCTTGATATTGGCTTTGACAATGATATCTTGAATAGGTTTCCAAAGGTACAGACAAAGTGAAAATAGGCAAATAAGATTGCATAAAACTAAAAAGCTTCTGCATGGTAAAGGAGGTAATTAATAAAATGAAAAGTACTCTGTAAAATGGGAAAAAATATTTGGAAACCATATAACTGACTAAGGATTAATATCCAAAATATCTAAGAATTTCCTACAACTCAGTAGCAAAATAGTAAATAATAATAATCTGATTTTAAAATGGACAAAGGAACTGCATAGATACATGTCCAAAGAAGACAGCACTAAAAGACACGTGAAGAAGTGCTCAATCATGAGGGAAATACAAATCAAAGCCATAACAAGAAATTACTTTATACCTGTTAGGATGGCTATCATCAAAAAATTAAAGATAACAAGTGTCAGTTAGGATATGGAGTAAAGGGTCCTCTTATATACCATTAGTGGGATGTAAATTATGCAGACACTATAGAAAACAAGATGGAGATTCCTCAAAATAATAAAAATACAATTACCATATGAACCAGCAACCCTACTTCTGGGTATATATCCCAAAAACTTGAAATGGATATGTCAAAGAGATGTCCACACTCATATTCATTACAGCTTTACTTCCATTGTAAGTAAAAATTACAAAAATTAATGAATTGTTGGATTTAAAAGTATAGTCTATACACACAATGGAAGATTATTCAGCTTTTAAAAAAAAATCCTTTTATTTGTGACAACATGAATGAACCTGTAGGACATTGTCCTAAGTAAAACAGGCAGACACAAAAGGACAAATACTGCATAATACTATTTATATGAAGATTCTAAAATAGTCCAACTCAGAAGCAGAGAGTAGCCTTGTGGTTGACAGGGTGGCAGAGCAATTTGGAGATGTATTGGTCAAAGGGTAAAATGTTTCAGTGTTACAAGATGAATAAGTTCTAGGGAACAGTACAGAGTCTATAGTTAACAATAGTGTATGGCATAGATTTGCTGAGAATATATCTTCTATTATAAGTATGCTTATCACAATAATACTGGTAAACTAAGAAAGGGAGAGAAAAATGTGTTTATGATGTAGAGAGTGGTGATGATTTCCCAGATATATGCTTATTTACAATCTGATTACTGTGAATATATTAAATACGAATTGCTTTTTATGTTTGTTATATTTCAATGAAATACTATTAAAAAAATGCTAGTTGTATATTTTTCATAGATTCCCTTTATACAATTTAAAAACTTCCCTTCTCTTGTTAGCTTTAGTTTTTATCTCAAATAAATGTTGTATTTTGACAAACTCTTCATTTATTTTAAAAAAAGTCATATGATTTTTAGCTTTTATTCTGTCAGTGAATGGAAGTATATGGATTTATTTTCACCTTTCAAACCAACTAGCATTCTTGGGATGTATCTCAATCCTCATTATTTATTGTCCTTTTTATATGTCCCTGGATTTTTTTTTTTTACCTAGGGATTAAAACCCAGGGATGCTTTACCATTAAACCACATCTCTATCCTTTTTTAATTTTTTATTTTGAGAGAGGGTCTTGTTAAGTCGCTGAGGGTATTGCTAAGTTATCCTAGCTGACCTTAAAATTGTGATCCTCCTGCCTCAGTCTCCTGAGTTGCTGAATTACAGGTATATGCCACTTCCCCCAGCTATTACTGGATTCTACCTGGTCAAATTGTGATAAGAACCCAGAAATAAATTTAACATATATAAGCAACTAATCTCTGATGAGGGTGCCAAGAATACACCATATGGAAATAATAGTCTTCAATAAATGGTCTTAAGAAAACCTAATAGCCCATACAAAGAGTAAATGATATTGAACTGCTATTTTACAAAATTTACCTCAAAATGAATTAAAGATCTGAATGTAAGAGATGAAACCAAAAAACTAGAAGATAGATGCTTATGAATGGTGTTAGTATATAAAAATCCTTATGGCTTTGTCTTATTTTGCTATGTGAGATATTCTTATTTCATATGATCGTTTCAGAAGTTGCTCCTTTCTTCTGTTTTCTGATGGAGTTTGTGTAATAAAACCATTACTTCTTTCCTAAGTATTTGATATTAGTCATCAGTGAAGTTATCTGAATTGATATTATTCATGGTAGGTGGTTTTATACTAATGAATCATAATATATATATTATGAGATATAATTATGATATATAATTATACAGATTTTATATTTCTTTGTGTGCATTGACTATGTCTTTCATTAACCTGAATTGTCAAATTTCTTAGTAGAGTGTAATCTACAATATTTCTTTATCATTTAATGTTTGTAGGATCTATAATGATGTCCCTTCTTTTGTTCCTAATATTGAAAATTTGTGTTCTCCTTTGTCTTAATCTATATAGCTAGAGTTTTCCATATTGATGATCTTTTTATATATGTAATGTGTTTTTAAATGTATAATGTATTTTCTATATCACTGCTTTCCACTCAAATCTTCATTATTTTCTTTCTCTTATTTATATTTGGGTTTTAAGTTCCTGAAAGTTAAAACTTAAGCATTAATTTTAAATTTTTATTCATTGTTAATGTATTTTAAAATCATGAATTTTTTGTCAATGTTTTAGTTGCATTCCTTGAATTTTTCTGAATTATATTTATGTGTTGCTTCCAATTCCTTCTTAATGATACATATCTTCTTCTACTATATTACTGATCCACTTCCTCAAGAATGAATACCTCTGTTGTCTCCAGTACTCTATCACTCACAGTAATAATTCAATAATTTCCTGTTATTTTGCCCTTGTATTCATCTGGGCAGACATAATGCATAAATTGCCATCCCATGCCCACCTTGGAGGTGGGAGTTCTCTAAACTTTTTGCATCAATTAAACTTTTATTCTATTCTACTGGAAACTCTTCTGTCCATTATTCTTTGGGACACCAGGTTAATCTTAATCTTTGTTAAGTTACCCCTTTGTCCATCATTACTCGCACTTTTGTTTGTATTTCATCAATCTCTACCTGGATATGGTAGCAAATTCATCTTTGACCTTGTCTAACTGGTGCTGACCTCCACAATGCTTCTGTATTTTGTAATCCTATCTCTACTATCAGGTTAGTGAGTCAGGCATTGTCAGAATTTGCCTTCACCAACCAGTCTGTCTTGGCCACTTGGCCATCTTTTATCCCAATGGAATTCTAAATTAAGGATAGAATAGTCTTTTACTTATTACTCAAGTTAACTGCCTCCTGTGAGTGGTGGGTGTTATGGTGTTTATTCTCTTTTCATCTCCCTCACAGGCTTGCAGTAACTTGGATGTTTTCCTGTCCTAAAGGTCACAGATCTTGAAAAGTAGTTAAATTACCCAGCTTTTCTCACTATGATAAATGCCTGAGAAAAAAATAACTCAAACAAAAACAACATTTACTTCTTCAGTTCATGGTTACAGAGGTTTCAGTTCATGGTGAGCTGGCTCCATTGCTGTGGGCCTGTGGTGAGGAAGAGCATCATGGTGGAGAAGGAGCAGAGGGGTAGCCAGGAAGTAGAGAGAGGTAGGGATCAAGGACAGGATATAATCCCCTAAGGACCCACTCTCTCTGATAAAGGTCCACCTCCTTTAGTTTCTACCACCTCCCAATAATGCCATCAAATTATTAATCCACTGATGAGGTGAGAACCCTTAAAAATCTCTCCACTTCTCAACAATCCCACCTTTGAACACTGCCTCATTGGTGACCAATGAAGACTTCAACATGGTTCCAGAACCAAACTATGTTATTCCTCCTCTGATTACCAAAGGTTTATGCCACCTCATAATGCAAAATACATTTAGTCCATCTCCAAGAGTCCTCAAAGTCTTAACAATCTTAAAATTGCTCATAAGTCTAAATTCAATGTCTCCTTTGAGATTCAAGACAAACTCTTAGCTGTGAGTCACTGTAATAAGTAAATAAAAACAAGTTACATATTGTATTGTAGCATACAATAGTGTAGATTAAACATTCCTATTTCAAAAGGGAGGAAGAGGAGCATAGAAAAAAGAGATAGAACTAAAGCAAAATGGAAACCCAAAGGGGCAAACTAAATGCTGTAGCTCCTTGTCCGGTAACTGGAGCACACAGTGGCTCTGAGATGTGAGCTCTAAATGGCTTGGTCAGCCCCACCTCCACAGCTTTTCTCTCTTTAGGCCAGTTCTATTTAATATCTGAAGCTTTCCTTGGTAGACAGTCTTCACTCCTGACATCTCTAAATTCCCAAGGTCTCCCTTGTGGCTTCAAATTCACTCTCACAACTTCATGCCTCACTCTCACAGGAACTGCTTGCAGGGATTCTGACTCTGTCACAGACTGCCTGGTCTTGCAGGCCTTCCTTTGAAATCTGGGTAGAAAATTCTTTGACCTCACAATTTTTGAATTCTTCATAAAAATCCCACATCACATGAGCAATACCAAGGTCTGTTGATAGTAGGAGCAATGTCAGGCTCCTTACACCACAGCTGCAGAGGTCTCTGTGTACTTGATGCTTGTGTTAGTCAGCTTCTCATCACTACAACAAAAATCCAAGGAAAACAACTTGAGGAAGTATTTATTTTGGCTCACTGTTTACTAGGTTTCAGTGCATGGTTGGCTGACTCTATTGCTTTGGGTCTTACTCAAAGCAGAGCATTATGGCAGAAAGGCACAGTGAAGTAAAGCTACTCAGCTTATGGCAGATTGGAAGGAGAGAGGAGGTAGGGGGAACAGGGCCAGGGCTAAGATAGAGTCCCCAAGGGTATGTCCCCAAAGAACCATTCCTTCAATAGGTTCCACTTTCTATAGCTCCTAATGCCTTTAAATTACTAATACACCAATGAAATCAAAGCCCTCAGGATCTAATCACTTCCCCAAATCCCTACCTTTCTGATTATTCCTGATTTGGGGAAAAATATTCAACAAATGAGTCTGTGGGGAATTTCATATCTAAACCACAGTAATGTCTGAGCATTATGAAATTATGCCTGGGGAAACAACTACCTAGGTGGCCCTGTGCAAGCAGGGCACCCTTGCACTTCAAAGTAAAGTCTTTCAAACAAATTTTCACTTTAAGGGCTTGAGTCTGAGTTGGGTTGAGTCCTGCTGATTCCTGAGATGACTTTAAGGCATCTTTGTTATTCAAGAAAAATACTTGGTTTGTTCTTAAAAATGGCAACTACGCCTCTCTCAAACCCCTTTTACACTCACTTTTCTGGCCAAACTGAATGTTTTTTTTTAAATCTTTCTGCTCTGTTTGCCTGAGGTCACACCAGAATTGCCCATTAAACTCCATTTAAAAACTTTTAAGACATCTCTAGTTTGTTTCTCCAAATTCTTCTAAAGTCCTCCTGCAATCCAGTTCCAAGGTTTCTGAACCACATGTTCAGGTATAGTCACAACAATGATCCCTCTTCTTAGTACTCATTTTTTATTCCTTAGCTTTTCATTACTATGGCAAATACCCAAGAAAAACACATGAGGAGGAAAGATTTATTTGGGCTCATGTTTCAGAAGATACAGTACATGGTCTGCTGACTCCATTGCCATGGGCCTGTGAACAATCCATTACCATGAAGAGCAGATGATGATTGTGGAGAGTGTGGTGATGTAGTGCTGCCCTACTCATGGCAGCCAGGAAGCTAGGGGGTAGGAGAACAGGA
The DNA here is from genome assembly GCF_902686455.1 of Sciurus vulgaris. Lineage (NCBI taxonomy): Eukaryota > Metazoa > Chordata > Mammalia > Rodentia > Sciuridae > Sciurus > Sciurus vulgaris. Next base: position 82,464,112 of record NC_136470.1, on the reverse strand, counting down.
AGGGCCAGGAACAAGATAGAATCCCCAAGGGCACTCCCCTAAGAACCCACATCAACAAGGGTCCATCTACTACAGTTTCTACCACATCCTAAAAATGCCATCAAATTATTAATCCATTGATAAAGTAGAGCCTTTCTAAAATCCCTTTATTTGAACATTGCTGCATCAAGGACCAAGGCTTCAACACATGAGCCTCTGGGGGACATTCCAGATCCAATCTATTTTAGTAGCCCTCTCTGTATAGCTGCTATTGCTGAATTCTGCTAATAACTCTCTCTGCTATTCAGTTCAGGAGTAGGAATAGCTCCTGCTATTGATAACACTGTATTGGTTTGCCATCTCTCTTGGTATTACCTATCCTACCCTATACACAACTTGGTGAATATTTTATTATTAAACCCCCTTCAATTACCTTATTTGAGCAAGCCCTGATGTTAATATTGAGACATAAATGATGAATATGGATCTGACTTTGAAGTCTAATTCACTTGTTTAAAGGAGAAGTTTTATGACAAATAAGGATTTATTTTATGACAAATAAATAATTATTACAAAATTATTGTTCATGGTACAATTCTAACAGTATTTCTTATACTTGAGATAAGATTATATGTAGTATATGAGTTTCTGACAGTAGGAAGTGTTATTTGTGCATCCTTAAATCGTGTTTAACTATAGTTTCCCCCAAATCAAAACTGGACACAATGACTTACATGCAGAAAGTTTATTTTAGGAAGAGACCTTAGGAAACAGGAGTGGTAGGATTGCAAAAATAAAATCAAAAAAGAAAAAAAAAAAAGAGAAGAGTAATACAAGGATGCATCACTGAGTTGACTCTTCTGTGAATAACTCAGACTAAATCTCCCTGTAGAGTTTCTAACAAGCACAAAGAACTGTCCACTAGAGAGGAATTTTTTATCTCTGTTAGTCTGCTTTTTGTCACTGTAACAATGTCTGAAAGAAACAACTTACAGGAAAAATTTATTTTGTCTCACAACTTCTGTCTCACAGTTTAGTCCATGGTCAGCTGGTTCTATTGCTGTGGTCCTGAAGCAAGTCAGAACATCAAGGTGGAAGTGCCTAGCAGTGGAAATGTGCTCAGCTAATGGTGGCCAGGATGCAAAGAAGGAGAGAAAGAGAAAGAAAGGCCTGGGAACAAGAAGTACTTTTCCCAGGGTACGCCCCCTGTGACTTTCTTCAAACTGGTCCCACCAATTTCAATTTCAACTGCTTCCGAGTAGTCCCTTCAACTATCATGGATAATCCACTGATGAGAGCAGAGCCCTCATGATTTATCACCTCCCTGAATTCACCTCTAAACATTGCTGCCCTGGAGACTAAGATTTCAACACATGAATCTTTGGAGAACACTTCATATCCAAACCATAATAATCATCTTATTCCTGTCCCCCACAGGTCAGGCAGAATGGTATCTCTCTAGCTAGTCCAGAAACACTGTGTCAGTTCTGATCGTGTCCTATATTGAGACATAAGACAGTCCCTAAGGCAGAAAGCAAGAGACAATTGTGATGCTAAAATCAGGTACTGTGAACTTTATATCTGGATAAAACTGGTTGTCCCAGCATGGCCAGAAACAGAAGGTGGTGGGGATTTATATTCAGCATAAAATCTGTCCATCACCTTACTCTCCTCTGACTTGGTAATTCACATATTAGGGAAGTTCAATAAATGTTCATTGTATGAAAACATGCAAAACTATTCTTTCACAATGGCTCTTGACAAATTCAAAATTGTTCAACTTTCATTTAAATAAAGGTTCTTATTTTTGACCTAGGAATCTTGTTGGTGGTCCAAGTATTAGTCTATGGGAGAAACATTTTGCTGAAATAGAATGTGACAATTAAGTTGCCATAGATGTCATCTCTAAAACTTTATGACTCCCATTAATTTTGTAGATTGACCCAGGCTTGTATTTTCCATTTGTTTGATATTCTTTTATAATTGTGAAAATACCTATGATTCTCACTGCAGAGCAGTGGATAATTTTTTTAAATAAAAATATGTTTGTGATTTCTCCTTCGTATTGGTTTAAATCTAAATTCCAGGAGCAACATATCATTTAGTATATTCTTTTCAGTTTTGTCATTTAAGTTCCTAAATGTCTACTCCCTCCCATGTTATACAACAATCCTTAAGTATCACTACTTATAAAGTAGTAACAAGCCTTAAGTATCACTACTTATAAAGAAGTTTTTGAGGGTTTAGGGTTGTAGCTCAGTGGTGGAGCTCTTGCCTAGCATGTGTGAGGAACTGGGTTTGATTTTCAGCACTGCATATAAATAAATAAAATAAAGGTCCACAGAGAACTAAAAAAAAAAAATGTTTACACTTATGAAGTACAGATAAATATTTTAAATACAACTTTATTTAGTAAAAATGAACACTGCAAAGTACTTATTTTTCTTCAAAGTTTTACAGAGACAGATGGTTTTTAGATTCATGTTTTGTAGCAAATAATATTTATACTAAGAATCCTCACTGAATTTTATTTTGAAGATCATGGAGTGTTGTTGTTGTTGTTTTAAATTCAATCCCCAAAATCAGAAATGCAGAAATTATGGAACTCCTAAGACAAAGGGAGTACTTTACTTAATGCATCTTAAAGTTTTTTTTTCCTTTCTTTTTTCACAAAGGAATACAAGCCACACACTTGCCACTAACTTGATAGTAAATGTATGCTTCTAGCCTGTCTTATTACATCTCACCCCAGCCCCCACCTCCCAATGATCACAGGTGTAACCATGTTTTTAATTTTATTCTCTTTCCCTTTCTCTCACCAGCTCAAGGTGCACTACATTTTTGTACACAAGTTGCCAAAACTAACGCAAGATGAGTCAAGACATCTGAATAGTTCTATATGTAGTCAATAAATTAAATTTATAATTATAAAACTTCTCACAAGAAAACTTCAGGCTCAGATGCTTTCATTAGTGAATTCTATCAAACATTTATTGAAAAAAACAACTCTAAAAAGTACACAAATTCTTCGAAAATAAGGAAATGGGGTTTATTGCCACTTTTTATGGGTTAGCATAACACTGGTCCAGAAACGTGAAGAGTATTAGTTGAAAAGAATATTACAGATGAGCATAAACACAAACTGATGGAGATAAAAATGTTGACTTTATTACTAGTAAACTGTTGAATACACATTTCTCAGATCTTTTTACTTAAAGTTTTATCAAAACAAGTTTGTTACTCATATTATCTTATTGTATTTTCATTGAATTCTGTAAGATGACCATTTTTCCATATCACTAAATATATACCCCAGCATATCTTTTACCTATTCTCAAAGTAATTCCTATTCAATCAGTTCTGATTGACATTTGTTGAAGCACTGTTTCTGAGCATTTCATATTATTTGTACTATGCATTACAACACACACACACCCCTATGAAAAGTTCCCTTTAGAACTGAATATAGCATTCCTTTTTTTAAAACTATTTTGATGGCTAGGCGTGTGTAATCCCAACATCTCAGGAGCCTGAGGCAGGAAGATCACAAGTTCAAAGACAGCCTCAGAAACTTAGCCAGGCCCTAAGCAACTTTGCGAGATCCTGTCTCTAAAAATCTAATTTTTTTTTTTTTTTTAAAGAAAGAGCTGAGGATGTTGCTCAGTAGTTAAGCACCCTGGGTTAAATCCCCAGTACCAAAATTATAATACATACACAGATAACATCTATGTATTATGTAACTTAACTATGTTAATCTTCCTGTATTCTCTTTAATAAGAGTGTTAGCCTTAAAATGAAAAATTAAAAAGTCCATTAAAATATTTTAAAGACCAAAAAAAGAATCTTACAAATTTTCTGTATTTTTATACAGAAAAAATTATGGCATAAACATTTCAGTACACTGATAAGTAGGTTAAAAGTTCTGAAAAGATAAGAGTGACTAACCTGTCTCATGTTATAAATATTATTATAAAATGCATCAATATTTGAAAATTAAGAAAGGCTGGCTTGGGAATAACTGATTTTTAAGTAGTATAAAATTTGAGGAAATCTCTCTCTCTCTCTCTCTCTCTCTTGCTATTTTACTCTCTTAATAAAAAGTTTGTGTGAATATTTAACTCATTTAAAGTTATCATTTCTCAAATATCTTAAGTTCTTTGTATTATGACCTACACAAAATACTAAAGGTAACAACAGGTATTTACTGAAAGTAATTGTTAAAAGACAGAAGATGAAATAGTACAAAATTTCACACTTATGTAATAAAACTATGTCATTGTCTATGATTGAAACTGAGAAGTAAAATGTTTATTAAAGGGAAGAAATCAAATTTGGTTTAGAACTACTTAATGAAAAGTAACTATGTAACTCCAAATCAAGATATCTGTTTTGAAAACTACATTGGGGGTCAATTTAGGGGTTAGGGCAGTTGAAGAGATTTTTAATTATTTAAGAAAAATTTCAGTAAAAATTTTCTTTGGAAAATAAATACTGATTTGTTATGATTTTCCTCAAATTATTTAAGAGAAAAGATTTACCATCTCTATAAGGCTTTGAGAATAGGGCTGGGGAGATAGCCCAGTTGGTAAAGTGCTTGCCTTGCAAGTACAGGGCCCTGGGTTTGAACCCCAGCACCACAAAAAAAAAAAAAAAAAAAAAAAAGGCTTTGAGAATATCTATCATCAAACACTATAAGGGCAATTGATTATTGAGGATATGTTTGACCAACAAATTTTAAAGCAAGTCTTTAAAAATTTATTAATAAGTCTGTAGAAAACTGCTAGCTTATTTATGATCATATATAAAAATGAGAAAACATACCCAAGAGTTATGCCACTTTTTATATGTATTTGTATTTCCTCCATAATATAGGGAGACTGAAACCTTGAAATATTTCATGAAACAAAGACTGATTAGCATTTTAGTAGAACTTGTGTTTAAAAACATCTTCTCAATTAGGCTAATTCATCATAGTCTTCTGATATCCTTCTATTCTTATTATTGTTATAAACTGCTAATCAGGAAAATCAGGAGTAGACTTCCTTATTTTATTTCATATATTGATTATGAATTCCATAAAATAGTTTTCCTATCTTTATTATTGACCATACAAGAATATTGTATATTCATGAAAAATTTAATAAAACTTAACTTCTAAAATTTACCACAAAAGAGAAACAGCTGTTTAAAGCCAAGGTTTGCACTGACTAATGTAATGGTAGTCTATAATCACAGACTCCAATCTGCCCCCAAACAAATTACACTGTGACAAAAACTGTCTGCAAAAGAAAAGTCAAAATGAATATACTATTGGAATCAGCTTTGGTAGAGTGATCCAACAGACTAGTCACGAAAGATTAAAATGGGATCTGACAACAAGGCAAGATACGACTCCTGGACCCAGAGTGCAGAGGTGATTGCCAACGCTGAGCTGGACTCCTGGCCTGGAAAGAAGGGATGTCCAGCAGGAAGCCACACTGGGATTGGAAAGCAGGCTCTTGCCCATAAAGGTTAGTGATGTTGAAACCTCAGAAACCTCAGAGGTTCAAACTGGGTAAGTCAGTATTTCATAGTGGCAGGGTGGGGTGACCAGCATGGTTCTGCTGAGTAGCCGGGAACTCAGCATGTTGGAGCAAGATATTTGGGGTTCTGTTCCCAGTCCTGGTTCTTACTTTCCCAAGAAGTCAGTTAGCCACTTAACATTCTCTTTCCCAATTTTCTTCTAAATATAATCAGATGAATACATTTACCACATACCAAATTTACTAGGATGTCACCAGTTAGTGTATGAAAATAGAAGAGAATGAAATGGAACAGAGCAGAAATTATAGAGCTATAAGAGATTTTACAGATCCACTACTCTAATTCTTTCAACACTGTGTCTTAGAGAGAGAGAGGACATATGCCAAATCACTCATCGAGTTAATACTCATAAAGCATCTCTTTTTTTCACTTGGAATTATAGATTAGAACATACCCCTTGAGTGTTTTATTATATTTGGGGTTGAACGGGTCTATGTTGCATTGGGAATAGCTAAAAATTATGTTGTAGATTAATATTCAGCTACATGAAAAATGTTAATATGTAATATGATGAGAGATATTATAAAACAATATATACAAATTGAACCTGTTTCTATTCAAGTTAGATAAATATGCATATACCCCTGGAAGAAAGCCCCAAGAGATTTATGTCAAATAATAACAGCATTTCTATGATGGGATTATGTGTTATTTTCATTTTCTTCTTTTGGTTTATCTTCCTTTATATTTCTAATATAAATATGTAATTTTTATAACAGAAAAAATACTGCACACTTCTTAAAATGGAAAATGTACCAAAATCTGAAAAATTACATTTTGATTCTTTGAATTAATTCTTTTAGTTATTTGACCACCTATATTCTGATGAATCTAAAATGTGCATTGTCAACCAATACTTCTCTTTAAGATACAGGTCATTTATTCATCTGTCTACTTCACATCTATGCTTGAAGTTTGATAGACACCTCAAATTCAATAGAAATTTCAAACCAATTCATCATCTTACCCACATACCTGCTTAGCAGAATTTCTTCTTCATTCAGTGCTTCCAAATGCTGTCTAATGAGTCAGTAGCACCACTTTCTACCCAGTTGTATAAATCACCCAGGGCTGATTGGTTAATGTTATCTCTAAGATGATCTCAATCTGAACATCCCTTCATTTCCAGTACCAAAACCTTATATACTAGCTGTTGTTACTTTTACCTATAGTAGATTACTATTTGGCTTCCTTCATATACTCTGAATTTTTCCTCAATCTATTCACCATATTGTTGCCAGTATGATCCTTTAAAAACTACTTGATCATTTCTCTCTCTTATTAAAAATATTCATATATCTTTCCATTGCCTGAGGGACAAAGGCTAAAATTCTTAAGATAACTTGCTAGATCTCCCTGGTCTGCTTCCTACTTACTTAGTTTCATTTGATGAAAGTCACCTCTATAAAATTATAATGGCAAAGCTGAATAAGAATTATTATACCCATTTGCAGCTCAGGAATTGATTCTCTGAGAATGTAAATTATTTTCTCATGGTCAAATACTTCACACTTAGTAGAACCAAGATTCCAACCTGTGGGGGTCTCTCAGCCACATCTGGCATGGATGAGAAAAGGGTTAACTGCTGAAGGATGATGTTAGCTATCAATCAATCAATTACCCATAAATTTATCTACTCAATAAACACACAAGAACCAATCTCTTTTTAAATGAGAGGGGGCATGACAGGTCTGGCCATACTAACTCTGGCCTCTAACAACATGGAGTTGCCCAACTCTCCGTTATCTTACAGTCACACAGGTAAAGGAGTCTAAACAAGGAGGGGCTTCTTTGATGAAAAGGATAGGGTAGAGTTGGGGGAACCATTTTCTTAGGGAGGGCTATCAAATAAGCAGACAGGGAACCACTCCCTGAGTGTCACATTACCTCCCCACTCCACTGCAGACCTCCATATCCGCTAGTTCCAGGAAGTCTGACTTCTGCATCATGAGGCCCGACCTAGTCTGATTCTGCTAGATAAGGATGGCTTCCACACTGACCTAATGGAGTCAATTTCTATCTTTTTCCCAAAAACAATTTATCTCCAGTTTCAAATTTACATAATACATAAGCTATAAATAATATATGCTATTAAAATCAAAGAAACTTTTCAAATTGAGGACTATGTTTCCACAAATAGAACAAAAATTCACTGAAATAAAATATGAGTTATAAGTTTTAAAATGGTATATACTAATAGGTATAACTAATAAAAGTAGCCATGACAATAATAGTCAAGCTGTATTGAGCTCCTAAGCAAACACTTTACACTTAGTAATTCATTTATTCCCCATAAGAACTTAATGATGCCTGTCAAAATTATTATCCCCAACTGACTAATGCCCACATGAAGGCATGGGAAGGTAAAGTATTTGTCCAAAGAAATACAGGAGGAAAATAAGTCAAGGTTCAAACCAGACTAAGTTCAGAGGTAATTTTTCCTAATACTACTTTAATTTATCAATATTATTTGTAATCTTAATTTAAAACAGTGACAAGATGGGCAGAAAAATTCATAAAGTAAAAAAAAATTTCAAACCTCTTGCTCCCATTACCAGATTGATCTACACCATATTGCCTTTCATTGACACTGTGAAGATATAGGGGTCACTTATAACTCCGGCACCTCCACGTTTCCAGCCTATATGCAAATGGTTTCTATTGTTCTGTATGTACATTACCACGTTATTTTTTTTCTTTATAACCTTAATTAGCTTCTGGGCATAGTTAGCACACTGTAAAGTGGCACTAAATAAATGTGTGTTGAATTGAACTGGTCCTCCATAAGAAATAAACTGTCCTTAATCACATCCTGGTATCCTAAGATAAAGAATTGAAAATACCTGTTGACATTTTAATCTTTGTCGTAAAAGTTAATCCAAACAATGTCTATGTCTCTATCAAAAGAAAGCTAAGAAAATTAAAATGAGTATTAGAAAGTGACAGATGATATACAGACACGTTCAGAAAAAAAAAAAAATGATCATCGTGATTAATAGGCTTGCATGAAAAACTAATTTCTAAAATCCACACCTAAAACGGAACCTCGTGTCTTATATTCACAGTGATCATGCTACTCTTGCTCCTGACATTACAAGATTTTTCTGTATTTTTCCTCATTTAAAGGTGTCATTAAACAATGATTTTCCTTCCTCATATGCTGTGAAAATTTTTTCCTCTTGGTATTATTTCCACTTGGAATTTAGAAGAGGAATTAGCTCACATTTGAATATTTAATCTGTTTGGCCTACGAATCAACCTAACAGCTCTGATGTCTGACTCTGATGAGAGACACCCCCTTGTTGTAGCAGCTGCACACTGAGACCTATAGGAGCCTCCTGGAGGCTGAGAACCTGTGTTATGAATGAGAGAAGTAATTGGCAGCATGGGTGTGGCAGGAAGAGCCCTGGCAAGGAATAAATATGTGTGCTTTCTAGGTTCAATCATTCAAAACCATAGGAAAACTCTCTCCTCATTTATAAATTGTGGGATTTGTATCATATGACATCAAAGTTTTGTCCTTCTTTAATTCTGTGATTCTAAGTCAATTGGGGAAATCTTAAATTCCTATACCCACCATTGATTGGAAGAGAATATAGGGAAAACAATAGGTATAAAATTTCAGTCTGAAAAGTCAGAATTGATAAAGCGTTGGCATTGATCATTTCTTACGTGTAGCTTATATTTCGGTGTATCAGATTTTATCGAGTAACATGGAAGCACATGGATATGGTAAAGGTCCAAAGCATTAATATGGACATATATTCAAGATAGGAAATGAGAAAATAATATTTTAATTCCCTTTTAGAACTATAAAGGATGGGAAAGGTGCTCCTAGTTCTTAACAGAGGCTCTGAGGTAGAAAGTGGTTGTGGTCAAATCCTTTAGAAAGGAAAACAGTTCTTACTTCCCCTCAGGGATACCCTATGATGGCCTAGTTGTGAAGATGACTTTGGTTCAGAGTCTAGTATCTATGAACCCAAGAGAGCCAAGAAAGAGTCCTTTACTCAAAACTGCAAGAAGGAAAATTAAAAACCCCAAGTTAAGTCTGATCATCCAGCTGGCACCATATGCCTGGGCCACAATTGGCTTTGGCAACCCCTTACCCTCTAGGCCTCCAATGACTCTGAGGCTCTGGCCACAAGAAAATCATGGGTTTTAAAATACAAGAATTAAAGAACACATTGATGTAATTTTGGTGCAGGAGCATTTAGAGAAATGTATGTTTGTCTTTGAAGGTTGGCTAACCTTTGGAATGCTCCAGACCTGTAATGGGACTATTTGCCTGGGAGCTGGTTACTGCCACTAGAGAGATTCAAATATTAACCATGCCCAGAGCGTAGCCCTGAGCTATGCCTTTCTCACTGCTCCATGCCTGGGGGAGCAATTTATGCCCCAATTTCTTTTGAAAATTAGAAATAACTTTATGTGCACATAAACTGGTCACCTAGGGTCTTAATCAGAAAATGAAGCTCGTTCTTGAATTCACTTGAATAACTAACTACTTTGAGACAATCCTTAACCTATTTTTCCAGATAATAGAGTCAAAAGTTTGCCCATTCTAATTTTACCCATTTACTTTTATTCTTTTTTAAGAATCACAAATAACAATCTATTCCCTATGCTGTGCTTACACCCCCCACCATTTTTTCATACTAGAGATTCCAATTCTTTGAAATGTCATGATTTCACCATCCTCATCACTCCCTCCTGCCTATTCCCAGCTTAATTTTTATCTTATTAAAGTATTTAATTATTAAAGTATTAAAGTATTTGCTTTCATTAAATTTTTTTTCTAGTTGTAATACTTACAAAATAAAATAAAGCAGAATGTTTATATCCTGTAATGTAGATTTATTTACACAACACCAGCTTATTTATGTATTTTAGTACTAATTTCTAAACAACAAGAATCCATCTCATCACCTAATCTCAGTCACGAAAGTCTTCTCTCCATTTACTATCATATGCTGCAACATAAATTAGCTGTTGAATTTGGTCACTGTACTTATTCTTCTTTGTTGTGTTTTGGAATATGTGTAAGAGATAAAACCACAATAAATGTTCCCTCAGAAATGTGTGCCCCAGTACCTTAACTACATCCAGACACATAATAATTGATTAAATGGGAATTTAGACATCAACAGGTCTTTCCTGTTTGGAGTTGAGGAATCAGAAGCGTCTTGCTCAAATTCCTTTCCTACTGACTCACTTGTTAGGAGGAACATGATAATGATTTTAGGATCTTTTTTTTCTTTTGAACCATTTATGACCAGCTTATCATAAATTGTAATTAGAATCAAATTCCACCTTACTTCATTAAGTGGCTTACCTTACATTCCATACAGAGAATAGGGTATAATACCACAAAATATTTTATTATGTCATTATTAATATGCATGGCAATATCAAATAAACCAAACATTATATGACTCATAAAACATTAGTTTCATGAGTAAGATCCTATTATAAGAAAAAGTATATATCAAAATAACAGGTAGAGAAAATATCAATTCATTTCCATGTCAAGAGAATCTGCCTTAGAAAGGACGCTTCATTGGCCAATTCTAGTACTGAACTACATTTCCAGATACTAGTTACCTAGTTTAGTTCTAGTTTACAAGGTACTCCTGTCTCAGTTAGACTGTGTAATTAATTCAAAACTTAGTAACATCTATATATATTTATAGACATATATTATTCTGCCTTTAAAAATAGAAGAAAATCTTGCCATCTGTGTTGTGGATGAACTTGGAGTACATTGTGCTAAATAAAATAAAGCAGACATGGGCAAATACTGCACAATCATAGTTACATATGGAATTTTAAAAAGTTGAATTCACATAAGTTGAGAATAAAAGGGCAGGAACTGAAGTTGGAGGTGGGTACAGGGAGATGCTGGTCAAAGGGTACAAACTTTCAATTACATATTGAATAATTTCTAGAGACCTACTGTACAGTATGGAGACTATATAGACCCTACACCCTTACTCATTCCTTAGAGAGCAGAGTCCTACTTAAGGCTGTAAATCAAAATAACTCATAGTTCATTATGATATATTGTACCTTTAAAATTTACTAAGTATAATATTTTAAGTATTCTAACAAAACATACACAAAACAAAGGTAACTATGTGAGAGGACAAATACATGAATTATTTTGATTGTGATAGTCATCTTGTCTCATGTATGTGTTTGTGCAAACATGTTGAATACCTTAAATATAGACACATTAATTTACCAGCTATATTGTAATAAAGTTGAAAAAAGTTAGCTTAAAACAATTATTTTCTTCCTCTGCAGACCATAAATTTGGGAACCATTATTGGCTTTTCATGTGCAACAGGTCCTTCTTCCACTGTATTCCACTCAACTAGAATATTCAGTATCTCCTTGCTCATGTGACACTTGTCCACCGGCATGGTTTAAGTGGCTGGGGATAGCTGGGAGGGTGGGGTCTCTCTTCACATGGTGGGAGCACCTATATGTATCTAGGCCTCAGTTCTTTTCCATATTCACTCTCTTTTATTACATGTATAACCTGGACATATTATATTGTGTATGGGTCCCCCTCAACTGAAGCAGATCCAACTACTCCAAAGTCCTAAAGGGTTAATTCCAATTCTACAACATTTTATTGGTAAACACAAGCGGAAAGTTCAACCCAGATTCAGCAGAAGCGTGTGCAAATAGTTCAACCACTTATGTAGAAACTGGTACAAACAAATACACACACACACACACACACAACCCCTATAAGAAAATAATAGACAAATGTAAAACTAGTGTATAGGCTATGTAGTTTGGTTTTTCTTTTCTTTAAAAAGTGATTTCATATCCAGTTGTAGTTTATCCACATTACTAAAAGTTTTACTTTCCCTCTCAATGGAAATATATAAAATGACAATTACTGCTATAAATTCAATTATTCCTTTTTTTAAATTGTAAATAAATGGGGTACAATTTGTTTCTCTGGTTGTACATGAAGTAGAGGCGTACCATTTGTGTAATCATACATTTACATAGGGTAATGCTGTTTGATTCATTCTGTTATTTTTCCTTCCCCCCCCACCCCTCCCACCCCTCTTTTCACTCTATACAGTCCCTCTTTCCTCCATTCTGGCCTCCTTCCCACCCCCCATTATATATCATCATCTGCTTAACAGAGAGACCATTAGTCCTTTTTTTTTTTTTTTTTAGCTTTTAATTTTGTACAGACTGCATTTTGATTCATTGTACACAAATGGGGTACATAATTTCATTTCTATGATTGTACATAATGTAGATTCATACCATTCGTGTAATCAATCATACATGTACATAGAGTAATGATGTCTGTCTTGTTCCACCATTTTTCATACCCCGCTCCCTCTCATTTTCTTCTACATAGTCTAAAGTTCCCCCATTATTCTCTCATTCCCCACCCTTCATCCCCATTATATATCATACTCCACTTAGGGTTTCTTATTATTAATATTGTCAAAATGGCCATACTACCAAAAGTGCTATACAGATTCAATGCAATTCCAATTAAAATCCCAATGACCTACCTTACAAAAATAGAGCAAGCAATCATGAAATTCATCTGGAAGAATAAGAAACCCAGAATAGCTAAAGCAATCCTTAGCAGGAAGAGTGAAACAGGGATCTCGTAATACCAAAACTTCAACTATACTACAGAATATTATAACAAAAACAGCATGGTATTGGCACCAAAATAGACAGGTAGATCAATGGTACAGAATAGAGGAAACGAACACAAAACCAAATGAATACATTTTTCTCATACTAGACAAAGGTGCCAAAAACATGCAATGGAGAAAAGACAGCCTGTTCAACAAATGGTGCTGGGAAAACTGAAAATCCATATGCAGCAGAATGAAACTAAACCCCTACCTCTCACCCTGCACAAAACTCAACTCAAAATGGATCAAGAACCTTGGAATCAGACCAGAGACCCTGCATCTTATAGAAGAAAGATGTAGGTCCAAATCTTCAACATGTCGGCTTAGGATCAGACTTCCTTAATGGGACTCCCATAGCACAAGAAATAAAAGCAAGAATCAAAAACTGGGATAGATTCAAACTAAAAAACTTTCTCTCAGCAAAGGAAACTATCAGTAATGCGAAGAGAGAGCATACAGGGTGGGAAAATATCTTTGCCACTCATACTTCAAATAGAGCACTAGTTTCCAGAATATATAAAGAACCCAAAAAACTTTACCCCAGGAATACAAATAACCCAATCAACAAGTGGGCTAAGGAAATGAACAGACACTTCACAGAAGAAGATGTACAAGCAATCAACAGATATATGAAAAAATGTTCAACATCTCTAGTAATAAGAGAAATGCAAACCAAAACTACCCTAAGATTCCATGTCACCCCGTAATCTTGATAATGGCAATTATCAAGAATACAAGCATCAATAGGTGTTGGCGAAGATGTGGGGAAAAAGGAACACTCATACATTGCTGGTGGGACTGCAAATTAATGCAGCCACTCTGGGAAGCAGTGTGGAGATTCCTCAGAAAACTTGGAATGTAACCACCATTTGACCCAGCTATCCCACTCCTTGGCCTATACCCAAAGGACTTAAAATCAGCATACTACAGAGATACAGCCACATCAATGTTCATAGCTGCTCAATTCACAATAGCCAGACTGTGGAACCAACCTAGATGCCCTTCAATTGATGAGTGGATAAAGAAACTGTGGCATATATATACAATGGAATATTACTCAGTCTTAAAGAATAATAAAATTATGGCATTTGCAGGCAAATGGATGAAATTGGAGAATATCATACTAAGTGAGATAAACCAATCTCAAAAAACCAAAGGATGAATGATCTTGCTGTTAAGCGGATAATGATACATAATGAGGGGTGGGAGGGAGGCCAAAATGGAGGAAGGAGGGACTGTATAGAGTGAAAAGAGGGGTGGGAGGGGTGGGGGGGAAGGAAAAATAACAGAATGAATCAAACACCATTGCCCTATGTAAATGTATGATTACACAAACGGTACACCTCTACTTCAGTACAACCAGAGAAACAAGTTGTACCCCAGTTGTTTACAATAAAAATAATAATAATAATACAATAAAATAAATAAAAATAAAATCCTCATGTTCCTACTGATGGGAAGAATCACAGTCTGTGTTTCTCCTTTGTTAGCAAAGGAATAAAATTTCTTTTTCCTTTTTCTCAAAAATAAAAATCTTTAATTCAGTTTAATTTAAAGGATTGACTTAATCCTTACTGTGAACTTCAGTGTGGTACATATTTATAAATTATGAAAAGTTTTTTGATATAAAATTTCCATTCTTCTCATTTCAACAAAAGTTTATGAAAGCCAAATAATGCCTGCAAAACTTGGTATAATCTCTTTCCCTCACACCTCTCACACTTACATCAGTTTTCGAACTTTAAAAATTCATTTTAAAAGTCAATGCATTTTAATGAATATTTTACTACATAATTAAATCATACTCTATTTCATGATTTTCTATAGGTATATCACATTGTATCCTTTAGCTATATTATTTAATCAACTACTATTAAATTTTATATTGTTTCCAATCATTTGCTGTTTGAAATATTACTTTCATGAATATGCTTATTCATAAAGTTTTGTGTATGGTCATGTCATGAAATGCTACACATTTCTAACTCAAGAGTAAAACACTGTCTCAAAAGTATTTGACGTAGTCATATTGCTCTAGATAATGTTAAAAGAATTACCCTTCTATCAACAATTCACGCCCATATCTTTAAGCCTCTGTTAACACTGGATGTTGTCATGAATTGTTTTTCATTTAAATTTGTTAAATGAAAATAGTTTCTTATTCTTTTTATATGTAATTTTTTTGTTACAAATCAGGTTTATTTCCTTAGTTTTCAAAGGCATATACCAAGATAATACCATTTTTTAAAAGTGATAATTTAGTCACCTTCTGTATATATGAGATATATATATGTATATACATATATATCACCTCCTATATGTATGATATATATGTACCATATATGTTATATTTTGTTTTGTTCTTTATTTTTTATTTGTTCCTATTAGTTGTACATGAGAGTAGAATGCATTTTGACACATTGTACACAAATGGAGCATAATTTTTCATTCCTCTGGCAGTACATGGTGCTGAATCACACCACTAGTGTAATCATACATGTATATAGGGTAATAATGCATATATGTTATTTTTGAAACACATACACACATGCTTTCACTCACAAAGCCAAAATAATTTTAGACCCTTATTGGTAAATTATACATGATTATTATTTTATTCTTTTCTATATTTTTTCAAAATTCTCTATAATTAAGGTGAATACATAAAATCACACAATAGAATATTGTTGTCTTAGAACTCATTCTTTAGGATCATATTACAATAAAATCCTTTCGTAACCTAATTGAAAATATCTCAATAGAACATGGCCTAAATGAGCTGTGTCTATATTCATTATTGACCACATTTAATAGGTATGGCATGGTGAAACCTCTGTCGGATACAAAACGGCATATAGGTCTTTATGAAGATCAGTGATGCTGCCTCTTCATTCCAGATCTTCTGTTCTTTCACCCTTAACTTCCTTGGCAACTTGCCACCATTGCCTCTTTTTCCCAGGGAAGGGAAATCTGAAACCCAGTCAAATTCCATATTTAAAGCTTTGATCTTCATCCCCACTGAAGGTGCTCTTTACTTCCTTTATTTATCTATAAAAAAAGATCCCTCAAAGAGCATTTTTATATTAGAATAAATATCGCATCAGCTATTTATGTCTATTTCTCATCATCCCTACTAGATGACGAGCTTTTGATGATAGTAATGGTGCTGAATATGATTTAATCATTTCTCCATGATTCATCATGTGCAACTCTGCTTTATACACAGAAGTTACTTAACATGTGAATAAATGATGTGTCATGTGTCTATGTATCAAACTTGACTGGGTGATGATCCACACTTAATAGAATGACTTCTTGTTCAATAAGTGATTATTAGAAGCTTGGGTGGCTAAAAGAAGGTAATAGGTATAATCAATTTTAGGGGTAGTGGTGGTAGAAGGGGCTTCCTGGTTTAGTAAATAAAATCATGCTTTTGTTTTTCTTTGAGTCTTGAAAAAATTACTTGCCCTCACCAGACCTTATTTTCCATATCTATTAAAAGAAAGTAATCAATAAGCCAATTTTCATGACCTCTTGTAGTTGGGGTATTCTTGAATTCCATTATTAGATTTAATTCAGTACTAACCTAAAATGAACTTGAACATCTGGATCATTCCTGGAGCCAAATAAATTTAGAGCCAGAAGCTAGAAATTGGATTTAAGGAGATCACAATTGCTCCTTCCTAAATCAGTACACTTGAGTTCATGTAGGAATAAAATTGAACTCTACAGTCATTGAGCTCAGACTAACTGCTTTTGAAATAAATCTCCTTACATTTCATTCTACTGATGAAATTCTCTTGATTAATATTTTATTAAATCTAACATTTATATAGTACATCAGTTATTATAAAAATTATTCTCTAAAAGTATGTAAAGTAACCATGGATAAATATAATTTATTTTTTGATGGAACTACATTGAAGTTTTAGAGATTAAATAATTATGATTATTGATTAATTGTCAAGAGATATATTATTGAGGTTAAAGTTTCTTTGATAACCATTCTCTCTAATAGTTATGATTGTTAAAAACATAGAAAAATATTTAACATCTTAGGAATCTTAGATTCCTAAGTTAAAAACTTTTTAGTTATTAGAATATAATTCCTAATCAGTCAACTTCATAAATTTGAATGTTAATATTCCTGATCTTTTTAAAGTAGGAAAACTTCTAAGCATTTACTAATACTGCAACCTGATCTTTTTTATGGTACTGAAATTTAAAACCTCCAGTAACAGGAGTTCAGGCAACATCCACAGTATTCTTACAAATTACCATTTTCATCATTTGCTGCAAGTGAGTCAGAAAGAATTGCAAACTTTCATAATATTTTTTAGCATCTATGGTTTCACATTAGAATACAAAAATCATCTTCATATATATTTAACTATTACTTGTCTTGTAAGTAAACAGAAAGCAATGTTAAGACTCATTTGAGGTACATATGCTACCTATGTTTAATTATTTAATGTTAAGAGTCTTCATGTTTTGTATTTTATTTTGCTTTTTGTTTTGTTTTGGTTTTGTTCTTTTGTTTGGTTTGTACTCCTGTTGAGAACATATTATATATGAAAATATTAGTTCGTTTCTTTTTTTGGCGTCCTGCAACTCTAACTTCTGGATCTGATTGAGTGTGGTCCTGGTTTGAGCCTCGTGGTTTAGAGCAATACCATTTTACTAGTAGGTCCATGATGAGGTAAGGTGCTTACATCACCAAGACCTGAAACAAAGAGTATGATTTTATTTATGTCCTACTAAAGTTCCTCATCTCATCATAAGCCAATTATAAGCAGCTCAAGGATATAGCTGGAAGATGACAATTTGAGTAGCACTATTTTAGAGGTCCCCAACTCTGATCCTCCTCCAGCCAAGTCCCTCCAACAGGTTAAGAATCTGAGGAATCTAGGAGACATGCTTACCTGGAATCACACCTCAGCTCCTAGACTGTAATGTGGCTCCCTAAGACCTTGGAGTTCATTTCCCAAACTGCCTGAGTTCACTTGAGCCTTTTTTCCAATCCTCTCTCCCAAAGAAGGTTAACATCATTATGTATCTCTATGTACAGAGAGCTTGGACATGTGAATTGAGTATCCGTATGTCCAAGTTCAAGTTAGTGTAATTGGGGACAAAGGTAGAAAAAACAGGTTTGCAATTTAGGGGTCAAGGGCATTTTTGCATTTCAAACCACCTTTCTAGTAATGGATGATCCTAAACTTGAACCTGGCCTTACAGATAAATGTAGGAGACACTTCCCTATTTGTTGTGTTCCATTTGTGCTCTTGCCCCTGGTCCAGAAAATGCTAGGGAAAGCCTTATTCCAGTCTACAGGCATCAAAATGAAAAATAAAGGGTCATTTTTAAAGCCATGCAACTTTCTAATATGTTCAGTTCCCATTCCCCTATTAGTGTTTGCTTAACTTATGTAAAGTTTTTAAAATGCAAAGAATTTTGCAGTTTTAATTTTGCCATGCCTTCATTTTCTTAATTATTGGGCTTTTTAAATGATATTCTATTCATCAGAAGTTCCTTTTCCTCTGTCTTTCCCTTGTAGATCATATTCATCCTTCAAATACTTTTCCACCAGTGTTGACCATTTCCTCAGTCCCCTCACACCTTTTATTGCCGCGGCTTAGTAATAAGATCTCCATCATCATAAACTACCAGAGCTCCCCAGACTTCTGACTGCTTTATTCAGTTTATTTCTATGTGTTGAAGGACACTCTTTAAAGTCCTGTTCTTAAATGACTTTGTTTTCAAGTTCATTACTTTCTCTTTTCCTGTCACCCCTGTGTGCATATATTCAGGTACTGGTGTGCACATACATTCAGACATCTATGTGCATGTACTATATGTCCATTATCTACCCTCTACACACACACACGGTTGTTCTCTCAAAACAGTAATTATATCTGATTACTTTTTACATAGCACCTAATATAGGACTGGTACATAGAGTAAAATGAATAACTTGTATTGTTTAAATAAATAAAACAAAATAAAGTTATACATTATTAGAATATAAATTATAGAGATAAGGAGCCACCTAAAATTTGAGATTTTAAATCACATTTCAACGATAAAAAGTAGAGCAAAGACAGGCCTATAAGAAAGAACAGCATTTCTTCCATAACCCTAACCCTATAAAACTGAATGTTAAACTAAAACCTCTTTTAAAAAATGACAGAAAAGCAGAATCCAAAAGCACTGAGGAGTCCTTAAAATGGGGAAATCATCTTTGATTGGCTTTGTCATTGTTTCAAGAACTGATATCTTCACCAGTTTTTAAATGTATTATTTCAAGATCCAAAGATTTCCTGCCACTGCTAAATTATCTTTTTTTATACTTACATTTGGCTTCCCATTGGAACCATTCATTTATTTAGTTTCCATAAAACCCCTAATAACTATTTAAATTTTTGCCTGTTCTTGGCTCTTCTCAAAATCATAAATACAGGTTTGAAAACTAAACTTGATTTCTGTGCAAATAATTCCCCTCTTTATGCCCATCCCCACTAATTGCTAAGGAGCTGCAACTATGTCCATCAGTTTTATTTATGATAGACTTGTATCTTATCCCCCTAGGAAATGGAAAGCCTGATACAGAGCAGTCTATTGAACTACCTTTTCTTTGAGTTAAATTAATGCAAATCCATAAAAGCAAAACTAAAGGAAGCTTTTGCTTTTAAAACATGAATCAAATGCTATTTTCAATTGGCTATATTAATTATGCTTATTTTTAATTTCAAATATTTAAATAGACTATACCTAATGAGAAACCAATTCATGACAATAATACCATGATGCTTAGATTGTTTAGTTTGTTAAATGTGATGAGATCCTTTTAGTCATAGATATACATATTTTTGTTAAGGATGAACCTTTTTATTTTATGCTTATATTCACCATGTACTTGAGGTTTTTGTCATTTTCAAAAATTGACCTAAAAATATTTCATTGAATATACTAGACAATAAGTGGTTTTCTAGTGTGTGTCTTCAAATTAATTTCTGGTTATTTCAATCTAATACCTTGACAATAATTTTTAGGCAAATGATTATAAATCCATATATATCAAAACAAAACCAAAAATTGCTTCCTTGGGGAATGGGAACTGCCCTTGTTAATACTTGTATTCTCATATGCTTATGGTGATAGGTAAAATCTATAGAAATATGATATTTTAATTTCTTTCTTTAATGAATTTTCCTTTGCAAAAGTGGGACCAGTTACATAACTATAAAGTTCTACTGTCATTAAAAAGTATTTAAAATAACAATGTGAATAATTAGGAGCACATAATAGCTAACATTTATTGTATGCTTACCAGTCTACTGCTACTAAATTCTATGCAAAGTTGTTATTGAGTGATCAGAACTATCCAATAGTTATTGCCATTCCTATGTTTTCTATATGAGAAAATTAATGTTTAGAATGACATAGTGGTACAAATAAGGACTTGCAATATAATATGTATTTGTCTATTAATTATCTTTTACTAGATTGTCAAATATTTTGTTAAAAGTAGGGCTAATAAATTATTGAATGTAATCACATCTTCAGATATAGCAATCATATATTAAAATCATCATTCAACTAATATTGAACATACTTTCATTTGGGATATTTCTAAAACCCCCAAAATTATTTATTTATTCACTCGTGTTAGAACATGAAAATAGATAAATTATTTCATACTCAAATTATATAAAATAGTGTGCACTGTGATGATATAAAATAAGAATTCTAAACCAAATAAGTCCCCAAATTTGTTACTTTTTACTCCCCCAACTGTTTCAATTTTAAGCCTCTATGTTAGCCACTGTCGTATATATATTTGTTCCTATTATCTTACATAACCCTTATGAAATTTTTCATTCCCATAACAAAAGTCTATCTTAAGGCTTGATTAATTTAAGACTTTCTTATTCTGATGTACATCTCTTCTTTTATAAGTTTCAACATTGTTGTCTCTGAGGCTTCTAAAACAAATAAATAAATAAATAAATATGCTCAGAACCATCTTATAATAATTTTAACCTCCTCAGTTATACATTTCTTCAGAATCTATTACCTACACCAATTGGATTAAATGATAACAAACAAATTTCAATGTTACTTGTATATCACTTGAGCACCATAAAAATAAAATTATGAACCAAAAAGACTTTAAAAGACTTGAGATATTAAAACTGCTGCTTGGCCACTTTTATTTTGGAATACTAAGAGGTTATTTAAACCAGAATTATAGCATATTGTTATAGTAATTTGTTTCACGCTATAACAAGGATTTATTGAATTGCTTTTAGATAGAACTAAACTCTATCCTAAAAACTCACAGAAAAAAAATCATAAAGGTGAATGACAGTGTGTACCAAATGGCTAGCTTCCTCTTCTGAAAGCCCCCTCCAGTGTTACTAAAGGATTTGAAAGTTGTTTGTTATGTGTTCACAGAGGGCCAGGCTATGTTCTAGGCACTTCGAACACAGCAAACATAAAACCTCTATCCTCAAGGTATTTATATTCTATTAAAGGAAATATACATAAACAAGGTAAATATCTCGGATGAGTAGATCAGATAATATGCTAGAAGTACTGGGGCATAAGTTGTATCTAGGTTCAGCTTTAATTGATACCGTCAAGAGATGTTCATTGTAGCCATATATTCCCATCAACAGTGTGTAAGAATTTCCATTCTATATCCTTGACCACAGTTGGTATTATCTATCTTTTAATTTTCAGTCATTTTGGTCAGCATGGAGAGCTATTTTTCTGTGATTTTAATTTCTATGCATCTGCTTACCTGTTGATGTTGAGTATTTTATTGGCTCTTTGATTTTCCCTCCTCCAAAGTGCCTGTCCAGGATTTTTGTCTTTTTCTTCTGAAACTATAGAAATTCATCATAAATTCTGAATATGAACTTTTTTTACATGATTTGTAAACATTTTGTATGACTCTCTAGCTTTCCTTTTCACTCTATTAGTTTCTTTTCATAAACAGAAATCCTAAATTTTAATGCCATCTAATTTTTCAGACTTTTTTTTATGGTGAGTCTTATTGTGTCCCATTTAAAAAATCTTTACCTAGCCCAAGCAATAATGAACTCCTCCTTTCCTCTACAATTTATATTGTTTTATTGTTCATACTTATTTCTTAGTTCATCAACTGATCCAATATCATTTTTTGGGAAGGAAAATATTGTTCTCTATTACTATGACACTTTAGGTAAAGAAAGGTATTTTTTTAAAAGAAAGGACAAATCTTAGCATATTTGAATGTTGATAGAAAAATCCTGTGAAGAGAAAACTAATGATGTTGGAAGAAGACAGGATGAACTGGGATTAGCTATTGCAGATGTGAATTAAAGCACTAATGGAGGTGAGGACAACAGTCAAGAGTGTAGTTAGTCACTAACAACAGTAATATCCATGATGGTAATCGATAATACACGTGATTTACCATGAACCAAGTACTTATTGTTCAACGCACTTCACTAGTGCACACACACACATAATATATGTATATTTATGAACTCACATAATATATGTATATTTATGAACTCACATATATGTAGGTATATAGTATATGAGAATGTATATAAGTGCGTATGCTTAAATTTATGTAAGTTAATTCCATTCTCTAACAAAGTTATATATACATTTGCATTCTACTTTGTTGTGATAGTACATATATACATGAGAAAGAAATTAGTTCTATTACATTTTATATTCACTTAAATACACTCTGAAAATGGAGACCCATTTTGTATAAAAAGTACCAGAGACACACAGAACTTAAATAACTCAGCCAAGTGTTGTGAAGCTGGGATTTAAATCTAGACAGACCCAATCCAAAACCTACAGGCTTAAACTAATACAGTCAATTCACCTGTAGAGAATTTTTGGGCCAGATTAATTAAGACCCAATTAATACATAAAGTATAACTAAGAAGAATTCAGTTCAATACCTAATTTATTTATTTTCCATGGTTCTGGACATGTCACATTAACCAAGTTTAAAATATAAGATTATCTGTTTTCTCATGTTTCTTTCATAAGTTTATATACTAAAATTAATAAAAAGAAATAAACTTGATTGATCAACTAGAATTTCCTGTATGAGGTATTCAGAGGAAAATGAAGGCATTCCTTCTTCTATAAATGAGACTTTCACTCAGAAAAATGTACACCAGTGACAAATTCAGCTTTCAAAAGTCCATTTTTGGTTCTACTCTGCTACAATTTTAGATGTGAATCAAAAACTGTGTGGTATAAATCCAAACACTACAATGGTTTCCTCTTTAAACATATGCAAACTCGCTCTTGTGATACTTGTTTTATCTAATATCAGGCTTGGATGGAACATATTCATGGTTTTTTAAATACACATTTTGGTCAAATTGTAGGCTCCAGCGTCAGCATAATATTCATGCGGTTTTGCAACAGCAAAGTCCGAATGAGCCCCTTAGTCCTCTATCCTTTGGAAAGCAAACTCCAGCATGATGCACATCAGACATTATATTTCTCTGTTGCGCATTAAAACCCTGGCATACAGCAGACAGCTCAGTGAAATTCAGACCAGTGCAATCAGAAATGAAACATGAACTTGTGTTTAATGTCACCTATGTTTGACTCACTTCTCCTAGATTCCCCTACAATTTCTCTGAGGCTTTTCCTTTGTACATCATTTAAAAATATATACATTGGTCATTGTATTTCATGATTTAAAAATACTGCTGTAAAGAAAGAGTTGCTAAATATACCACGCATACACCATCAATTTGCAAAGCCAAGTAAGAGAAATGCTCAAAGGTAAGATGAATATGTCACAGAACGTTGTAGAAACAAAGCAATAAGCTTAGATGGTACAGTGGGTGGCTGTTAAAAAAAAATAGTAGGTAAAAAATAAATAATAGAGGAAAGCACAAGAGCCTGTGTAGCATCCAGAAGGTAAAGTTTTGGAAATTAATTAGAGATGTTTAATTATCTAATTAATTTTAAGAATTCATTGAGCGCTTAATTCAGCAGGAACACTGCTATGTACTAATGACGCAGATTTGAACGAGATATTATAACTGCTCTCAAGGAATTCAAATTCTCATAGGGAAAAGAGTCATGAAAATAATATAGTCAGACGCAGTGGCACACACCTGTAATCCCAGCAGCTTGGGAGACTGAGGCATGAGGATCACAAGTTCAAAGTCAGCCTCAGCAAGTTAGCAAGGTCCTAAGCAACTTAACAGACCTTGTCTCTAAATGGAAAATAAAATGGGCAGAGTATGTGGCTCAGTGGTGAAGTGCCTCCGGGTTCAATCCCTGGTTCAATAAAAAAAAAGAAAAATGTAGCACAGTCTTAGAATGCAAGAAGCAAGGTGTTCTTGAGGGGGAAAAGGAGAGGAAAGAAGCTTCACAAAACAGGTCTTGGTCTGTGTTGAAGACTAAGTGATGTTTTACTGTACGATTTCTTGCAGAGGAATCAACAAGAATCCAAAGACAGCACATAAAATGCTTTGAGTTTTTCCTTGCTCTTTGATTGCAATGGTAGATTTTAAAAATTCAAAAATGAAATTGAAGACAGAACCATGTTTATATTTCACAAAAACAAAAATTAACAGTGGCAACCGTGAACTGCAGGCAATGACTTCTTTTTAAAAAATGTTTATATTAGTGAATTATAGTTATACATAACAGTAGGGTTCATTTTGAAATATGCATACATGCATTAATATAATTTGCTCCATTTCAACCCTAGTACTATCGCTTTCTCTCCCTGCCTCCCTCCCCTTGTTTCTTTTCCTCTACTCTACTGATATTCCTTTCACTTGTTTATTGATTTTTAATTGGTGCATTGTCAATATACATAAAAATGAAATTCATTCTGATATATTCATACATTCACATAGCATAATTTGGTCAATTTCATTCCACAGTCCTTCCCTTTCTCATCTCTCCTTTCTACCTCTTCTTGGTTAAGGGCACTTCCCCTACAGCACTGTTCTTGCTTCTATTTTTGTGGATCCCTCTCCCCTTTTTATAGTTCCTTATTTATCTCTAGCTTACACAAATGAAAGAAATTATTTGACTCTTGATTTTCTGAACGTAGCTTATTTCATGTGGCTTGATATTCTCCAGTTATATCCGTTTACCATCAAATGACATAATTACATTCTTCTTTATGGCTAAGTAAAATTTCATTTTCATATAGACCATATTTACTTTATCCATTCATCTCTTGACAGGCACCTGGGTTGGTTCCATAACTCAGCTATTGTGAATTGCATTGCTATAAACTTTTGTATGCATGTATCACTAGGGTGTGCTGATTTTGGTTCTTTTGGATAAACACTAAGGCGTGGGATATCTGAGTCATGGGGTAATTCCATTCTTAGTCACTGAAGGAATCTCCATTCTGCTTTCCAGAGTGATTGTACTAATTTTCAGTCTTACCAACAATGTATGAGTATACCTTTTTCCCCACATCCTCACCAGCATTTATTATTATTTGTATTTTTGATGGGTGCCTCTCTGAATGGAGTGAGATGAAGTCTCATTGTAGTTTTGATTTGCATTTCCCTGATTTCTAGGGATGTTGAACAATTTTTTACACATGTATTAGCCATTTATATTTCTTCCTTTGAGAAATGTCTGTTTGGGTTTTTTTGTTTGTTTGTTTGTTTTTTGCCCTTTATTCATTGGATTATTTGAGGTTTGTGTGTGTGTGTGTGTGTGTGTGTGTGTGTGTTACATTTATTGGGTTACTTATATATTCTCAGTATTAATCCCATTGGGAAAGTAATTGGCAAAGATTTTCTCACATTCTGTAGAATTTCTCTTCGTGCTGTTACATTATTTACTTTGCCATGCAGAAGTTTTTAATTTGATGTCATTCCTTTTATTAATCCTTAGTTTTATTTCTCGGGCCTTAGAGGTCTTGTTAAGGAAGTAGATGCAGGCAGTAACTACTAAACCAGTACCAGTAACACAGTGAGGCTATTGATTTCATAGACAGCAGGGTATGTATGGATGAACATCAGGTGGCATAAGCCTTGTTTATTATATTAAATCAGAAGCCAGGACTGGTTTCTCCAAATTATGAGAGAAGTTTAAAAGCTGTGACCACTGCCATTGTTAGCTCTTGGGTAAATTCTGTATCTGAGTTGGTGAGATAAAGACAATAATCATTCACACAGGAGCTAGGCCAACCCTGCAGGAACTCTCTGAGTGAATGGTTTCATCACAGGAGAGTGGCACCTAATTGTGAATCTCATAACTTGTTCTGTGTTGGAGAACAAAACAGGAGGCCATCTGCAAAGCAGCTACACTGGACTCAATACCTGCAGCAATTAAAGGACAAACAAAAACCAAAACTTCCAACTCAGAATGAGACTGCATGAAAAGTCTAAAGCTCACAAGGGCAAGTACAACTAACAGAGTCACTGCTTCTCAACAGTGTATAGTGGTTCATGTAGCCAGAGTTACCTTCTTCACTAAAACTGTAGTAATATTAGGTAAAATGTATTTGAAATGTACAACGATTCACATACACACAAATTTTAAAACTCATTTCAAAGGGACATGAAAATAAGGATGTAATGAACAAAATAAATAAAACAGGAGCCCTAAGAAATGCAGAGGTGTACAGCTGGACTTTATTCTGAAGGTATGTGCCAAAGTTTGAAGAAAACACTTTGGTGACTACATATAATCTGGGACAGATGAAGTTCATAACACTCCCAGATTGACATTCCTCAGCTAAAATGGGGACTTCAAAGGACTCTACAGAATATAAGGGTAAACAGAAATCAAACACATAGCATAAACAAGAGTAAGAAAAATTGATCTTCTCACCTATGGCACTAGGTGGCAGAAGGAAAAGTAAAAGTAATCTCTCTTAGAATTTTTTTTTAAATTAGGAGTAACTTCTATATATTAAAATTTACAACTTTAAAACACATAGATATCCAAATTTTGCATTTAATCACAATAAATATGTGCACAACAAAATTTCCATTACCTCAGAGAATTTCCTCACTCATCTTCCCAGACCACATGGCCTCTATCTCTGGTATAGAGCTATTATTCTAGCTTCTAACTTTATAGATTAGTTTTACTTGTTCATGAACTTCACATACATGGAACCACACAGTGTGTCCTGTACTGTGTTTGAATCTTCTCACTCACTGTAATAGGCACAACAAGGGACCCATAAAATATCATTTCACTTAAAGTAATAGCCAAATTTCTCATCACCGTTTCCAACTGATGTGCTTGCAACAGCTTGAAAGAGCCATATCATGACATTTCCTTCATGAGGAACACACCAGGGTTGAGTCCTAAAAAAAAAAGTAAACTTTTTAAGGGTTTACTGTGTTCCTTTTACAGGTATCTGGATTATTATTTCATGCCCACTGTCACAAAATTTGTGTGCCACTTTGCAGTTTCTATAACACTAATTTCATACCCAGACTTGTCATCTAGCAAGGTCCAATGAAAGGACAAAATCATTATTATAAAACTTATGAAAACTTATTTTGCCACCCATTTTGGCCTTTGTTGGTTCCTTAGGGGCATTCTGAAAGGAGCATATTGGAAAGTAATAATTATCATTATAATTTGAGCCCATGTCATAAAAAGGATGCAACTCTGAACCATGACTTATCCCCTCTTTTGGCTGAGGGAGTATTGCCTGAGCTTCTGTTAATGATATTAAAGAAAAAAATTACTTAATGACTTTTGTTGAAGGATAACAAGGCAGACTCTATTCAGGCCCACCATAATCGACACCACTCCAGTGGGATTTTGCAGTGGGCGAGAGAGTTGAGCTTAACTCTGAATGTAGCATGGAAAAGTGGGAATTTATAGCCAAGATTTAGGGTGGAGGGTTGGTAGATGGAAAATAATTAAGAAACATCAGGGACAAAGGGATCCTGACTAAACTGACCTAACAGGAAACTTGCAAAAGGCAGCCCAGAGTGATCAGACGTCACCTGGGGAATGATGTAGAATGAGAAATCTGATCACATACCAAGGGTGATAAGATATCAAGAGTGCTCCTTTTGCTAAAAAGATTTAGCAGGGTTCTTGCTAAATGTGAACTTCATAAAGGAGCACGTAAATAGTACTAGAGGAGGTTCAGAAGTTTTTTTTAAAGTTTAGTCAAACAAAGAATCTTTGGCAGAAGGAAGAATGAAACATCACTTCCAAGAATTGAGAGGGCGCAATTCAGAGTATTTAAAATAGGAAGCAACCAAAGGATTATCCTTTTCTGAGAAACAGCCATATTGAATGATCAAACTGCCTTGCTAAATTGTTTAGACCACATGGACGTGAGAAAGATGAAGTCAGAAATGTTTTTAAACCAAAATGTGAGGAGGCGATTTCAACACTCAGCAATACCAGATGCCTGTGAATGGACAGTAGGAAGCATGACTATACCTGAGTCCTCTCAAGTATCAGCCCATTTCCTGAGTGCACTTTGCAATAAGTCTTACCACTGTCAGACTTGCTTAAGTATCAAGAATCTGAAAACATGGCACTAATTAGTGTCAAGGGTCATGCCTATTGGGCTGGAATCAGCTGATCAAACTAAAATAGCAACACACCAACTAGAAAAAGTAACAAGAGTGATCCATCCCAGTGACCCCAAGTGTGTCAATAGTTCAATGTCAGTCAGTTGTCCAGTGGAATGCAATGGCCTGCTTCTCCTACAATGTGGCCTCTCTGACCATGAACCAAATGGATCAACTTTTGCAGAAACAACATATCTGGCATCATGAATGTCCTCTGAGTTGGAAATATTGAGTCCTGTAAAGTACTCAGTCTATGAAGGGGGATGTGGGGCCATGTCCAATGCAGTGAGACTCCAGGTAGCATTGTGGGCAGGGAAAGCTTAGTCCACAGCCAGTTGCAGTTGGTATCAAAAACTGGACCCTCATCATGATCATTTACAAAGGACACCCAGGTAGTTCAATCGCATTGTTTCCACAGTTCATGGCCTCAGAGAGGAGTAACTTAAATTTACAAATCATGGTTTTTCAAGCAAAAGGACTAACCAGCTAGACCATTAGTAATAGAATCAAATGTAACAAGGTTCCTTCAGCAAAGTATTAGCCAGAACTATGAGAATGACCTTAAATTGCTACCCACGGAGTGGAACAACCACATCCAATTTTGGTTCTCTATGACTGGTACTTAGGCTGAATAATTGTAGCAGCCAGAAAACAACATCGAATGTCAGCCTAACTGAACTATTGGTGAACCAGGTCTAGGCATTTAGAGAACCTCTGTGGAGTGAGGGCCCTATTTAGTCAGTGGCTTTGCTTGAGGCATTGCAGTGTGAGATAAACTTTCCCCCAAGAATACTGTAAAGCCAAGATGTCTCCAGGACCAAGCCAGCCGTTCTTGGATATGCTACTTCCATGTAATAAGCAAGGTTTTCTTGAGCCCTTCATACCATGTTATTGATTGTATTTTAGGTGAACACATCCTATTGGGCAATTTCATTGAAAGGGTAATGAGGACATGGATTCTGTGTCAACTTAATAGCTGCTTTTCAAAATGAGTATATCTAATAGGCTTGTTATAAAGTTGACAAGTCCAAAATCTCAAAATAGAGGTTGCTTCGTTTGCCTGAGCCACCAGTTGACAACATAATTATTTATAGATGCTTGTGAATCAAACTAGTTTTATTAGATTGCAAGGCCCAAAAAAATCACAACACTTCTATACATGTTAACCTGTTCAATTGGGGAAGTCCACTTTGGAACTTACGGGATATAAAATAAAGGTATCTAAATATCAATTCCTGAATTACATTCAGATGTAAAAGCAACAGCAAGATGGTCCAAAAGGACATGTCCACAAGATTACCTTAGCTACCCTTCCATATTATAAACTTTATCAAACTCCCATTAAGTCAATCTTAACAACCCCTCCCACTATAGAGAAGGCCCTAGTAAGATACTGACTTGTGGGGCCTGCATGAAACAGTCATGAAAGTTCAAGTTTCTCCTTGTCCTGATGTTCCCAGTACATTTTAATTGTTGATTTAAACTTAGTCCACCTTGGGGGCAGACAACTTGGTCTTACTTCTAAACATTTTTCTTTTTAAAATAGCTGAACTTTAATGCAGGGGTGAGTACGAAGAAAGCTACTATCTACCAAGAAGCAAAGTACATTCACTATATTCAATTTTTTATTTATTTTTTTTTTGGCACCAGCAATTGAACCCAGAGATGCTTAGTCCCTAAGCCACATCCTCTGCCCTTTTTTATTTTTTATTTTGAGACAGGGTCTCTGCTAAGTTGCTTAAGGCCTTGCTGAGTTGCTGAGGCTGGCTTTGAACTTGTAATCCTCCTCCCTCAGCCTTCCAAGCCACTGGTATTACAGGCATGTGCCACACACTCACTTTTCATTTTGTGACACATAGCAACTTTAAACTCAAACAAATGAATTTCCATACTTCTGCCCACCCAGAGCGCTATTATTGATGCTATCAATTCCGGTTTTGAGACCCTCTTTACCCAGCAATCACAGTTCTCCTGCCTCCATCTAAGCATGCAGGATTTTCACCCTTCACCTTTTTTGAACTTGAAGTACACAATGGAAACTGTTTAAAAAAGAGTATGCCTTAATATGGAGAATTCACAGACTATAGTTATGACAGTTTCTTTTCATCTGGTTTAAACACAAAAGGTTAGTGGATTTTTCTCCAGGGTTGTGGGTCTCGCTGCAAGAATTTCTCTGAATTTCTTTGGGTTGGTTTCTCATTCTTCAAGAGTCATCTTCATCAACATTATCAATTCAGTTCAGGGAAGGTAGAGCTCAAAATTAGTCAATGCTTTTTGTATGGTAGCCACAGGAGTTGTTATATCTCAATAACTTTTCCCCCAAGAAAGCCAAAGCTTTCATGCAGTCACTAGGATCCACTGCAAAATTCTGAAACCTGTTAATGCATTTCTGAGTTTAGGGTGGCTTAATAGACTTCACAGGGTCTACACCATATAGAGACAGCTTTTGCCATTCTTCTTTTAATGAGCGTGACATATCCCTCCTCATCATCTCCCAAGAGAAGAAGTTAAAGTTCTAATAATTTGCCTGATTTTGACCAGAGTGGTCCGCAACCCGCATTCCCATGCACACTCATGTGGTGTTTACATTTCTGTACCTGTTGTCTGAAAGGAGTTGAAATCTTCTGCCAGCCTAGGACTGCCCAAGTCCTGGTTTTTAAAGTGGATCAAACTTGAAACTTACTGCTAGATAGCTGAGGAAGTCCCACCTGACACAAGCCAATTACCAACAAGTAGGTCACCATTCATGCAACTGCCTTGGAACCTCCTCAGCCACCAACCACCTCCTTAATTTCTTCTCATACCAAACAATAAAGTAGAAAATGTTTTGTTGTCTGTTTACCATACGATTTGAAAAACAAGTTCTCACATTTTCCAAAGTTCTATTAATAGGCTTACAAACCCTTTTCCTTTTCTATTACAGAAAGAAACAAGTCTGTCAGCATTTTCTGTGTTATTGACCAAGGATAAAATCTCCTTCTAGGGGACAAAAGGCAGCGAGTACACCCGGCCCTGGTACCCAATCTTGATATCTAAATAAAATTCCACACTAAATGATCCTCTAATAAAGTATGAAAACAAAACTGGATAGAAAAATTATAAATCAACTTGAGAACATCTAGTTGAATAAGAAAGTCAGTGAGGGCTGGCCTTGTGGCTGAGTGGTAGAGTGCTTGCCTAGCATGTGTGAGGCACTGGGTTCAGTTCTCAGCACCACATATAAATAAATAAATAAAATAAAGGTCCATTAACAAGTAAGAATATTTTTTTTAAAAAGAAAGTCAATGAGTGCTCAAAAAATGATGAGTATCTGTTAAAAGAAATGGAATCTGGCTTGAAGGAGCTGTATTGGACTAGTCAGAAAAAAATTTTTGAGACAAAATAAATGATAAGAGGAATAAATAATTACACATCAAATGTTTTTATGGTGACCATCAATTCACACTTATGCCTGAAAATAAAAAGGTTTAAAAAAAACTAAGGAGAAAGGATGAAAGGATAATAAATTTTGGACTAATTAATGAGTTTTAATTCATCAATTTGTAACCACCTGGCTAAAATAGATTCTTATAATAGACATCATTTGAGAGGCTACTATTTTGCCAAGGCTGCTGTAACAAAGTAACATAAATCTAGTGACTTAAAGCACACATGAAAATATGTTTTTCACAAATGCGGACACTAAATTTCCAAAACCAAGGAGTCAGTAGTTTGTTTCTCTTAGACCTCTCTTTTTGGCTTGTGTCTATTCATCTTCCCTTCCACATCCTCAGATGGCTTTTCTCATGTATATAGGCAACCATTGTGTCTTACTGTGTGTCCTAACTTCTTCTTATAAGGATACCAGTTAGATTGGCCACCATAATGGCCTCATTTTAATTGGATTGCCTTTTTAAAGGTACTATGTTTAAATAAAGTCACATTCTGAGTTAGGAAGGGTGGGGACTTTAACATATGATTTGGGGAGTACACAATTCAGCCCATATCAGATGCTAATATCGCTGGTTGAAAGTTAATGAGAGAGTGTCATATTTGCACAGCACAGCATTCCCCATCCCCCAACAGGTTACTTACCCATTGCAAAGAACAGAAGCAGTAATAGCACAGTACTCTATGAACATATGCAATGGAAAAAATATATGAGGTAATGAAATGTAAGCCATAAATAATTAATGAAGCTCACTGATATCTTCCAATAGACTCATTGAAAAAATATACACATTCATATGTTTATCACTACCGAAGCTGTAAAACCTAAATATAATCATGATACAACAACCAGATATTTCCAAATTGGAGGACATGCTATAAAACAACTCGTCTATGCTTTTAAAAAATGTCCAAGTAATAAAAGACAGAGTAGTTCCCTCAGGGTATTTACACCCTGTGTGAATCTAATGCCTTGTTTTAATGAGTAGAATTTTCCAAAAGTGGTGGGATGTTATTTACATGATTAGGCTCCAAAGTGCTGTAACTTACATCCTGTTTACTCTCTCCTGTCTTGCCTTCTCAGATGTTCTGGTGAAGCTGGCTGCAATGATGTGAGCCTACCACATGGAATAGACCTAAGGGAGGCCTCAGGAAAACAGCCTTCAGGAGCCTGAGGCTTTAGATCCAATGGTCCATAAATTTTGCCAACAAATGCATTAGGATTTCCTCCCAAGTTGGACTTTGGAATGACTCCAGTTCAGCTGACACCTTGACTAAAGCCTGTGAGAGACCCTGGAACACAGAACTAAACTAAGGCCTGTCCAGATTCCTAATCCACAGAAATTTGTATGAAAATGTTATTTTAAACCACTAAGTTTTAGGATAATGTGTTATGTGGTAATGGATAACTAATACAAAGCAAAGCTGAGAAAATGTTGTGGATTAAAGTAAATTAAAGAAACACGACAACAGAATGAAAAGTATGATTCCAGATTGAATCCTGAAACAGGAAAAAAAATGTTAAAATATTGTCATGAAAGACATTGTTTAAAAAACTGAAATTGAAGTATGAACTACCTATTAAACAATATCATGAGAATCGTCAATTTTCTTAGTTTGGTAGTTGTACGACAGGAGCGTATCTCAAATATCTTTCTCAAATATACTAAATTATATAGGTACAGTATATCATGATATCTGTAACTTAAAAAATTTTCAGTGAAAATATGAAAGAGGAAGAGGAGAAATGTGTGTGTGTGTGTGTGTGTGAGAGAGAGAGAGAGAGAGAGAGAGTACATGTGTGTGTGTAGAGAAAGAAAGAAAAAGAAATTGCAACAATACATTATTTATTTATTTATTTATTTATTTATTTATTTATTTATTTATTTATTTATTTATTTATTTTTGTACTGGGAATTGAACCCAGAGGTGCTTTGATTTCACTGAGCCACATCCCCAAACTTTTTTATTTTTTATTTTGAGACTGGGCCTTGCTAAATTGCTTAGGACCTAAGTTACAGAGGCTGGCCTCAGGGCTGTGATCCTCCTACCTCAACCTCTCTAGTCACTGAGATGACAGACATATGCCATCATGCCCTTGTAACAATATATAAATTGAATCCAAGTGAAGAGTGCATGAGAATTCATTTTACTTGCATCACTATTTTTTTATTTCTCCCTCACATGACAGCTTTTACAGACAGCTTAAAAGTACAGTGATTATCCCCTATGTGTCTTCTGTTACCAATCTGTAACATCCAATAATCCACAATATTGCTAGATACATTGAATCTTCCATTGCCTTTCTCACCCTTGAGTATTCTTGTTGGCAAAAAATATGGACTAGAGCTAAGTGCTGTTTTAGCATTTATTCCTTAGAGATGTGCAACATCTTTCTGTGTGTTTTATCATTTTTATTAATACATATTGATGGTACATATTAATGGGATTTAGTGTGATATTTCCATACTTGCATACAGAATGTACTAACCAAACTCAATCTCCCTTTATGCACTTTTCCTCCACCCTCCAAACCTTTCCAAATCTCTAGTAATCACTATTCTACTTTTAGGTTGACTTTTTAAACTTCCACATAGAGGAGAGAACATGTGATACTAGTCTTTCTGTTTCATGTTCCTTTCACTTAATGACCTTTAGTCCAATCCATTTTGCTGCAAATGACAAGATTTCATTTTTCTTCAAGGCCAAATGATACTCCATTATGAACATATATGGCATTTTTGTTATCCATTCATCTATTGATGGACACCTAGCTTGATTCCATATCTTAGCTATTGTGAATAGTGCTAAAATAAACATGGCCACACAGATACTTCTTTAGTATGCTGAGTTCATTTCCTTTGGCTATATATACATATGGTGGGACAACTACATTCTATGGTAGATCTATTTTTAGTTATTTGCAGACCCTCCATACTGTTTTCTATAATGGTTGTACTAGTTTACTTTCCCACCAACACAATATGAGTTTTTCTCCACATTATCACCAACACTAATTTTTGTTCTTGATGTTGGTTTTGTTGGTAATAGCCATTCTAATTGAGATGAGATTTTAATCTCATGGTAGCTTTGACTGGCATTTCTCTGATGGCTAATGATATTGAGCATTTTTTCAATGTTTTTTTTTTTTTTGAATTTGTATTTTTTATTTTGAGAAGCATTTATCCATTTTTAAACTGTATTATTTGTCTTTGTGTTAATTTTTTGACAAAATATTGTGTTATGGACATTAACTCTCTGTCTGATGAAGACGTTAATTTTTTTCTCCCATTCTGTACATTGTCTCTTTCCTCTGTTGACTGTACACTTTGCTGTGCAGAAGTTTTTCAAGAGACTGAAACTTAACTTCTCTACTAAACAGAGTATCAATCACTGTAAAATTTTCTATTTAAAAGCTTCATCCAATACCACTAAACGCTGTGCTGTGAAGTAACTGGTTCAACTGAGATCCATTTGATTTTTCTCTCTATTCAGATGCATTTTGTAATCAACACCTGAAGATGTTATGCAGAGAAATGAAATTTCAAATCTGGTTGAAATAATTTTATGTCAGAAGCCTGAATGAAAATACAGCCCTCATAAATGGGTCTGGAGAATAAATTTATTTTGTAAAACAAAGTAGTAAATGTTTCTTTTTCCTCTTTAGTAGGAAGTTGGAGCAATTGGGAATTGTTCTCAGTTATGATTCTTTTCTACATAAATTTCCAGTGGAATGTGCTGGGGTGGCGGGGAAACACCTGTTAAAGGAAAAAGAAAAGCATGCTAAATTAATTAGAAGTAAAATGTGGAAAGACTGATCCACAACTGAATCCAGGAAGCTTTTAAACCCACATTTATTTGCACAACAATCATAAATTCTGTGTGCTGTTTCGTAAACATAATTTATTCAAACTCACTGAAAAATGTATTTTATCTATATTTTGACTTTTGAAAAAATTATACTATTCTTAGAGTTTAGTTTTTAAAAGTAAAATAAAAACATATTGGCCAAGAATATGGATAGACATATTTATAAAAGCATCCTCCAAGATTATTAATAAATGCATGAGTTACTGCTTTGGACTTCACAAGCAGTAAATTATCAACTCCTATAAACAAAATTCACAAGACTGGCCAATGATATAGTTGTTAGTTTATAATTCATGGAAATCACTTAAGTAACTTATTTCTTTTTAGATTCTACTCTAATTTATAGAACATGTTAAGTATTTTAACATCTTAAAGGCATCTGCTTTCCTTGTTCTAAAGTAGGATATCTGTGCTCAAACTGACCCCACCATCAGTAGATCAGTAGTGTCACACACACACACACACACACACACACACACACACACCAACCAGGTCTGATTCAATCTGTCTTTTGTTCTCTCACTTTTCCTTTTTCCTATATTATGGAAACAGCCTCATAAGATTTGCTTCTCTATGAACTGCTCTTTTGTGTTTTCTCTGGATCATAAGCTATTATATTATTACTGTAGAGTTTTAATAACACTCAATGACACTGATTTAGCCTAAAAGACACTCTGTCCTCATCCAAGAGATGCTAAATTATTTGAAGCTAAATAGCTACTTTGTTTCTCTTATCTTCAAATTTTCAGTGGGAGGAGGGCATTTGTCAATATAGAAGTCTCTGTTCCATGATAATTAGGAAAAAATGACACCAAGAGTAATAATGGGTTGGAGTCATAGGAAATGGAATCATGACAAATCTTTCCCCATTAAGTGTCGGTGTTATTGATAGCTTCCTTTAATATTGTGTTTCCTGTGCTGGTTTTGTAGTTACCCAGCATAATTTTGACACTGGGTCAATTTCCAAAGTAAAGAATTTCTTATTAAAATAGAATTCACTCACTGGATAATCCAAATATAAGCACATACACAGTACCTAGTAGTGTGTGTCATTGAATACTTAAAAAAAAAAAAAGAGTTAAAAAGTTTAACTTTTTCTTTTTAGGATTTGAAAAAAAAATAGTTAAAAACAACACTCTTGCTGAATAACATTTAGAATCATTGCCAAATACTATTTTGTAGGATTGCTTGCCACTATTTTGCATTTTTTGATAGGTACTTCTTTCATAATATTACTGCATCAGGATTCGTATAGCTCCACCTAACAATGTCTTTATGCTATAATGGACTACTTCCTCTGATCCCAGAAGAGGCACAGACATCAATATAACAGTAATTTCATCTTGAAGAGATCTTATTTAAGAAATGATCTTTTAGAATCTAAATGTTTTCCCCCAAAGCAACGACCACTTTTACCTCCACACCCCAAAGCCCAAAGCCCAAAGCACTTATTTGACTTTATATAGGTGCTAATGATTGACTCTTTGACACAACTTTCCAGAGACTCCTTCAACTCCATAAGTACCCTGAAGTCTTAGAAACAGCAAGTTGTATTAGTATTAATGTTTTCCTGATTCTTACTAATTCACTATGAAATTTTCACTTCTAGAAGTTTAATTCTCCCATATGTGAATAACAATAATTGATGATGATAATAATTTTACCTCTTTGGTGTCAATGTTATAGTTATGAGATTTTTATGAGTTTATAAGGTAAGTTTGTAAAAACTTGTTTGCCAAAAGAGTGCCCTCAGACCAAGAGAGATTTGGTAGCATGTAGAAAGAATCACTTTGTTTTTCTAAAGCACACTTTACAAGGACAATTAGGCACCTTCAACATAAAAGGAGTAAATTCTCCTATCAGAAGACACAGAGAGGCTGAATGGATAAAAAATAATTAAAAATAAGATCTGACTGTGTACTGCCTACAAGAGACTCAATTTGTATTTAGGGATATATATATATATATATATATATATATATATATAGGCTGAAAATGAAGGGATAGAAAAAATATTACTTGAAAGTAGAAAGCTAAAGAGAGCAGGAATAGCTATACCTATATCAGATAAAATGGAGCTTAGGTCAAAAAATT
This sequence comes from Sciurus vulgaris, assembly GCF_902686455.1. Classification (NCBI taxonomy): domain Eukaryota; kingdom Metazoa; phylum Chordata; class Mammalia; order Rodentia; family Sciuridae; genus Sciurus; species Sciurus vulgaris. The sequence continues at coordinate 82,425,903 of NC_136470.1, read as the reverse complement.
GTAAAAAGAAGATCATTATGATAAAGGGGCCAGGTGATCAAGAAGGTATAATGACTGTAAACCCAATATTGAGCACCTAAATATAGAAGGCAACTATTAACAGATCAGAAGATAAAATAGTAGCAAGGAACTTCAATACTTCACTTTTAACAATGAATAGATTATCCACAAAGAAAATCAATAAGGACACATTGGACATGACCTACATTTTAAAGCCAATGGACCTACCAGACTCTATGACCATTACATTCAACAGCAGCAGAATACACATTCTTCTCCAGTGCACACAGAACACTCCAGGACAGAACCTATGTTAGGACATGAAACAAGTCTTAACAGGTTTAAGAAGGCTGAAATCATGTCAGGTTTATCTTTTCTGAACACAATGGTGTGAAATGAGAAGTAAAAATCAAGAGGAATACCAGAAAATTCATAGTCTTGTGTGGAAATTAAACAACATACTAATGGACAAACAATGGATCAAAGGGGAAATTTAAAGGAAGATATAAAATATCTTGAGACTAATAAAAGTGGAAACACAATACACCAAAGCCGATGTGATGCATCAGAAGTAATTCTAAGAATATTTACAGCAAGGAACGCCTACATTAAAAAGCAGTATCTCAAATAAACAACCTTGGGGATCTCAGTGACCTAGAAAAAGAAGAACAAATCAAAGTCAGCAGAAGGAAGTAAATAAAGATAAGAGCAGAAGTAAATCAAATAGAGAATTTTAAACATCTATAGAAATATCAACCAAACCAAAAGTTGTTGTTTAAAGAAATGCAACAAACTTTTAGATGGACTAAGAAGAGACAAGATTCAAATGAAAGACAAAAAGTGAAGGTATTGTAATAGATTCTTAAAAGATTAAAAGGGTCTTATGAAAGTAAATAAATAACAAGATGCCAAAGTTGAATAACCCAGAAAAAATGGCTAAATTCTGAAAATATACAGTCTACTACTACAGTTGAATCATGAAAAAATAGAAAGTCTGAACAGATACTAATCATTAAAGAGATTAAAGTAGTAACTGAAAACACCCCAACAATGAAAAGTCCAGCACCAAACGGTTTCATAGCTGATTTCCAGCACTTTCAAAGAAATTTAATACCATTTCTTTTTAAACTCTTCCAAAATATTGAAACAAATTTATTTTGATACCAGCATGACCCCACTACAATACCAAAATCAGATAAAACCACTCAAGAAAAAGAAATCTACAGGTCAATATCTTTGAGGAGTATAGGTCCAAAAATTCTCAAATAAATGTTAGCAAACCACATTCCACAGCACTTTTAAAAGATTATACAGCATACTGGGGTAAAATTTATTCCTGGGATGCAAATTTGGTTTAACATACACAAATCAATGTAGTACATCACATTAACTGAATGAATGCTAAAATCAAGTGATTATGTCAATAGATCCAGAAAAAGCATTTGATGAAGTTTAATACTGTTTCATGATAAAAATCTCTCAACAATTTAGATATGGAAGGAAATTTCAAGACAATAAAGCCCATTTATAAAACTTCCACAGATATTATAATTAGTATGAGAAAAAGTTGAAAGGTTTTCCTCTGAGATCCAGTGCAAGGAAAGGATGTTCACTCTCATCACAGGACTTATTAGCAAGGGCATGCAGACAGGAAAAAAAGAAAAGAAAAGAAAAAGAAAAAAATAAAAAATAAAAGGCATTCAAGTAAAAAAGAAAAAAGAAATTATCCCCATTTGCATATGACATAGCCTTATATGCAAAAAACCCTAAAAACCAAAAAGTAAAATCTATTGGAACCAGGCATGATAGTGCATGCCTGTAATCCCAGCAGCTAGGGAGGCTGAGGCACAAGGATAACAAGTTCAAAGACAGCTTCAGCAATTTAGTGAGGCCCTAAGCAACTTAGGGAGACTCTGTTTCAAAATAAAAATAAAATGGGTTGTGGATGTGGCTCAGTGTTTAAGCATCCCTGAGTTCAGTCTCTGGTACCACTAAGAGTAATAATAATACTACTACTGCTACTACTACTACTAATAATAAGAAGAAGAAGAAGAAGAACTGTTAGCATAAATTAATTTAGTAAAGTTTCAGCATATTATAACAACATTCAAAAATTAGTTGTATTTCTTTGCACCAATAATGACCTATGTGAAAAAGAGTTCAAGAAAATAATCTCATTTATCAAAGAGAATAAATTAGTGGGGAATAAATTCAATCAAGGAGGTGAAAATTCGTATATGATGTGAAAGAAAATTAGTAAGATAGAACAACTGGATAGGTATCTCATGTTCACAGAAGGGAAGAATTAAAATAATATACAAATATATAAATTCAACACAATATCTTTCAAAAATTCTATGGTATTCTTTCACCAAAATAGAACATTTGTATGGAGTCATCAAAGAGTACGAGTAGTTCAAGCAATTTGAAGCAAGAAGAGCAAAGCTGGAGAAATCACAATTGCCGATTTCAAATGATCTCACAAAGCTGTAGTAACCAGAGCAATAACAGACCTAGGGAAGAGAATAGAGCCCATAAATAAACCAAAATACAATATTAAAATGGCTTAATGGTGTAAGGGTAGTCTCTTAGATAAATGACATTGGGAAATATGGAAATTCACATACTGGGCCATACAGTTGTTCTATTTTAATTTTTTGGTATCCAAAAAACCAAAAACAAAAATCTCTTGTCTTTTCGATGGTATCCATTCCAACAGGTGTGAATGGTGTCTCATGGTGGTTTGGTTTGGTTTGCATTTCCTTGTGATATGGAGCACCTTTTCATGCACCTGTTGCTCACTTTTATATCTTCAGTATCACCATCAGTGTCACTAGCAGTGACAGTGGCATTTGGAATAGAAAAGAATACTGACTTTAAACGGATACAGTTCAAAGGAAACAAACTATTTGATTGAAAACACGATATTTGCCTTTCTTTTTCTAATTTTTTATCGTTGTTGATGGACTTTTATTTTTATTTATTTATGCTGTCCTGCGAATTGAACCCAATGCCTTACACATGCAAGGCAGTACTCTATCACTGAACTATGACCCCAGCCTTATTTGTCTTTCTAAAAGTTCTATTTTTAAGATAATTTATGTAACTGTAGAAGTTTTAAATAATTTTTAACTTGGAAAATGTCAGTCCTTTGAAAAGATTGAAGGACGTTGACCTATTGCTTTCTGAATATCCAAAGTTAGTTTTACCAATGAAAAATTTAATATAAACATTTAAGTAGGTCATAGGAACTTTTAGTGTAAAAGGTCCATTCACACTAGTGACTTTAGTGTCTTCTTGTTTCAAAAGTGCTCAGGGAGCATCTAATGCGCAATGCCTTCTTTTGGTAATCTTTATTAGGATTCATGTGGTAATCAACAACTGCTAATTAAGTGTTTATAGCCTCTAGTAGAGATGTTAATTTTGTGTTATTTTGACCTATTTTCCCACCAAAGCTCTTTATATTCTCAATTTAAAGTAGACATTATAATTAAAATGATTTATTGATGCTATTAAAGTTAATCCTGCTTGAAGAGCTCACTTCAGAGACCGTATAGGTTTGGGGGCGTGGGGGGACAATGGCACTAAGTGGCGTGTCTGTCTATGACTGCCTGGAGTGCAGCCCCTGGGGCTCAGTGGATAGGGAACTAGTGATCCATGTGTAGCCCTGCTTCTCTCCTTGCAAAAGCATCACCACAGGGTATGACAGGGTCCTGGCACTGTGCTGCTAGCCCCAGCTCTGGCGCCCCTTGATGGAATCACTGCTGCAACTTCTGAGATAGCCAGGCAGCAGCTTTACAGTCCACCCCCCAGCCCCGCAATGGAACCAGAAGGTTCCATTGCCTTCTCTTTCCCCTAAAATGCAAGCAGGCGCTATAACCCTTTAGGAGACAAAATCAATGAGGGTGATCTAATTGTAGAAGTTGAAACTGATAAAGTATCTTGGATTTAAGAGCCTGGAGGGATGTTAAATGGCAAAGATCATTGCTGTTAGAAATGTTCCAGTTGGAGCCATCATCTGTATCACAGTTGGAAAGGCTGACAATATTGAGGCCCTTAAAAATTATACATTGGATTCCTCAGTGGCACATACCCCAAAATCAGCCCCGGCGACTTCTGGTCAGGCTTCTGGTAGCTCATATCCCACTCACACTCAGGTACTTCTTCTTGCCTGCTTTCCCACCATGACCATCAGAGATGAGGGGGAAAGTGGGTGAGAAGCTAAGTGAAGGAGACTTAGAGGCAGAAAAAGAAAGTGACAAGGTCACTATAGGTTTTGAAGCACGGGAAAAAGGCAAAAATCCTGATTCCTGCATATGCTGATTATAGGCCAACTGAAGTAATTGATTTAAACCCAGGAGCACCACCACCTACCCAACCCTGGGGGTCACTATTCCTCCAACTTCCCAATCTTTAGCTCCTGCATCCTCAATCTGTTTTCCAGCTGCTCTTGCTAGATTAAAGGAAAGGGTGTTTGTTAGCCCCCTGGCAAAAAAGAAAAGTTGGCAGCAGAGAGAGACTGTACACCATTAAAAGGAACAGGATGAGATGGCAGAATCATCAAGGTCATTAACTCTTTGATGCCTAAAGTTGCTCCTGCCCCAGTACCTGCTGTGCCTCCCTGGAATCCAGGGGTGGCATCCCATCCTACAGGTGTCTTCACAGATACCCCAGTCAGCAACCTGGGTTAACAGTAGTTAACGCAATTGAAGCAAACCATATCTCATTATTACCTTTCTATTGATAAAAATATGGGAGAAGTTTTGTTGGTATGAAAAGAACTTAATAAAATGTTAGAAGGGAAATGCAAAATTTCTGTCAAAGACTTCATCATAAGAACTTCAGCTGTGGCATGTTTAAAAGTTCCTGAAGCAAATTCTTCTGGGATGGACATGGTTATAATACCTGTAGTCGGTGTGGCAGTCAGGACTGCTGCTGGACTTACCACACCTATTGTGTTTAATGAACATATAAAATGACTGGAAACGATTGTTAATGATGTTGTTTCTTTAGCAGCCAAAGAAAGAAAGGGTAAACAACAGCCAAGAGAGTTCCATAGTGGCACTTTTCAATCACCAATTTAGGAATGTTTATGAGTAAGAATTTCTCTGCTGTTATTAACCTACCTCAAGCATACATCTTGGCAATTGGTGCCTCAGAGGATAAGTTGGTTCTAACAGATAATGAACAAGGATTTGATGTGGTCAGCCTGGTGTCTGTTACACTCAGCTGTGATTATTGAGTCATGGATGGAGCATTTGGAGCCCAATAGCTTTCTGATTTTAGAAAGTACCTTGAAAAACCTATCACCATGTTGTTATAATTACCCCCCAAATTTCTCTACTCTTCCAGGTAAGATTGGTTCATTCTTATCAAGATATTTATATGTTATTAAACAAGTTTTAAAGTTAACTAGTTATTTTTAGTCTGTCTAGATAAGTTATTCATAATGGGCATTACTGAATTTTTTTTTAAATTCCATTATACTCAAATACTGTGCACACTGAATAATTAAACACCAGATTTTAGGCCACGTATGCCTAGTTATGGGGCATGTGACCTAATCTGAAGATAAATATTTTCACTGGTAGATATAGGATACATCTAAATGTGGTTTCCTAGAGACAGGTAACTTGGATAAAACCATACAGTTTGAAATTTGTCTAAAATTGCTTGCCCATGAGAACTCAAGAAAATTGCTTCTCTTAGGAGAAGTGTTTGAAATAAATCAAGCTATACTTTGGAATTTAGCCCTAGTTTGAATTTTGCTATTACAAGACCTTGGTTTTGATTTATCATACATGGGAGGAGTAGAGAACTTCAAGGAAAATAACTGAAACTATAAGAGTCAACATTTTTTATACCTTTTTACCCAATTTTTCTTTACTGTTCTATGAATCTCTAAAGAAATGATTTTCCCCTCTTCAGATAAACATATAAATATAAACCAGCATCTTGGTATAAATGAAAATTTTTGTGGATATGTATTTAAACAACTATATAATTCTGAAGCAGACTTCTGCAACTACTTCTGAATAAAAGAGCATGCTTATAGAATTTAACAGAAGTTAAGAAGTTGTATAGGTAGAATTTTCTAAGATCAACTGATAGTTAATTGCAAGTTAACTTAGCAGAATTTATTAATCAAGTAACTGGAAAACTGTATGGAATACTTATGGAATAAATGTACATTTGTAAACTATGGTTACTAAAGTTGGATATGTGCCAAAGTCTATTTATCAGTCTAAAAAGAGGAGAAGGGATGCACTGGTGAATTGTTTGGAACAACAATTGATGCCCTGTAGTCCCAGCTACTCAGGCACTGAGGCTGAAGGATCTTTTGAGTCCTCCAGCCTGGGCAATGTATTGATACCCCATCTCAAAAAACAAACACAAAACAAATGATACCCAATAGGAAATGGTAATTTCTGTTTGTGTTAAATAAACACATATTGAAAAGTGTTCTTTCCACCCCAGCATTGTTTTATATAAAATAAGATAGCCCTAAAATCCTGTTTGCAAGAAAAAGTTAATTATGGCTACTCTATCAGCTTAAATACATTTTTCCATTTTATTATGTTTTACCTTTCTTGTGCAGGGAAGGAAGACATATCCAGGATAACAGAAATGAATTAGGAACATTATCCTAGTTCTAGACTCTCTATTGAATTGACATGTTTTAAGGAATATTTGGAATAATGCTCATCTATTTAAAATAAACTTTACTAGTGCTTCCTTGTAAAAATTTAAAAAATACATAATAAAAAGTAAAATTAACCCCGTGAAAATGTATTAATGTATAGATTTACCTACCTTTGGGAATTACTGCCTGAGCTAATTTTTAAATTTCCACATTCATTCATTCCTTCATTAATGAGCCAACAATCAGTTTAAAGGGGTAAATAAAGCATACATACACACACACACACACACACACACACACACACACACACACACACACACTTTACTGAGCTGCATCCTCAGCTCTCGTAATTCTTATTCATCCAGCCACCTTCATTCATACCCAAGAGAAATGAAGAGCAGATACGCATAACACTTCGGTTGAAAGATTAACTGCATAAATGGGTTAATCATTTCCCTCACCAAAAAGTGAGCCTGCCTCCCATTTTTTTCAGTTTGTGTGGGGATTTTATCTTTTTCCAAAGCCTCCAACTCATACTGGGTTTAACACTCCATTAAACAAGGGAAATAAAATCTTGCCTTTGCCAGATAGTTTGCAAAATTACCCCTCCTGCAAAAGAACGAAAGGGAAAGCAATCAAAAGACAGCAAAAGGTGGAAAATATAGGTAACTATTTGTTCCACATAGTCAAAATTCTGTACCTTCGAGAAAGCGACATACCTTCTAACCACAATGGACATTTCAGAACAAATATTGACAAATATTTTCCCATCAATTAGTGACATTTTGTGGAGATAAGCAGCTCCTGGCTTCCAGGTCTTGCTATCAATAGGACACAACAAGCTATAGCATGTACTCTTCAAGAAAAAGGAGACCCAGAAAGTAGTATTATTTCCAAAAAGTTTACAAGTATGTAACTAGCTTTTTTACCATGCAGAAACTTAATGAAATCTACATAGGAAATATGGTGACTTCCCTGAAGACGCCAAGGAAAAATCAACAAATGTAACAGTGATGCATAGTGTTTAACCATTTGCCATGTAATTCTCTAATAGCCGTATAAATGTTAAGTCATTTAATCTTCACAACATACGAGGAGGTGCTATTATTGCCACCTCCTCTTTACAACTGGTAAAACTGAAACAAAATATTTAGTAACCCGTCCAAAGGTCTCACAGCTAGAAGGCAGCAGTCTCAAAATCCAGGTACTTTGGTTTTATGTTCTATGCGTTTAACTTCTATTCTGTATAAGAAATAAATATGATAGATACTTATGTTTTAAAAAATTAAACCTCTGAAAATTCTGAGCTAAATTAGTTGATAATGTTTCTCTGAGTTGTGCTCCTAGCCAATCAGATTGATAAAATATGTGTCAATCACTGTAGATAAGGAACAGAGAATTTACAATAAAATCTAAGAGACAAATGATTAACTAGTCTGTATTAGAGGAGCCAGATGAAATTTAGTGTCATTATACTGAGGCATTCTATAATGTGAGAGGTCCCTCTTCGAAATATTTGACAACAGAAATATTTGATTTATCTCAGATACTTAGTTAAGCTAAAAGTCCAGAATTTGGTGAGAGGCTTAAAATCACAAACAGGTGGTAAACATTTGAGTGGTTTGGTAGAGAGAGCACAGATTAGAAATCTGTGGATTTCTTTCACTAACTAATGTCTGGGAATTTCAGTTGCTTTTCACATGAATATATAAAGCTATTTCCCCACATTTATTCATTTTTGTTTGGTTTCATAGATCCTTTATTTTAGGTGGCATTTAGGTAAGAATGTGTATAGACATAGGAATCTATAAAGACCTATGAGTATTATCAGTATCCTCACCAGGGCCGTTCATCATTTTTGTTGCTATACAACAAAACTCTAGTCAGCTAGTATGTGTAAGAAAACCCACAAAAACCATGCCGGACACAGAAATCACATAAGGGAGTTTATTAAGCAAACAGTGTCTCCCTGCAGGGTAAGAGAGAAAATGAGAGGAAAAGAGAAAGGGCGCACGCTAGAGAGAGTGTGAAAAGCGAGGAGGAGAGAGAGAGTGAGTAGGAGAGAGAAAGCATGAGAAAAGATGGTGGGGAAGCTATCCTAATGCAGTTGAATTCCGCCAGGCTAACAGGGAAGAATAACGGAGAAGGATACTTGCAAGCTGACTGATGAACCAATAGCCAGCTTGGATGTTCACAGACCAACAAGTAGTTGGGAGGCAGGGAAATGGCTGCAGCGGAAAGGGCGGGGAGAGCAGCTTTCAGACTAACAAGCTAGGTTGTGATGCAGTGGAAAGAGTGGGGGAGCAGCTGTGTATTACAGTATGGACTCTTGTTTACAACTTTAAAGTAGAATTCATGTGAACAAAGAGAAAGATGGAGGGAATATTTACATGTTAAAATCATCCCCAGGGTTTTTATATTCAATTTACTTCCTACACCAATCATTAATTCACTTACTTCCTTATAATGATATTTAATCATTAATTCACTTACTTCCTTTTAATGATATTCAACTGCCTTGTGTTGTTGTAGCCCATCCAGGCAAAGACATATACAGAGCAGATTGTTAACCCCGTGATAAGCCCCCATATTGCAGATTTTCAGCAAAATAAGTACCAATTGTCATTTTTTTGTGTTTTTAAAATATTTTTTTATAGTTTAATAAATAATTCTCTTAATGATTGCAGATATGTAAGACTGGTAGTATTTGGAAACATCACAGTAATGGTGGTTTTCCTGATTTAATAAGGAGTGTAAAACTGCTGTCAAATCAGTAAGATCTCATTTATGCATCCATCATTTTCAGGATTATTAGTAACCTGGGTGTATTTCCCCCAAATAACTTCACTCCTTATGTTAGAAGGCACAACTCACTCACATTCATTTCAATGACTGTACCTTTGGTAATAACACCCAAAGTTGTATGTAGTGGGGATGAAGAAATCTTTTTCACAGCAAGTATTGGTAGACAAAATGTGTCTTTCAGTTTAGGATGTGTTACATGGGCCTTCATGAAACATAAGCCCATTGGCCTAATGAATCTTTCATATTTAGGGGGTTTTCTTGTAAAGCCATCTCCAACCAAGCAGACTTTAGTAACCATCCTCTTCAGGCCTTCTTTTTTCTCTTCCCTGTTTGGATCACTTTTAATACTTCTGTTTCTCCCCAAGGACAAACTGTGGAAAGGAGGACTTCCCATTTTCTCGCCTTCTCTTTTCGTTTTGTTGTTGTTGTTGTTGTTGTTGTTGTTTAATCATGTTGGAAAGTACTTTCACTTGGGTCTGTCCCTCCTTGTCCAAGAGATGGGCAGGTACTGCTCCCTGTGGAGTCTTTTCATCGTTCTTTTGTTTGGTGTTTCTCATTTCATGCATCTGGATAGTCCTTTTCATTTGTATTTTCTCAGCATGGCGCTGTTTATGGGAGAGCTTAGCCTTCAGGTCAATCTGGTTTTTTTTTTTTTTTTTTTTGCCTTCTTTGAATGTTCATGAGCCTCACAACTTCCCTTCTTTCTCTCTTTGTCATGGTAGTTCAAACAATGTCCATAGCCTCTATGGTGTAATCCAATATGTTCATTTTGTGGCATGGCAACAGCCTCAGAGCTGCCGGATGATGGAAGCTCTCAATTTTCACATATCAAAGACCCAGGAACAGACTCCGTGTAGCGTGGAACAGGAAAGAGTACCAATTGCTATTTTAGGATTTTATTTGTTCTAATTAGTTATACATGACAATAGAATGCATTTTGATACACCATACATAAATGGAGTATAACTTCTCATTCTTCTGGTTGTACATGATGTAGAATCACACCTGCCCTGTAATCATATAGGTACATAGGGTATACCCTTCCTACCCCCTTATACCCTTCCCTCCTTTACCTCCCCTCTACCCAATCCAATGTACCTTTATTTTAACTTGGCGATCCCCACTAATTGTGAATTAGCATCCACATATCAAAGAAAACATATGGGGGAGATTGACTTATTTTGTTTAGCATGGTATTCTCTAGCTCCATCCATTTACCAGCAAAAGTCATCATTGCACTCTTGTTTAATCAATCGCCATTTTAAAACACTTAAGCCCTTGGAGTCTGATTCTGCAGAAATAGGTAACTGACACAACACCTAAACTAACTAGTCGTGGTCATTATTATCATTTTCTTCTTTCCTCCTTTTCTCTGTCCATTCATTCCTTTGTCCTTTCCTTCCTTCCTATGCATCAGGGATTGTTAAAGGCTCTAGAGATACAAAATATATAAATAAAAATATTCTCTCAAGCAGTTTGTAGTACATTCTGGAATATTAACATGTCAATTCAAAAATCAGAGCTACCCTTTTTAAGTGTTACAGTAGTGCTTTTGCCTAATATGCAAAAAGAACTATGAGGAGGTTCTAATGACACATTTCATTGGCTAAGTGGTAAAGATTTCATAGCAGCTAATATTTTCTGAGTGTCTATGATATGCAGGCACTATTCAAACCATTTTTAATATATCAACAATTAAACTTTCCCATGAGATTCATGTTCCCATGTTTCCCATTACAACTCTGCATTAGATCCTATTTGTTACTCTATTTTATAGTCAGGAATACTTAACCACCTGTAAATATACAGAGAAATTTAATAATCTGATCAATCTTAAAGAGCTAAGAAATTACTGAAATTAGAACCCCAGCTATCTAACTTAATGATTAGGTTATGCTGTAAGAAGCGATGAGGCTTGGCTTTACAGGCACAGGAAGCTTATAAGGAGCCATTGAGGTGACTGTATGTTTGGGGGTGGAGGTGGATGGCGTGAAGGCAACAGACATGCTGTGCCACTCAGAACTCCCTTTAAGGTACAAGCCTGGGATTAGTTTACAGCTACCAGCCATTTGTTCCTTTAGGGTCTGCTTCAGCTTGTGAGTAGTGGTCATTCTGGTCATTCTCTTTCCAAGGCAGCCCTGGTCAATGAAATGAGCTAAGTAGCTCCATAAAGACTGAGTCAGGTTTTCTCCAACTCCTGCAGGATTCCCAAAGGCTGTCAAGTCTGCATCCTGCTCAGACCTGTCTCTTCCCTTTTCCTTTCAAAAGTGTCACTACCCAATAAAAGTTTCCCACTTCCAATTCTTTTAACTGACTTTTGTGAGAAAATTAGCATAGCAGAGAAGAATAGAAAGTCAGGCAGAGGCCAAATCAGCAAGAACTTTATAATTCCACTAATGAGTTTTGATTTATTTTTCCTGTAAGTTGATGATCTTCATATTATTTGGATTCTGAACATCTATTAGTAGAAAGTTTTTGACATATGCCTTCAATATATATTTGAATGCATTTATTTATAAATATATAGGCAGACAGACTAGTAGATTTTATGTGTTCTAAGTTAACCAACATATAAATGTTTAAAATTCAAAAATATAAAATTTAATAAAAATAGATATTCATATTTTTTGCTGTGATTCTTTTCATTTATTTCTTCAGTTGGTTAGGTTTTAAACTTACCAGTCATCCCTATTACTTTTCCTTCCCTAGTTACTAATCATTCCCATGTCTTGAACTAAACCACCACTCTGGTCACTTCCAATTAAACAGTAAATTCTTTAATATACATAATGGTCTGATAGTTTATCTTCATCTTTGCTGGATCATATCTATCTCTAAACTGGACTATCACAATAGTTTCCTAATTGACCTTGCTGTTTCCAGTACTTTTGTCTCCCTACTGTTTTTTTTTTTTTTTTTTTTTCCCTACCTATTAGTGAGGAGATTTTTAAAGGAGATTTTTTTTTAACAGTCACCTCCTGCTAAAACGTGCCAACAGTCTTTCAGTAAACATAAAATTCAAACTTCTCATAATTGCCTACATGATCTGTCTGTCTCTTCAAATGCATTTTATAATCTTTTTCTTTTCTCACCAATTGATTCACCTAAAATACCACTTGTCAGTTTCCATCCTTTTATGTGTTCTTCCCAACTGTATCAAAAATAAGTTGGCTATAGAAGCATGTCTGGGTTTATTTCAAGGTTCTAGTCCATTGATCTATGTGTCTACTTTTATTACAATATCATGCTGTTTGATTACTACATCTCTGTAGTATGTTTTGAAATCAAATAGCAAAATGCCTCCTGATTTGTTCTTTTATGCTCAAGATGTCTTTGGATTCTCAGGGATTTTCATGACTCCATAACAATTTTAGGACTGTTTTTTCTAGCTCTGTGCAGAATGCCATTAGTATTTTCATGGGATAGAACTGAATCTGTGGATTACTTTGGGAAAAATGAACATTTTAACAATATTGAATCTTCCAATTCATGAACAGGATGTCTGCCGGTGTGTGTGTTGAGGGGGCACAAGCATGTGCACACTCTTCAATTTCTTTCATCAATGTTGTATAATTTCCATTGTAGAGATCTTTCACTTCTTTGGTTAAATTAATCCCAGGTATGGTTTAAATATGAGATATCCCACAAAAGTGCCTGTGTTAATACAGAAGGTGAATGATTAGATTATGAGAACTATAACCTAATCAATAGATAATCTACTCAGTTCACTGTATTCAGTTGCTCAAAGTTTGCAGATCCAAGAGAGCCCAGTTACTGCTGGAGCTGGTGGCAGACAATGTTATCCATGAGATGCTGGTTTGCAGGTATGCAAGACACTGGAATTAGGAGGTTATGGAGGCTTCCACAGAGATTTCAAAGGAAGGTGTGGGTGGGCAGGTAAAATGTAGGAGTATTAAAATCCCTACAGGCATCCCCTGAAAAGGTGATGCATGAAACTGTGAAAAGGAAGTTGAGTTCCAGTGGAGACCCTCTGGATTAAGAGATGCCAGTATCATGGAAAGTAGTCTAAGGAGAGCTGTTGGCTGTGGATAGATCAAGCCTAAGAGAGGGGTCAGGTGGATTCCAACAGGCAAGACCATAGGGGCTAGGCAGCCCAAACCCTTTAGAAATCACATCTTGCCATCATGTTTCCCAATGCTCAACATAGATATATAGGACTTGTTTGCCCAGTGAGGTTTTGGTCCCATTTCTTCTTTCTATGCCCCTATTCCTCCTTTTTGTAATGGAATGCTTACTCTGTGCCATTATATATTAGATGAATGTAATTTACTTTTTATTTTAAGGGGCTTGCAGTCAAGAATTTGCCTTATGTTTTAGATGAGGATTTGGACTTGGGCTTTTGAGCAATGCTGGAACTGTTCAGACTACTGGGACTCCTGGAGATGGCTAAATGCAATTCATATTGGGAGCCATGGGCAGAATATTATGTTTCTCATATGATATGCTCCCCAAAATGTCCTTTGTTAATGTAGGAGGTTAAAGTATTAGATTATGAAAGCTGTAACCTAATAAAATGATTAATCCATTTGATGGATTAATAATTTTAATGGAATACCAGATGATAACAGTAGGCAGGTAGGGCAGGTAGGGCACGACTTAGGGAGGTGGGTCACTGGGGACATGCCTTTAGGGATTGTATGTTTTCCCTGTGGTCTCTTTCTCTCTCTCTCTCTTTCTCTCTTTTTCTGTCCCCCTTTCTCTCTGATTTTGGACTGCCATGAAATGAGTAGTTTTCCTCTGATACACACTTCTGCCATGAGGTTCTGCCTCCCCTCAGGACCAGCATGGATAGAGTCAACCCACAATAGACTGAACCCCTGAAACTGTGAACCAAAATAAACTTTTCCTCCTCTCAGATGCTCTTGTCAGGTATTCAGTCCCAGGAATGGAAAGCTAAAAATTTATTTTTATTTCTTTTTTTCTGGTACTAGACATTGAATCCAAGAACACTACCACTGACATACCTCCCAACTTCTTTTTTTTCTTTTTTAATTTTGAGACAGAGTCTCATTAATTTGTCAAGGCTAGCCTCAAACTGTGATCCTCCTTCCTCCTAATCTATTTGTTTGATTACAGGCATATACCACTGCACCCAGCTCAAATGATCATTTCTTATTCTGTCATGTCATCAGTTTCTCAATACTGCAGCATGTGTCCGAACCAGTGAATTTCATGGTTACATGACTATTGTCACATTTGCTATAAAGCGGTGAACACTTATGTAATGTGACTTTATGTAAGTGTCTATGTCATTGATCAGACACTAATTCCTCAAATAGTGGTGTTGAATGGTGCTCTGTGATTTAGGAATCTAAATAAAACCTATAATGTGTGTTAATCTCATTCAAAATGAATCGATAACCTCTCTGGGGTTAAAGAGATCAATATAATCAATGTGTCACAAAGTAGCTGATTGTATTGGAAAACTAGCATGTGCTGAGGCTCAGAATTGATTACTGTTGTTGGCAGATTGAACATTCAGCAATAGCAGTGTCAAACTTGATGAGCGAGACAGCCCAGGTCTTGTGGTTTATCAGTATTTTTAGTCTCTACCACATCCTTATCCTATCAATTCTCTGAACATCAGCCAAGAAATTTGCAGCTTCCTATAACTTCATGTTTATTTCTTATATAAGACAACTTTCTCTTTTTACTCAAAATAGATGAGCAAGAATGTCACTTAAAATGCTGCCTTGTGGGGAAGATTATTGTTTACTGTTGTTTTTCAGAACCACAGCTGAGTAGAAATGTGGTTCAATAGCAGTCATATTGGTTCATATTCATATACTTAGAAATCCCATCATGAACCAAGATTTTCCCTCCTCCATGAATCAGTCATAGAGGACCCTCCCTGTCAGGTATCCATGGGTAAAAATTGAAGGGCAATGTTGGTGCCATGATAGTGAATGTAACGGTGGTCTGGTCAATTAATTGTGTCACTTAATTCTGCTGTCTTAATTCCCATTCATGCTTAATACTGAATGTACCACTTCTGTTTAAAAACAGATTTGCTTCTGGGTCCACCAAAGCTCATGATTTGTGAATTTAACAGAGCACAGCTCATGATGGGATGCTCTGGGCACACAGTCACTTGGTGAGATGATTCATTTCCACCCAGGTCCAGTAGCATGCCAGGAGAGATTTTTCTAAAGGTACAAAAAATAAAAATAAAACCAAATCTCTGCTGCATATTTCGTGATCTTTCTCTAAAATCCCAAAAACCCCAGAGCTCTATGCATTTATTCTCCTTCTGAGACTTACTGACAACTCCACTTGATATCTTTTGCGCTCACAGATAACTCCAATGCCATTGAAGATAATTGACCACATGGTACAAGTGACAAGACCACCTTTAGCATAGACTAGACATCCAAGAAAGTCATTTCCTTCCTTAGTAACATTCAGAGCTTGCATCCTTATTATCCCATAAGTGTGTTAAACAGTGTTCCAAAGAATAATATGTTTCCTCTTTAACCTAAAAATGCTTGCCAAGTTTTGTTCTTTCCTCTTAAGTGGTAAGAGGGGTCAGATGCAAATTTTTTTCCTTATTTTGAAGGATGTGTATGAGTATGAGCAAGACCTAAAGATCTCTAAAAACTTCAGTCATGTCTTGAGTTTCTTGATTTTTCCTAATATACTGAGGCACATATAACTGATCAAGTGCTCCAATATACTTTGTAATTCTTGTTTGAATGGTTTAATTAACATACTATGATATAACAATTCTATGTTCTGTGGAAAAACTAGATGTTCAAATCTTTTCCTACTATTTACTTAATTTTTCTTTCTTTGATAGAAAATGGGAGAGTATAGCAAGACCATAAATATTTGTTGTTCTCTGTCCCATGTGAAAGAAAATCACTTCTTATCTTCTGTCTTACTAAGGATGGAATATAATGTGTTCACCAGATCAATGCAAGCATACAACTTACATGAGGCTGTGCTAACCTGATTTAGCAAAGACACCCCATCTCCCACAACAGATATAATCTGTGTTTCATTATTGAGTTTCCATAAATCCACTGGTATCACCAGGATTAATCTGGATTTTCTAGAGGCCAAACTGTTAAATTCAATGCAGATGTCATGAAAACTAACTATCCTTGCCTGCTTTAATTCTGTACTCTAGTCTCTGCCATTACCCCAGAATGTGTTATTTTTTTTAAGACTTTCACTTGGACTTTCCACTAATCAGTTTTATCTCATTAGCCAATAAACCAGGATTTGGGTGGATTCATTTCAAATAAACATATGTGGATCAAGAAAATGACCACAGTCAGATATGGGGATCTAGTGGTGCTTCTGTGAGTTGGAATTAGACAAAGACTCTTGCTATGGTTTAGATATTAGGTGTCCCCCGCAAAGCTCATGTGTTAGATAATGCAAGAAAGTTTAGAAGTGAAATGATTGGGTAATGAGAGCCCTCACCTAATGAGTGCATTATTCCACTTGAATGGATTAACAGGATGGTAGCTGTAGGAATGTGGGCTGTGACTGAGGGAGGTGAGTCACTGATGGCATGACTTTGGGGGTTTATATTTTGTCCCTAATGAGCAGAGCTCTGTTTTGAGGTATTAGTCTGGAGGCTAAGACCTGAACTGCTTTCCTCTTTCGCCATGATGTTTGACTTCATCTTGGGCCCAGAGCAATGGAGCCTGCTCTACATAGACTAATACCTCGAAAGTCATATGTGCCAAATAAACTTTTCCTCCTCTAAAATTGTTCTTATCAGGTCTCTGGGTCACAGTGGTGAAAAAGTCAACTAAAACAATTCCATCATTACCTAGCCCCATATGCCACCAATTTAACAGACAGATATAATGGCATTCAATATTCTTGAATATCCATACACATGTTGGTATCGATCCCTAGTTAATCAATGTCGACAATCCTTAAAATGACTGGGTATTTTTCTTACCTAGGATATAATTACCAAATAGTAAATCATTGTCCCACTATACATTCCCACTGGTATTGTAGGACTTTCATCATGAGGATGCAACTGAATCAGTTCCAGTTTTGAGAATTGACCAAGGGATTTACATTTCCCAGTTTTATAGCATCTCCAATATCGGCCCTTACCTCCAAAGGACAGCCACTACTGAACAATGTAGTGCAGTTTTGCTAATAGGTAATTACCAGAGTGAATGGAATGTTCTCCAGACTATTCTATTGCTCTCTCTTTCTGTCTCTCCAATGAAATATATATTTCAATGTATCTTTTGTGTACTCCAAAATGCACTCCTTTATATTCTCACCACTTTGTGTTGCCAGTCACTTCTTTGGTACATATTTTATTTTAGGTCTTTTTTCCTAGGACCACTATTGCATTAGAACTCCTCTGGGTTCCTTGGATATAAAAACTGAGAGAGATTTGTATGCAGAAGTTGTAATAGGAACTAGTCTTGGGGAAATCATCTTTAAAGAACAAATTAACCTAATCAAATCTGGCAGTCAAAAGGGAGGAAAAGATTGAGAATGAATGAGCAGAATAGCAACTCAGTGAAGAAATGGGAGCAAGTAAGAAAGCTAGAGAAGAGTAAACATCTAACAAAAAGGTATAGAAGTATTTATGGGCATTTCAAACATTTGATATTTTTAGAATTTAAGTTGTGAGGCAAAAAAAAAGAATGAAATAGTGAAAGATAAATTTGGATGAGGATTCAGAGACCTGAACATTGAACTTAAAATGTTAATTTTCGCCAGGTGGGGTGGCACACACTTGTAATCCTAGCAGCTTGGGAGGCTGAGGCAGGAGGATTTCGAGTTCAAAGCCAGCCTCACAAAAGTGAAGCACTAAACAACTCAGTGAGACTCTGTCTCTAAATAAAATACAAAATATGGCTGGGGATGTGGCTCAGTGGTCAAGTGCCCCTGAGTTCAATCCTGGGTACCCAGAAGAAAAAAGAAATCTTAAAATTTACCATTGTAAATAATGGGTTAGAAAGTGAAATGATCAAAATTGCATGTTGCATAATTCTGGCAGCTATAGGGAGAAAAGATTTGAGAGGAATTATACTGCAAGGTAACTAGTTAGGGAAAATAAATGTATTCTGCTTATCACCTATACCATGTATTATAATTAGAATTGATCATTTTTTTACTTCTGTGCTTTTATACTATCCAAGTTTACTGAAAATTGTTGATTTTTGTTTAGGATTTTGGATTTGTTTTGTTTGCTTGTTTTGTTTTGTTCTTGTTGTACTAGGTAGGCCTCAAACCAAGGGATTCCTCCATGCTAGGCAAGTGCTCTACCACTGAGATATACTCCTAGACCCCTATTTGTTTTCTTAAAACAGCTACTTCAATCTGTCTTATGTCAGTTTAATTCAAAATTACTATAAATAACTACTAGTCTTTCACTTAGAATTGTACTACCTTGCTAGGCACTGGAGAATTAATGAATATATATGTTGTGTATATATATATATACATATATGTATATATATATATATATATTTCTTTTTAACTTCAGTTTAACTTTTGTAATACTATATAACTGAACTATTAACTTGGAAGTTACCAATGCCACATTTAATATCTAATTCATCTCTAACTTACTGGCACACTTTACACATTTTAACTTTGGATTTTTAAAAATATTTTAAGGTATATGATAAATGAGTAAACATTCAATAATTTCTAGAGTAATCTACAAAATAAGATGGTGAAGAAGAAGGAGAACAGCAACAGCAACAACGAGAATATAAAAATTCACTTTAGGAGCTATAGGGAATTATAAGAAACACCTCATTAATACAAAAAAGACAGAAAAGGAGAAAAAAATGGAATGAATTTAAAATGCAGTGAGAAAATGTCAGACATATACTGAACATAGTGTACAATGTCAATGATAGAAAAAAAATTTAAAGGCAAAATTAGTAAATAAGACTGGAGGCCAGAACAATGGTCACCTTAGAAATGAGGATAACTTGACTGGGGTGAAGCATGAGGTCATCTTTTTCATAGTGTTTTTGCCACCCTGATGATTATGTGGTATAAAAATAATCAAAATGGATGTATCTGGACCCATAATATTTGTGTGTTTTACTATAGAATTGCATTTTTTTATTTGTTGTTGCGTTAATGTAGTAGACTTTCTTTGACCCTTTGCGACCTCAGTTTTTAAGTGGGAAGTCACCATGGATTTTCCCTGAAATCCATCTTCTCCCACCATACCAAGTGCAGTCATCCCAAGGTTTGGCACATATCCTCAGGTGGATGCTGGCTGAGTTATCATGTATCCTCAAGGGTTTCCAGCTGGTTGGCTTGTATGTTCCTTATCATATTCCTATATTAATGTTACCTTAAAGTAAGCTTTCAAGATGTGTATGTGGATGTGTATATGTAACTACTTGTGTGTATGTATGTTTCAAATATATATTTTATCTAGCGTTTCAGTTGCTTCAGTCATGAGGGCCATTCCAGGTATTTAAGCTGCTATCTGATAAAATGTAGAAATGTCTCTCTTTCTATTACTAATTTTTTCTATGCTTTCCATCTGTTGTATAGAATCTAATGGAGTAGGTTTTTGTTTTGTTGATTTTTTAATTTCCGTGAACACTGGACCCAGTTTATTCTGCTGATCTACCACTTAGGCTTCTGCTCCTCATTCTTCTAACCTTCCCAGCAATCCTGAATCCAGAACCAGACCTTATATTTTTATCTTAGAACTTGTATTAGTCCATTTTTTTGTCACTTTAATGAAATGCCTGATGCAGGATTCTTTATAAAGAAAAGGGGTCGTTTAGCTCACAGGGCTGGAGGCTGAAAGTTGGAACAGGATGGCACTGGCTCTGGCAATGGGCTCATTAGCTGTATCACATCGTGGCAGATGGCAGAAAGATGGATCGCATGGCAAGATAGGACACACAAGGGAGCAAGCGAGAAGAGGATTTTCACAGCAATTGAATTCAGGATCCCAAGATAACTACCTAATCTCTTCCAAGGACAGTGTCACCAAAGACCTCTTACCAGGCCCCACCTCTTAAAGTTACCACCCCCTTTTAACATCACCACATTGGGAGCCTAGTTTACAGCACAGGAAACTGTGGGATAAACTCAAACTGCAGCAAAGCTTTTGAAAGAAGGAAGCCAGAGGGCAGCTTTTATTAACTGATAAGTGACTGCATATTTTCTAATCATGGTTTTGTATTTTTTTCTTTAGTATCTTGCCTTTTCATACATTTTTTTTTCATTAGATTTAAAACTGGTTTGCAAAAAGTGAAAGTTTTTCTCACTGAAGTTTTATTCAATAATTGCAGGATTTTTATCTCTTTTAATCAACTCTTCAACAGTTTTTTTTTTTTTTTCCTGAACTGCTAATGATTTTTCCTAGTGACTATGTCACTATTTTCAAAACAATCTATTGTTCATCTAAACTTTGAATTTTTTTCAATTAAATCTTTCTTGGAAAATGATTTTAAAATAACTCTTCTATATGTGTAGAATTTAAAATATTAGTTTTATTAATAACATGAAATTAGGTGCTTTTTTATCCTGTTCCCTAGCTCAGATCTCATCATTAGTTTCTAACTGACTTTGGTTACTTGCTAAATCAATAGAAATAATCAAGGATTTGAGTGTAAAAGGTATTTGACTTAAAATCTAGAGGCTAGTCATGACTTATGATAGTTCAATAAAAATAATTAAAAGAAGGCTTACTGAAAATAAAGAGATCTGGCAAAAAGAAGAATTAACAAGTAAGGCAGAGCTGACTAGCTGCTGTAGATCTAGGTGGAGGGCAATTCTGAATAAAGTCAGTAATCTAATAAATGGAACCAAAAGAGTAGCTGCCAGGAATAGCCCAAAGCAGGCATCAGTACTGATGTTAGAAGCTGTCAACACCAGCTAGGAACTGCTTTTGCTGAGGAAAACAGCTCTCAAACCAGCAAGAGCCCGCAGGCACACACCACTTCCTGATAAAACAATTATTAAGGCAGAAAAATCAAAACTATATTAAGTACCACTTTGTAACATTAGAATAGCTATTTTCAAAAATAAATAAGTCATGGGAAAGTTTGTGGAGAACTTGGAACTCCTGTATATTACTGGTCCGAATGAGAAATAGTACAGCTGCTGTGGAAAATATAGGGTGCTTCGAAAGTTAAACATTAAAGTTCTAGCAATTCTACTTCCGCGATATACCCTAAAGAATTGAAAGGAAGAATTTGAGAAATGTTTTTACACTCATATCATTATTTTACTCTAATAGCATTATTTATAATAGTAAGAAAAGGAAGCAACCCAAGTGTTTATCAATAAAAGAAAAGATAAATAAGACATGGAATATATATACAATGGAATATTACTCAGCTTAAAGGCAATCATGACATAGCCACATGAATAAATATTGACTACATTATGCTCAGTGAAATAAGCCAGTCACAAAAGGAGAAATATTGCACGATTTTAATTATTCAGAGAGCATAGAATAATCAAATTATGGGGACATAAAGTAGAATGGTGGTTGCCAGGAACTAGGAGGAAGGAGGAATGAAGGGTTAATGACGAGAGTATACAAATTTCATATAAGGAAAATAAGTAAGTTCTTGAGATGGATGATGTTGACAGTTGTGCAACAATCTGAATGTATTTACATCACTGAATTATACACTTAAAATGGTTAAAACGGTAAATTTACACATATATTATATGTATTTTTTTACTACAATAAAATTATGTTTTAAAAATTTAAAGTCCATGATCAAAGAACTAAGGAAAAGTGCATATGACCAAAAAGGCCCCACACCAAAAATATTGTTTATAAATAAGGATAAGGAAATAAGTAAACAACAAGTTAATGCGTAATTTGATGGGGTTAAAACATTAAGTTAATAAACCTAACGAGAAACTTATCTCGTCTTCCTTAGTTGCTTCAGCATTTCTCTTGGCAAGATACTTTACATAAAATAAGGGTTCAGAACATGCTTGTGATTCAGTAAGAGTTTAGTAAGAAAGACTTCTCTGTGTGCCCAGCTCTGTGTTCTGTGCTGCAGAGAATGCGGGAAAAAAAAAAAAAAATCGACTATTCCTAAGAAGTATTAAGATTTTGAGATGTTTGCATACTACCATCCCACATATGGTAGAATTGTAGGCAGAATATTTCTTGCCACCTGTTTTTCATTTAAGTTCCCCCAAATTGTGTGGAAATCCTTTTCCGAGGGTAAACAAAACATTGACATAATTACACAATACTAAGTTGTTATCCTTCATCAATTGTCACTAGCACCTTTACACTAGAAGCTCCTAAAAAAAATAAAATTGAGTAAAGTTTAAAATTGATTTTGTGACCAGGGTGCTGAGTCTTATGATCTCATAAAACAAAAATGTTCCAATAATTACATCTGGAAACCAAATGATCAGAACAATAGCCTGTCAAGTGCTGTACTCTATAAATCTAAATAGTCAATGTTATTTCTGAATATGCACAAATACACAGACAGAGAGAAATTATGCATATATGATCCTTGTCTGATCTTCTTTTTTCCCTTAGGTGACAAACAGACACATTTTTGTTTATAGATTTTTTCATAGGAAACAAACACTACCTAGAAAAAGCCTCTGAAAAGAAAGGTTTTTCTTCTCCTGGTTATTTCTAGCCAGCCTATCAAACATAAACTTTCTTCTCCCTAAGGCACAGTTTTGATAATGTCACTGTTCTGCAGACACTGTCAAGAGTAACCAACTGCCAAATAAAGCCCCAAGCCTCTTACTCAAACAGTCCAGGTCCCGTGGAAGTCTACAAATTCCTTTTTAAATTACCTTGAACTATTTTTCTTTATCCGTCCTCCTCTCTAAATGGGACAGACAACTTACTCTTCCAAGAAAAACCCTAAAATTTCCCTCTCAAGACCTGTTCTTATGCCACACTTCCTGACTGAAGTACAACTCCAAGGTCCACACTTGTACTTCCAAATATATTAGAAGCTTCTTGCTTAGCATTATACTACACAACAGGAAGGAGATTTACATATTTTGATGGGTTTTCCACCATTTGTTTATTGGTGAATACTAAATGCCTTGGTGGTGTTTATTAAAAACTTACAAAAAGCAGACATTTCAGCTTCTTAGGAATCTAGAAATTGCTATTCTGCATCATTGCTACTCCTAGGAATCTAGAAATTGCTATTATGCAATCTAGAAATTGCATATTCATGCATCGCTATGTAAATGTGTTTTTCTGGAAATAGATTATTAATTTAAAAGTTTGTTTTATTGTCCTCTTATTTCTTCATAGGTACTCTGACTTTCAAAATGTGCCAAAGAATTTTTTGCACAAATGTTGTTTATTCCATGAGCATTTACTGAATAACTTCTACATACTTCAAATTATAGGAGGCAATGGGAAGTGATAAAGAAATACAGAAGTTATTAAGAATTTTCATTCTTTTGGAATAATGAAGCATAACTATAATACAAGGTAGAAAGTGGCCCATTATAAAAAGAGAAAGAAAGAGATGTTAAAAGGGAGAAGAGATTACTCCTGCTTGGGAGTATCCCAGAAATGTTCATGTTAAAACAAAATGTTTCCATTTGTCTTCAGCAAATGTAGACCACAATGGAAAAACATTAAGACAGCTAAGTATAAATCCCTTCAACATGGATCTGTTTCCATGGTGTCAATTCTATATGTTTATATAGATTTTTTTCCTGTTCTCATGAAGATTTTAATAAATCTACACATGCACAGCACTGAAAACCACATTTGCCACAAAATACCAAAGTTCTTAAACATCAGTGATTTGGAATACGTCTATGTATATTCCCACCCTAGAAGACTAGCAATCTTTAAAGATTTAAGGAAATGTTTTCAGATTATTCCACCTTTAAAACTATTGATGCTGGATCACTTCATCAGCATAACGTTGTTTCCTGGGTAGGAATATAAATTCTTATTTTAAAGACTAAATTCTCTTTCACAAAATGAAAGGGATAGAAATATGAATCAGCATTAGTTTGTTTCAGGACTACTACTGCCTTCAATATTTGTCTAGACATGCTCTAGAAGAGTGTTTTATTACTATAAATGAATACATGGATTTCTGTGGTTGAAAGGAAAAGGAACAAAGAAATCCTTCTCAGTTAGTGTTGCTATTAATGAAGGCTAAATAAACCAAAGTGGCAATTATTTGAGAAGTCAAGCAAAGCAATGGATTTTTTAAATAATAGATGTTTATTTAGTATCGACAAGGTGCCACAGTTGTAGGAATGGTACATAGAGCCATAAAAAAGACAAACAAATGTCTTTGAATATCTCATGTTCTAGAAGTATGCAATATGGATTATGGGAAAAGATAAGAAGTAGGAGACAAGAGGAGATTAATTACATTTGACTGATAAACAAATAAAATAGCAATTTCCAAAGTATAATTTCAAATAATGATAAGTGCTATAAAGAGGATAACTTAAGGTGATTTGATAAAAATGGAATTGGCAGTGACTTTAGATTAGATTAGTTTCATGGTCCAAAGTGAAGCCAGGAGCAGTGAGTGGTACATGCAGTAACCCAGTATTTCTGGAGGTTGAAGCAGGAGGATTGCAAGTTCCAAGGCCAGACTCTGCATCTTAGCAAGACCCTGTCTCAAAATAAAAAAAGGTCTGGGAATGTAGCTCCGTGGTAAAGCACCCCCCAAGTTCAAAGTCAAACACCTAAATAAATACATAAAATTTTTATGTTGAAATCTTAACCCCCAACATGATGTAGTAGGAGGTGAGCCCTTTCAGGATGTTCTTAGATCATAAGGCTAGAGCCTTCAGGAATGGAATTAGACCTCATAAAAGAGGCCCAAGGGACCTCATTAGGCCTTTCCACTAGGTAAGGACACAGCTAGAAGCCTATGAACAAGGAAATAGGCCCTCACTAGACACTAAGTCTGCTGATGCTTTGACCTGGGATGTTCCAGCATTCAGAACTGTAAAAAGTAATATTTGTTGCTTATGAACTCCCTAGTCTGTATTTTATTATAGTGGTCTAGGCTAACTAAGACAGACAGACACACACACACACACACACACACACACACACACACAGAGATTTTGAGCTTATGCCCGAGTTGCCAATTTACAAAACAAAATACCATACAAAAATCCAAGCAACAAAGCAGCAAAGGCAAGGACCCAAGGTAGAAACAAGCTTAGAGTATTCTAGAAAAAAAACAAGAAGGCCAATATAACAAGCATGATGACTGAGGTGGGGGTTGTTGCAAAATGAAATTTTAAGGATTGGTGTCATAATCAATTTTCTGTTTCTATACTGGAGCAACACAAACTGGGGGATTTATAAAGGAAAGAATTTTATTTTTAATTTCAGAGGCTGGAAAGGTGAAGACCTAGGGCCTGCATCCAGTGAGAACTTCCTTCTGATAGGACTATCTAAAGGGTACCAAGAGGTTTCAGGTCATTACAAAGCAAACAGAAGGAACTTAACAAAGAGAGCTTGATTTCATATTAATTCCATCCTTTGATAACCCACTAATGCATGAGTGGATTCATTCATGAGGTCAGAGCCCTCTTGATCCAGTCACATACCACCTCTCAAATATCTTTAATGTATGACTTCAGAGAATATGTTTCCAATACATGAAAACTGGGATCACATGAAATTCAAACTATAGTAATTGGTAAGACCATTTAACAAAGATCATTTTTTTTTGTTTAGTGTATGGAAGCAGTTTAGATTTTATTTCTTAAATTGGGGTTTGAAATTATGGTAAGGATTTTTGTATATCTTTGCCATTTATCAGTGACATGAAAGTTAATTTTTATTTTGACTCAAAAAGCAATTACTGAGTTGCTACTATGTGCTAGGATCTGGACAGGTGAAATAAGGGACAGAGATAGACTTGGTACAGACAGTCCCTGACTTACAATGGTTTGATTTTAGAATGGTGCAAAAGTGATATTGTATTCAGTAGAAATCATACTTCAAACTTTGAATTTTGGTCTTTTCCAGGTTTGCAAGATGCAATACAATACTCTCAGGATGGTGGGCAGTGGCAGCAAGCACAGCAATATGATCACAAGAGTAAACATTCAACACAGTAAACTGTATTGCTCAGACGTGGTGTTTAGTAGATGAGGAGTATTCAGTGTATTTTCAGCTGGTCATGGTGGTACACACCTGCAATCCCAGGGATTTGGGAAGCTGAGGCAAGAGGATCACAAGTTTGAGAGCAGCCTAAGAGGTTTAGTGAGACCCTAAGCAACTTAAAGAAACCCTGTTTCAAATTTTTTAAAAATAATAAAAAGGTCTGGGGATGTAGCTCAGTGGTTAAGTGCCCCTGGGTTCAATCTCTGCCGCACACACGCGCGCACACACACGCGCACACACAGACACACAGTGTATTTTCAACTTATGATAGTTTCGACTTACAAAGGGTTTATCAAAACACAACCTCTTCATATGTCAAAGAGTACCTGTATTTGACCTTAAGAAGTTGTAGAATGATAAAAGAGAATGTACTAATTGCTCCAATTTAATTTAATTTAAGAAGTATTAAGAAGTATTGTGAATTTTTGTTTGCAGAACAGGGATCACAACAGGGTCTCATGAGTGCTAGGCAAGAGCTCTACCATTCAGTACATACCCAACTCGGAGAGTACAGATAGTATAAGGATATAATTTCCAGTAGGTAAAATGTTTGCATGTGATATAGCATGTAAAATAAGAGGTGAAATACAAGTATGGTTTGAGTGAGTAGAAATGTTATGGAATGGAGGGAATAGCATTTAGCCAAATGTTGTTGATATGTTCCATTTATGCAAAGTTGTGGTGGGAAATTCATTCAGTGAATACTTACGGAGGATGCATGATGTGGGAAGGGAAGTACTGTCTTACCTACTGATCAGTAAGAGATAGTCTCTGTTTTGTGGCTTAGTCAAGTAGGGAGAAACACAATAAATAAGTAAATACAGAGAACAAGATTGTGATAACTCTACAGAAGAAAATAAGTAAGAGACAAATGGAAGGCAGGTCATAGGTGGTTAAACTTATTGAAGGGTGGGCAAAGAAGGCCTCTCTAATGAGTTGACATGAGAGAGATGTGAAGGACATGACAGAGGACTCATGTAAACATTTGGGGGAAGGATCAGAGCAGAGACAAAACATAGGTTGAAATGTCCTGAAGTGACAGCATACTTGGAATGTTCAAGTAAAAATTTAAGAGACTTGGATCACTGAAATATTGGAGTAGGAAAGTGGCAGGAGATGAAATCAGAAAAGTGGGGTGGGAGGAGGGGCTGTAAATACACAGCACCTCCTAGGTAAAATGCAAGCTGCAAGTCCTTGAACGAAACAGTCCAACAATCTGGCTTTGATGTCCAGGGATACTGTGACTGCTTTATTAAGAAGAGTCAAAGAGGTTAGGACAAAGAAAGAAGCAGAAAAATCAAACAGAAGCAGAAAGATCATAGTAGGGGGTGGTGGGAGTGGTCAAATTCTGGGTATACTATCAACTGACTGGATTTGAAAATTGATCAAGTAATGCATAAGCAAGAACTCAGAATAACATTTTTAGATTTTTGAGTCCAAGCAACTAGAGGAATGGAATTGTCATTCACTCACATGAAAAAGATTCCAAGAACAAGCATTTGTTAGGTAATCTAGATGCCAGTTTCAGGCAACTAGTTGACATTTAGGCATTTAAGTTGGCAACTGCTAAAAAAAATTACAGTAGAGTGGGTAACTTGAACAGCAAACATTCATATCTCACTGTTTTAGAGGCAGAAAAGTCATGGCCAAGAAACTAAGAAGTTCTTGCGCACGGTTAGGACAACTTCAGAATTTGCAGGTGTGACAGTCTTCTCATTGTATCCCCACATAGTTGAGAACAGAGAAATACCTTGTTTCCTGATCTTTTCATAAAAACTCTAATCCTATCATGATAGACTCCCTTTGGAACTAATCTAACTCTAATTACTTAAAAAAAAAAAAAAAGCCTTACCTCCAAATGGCATGACTTTGGGATAGTATTTTAACAGATGAATTTTGAGGAGAACATGTCATTCAATCCATAACAGCCATCATAGGTTTGAAATGCCAATTAGTAACTAAGTGAAGATTTTGAATAGGAAGCTGGATATATGAGCCCAGAGTTCTAGAAAAAATGGAATGGGATGAAAACAAAAATTGGAAAATCATCAGAGGATAGAATGTATTTTCATGTCTTGTGACTGAACTTTGTGAATCATAGCGCACGTTAATTGAGAGAACAGAAGAAGATCAAGGATTGAGCCCAGAGACAACAAGTATAAAGGTCAGATGGGGGACATATTCACCAAATGAGAGAAGAGGCCAATGAAAAATAATGATAATAGGAGAACCAAGAATTATTAGTTTCCCAAACACAAAGTGAAACAGAGAGTAACCAACTGTGACAAATGCTTTTAATTAATTTCAGAACTGAAAAGTGAGCATTGGGTTAAGCAATAGGGAAAGAACCTTGGAAAGATCAGTTTGAGTGGACTAGTAAAAATTAAAACCTCATGGAAGTAGTGTCAAGACAGAAAAGATGGAGACTCAGCCAAGATTGATCTGTACAGGGTGGCAAAGAAATGAGGACGCGGGTAAAGAAGTCACAGTCAACAAAAGGTTTGCTTGAAATGAAGATATTTATTTGAAAGCTGGGGGCAATAACACAGCTGAGAGAGAGAAAATGGGGAGATAGAGAAGGAGGACTGCAGAAGTAATGCAATGAGTGTTCACAGAGGTTGGCATCCAGAGCTCTAAAGGTTTATCCATAGGAAGAAGAAAAGTAGAATGTATTGGTAGTGATGTTTCTATGTGAGTAAATATTTTCACAGATGGTTGTGAAAATTTTTTTCCTAATTGAAAGAAAAGATAACTTCATTAACTACAAGTAAGGTAGGGAATGAAGTAGTTGTAGTTGTTTGAAGAGACAGGAGGTTTAAAAGAGTCCTAGAGTCCTTTAGGAGAAAAAATAAATGAAGTACATTTCCCTGAGTAGATTGTGGTTCAGGACAAAGTGTCTGTTTGAGGTTAGCAAGTAGGAATTTTAAGTGGCATCAGTTAAGCAAGGTGTACATGGTTTTCTTCAGCATAAGTGATAGAAGGCATAAAGTATAAAATCAGACAAGACTTTTAAGTTCAAGACAGTTATAAAAGACTGAATATTGGGAATATGAACTTTTTCTGTGGATAACAAGTATTTACTGAAAGTGTTGAGTGTGTACTTTGAAAGGTTTCGTGTGTGTTTTGTAGGAGGAACACTGAAATTAAGTAACTTTAATTTAGTTAGAATATTTTCATAGGGAGCAGGATGACATACGTATAGATTCTAAGCTGGGTAGGTAACATGTGGGCTATAAATATGATGAACCTAATGAAGATTTTGCAATTGATTTGGTAATTGATAAAGTCTCATAATCATTGAAGTGAATGGTAAAGTTAAGATGAAAACAGTATCACTAAGATGAGGAAGAAAAGAAAATAGGATAAAATTATTAAATATCAGTAAATAAGTAAATAGGAAATAAGGACCCCAAGCTTGATCTTAGAATATTTGAGATGCTCTTAAATTTTAATAAGGAAAGTGTCAGGACTGGCAATTTGAAACAGGTCATCAGAGAGGAGCATGGAGGATGATTAGAATTAGGTTGCAACTGAAGGCAGAAGAAAAAAAAAAATGATTAGTATCCAGGCAGACTTCAAAGCAAAACAGATGGAGGCAAAAAAATGAGAAGAGGTATATAGGTGAAACTGTGCTCTGTTCTAGGTGTTTAAAAAAATACAATACAAGATGCATTGCTTTAAGGAGTTGACCTTCAAAAAGGGAGATAGGCATGCAAATAGATAATTTTGATCAAATATGGTGAAAAGTTCACCAACCAGTATGCACAAAGTATTATAGACACAGAGAAAGAATTGAATACTTCTGATGATTTTGCTATAAGAAAAAATAAAGGATAATGGAAAAATGTAATTGAAGACAAATATTTTAGCTGACAGGTGAGTATGAATTTTATAGGTTGAGAAGATGCAACTGGTCATACTAAGTAGAGAGAGGAATGAGCATAAAGTCAAAGAATCATAAGGAACATGACAAGTCCAATGTGTGATGATGTTTTGGATTAGACTAAGCATGAGTGTTAGAAGGCATATGGTAGGACATAGGCTAGACTTTTAAGTTGAAGACAGTTATGAAAATCTGAACTTGGACTTTTTTCTGTGGAGAATGAGTATTTACTGAAAGTGTTAAGTGAATTCTTGAGGCAGTTTCATGTGTGTTTTGCATGCAGTAAGCATGTGCACATGAGTAATGTTCTTCAGTGTCTAAAAATATGATGACTGTGCTAAGAAGGAAAATGGAAAACTATAACTAAAATTTTACTGTGAACATATACATACCAAAAAGTAAAAATGTCTATTTTTTCTACCTTGGGAATAAAACATAAGATCTAGGTGCTCAAGATGCACGTTGCTTAAAACATTAATAGGTTAACATTGAAGAGGTAAGTAATTTTAATGCATGCTAGTATAATTGTTGTGGTTTGAATCTGAAATGTTCTTCAAAAGCTCATGTGTTGAAAGCATGCTCCCCAATGCAGCAAAGTTCAGAACTGGGGATTTTAGGAAGTGAATGAGTCATGAGGTCTCTAACTTTACTGTGGGTTAATACATTTGATTGATTTAAATGGGCTACTGGAAGAAGAGAGAAGCAGGGCACCGTTGGAGGAAGTCAGTCACTGGGGAAATGCCAATGGGGACTAGATCATGTCCTTGGCCCCTTCCTTATTCTCTGTTTCTGCTTCCCAGTGCCATGAGCTGAAAAGCTTTCCTCTGCCATGCCCTTCCAACATTGATGTTCTGCCTCATTTTTGGCCCAGAGCAACAGAGTCATCTGAGCATGAACTATTGTCTCTGAAGCTGTGAACCACAATAGATCCTTTCTCCTTTAAGTTGTTTATGTCAAGTGTTTTGATCACAGCAATGAAAATCTGGCTAGGATGTGCATCTAAACTGACCTTCAAAGACACTGTGAACCACTGCTGGCTGGTCTGGTTAGCATAATTTTGTTAATGTTCAGTTCTTACTGAATGCATTTTATTTTAATTCAGAGGAATAAAACCAAAACTTTAAAACAAAGCCAGCGAGTTTTTCATCTGTTTATATGTTTATATAATTTTTGTGACAAAATGTTGTGACAAAACCACAGCTCTCATTGGGTGCATGAGGTTTAAGTGGTTTCACCTCAAACTGGAACCAGATGTAAGGAGTGGTGAAGTTACCAAATGTCATATTACAAAACCAAAACAAAACCACTGTCAATGTCTTCGTCTTTGCAAAGCACCAAAATGATGTGTTTCAAGGATCAACGAAGATGTGAATGAAACTTGTCTTCATCAGGAATTAGGATTTAAACTAAGAGTGGCAAAAGATTAAATCATTAAGGGATTTTGGTGAAATATGTGCCTCAGAAAATTCAGAGAAAACTCTGTTAACTATTGACCAAACTCAATGAGCCTGATAACTAATCCGATTGAGTTATTTTAACTCTATGCAAATACCATGCTCATATCCAATATGATATTCTGCTTCTTTGGTATCAACCTGAGAGACTATTGTTTGCTATTACCAATTAGTTTTGTTACTGCTTATCATTCATCATCCAGCTCAAATTCATCTATAGTATAGCACCTGCCATGAATGCTATACTCGTTCCTTAGAGCTCACCTAATGAAAACTGTATCCCTTAATTTTCCAAATGAGAAAAATGTGCCACAGAGATGAAAAGATTTAGTAAAGTCATACAGTTTACTTGTTTAGAGTTCCTCCAAAACTCTACAATTTTATGATCTATAATACAGTAAGTATAACTAGAGAAGAGCACCTGCCCCCTCAGTTTATGAATGTTTAATATGTCAATAATATACTTGCACGTTGAATATTGGAGGAGCCATCCATGAAAATCTCTAGTATGTGAGAAATGTTCCCTGACTATCACAGTCTGTTCTCTAGATTGGTGATTCTTTTCTAGTTCTATAAATTTGGAAGGGAATAACACTATTTCAATGTCTTTTAAGTGGTGTCAACATCTGAAATTAACATTTTAGTTTTATAGGTTCTCTATTATTGCATCATAAATCATTTTTATTATTGTGGTGTCTTATTCCATTCAGGCATCTATAAGAAAAATGTCACATATTGGGTGGTTATGAGCAACAAATATGTACTTATCACAATTTCAGGGGCTTAAAAGTCCAAGATCAAAGTATCAGCATGGTGGGCATCTGGCAAGGGCTCATTCCACACCAACCTTGCCTTCTTGCTATGTCCTCAGATGGTGGAAGGGGTGAGATAACTTCTTGGATCTCTTTCATAAGGATCCTGAAACCATTCATGGGGTCATTGCTCTCATGAACTAATCACTTTCCCAAGGCCCATCTCCTAATGTTATCACAATGGAGA
Organism: Sciurus vulgaris; assembly: GCF_902686455.1. Classification (NCBI taxonomy): domain Eukaryota; kingdom Metazoa; phylum Chordata; class Mammalia; order Rodentia; family Sciuridae; genus Sciurus; species Sciurus vulgaris. The sequence continues at coordinate 82,393,006 of NC_136470.1, read as the reverse complement.
TTAGGTTTCAATGTATAAATTTTGGAGGAGAGCCAACATTGCATGTGGTATTCAAAACCCTGATATTTCTAATTCCTTCTTATCAATGATTCATCCATAAGAAAAAAAAAAAAAAAAGATAAATTTTACTCTTCTCTGGCCATGAATGAAGATTTCAAAATAAGTAACGTCCAACTTACTTGGAATCGAAAAATAACCTATGAGGGAAAATAAATGAGTAGTCTAAAATTTCTTCATGATGAATGAATATATATAAGTAAGTATATATACGAACATTCATATAAGCCTGTATCAGTTAAAACTCAGAAAACTAAAAGAATTTACATATGATCAGCTAGCATTTAGCTAAGTTCTCAGACCTCAATGGTCCAAGTCTAAGACCATTGTTATTCCCTTCACAACTAAAAGGGTTAGCATTGGCATTTATTTCAGTTCCTCTGGCCAAGATTCTATCTTCATCTTATCATTTCCTATCTACAATGTTGACAAATTCCTTTGAAGGCTATAATTCATAAAAGGTTCTAAATAGAAGGACAAAATAATTGTCTCCTCTCAACAATTTAACATGGCATGGAATAAAGACATACAAGTGACATCCAAATAGGACCAGATGAGTCAGCCTTCTTACTCACATCCTGAAAGCCATGCTCTGATGTATTCAGGATGTTGTTGCATCCTTAAGCTCTCATAAATATCACCTAAGTGACTGTTTACTTCCTAATTTCCCCTAAGGGTGATTGGCTCCAGTATGTAACCTTTCAGCAGATTTAGTGCACATCATGGTTAGCAATAGTCAAGTAGATTAAGGATTTAAGGTAATAACACTATAAACAATGAGGAGAGGTCATATATGAGGCCTTTAGGATCAAGGATGAACATTTGGAGATATTGACTTCTTGGCTCTTCTTTTTATTCTCAAATTTATAATTTTAGTAAGTATATTTCATTAAAATTATGTCAACTATTACTCAGCAAATATGAAATCAGCCTTTGATCCTTTTTTTCAATAGCTTATAGTACAAATAATAAGCACATGTTGATTACACAATACATAGCAGTTACCATGCTAACTTGTGAGAATACAAGGAGGGAAAAAAAAAAAAAAAAAAAGAAAAAGAGAGAGAGAGAGAGAGAGAGAGAAGAGTTTTACCTGATGGCAATTGTAGAATATTTTGATAATCAAAGACAAACTACAACTTGCCTCTGTTAATTAATCTGTAAGATAAAGAGTCAAAAAAAAAAAGCCTTATTTCCATAAGGCATAAATTTAGTTACAGAAATCAAATGTCTCCTGAACAAAATTTTTGTAAATTATTTCAAATCTCTTTGCAGTGCAGAAGATTTTTTTTTTAATTTGACTCCATCCCACTTACTAATTTTTGGTTTTATTTCTTGAGCTATAAGAGACTTGTTAAGTGGGTACCTGCACCAATATATTGGAGTATTGACTCTATATTTCCTTCTAGTAGTTGCAAAGTTTCTGGTCTAATTTGTAGGTCTTTGATCCACTTTGAGTTGACTTTTGTGCTGGGTGGGAGATAGGGGTCTAGTTTCATTTTTCTACATCTGAATATCCAGTTTTCCCAACACCATTCGTATAGAAGACTATCTTTTCTCCAACATTTTTTTTTTTTAGTGGGGGGCATCTTTATCATGTATCATCTGTATCTATGTGGGTGTGTCTCTGTGTCTTCTATTGTTTTCCATTGGTCTTCATGACTGTTTTAATGCAGATATGATGATGCTTTTGTTACCATACCTTTGTAGTATAATTTGAGGACTGCTGTTGCGATGCATCCTTCATCACTCTTCTTGCTCAGTATTGCTTTGGCCTTTCTGGGTCCTTTGGTCTTTTTATGACCACTTTTTTCTAACTCTTTGAAAAATGTCATTGGTATTTTCACAGACATTGCATTAAATCTGTGTAATTCTTTTAGTAGTACAACCATTTTGACAATATTAATTCTGCCTATTCAAAAATGTGGGAGGTCTGTCCATACACTAAGATCTTCAACTTCTTTCCTCAGGGTTTTATAGATATCATTGTATAGGTATTTCCCCTCCATGGTTAGATTTATTCTCTAGGTTGTTTTTTGTTTTGTAGGTTATTGTGAATGGGATATTTTTCCTGATCTCATTTCAACAGATTCATTACTGGAGTATAGGAAAAAGAGAGAGTTTACAGACTGGGAGAAAATCTTTGCCAGCTACTCCTCCAACAGGGGATTAAAATCCAGAATATATAAAGAACTCAAAAAAATTAATGCCAGAAAAAATAGATAACCTAACCAATAAATGGATAAAAAAAAAAACTAAATAGATATTTCTCAAAATAAGAAATACAAATGACCAACAAATATATGAAAAATGTTCAACATCACTAACAATTAGGGAAATTCAAATCAAAACTACATTGACATTTATCTTACTCCAGTAAGAATACAAATAATAATAAATACTAATGAGGACCTGGGGAAAATGCCACACTCATAAATTATTGGTATGACTGAAAATTAGTACAACCACTTTGGAAAGCAGTATGGAGATTTTTCAAAAGACGAGAAATTAAACCATCTTATGACACAGCTATCCCATTCCTTGTTCTATATCAAAAAGAACTAAACCTTAGTGCACATATACATGCCACACAATTCACAATAGACAAGTTATGAAGAAGCCCAGGTGCTAGTAAACAGATGAATGGTTAAATAAAATGCAGCATACAAACACAATGAAGTTTTATTCATTCATAAAGAAGAAGGAAATTATGAATTTGCTGGTAAATGAATGGAACTGGAGAACATCATGCTAAGTGAAATAAGCTGCAAAGGAAACTGTCGGTAATGTGAAGAGAGAGCCTACAGAATGGGAGAATATCTTTGCCACTCATACTTAGATAGAGCACTAATTTCCAGAATATAAAAAGAACTCAAAAAACTCTACACTAAGAATACAAATAACCCAATCAACAAATTGTTTAAGGAAATGAACAGACACTTCACAGAAGAAGATGTACAAGCAATCAACAAACATATGAAAAAATGTTCAACATCTCTAGTAATAAGAGAATTGCAAATCAAAACTACACTAAGATTCCATCTCACCCCAATTAGAATGGCGATTATCAAGAATACAAGCAACAATAGGTGTTGGTGAGGATGAGGGGGAAAGGTACACTCATACATTGCTGGTGGGGCTGCCAATTAGTGCAGCCACTCTGGGAAGCAGTGTGGAGATTCCTTAGAAAACTTGGAATGGAACCACCATTTGACCCAGCTATCCCAATCCTTGGCCTATACCCAAAGGACTTAAAATCAGCATACTACAGAGATACAGCCACATCAGTGCTCATAGCTGCTCAATTCACCATAGCCAGATTGTGGAACCAACCTAGATGCCCTTCAATTGATGAATAGATAAAGAAACTGTGGTATATATATGCAATGCAATATTACTCAGCCATAAAAAATAATAAAATTATGGCATTTGCAGGCAAATGGATGAAATTGGAGAATATCATGCTAAGTAAGATAAGCCAATCTCAAAAACCAAAGGACGAATGATCTTGCCAATAAGTGAATGATGACACCTAATGGGGGGTGGGAGGGCGGCAAGAATGGAGGAAGGACTGTATAGAGGGAAAAGAGGGATAGGGGGTGGGGGGAAGGAAAAATAACAGAATGAGTCAAAAACTATTACCCTAGGTAAATGTATGATTATACAAATTGTATGCCTCTACTTCATGTATAAACAGAGAAGCAACATGTATCCATCCTATTTGTTTACAATAAAAATAAGTTTTAAAAAAAAAGAAAGAGATAAGCTAAACTCAAAATTAAGGGTCAAATGTTTTCTCTTATATGTGGAAACTACAGTAAAATAAGGGGGGAAAAGTGTGTGTGTGTTGGGGGAGAATTCCATGAAAATAAAAGGAAAACCAGTGGAGTAGAGGAAAGGGATAGAGGAAGAGGTAGGAGAGATGGGAAAGAGGAGGATAGTTGAATGAAATGATCAAATTATGCTATGTATATATATATATAAATATACTACAGTGTATTTTGCCTTTCTGTTATCCTCTGGATGTACTTCATATATTTATATTACTTAACATACACACATATGTGTGTATATATATATATGTATATATGTTATAAATATGTGTATATACATCCTTTTGATGCACAAATCTTTTCTCAATTTTATACCCCCCCACACACACACACACACCTCAGATAATTCTCATTTTAGAGCATCTGGAAACTTAATTGTAGATTTTATATCAGTTTTCATAGTATTATTATTATGTAATCTATAATTTTACTGTAAATTTTACTGAGATGTTTGTCTACCAAATTTTACTGTACCCTACATCTTCCCTTTCTTGGACTAATTTTTTTTCCATATTAAGGTAAAATTTCAATCTAGTCCTTTAACATGTTGCAAACCCTTGATAATCTAAACATGCCTGTTTTGCTTTTTCTGTCCAGTGCTATTTTCAAAAACATTTACTCTCATAAGTATCAAGAAATGACTCCATGTTCTCTTAGAATTGAGGCTTGCGAGTAAGAAATCCAAGGCCAATCAGCTAGCTTTTTTGGTAGGTAACCTGTTGACATCATGGCTGTTGCTCTTTTGCGTGTGCTTTTTTGCTCCCTAAAAGGGTTCCCTGTAATTCCATCATTCTAACTCTTGTGCTCATTTATTCTAATTGTCACTAGTCATCTTCAAGACAAGTCATCAGCTGTTTTGTTCTTTCTTTCTTTTTCTTTCTTTCTTTCTTTCTTTCTTTCTTTCTTTCTTTCTTTCTTTCTTTCTTTCTTTCTTTCTTTTTCTTCCTTCCTTCCTTCCTTCCTTCCTTCCTTCCTTCCGTCCTTCCTTCCTTCCTTCCTTCCTTCCTTCCTTCCTTCCTTCCTTCCTTCCTTCCTTCCTTCCTTCCTTCCTTTCTTTCTTTCTTTCTTTCTTTCTTTCTTTCTTTCTTTCTTCTCTTACTATTAATGAATTCCTCTCCTTCCTATATTTCTTTGTCTCCCTTCAAAACTTTAAAAGAGTTGGTATTTCAGGATCTATGTCTACATTTTATTCACGTACTGGGGACTTTTTATCTCAGAGTGTAGACAGATTTTACAAAATGTTAGACACGGAGTCCTTTTCTGATCACAGAAATAAGCTTAAAGTTTTTTTTTTTTTTTTTTCTTCTTTAAGAATCTAAGAAGGGATGAATCTAAAGGAGATTTAAGAAGGACATACAGGAAAAAGTATCAGATCCCAAATTTGGATACCTAGGTGCCATCCAAGGAACAGTGCAGAGATCAACCAGTGACCTGCAAGCTCCAGGACAGTGGTCTGGAAAGAATGACAGAAGGACAACTTGTAATTTCCCAAGCCTGAGCAGGCCTTGGGCAATAATTCCAGGACAAGTGCCCAAGACCTTATTAAGCCAAGATAAAACTATAGTTAAGTTCTCCCCTAATTATCAAACTTCTGCTTAACCTCACATACATAATTTTATACCTTTTTAAATTTCATCAATTAAAGTGATGATCTCAATGATTCTTTAATTGTCTAAAACCAGTACAAAGTTCCAATTTGTGACAAAATTTCTTTTTTGAGCCTGTATAACTTTTGTTTATCACTTAAGGCAACACAAACTGGAAATTCTCTTGGAAAGGGAGTCATTAATTAGGCTAGTTTGGATTCATTTCACCTTATCATCACTCTAGTCTACATTTGCGAAGCCAGAAAAGTACCTGGTATAGCATTCACTGTGTCCTGCTCCTTTTAGGTAATGTTGAATGATTGCAGCAGACACAAGTCACATATCCTGCATAAGTTTTCAAACAATACAGCTGTAATTTTAGAAATGGCAGAGCAGTTACCCTTCTTGTTCTTCAATTAGCTGGGATGTTTTGGGCTGGACCTCTTTTTGGAACAATCCTTCATGCCTAGTTAGTTTTGCTTGTCAGTTTATATGATAGGACTTTGGATGCCAGATGGACATGTCAACCCCAGAAAACAATTTTATGAAGAAGTGCATTTAACTTTTGTATTTTTATTATTTCTACTAGTAAAAGATGTGTAAATTGGCATATGATGTCCAGTTTTACATTAGGATGCAATTGTTTGGTGGTCTCAAGAGTGAATAAAAGGGTGAATTAATCATAATCCTGTGCATGCAGTTTACATTGAGCTGACTGGCTTGAGAGCGTGGCATACTTTTGAATGTCAACTCAACTTGTAAAAATAACTTGGACTCTTAAACACTTAGGTCTGTATAATAATTTATAGACATCAGATCAGAAACCCATAGAGTGCTTTGGAAATTTATTTTGGTAGACTTTATTCCAGGAAAATCTCATCATGTCATTTTGATAGCTTAAACAGTATGCTAAATGTTCCAGGCAATTGCCTGCTAACTTGAAATCTTGTACACTCAATATGAAAATTATGACCACTGAATTTTCAAGGAAAAAAGTGACAAGGTCTTTATTTTCTTCTAACAATTACACAGTATATTTATACTCAAAGCTCATAGGTCCAAAGAATTAAGAGCAAGAAAGTTCAGATCCATTTAACCCAATCTCCATTGTTCATATATGACATTTTAAAGGGGGATAGTAGTTAATGTAGTTATGAAGACTTTTATTGAAGACCTAAGAATAGAATACAACTTCCTCTATCCAATACTCTTCAACTGCACAACAGATCATGCTGAGTCTAACTATATCTGGAATATACTGTGGTCCAAGATTGCAAACTTTCAACCTCCACTCTGGTATGTTAACTAACTAAAAGGAGACAAATTCTCTTTTCACTCAAATAAGACTAAGGCAAAGAAACAGTTTGGATAGAAGTTTATAATTACAAGCCAATTTATCATTTGAATGCTAATCAAATTAAGTTTTAAAATGATGTTTTTCAAGTAGAAAAGGAAAATAACTTTAAAAGAGAGGAATTAAGTAGCCATATAGAAATATTTATTTAAATTTAACCAGATAGTCTTTTAACACCAAAAAAAAAAAGGAAGAAAATGGCCTCTCCATTGAGGAATTGATTCGATTATACTCTCTCACATCTAGTTTTAAATGCCATCCTCAGCAATGTATGAAGCAGTTAACTTTTTTCACATTTTATAATTAAATTAGATTTCAAATTTGTTAAATTGACCACAAATCATCCAGTTTAATTTGGATTCAAACTGACTAAAAGTTATTTTAATTTCTTCTGTGGCAAGCTTTTAGAATAAGGAGCAGTTTATGTGGATTAACACCACCGAGGATGCTATTTTTATCAATTAAAGACTATAAATTAATATTTTATCATTTTTAAGTCTACAAAATGAACAATTGTCACTTTTTTCTAATTAGTTATACATGACAGTAGAATGCATTTTGATACATCATAAATAAATGGAATATAACTTCTTATTCTTCTGGTTGTACTTAATGTAGAATCACACTGGTCCTGTAATCACATATGCACATAGGATAATAACATCTGATTCATTCTACTATCTTTCCTACCCTCATATTCCTCTCCTCCCTTCACTCCCCTCTGCCTAATCCAAATTACCTCCATTCTTCCCTCTTCCTGACAGATTTACCATGAATTAGCATCCAAGCATCAGAGAAAACATTGAACCTTTGATTTTTTGGGGATTGGCTTATATCTCTTAGCATGATATTCTCCAGCTCCATCCATTTACCTGAAAAATGCCATAATTTCATTCTTCCTTAAAACTGAGTAATATTCCATTCTATATATATTCTTTCTTTATCCATTCATCTGTTGAAGAGCATTTAAGTTGGTTACATAGTTTAGCTATTGTAAATTGAGCTTCTATAAACATTGATGTGGCTGCCTCTCTGTAGTATGCTGATTTTAAGTTCTTTGGGTATAAACTAAGGAGTGGAATAGCTGGGTCAAATGGCAGTTCCATTCCAAGTTTTCTGAGGAATCTCCATACTGTTTTCTAGAGCAGTTGCACCAATTTGCATTCCCACCAGCAATGTATGAGTGTACCTTTTTCCCCACATCCTGGCCAACATTTATTGTTGCTTGTATTTTTGATTATTGCCACTCTGATTACAGTGAGATGGAATCTTAGTTTTGATTTGCATTCTCAAATTGATTAAGAAGTTGAACATTTTTACATATGTTTGTTGATTGATTGTATTTCTTCTTCTGTGAAGTGTCTGCTCAGTTCCTTAGTCCCTTTATTGATTGGGTTATTTGTTTTTTTAGTGTTGAGTTTTTTGAGTTCTTTATATATCCTGGAGATTAATGCTCTATCTGAGGTACCTTTGGTAAAGATTTTCTCCCGTACTGTAGGCTCTCTCTTTACAAATAATCATCACTTCTAAATGGAATAGTTATAACATACTTAATCTTTCTCCCTTTTTAAAAAATATGTTCAGACTATCTGTGTGGTTATGATTTTGAAGACAAGAAGCCTGAGAAAGATTCTGGAACATAAAATATAAGTTTCCATAAGAATTTTCAGAGAAAATTATTTCTACTTTAAAAAAAAAAATGCTGCTTGCACAATTCACAGTAGCAAAACTATGCCTGTTAGCAGATAAATGGACCAAAAAAAAAAAAATGTGACATATATACACAAAGGAATATTATTCAGCCATAAAGGAGAATGAAATTGTGGTAATTGCTGGTAAATAGATGGAACTGGGGACCATCATGCTAATGAAATAAGCCAGACCTGGAAAGTCAAAGGTCGAAAATTTTCTCTCACATGCAGCAGTTAGTCCAAAATAAGGGGGAAAAGGGAAAAAGAGGGGATTCCATCATAATAGAAGAAAGACCAGTGCAGTAAAAGAAGAGAATTAAAGGGGAGGGAAGAGAGATGAAAGAAGGGAAGAACAGAGGAATGAATCTGGCCTAACTTTCCTCTATATGCATATATCACAGTGAATTTCATCATTATGTATATCCACAAGGAACTAATTTTAAAGAAAAATCTGTAAATAAACAGCAGAAAGATTAGTGGAGTAGAGGGAAGGGAATAGGGGGACGGAGGAGGAGAGGGCAGGGTAAGTACCAGGGACTGAATTAGAGTAAATTATATTCCATGCTTTTACAATTATGTCAAAATGAATCCTAATGTTATTTATAACTAAAAAGAACTGATAAAAATAAATAAGAAGAAAAATGGAAAAGAAAGAAAATGCTGCTTGAGAATGGCAACTCCCTGAAAAAGAACTTCTCAGATATTCCCTTGAAGACAGGAGAGATTTCTGAGCCATGGCTGTGCTGAGTTAGGTAAACCTACAAATTCTAGAGCTTAGTTTCCCACAATATGTAATATTAAAAAGGAAAGTGAAGAAAGAACTTGTATCCAGGATTCCAGCTTCCTTTGTTTTCATGAATTTTGAACTTTCCTTTTAATTGAAGACCATTCAGATTCAAAACTATTTAATTTCATCTGATCCATCAAATTATGAGTGAAACCTAAATTGTAGATGATTTCCATATTATTTACATGCTGATTTATACAGCTCAAAGAACAATTTCTAAAAGTGCTCTCCCTTTTCCTCTTATTTTTTTTATTTAGCTTATGCAACCAACTCAAATAAATAATACAATAAGGAGTTTTCAATAGAAATTTTAAAAATTTAAAAACCTAGACTGACAAATTAACAAAATGGAAAATTAAAAAGTTGACATATATAAATACAAAACTTAAAATATTCAATAATCATTCTTAAACACATTTTCTTCTTTACCAGAAAAAAATTCCCAAACCAAAAGAATTTTATGATCAATTATCACAAATTTGGCATGAGCACATTGTTTTCTTTAACTTATAGAAAGGAAAAAGCTGTGTAATTTATTTCAAAGGGCCATATGAACCTCTGACTTAAAGTAAAATAAGATGGCACAAAAAGCAAACAATGGCCCAATATAATCCTAAATAGAAAAATTTATTATATAGATGTCTGTGAACTGTGGATTATTTTAAATATAGTTAAGATGGAACAACTTTGAAAGTATGGTTATTTTTTCCAGTTTTATTGAAGCATGATTGACAAATACAACTGTATATATTTAAGATGTAAAATGTGATGTTTTGATATACATATACATTGTGAAATGATTACTACAATCCAACTGACTGACATATCAATCACCTCACATAATTATGCTTTCTTTTTTCCCCTCCCATGATTAATACATTTGAGATTTATTCCCTTAGCAAATAGCAAGTGTATAATACTATAGACACCATACTCATCTTGTAATTAGAAATTTATGCTCTTTTATGAGTATCTCCCCATTTCCCTCATTCCTCCCAACCCCTGGTACTATCTACATTTAATCTGTTAGATATTTTTTAGATTCCACATATACATGACATCAAGCAATATTTGTTGTTTTTTTTAAATTCTGGTTTATTTTGCTTGGCATAATGTCCTTCAGGTTCATCTATGGTGTCACAAATGGCAGACGTTTCTTTTCTTAGCTGAAAAATATTCTACTATATATGAATAATATTCTATTATATATATTGCATTTACATTTTCCATTCATGAACACGTAGGTTGTTTTATATTTTGACTATTGTGAATTAGCACTGTGATGAACATGGGAACACAAACATCATCTTAATAAAGTAATTTTATATACTGAGAATGAGAATTGGTAGATAATAATAACATAATTGTAATTTCAGGTTTTTTTTTTTTTTTTTTTTGCGGTGCTAGGGATCAAACCCAGGGCCTTGTGCTTGCAAGGCAAGCACTCTACTGACTGAGCTATCTCCCCAGCCCAATTTCAGGTTTTTTGCAGGCTTGGTGGTAGTGCCTCATAATCTCTGCTACTCAGAAGACTGAGGCAGAACGATTGCAAGTTTGGGCCATGTGGGCAATTTAGCAAGACCCTGCCTCAAAATTAAAGTAAAATAAAAAAGAGTTGGCTATGTAGCTCAGCAGTAGAATTGCTCCTGAGTTCAATCCCCAGTACTGAAAAAATAATAATAATAATTTTTTGAGTAGCCTCCATACTGTTTTTCATAATGGTTGTACAATTACATTCCACCAACAGTGTATAAGGATTCCCTTTTTGCTACATCATCACCAACACTTTTTATCTTTTGCCTTTTAGAAAATAGTTACCTTCATATGTGAGAAGAGACATCACATTGTAGATTCTATTTCCATTTTCCAGATAAATGAGCACACAATCATATACTTTTGGAGCATTCAATATGTATTTTTTGAAGACATATTTATTCACTTCATTTACTCACTTTTTATTCAGCTTATTTGGAGGTCTTCATTGGTTTGATTGTTCATTTGCTTTGCTATTGGGTTGCAGAAGTTGTTTATCAGATATATGGTTTGCAAATATTTTCTTTAATTCAATTGATTGTCTTTTTTTTTTTTTTTTTTTTTTCTGTTGATTGTGCCCTCTGCTGTGCATTTGCTTAATTTATTTTTGTCACTGCTTTTGGTTTCATCTCTAAGAAATCATTGTCAAGGACATTTTCCCATCTCCTCATAGGAGTTTTCTGGATTCTTCGATTAAATTTAACCATTTCATCCATTTTAAAATGATTTTTACACATGGTAAAAGAAAAGGACCCAATTCCATTTTTTTGAAAGATAGCTTTCCTAAACTCATTTATGAAGAAGTCTATCCATTTCCTATTGTGTGTTCTTGGCACATTTGTAGAAGAGGAGTTGACTGTATAAATGTCGGTTTATTTTTAGACTCTCTATTCTGTTTCATTGGTAAGGGTACTTGTTTCTATGCCCAAACCATACTCTTTTGGTAATAACAGTTTATAATATAGTTTGAAATCAAGAAGCATGCTGTTTTTACTCTTGTACTTCTTGCTCAAAATTTCTTTATTATTCACTCATTTTTTACTTCTTACAAATTTTAGGATTGTATCCTTGTCTGAAAAATTCCACTGGAATTTTGGTAAGGATTATATGTTTAAATCTATAGCTCATTTTTAGTATTGTGGATATTTTAATGTATTAAATCTTCTTATCTGTGAGCATTGAATGTCCTTCCATTATTTGTGTCTTCTTCAACTTCTTTTATCATTTTCAATAGTTTTACTGTAAACTGTTTTAAGTGCTTTTAGAATAATAGTTTTTAGTGGTAATTTTCAACTCCTTGACTAAATTTACTCCTAAGTAATATATTCATTTTGTGTTAATGTAATTAGGATAGTTTTCTTATTTTCCTTTTTGGTTAGTTAATTTTAGTGTATGAAAATGAAAATAATTTGCTTGTGGATTTTGTAAACTGCAACTTTATTGAATTTGTTTATAATTCCAAAAACTTTCAGTGAAATCTCTAGGGCTTTCTACATATAAGGATGTGTCATTTGCAAACAGATAATTTTACTTCTTCCTTTTTAATTTTTGTCTTATATTTATTTGTTTTTTAATTTTTCCTACACCTGTTCCACAGAAGTGGTTACAATTTATAAGTAGAAAATCCAGGTGATGTACATGTGCAGTTTTAGCTAGCCAGAAAATATTATATATCAGTCTTAATTTTCTTGATGTCTGTCCTCAGCAGGAGGAAGTATGTATGCAGAAAAACAATTGTCAGGATGCTGACTTTAATTTTAAAGGGGTTGGTTTCTAATCTATTTAGTTTACCCCTCAAACTTGGGGAATTTGGAGCTCCAAGTTATTGTTAGATTGCCATGCTGCAGAACCCAAACACACGAACTCACATGCTTAACCCTGAAGGAGGTAAATTCTGAGATATTTAATAGATTTGTCCAAGGGAAGAGTTTTAATGTTAGTTCACATAAGAACTCTCTCTCCATAACCTCCCAGCTGTTTATTTTTGGTAGAGTTTAACAAATAACTCCATGTAAGTTTTCCCGTCTCTGAACAATTGCTTCTTAAGACATGGCTGATTGTTTACCAAGGATCTTTGTTTCACACTGTAGGAACATTGTCCCTTTCTTTGATCTGAATCCCCCGTCAGCAGGGGAAGTGAGAGTTTATGAATTAACATCAGAGGACATCTTTTTAGCCAATTTTAAGCAACAAAAGATTTTTGGAAAGGTTAGCTCTTGGGTCAGAAAAACTGAAAACTTTAATAACGAAATAATCCAGTCTGTATAGTAGATTTGAACTAATGAGCAATGATCTCTTTAGTTTTATCATCTTTATCCAATCAAAGAAAAGCAACTTTTCTGTAAAATGTAGTCCAGTCAGATCTACAGTAACGAGTGCCTGTCAGAGTCCTATGTCAATCGGGTTAATTCTCATTCTGGTAAATTGTTTAACCCACATGACATAACATCTTTAGAATTTAGGTGCATTTAACAACTAAAAACTTTGACTAAAATGTTATTTTACCAAGAACACACACACACACTTTAATTGTACTGTAAGCAGTACAATTGAGAAACCCTTTTTAAATATAGCTCATCTTATACATATTCTATATCAAAATCTTTAACCTTGAATCTGTGTTGAAATGCAGGATGAATAAAGCAGGATTGCCCATGTTAACTACAGAGACATAGCTCATGTCACCTAAAATGACTACAAATAATATGTAAGGCATAATTATGACTTAGAGAGCTCAGTAACTTAGCAAAATCGTTTAGTTACTTCTACAATGCATTAAGTCAACAATCATGGTTTACATCATTATATCCAGACTATCAGATTTCTAAAGATTTAGAGCATTTGTATAAATAAAATACAACACTTCATTGTAAAAATAGAAGTTCCTTTAACTAAAATTACAAAACAATAAGAATCTTTAAGTCAAGATTGGGGGGGTAGAGATATAGCTCAGTTGGTAGAGTGCTTGCCTTTCACGTATAAGGTCCTGGTTTCCATCCTCAGTGACACATACACACACATAAAACCAAGATTAGAACGAACTAGTTCTTGTAGGACTTAATTTCCTTTTAAGTAATCAAAAACCTAACAAAACCAGCAGAAAATATAGAAAATCATCTTGATAAAACATAAAATCTTTTTTCCTTAAGTCAGTTCTGTTGTAAATTTTGCTAAGAGAAGTCCAGTCACTGTCAAAGTGTTGGATTCTACCGATTTATGCATTTTAAACATCACTTTAAAAGTTTCTTTCAGAATTTGTTTAAATTTACTAGACTTTTAACATTAGATACGGTGCAAGATTCAGTTAAAAGCTTTGAGGGACATTTTAGGAAGGTAATGAAGTACCTTAGGATTAGAACACCATATAAACTCATTTAACAGCCATTTTTTACCCCAGAACACAGGAAGCATTGAACACAGTATCTTAAATACATAGAGACAAGTATCTCAATTGGTTGGCAGGCCAGAAAAACGGCACACTCAAATTGAGTAATGGGAAGGGAGTTTTCATGAAGTGATTTTTGGCAATGCTGACTCTGGTATAGAGAAATTTTAAGAGAAAGCTCAGTACTCTAGTACTAGTAACAGTGGAGTACCATTACTATCCTGTGTGCTGTGAGAGTAAAGTGAAGGGGTGGTTTGGGGAAGCAAGAGAGAAGTCAACCTGGATAAGAGCTGTGCCTTTCCTTGTAGATGGCCAGCCCATAGCAAACTCTCTAGAAGCAGAACAGAGGAATAGACTCTGACTTTACTTCCTGAAATGACTCATTGGTCAAAAACCAACATGATGCTAAAAAACAAAGGAACCACTTGCTGCACCTTACAGGGTCTGCCACTCAGAAAGGAAAAGAGCAGGCAGAAAAAGGGAGGTAGAGCCTCTGAAAGGACCAACAGAAGGTGTCCAACACAGAGACCTTACTTCCAAAAACTGAGAACATGGCCCACGTCAATATTTTTCTGCAGCAGGCAGATAAACATTTATTGTAGTAATAAATGTTGCATGTTGATTCTGAGTTTCCACATGATCCATCATCACAATTTCTATCTTCTAATGTCTTCTAAATGTCATTCTATCTTTCTAATGTCTTTTGAAATAAAACTGAAAATGGCATTCCACACACTCAGATAAAGAATTTCAGTCACCTGTCTTATTTTGATTTCCCTGTATTAGAAATTTGGGTGTACGATTCAGCTTCTGGTCAACAAAAATTAAGTCATAAAAGAATAAGATAGTTTTCTTTTCATCAATCATTTTCTGACCAGGCATTTCTCAGTGTTGCAAAGATGGATTTATTTCTCTTCTAAGCAGTTTCAAAGAAACACCTAAAGAATATTTTCTGTGTTGGCTTCTGGGGTAGGTGATCCTTCTGTGCCTGTATTACATGAAATTTTTTACCACGACATTAGTAAGTGCAGATGTTTTGAACTGACATCACATAAAGGCCAAAATTTGCCACTGACTTTAAAAAACAGGATCAAACTCCATTGTACTGCAATGCTTTTTTCATTAAGAGACATTGAAGAATTCTTGTTGTGATATTCAAATTTGAATGTTACAGAAATATTTTCAACTGGTCTTAAGACAGGCTGAGAGTAGAAGATATTCTTGCCACTGAACTAAAGTTTAGGCTGCGTGTGAAAGCAACTAGAATGCCACAGTATCCTTTCACAACTTCGCTCGTTTTTACAAGAGTTAACATAAAACATGTGCCAAATGGTGGTTCCTTGTAGTAAATTTTAGATCTTAAAATGTGTTTTCATTTTCTAGCCAGTTTATTTTCCCATCAACCCTTTCATGATTTCAAATGTGCAGTCTCTAATTCCCATGCATAATGCCTTTACTCTCAGCCACCAATGACTTTTCTCCAGAGTGCCAATCTGCAAAGTTAAGAGATGCCTGAACAATTCCTCTCGGATATCATGCTGGCCTCTGAAACTTCTTTCTATCTTCAATTTGGCTTTCATCTGAGAGTTCCTATCTCATTAAATGGCATATCTATTATCCAGTTCTTCAAAACAGAAACATGGGAGTCCACTGTACACCCTCACCCCTTATCTGGCTTTCATAGATTGGGCTTCCTGGGAAGCAAATACTGAGGCATAAATTAGTAGAAAATTATTTTGGATTACTCAGGATCAGCAGCTGTGAAAGGAATGAGAAACTTGTAGGACTGGGTAGAGAGAGAAATTGAGTTGAGATGCCATCCAATGGAGACCTCAGCTAATCCTATGGCCATTCCTTAGCAAATAGTTGCAACCTCATACTGATTAGTCACTGGATATGGGCCTCCCCAGAAAGGGTGCAATCTCAAGAAAGGGAAGGACTTTCTAGCTAAAGCTTGGACTTTTTAGCAGCAGTGTCCTAGGAAGGGTGAATTGAGTGACAGTATGTGCTGTAACAATAAATCACCTTATCCTATCATTTCATTTCTTCAACTGTCCTTGAATCAATCCACTACTTTGTGTTAACACTTCCACTACACTAGCCCATCATTAACATCTTTCCTCTGATGTCCACTTTATAAAGTGTAAAGGGTTTCAATATACCCAGTGCATCTTTCTTCTAATTTATATTCTACCAAGTCACGCAATCTCTACTAATCACTTACTGAACTCTCTCTCCTCTGCTTAAAAACCGTCAATAGGTCTTATTGCCTTTATGAGAGCATCAATTCCTTGCTAGAACCAATAATGCTCAAATGACCTTTCCTCTGCATTTCTCTTCTTTAACATGCTGATGCCACTCATCTCCACTCAAACTACCCTCTGGCAATTCTTAACTTACACTAAGTTTCTCCAGTGTACCAGGTCTTCATCTCTCAGATTCCCCACATGTCGCTTATCCTGCTCGTTATACATATCTCTGCCTCTCTTTACCTTTATGGCTGATTAGGCTTAGTCTTTTCCTAATGGAGTTATTCCTTGAATTCTTCCACTTCTGTTCCCTTGGGCCATTTTATTTCCTCTGTGATAAAATTTCTCCACTGTAAAAATGTGCTATAATTGTCTAACATTATTATTTTAATTTGTATACATTGCCTGCTCTAAATGGTCTCATAAGGATAGAGCTTGTGTTTAACTTACTAATCAACACTGCCCAGTCTATGGCACATAGCAAATGTTAATAACTTTTTATTGTAGGAACATACAAAGGTTCAACTGAAGTGATTATTGAAACTGTTATAGGAGAATAAACTTCTGAAACTTTGAGAACTACAGTTCAATAATGATTCCATTCTTATTTAATAGAAGATAGATTTTCAAACTTTTATCTTTTGTATTTTTATTTTTTTCTTTTTCTACATAAAAATTAAATCAATTTACAGAATAGTTTATAATAATAGTCGTGTTCTTTGGTAGACTTCATCTGTTTGCACACAAATATATTATCTACTGCTTAAGATTTGGGGAGGACTAAATAAATTCATCTAGAAAACATTTAGCACAATTTTGGATACATACATATGTATATATAGGCATTTACATGTTTGATATTGTTTCATACTTAAAGAATAAACTCTGAAATAGCATCCTATTGTGTGGATTTGCCTATTTAGTGTCTGACATTTCATAAGTAATATTAGTAACTTACAATCACACAGTCTTTAAAAGCTTACCAAGAACTTCATATCCATTATCTTTAATTTTCACAAGAACCTTGTAAATCATACAGGGCAAAGACTATTAACTTTTCTGTGACTCACTCTTCAATTCATTAAAATAAAACAAAATGTTTAGCCCAACACATGTACAAACTAGGTTAGATAGTGGTAGTTAAAATGGGAAGAATTGTGGAATGAAATTGACCAAACTATACTATGTAAATTATGAATATATCACAATGAACTCCAATTTTATGTATAACTATAATACACTAATTTTTTTAAAAAACAATAACTAGAAGGAAGACCAATATAATAAAAGAAGGGTTTGAGGAAGGGAGGAAGAAATAGTAAGAAGTACTGAAATGGAGCATTCATGAATATGTCAAAATGAACCCCACTATGATGTATAATTATAACACACAAATGAAAACATTTTTAAAAAGTTAAAATAGTGGTTAAATGTATATATTACATAAATTTGCATATATGGAAGATAAGTTTATATATATACATATTTGCTATATGTATAATATAAATTATTTTAATTATTCAAGCTGCCCTGTACCAATTCTTGCATCCACTATTTCAGGTCTCTAATAATAGCTATAATTAGTTTTCTGGTGTTTCATTTTGTTTTGTTTTGTTTGATACTGGGAATTGAACCCAGGGATGCTTTACCACTAAGCTATATCTCTAGCCCTTTCTATTTTTTATTTTGAGACAGGGTAAGTTACTAAGGGTCTCACAAATTCTCCCAGGTTAGTCTCAAACTTGAGATCTTCCTGCCTCAGCCTCCTGAGTCTCTAGTATTACAGGTATGCTCCACTGAACCCAGATATAATTAGATTTTTATAGTTTGTTCCTTATGCTTCTTTTTCATCAACCACAGACTCAGTAACAGGAGCTTTAGAGTTCCTTACCGAATGCTGATCTCTGGAAGTTTTGTTGCAAATGACTTGATATTTCTTTATATCATGTACATGATGGATACAATACCTAGGACATTGATTAATCAAAGCATGATGCAAATAAACTGGGAGATTTATATTTATGCTTTCTTAACATTCTTTGGTTTTCAAATACATTTTCTAAGGAATTTGGGGGTTTGCTTATTTGTTTTAATGATCTAAATGATCAACTGTGAAGAAATAACTACAACAGAAATGTAATGGGGTCTTGTGGGCAACCTGACTTTTATGTAGTACCTTTATAAGCCAGTCTCAAATTTCATAACACTAACAACAAACAAGTAAAAAGGAAATATTTTAAAACTACGCATACAAAAACAAAACACAAGTCAAAGTATTTCGTCATAAACAGTATTTTGTTGACGTTTTGGGGGGAAAATAGAAAGATTGAAACTGCATATAACTCATCAAATTTAAGAAATTCTTTTCCCTATGGCATGGCAGCTGTTGTCAATCACCATTCTCTCTCTCTCTCTCTCTCTCTCTCTCTCTCTCTCTCTCTCCTTACTTTCTGTGAAATCCCTCTATGTAGAATAATTTAGTCCTATTTATCATGTTCCTTGAGCAAGAAAATATACCTGAATTCCAATTCAAATACATTATATCGAGAGAGTTAAGATTCAGAATACCATGGAGATATTTACAAAGCTTATAACAATATGGAATCTCCACAACTGTTGAGGGATGTTAACGTTGATAGGAGAGTCTGAGAGTTTGCATATTCCCAATTACCACCCATTTCTCAATTACTGTTGAAAGTATGTTGAAATACTTATGAGTGTACATGAGATCGTTCCTCATTCAACAAAAATATGTCAGTGGTCTCCAAGTGCGAGTTTGGGGAAGACACGGAAGCAAACAAAAATACATAATCTTGAGTTTTATGGAGTTCTTTGGTTTTTCTTCCAAGAAAGGAGAAAGGAAATACATAAAATGAAAACTTAATTTAAAAGGCGATGTTACAGAGAACTTGCAAGAAGAAAATAAAACCGGGTAATAATAATAACCAAGTGGTCATTAGATTGGTTGGCCATGGGAAGTCTCCCCAAAGACAGTTAAGAAAGCTAAGGAATAAAGATTTGGCTTTGCAGATATCTGAAGAAAAAGTATTCCAGGCTTCTGGAATACTGAATGCAAAGGCCCTGAGGACACACTGTCATATAACCCCTTGCTATAAATTAGTTTCATTTTCATGCATAAAAACAGAAAAAAATATCAAAATGGATCTAAATAAACATTACTATATAAAATAGTGCCTTAGGGTACAAACACACACACACACAGAATAAATGGATGGAAATATAGTAGTAAAATGAGAAAAAGTATTATGAATCCCTTGGATTTTTAAGCCTAAGGCAAAAGTACAAATAAATATTAGACAAAGTCAATATTGTATTTCTACTGTACCCACCCAAAAATTAAAAAGTCTTTCTTTTAAGAGAGTAGAGAATGGAGTCAAGTAAATACGTAATCTACAGAAAAGAAACCAAATGAGGAGCAAGAAGAGAGATGGGATAAATAGAAAGCAAAATAGGAACATGACAGATGTAAATATTAAGCCTATCAAAGATGATATAACTTAGGACTTGCCTAAGTGCTCTGATGAAAAGAAAGATATGGCAGAAGTAATATGTTACTTACAAAGCAAGTCTCATCATGATAACAGCAAGTTTGAGGTTAAAGTTCGGGGAAAATGTGGAGTAAAAGCATAAACCAAAATAAAGTTCTTAAATTTTATGTTAATCAAAGTTAATTTTTAATACAAAAATTATTATTAGAAATATAGACAGCCCTCAAGAGGTTAAAGGTTAATCCATCAGGATTAGATAGAATGAAAACTTATAATGTAGGTATGTATAAAAAAATTAATGTCATTGTCTCAAAAAATATGATGAATAAAATAACAGAAGTATGGAAAGATCTAAATGAATCCATCGACAGGATATTTTAATGTAACTTATTCATAAACTAATAGAACAAACAGGAAAAAAGAAAAGCATAACTGGCAAAATTGTGAACAATATGACTAGCAATATTGACCCAATTGGAATATGTAGAACACAGCACTCAAACCCTGCAGAATGCAGGTTCTAAGAACACAAGGAATACCCACAGAATATTACTAAACAAAGTAAGTTAGAGAACATGCCTAGCATTTCTACTAAAATCAAAAACATATATAACTTATGAAAGTGGAATTCCAATCAATATAAATAAAAAAGTATACATGTAATTATAAAAGCCAAAATTATTCATAGCAACAATATTAACAATGGAAAAAAAACAAACAAACTGGGAAACCCCAACAGACCATAAGCAGAAGAGGAATGGGTATTTAACTTATAGCATATTCATTCAAGGGATTACCACACGGTAATGAAAATAAAGTTATAGCTAGCAGTAACATTGGAATCTCACTAAACTAATATTAATAAAAATTACTGTTATGAATGACATATAGTTTTTTCATGCATATTAAATTTAAAAAATAACAAGTAATAAACGCAAAAAAAAAGAGTTTTAGTGGGAGGGAAGGGATAGTTAGGTGGTGGGGAATGGGTATTCATTTATGGAGGTGTTTCATTTCTTGAACTGGATGATGATTACATAAATGTCCTTTCTGTGACAATTAATTGAACTCCGTAAACATATTTCTCTACATTCACTTCCATGTGTGTATTGTACATTATATGCTTATAGAGAAAGGTATCATTAAAGAAGTATCTGCCTATACATACAAGTACATATAGTCAGAAATTGTATTATAAAAAGCATATAACTTTATTTTTTCTTATTGAAGTCTACTTAGTTTCAACTCCCTATAACAACTGATAAAAGGTGGTATTTGACCTTGACAAATAAAGGTATCTCAGTCTCTTCTTTTTAAAAATGGTCTATTTTGGGTAGTCAGTCTGAATATAGCTACAGCTGTTCTTTCTTCTTTGGCTCAGATCCCTCCACCATCAGTGCTCAGTACCTCTTCTAAATTAATATTGAACAAATATTTAAAGGATATAATATTGAACCAGAGCTAAAATAGTAGACTTCATTATATATCTACACAACTCAGTTGTTCCTGTATATCAACTGTCTGTATGTATCTGTTTCGTTTCTCAAAATCAATATTATTTTCTTTAAAGGTAGGTTTCACATATAACTCTCCTGTTTTTTCCATTGTATAAAATAACATATTCCACAGACTAGGTATATTCATTAAACTTTCATGAATACTACCGAGGTCATATTCTTTTCAAAGTATTAGTATCTCCATTCTTCATACAAAGAAAATGAAGTTTTGAGAGAGAAATTAAACTACCCATGGACACACAGATAATCAGGAAATGTCAGAGTTAATATTTCAAGAATGATTCCAAAGCTGAGGTTCCATCTATCAAATTCTCCCTCCTCACAGAATTCAAACACCATTTTAGATTAACTAGAAGGTCCATTCCAATTCTGGTTTGATTTTGTTTTCTGTGTGTGTGTGTGTGTGTGTGTGTTGTGTGTAAATGCTGGTTTAAAATAAGAATACTACCAGACAGGTGCAGAGGCACATGCCTGTAATCCAGCTACTTAGAAGGCTGAGATAGGAGGATGGCAAGTTCCAGGTCAGCCTTGGACATTTAGCAAGATCCTGTTTGAAAATAAAAAATAAAAAGGTGTAGTTAGAGTTCACACCCCAATACCACAAAACATTAAAAAATAAAATATGATTAATAAATTTCAAAAACATATTTATTAATGTGATATTGCTGTGAACCTGTTAATGAGATTATTACCTAAAGCAGCTTGGCAATCAACAGCCTCAAGGACAAATCCAGCCAGCTGACAATTTTTGTAAATAAATTTTTCTGTAACCCAGCCTCTCCTATTCAGCTTGTATTGTCTAAGGCAGTTTTAGCAGAGTTGAATACTTGCAAAAGAGACTATGTGACCCACAAAGCCTAAACTATTTACTACCTGGCTCTTTATAGTAAAAGTTTGCCAAACCTAGTATAAGGATTCCATTATTTTTCACCAACATGTATCGGGCACAGTGAGTTTCCTAGATACCAAAATAAAAAGTAAAATAAATGGATTTCCATTATGCAATAAGATGGGAATTTATTTTTATATGTGATGCTTAATTTGTTACCTGGACATTCATGTGTTACATTGAATAACATAATAGAAAATGAGATGTGTCCACCAGGGAGCGATCAGAAGATTAAAAACACATCAGTCATTTACACAGAGAAATTTTAATATAAAGAATTCTTAACTATAAGATGATAGTTAACTATTAGAAGAAGTAAAAGAGAACACTTACAAGGTACAGAAGTGACAGGTGCAAAAAAGCAGCTCTTACTCCTCCCCTGAGAGAAGCACACAACAAAGGAATTAAGAATGAGCAGAAGGAGATGCCCCGAGAACTGACATGCTGGCCTCAGGGGCAGAGCAGGTCATGGCAACCACAGAAAGATACGAGCCTGCCCATGGCCAACACACCTGCCACAGAGTTCAGCTTAGAGTGGTTCTGTTGCAGTGGCCGGCCACTGCAGAGAGAATCAACAGGCCAGAGCTGATATTTGTAAGCACTGAGTTGCGTGGAAGTGCTTTCTTCTGGGGAAATATGGTCTGAGGATGAAGCTGAATTTCCCTTCTCTGAATAATAATAGTAGTGGAGGATCAACCAAAAGAAAAGAGTCTTCCTCCCTCCCTCCATCATCTTGCAGTTTCACTCCCGTGCCCTTTATTGATGACGACTGACTTACATTCCACCAACTGACAAAATTCACTCTGGTACCCTAAAGCAGGGCTAAGAAGCGTGTACGTAGATATGAGCTACAATAAGTTGGTAACTGGCACAGTTGAGGCAGAACAAATTAAGAGAGCAGATACAAATATCTTGTATGGCTCTTTTTGAAATGGGTTTGATTAACATTTAGGTCATAAGATTGATTAGCTTCCATGAAGGAATTTTTCTGGCAAGGACTAAATTTTTAAGGTACAGGCTTGTTAAGCTTCTTAGAGGCCTAATTAAAAATAGGAGTGTTTAGAAAATACGAAAGGATGAATTTTAAGTATGTTGTTGTCATTTATAGTTTATTTTTTCTTCACAGAAAAATCATCTTAAAGAAATTTAAAATGGGGACATGTAATATAATAATAGTATCAAATTATGCCCTGTTTGTCTTTTGTCTGGTGTTGTGAATACTTCCAGGATCCTTCAGACTCTGCCAACCAAGTGCTTGATGTTCGCAAAGGATATCATACTCGCGCTTGCAATAATAAAATTCCTCTCAATGATCATGTGCTATTTGCCACTTTTCTCCTCCACTGTTCCAGATAAATAAATGGAAAGAGATTGTTGCTGAGACTGCTAAAATCACCACTAAGCCACAGAGACATTGCCAAAGCAGCCAGTACTTCCAGTACAAGGGCCAAAATTGCTAGTGCCTATGCAAAAGATGACACGGTGCCTATATTACTGTCAGAATTGCCCCATAAATGCTAAAGCATGACATCCTCCCCTACTTTTATTCTGGCCCATTAGCTAGAGAGTTTTGACTTCTTGAGCCACTGCCCTTACCACTCCCATGAATTGCAATGTATTGTACATCATGTATGTCTTTTATGGGGATTTATAAACTTAAATCTTCCTTTTCTTTTATTTTTTCACCTTTTCTTAGGACTTGAGTATGTGCTTGCAAGGACTAACTGTGCCCACTTCCATTGTGTTAGGGACCTATTTTTTATATGCCTCATCCATTCTGATACTTGGATTTCTTTCCTGTAAAGCCCTTTGGTCTCTCACACAAAGAAATCCCAGATGAGTCCCCATTGTCGAACCTTCAGATGTGTCTGAACATATCAAAATCTCTAGTGTCTATTCACACTAAGATTTGTGAGTCCCTAAAATAAAGAATGAGGTTTGGTTTTCCACTCAAAAAACTGTAGATTTAACATTGCATCATGCAAAGTCTTATAGTATCCTTATGCAATCCATTTTTTATGTGTCTCTCTTTAACTGGTAAATTTCTTAAGAGCAGACTTTTTGTTCCTATTTTTACAATCATTTTCTAAGTACTTAACAATAAACATTAGTTAATGTTTACTGCTCAAGTTTTTATAGCAATGAAGTTAATTAACAAGTCAAGTCAAAAGGTCTAAAAGAGAAATCCAGAATTGTATCCCTATTATTAAGGCTCTTCATTTTGGCTTGCTTTACACTTAATAAATAATTATCTTGATTTTTGTCTCCTTTTCATGTATTAACATGTTGAAAAAGAAATCCAAAGGTCATGTCCACTAATCTGTGTGGAAAGGTTTCCCTAGATTATTGCATTTGCAAGGTTTTCTACTTTTGCGCTAAAATTTGGTAACTAATGGAACACTAGGGCCAGTAATTGCAGTTGCTAATGGAAACAAATCCCAAGGATAAACAGGAGGAGATCATGGGAAGTAGCATGGAGAAAATTGTAGAGTTTCAGGGAGGATATCAAAGTAAAAATAGAATAATTTAGAAATCACCATCTTTCTTTGAATGGATATCCTGGCAGTCAAAGTTCCAAACAGAGGCTACTTGAGCCAAGTCTTCCTTTGAAACCACTTCTATTTCATGGAAACTAATTTTTAAAATTCTCAGTGGTTTGGGAACATGAAGAGTCAGTTTACAAATCATCATCTGCTTCATGAAAAGAAAAAGAAAAAGAAATCATCAAGAATCCAGATTTTAAAACCATATAACAGAGTTAAACATTAAGTCATGTGACAAATTAGAGGAACGTTGGAGTAATTTCAACACAGTCAGATCATCAGCCCATGATCCTCCTAGTGATTATGCTCTCGACTTACATACATCCCTGCGTTACTGTGGTGTCTTAATAACATCTGTTAAAAGTCCTGACATGTCAGTAATGTGAGGAGAGGACATCCCCCAGTGTACCTATGCCAATAAGCAGATGTCTGTTCTAGTTACTGAGGGTTTGAGTCTTTTTGACTATATATAGCTCACACTTCTCAATCTTCTTGCTTCAGAATGGGTTATATTTAATAGCTTAATGAAATTAAGCCAATTGTGATCACTAACTCTAATTTGTGTGTCACTTTAAAAAGTAAGTCTATGATAAAGTTCTCTACTAATAGGCATGAGGCTGGTGTGTATTAAAACTAGACACGGGAAGAAAAGTACATTAATTTTCTTTCCAGTATAGGATTTCAATCAGCGTCTTGAACATGCTAGGCAAGCACTTCACCACTAATCTCTAGCTCCAAACCTAAAGGTACATTAATTGTATCTTAAATATGAGTTACCTACTTATTAAGATGACATTTTTTGTTTTTGTTTGTTTTCCCATTTCTAAGATTGAAAGATTATGTCTCCACTTACTTTATGCCCCAACTTTAATTTTTGCTTCTCCTAGAATATGCACTTTGATCAAGTAACACCTTTACACATAGTCTTTACTCATCACTTGGAATTGTTACACACCCTTCAAGTCTGAACTCCAGTATCTCTTTCTAGTATCTTCTTGATGGAACTTTCCTCCACTGCTCTGGGCCAAGGCAGTTAGGACTCTCTTCATGCTCCCCCTGAAAATGACAGTGTCCATTACACGTTAAAATAAGGTACTTATTTCTCTACTCCTCTCTTGGATTGCATTTGTCAATGGCAGTAGACCTTCTTGTTCTCTTTAGACTTCTGTTGTTTAGCACATCCTGGAACACAGATAAGAGAAATAGTGAATCGTTCAATGTGTGAACCTGCCTTCTAGATCTTACCCTACCACACCTTGTTCCTGTACCATATATGTAATTTATGTTTCAAACACATAGGACTATTTGCCTTTCAAATCTTTTCACATTTTTTGTCACACTAGCTTTATGCAAACAGTTAAATCAGTCTGCTTTGCTCTTCCTTGGCTGAGACAGAAGATATTCATAGACACACAATATAGGAGAGCTATTCCCTGTTGTATTTTAAGGAATTCCTGAGAACTGCCATGGCTGCCAGTAACTCTACCAACAAAGAATTTTCATTTACCTCACAACCCAGTCCTATTTTAATTCTCAAGTACTTCTGGAAAGATCAGACATTCGTCTGTATATACATATTTCTGATACTTTCCATTGAGTAAATTATCTGAGAATGAGAGAACAATTTTCTCAAAGTTTCAAGACAATCTCTGTGCTTCTGAGATTTTGAGCAGAACATTTAACTTCGTCTCAAGCCCTCAACTGAAAAAATTATGATAATGATAATAAATACCTCAGAAAATTACTATCTATTTATAAGTTTCAATTGGATGTGAAATTGTGATGATAGTCACTATCTATTTGCATTTACAGTTGATTTACATAAATTATTAAAGGTAATCATCCCTGTACCAGTACAGAATAAAATGTCCATCTTATACAGAAAACTTACTCCAAGTCATGATTGTGTGTGTGAGAAAAATATGACCAGTGTAGTCATCCAATCAAAGAGAGCTGGAATAGGACAGGGAAACAACTAGAATGTAAAAGGGAGATCAGACAACCTGGTTAATATGGGTTTTTACCAAATATAATGCTAAGGTTGTTAAGAAAATAAATCAGAAATCTGCTTTTAAGTAGAAGCTACTACTGTCTTTACAAAATAATACAAAGTCAAGACTATTTAGCAAATGCCAACAAGTTCTTATAGATGAAATCTCAAGAGACCATAAATCTTAGAAAATCTGAAAATGAATCATCAGTTTGATTAAGGGAAAATTTATCATTTACCTTAATACAAGTCAGGTATCAAGCAAGACCACTGTGATGAAAAAATTGAATATATAAATAACTTTTCATATAAATTCCATATATAGTTCTCTTTTCAATAGGGAAAAATTTTTATCTTGATAACTTAAAAGTAGACGACAGATGCCAAAAGTCATGTGCCAAACATTAATATCTAGTGGCAATTACAAAATTAATTGTCAAACTAACTATTAAAGTCACTTTTAACACTTTCAACATAGAAAAGTATTTCCAGCACATATTTATTTTAGGTCAATTCAATATGTCAACAATTCTTTTATTTTAAATCCTTAAATATACAGAAAGATTTCTCCAGGAGCTTTTGAATTCTTTTGGGATAAGGCAACAAATACTGGGTCAGATTTTATGGCCCTACCTCCAATTTTTCCTTCCTTAATCTGGCTAGCCCTGTTTCCAAAAATAGATTTGTATACATGCATATCATCAGCATATCCTCTTCTGCAGACTTTCACTGAATTTTCTCACATATATTTTTCACCCTAGCAAAGGTTTCTGGAAAATAAGAATACAAAGGTAAGAAACAAAAGATAGGTGTGTAACGAGAAATTAGAAATTTGGGTTTGGGCTCTGAATACATCCGGTTTGAATTCTACTTCTTCTGCTTACCAGTTGGATTAACTATGGTAAGTCACTTAAGGACTTCATTCCAAGGTGATCCCATTTTAAACTTATGGATAATAGTGATAGCATGTGAGAGCTAAATAGGAAAATGAATGTAACACTATTAGCAGAACTCTGGCTTTTAGTATATATCGATGTTAATAATTATTATCATTATTAGACTTCATGTTTTAGGAATATGGAAGAAAATGTGCCATTCTGTTTCATTTTCCTTCTACCCTAACATTACCTTACAGGAACAGAGAATCATAAAGTTGTCTGGATTAATATCCATAACTAAATAAATAGAGACTTTTTATCCAATGAGGCAAGTTTCAATAAATCATGATTTTTTTAATGGTGGTAGGCCAAAGGATCCAGGAATAAAATAATCCAAGGAAACATTTTGTTGAGAGTTCTGTTGCATAATGAACTGAGACTCTTTGAAAGCTGTTTTAAAACTTTTAATAAGTAAAGAACTAACTACTTCCATCCTTTTTAAAATTTTTAATTAAAGGAATAATTTTAACACAGCACTATTTAAACTTCAATGAGTGGTTATTTTATTTCATCCTGTCCATTTGTCTTATGTCAGTAATGAAATTTATTCTTTTTCCATTAGTATAAGGCATTTTTGCTGTTATTTCATGCTAGATTTTTAACATATGTAAAAAATAAAAACAAGATGGTAGCACTTCAGTGCTGCTTGGAAAAGACTGGATGAAGTTGGAAGTGTTGTGGAATGAACTGGGGAAGCTCTGCTTTCACCTACATATCTTTATTTTGGCAACTGTGCACCAGGTTAATTTGGAATTTTGCACTGATTTTCATGTTATCATGTCCACAATTTTAAATTATATTTCAAACTAAAGTTTACATTTTAATTAGAGCTCACCTTGGTGGGCCAGTAAATTCTAATACCTTGGCAGATGTATAGTAAGCAAGATCAGTGCAAATGTTGAAACAAGGTCACAATGTGAAGAGTAAGAATTTGTTTTTTTCTTTAATATTCTTAGAAATATAGAGAAATAATGCTAAGCAGGTGCAATTTCTATTCAAGGAAAAAGTTCATGGTGAAAATTGTAGATAGGTCATTTTAAGCCTGGATGTTGATTTATAGCTTCAAAATAAAAAAAAAGTTTAACATCCATGGAAGCTGAAAGAGAATGTGAATCTTAGATGTAAAAATAAAATTGCTGTTATCCCCTTAAGATTTTAATGATATAGACACTAAAGACCATTTCTAATCTTGGCCTGTGGCTGGTAAGATGCATCCTTATTCAAAAAACATGTGTGCACATACTTAATGTTAGGGTGAGATCTGTCAGCCACTCTTCAGGCACGCTGGCAACTAAAATATATGACAGAAGGTAAATCTCTTAAACCATTTTTAAAATATGCTTTCATAAATAATTATTTCTTTATTGTTTGTAAAGAACAAATTACATCAAAGGGCCACTATTTTTAAAATTAACCTCTCTTTTGCAAGACCTCAAGTTGCTTTATGAGAGCTATTTTCTTACAAACTTTATTCTAGAGTGACTGTCTCAGGACCAGGCACACAATGAACCCTAGGGAAATATTTGTGGAAGTGAGGCACACAATATTGTACTTAGTGTAGACACATTCTCAAATGAGCAATTGCTTGACTTAGTAAATCTGGAAAAGGCCATAGGGATCACATGAATAAAATTCTTATTTCACAGAAAAGGAACTGGAAGCCCAGAAAATGTAAGATTTATCCAAGACCAGCACTGGATCACAGAGAACCCAATTACACCAGTCTTTGCCTATAAAGAGTCCCTGATGCAAGGAAGTCATTGTTTTAGCAAATATTTTATTTCAGATCCACACACAAAAAAACCATGGGATACTCCTAAATTAATTAAAGATTTGCAACCAAATGCCAGGTTCTATAGAAAGATGTGACTAAAGACTCTTCATGAAGTAAAAGACAAATTGGTACTGCTGCTAAATATCTATTGACTTTTTGTTCACAAATGTGCATAACAACTAAAATTGTTAGTGTATATTTATGAAAGAGAAAGAGTAAGAGAGAGCAAGCTTTGGATGAAAAACAATACTCCCAAGAAAATTATATTAATTATTTGAAAAATCTAAAACTAAGTGTAGTAACCTTTACATATAAACACTTTTTTTAAAAAAAGGAACCATTATTTTCACCAACAGACTATTTTTATGATTACAACTTAATGCTATTAAAGCTAAAGTTGATACTTGTCAACAACTTGACGCAACACACTTTCTCTATCAATAAAGACTAATAGCCAGGCATGCGGCCTCTGTAGCAAATATAATCTGTTGACTAACTTCCGGATGTCTCAGTTAATCTATTTTAAAATGAACGTCACAGAATATTCACTTCATAGTATCATTGAGATAATCAAATAAACTGGTACATGTATAACACCTTAGAACATCTTGTGGTTCAAGAGTGCTCAATGAATGTAGCATGTGTGTTCAAACTCCGGGACACAAAGTTATGAACTCTTCAATGTGCCTTCTAATATGAAACATAAAATAAAAGGAAATTTAAAGTTAAAGGAAATAGCCAAATTACTTATAAGTCATTCCTTCTTGCTTCACAAATTTGAGTTTATTATTAAAATGGATAACAGAAAACTGTTTAAAATTTTTGTTTGATAAATCAATTAATGAAAAGTATTAAAAAGCAGAAAGTTTATAATTCTAAAACCATTCATCTGTGGCTTGAATAAGTCAACTGTAATTTAAAATATGGAAGCAACAACTAGAGAAATGAATGAAAATCACCCAAAGAATATGCCTGATCAGGATTTAAATTCACACCTACACCATGGTATCTTCATTTAAAATAAAAATATGTATAATTTTGTGAGAAACTATAGTATAATAATATACTTAGTTCTGAAGAAAGATGAATATCAAATCATATTTTATAAGTATGCATTTGTTTAGCTAACAATGTAAATTAACAATAGAGCAAAGATAAGAATTATCAAATGAAAACATTTTTATTTGCCTTGTAATGCCCCACAAACATGCTAGGGTATGAAACTTGTAGTTCAAAAAATTTTAATGGTAATAACTTTGATCAATGCATGATGAATTATTGAAACAACTCACTCTTTATCAATTTGATGTAAATATGTATATAATTTTCATTTTCATTTTTGTTTATAGAATAACAAAGCATAGAAAGGTGTCATTAGTTCCCTAATCTCACTTCTCACTTGTGATAATTCTTTCTTTGGGACCCCTTACAGATATACTTTTACACAAATACCTTATGGTGCAAGCATTCACTGTTCCTTGAAAGAAACAGTACTTTATCAAAAGTATTAAATAAAAATATAATTGGTAGTCTTTTGTTTCTATTTAATTCAAGCCTGTCTTCCTGTTATTTACAAACCAAGATCATTATGAAGATCATTATGAAAACTCTTAATAGTTTTGGTTTTTTTTTTTTTTATACCAAATATCCCAACATATTTAAATTGCCCTTAGATTAACTATGGTCCAGTCCCCATTCTGTCCTGGGTCCTATTTGGGTTCCTCACTTGTCTTTATATCTCTCTTGAACAATGATATAATTTGACCACTATAAAGCAGAATAGGACTGTTACTTCCATCCTTTGGATTTCATATCTATATTTTCATATCTATATTTCATATTCTGAAAAGTCTAATCAACATTTTCACAGTATAGATTTGCACTAGGTATATAAGCTTTTTGAGTTCTTAGAGAATTTAATTATCTTGTTGGTAGCATTTTTGTACTTGCTTGAGAGGTTCTAGTTTACTTATGTTAGCAGGGAAACATAAGTTACCTTGAAGATCCTGTCCATGTGTATTCATACATGTGAGTTTATGGGATGCATAGCTCACAGAGACACTACTCCTCCACATGGTGGAAGCTGACAGACTAAGCAGTTGCACATGAAAAGAGATAAGGACACTGAGCTGTTGAACTGAATTCTCAGTGCCATTGGTGTAGTACAGTTAAAATTGATGCTTAGAAAACGTTTGGGAGTAGTCATTCATGCACACAAATAAATCCCAGCTTTGATCTGTAGACCTGAATGACTTTGAACATATTCCAAATTTGGTTCCCATGATTTAATCTTGGATAATACCTGTTTTGTATGATGTTTTCTAAAATTAGAGGAAGAGACAATATCATGTAGTTGCTAAAAACATAAACTTTAAGATTGGAAAATTTTGATTAAACTTATGGGCTCTACCACCAACTAGTTTGTTGATCTCAGCTAAGCCTTGATTTGTACTTCTGTAAAATTAAGATAATTTCTGCTTCTCAATAAACTATTGATTATTATATTGACTGTTAAAATTTAATACAGTAGTGTCTAAAGGAAAGTAATCAATAAGTGATAATTTCCTACAGTTTCCTGTAACCATAACTTAATGAAAATAGTTTCTGACTCAACATATGAGTAGATGGAATAGATATGGTGACTGGTGAAAATGTTTCTGGAAAATCTGAAGAAATTCTTTAGGGAAAGAAACCCTGTAAAAACTATACAAATAAGAACTCAATAAGAAGAGTTGAATACCTCACAGAATGATATGAAAGCCTTCCTGGAATTATTTGCATTAAAATTTTGCCCTCCTCATTAAAATATATCCTCATAGAGAGCAAGTCCACTATTTCCATACAATAAGTCAAATTCCTTGTGTAACAAATAAGAAAGGTAAATATCATTCTTTAAACTTGTTTTCACATCTGTGTAAACAGATGGTGCTAATAACAGCTGCTCCATTATATAAGAGTATTATGTCAGCAAGAGAATTACTACTATTACAGTGATATAAATCATAATAAGATGTATAAATTTTAACATGTCATATGCTAACAGGTATCATTTTTAAAATTATATTACTGCCTCTCTCTAGGCAACTGATTTTCCAGGCCAACCTACATGTATAGTCATTACCTTTTCATTAGTCTGTGTTTGTACGGCAGTGTGTGAAAAAGAGATAAAATGGGGCATATATGAGCTGTTAGAATGTGATGGGAAGAATTCTTTAGTTAAAGTTAACTAGTTGGGGTGACCTGTATGGGGAGAGGGTGTAAAGGGTGGACGTATCAGATGGCAAGGGCATTTAATCCATCAGGGTCAGCAAATATTGTCTCCATAAAAAGTCTTGAAATAAGGCCATCAAGACTAATTGAAGCTCTTCCTCTATACAAATAAAGGTGAAAGCTAATGTGCTTTGGCTAAGAGGTCATCTGTAAACCTTTACATAAAAAAATCCACACCCAGTAGTTACATAAATTCAGCATGCCCAGACATGAAATATATCAAGAACCGGTACAAATTCAGAGGAACAGGAGTCCTATAGTAGTCCGCAGGTAGAAATTAGTTCCTCACCTGAAAAACCAGGATGAAATGGAAATATAGCTTTCTGGGCTTCACTTCAGAATAAATATAAGAGAAAATATGAGGAGGTGTGTGAGGGCAGTTCTCAAACCTCTGAATTCCATCATTAAAGGGATAATTTATACAGATGAAATATGCAGTACAAAGGTAAGATATAGC
This sequence comes from Sciurus vulgaris, assembly GCF_902686455.1. NCBI lineage: Eukaryota > Metazoa > Chordata > Mammalia > Rodentia > Sciuridae > Sciurus > Sciurus vulgaris. The sequence continues at coordinate 82,359,644 of NC_136470.1, read as the reverse complement.
TAAAAGTCATGCTTTACAACTTATTTCTGTAATATGAATTTTTTCAAATCTATTTTCACATCTACTAGATTGGGGTGATAAAGACATTATCAGAAAAAATGCAAAGAGATTCAAAATATCTTATGCCACAAAATAAGCACAAAAATATTAGGAAAAAGATTTTTGTTTCCAATGGGTACATAGAAAAGTGCAAGACAATATAACTTCAAGAAAATCATGCAAAACCATAACTTATTTTTGAGCCCATTGAAAAGGTCACTAGACAATAAAAGATACTAAATTTCAGTTGGTTATAAGCCTTTCCAAGGAAAAGTGGTTCACAAACTGCCTCACCTTTGGTAGAGAATTTAAGAACAGGTTTCATGATGGTGATTTAACCACCATAAACAAGGTTAAGAAAAATAGCTGAAATTTGCACAGATTTTTAAAATAAATGTGTAGGCTTCATGAGAATTTCCTGGAAGCCCCAGACGTAAGTGAAAACTATATTTATATGCCAGATGTATAATATGCAAAAAATGCACATACATAAACACAAATATCAGAGATTGGATTCAGAAGAGAAAACAGTATATTTATTGAAAGCCAGGTCAAGAGAAACATTTGAATGGAGATACAGAGAAAAAGGAAGTATTGAAAAACCCAGACCATCCAATATCTGTGGGAAAGTATCAAATGATCTAACATATACATAACTAGAGTAACAGAAAGGAGAGAGAGAATGAGGACAAGAAAAAAATATTCCAGGAGGTAGTAAACAACTTTTCTTCTAATTAAAGACAGAATGTAATGAAGAAAGAGAATTTCGAGCAGGTTATAGAGAAAAACACAACTAAGTAGCTCAACTACAAACAGATAATAGCAGACTTTCCATCAAATAGTGGGCAATCCAAAAGAAAATAGAGAATTAATTTTATTTAAAAAGAAAATCTGGGGTTGGGGTTGTAACTCAGTGGTAGAGAACTTGCCTAGCACATGTGAGGCACTGGGTTCAATCCTCAGCCCCACATAAAAATAAATTTGAAAAAAATAAAGGTATTGTGTCCATCTACAACTAAAAACATACTTAAGAAAAAGAAAGAAAAGAAAATCTGGGCTGGGATTGTAGCTCAGTAGTAAAGTGCTTGACTAGCCTTGTCAATCCCAAATACCACAAAAGAAGGAGGAGGGGGAAGGAGGAGGAGGGGGAGGGGGAGGAGGAGGAGGAGGGAGAGGTGGGGGATGAGGGGGAGGAGGAGGAGGAGGGGGGAGGAGGAGGAGGGGGGAGGAGGAGGGGGGAGGAGGAGGGGGGAGGAGGAGGAGGAGAAGAAGAAAATCTGTCTGCTTAGAATTTTATAAGGAGGAAAAATACACTTAAAAATGGATGAATAAAACACTTGTTTAGAGATAAAACTAGGAAAAATGTTTAAAGAAGTTGAGAAAAATGAGGATGGCACTACTCTGAAGTGTGACTCTAAGCACACACGTACAGCAGCTTCAGCAAAGGTAACTGCATGTAAATACAGAAATTTCTTGAAGTCATGTAAATCTCTAAAATACCTATGTAAACCAAAAGCAGAAAAAAATTAATTGTGGGGTTATGACAGGTAAAATTAAAATGTATAATAACAATTCTGTAAGGGTCGAAAGGGAGAAATGGAATACTGCCAAAACATTGGCCTATTACATGTCAAGTGGAAAAACGTGAATTGAGGGAAGACTGTAGCAATTTGCATATTATATACTTAGAGCAGCAGCTTAAAAAATAAACATTAGTATAAATACCTTATGGTTTGAATGTGAGGTGTCCCCCAAAATCTCATGTGTGAGACAATGCAAGAAAGTTTAGAGGACAAATGATTGAGTTATGGGATTCTTAACCCAATCAGTGAACAAAACCCCTGTTGGGATTAACTGAGTGTTAAAAGAAGGCTGGTAGGATGTGGCAGGGGGAGATGGGTCCCTGGGGGTGTGCCTTTGGGATAGATATTTTGTATCTGGCAAATGGAGCCTCTCTCTGCTGCCTGATCATCATGTGAGCTGCTTCCCTCTTCCACACTCTTCCACCACCATTTCTGCCTCCCCAGGAGCTCCAAGGAATGGAGCCAGATGTCTAAGTACTGAGACCTCTGAAACCATGAGCCCCTAAATAAACTTTTCCTCCCCTAAAGTTGTTCTTGTCAGGTCTTTTAGTCACAGCAGCAAAAAATCTGACTAAAATAAAATCATAATCCAGAGTAAAGGAAAATGGAAGAAAATAAGGAACAGAAAACAGATGGGACAAAAAGCGAACAACTTTCCAGATAGTAATTATAAATCTAAGTACATCATCACTGGATTAAATATAAATGGTTGAATCATGCCAATTGAACTTCAGAGTTTGTCAGAATGTAGGGAGGGAGGAGCATGAAGCCATCCTACACTCTCTATAGGAACCTATTTTCAAATAAAAATTAAAAAGGAAACATACCATACCAACAATAGTAAAATTAAACAAATTAATATCAGGTAAAGTAAACTACAAAACAGTGAATCTTTATTAGAAATAAATTTCATAATGATAAAGGCATAAACACTGATAAAGAGCTTTAAAGTGGAGCTGATAGGACTGAAAACAGAAATAGAAAAATTTATAATTTTATCTGGTAATATCAGCAATCCTTCCTTCAATTATCGAGAGGAAAAGTAGACCAAAATTATTGAAATATAGATTTAAACATTACCAGTCAACTGAAATTAGGGGAAATTTATAGAATCCTCCACTCAATAACAACAAAACAAACTTTTTTTTTTTAAAATTCACATGAACTTCACCAAGGTTTGGTATATGGTCAGTCATAAGACAAATGTTGACAAATTTTAAAATTAAATAATACAAAGTACCTCACTGACAACAAAATAATTAAGCTAGAAATCAACAACAGAAGAATATATAGAAAATCACTAATTATTTGGAAATTAAATGACATGGCTAAATAGCTAATCATATAAAAATAATTTATAAAAAATATCTCAAACAATAAAAAATTAAAAACAGCATTTCAAAATATATAGCTAAGTGCAGGCCATATAGCCCAACTTGTAGAGTGCCTGCTTCGCATGCTGGAGGCCCGGGTTCGAGTCCCCAGTACTGAGCGATTGTGGAAATGACAAACAAAATATATAGCTAGAGTGGTGGGTGCTTGGAGGAAAATTTATAACATTAAATGTATATATTAGAAAAAAATACATGATCATTTAAGCATCTACTTAGGAAAATTGAAAATTATGCACAAGTTAAATCCAAAGGAAGGAAATAATTCAAAACAGAAGTCAATTAAATTAAATGATGAAAATAGTAGAGAAAAATCAGTGAAAACAAATGCTAATTATTTGAATAAATAAAATGTATAAAATCCTAAACTGAATGATCAAGAAAAAATGGGTAAAAATATAGAATTAGGAATAAAACAGGGACATCATAATAGCTCTGAGAGATATCAAAAGAAAAAATAATAGTATTAAGAACTTTAATAATTAATTAAATTGATATAGTCAAAAGACACAAGCTATGTGAATGCACTTACTTAAAAAACAGCTCAAATGATTAGCCCTGTACCTGTTAAAGAAGTTTAAATTTTCCATGAAATCTTTCCCACAAAGAAACAAATGGCTCAGATGAATTCATTAGCAAATTTTCCATATATTTAAGAAAGAAATAATACAAATTCTACAAATCTTTCCAAAAAAAGAGTTGAAGATATAATTCTTCCCATAAAGATGATCCCAAAACTTGAAGAGTATATTTAAAAGAAATAAAAGGTACATTTTCCTTATTGAATAAATATTCTTTAAAAATATTAGCAAAAGGTAAACACACTCGTACATCAACATAGGAAAAAGATAATACATCATGGGACAAGGGGAGTTCATCTTAGGAAGATAAAGTCATAATTCAGTCTATCTACAGACTCAAAACAACATCTTCTCAATAATCAAAGAAAAAAATTAAAAACTAGTGACATGGATAAATCTCAAAAGCATTAGTCTAAGTGAAAGAAACCAGACACCAAATACTATGTACTGGATATATTTCAATATTATGGTCTTTGGGAATAGCAAAAATTTGGTCACAGAAATCAGATCCGTGATTGCTAGGACCTGTGGGTCCGATAAGGGACAGACTGAAAAGGGACATGAGGGAAATTTGGAGGTTAATAGAAATGTCGTGTGTATTGATTACAATGAAAGTTACATAAAGCCTACATTTGCCAAAACTCATCAAAGTGTATTCCTTAAAAGGGTAAGTTATGTGTATGTAAATTAGACTTTAATAAACTGGACTTAGAAGAAAGAGGAAGCATTAGATAATAATACCAATAAGAGTGTCAATTCTCGTCACTTTGGTCTTTACGCTGTATGCCTCTTAGCACTGTTTTAAGGTTAATAAATGTCCTGGATCTCTTTTATTTCCCCTTTCTTAATTCCTTTTCCAGTGGATTTCACTAAAGGGAAACACAGGAAATCATAGCAAGGAAGTTGAGTAGAACCTCAATGTTCATTCTGTGTGTTCCCTCCCCACCATTGATTGTTCTTGACTGGCTTTGTCTTTTGATGTGAGGTCAGACTTCTGCTGGACAACTTTTTCTACCTGGATCCCTCTGTCTTTGGGTCCCTGTAACAATCTAATCTAATGACTAGGAGGTGTCTGGCAATTGTTGGTTAACTGTACTGCACTATCCCTTCTGGTTCCTATACACTATACCCAAATTACATTTCCCTCTATTTGAATGACCTTCTCTTTACTGCCAGAATCCAAACTGATACAAATAACAGGTTCAACCCCTGATCCCATCACTTCTAAGCTATGAGGACTTGGGCTATCTATTTAACAGAGTGGAATTTATTTTTTAAATTTATTACATATGAATAATACCTCCTTGGCAAGGCGGTCAGGGGAATTAAATAATGATATGTTATCTGAAAAATCTTTCATTAATATTTTCTCCCTTTCTCATCTTAGTTTCTTCCCCATCCATCACTGGATGTTTATTTTCCTCATCTTCTATTCATTTGCATGCCCTCATTTCTCCTCTCTCTTTAAAGATATTTGAATTTTTCTATCAGGTACAAATGCATCTAGTAAGTCACTTAGCAGTGTATAATATACAGAAGTCTGTATAAGTAGCTTAAATGTACCATGGTTGTGTTCCTGGAATAAACTGTTTCTATTTCTACTGCTGCAGAACAGTTAAGTCAAACTTTTGAATTAGGTCAACAAAATCCACAAATAGGGTGGAATCTTTGGACTGTCTAAGCAGGGACGGATCTGGAATAAATCAGCCACAGATATCACTTGTCAGCATGCGAAGGGAGGCATTTCCAATAAGGGTAGAAGGTACGTCATGAATATTGGCTATGGAAGCATTATGATGCGTCCTTTAAATCTATATTGAGAGTTTTCCATCATGTGGATTCAAACAAACATAATTGTTTTATGGCAGTAATGTCTAAACAAGTGTCCACAATTAGGTCGTATTTTTATCTTGACTTGTGAACTATCACTGCCAAATACTCAAATTTCAAACTTGTTGAGACATATGTTATCCCTGGAAACCTTTCATAAAAATGAAGCATTTTACTGTCCCACCAATTCAGTGTGCTCTAGTCAGTTTCCCTATCTAGTTCCAAATTAACCATGTAATAGTTCCTATACTAGTGAGTAGTATTTTAAATGGCTTTTAAGCAAAACCAAAAAGAGCAAATTTATTTCTGTTTGTGCAAAAACATAATCTGGTTTGGATTCTCTTTTCTTGCCTTTAACCAGTGAGTCAGAAATGCAGCTATGGGCAAAGAACTGGATACGGAATTAGGAAATCTGTATTTGAAATCTGGCTCTGATAGTAACCCCTAGCTGTATGTTCTCATGAAGACACTTGATTTATCTGAGCCTCAGTCTCTGTATGTGTTAAATGGGGACCTGCTGGTGAAGCAAATAAGCCAATGATGACCTAATGTCATAATATATTACCTTTAAAACTTAAGCATTTATTTTTTTACTAATTTGTGTATTTAAGGATATACATGTGAGTAGTAGGAGATGAAAATGGAGAAAACTTTCAGACAGAGGCAGGAATATTTGGATTGAAAGAAAATTAAAGTGCTGGAGAACAAGAGCAAGATAAGAATGATTACGATGTCTGCATTTTTAGCCCACATGTCACAGTTCGGTATTTATAGGTTTGCTAGTGACAGCCTTCCCAGTATAGCCATGTTAATTATGAAGTAGCTGCTGGTTTCACTGACACAGCACTGTGCACCTGACTGAGGCTGGAACTATTTATCATTTCCATGGACAATCATTTAATTTAAAGGTCCAAAAAACACACCAATAAATCAGTTTGGTTTTCTGATTATAATCTCCCTAAGTCTTACTTTGAAATGCCCTGGTGACTTTAACAAATCTTAGTGCATTTAATTTCCCAAATATGATTTGTAATATTCAGAGTTGGACTAAAACCTCAGGAAGAGGTGATGGGTCGGAAATGAAACACAATACTAAATGTAGACTTAAATTTTCCAGAGTTAAGCTCCCATTGCTACTTAAATGCCATAATCAAAGCAATAGATAGAATAAATAAAGGAAGAAAGGGAGAGAGGAAAGGAAGGAGGGAGGGAGGGAAGAGGAGGAAGGAGGGAGGGAGGGAAAAGAGAGAGAAGGGAGCTTGAAGAGAGGCTTGGGAATATGTTCAGTGGAAAATCTGTAGAAATGATGTAAGAGACAGCAAAGGCAGGGATTGGAGTAAGGGGTGTATGGCTGAGACTATAAAAACTCAGAGAAAACTCACCATCAGGGCTGAGTTTGGGAGAAACTGCACATACAGGACTCTAAGGTTAGGCTCCCCTGGTTTTTCACAAGGTAAGTTAAATGTAAAAATTTATAAAGATCTAGGGAATTATTTCTTCTTAAGTAGTATATTTACTTACACATACTTGTGAAATATTTTGTTTATGCCTTGATTTTGTTAAAATAAGAAATGTTTTCAATAATTTTTCCCTCTCAAAGAAGTAGAAAAGCTGGGATATTTTTATAGCACAAGCTTAAGGTGAAGCTTATGGTTTGCTCAGACACTATTTTTCTTAGATTGCTTTGTGCTTCTTTTTCCATTTCAAAAGAGAAAGAAAACTCAAGAGAATGATTCTGTCATTAGAAGTATTTTGCTTTCATCACAGAAGCTCAATATCAGAAAAATTCTAATACATAAAAGTGACCTAAATAACCTGGATAGAAAAGAAATTTTTCTTTTAACCTTATTTCTTCCAAAATTAGAATTTAAGAACATCCTAAATTAAATTCTCTATTCTATATTCATGAATCCTAAAACACCCTGTTTTCTTATTATAAAAATAAAATATGCAAATATGGTATTAATATAGTTGAAGTGATTTAAATCATGTGTATTTTTCAGTATTTGAAGTATTATTGCTATTTGGTGATTGACTTAATAAAATAAAATAAACATTTGAGTTCTGTTTGAGGAAAAACTTAAATTGTTGTTTCAGGTTGGAAATAGAAGCATATGCTCAATACATTCAGCTCCAACAATGTAAAATAGCACTCCTTTGAATTACCATAATAGATTCTATAGAATTAGGAATGTGAGAATTATTTGTTTTTGAGTAATCCTTCGAGAAATGGATTGTGGTGATTTTAATGTCCATATAAGTTATAGAATAGACAGTGGCATAGATAATGGTCTACCCAAAATAATCAGGCACATTTTGTATGTCCTTTGCTCTTTGATGCTACTCAACAGTCTCATGGAACTTTCCTAAGAGCCTTTTATAGATAAAAGTTCAAGTACACCCTCTAATTGAGTTGCTCTGTGGCTTCATTCAAGAAGTCCATTCACTGACTCTCTGAGCTAATCTTTAGATATGACCTCATTAACTTCTTTGCCAATACTCATTTATTGTAATTCCTCCCCACCAGAAAGCTTTTGCTTAGATTCCATGGCACCAATTGGAGGAGAACAAGCTTTGTTAATCCTGATAGCAACAGCTTTGTGACCCTGGACAAGTCACTCAGCTTTATTGGTGCTGCAGTCTATGGGGTGTGAGATAGGTGAGATGCAAGTTCCTTTGTAGCCTGGGACACCCTACTAAGCAGACCACACCACTTCAGCTGGATGATATCTCTGATTTAAGTCACTTTTTAGCTAAAGTTCTCCTCCTTTCTTCAAATAAGTGTTAGGACACCACTCTGGAGCAGAGCAGAGATTAGTGTCACGTGTTGACAGGTGCCTCAGTTGTTTGCACTGCTTGCTGGTCCTCCACATTTTCCTTGCTCTGTTCTAGTCACCAGCATGGGCTCAAGTCTCCTTACCAAGCACCTGCCCCTTCCTTAACCATGCCTTCGCCACCAACTTGCTCTGCCCCTTGCATATCTCCTCTCCCTTAAGCAAGTTCATTCTCCTTCTGTTTAGTGCTAAATTCGAAAATGTGTAATATCACCCTCTCCCTTCTAAAGTTCTGTATTCCTTTGATATGTGAGGTTCCAAACATGTGAAAACTGTGCTTTTTAAAATATCACATGAAATGATATTAAAAATTCATTTCAGTTAATAAATTAGAAGAGTAATTATGCTTTGGGTTGAACTGAGCTCTCTTCCCTTTGTTTTCTACCCTGGAAGATATTCTCTATTATTACATACTAATATTTTCATGGAAATATTATTACTGAAAACAATGACGATGCAGTAAATGCTACTTAGAACTCTCTCTAGTGAAATTCCTTACCCCAACTCAACATTATTTTCTTTATTATGCTTTATTTTTTATCACTATGTTGTAATTCTAGATTCTAAGGACTAATTTTATTCCTTGATATTAAGAATGCAAACTGATATTTTTTTCATAAAAGTAGAAAAGGTTTTTAAGTCACAACATTTGGAAGGCAATGTTAGGATAATATTATTATTTATTAATTGATTTATGTCAAACTCTTTACCTATATTATTTTTACTCCTCACAACAAACCTGAAAAGTATGTTTTCAACCCCATTTGCCTGATGAATATGTTAAAATACAGAGGCTAAGTAAAATGCTACATCAGGATACAAATCAAGTTCTATGCAACCTAAGATTTGACACATTTCTACTACTGCACATTTTTGTAATGGAAAGTGTATATGTAATACCAGAAGTTAAGAGACCAGGGTTCTAAAGTAACTCAGCTTAACCTTAGTTCATCAGTTTTAGACAAAATAGAATTATAATGCTTTACATATTGATCTATCCTGACTTGTGAGTTCAAAGAGCATAAATTAATTTCCAAATAAACACTGCAAATTATTTAAAGGTTGTTTATAACAGTTATGGCTGAAGGAAATGAATGCATTCCAGAGTGTCTATTCTTGTGGGAAGAAATCTCTGCAAGAGAGCAACCTGAAGGACCAAGAGAATAACTTCCTTTTGTTTATATCCCTGGTACCTGACATGCTGAGTATGCCTCATAAATGTTTCCTGTGGTTGAGTATTATAAAATTTATTTTTTTCCTTCTTTAGTTGTATTTTGAAGGGTACTGTTTCATTGATGATATTGGCTTGCTTAATGCTATTTAAATGTAAGATTTTTATTAAATGTTATACATAGGGTACAAAGCGGGATGAAGAGGGAAAGGGGTGGTGATATCCCACATTATCACCATAAATAACACATATTTATGTGTTACATTTTACTTCCTTTATTCACCTTTACCCTCTGAAAGCCTTTTAAAGCTCCGTAAAAATTACCTCTGTACTGAATAGCCAACCAACTTGCTTATGAACAACTCTACATCTTTTCCCTATCCATAGTTTTAAAGGTTCCCTCTTTTCCCATTTGTGAGCATAAGAATTAAGGAACAAATTTTCTTAGCAGAATTGTCTACAGTCATATGCAAATGTTCTTTTCGACTTGTACATGTCATAGTTTTATATCAAGAAATGTTTAGTGATTCAGAGATCTAAGTACAGAGTAATGTCTAATAAGGAGAGCTTTTAAACTCTGGAGGAATGATCATTGGAGAATGGTGCAGCATATTGCTTTCTTCAAGAATCTATGATGTGAAAAAGTAATGGCCATGTCAGGATTCTAGCAAGAACTTCATCACATTTTAACATAGATGTAAAGATTTGGATCAATCTTTATTCTAAACCTAGATGACTATTGATATGCATTAACAGTATCCATATTGATAACACTGGGATATTAATATCTGCCCTGCATGTTTGTTTTACCACATGAGGCTTCTTCACTCATTCATTCAATAGGTGATGTTGAATCCATGCCAGGTATTCAGCTAGGTGTTAAGATTGATTTGGGGAATATGGCATAGTCTTTGCTCTAAGGAGTTTACAGCCACAAATAAACCTGGTAAACACACAGATCTGGGTTTGCTAATAAATAGGATCTTTATTTAAAGTAGTATTGTGGGTGTCTGTCTCCTTTTTTTTTTTTTTTTTTTTTTGCAAATAAGAGACTAGTTGTCTGAAAATTCCAACTAAACAAACAACCAAAAAGAAAAAAAAACAGAGGCACTTAAACACAAAATTTTTGAGATTTTTTGGAAGGCAATAGCATCAGAAAAGAATGACGACGGTGCCAAATAGAACAAAATCAGATATATGTGTGCACTAGAAAATTATCATTCTTCCTGATTTGTGTCACACAGGGAAAGTCATTTTAAAAGACATATGTCCACCACATTAACAATTCATCCATAAAAATCTTGCTTTATACGAAATTAGTTTTGAAGATGGAAAAATGTTTTATACTTCCACAAATAAGTTGTACTTGAAAGAGCATGTAACTGGGAGTCTGAAAATGTAAGTTGTTGTTCTGGCTCTTCTAACTGGCTTTGTGACTTTGGAAAATTTACTACTGCCAATTGAAGAGCAATGAGAAATAGGGAAGAACCCATACCTAGTATTTTAATTCTTTAAATAATTGCAAAGTGTTAAATTTCTCACTTTCAGTTTGCACCTTCTTTTCAGAATCATATTCTCCATAAAGATGTCCATCGCACAATTTGTTAAAATAAAATTTTATAAGAAGAATCTTAAATTAGTAATTCTCAGATGTATTTTATGAAAGTGATATAGATGATATATGTGACAGAAGCTACAAGCTATAATTCTATTTCTCTTGATTCAATTGCTCCTCAGTGATTTAAAATCTCATATTGGAGTCTGTGAGGATTGTAAACGAGGTCCCCATGTGTAAAGGACTAAGTGGCACAACTATACTCAGTTGTGTTGTTTGTGGGCCCAACTTCACCAAAGGCTATGGAATCACACCTCCAATAAAGAGTCCAACAGCATGAGGTTCAAGGAAGTGTCTCAACCAACTAATTGGCTTCATAGTGAAGTAGACTGCAAACAGCCTTCTTTTAAATTCTATTCAAACATTGTTACTCATTGAAATATCAGGATTGTCTACATAAGGAAAAACTGTAATTGTTTTTCTTGAATTTTTAATACAAATTTTGCAGATTCTCTCTTTATGAATGGCTCTAAATTGTGTAGGTGATTGTTCACTGCATGTAACCTTTATGTTTTCTAAAAGAGCTTGGCTTCAAAGAGCTACCTTCAGCTTAATCATGAATTGTACAACATTTAATCAATTTTTTCATATCATCTTATGCTTTACAACTGTTTTCATGCACCTTTTTAAAGTTGCCAATGCAAATATTTTATCTATGATAAAATAAGAAACATTATGAGAGTTTTTCATAGGTAAATTCACATCCTTATATGTTTTTAATAAATAACATTAAATAGACAAATATGCTTATTGCTCTTACTTGGCAACTCTAAATCTATTGCATAATTTTCACTAATTCTAAGCCAATAAAATAATTAAATTTAACTAAAATTTATTAATTAAAATTTTGTGAATTAAAAAAGTGACTTTTATTTGACAATTTAAGGATCTTAGTCAAAGTCACCGAGTTGATAAGGAGCACAGCAAGGATATTTATCCCCATCTTTCAAATCTAATCTTGAGTTTTTCCTCACCATCCCAGAAATAATTTTTCTGATGTTATTGAATAGTTGTTCATTAACTGAAAGTTTTATTTTTAAAATACTCATTTACTCATAGCCAAGACTTTTGGAGTAACATTATATAGCAAATATATGCAGCTATAATTAATTATTTGATATTGGTGGAAAATTCTTATTATCGAAATCTTCTGATTTATTTCTTTTGGATAAATTCCAAGGAGTGAGATAGGTGGGTCATATAGTGGTTTTATTTCCTAGTCTTTTGTGTAATCTCCATAGTGCTTTCCAGAGTGGTTATACTAATTTGCATTCCCACTAACAGTATGTGAGTGTATCTTTTCTCCCACATCCTCACCAGCATTTATTATTATTTGTATTCTTGATAATCACCATTCTGACTGGAAGGAGATGAAATCTCAGTGTAGTTTTGATTTGCATTTCCCTTATACCATAGTGATACAGGCACATCAATGTTTATAACAGCACAATTCACATATCCAAGCTTTGGAACCAGCACAGGGGCCTGTCAACAGATAAATGGATAAAGAAAATGTGATATCTATACACAATGGAATTTTACTCAGCCATAAAGTAGAATGAAACTGTGGCTTTTGCCGGTAAGTGGAAGGCACTAGAGAACATCATGCTAATTAAAATAAGCCAGACTTAGAAAGTCAAAAGTCCAATGTTTTCTCTCAAGACCAAAATAGGGGAAAATGTGAAGGGCAGGGAATCCCATAAAAATAGAAGGAAGATCAATGGAGCAGAGAAAGGAGATGGAGGGGAAGGAAGGAGAGACAGAAAAAGGGAGGAACTGTGGAATAAAAATGACTGAATTATGTTTTGTACATATATGAATATACCATAGTGGATTTCACCTGTATGTATAGCTATAAAACACTGATTTTTAAAAACTATGAATAAATATAAGAGCAGTAAAGTAGGAGAAGGCAAACAGAGGTAGGGAGAGGGGGAAAAAATGGGAAGTACTGGGACTAAATTGGAGCAAATTATATTTCATGCTTGTATAATTACTTCAAAATGAACCCCAGTATTATGTATAATGATAATGCGCTAATAAAAACATAAAGAACTCTCCTGTTTTTGTATCCATCCTTTTGCATCCACTAAGATTTTTGATGTCTGAGAGCCTGTTCAAATAATCATTTTATCTTGATAGACTATTCCAAATGGTGAGGAGTAAGGCCTCAGTCAACTCTTTAAAATTATTAATTTTAATTATGTGATTTTAAAATTATATCTGATAATTGAGTTGAGTATCATACTACTATCCTTCCCTTCTCTGAGCCCAAAAGAGGGGACATAACTGTACTTTATGGCATCTTGAATCTTAATGCTAATAATTGTTTGTTTTGAAACTGTAGGGGAATTCATCTAGTGGCTTATCCATAATGAAAAAAAGGAAAAGTTTTTTAAAAAATTCCATGTAAAGTTTTGAAAGTTTGTGTTTGTGTGTGTACCCCATATTTTATCAATTCTTTCCTACATTTAACATCTCTGAATATGGAAGGAGTCTTATATTTGACAACATGTCACAATTTAATGAATAGCATTTTTCCTTTTTTAAAACACATTTTAAAAATAGAATATCTCACTATAAGTGACATCTTAATAGCAAAAGTTTGGAAATTCTTTCACCTAGAAATACCTAAAATTATAGAGGAGAATATTTATGTCAAAACCAGGATGCAGTCTTCTGCGTAGCGTCTAGCTTGATGTGAGGAACAGCAGGAAGCTTCTCCTAGCTAAAGCTGTACCAACTACCATCATTTCCTTCAGCACCTAGCTTTACTGACTGACTTTAAAAGCCAAAGCAACATCAGCGGTCAGTTATGAACTCTGTTTTATTTTGTATAGAGAAGAAAGGGTTTGCAAACATCACATCATTAAATACCAGCAGAGGCAGTGAGGAACCTCAACCCGAGGACTCCTACATCAGGTCTTTCTATCACAGAGAACTGCATGGACTTTGTGCTAAATATTGTTCTTTGTAGACCCTCTTTAAAATATATATAGATTGAGAGAGAGAGAGAGAGAGAAGACAGCAGAGTAACTGAAATTTATGGTTACTCTGCTGTCTACTATATCTCAAGCTTTTCTCTGTTTTCAAAAATACCTATGTGACTATAACTTAATGAAGTGGGTTAAGGGGTGAGTTGAAGAACTAACAGTTGTAGCGATTTATTGGTCATGATGATTCAATTTGCCTTTTCAGAGAAAAAAGCCTGGATGCAGTGTTATCAGCAGGCACACATGACCATTCCACGGTGTCAGAACTAGGCTCCCTTTGTAAAATGTCCTGTTAATTTTTTTTCTTTAAATGGGAAAAGAAGGTAAAGAAAAAGTGAAAGTTGAATTAATCTATAAATCTTTAATTAAGTACCTAATTTTTAATTTTTGTTGAAAATGTGGCTGGAGGAGAGTCTGTTTTGAATATATTCAATCACGATATTGGGGAAAATAAAAAATTCCCAGTTGGTATCAAGATTCACCCCAAAACCCGGTAGATTTGAGTTTCTAACATTTGTATCAACTATCCATATGTCAAATGTTAATTGCAAAGTCTCAGATTGAAGAGAAATATTTTTAATCACTTAAGTAGTTTTTCTTCAAATACAGATAATTTAAAAGTTTTATTAGTGTTAAGATGTATTAGGACAGATACTGGCTCACAATGCTTCTCTTTTTCACCTTTATCATCTTGAAATTTAGCACTTAGGTTCAGTTTGCTCTTTCTTATTTTCAAATAATGATTTTCAATCTATTTTTTTCATGTCCAACCACTTCAGAGATTTGTTGTTCAAAATAACGATGAATAATGATGATGCACTAATTCTTAATAATGAAACATTTTTCTTCATTTTAATAATCTCACTGAACTTTGGTTTAAACATATTTAAGGCAGTTTCTGTACTGCTGCACTTTCAGAGCAGCATGTCAATATGAACTATCACTGCTCTAGAGGAATAAGCAATATATGTTGCTTCCCCAACTTAAATGATAAAACTTCATGTCTTCCATCTTGATCCATCTACCACTGTTCCAACCTGAGTTTGGAGGAGTCTTTCAGGATGAAAATTCTTACATGTGGAAAAGCTATGAAACAGAGCTGAAGACGTTAGACTATGTGAAATATTTCTCTTGGATCTTTTGGAATATTATATGTACTTTCTAAACAATATTCCAGTTGTCTAAGAATGAAAAACACACAAAATCGTATAAAGTAAATCCTACGTTCACTTGTCTCTTTTGAAATTCTTCAATACTCAGAGGAATACTACTAAATAAAAATGATCGATGTGCTGAAAAAGTACACATTCTTACCCTTTGGTGAATTCACATAGTCAATGAACATCCCTGAGGTTCTCTCTGTGAACCAGAGTATACATGGGATTTAGGAGATTTTTAAACCATGTGCTATATTTATGCACTATCAACAAAATAGGGAAATGGGCCTAAAGGTAGTCTTTTCCTTTCCTCCCTATAATTTCCTCTGTTTCTAATTTTGTAGAAATCAAGTTTCAACTGGTTAATCAAATGTCTTTTGTGTGGCAGGTGCCAGGGTGCTTGTTTTCATTAGTGTACCAAATGCCATATTTAGGAACTTGGCCTTTTGGTTAACTGGCTACAAGCTTGGCTTTAAACCATTAAATGCTTGTATTTAACTCGGCATTTATTTTTACATCTCCCTATCCAAATAATCAGGATGTGGTTATCTGTTAGATGATATATTATGACTTTTTTCCTATACACACCCAAGCACAAAAATATATGCCTCAGACATAATCATCAATATGTAAACACCCATCATCCTGTGCCATTTATAAGATTACAGAAATGGAGAGAAACCTTAGCAAGATGTGTATAAAAATAGTTAAAGGAAATCCACATGGAAAGACTTATAAAATTGAGCAATTTCACACTTTGTAACCTATTTTTAACATAATAAAAATGAGGAAGGAAAACATCACAATTGTAGTTTATCTTTGATTAAATGAGAGAACTTTATTTTAAAAGAATATATATAAGAAACATGAGATCAGTTTTAAAAATATAGCTATGTTCTTGAAATATTTTCCTTTATGGGAAGAAAGTCGAAGAAACATCAAAAAGATGAGCGCAAATTATGATTAAGTGGCTGATTTTCTAAAGGAATAACTAAGGCAGTGTTTGGTTGGTTGCATTATTTCTCATCTATTTTCTCAATTTAGAGACTTAGTCATGATTTATTGTTTTTTTGATATTTAGCAAAAATACTCAAATCAAATATCAGTTTAGCAAAAAGAAAACAAAGAATTTACTGTTTCCTTCTAGAAAAAGATGGAAAAAACAGACTAGATAGTGAATAGCAATAAGTGTGAGATTTCAAAATAAATTATTTGATGAAATAATGAGCAAATAGTTTGGGCTAAACTATGTGAAAATTAAAATTATATTTAATAAAAATAAATTTTATAGGCAATACCAAAATATTTCTATCTTCATCAAATCTCAATAAACATGCTTAATACCAATGCCACACTTTGTACATAAAACATTTATTTATTCATATTCTAGCATATAACATATCACTAAGATTTGCACTGACATTTTAAGACAACAATTTTTTAAGGAAATGTCATAAAGAAAATCTTCAGTCACACCAAAATGTATGTGGTTATTAAAGAAATATTTAGTAATGCTCATAAATATTCCTTCACTTACAAATTATAAATACCACATAAAGGGGCTATGCATAAATCAATTCAATCCTCTCAAAGCTCTTATGAGGTGAGAATTACTTCTTACTTCATGTATAAGGTAAACGAAGCTCAAGTGGGTTAAATGATATATATACAAGGTTACACTAATACTAAAATAAAAAATGAGACTCAAACCCACAACTTCAGATTCCATGCTAGCATTCCTTTCTCTTTGCTCCCAGTAGGATTTTCAAATGATTGTTCTTTAAGGAAACAGAAGTGTACTGAGACTTCTCATTCATTAAGGATGAACCTTAGGGACTTTCCCAATGATGTGTATTAAAGGCAAAAACTCTATTCAAGCTGGCTCTTACCTGCCATCTTCCCTTAGTAAGGCAATGTCTCCTCCTGTACTGTGCAATGTTCAGAGTCCAGTATTCAAGCTGGCAACCAGCAAACTCAATATAAAACTTAGATGAGCTTTAATTGGCTATATACTATAAATCAGAAATATATAAATAACACAAATTTGTGCCTACTACACAGAATTATAAACTGCCATATTTTTACATATTTACTTTTTTTAAAGATTCTACATTAAAAATTAAGTACTTTATCTTTCCTCCATAATCTTATTCACCTTCCTTCCTCTTCCAAGGCACTTATATTCATGAATCATGTTCCATCCATTTACAGTTTAATTATATGTATATATTCCAAAAATATATGGAATTGTTTTATGTATTTCCAATTTGGGTATATAGTTTTATGACACGTTGTTTTAGTCAGCTTTTTCACTGCTGTGACTAAAAGATCTGACCATATCAATTGTACAGTAGAAAAAGTTTATTTAAGGGCTCATAGTTTCAGACATCTTAGTCCATAGAAGGCTGGCTCCATTCCTCCAGACTCCAGGTGAGACAGAACATCATGGCGGAAAAGTGTGGTGGAGGGAAGCAGCTCACATGATGATAGAGAGTGCCACTTGCCAGATACAAATATATACCCCAAAGCCATGCCCCCGAAGCCCCATATCCTCCAGCCACACCCCACCTGCCTTCAACTATCACTCAGTTAAACCCATCAGGGGATTAATTCACTGATCAGTTAAGACTCTCACAACCCAATCACTTCTCCTCTGAACTTCTTGCATTGTCTCACACGTGAACTTTTGGGGGACACCTCACATCCAAATCATAACACATGTATTGCTCTATAATTCCCATTCCTCTCCCAAAACTGTTTTATTGAAATATACAAATACACTGAAATAATTAAATAGTAAATATAAGCATATCTAAGTCTCTTGCTTTAAGTCCATAGTTTGAATAAATCTCAATTGACAAACCCTTATCTTTTGAATGGATGACTTGGGTTGATTCCAGCTTTTTACTGCTATGAACAATGAGAGTATGGACTTCAGACACCTGTCTCCTTATAAACATGTAAGTGTTTCTCAGAGATATATACCCAGAAGCAAAATAAAGGGTCTTAGGTATCACATGACCACTTTTAACCCTTTTGTTCATTGCCCAATTTTCTTCAAATATAAGGGTCCATTTCCAACACCTTTGGCATTTTTTACATTTTCTTTTCTCTAACATTATTCTAAACATCGGCAATGGTATCTTAAATTTTTTGCTCATCTGATTGTGTAAATGGTATATTCTTTCTCTTCTTATTTACATTAAATAGGCTACATATATTGTGGGATGTTTATTTTCCATTAACTTCTCTCCTTTTCTATGAAATGTCCATTCATAACTTTGGCCATTTGTATTTAATTGCCTATATTTTACATTTTATTTATCAGACTTATTTACATGTTTCTACTGCTAATTTTTATTTTAAATATTTATTAATATCTTTCATTTTGTTATTTGCCTTTTAATTTTGTTTATTAGATTGGATACAGAGTTTTAACTTGGATATATTTAAATTTCACTATTTTTCTATAAGAAAAAACTTGCATAAAAATTCAAAACTTGCATAAAAATTCTGACATAACAAGAATATAAATTTTTGAAATTTTTAATTTAAATGTTTTCAGATATACCACATTCTCTCTGGTGTAGAGACTACCGGGTCTTTTTCTCTTTAACCTTGCCAATTGCACATATTCCTCCCTAGGTGCAGGAGACTTCTATCTCTGTAATAGACAAAGAATACAGTTATATGACTTTCTTGGACCCCAAGTTATTTTGAATTTAATTATTATTATAGCTATATGAACCCAATCTAGGTTTCTGTGGAAATGAAGCCTTGATTGAATTCATTCTGGAAGATGGACAGCTTCTAATAAGTATTAAGTTTTGTAGAAATACACTTCAGTACACAGAAGTGAATAATTTGGCTTATCATGTGCATTCAACATGCTTCTTCGGAGATTTTGTTTTCTATATTTCTGTTCAAAATTAGTCAATGCTAACCCTGATCTATGTGACCCTTAGATGCTGGACTGGAGACTGGCAAGTGCACATTTCGTCCTGGCTGTGTCTTTGATGTTGTGGAGCTCAGGAAAAGTGCTCTCAGTGAATACAGCCACAGAGGTAATATGAACTAGCTTAAAGGACTTTATCTATATTTTTATGAACACGAGCTATTTTTACTATAGTCAGGAGGTACAATTAAAAAATATTTGGGACATATCTTGATAACACAAAATCGAGGAAAAAGGTGTTATTTCTTTTTTTTTATTCTCTGTACTTCTTAAATAACATAAAGTGAGAATTTGAAATGCATCTTACAAAAGGCTTAATCTTACATGAATTCTATAGTTTCCAATCCCCCCCTGAGAATCAAGGATACCTTAAAGAAACAAAACTCTATTTTGTATGTATATTAGTTGGAAGAATATTTTGTGGAGGTTGCTTTGGGAGATCATGTAAGACCTTTGCCTTTGAAGGTCTATCTCCTCCTCTTTTGGATTTCTTTCTTGCATTCCAGCCCTTCTTCAGTTTCTGTGTTATGACCAAGAATGAGATAAATGGAAAAACGTGATGAAAGGGAGGGAGGAGGAAAAGAAATCCCTGGAGCTAGTTTCCTCCCTTGGAGAAATATTCTCAGGCTCTTAAAAAAGGAGTAGTGTTTCCTATGCTGCAGAATGACAGGGATCCTTAATAGAAGCAGAGGATTTGTTTTGTTTGTTTTGTTTTGTTTTGTTTTGGTGGGTCTAGGAAAGGAAGGAAAAAAAAAAAAAAAAAAAAAACAGACTTCACAATCAGAGCATCCATACCTGTATTATGACTTTGGATGAAGTACAAAGTGACAATATATGTAACAACTAAGCAAACAAGGTATTTTATCCTGGACCTTGAAGTTAAATTGGGTTAGTTCTGACCCATTGTTGACACTCACAGATTACTTGTGAATAAATTACATGGATGGAGAAATTAAGTCCCTGGGCACACAGACCAACTTTTCTTCTTTTTTGTATCCCTTCTATGTAATGCAGAGTCTGGCATAGAGTGGACTTTTAATAGGTTTTATAAATAAATAACAAATGAGTGATTAAAGGGAAATAGCAAGAGGTTTATTTTTTTTTTTTCAGAGTTCGTTCAATAAATATTCATCAGTCATCTACTGAGTACTAATTCTGAGTAAAATACTGAGCTATGCATTGAATAGAAAAAACTAAAGATTAATCAGGCAGTCATTGTCCTCAAGTTATTTACAATCTGATAAGGAATACAAGTATATTGTAAGCAATTTAATATCAATAAGGTAATAGGTATATAATAGGTACAATGATGAAAAAGGTATAGATAAAACACTCTAGGATTCAGTCCTTCATGGTATAGAATCAAAACAATAATCTATGTTAAATTTTAAAGACAAGCCTGGAGTTTTTGTTTAATTTGTTTTTTCTTGGATATATATATTCTACCTTTGAATGTTTCCTTCCCCAGAAGTTTAGCTTTCTGTGTGATACATAATTCCATGAGAAATTATAGAATGTTACACAAAAGGCGTGTCATCTGAACACAGGAAGTATACACTAACTTTACCTATTTGGGTTTCTTCATTTAAAGATTAGAACCATCTTTCTCTGCTCTACAGGCCTTTGATTCCGGAGTCACACATGTGCAGTCACCACCCACAGTCCGAGAGGTGAAATCAGCCACTGACCTGGCTGCAAAACTCTTGCTCCTCGATGAGCTGGTATCTTTGGAGAACGATGTGACAGAGACAAAGAAGAAGAGGAGTTTCTCTGGCTTTGGGTCTCCCCTAGACAGACTCTCAGCTGGCTCTGCAGATCATAAAGTTAAACAGAGGTAAGCGAGTCCTTTGGAGAAGGGAAATTCGCACTCTCTGATCCTTTCATTCTAGTTTCCAAAGTAAAGAGAATTAAACATTAAAAAAAAAAAAAAAAAAAAAAAAACAGTGAAAAAAACTCTATGCCAACAGAATTGACCTGGTATTAAACTTGTGGGTTTAATAGTGTGATTTTGGAAGTAGTGATTAAGAAACAAAATGACTGCTGCTGTGTGCATTAGCATTCCTATCAGAAGGTTCCCTAAGGCGGATCCTCCAAAAGACAAGAACCATGGTTGTTGTAAGACATTTCTGTGTTTGGAAGGTAAAGGAGAACGTGTACATAATGGGATTAATGTTCTGATCACCTGAGTTTTCTACTTGATAGAAGCATCCAGAATACCATTGTTTTTATCCTTGATTCAAAGCTTTCCAAAACATGTGAATTAATGCATTTTCCTCTACCAAGAAATAGTGAAGAGCCCTCAGAACTTGAAGCTTCAAAACATGTGTTTAAGTCAAATTTCTGCTCTTTTCTAGCCTGAAAACTTTTAAAAGTAGCTTACCCTCTGTAATCCTCAGCTTATTTGTCTACAAAATGGGTGTGATTACCTATCTCTGTAAAAAAAACAAACATGATAATCAAATTAAAGTGCATTGTGACATTTTAATCAATGTAAAAGAATTAGAATAAATGCATCTCCCTCAATTATTGATCTCCCTTAATTAATTTATGTTTAAAGAATCAGCGAGTAACTTTACAGCATTAATTCTGAACTTAATTCATTTTTTATGCCCCCAATATCTGTTCTTTATGCTGTATATTTCATATTAGCAAAGGCACAAGAGACCACCCAATTACCATACAAAATTCTCTGGGGAATTACTAGGATTCCTTTTCTTACCCTGAATATCCTATTTATCACTAAATTCTTTAAAGTCCCATTTTTTTATTATCTATCTATCTTTTAACTGTCTTGAGAACCCTGATGGCAAGAAAGCATGTTATTATGATGATCAGGTCAAAAGGATCTGAAGTATGAGAATCTGGGCTTCAGTAAAAATATTAAATACAATGCACCAAATCAGCATAAATTATGTATTAAAAATGATATTTTAAAGCCTAATGGGTCTTCTTTACAGAACACTAATTTTCAGTTCATAGCTTTAAAAACTTGTAAATGGAGAGAACATTAATCTTTCCTTTCTTTTGAAAACTCCACTATTGATAGTAGATGTGAAATTTTCTCTTTACAGTTAAAATAATCAGAAAATGATAAAATGAGCAGATGCTGTAGAAATATTTTGTAGAAATGTTCTCTCTAATAAATGAAGAAAGAATAACAGAACTGGGATATCTTTATTTTGTACACCCTACTGTATATAGGATCTAGACAATGATCTTTGAATACTGCCAGCCTCACAGGGGAAAAAAGCAAGTCATTACATGCCTCCTGAAAGAAGCCAGTCCCACTAAAGAGAGCAGAGCGTTCGCAGAAAAAAAAGATAGTCTTGTCTCTAGATCCACCCAGCAATTTTCAGGAAACGTGAAAGACAGGAATGTTATCAGAAACACTACAAAGACACAAATAGCAAAATCCAGACTGTGGGAAACTACAGGACAAATAATCCAGTTTCTTCAAGAAATAATAGGAAAAAAGAAGAGGGAAAGAGAGGGAAGGAGAAGGGGGTTAAAGTAGACCTAAGAGACTTACTAAGCATTAATAATTTTTTTCTTACATTCTGATTCGAACAATAATATTTTTAAAAGTTAACATCTGTAAAAGATAGCTGTGAATGTAAGCAGTACCTATTTAATATCAATTATTATTTACTATCAAATGGGAAAATGATACCATCGTTCAGAATGAGAGACACTTCAGAAAAATAATTAAATATGAAAGTACGGATGCTCCTCAGCTTATTATGGGGTTACCCAGCATAAGATGAAAATATCACTAGTCGAGATTCATTTAATACATCCCACCTACTGAACAACGTAACAAGCAACACAATACATTGTAGACTATTGCTTATTTATGCTCATGATTATGAGGCTCATTGGAAGCAGTATCTTGCTAAAGATCGTCAGTCCCGAAAAAAGTAAAGATTCAAAATTCAAAGCATGTTTCTCACTAAATAAGTATGGCTTTCTCACCACTGTGAAAAGACAAAAAAAAAAAAAAAAGTATGTTGAATCAGTGTAACTGAGACAGTCTTTATTTATCTGAGATTTGCTTCAACATAATACCAAAGCAGAAGTGGACCAGATAAACCAAGGTTCACAATAAATTGGTAATTGCCTTAGATTAAGGAGTTCAAGGGAGTTCATTACACTATTCTATTCTAGGATGGGTCTGAAATATTTTATAACAGATTTTTGGGGGGTTACTGGGGGTTGAATTCAGGGAAACTCAACCACTGGGTCACATTCCCAACCCTATTTTGCATTTTATTTAGACAGGCTCTCACTAAGTTGCTTAACAGCTTCCTTTGACTGAGGTTGGCTTTGAACTCACAATCCTCTTGCCTCCCAAAACACTGGGATTTCAGGTGTGTACCACCACAACTGCCTATAGCAGATATTTTTGAAAACCAAACAATAAGATAAATAGCAGATTAGACCCCGCAAAAAGGTATATAAACCCATCCTAAGGAAATAATTCAGAATATATCAAAAAGATATGGACAATAGAATAAGAAATTGTAACATAACATTTAATCTAATAAATTTTGTAGGACATATATGGAATCAAAAAGAAATCAAACTCATAAAAGCAGATAGTGAAATCATGTTTCCTATGGTCTGGGTGTGCAAATGTTGCTTGAAGGGTTCAAAATTTCAGTTAGACAAGATTAATATTTTTGGTGATTACAGCTAATAATAATGTATTATATACTTTAAAATTGCTTAGAGAGTAGATTTTTACTGTTTAGTTATGTGAGGTGATACATGTTAACTTGATTCAATCATTTTACAATGCCTATATGTTTCAAAATATCGCATTATACACCATAAATATACACAATTTTAGTTGATCATATCTTACTAAAGTTGAGTACAGATTTTTAAATAATAAAAAAACTGAAAAATAAGTTTTGTGGGAGCAGAGGAGAAAAATTACCATTTGACAATATTGTGCAGATTTGTATATGGTTTTCAATAAATGCTAAATTCTTAAATTCAGCAATAAGAACAAATTTTGACAGGAATAACTAATATTCTTGCAGATTAAGAGAATTAGGAACATTATTCTGTTAAGAGAAAATCTTGTAAAAGATAGCTTAGAGACTTGAATATTTGGGATGTGGTATTGGGAGACCTGGATAGCATGGTGTGGACTTGATGTTAGGAAATTTTTTTAAACGCTGGATAATAAATGAAATCGGGAAGGAGAGTTGGGGTCACACAGGGATGCTTTTAGAATGCCCTCTGTACTGTGCAATGCAAACCTCCCATAACTTCATTCTATTCCTGGAGCCATACTGAAAGGTTCCATCCAATATTGTATAAATAGTGTTTAGCCAGCTTCTACATCGCGGTGAGCAAAATATCCAAGAACAACTTAGACTAGGCAAAACTCCATTGCTGTGGAGCCAAGTTGAAGCGGCACGTCATGGGGGAAGTGCCCAACAGAGAAAAGCTACTGGGGTCCTGGAAAGGTAAGGAAGCAGAGAGAGGAAGGGAGGGAAGAAGGGAAGTAGAAAGGGAAGATACACCTTTCCAGGGCACAATCCCAGTGACCCACTTTCTCCAACCATCCCCCACCTTTCTACAGTTACCACTCAGTCGGTCCACAAAATAGGATGGGTTGATTAGGTTATAGCTCTCATAATCTGATCATTTTACCTCTGAGTATTCCTGCATAAATAGGAGCTTTTGGTGACACTTCATTTGCACAAGACTGACCCATGAGCTTGAACAGTTGAACATTTTTTTTCTAAGCTAGACTCTTTATATTTTTATATTTTATTGTGGATGACTGATATTTTGTGCATTCAAATTAAAACTCCAATTGCATTTCCTGTGATATTTTTCTGCAACATTCTTTTTTTTAAACAAGAATTCCTGTTCTGGTCTTAAAGCAAAACTTAAATTTACTTTGTATATTAGAGAGATGCAAAACTATAGGAGATAAATAATAAATACTGCATAAGACATTCCTATACTCCTTGAGTTTTAATAAAATAATTTTATACTTCTTATAATGTGTAATAATTTTTAAATATTCAAGGTTAATATTTTACATTACAAATATATTTAAATATCCTTGAATATGTATAATAGAGTCACAGGACTAAAATATATATCTTCACATATTTAGTAACAATGATATATAGTTAAAAAATTACAGTTATTTTACAGGGGAGATTTCTACTAAGGATTATTGGCCTTGCTTTCATCTTAATAGATGGAATGATAGCTTTGGTTCACTATTTTTTTATTTCATAACACTGGAAATTTATTACTTTAATATGCATGAATGTAAATATTTTCTAATTTGTTTATAAACATCTGTGGTTTTTATGTACACACCATACATTTTTTTTTCTTCTCAGACACATGTTCTCCACCTTCTTACTCATAGAGAAAAGGTAACTGATTTCTGTCACCCATACTCTAGCCCTAACAATTGTATCCATCACTCAGCTGAGAGGTTCATAAGCTTTTTCTGCCATAGGTCATTTTGGCACTTTGAAGAAACCTATATCCCCTATCTCAGAATATTACTTTTGAATGGATAGAAGTCAAAAGAATTCAGCAGTTACGAGTTATTTAGAAACAGAATCATCAATTTGTAATATATTAATATATATGCTTATTGATACACAAAATAACAAGATTTAGAAATGGATCTAAAAACAATAATTTCAAGAAATGCTGAAATAAAAACATTTCAAAGTATAACAACTAAAATGTAGTCTGATAGTATTTGTCATTTCTGGTTGTCACAAAGTTCCAGGTGTAACTAATACTGTTGCGATTTGTTTCTTAAGTTCATGATTGAAGTGTTGTATTTTAATTACAGGATAATTAAACTAAAAAAAAGGTAACCTTTGCCCATCCACATTTATGGAGCCCGGAACTATATTAGTACATAACCACACATTAAAATCCCTAAGTCTGGAGCATATAAAATGCATTATTTTATTCTCAGTATCTACAAAATATCTAGGAAAAAATTTTTACATCTGCTTTTGTAAAGGTCCACCAAGACATAGGAACAGCATGATACATGAATATCTAGGAAAAATAAAAAATGACAATAAACAGAAACCGCTGAATAGGGCAAAGTCTGTATCAGATCATATTAAAAATTCAATGAACAGTGTTTATTTACCCCAGTTTTTCATCAACTATGACACTAGCTTTATTTTCAGATACATGTGCACATCACTTAATTCTCAGGGCAAAGTTAACTTTATGCTTTAAAGTATAAAGTATTTCCTCATTTCAGTTCACTTGTTCAAAAGTTAAAATTAACAAATATTCACCTCACTTGTGCAAATTAAAGGAAACAGTTCTGATTATATCCCTGGTAAAATAGTACCTACTTTCTGACTGATCCTTTAACATTAGAATATACTGATGATTGTTGAAATTTTTCTAACAAATGTTTTTTTCTAGCTCCTTCACACTTAGACTGAAAATAGTTTGCAAGTAATAATAATAATAATACTCTATATTTGATATCAATTGCTGTTAAACATTTTCACAACTATTGTTGCTTTAGTGCTACCATTAATATTTTGATATCAGCAAAGCAAATAATGTTACTATTATGTCAATCAGAGTACCAACAGGAAACACGTGGCAGCTTTCAAAAAGGAAATTTTGGGGAGAGTTTATTCACAAGATTACAAATGTTAGCATAGGCGAATCATAGTGGTTGGCACAATAGCCCAGGGTCCTGGCCTGAAGAAGCAAGAGGTTTCTGAAATATCAGATAGTGTGGAGAATCAGATGCCTGAAAGAAACAGTAAGCTTCATTCAGAAGCATAACTCACTAGAGGTGGTCTTACAAGGAGGAATGGTAGCAGGAAAAATTATCCTGACATCTCTCCTACTCTCTTTCTAGTCTTTCTTGCCAAGGAAACCTATTGCTTGACCCAAACCAAAGCCAGAGGTTGCAGGAACTTTTATGTAGTCCAAAAAAGTCAGCATCCTCTGACTAAAATTTTGTGAGAAAAGATAAAGATAAATGTGAAGAGCAGATGGAAGAGACCAGCACAGTTGTGCACATTCAATAGAACTGGGTCAATTAGCGCTTTGCTCCAGAATATTGTTATTAAAACCACTTAATTGAAAGAGAATAACTCTACAGAACATAATCAGGAAAACAATTTTACACCCTACCGCCTGCATGCAAGCCCACTCAGGGGGTGCTTGTTCCCTATCCCTTGGGAAAGCCAAAGGTAGACACTGTAGCTCTGGTAGTCATACTGGAATAATAAGAATCCATTTGCTTACTTTTAGTTGAAAAATAACTATCTTCCATAATTAAAATACCCAGTCTTATGTCTTAGCCCAAACCATGAAAATTATTAAAGCTTTCCTTTCCCCAGCCTTGATCCATTCGTGCTGGGAAGCTGCAGTGGGAAGGGCCTGTGGTCAGTTTAATCTTCACCCTCCTGCCACTACAGTAGGCCCCCTTTAGTCTCCTCCAGAATGGAGACTGGAGATGCAGAGAGGTGAAGTCTTACTTGACTAATCCAGTCATGATCTGACTTAAGTGCTCCCTGGCCTTTATAAACACCCAGAGAAGACTCCTTATCAGGACTTTTTTTTTGCAGATCATCACATAACCCCCACTGGGAACATATTTATAAACATTCTGGCCTCCAGATGTACTCCTTTTCTGACAGGATGTGCTCCACCCTCATCCTATCCTCTGAGCTTCTCCATTTGACACCACCACCAACATCCTGCTGAATTTGCTTCACCCATCACCTCTGGCAGAGAGACCTTAGGGCAATTTTCCCTTCATAGTTAATCTAGGCCAGCTCCATCCACATGGTCCACATCCTTGACTTTGTTTACTAAAAGGGAAGCTGTTCCTTATGTAGTCATTCCTCTGAGCTCTGGTATCAAGCCTACTCTCACAGCTTCTTGACCTTTAGATTTTGTAGGCATTGTTCCATCAGGTCTTTCATACTTCCTGGGTACATCTCACTCTGAGTGTTTTTCCCGAAGACCCCTATTTGAAGGTAGAGGATAAATGCTGCTCTTCGCCAATAACTCCTTCCCAAGAAATTCTTTCCTACTGACCTATTCAACCTCAATTCTTTTATTGGACTAAGGTTGGAAAAAATCAGTTTGCAGCAACATTCTTTGCAAATACTACATAAGTCTAGCACCTTACTTTAGAATGCAATAGGAAATATTTGCCGCCTACTTTTGGACCACAGCCAAAAACTGAAATAGAAAAAATCCTATTTGAACACTGATACATTATTTACTCTTTAACATTTTGTAACACTCTAAGAAGGAAGTGCTATGATTCCCATTTTATTGTGTACTTTCAGAAAGAAAAATGAGTTTCCTGAGATTACCTAACTATAAATGATGGATCAAATTGTGTGATTTAAAGTCCAATGACTTTTCCACTTAAAGCTACTTTCAACAAAGAAATTAAAGCTCTGTATGAATAAGGTGATTATCCGAGACCAAGAACAGTTCACTTTGAATGTATGCACTGAATAAATACTCTCCTGGCTTTCTTTCCTAAGCCAGACATAGGTTCAGAGTAAAGTTGAGAAGAGCAGTGCCAGATTTAATTTGTCAGATATGACTGCTCTTCTGGATGACAGTCCCAGAGACTAAGATAAAATCCCTAACATTTTATTTCCTTTCTAATTCATTGTAAATCCTGTGGCAGACCTAGGCCAACCTCTACATCTTATGATTTTTGCTGATTCTTTTTAGCTCTTATTTGGTGATGCCCAAAGGAAGTAGTTCAAAATGGGCTTCATTTCAGATGTGAGAAACACAGAAAAAGGATTCTGATTGTGGTGCCCTTGCCTCCTTCTTTCCTTCTAGTTAAAAAGCCTGACCATGAAATGAGAAATGCCCTTGAGCATAATGGTCTTGGACCATTCTTGCCAATTAATGCTCTTTATTGCCTGTCTCTTCTCACCTCAGCTCAACACCACAAAAATGCAACAGTCCTTTACCTTTTCTCCCCACCTAACTTATGTCATGAAGATTTAAACTTTCTTACAAAAGGGAAAATATTTGATTCAATACATAGGCTTTGCGATGTGTATTACTCATCCCTCCAAAAAGAAATTTTTATAATACATTTTTGTGTGAATCCATTTGTTGGATAGAAGTTTTAAAAGTTTCATTAGATCCTCAGAGAGGTTCATGAACCAAATAAATGCAGATCCCTTTGCCCTATCCTACTACTCTACAGGACTTTCCAAATTAAGCATACCTGGATCTTTCTACAACTATCTAAATTTCATTATTTGATCCCAGTGCTAATGGCTTCGTTCTGAATGCCTATTTATGTAGTTCATTCCTTGCGAAAATATTTCAGAAGTTAATATTTCTATTCTGCATCATCGTCATAAATTTAACAGCAAACTGTTTAAAATCGAATTACCACTTTTTTATTTTATTTTTTTAAATTTTGATTCATTGTACACAAATGGGGTACAACTATTGTTTCTCTGGTTGTACACAAAGTAGAGTCATACCATTTGCGTAATCATACACGTACACAGGGAAATGATGTTTGTCTTATTCTATTTTCTTTCCTTAAATTACCACTTTTGAGATAAAATTCTAAAAGTCAAAAGTTAACTTATGCTGAGTGAAGTAGTGTTTTCTTTCATCATTCTAAAGTTGCACTGCTGATTATGAAGGAACCAACCAGTTCCCTACTCCATGTGCAGAAGCTCTAATGAGGGAAACATTGACCCCTTCTTCTACCTGTGTTCACTTCTTCCCAGGGGAATAGCCTCTTCTGGTGATTGGTCAGTTTGGGAGGAGTAGTTGAGTATGTTCAGCTCATTCACTTGCTCCCTGTTTTTATTAGATAGCAATGCCTAGTTATGTAAATCTGTCTAAGCCAGGCAGAAAACATAAGAAAACCCTATGAAATGCAGATGTAAAGTCATATTCAACATTCAGTTTTGTCAGTAATAAAAATGGCATGTTGACTTCTATACATTGAACACATATTTTATTTCCCTATTACTTCTAAATGTGGACTTGGTAGTGGGGAGAAGGCTTTATGTAATAGCTAGTTAAAACCACATCATCACTCAGATTTAATGTGATACTTCATTCTAACATTCTGGAATTTGAATTTGAAAATCTGTCTTTCTGTGGACTTTTGATTATTTCCTTCTCATCCCTCACAGGGCCTTGCTGAGTACTTCATTTTTTACAGGTTTTTTACAGGTCAGTCCTTCCAAGCTTGTATAGTTACTTTTCAATCCTACTGTTCCCATTTCTTAATTTTACCCTTGAATTGTAAATTATAGTAACCACAATTACAAGATTCAGGGGTGACTATTTGCCTTATTATTTCCACATGCTTCCTAAGTTTTCCTGGAATTCCCATATTGTGTGTGATCTCTTGATACTGTTTGGTAATAGGTATCAGTTGTAATGAAACAAATTATCCAAAATTGAGCAGCTTAAAGAAAGAATATCATGCTAAGTGAAATAAGCCAATCCCAAATAACCAAAGGCCAAATGTTTTCCCTGGTAAGTGGATGATGATATATAATGGGGGTGAGCGAGTCATGGGTAGGAGAAGAATGGAGGAACTTTAGATTACGTAGAGGGAAATGAGAGGGAAGAGGGGCCAGAGGTATGAAAAAAAGGTAGAATGAGACAGACATCATTACCCTATGTTCATGTATGATTACATAAATGGTATGAATCTACATCGTTCACAACCATAGAAACGAAAAGATGTTCCCCATTTGTGTACAATGAATCAAAATGCAGTCTGTAAAAATAAAAAAAGGAATAATTTTTAAAAAAGGAAAGCAACAAGCTGAAGTATTCATTTCCAAAATGGCCCACTCACTGGATTGGCAGTTTAGATTCCCAGTTCCTCACCAGCTATTGGCAAGGCCTTAGTTCTACCCTATGAAAACCTCTTTAAAGGACTGTGAGAGTGCACTTAGGAAATGGCTGCTGGTTTCCCCACACCCTCCAGGCAGTCATCCAACAAAGCAAAGCAGGAGGTGCAGCAGCTTCCTCATTTCATGTGGTCTTTCCACAGGATCCTTGGTGACAGAAGTCAGCTCTGCCCATGTGCAAGGAGACTATATAATGATAGAATTATTGGGGGCCACAGCCCGGTCACTGCACATAGACACAGTACAAAAGTAATTCACCTCCTGTTTTACTAACCCAAATTACGTCCTCAGCCATTACCATTTATTCCCTTTTTGCATAGTACTGAATATTGATGGAGCTGTATGACTCTCTTGAAGAGGCCTAGCATTTTATTGCCTGTTTAAAGTGGAGCAGCAAATCTGACTATTGTTTTTAAGGAACATTCTCCATGCTCTGATTCCAAGTTTCTTTCCTTGGAACTCAAAACCATAAACAGGATAAGTCAAAGTTGTTGTTGTGTCCAACAGTTGGAGAGAAAACGTTTTAAATGCACATGAATCGACCTTTACACATGAAATTAATGAACTGCTAGTCTGGAAAATAAGCCTTACAAATTGTAGAGGCATGGTTTTCATAAAGAACTTGTTCTCAAACCACGATGCAATTAAATAAATAACAAAAGAAAGACCAAAAAAGAAGGCATAATCCTCTGTCATTTAATGAGATTAGAGCTGTCTGAAGACCAAAACTACTTATGTATAGAACAGGAAAGAAAATTATCATTATTAATGGCCACAAGTCATCCCCCCCCACACACAAAAATAACAAAACAAATAAAGGAATGTATTTTAAAAAGACAATGTAACATTATCATGTAGGGTCCACCACAAAAATATTATATAAGGTTAGTTTATATTAGAAAATCAATTAATGGAATTGACAAATAAAAGAAACAAGGTACATCATCTCAATAGATGCAAAAAAGCATTTGATAAAATTCAACATCCATTCCTGAGTGAAATAACCAGTAAATTAATAATAAAAGGAAGCTTTTGGAACCAAGGAAGGGACACCTATTAAAAACACCTACTATACATATTCTTAACTGACACCACTAACAACAAATCCTACAAACTGTGAAAGATTTTTATGGAGAAAATTATTAACAGTTCATTCAAGGCATTAAAAATAACCTAAATAATAAATGCTCTTGAATAATCAGTCTCATTATCATGAAGATTTTGATTCTGTTCAACTGACTTACCTGTTAGATTCAATACAATTTTAGTCTATATTACGATAGAATTTCCATAAAACTTGGCAAGCTGAATCTATTATTAGGATAGAGATGATTATTAAATGAGGTATGAAAATATCACTATATATTATTTTCATGAGAAACACAACAAGAAATATTAATCACAGATGGGAGAAGATATTTGAATATATATAACTGACAAAGTTTAATATTCAGAGTATTCCAGGCCCTCCTACAAATAAAGACTTAAAGGAAAAGCAAACCAATAAAAACAACAGACAACAGACTTAAGCAGGCACTTCCAAAATAAACAAATGAAAATGTGAATAACCTCATTAGTATTTAGGGAAAATCAATTAACAGCAAACCACATATGACTACTGGATACATTAGACTGGCAAAATCAAATTCTTACAATACAAGTGTTGTCATAAATTTGAAATAGTAGGAACTGTCACATACTGCTCTCAGGTGTGTAAATTGGTACAACTTTGGAAACTTTGGTCTATGACATAAAATGAAGTATAAGCATAGCTGGCAATTCGACTTCTGTAGAATTCTGTGTAAGAAAAAGTTCAGCAGAACAGTCTATAATAACCAAAAGGAAAATACCTCAATTTTTCATTCATGGTAGAATGGACAACCCATTTTTTATTCATGTGATGAAATCTTATACAGCAACTATAAATAACTACAGCTACACATGTTAACATGGAAAATAACATAATATCTAATCTCAAAATACATAATACATAATATTTGTTGAAAGACAAAGATCATACATAATTCCTTTTATGATTGATAAAACTTGTTTATAACATGACATTTTGATGTGATTATACACTGGGAAGTTGTTGTCAAAATAGAGCTAGCATATCCATCTTTTCACATAGTTACCTTCTTTTTTTGTAATGAAATACATAAGATCTACTCTAGCCCATTACTGGCATAGGCCTGTAATCCCAGGAAGCTGAGGCAGGAGGATCTCAAGTTCAAAGCCAGCTTTAGCAACTTAATGAGGCCCTAAGCAATTCAGCAAGACCCTGTCTCTAATAAAATATTAAAAGGGGCTATGGATATGGCTCAGTGGTTAAGTGTCCCTGTGTTCAATTCCTGGTACCAAAAAAAAAAAAACCTACCCTACTAGCAAATTTCAAGTATATAATATATTCAAACAATAAACAACCATTATTAATATTAACATTAGTACTATCAGTACTAGTAGTAGTATGAACATCATTATTATTGACTATGTCACCATGCTGTACATTAGGTCGGCAGTACATGGTTCATTTTAAGTACAATTCCAGAACTATCTAAAGTAAATATCAGATTTTTTAATTTTTTATTTGTTCTAATTAGTTATACATGACAGTAGAATGCATTTATGCATTTTGATAAATCATACATAAATGGAGAATAATTTCTCGTTTTTCTGATTGTACATGTTGTAGGATCACATCAGTCATGCAGTCATATACATACATGAGGTAATAATGTCTGTTTCATTCTACTATCTGTCTACTGCCACACCCCGATTCCCTTCACTCCCCTCTACCTAAAGTAATTCTATTCTTCCCAGCGCCCTCGCCCCATTGTGTTTCTTTGGGACTGGCTTATTTCACTTAGCATGATATTCTCCAATTCCATTCATTTACCAGCAAATGCCATAATTTCATAATTTCATTCTTCTTTAAAGCTGAGTAATATTTCATCATATATATATCCATATATATATATATATATATATATATCACATTTTCTTTATCCATTCATCTTTTGAGGGACAACTAGGTTGGTTCCAAAGTTTAGCTATTGTAAACTGAACTGCTATAAACAGTTGACACGGATGCATCACTGTAATATGCAGATTTTAAGTCCTTTGGGTATAAACTGAGGAGTGGGACAGCTGGGTCAAATGGTGATTCCAGTCCACGTTTTCTGAGGAATCTCCATACTGCTTTTTGAAGAATACATACATAGATAATAAGATTAGGAAAAGCAGAGAATGATTAGGCTTCAGTCCATACATTGCCTCTGGGACTGAGCCAGAGAGGTATGCAGTTTGCACGTGGGACACTGGAATGTCAAAAGTGCTGGATAATATTCTATTTCTTGTGCTGGTGCTAAAAATAGTAGAATCCCTTTCGTTTTCTTTACACAGATTATAAATAAATTTAGAGTCTTTATATGAAGTGATTCCTGATAAAATGTTTAAATGCAAATTTTCTAAATGCCCTTTTAGAATGTTCAAGTACCTTTAGAAATGGAATTATCAAAGAATATAAATTTTAAAGAAAATCCTATTTAACATCAGAAGTCAATATTTTAGTGTACACTAAACTATATAGTTTAATCATGTTTAAAATCATGTTTAAAAGAGACAATCAAGCCCAGAATGGCTGCTCACCATAATCCCAGCAACTAAGGAGGCTGAGGCAGAGGATTGCAAGTTTAAAACGCTGCAGATTATAGAAGAAAAAGTAGGTCCAGATCTTCAACATGTCGGCTTAGGACCAGACTTCCTCAACAGAACTCCCATAGCACAAGAAATAAAAGCAAGAATCAATAACTGGGATAGATTCAAACTAAAAGGATTTCTCTCAGCAAAGGAAACTATCAGCAATGCGAAGAAAGAGCCTACAGAGTGGGAGAATATCTTTGCCAATCATACTTCAGATAGAGCACTAATCTCCAGAATCTATAAAGAACTCAAAAAACTCTACACCAACAATGCAAATAATCCAATCGACAAATGGGCTAAGGAAATGAATAGACACTTCACAGAAGAAGATGTACAAGCAATCAACAATCATATGGAAAAAAATGTTCAACATCTCTAGTAATAAGAGAAATGCAAATCAAAACCACTCTAAGATTCCATCTCACCCCAATTAGAATGGTGATTATCAAGAATACAAGCAACAACAGGTGTTGGCGAGGATGAGGGGAGAAAGGTACACTCATACATTGCTGGTGGGGCTGCAAATTACTCTGGAAAGCAGTGTGGAGATTCCTCAGAAAGCTTGGAATGGAACCACCATTTGACCCAGCTATCCCACTCCTTGGCCTATAGCCAAAGGACTTAAAATCAGCATACTACAGAGATACAGCCACATCAATGTTCATAGCTGCTCAATTCACAATAGCCAGAACCAACATAGATGTCCTTCAAATGATGAATGGATAAAGAAACTGTGGTATATATATACAATGGAATATTACTCAGCCATGAAGGATGATAAAATTATGGCATTTGCAGGCAAATGGATGAAATTGGAGAATATCATGCTAAGTGAGATAAGCCAATCTCAAAAAACCAAAGGTCGAATGATATCACTAGTAAGTGGATGATGACACCTAATGGGGGGGTGGGAGGGGTTAGTGTTAGGGTTAGAGTTAGGGTTAGGGAGGGGGGCAAGAATGGAGGAAGGAAGGACTGTATAGAGGGAAAAGAGGGGTAGGAGGGGTGGAAGGGGTAGGGGGAAGGGAAAAAAATAACAGAATGAATCAAACAACATTACCCTATGTAAATTTATGATTACACAAATGGTACACCTTTACGCCATGTACAAACAGAGAAACAACATGTATCCCATTTGTTTACAATAAAAAATTTAAAAAATTTTTAAAAATTAAAAAAAAAAAAAAAAAAAAAACGCTCAGTACCCTGTCTCAAAATAAAAAATACAAAGGACTGGGGTCTAGTTCAGTGGTAAAGTACCCCTGCGTTCAATTCCCAGCATGGAAAAGAAAAATAAAAACATGAAAAAAAAAATCATTCTTTTTATATTAGTTTGACAAATATTCTAAACCTTTAAACTACTTACAGAATATTTTAGAATGAAAAAGATGGATTGTTTCAAATGCATGTAGAATAAGCCATGTCATACCATCATTTTGTCACAAGAGGGACTAGATACTCAGAAAGTACAGCTTTCCTTTTTGATCTTAAGAATGTTTCTCTAAGGACTGGAGTTGTAGCTCAGTGAGAGAGTGCTTGTCTAGCATGTGTAAGACACTGGATGATTTTTAGCAATGCCTAGAAATAGATACATTTAAAAAATAAAGGTTCACTGACAACTAAAAAATATTTAAAATATTAAAAGAAATACTGCTCTAACATTTTTATACACTGTGTATTTGTCAATGCATGTGTTTCATAGTACTATTATACTTTTATAATAACAGCAAAATAACTTCTAGCTTACTATTTTCCTTCTGAATTGATAAAAATTATATAGAAATTCTTTAAAATACTGAACTATTATGATTTTATGTACTTTTAGAAATAAAAGTTTTGTTTTTATATGAGCACTAATGTTGAGCAGATGTGTGTATATATAATATATATATAAAATATATATTTATATAAACAATATATGTCATATATATGCTTTATTTTTAAATTCAATTTCTATATACCTATAAGCATTTGCAACCAATCCTAAATTTGATAAAATAAATCAAGTGCTTATGAATCTATTGTTGGTCTCCACTTTACCCACTTGTCTACTTCCTCTGCTCTGAGGAGCCTTAAGTGATTCTAGAAGCTCTTTCAGTGGTCACTATATATGGACAGGGAGAGGTAACTTACTGATATAATTCACTTAACACTTTATGTATTATTCTTTTTTATAAAGTTTTTGTGTTTATAAAAGGTAGACTATAAATAGTTTGAAAATCGCTGGATTAGACTGTTAGAATAGTATCAGTTGGAATGTGTAAAATGTTTTCATGTGCACTACCTCAATAGCTGTTTTCAAGGTGAATTGTGAACTCTGAAAGGTAGCATATCTTATTCACCACTGTATCCTCATTGCATAGAATAAATACAAATACAACTATTACTTAACAAATAAATATATTAAATGAATAAACATCTCCAGGAGATAGGAACAACAAGTATTATCTAAATTTTATCCAAAAAAAAGAAAAAAAGAAAGAAAAAGAAGCTGATACAGACTTGCAAAGGATCACATTAACAGTAAGTAAAAGAATCAAATAAAGCCCAAGTTCTCCATCTCCTGGTTCCTAATACTGTTTGGATTAAATCTGGGGAAAAGAAGGGAAGAGAAAATGGGGGGAAAGGGAATCTAGAAAGGAAGATAAAAAGAAAGGAAGGGAGGAGGAGAGGGAAAGAGGAGAAAACCAGGTTTATTTTGCATTCAGCACCATCTCATCTGCCTCTATCACAGTCTGATATCTCAACGAAAGATCATCTATAGCAAAGCAAAAAAGAAAAATATTATTTCCATTTCTTTTACTTTTGGTAAAAATATATTGGCAGTAGGGAACAACAGTACTGTTTTAATTTATATGATTTATGAGAACATCACACTTTTTAAAAAGTAAAAGTTTTTTTACATGACATCTATTCTTAAAGGAGATTTGGGAAATCAGTATACATGTCATATGAATCTTTGTCCCAGCTGCTATTTCCTTCCCCTTTTTGCAGTCTTCTTAACACCTGGAAGGGTTTGTTTTTTCACTTCCTCTTCCTATTTGTCAGAGACTACCGGGAGCATTCTCTCCCTTCCTGAAGTGGCTTCTGTCCCATTGGTCTCCTGGAGTTACAATGGTAGAATAGTCAGTAAAGGGATTTAGGGTGAAAGGTTAAAAATCACATTGGTTTAGAATTTTCTATATATTAACCCCATATATTAACTTAAACCTTAAATCACATAGAGAAATGTATTTGGTTTTGCATTGCTATCATAATAAATTGCAACAAAAGTATTGGTCATCTTAAAATTCTGTAGGTCAGAGTCCAGTATATTCTCACCACACAAAGGTATATGATTCTGGATAACTTTTTCCAGGCTCAGGCTTCTTTCAGTTAGATCATATGGTCAATGTGATCATATAAGTCATGTAATCCATTGCTAACCAAGGGTGTCCTATAAAGTTCCTCCTGCAGATTGCTCTGTTCCATCCTTCCTGCATTGTCTTCCAGCTAGACAAAGAGGAGGTCTAGATATCCACAAACTGTTCCTCTTTCCCAGAGTTTCTAGGGGAGAATTGTCAGCAGAATTCAGTTCCTTATGGTTTCTCAGATCCCTGTTTTCTTTCCAGAGCTTCAAGGGGCTACAACATTCCTTGATTCATTAACTTTTCCTTCATCTTCAAAGCCAGCAATGGTGGGTAGTCCTTCTCAGTTTGCTGTTCCTGTCTGACCTAGTATCCTTCAGTCATCATCTACTTTTAAGGAATTCAGTGAGTAGATTGGGAATACTCAGATAATACAGCATCATCTTCTCATTTCAAGGTTCTTAATCTTAACCCTGTGTGAAAATTCTTTTTGCTATACAATGTGACATATTTGCAGAATCGGCAAATTACCATGTGGACATCTGTAGAAAATTATTTTTCTGACTACCACAAAGAAAATAACTGCATAAAGATAATTCAAAATGTGAGACATTATTTTCTTTTAACAGCAATTATTTGTAATTATATCAAATGGTTGAAAGCATAACTGACATGCCTAGTTTCTTATGAGTGTTAAACATGAATTTTAAGCTAAGTTTACAAACACCAAGTTTCCCATTTGGTTTACAAATTGACAAATATGTAGTCAATGTGCAATTTTTAAGAAATCCAGAAGTGCAAACAACAGACATTATTTCAAGAGGTAATGTTTTCCAGAAATAATGAAAGAAAGTAGGAGTGTAGAAATGTTAAAAATAAGCAATAAGTATTTTTCTAGATTTTCCCATACCTAATTAACTAACCAAATTGTTGCCTAGAAGACCAATCTTATAAGCAATACATATAATCAGTTCAGATAACAAAACCAAGAGCCAACCCAGAAAAGAAGATGGATGTGAATCAGCAGAAAACAAAGTTAATTAGATGAAAATATAATATTCCTAAATATTATTTGAGGGTAAGTATATATCAGGTCCCCTGTATGTTTTTATCATCCTTGTACAGATAGCATGAAACATAGTACCTGGCATGTAGAAGGCACTAAATATTAATTGCCTATAAATTAATTATTTTAAATAAATGAAGCAATATTTATAGATTTTATGTGCAAAGTACAGCATTAAAAGTTCTTCATATTTCCTTTGTTCTCCATGCTTTTCAGAGCCATTTAATAAATTATTTGCTTCACAGTACTATCAGGAACATCATTAAGTAAAAGCTTGATAAGACCAAGAGATGTAAGCTTTAGACAAAGAGATTTTTCCTCTATAATTTGCATTAAATTGTCATCGCTTCTGAGAGTACTTATCTGAAAATTTTTGAAAGTAAAGACTATTTCTTATCTATCTAAGTCAGGCCAGCCACAAAAACAACCTTATACATAGTAGGGACACAGTAAAGTGTAAATCAATTGAATGACCATAGGATAAAATCTCAAAAATCATTGAGGTTTTCATTCATTTTTAGCATTTATGTAGTAGAGATTAACTATCTAATGGAAATAGCAATGAATTAAAGAAGATATTGAAAATATTCCAAAGAATATTAGCTCTTTTAAAGAGCCAATGTTTAAAAAGAGAGAGGGAGAACTAATGAAAAGGGAGGTACTGGGAAATAAAATGGACCAAATCATGTTATATTGCATGCATGTACAAATATGCAACAATGAATCCCTCTATTATTATATATTTATATGTACCAAATGAAGAACCAATGCATAGAATATATAAACTGGAAGATGTAATAGGCCTCTTATAATCCTGTGTGAATATTTTTAAACTCCATTTTAATAGGAAGCTTGCTTAAATTTTTCAAACAATATTTGATGTTGAGAATATACACACAACACAGACCACCACATGTAAGGCTTCTCTGGATGAGGTCTACATGAAGGCATGAGCGGCCAACTTCCTCTCAGCCTTCATCTCTGCACCCTTTCCTCTCCCAACACCATACTTCCCCAAAGATCCATTCTGAGGCAGAGTTTGGGGAAAACAGTTCTGTTTTCCTCAATAAACAGAGGAATAAAATCTGAAGAGGGGGAGAGATTTACCCACTTAGCACATCAGTATACCAAAAAGACCTGGTTTTTCACTTGGTTATTTTGACTTTGGATATGTTAGCTTCTCTAAGCCTCAGCTGTCTGGTGTGTAAGATGGTTGTGGTTATACTCACTTCCATAGCCATTCAGAGGGTAAGACTGGTAATGGGTGAATGTAACTATCATCTTTATTCTAACTGCCAAAGAAAACTCCCAGATCTTCATGAAATAAAAGTACACAAGTAGTGGTTAATAACTGGGACTTTAGCTTAAAAATATTCTCCTTGATTTGTTTCAGGAAAATAGTAGATCATCCAAAAAGACGATTTGGCATCCCCATGGATCGGATTGGCA
Source organism: Sciurus vulgaris (assembly GCF_902686455.1). Taxonomy (NCBI): domain Eukaryota; kingdom Metazoa; phylum Chordata; class Mammalia; order Rodentia; family Sciuridae; genus Sciurus; species Sciurus vulgaris. The sequence continues at coordinate 82,319,013 of NC_136470.1, read as the reverse complement.
GAAACCGGCTTTCAAATTCCAGAGGCTAATTGATTTCAGTTGTGAGTAAAATTTGAATAAGTAGCAATGCATGCAAATATTTGGTTTCACATTTCCTAATAGACTAATTAATTCATTCTTGCTTATAAATCACCCTTTTGATTTCTTAGCTCATAAGTTAACTTTTTCAAGCATTTCCATATATAATTAATACATTGCTGTTAAGCAGTTTGAGAGACATTTGGAAAACAGAGGAATGTGTTAGACCTTCTTCATCCTAAAATACAATTTTCACAAATTTCTATGTAATTACTAAATATTAATATGCCTAAAGGTTACACTTATAACAAACACAATAAATCATCTTCATAAATATGCATGTGCATAGCAATCCCTTTGTTATAAAGGGCACACATTTTATTGATTATTATCAGTGAAGATATTACTAGGATTATGATAATGAGGAACATAGGAGAGAGACTAGTATAGTAGAAAGAATATAAGTCATGGAATCAAAACACCTTATTCAAATCCTGGTTCTCGCTCATTCATTATCTTGTTTCTGTCAATATACCTTATTTTTATATATCTTTTACATTAAACAATAGTATTGTGGTACTGTGAAGATTAAATCAGATATTTTTAGTAAACCTACAATATATTGCACACACAATATTTACAAGTGACAACAATGTTTACTACAGTTCTGAAAGTATACTCTGTGTTAAGCCTTATACTTAGTGTTTCACATCCATTTCTTCCTTGAATCATTCCATCCCATAAAGTAGAACTATTACTATCTCTGGTATCTTGAAAAGCAGTGCAGAGGGGCTGGGGAGACAGCTCAGCTGGTAGAGTGCTTGCCTCGTAAGCACAAGGGCCTGAGTTCCATCCCCAGCACCGCAAAAAAAAAAAAAGAAAGAAAGAAAGAAAGAAAAGCAGTGCAGAATATGGAACAAAGGTGCCAGCCAGGGAGACCAGGTTTTCTAAGTTCAAATCCCAGGTCATCTACCTGTTAGCTGTGGTACCCACCTTAAAGTCTGAAATCTTACTCCATAAAATGAGGATAATAACAATTTCTAATGCATAGTATTTTCCTGAGGATTAAATGAATGGATACATTCCTGATTTTACTTGTCAAACACTTTATTTGATCATATACATTATGTTTTAAAAACTAAATATTTCTTGAATATGAAATCTAGGCAAAATATTTTCTCTCAATATGGCTTACAGAGGTTCATTCTTCCTCCCAAATATTTAAGATAACCTGTAACTGCTTTTTCAATATCAGTTTAGAGAAGAGGTAATTCTACTCTTCGCTTCTGTCACAATAATCCTCGGATCAATGACGCAGAGTCTCCAAAAGCAGACCACTCCCTCTTACTTTAAATGACCCCATTTTCATTCTCCTCAAATGTTCTAGTCACAATGAGGAATAAATATTTTTATCAGAATGACTTAATTAAAATAAATTTTGTTTCCTGGGTATGTGTTGATTAATGATGTTCTACAATTACTGAATGCCCATAAATATAGGAGTATTTATTGAATAATACCTTTTTAAATTTGTTCTAGTTAGTTTACATGACAGTAGAATGCATTTGACACGTCATACATAACTTCTTATTCTTCTGATTGTACATGTTGTAGAATCACACCAGTCATATAATCATATATGTATACAGGGGAATAATGTCCAGTTCATTCTACTGTCCTTCCTACCCTCATGCTGCCTCCCCTCCCTACTACCTTTTGAAAAGCACCATCTTCAAAACTCAGAATGAACTTTTTCTTCATATCTAGAATATACCAAGTACACTCACTCTTCAGATTTGTTAAACATTGCCACATTACATTTGAGTAGAAAGTAGCTAATCACTATTAAAAGCCAAGTAATTCATGGAATGAGGGTCACAACTCCAGTTTTTTAAAGAATTAATTGAATGGCACTGAGATTGAATTAGTTAACAATCAATTTCTACATGTAACTTTGCCACACTTAATCATCACCCACTTTAACATTTCTAAATTAAACCAAAACAAGTATGATAAGCAACTATACAGGAAATTCATGTGCATATGAATACACATATGAAATCCTAGACCATAGAAATTCTGGATAGCTACTAATCTACAGAGTTGAATTAATGTTTCCTGAATCACTGTTGGGTCAGATCCAAGTTAGTACATTATATCCTTCTCTTAACAAATTTTGTTTAGCATTTTGAAAATTGCTATTTTTATTATTAAAATCTTAAGATGGCAATATCACAAGGGAATGTTTTAGAAAAGAACTTAGAATCTCTTTTCCTTTTGTCAGTCCTTGTGGATTCACCTGCTCGACCACTGTGTTACTATACCCACAAATATCCCCAAGGTTTCTAAGATGCTTTTTTACTTCCTCATGTGAAGTTTTGTGTTTCATATGATAACAAAACCCGTAAAATAATACTTATAACCTCCAAGCAAATTTTCGAGATGAGTTTTGACATCTTCTTTCCTACTGTGACTACGAACCTTTGAAAAAGCAGGCAATATAACATGTACCTCATTTCCTAGATAACAAGTCATTAAATAATGTTCCTATAGTCACACAGCTAAGTAGTTGGAAATCCAAGAACTTAGAGTCTTTTTAATCCAATCCCAGTTTTTAAAGCAATTCAGAAAACAGATGCTTTGAGAGGAAATCGATTTATCCAAAATTTTGCGACCCCTTGACCAAAGCAATATCTGAGACTCAGGCCTTCTAGGACAACACTCTCTTAAAGGTCCATCAGATCTTCGTGGTGCTAAACTGTCATTGTTAAATACTAACTTCACTGGTCACACATGTCTAAAAAAACAAAACAAAACAAAACAAAAAACCCCACACAATGTCTTAGACATTCTGAAAATTTTTGTTTCACTTCTGTAAGGGTGGAAATATTATCTTTTGAAGCAAGTGTAGTTGTGGGTTTTCACCTTCTGAGTTTCATTTAAGTCTTCACACTCAAAGTGAAACTGGTACCTAATCATGGAAGTTTTGCTTGGTTTGAGGTCAAGTCTAGACACAGCTGCTGTGCACTACCTAGTTTCCAAACTGATGCCTGTTTTAGAGAAGATAATCCAATATTTTCACAATGTCTTCTTCACATGATTAATGTATCATACCAAAGTTTTGAGTTTTTAAATGGGCCTTAGTTCTAATCAACTCAAATTCAGAGGAATTCTACGTCTAAGTACCATAGTTTCTCTAGATGGAATTAGCAAGTTCTGTATCTCTGCCATCAATATCTACCTGATAAAATTAGCAACATGATAATTAAGACACATGCATTAAGATTATTGTTTTAATAATGTGATAAATATATTGTGGTTTTATGACGACAATTTTTATTTTAGATAAATTTTGATAACTAACGTTCAAATATATATAAAACTCTCAAGTACAGCAGGAAGATCATGTATAAGTGCCAGTATATGTTTGGATCATTTTAGCAAGAGCAAAATAAATGGCAAGTATTGATATGATACCACAACAATAAGCAGAAAGTTGTAGACAGCTTTTCTTTTCTTTCTTTGGTTTGTCATGGCAACACCCTTTGAACAAAGATTGAAAATTCAAGAGAATAAAATATAGTAGAGATATATGAAGAAAGGAGTTGTGACAGAAACTTTTTATAGTTTTCACACATGAGCACAAGCAACTAGGACATACACATTTTTTAAAATGTTCTTTAATGCATTTTGACCTAAAACTATTGTTTTGCATTATCTTCAAAAAGTATGCCATATAAATAAAAACTACATGAAACATCATATAATTAGAGGTTTAGCTCATCTTTATTAAAGTTGATGGATTTTCACCTGAACTACAGAATTCTCATTAGTTTCAGCAATTTCAATTTTCATATTTTCAGATGCAACTTCCTTGGGTGAAATGTCACAGAAATGTGGAAGATGCTTCCGTGAAGTTCTTCATACTCTTTAATGATAAAATTTTAAGGAACTGGCCTTCTGCAAATATTTTCCAAAGCTTGAACTTCAGTTCATCACATCACAGTATTGTTTCTGCTTCATTAAATTATGCAAATCACTTCAATGCATGTGTATTTTTAAATATGTATGTTAATTATTCAGGCATGGTTACCTGCCCACCAGACTTCACTATTGAATAACTGTCAAAAAGTGTGATATAGAAAAATACCTTCTACATGCATGTACAAGTCATATTTTTTGCAGCTGAAGAATAGTTATAAAATACAGATTTGATTCTTAAAATTGGATAAAATTTGTTCATTCATTATTGGGAAGTAAGAAAAGGCAATGATGTGTATTTTCCCTTGAGTACATTTACCTGTCTCTTTTTCTTTGTCCATAAACCTTTTGGTAATAATGATAAAACTAGACTTTTCTTATCATATTCAAATTTTATCCAGTTTAACCAAGTAAAACACAGCCCCAGTGAGCTGTGAAGCCAAAGTGGGGTTAGAATTAAGGATGTTAAGGATATTATTCGTTTGTTAAACTTCAATATTTCTTAATCTCTAAAATTTCTCTAAATTCTAACCGATAGTTAATTAAGCGTAGCAGTGATTCATTATGAAGGGAACAACTAAACACAGAAGTAACAGATGAAAGCAGATGGGAAGTTAAAGAATCAATAAACATTAAACCAGTAGCCCAGTCCAGGACCAGTACAGCACAGCACAGCACATTGCAGCATAGAAAATAAGAAATATTTTTTTAATTATTGACTCATCTAGGAAATTATTTACCCTGGTTCAGACACTGTGCTTAAAAAGGCATTGAAGAAAATAATGTATTTGGGAGTGATGTCTTTAAAATGAGGCAGATTATTTTTAAAGGACCTTATCTGGGCATAAGATTTTGTACTTTAGAAATCTCAGTTCCCATTAATAAGTGTGATGTTACTGCATATTAGGTGCATAAGCCCATTGTGTGTTGGAGATGCTTTCAAAATACAACAGTAACATTACTTGGAGCAGAGATTCAGCATGAGTTATTTGGCAGAACTGTGTGAAGCATCTGTAGAACACTGCTCCTTCAAACTCTAGCAAAATTTACCATCCAACAGGCCTAATATACTTATATGGTTCAAAGAGCAAAATAAACTCAAAAAAATATCATGGTGACAAAAATGCATTTGAAAATAATTGAATGGATAATTGGCCTAGATTAAAGAAAAATTAAATTTTTAGCTGTCCAACGTGCTTTTTAGAAATCCAATTTATAAGATCTAAAAATAAGTAAAAGATGATAAATACTCAGAATACATAACTGTTTTGCATAAAACTTCTCAGTTTTCCTGGAAATTTTTCAAGTTGCTGAAAATCTTCAAAGTTTAGGGGAAAACAGTAGATGAATGCTTCTTTTAATTGTAATAGAGAGCTACAGCAAAAAGAAATGAATTTTGAGAAAGCTAACCAATTATGTTCTTCATAAACTTGTTTTAGCTATCAGTAGCATATGGGTAAATATTCTACAGGGCTCAAAGTTTGAAGGAATTATTTAAGAAGTAATGATTTCCACATTCAGAGAAAACATTCAACCTTTGACTTACTTTTTGGTACTGGCTTATTTCACTTATAATGATAGTCTCCAGTTCCATCCATTCATCACCAAATACCATAAAGTCATTCTTCTTTATGGCTGAGTAATACTCCATTGCGTATATATAGAAGATAATCCAAAATAAGGGGAGGGATTAAAAAAAGAATAGAAGATCAGTAGAGTAGACAAAAAGGAATGAAGGAAAGAGAGTAAGAATAGGATAGGGAAAGACAGTGGAATGAATGTGACATAACTTTCCTTTGTACACACATGAATATATCACAGTGAATTTGACCATCATGTACATCCATAAGACACTAATTTTCAGAAAAGACTGTAAGTAAATAGCAGAAAGATCAATATAGGAAAAGGAACAGGGGGAAGAAGGAGAGAAAGGGAAAGGGAAGTATTGAGAGCTGAATTAGGACAAATTATATTCTGTTTTCATAATTATGTCAAATTCATCCTTTTGTCATGTATAATTAAAAAGAACCAACTTAATTAATTAATTAAAAGAAGTAATGATTTCTCCTGTCCAATTTCCCCAGTCTTCTGATGAATGATGGAAATGTTCTGTGTACCTTGGAAGTTATTTCTTTCCATTTTATTCCATTTGAATATTTGTAAGCTTCTAAACCAAGTAGGCGCTACTTTGTGCTTTGACAAATGGTATTAAAAACTTTAGCCTAAATATTTCTTATGGTAAAGATTTGAAGTTGGATTTCAAAAATAGATTTCTATGTGTATTTTTAATTCAAGATTAGGTTATGACATCCAATTTAAATAAAATAAGCAATCACAATCAACTCACTGATGTTTATTTTGATGTGCAGTGCATATGTCTCATACACAAAACTTCAATGAAGAAAAAGTGTTTTCTCCACCTATAATTTTGTTCTCATATTTTACCACCACTTTAGACAAAATAGAAAATAAATCAGCAATATAGCAGTTTAAATAGGATCATCTTCTAACATAAGTATAAATTAAGACATCAATTTCTGTTAAGAACATGACATCTTATCTCTCTGTTCAATGCACTTGCCTAATACTATCTAACCATATTTCACTGGAAAGCCACCAATTTGAAGGATTGTTTAGTTTCAAAATAATATGTTACCTTTTTAACTCCATGCTCCTCCTATGCAGTGCTTCATAAAGCAAATGAATACGTCAGTATGGATTTCTACCTTCTGGTGTCAATTATATAACCAACTCTTTTATAAGAAGACATTGACTCCTGGCTGTATTATCTTAAAATTGACACTACAAAAAGTCTGTCAAATTGTACCTTTAGTCTATATATATCTCCATGGAATTAAATTTCTTAAAGCAAATTATTTTTTAAAAATCTTCTAAAAGAAAGAGGTGTCAAAAACTTTGTGAATAACATTATCCCCTTGTACCTAAAGATTTAAGGTGCTTGGATATTGCTCAACCTTTCCAAAGTTAATAAACATGAGATGATAAAGACGTTTTCATCTTTCTTTTTGGTAACATTATGTTTGTGTTTACAGCTGTTGTGAATACATGGAAACATCTTCAGGCATTACTGTGCAACTAATATTTATTAATGTATACTTGAATGACTCCTAAGAAAGTATATTGGTAGCATTATAGATATATTGCTCAAATTGATCTGTTTTGTATACCATTTTACTTAATTGGGTTTAAGAAATACTGTTCCTCTTTTGAGATCTTATCTTTAAGTACCACACAATGAATATATAGATAAAAATCCATTTCTTTCCTATATTGTAATGTAAGGGAATGTGCGTGGGCTCATCTGGTCAGCTATCACATACTAGTCAAGTCATTAAAATTCTTTAGCTATAAAGTTTCTTTGATAATACCTGTGTTCCAGCATGGGTGGCAGACAGAATTAAGGTTAAGTTTTCAACTCTGGGTTAACCGAATAAGCAAAACTAGCTTGATGTATAGATGGAAAACAAAGCCTGGAGATGTAGCTCAGTGGTTAGAGTACTTGCCTAGCATGTATAAGTCCTTGGGTTCAATCCCCAGTACTGAAAGGAAAAAAGAAATAAAAAAGAAAAAGTAGATGTGAAACAAAAACCTAACAAAGGAAAACCTGTGAACTCTTGGTTTTTGGTTGGTGGTTTTTAGCACCCTGGGACTAGCCTCTTATAAGCATGCTGGGAGTCTCAAATAGTTTCTAATGTTGTAGAGGAAGCAGAGATGAGATGTAACAGACAGATTGTTCTGTAAAAAAGTTTTCTTACATTTTATTTCAGGGACATCTAGTATTACTCCTAGAGTTCAATAAATCATATATTTCTGCTTGTTAGTAATATAAGTATTTTTTCAGTAGTCTCAATGACAATTTTCCAAATTAATAGAAAAGAAAGGGTAGTCAATACAATCATAAAAAACATATATTTTCCACATAAGTTGAGACAATATAATTTATTTTAACTTTCCAAGATGTTTTTTAAAATATTTTAACAGCATGGTCATCACAGGACAAAACTGTAAGCAATGAATTTATGAAAACATAAATAGATACAGCACTTTCAACTTTGGCTCAAAAGTCATTTTGATAGTCCCATGCAATTCATCAGTGCAAATGATTTGTCATTATTCACAACATAAACATTAAGTATATAGTAACCCACTTAGTAACAAAGTGTTAAAAATAATATGCAGAATAAGTGTCATAGTTTCCTTATGTTTGAAACAGTTGCAATCTTTAAGCAATAGAGGTTTTGTATATATATAGATAGATAGATAGATAGATAGATATTTGTCTAACATTCTTTTTTGCATCCATAGAAAAAGCTTTAGACACAGTATTTCCAAAAGCAAGCTAAAGAAAAAAACAGACAAATTCTTTATTAGAAGTGTATTTTATGAAACCTTTTATTTGAATAAAATGTGTGTACTTCAGGGAGCGGGAGGGACTGCTTTATGAAAAGGATGGTTCAATACGGTAGGTACTAGTTTTATGTGGGTCTTCAAATTAATTAAAATTAAATAACTGAAAATTCAGCTTCTCCATTATACCAGCTGCATGCCAAGCCCTTGGTAGTGACTTGTAACCAGGGTCTACCAGAAGATCAGTGCAACTTAGAGAATGTTCCCATCACAGAAAGTTCTATTGGGCAGCACTGTTATATACTATGAGGCATGTAATTCAATCCAGAGAACATAGTAGGTTGATCTGTTAAATTCACCCCTCTATTTTATACTTGGGGTAACTGAAGTCTCAAAGAGGAAGTCACATAAGTAAAACACAATGCTAAATTTGCTTCTACTTATTGAGAAAAGAGGAAGAAAGAGAATTTAAACATCACTTTGCAAACCACCAAATGATGTTTAAGTAAAGTCAATCTTTATCACACTGAGCTTCAAATTGTGATCATAAAATGATGCTTTAGACCAATCAATTGAAATTTAGCATCATTTAAATCTTTAACTACACAAGTAAATCATTTTAAATCTTCCATAGGTTGTTCCTGATCTATCATCTTTCTTACAGAAAGTTCATCTAGTTGATTATAAATTTCTCTAATTTCCTTGTATCTAAATGTGTATAAAACCTTTGGGAGATAAGTCTTTGGTTCAGAACTAATGAGATGCACAATGAAAAAGAGTTTAAAATCCCATAGTATAATTTGGCCACTCTCTGAAATAAATGATCAAACTATCTGCTTTCCCAGTTTCCCCTCCTCAACTAAACTCACTTTAAAAATTATGACTCCTGTGCTCAGCATCACATACATACAATGTATGGCATAATGCTAAAAGTATACTTTTCGCCGGGCATGGTGGCGCATGCCTGTGATCCCAGTGGCTTGGGAGGCTGAGTCAGGAGGATCATGAGTTCAAAGCCAACCTCAGCAAAAATGAGGCACTAAGCAACTCAGTGAGACCCTGTCTCTAAACAAAATATAAAATAGGGCTGGGGATGTGGCTCAATAGTTGCCTACCCCTGAGTTCTATCTCTGGTACCCCCCGCCCCCCAAAAATGTATACTTCTCATTTCTACAAGAGCCACAGCTTTCTTTAAACAAAACTAAATCAGAAGTTTATTTTCAGACATGGAACTGAGGAGCTTGGCCCACAAATCCAATTTTCTTTTTATAGTATGCTTGGAAAGTTATCATCACTGTGCCTTCTGTCCTTTCAGAGATCTTTGAATATCTCTATCTGGCAGAAAAATATAAACCTACACTTAGCCAAGACTTATATCACATAAACAGTTCAACTATACATGCAATGCAATACAGTTTGGAGAAATTTGGGGACCTAGTTGAAAGAAATTGCCCATGAGGGGGTATTGCCAGTAGAGTCAGCTCACCAATGCTTATTTATCATTTATCATTTACATGAAGTAAAACTCCAGCCCACATTCTGGTGTCCCCTGATGTCTCATTCATTTTCCTATTTCCTATTATTAATGCTATGCTCAGCATTGTGCAACTATGTTTTTAACAAGTATACATTAACTATATATTAAACAATTTTTTGAAGTTACAATATTTGACGGCAAGTGTACATTCTTACTGCCCAAACCTGAATTTCTGGTTCCATTTCACCTTCAAATATTCTTATATGTGGTAGTCAGTCTCTACTTATGTCAATAATACTCACTTCACACATAATGTGCGTTAAGTTTTTGGGACCTGATCTGGACATTTATTCCATATATTCATTACCACAAATATATGCTTATTTACTGTGACATACAAACATGTTTTAATATCCCCTTGCACAAAAATCAAACAACAAAAAACTTCCATGACCCTCTTAAATAATTCTAGTTAATGTCCCAATTTTTTCTACCCTTTATAACAAAATTCCTAAAAAGAGTTGTCTATTGTCTGTGGTTCTAGTTCACTAATCATGTTTTCTTTAACCAAAAGTTCACCAATTATTTTCAGGGTCATTGATAGCCTTTTGGTGCCAAATTCAGCCAGATGGTCTCAATTCTTCTTGCTTCTATCATGGCTCTTTCTTTCTAGAAACCCTTTCTTCCTTGACTTCTGGGCACATTTTCTTTGTTGCCACCTTCCATGGTGGCTGTTCCTACTCAGTCCCTTTGACTAATTCTCTTTTATCTACTCAATCTCTAAATTTGGAGACACCTGGATCTCTGTCCTTGGATATATTCTCTCTATATCTGGAATCATTCTCTCAGTAGTCTCATCACAATGCCCAAGACAGAGATGCTAATAAATACCAAATTTAAATCTCCAATCCGAGTTGATTTCCTAAATTCCAAATTCATATTATCCAGTGACCTCCTCAAATTACTACTGAGATTTAGTTACACATGACATAATTAGCCCAAAATGTCTGTGATAGAATGGAACTTTCCAACTATTCCTTGTATTTCTCTATATTTTCCCAGTGCTCCCAATCTCATAAAGTTAGAGTCGGATCATGTACCTAGTTCCTGCAATTACGAGCATGTTTACCTCCTTCCTTTCCTATTCTGAACACAAGGGACAGCATGTGTTCCACATGGTGGGCACAAAGTGGAGGGGACATAATCAATATAGGTTAGACTTCAGGTAAACTTAGAAGAAAAACATAGAGGAAATTGCACCTCTGTTATTTTAATGCTACTTAGTGAATGTAGTATATTCTAATATGCAAATTGTAACTCAAAGTGGGGAACTTCTCCAAGAAATACATAATATATGACAGAGTCTCAGCAACTCATTAATAACAGAAAATGTAACTGATAAAATGGTTTGGAAAAATAAAGAGCCATTTCACAAAACAGTGAAATACGTGGTACAGCTGGCTTGGAATTCGGATCATGCATCTTTTTATCTTCTACACATAAAGCTTGGAAAATGGAAAATAAGAAATACGTTTGGATCTTTGGGGATTCATTTAGCAAAAACTAACAAAAGATTTATGAGTTTGGGAAGGAACTAATATCTTTATGAACAAATGAAAATGGTCTAAACAGAGTTTAGAAGTACAATGTCTTGAGATGTTAAAAAAGTTAACAACTTCTAGATTCCAAGCATTATGAAATGAGATTTTAAAATAACTTCAAATGACAGGTTCAGGAAATATCAGTTGGAATAAAGAGCTGATGGGTAGGGGGATACAGACTAAGCAGGCAGGCTTTAAGGGATATTCCAAACACTTTCAAGGCAACGGCTATTAAGTTGGGGTGAGAATGCAAAATAATAATTTATAATTGTTTAAAGCTATATGATGTGTATGTAGAAAACAGTGGATAAGCTCTCTAAATTTTTGAAAAGTGTCATTGCCAAAGAGGTCATAAACCCTTGAAACAAAAATGTCTTTGGCCTTTTGAAACAAAATAAAGCTTGCACGTCCAATTTTGCAAGAGTTTGAAGAGACTCAGGAAAATGGTGCAATTCACAAGAAGGAAATATTCCTTCTAGTGGGACATGCATTCAGAGATAATAATGGAAAAACAAAAACCTCAGAAAGGGTGGAGCCAAGAGAAACCAAACAATGGACGAAGGAACTTTCCTAATAACCACCAGACCCTACTAATCAAGAAAACTTTCTTCATCCCCAGGGCAGGGTCCTTTATAATAGTTGCCCCAAGAGATTTTCAAATTGCAGGAGCCACCATTCCAGACATTGTCATCTCTTACATTCCTTTAAGAATGAAATTATTGAGTATGGTTATACTTTCTCTGTTCTTCTGCCCATTATTGGGTTTGCATGGGACAAATAACTTTTCTTTTTATTTAATAGTTCTGTAAATGAAGAGTAGACATGTTGTATTTAGCGAAGACTTGGCACCACATCCACAAGCCTGATTTTGGTGCTGTGTACCCTCAGTGAAAGGCATTTGGAATTGTCTCTAATGAGAGTGGGATGAGTGGGGTCTATGTCTTTAAGAAGAAAATAAAGGACTGACTGTGTGGAGGCAGAGCTCATCAAGTTCTACAAGTTCTTCCATGTATTTACCAGTTTGTCTTGCTGATAGGTTGGTGGCAGCCCAAGTACTAATTCTAGCTAAGGTACTTCAGTAGAAGTGATGCACATCACCTCTGACCTGAGGCAGTTGAGAACTGAAATGTGTCCTCTAAGCTTTTCCTCCACCCTGGCAATCTTGGATAAAATAGCTACAAAATACAGAGGTGCTGTGCTACATGCATTGGACTTTATTACGTTAACCTCTGAGATTTGGATTAAAATTGTAAACACGTCAGAGCTAAGACATATGGGCAAAGGAAAGGTCCAACCAATTTGTTTCAATCCTTCCCCCAAATTTTTCCTCCTCCAAACATTCTCCTTTAGTAATCTGGTTCAATAAATCATAGAAATTGCCCTTGTTTCCTAATTTCTCAGAACTAAAGCCTTGGAGTCACTTTTGACACCTGTTTTGTTTTTACAATCCATCTGTAATTCTACAGCAAATCTTGTTGACTTTCTGTTAGGCATATACACAGAATCAGAGTCCTTTTTAATTTACTACTGCCACTCTAATCCAAGCCACTACCACTTATCTTCCAAACCATTCAAGTAACTTTATTAACAGTCTCTGCTTCTGTCTTTGTGATTTTTTTTTTTTGCAGTTATATTTTCTATTAAGCATCAAGAGTGATTCTGTTCGATTTATTTCATATCAATCACTGATTTTCTTAGAACTTTCTATAGTTTCCTGTGTGACACAAAGTAAAGGCTCAAGTCCATAAAAAGACCAAATGTTCCCTCCCACTCACCCTACACCTCATCTTATAGCACTTGCTCCTTCAGAGTCACTAGCTAAGTCACTTAGTGGTTGTGTTATTTCAGGCATTATTTTAATTCTTCTAAAATATAGTTTTCTTATTTATGAAATAATCATGTATCTATACTAGAAAATAAAAATTACAGGAATGATTTTCTAAATGATTTTTAAGTAAAGCTTACATAACACTGTGTATTAGGTATTATCCTAAATTAAACTAATTCATTTAGTCCCCCAAATATTTCCATGAAAATTATTTTTTTCTGTAAAGATGAATATTGATAGTTATTTTATTCTCTGTTTTGAATTGTTTGCTTTTGGGAAAAAAAATAGCAAACCTCAATATAAAAATTGAAAAAAAGCTTAAAATGGACAACCTTAAAATGTCAATAAGTAGGCAAAAATCTGAGTAGTAAGGTGTTTAAAAACCATCAGTGAACCTAAAATATCAAACAAGGAGACAAAATATTGTTGGGGCAAGGATATATGGAGGAAGGGGCTGGGGCTGTAACTTTTCACATATGAGGCACTGGATTCGATCCTCAATATCACATAAAAATGAGTTTAAGTAAAATAAAGGTATTGTGTCTATCCACAACTAAAAATATATTTTTTTAAAAATATATCAATGGAAATATGCGTTGGCTTTCAGTAGGGTAAAAATCAACTTAGTACAATAACCTAATAATTCAGTTGTTGCAACAGTTGCAACTCCTTGAAAATTTTTATATGCATTTTGGGGGCAAAGAAAATGAGGGTAGGAGAACAAATAATCGTCCATGGTCACATGGGTAGAAATGTCAAAGTTAAGATTTAAATCCAGGCAGTCTAGTTTTCTGGGTATAAGTGCTTAACTACTCTATTTTGAAAATATAAAATTAAAATATAAAATTTCTGGTTTATGCTAAGTTTTTGGATACTAGTTTATCCTCTTTCTTTTTAATAGTATTGTAAAAAGTTATTTTTAGAGAATTTAAATTCACATCTGAAACAAGGATACAAGTAAAAAATAAATATAACCTAAGAAATTTCACATCAATAATGGATAGGGAAACATGGAGTGCATTTAATTTTTTCACTAATAAGAAATGAGTCAGCAAAATCAAGAATTTCCTGGAAAAGCTGTGAAAATTTAGAGTGACCCAAAAGAAAAATCTTCTCGTTTAACTATTATGAATCAACTTTGGAGTTCAGAGCAAGTATTACAGCAATGGCGTTCCCTCACCTCAAGGAAGAGGTTCTGAAGATCTGAACTGACTCAAAATTGAACTACCTTTATTTTTGATTCTCCTAGGATCAATTTTTAAGCTAAAATAGCAACAGTAAACCTGAAGTTTTAAACAATAGGGACCTTTTTCATTGAAACCTGGAAAGTGTGACCTTTCAACAATGACAGCCCAGATTCACTCCAAGGGAACACTTTCATTAGAATTGCTTTTCAAAACCATAAGTCGTGATCTTGATCACCACCATCAGATTAAAAAAAAATGTCCACTTAATGTCTTCCCTCTCAGAATGAATTGTGAAAATAATCATTGAGAAGTCAGTTTCAAAAGTTTGAAATAAAAGTTTACCTCGTTTGATAGGATGGGGAGAGGATAGAACATCTGTGGCATAGGACATCTCAGCATCTTTTGCTTCCATAAGCTGTTCTTTTAGTTTTTCTAACTGTTAAAAAAATGTAAAATGATGATTAATTAGCCTTTAATAACCACCATGCTAGTCTTCATTGAAGAAGAGGAAGGATAAAAACAAGAAATAAAAAAGAAAGATGGAAGAAAAAAGAAGAGAGAGAAAAAGAGGAAAGGAATAAGAGAAAATAAGCAAAAAGATATACATGAAAAAAAAAAAATAGGAACTAGGTGTGGTGGTGCATATCCATCATCCCAGAGACATGGGAAGCTGAGGGAGGAGGACCATAAGAGGTTAGCCTGAACAAATAGCAAAACCCTGTTCCAAAAAGAGAAAGAAAATGTCTGGGATGTAGTTCAGTGATAAAGCACCCATGGGCTCAATTTCCATCCCCTTCACAAAAAATTGAGAAACTGTCTGAAGAAAGGTACATGACTCAGGCAGAGATGAAAAGAAATAGGGTTTTGGCAAAGGAAGGCAGCTCTGGGTGTAAATTCACAGGGAAACTGTAAGTGTAGCTTGAGTAGCTGGACTCAATTTTATGTCACCTACAATGAGCAGTACCATCAAGGAGCTCCAAAGAGTTATATGAATACCTGGATTTCCTGAGATCTTTGTCCTTTCTAATGGGAAAAGAGAAATATTTTGAGGACCTAAAGTTTCAACCCAGAAATCCACCCATCTCAGTTTTTATGAGACAATTGCCTAACCCCTCTCTCAAAGTAGGGTTCAGCTTGTACCACTGCATGCTTCTACATCCTTGTTGCTCGGAAGATAATCATGGGCATAATTCTCTCTCCTCAATGACAACACAGTATGCAAAATAATGAAATAGCATCCAATTATAATCAAGAGTGTTTAGAAATCATGTAATTCAATGATTTTCAAATGATCTTCATAAAATACCAAGGAGTGCACAGGATGGGGTTGATAGGGGGCTCCCTGTCAAGAAAGCCACACTGCGGGCTCTCCAAGCCAGCTGCGTGAAGCGGAGCCTCTCCATTCTTAGAGGCTTCATAGACTGAGACCACACATTTTGTTGGGACAAAAAAAATTCCCATGGTTCAAAAATAATAACAAGAGAAAACACCAATTTATAGCCTCCCATTTTATAGATGAGATTTCTAGAGAATTTTATTTGGCCCAAGTTCTCACACTGGAGAGTTAAAACTGCAATCCAGATTTCTAAACATTTTATACTTAAGATCATATCAATCATAATTTTGTTTTGTGTTGTGTAGTATAATTATATTTCCTAAAAAAATTAATTTCACTCTCTAGCAAGAACAAGTGTTTCACAATACAGTATTAATAGCTCCTCTAAAAAAAAAAAAACCATTATGTGAAAAAGAAATTGCTTTATAATTGTTATTAAAATTGAACATTTAAGTATTGCACATTCTCACCTGGTTATGTTCTTCCAACTTGTTGGCCAGTTCTATATCTGCAAAAAATATTTGTCATATAAAAAATGTACACTGCAAGAAACATTTAATTCACTTCAGGACACACATTCAGAAAATTACATGGAAGGCAAAGGTCTTTTTCATATGATTTGAGGTTACCCACCAATTCCTAATATGAAGACTCAATGTATTTTTCATTACCCATAATATTAAAATTCAGTTAAGTCATGAGAAAATATGTCTTTCCTACAATAAGCACAAATTTTTCTAACATAGATCAATAGTTGCAACATTGACTTTATTTAGAAATAAATTCCTCTAATTTTACTGGCATGGGAAAATTCTCATGAAACAATATTAAATGAAAAATCAAAAGAACAGATAAAATTCTACATATAATTCTACACATAATTGCTTTAGAGGAAAAAATGCCCCCAAAATATTAATAGTAACTCTCCAAGTTTTGTAATTTAGATATGAGTTTTTCTTTTTATAATTTTTTCATTTTCTCCAATAGGAATGTCTTACCCTGAACTCTAAAATCTTGCTTTTTAAAAGAAGTATTAATTAAGGCTCTTTTTTTTTTTTTTTAAGGAGAGATAAAACCTAGGGCCTTGGACATGCTGGGCAAATGCTCTACTGAGCTATATCCCCAGTGCTAAGGTATCCTTTTAGCTAATTTTGTCCTATAAAATACAAACCTTAAAAAAATTTAAAACCCACTTCAGATATTGTCTGAGAGAGTACCACATTGTTGTATTATGACATTTTCTCTTAGACTAGACTTGCTAAATATTTGACAAAATCTCCATAAATTCTTGGAGAGCAATTTGATGCATATTTGTAAACCAGATTCTCCTAAACTTCAAAGGAAAACAATCTCAGTTGATGTATCCTCAGTTTCTAATTTATAGTCTCTATTTCAGTCACTTTCTAAATTGCAATTCCATTTAGGACCTTCAAATATAACAGAAAAAACTTTAAATATTTTAGTAACTCCATGGTTATCAGCATAAATATGAAACAACACCATGTAGGGATATGAGGGATATTTTATTATTATTATTATTTAAATTGTTAACTTTTTTGCCATAATTGGTACTGAATCCAGGGCTTTGTACATATTAAGCAAGTACTCTACCACTGAGCTACATCCCCCAGCAGAAATGAGAGAGCAGGTCTGAAGACAGAATATATTGTTTAATAGTAGCATCTTGACTTCATTCTTCACTCACCAGTGTTGGAGGGTCTCTGGAAATCAAACTTTTTATTCAGTAGAACCCGCAATAGTTCCTCACGATTCATATCTTCTTTATGTGGAAACAGTTCATTTCCTGTAATCATCACATACCACCATTTTCAATTGGAGTCAGTCACTGAAACTATTTCTAATTAAATGGATTTTACTGGCAACTCTCAATGTGTATATTTCACCAATGAAAGAGGTGTGCAATTCAAAGATACAAACCATTTTAAAACTCAGCAACTTGTATATAAAAAAAGAGAGATTATGTGAGAGATAGAGTATTACATGGAAATTTTACCCCACTCCTTTACCTATGTTCTTTTGTGTAGTCAAATTGTAGGTAAACTCTACTTTCCACTTTATAATTTGTGTTTTTGAAACATGTTATTGCATTTAACATAAGAAATAAAAACTAAAAGTTGTTTTTAAGAAAAAAGAATAACATTTGATTTTTTATTTGATCTGCACATTTAAATACAAAACCATTGAAATGCTACCTACTATTTTCATATTGGCATCTTTTAATCTTTCTTGATTTAGCTCACAGCCATTTATTGCTCGCAACTGTCCTAGCACTATAAATGTCTTTATTCTGGAGTAGAAATTGGGACAACAGACTTCATTCAAGGTGTTAAATATGAAGATTTGACGAAATTTCCACTGATAATGCCATTGAAATAATAATTACATAATGCAATGAACTTTAATGAGTTTACTGGAAAAATCAAAAGTTTATTACATATTGTCTATAGGATCACTTCCCCTCTCCTTCTCTCTCACAATAACTGCTACAGCATGGGCAGAAGGTAGAGTACCCAGATTGAAAGTTAGGAGGGACAGTACTACAGTTTTAGCTAAAGGAATGGCCCATATCTGACTATACTCTTTAAATCATCTTTTTTCCCTGTGTCTAAAAAAATGTCAGTTGATGAACTAACTTAAATGACTAATTAAAGGAAGAAAATGATTATTTGGGGACAGTGAGATCATCAAAGTTTTCTACACTGACCAAAAATACTTAATTGCAATTCAGTTCTTTCTTCAATTTCCTTTGGTTAATAGACATAGAAACTATCTGCGTGAGGTTTTTTTTTTTTTTTCCTTTTAAGTATTTTAAATATTAATAGAAAATTAATGTAACATTTGCTCAACATTAATTATACAAAGATCCACAAGAGATAGTTTAGTTTAAGTGAAAGATATGGTTATATAATGCTTTTTATTCTAATCATTCATTAAAATGTTAAATTATAATCTTTAAAATGTTTTCATTTGATTAAAAAAAGGTGTATTTTAAAGGCAGATGACAATGACTACTCATTTCTTAAAGAGAACAGCTATACTGAGATAAGAGAAACAGATTAATTGCTTTCAATTTAGAGAATTTATGTGAGTAGGAGGAAGATAACCAGGAAAATATGAATTGGAAGCTTTCATTTGCTTAGTGCATAGTTCATTTCTCTACATATGTAAGTGGAACTTTAAAAAAAAAAATGAATATATTTGCCTTTATCAGTTTTGCTTCTAGTGATGATACCTGCATGACTATTTTATCAGTTTTGCTTCTAGTGATGATACCTGCGTGACTATTTGTCCTCAGAAGTTCTTTTCACTACTTTTAATAACAAGCATCTTTTTTTTTTTTTTTTTTTTTTTTGGTACCAGAGATTGAACTCAGAGTCACTCAACCACTGAGCCACATTCTCAGCCCTATTTTA
Organism: Sciurus vulgaris; assembly: GCF_902686455.1. Taxonomy (NCBI): domain Eukaryota; kingdom Metazoa; phylum Chordata; class Mammalia; order Rodentia; family Sciuridae; genus Sciurus; species Sciurus vulgaris. The sequence continues at coordinate 82,299,783 of NC_136470.1, read as the reverse complement.
GATTTTATTTAGAGACATGTCTCACTGAGTTGCTTAGCCCCTCACTGTTGCTGAGGCAAGACAATCATCTTTTAATGGAATCTCTAAAGACAAAGCTTAGTTCAAGAAATTACATTTTATATCTAAAATAAAGAAAAATATTGCTAAGAAAAATAGCAGAAAATAAGTCTCTTTTTCTTATTTTCATTTTCAGTTTTAAAACACAGCTTTAAAACAGAAAATATGTACTTTAAAAATGTTTCTACCTCCGAACAGCAGATTAAGATTAAGTATTTTCTTATAAAATATCTAAGCATAGATAACCTTTGCCATAAAGAATGGTAAAGTTATTCAGCTGCTAGAGTGAGTGATTTTGCAAACACACAGAAAATATTGACTCATTACTACTCTCTACATACTAAATTGGAAAAACCTTAGTTATTCCCTTGCTTCCGATGTGACGTGACGTTTTTAACTGAACAGAGTCAAGCTATTTTATCAGAAAGAAACTTAGAAACTCTCAAAATTATAATTTAACAAAAAATAAATTTTCCATAGTCTTCTTGGTTCTGATCATTCATCATTTTACCTTGGTGGAAAGTGATTTTCCCACTGAGGACTATTCACTGAAGCACACTTTCATATGTCCCCAGGAAATAAAGGCAGGAAGGAGAACGCCCTTTGTCTTAGATGTTATCTACCACGTAGAGAGAAGGTTGGCCACCCCAACTTTATAGTCTGCATTAGCAGATGAACACTCACTTGAAAGACTAAAGTCAAATATTTGGTAGCTTTCAGAAATGTGTGTGAAGAGAGAAGCTCGCTCTAGTCTTGAACAATTTAGATCAGAAAATAATCTTAATAAAACACTTAATCTTCCTTATTTATGTATGATGACACTGAGCTCAAAGGGGATGCTAGAGATGTGCCCACTATGCTACTGGTGAGTTAAGGAAATCACTGTGTGGAATTCCGAGGTCAGAGGTATTATTTAATTGTAATGTAGCAAGTCTGCAGAGCTAGTGTTTTAAAATATATTTTACATATATCTGAAATCGGAAGTTACAGTTATCACTAACGTATACTAATTTTGTGACTTTCTCAACAAATGGCCATATTTTCTCTCATATTTTCCCTGTGTTGGAAATATTGGAAATCTAAATATTTTGCAGAAAGAGACCTACCAATTGTAATGGTTTTGACTGGACAAAGACAAGATGTGAATGCCATGGATAAAACCCAGAATCTTTGACTCCCAGACTTGTATTTAAGTTTCTGATACAATCTGTTTTTCAAAGTGAAAACTCTCATAAATAAATAAAAAGACTTATGCAATTTTATTTCTACTGCCAAAAGAACTGTTCTAATTTTCTTTGACTTTCAAAACCACATTGGAGATAACAAGTCCTAGTAAAATTGAATTAGATCCAAAAATGGGAAGCTTGATCCCTTTTCTCAATCTGGTGTCACAGACAAAATTTATTACATTCTGTCTTGACCCCCCTCTGTGAAAGAGTAAGGGAGATCCTTCCTGACAAGGACATTAGTGAGATGAAAGAAAACCCCAGAATTTCAAGCTGGAAGGGATATTATTTGAAGAACATTATTTTATTTTAAGTAACTATTTTTAAAACATAAAATATATTTTTATATATGAAATATATAAATGTTTCAAAAAAGTTGATTGCCTACTAAATCAGCACAAAAATCTAACCCTACTGATTTTCACCAGAACTACTTCTATAGAATGCACTAAAAATTGTAAAGAAAGATCAGAATGTTATAATATGATAAGATCGGGAATTTATTTTCATAAGTTTTGCCATGGTATATATTATTACAAATGTCATAAATTATTTTATTTAGTATAACTGTTATAAAATTGTTAGAAATCTGATAAGTACAGTCAATGCATAATATGAGTGTTAGCATTGCCCTCCTGAAAGTACTATGTTTTTCTCATGCACTATTTTTTTCCCTTTTTATTGGTTCTTTTTAGTTACATATAACATCAGGATTCATTTTGACAGAATTATAAAAGCATGGTCCCCAAGCACTATTATTCTTAAATTTCTGCAAATACATTTTTATCTTACTGCATTTTTTCCTTGAGATGCCCTCTTTTATAAGTAATTCACTAATAATCTTGAACAATGAAAATCTCCTTTTTCTTTCTCCATGATGGAGAAGGAATACGCATAGATTATATCACTGACTACAATACTGTTATAAAAAATAATTGCCCCATTATTAGAACAAATAAAGTATAGATGAAATTAACTTATACAATACTAAGTAAAATTGATTCTGTACACTTAATTTGACTTACTTTACTTGAGAGGAAAACATCATAGATTTTATTTACTTCAGAACAGCAACTTTTCAAGGAGAGTTTTGGCAATTAAACTGTATCTTTGTCTTAAAATCACATTGCAATAAGAATTTTTTAAAAATCAAAGTGATGTAAGGGGGAAGATTAGGATTACTTACCCACCTGTAGGATTTTGGATTCATGTGCACATACCTTGGGTAAGATATGGCCGTCCTTGCACTGATTCTAAAAAGATCATCACAGATACCAAGATTAGTCCAAAGCAAAAAGGGATTGAGAATATCTTCATGTTAAAAATCTTCTTCCCTGCTAGCAGAGAAACTGACTTTACAAACCAAGACAAGTATTTCAGTGCAGCAGAGTTCACTTTTAAAAGGCAAGTGTGCTTCCACTACAAATCTTCTAGATGAAGAAAAAAATTCATAAAATGTAATGCACCCTGTCAACATGATTTAGTACTTGGAGAAGTGACAGATTATACAGTCAATGGCAGGAAAAACTGGATCAATATATTTCACACTTGCCCATTTCACTAAAAGCAAGCATTCCTATGCACGCCCACACACTCAAACAAATGCACAAGCATAAAGTAAAGACTTGTAATGTAGAAGCTGTGGGTTGAATTTTTGTAATTTATTGTTTAATTTCTTGACTCCAGGATCAATTAATCCTACTAAGGTTGAGAACATAGAAGGAAGGTAAAAGCAGGGAAAATGCTTTCTATTTCTCTAAAACCAAAGGATGGTCTTTCTGATAGCAATGTGACCATCATTTCATTCTTAACCAACCAAATAAATTGAAGTTGGGAAGAACTCAAATTTGAAATGAATCATAATGGGATAACATTACTGTTTCACTGCACTAGAGAAGGATGGTTTCATTTTGCTGCAACCAGCACTTTTATAAATTCAGGCTCAATTTAATTAATTCAAAGCTGGCAAATGTCCCATCAATTACTCTCTTTAATACTCCCCTTAATTGTGATGGTTTTCTTTTTTAAGTCAAAGTCTTTCTTTATATCTCCAATTCCAATTTTATGGCTCCAGAGATGTTATAATGACCTCTGGTCTTGGCATTTATGACTCCCAAAGGATTAAGATGCATCGGCTCTAAAACTGACTCAGTTCCAAGTCACACACTGCAGCACATGATGACATTAATTAGGGGCAATAACCAAACTTTCTCTAAACCATTGCTTTAATATTTTCCTGAATAAAGTCTAAACTACTTAGTTTGATATTTAGGCTTTTTTTTTTCCAGGTTCATTTTCCACTCCTAATTTCTGAATATACCTTTGTACTTGCTTCACTCCAGAACTTTGTTGACATGTTTCTGTCTGCCTCACTGAGTTGCTTAGTGCCTTGTTTTTGCTGAGGCTGGTTTTGAATTCACGATCCTCCTGCCTCAGCCTCCCCAGCTGCTGGGATTACAGGCATAAGCCACTATGTCCATCTATGTTTCCTTATTTAAAAGGAACTTTTTAAATATAAATAAGATTTTCTGAAATATGAATAAATTTTAAAATATAAATAAGGTTTACATATTTATATCTAAATATAAAAATTATTTTAAGTTTTGATATAAATTGCATGATGAATAATTTTCATGAATTTTTTTTTTCAGTGATGGTACTGACTCCAGAGCTTTAAACATGCTAGGCAAGTGCTCTACCACTGAACTATACCCAGCCTATGAGTGTTTTTATGAAAGTGGCAAGATGATTTAACTATCCTCTGAAAATGTTGAATGCTGATGAGTCTTTATTGAACAAAATGATTCTTGTATTTTTTCACAAATTTTGTTCCACAAATTTTTGTTTTAGGAAATCTAATGCATCTCAAGAATCTTTTCTGTTATATTTTAGGGGATCTTGACAAAGCAATGAAAAATAAGTCTCTAATTGTCCTTCAGAAATGAAGAGAAAAAGATTTTCCCAGACAAAATCTGTCAAAAGTCATCAGCATCAGACTTGTTTGACAGAAAATCCTAAAGGGTTGAAGAAATGAAGACTATTATGTAATACGTGAAAGTATGAAACTCACAGGTAAAAGTAAGCACACAAATTCAAAATACTTTACTATGATGACAGTGCGTAAATCCCTTATAACCCTTCTATCTTTAACATAAAGGCTAAAAAATGAAACTATTAAAAATAATAGTAGCTACAATAATTTGTTGGAGGGTAGACAATATAAGTAGATATAAATTGAGACATCAGAACCATAAAATACAAAGGGAGCATGGTGGAAATATAGTTTTGTTTTATGGAATCAAGATTAAGTTATAGCACCTTAGATAAATTTTATGTAAACATCATAACCACAAAACAAAAAGACAGATCTATAGTAGATCAACAAAAGACAAAAAAATATATGGATGCAGAAAGCGTATCACTAGAGAAAAATCTCTAATCACCAAGGAAGAAGGAAGAAAGGATCTACGAAGCAAATGGAGAGCAATTAACAAAACAGCAGTGATAAATCCTGACTTACCAGTAATTACCTTGAATTTAAATGGATTAAATTCATTAATCAAAAGACATACATGAATAGATTTTACAAAATAAGACTAAACAATGTACTGCTTCTTCCATATTTAGAAATGTTATGATTTGGATATGAAATTTCCCACAAAGGTTCATGTGCTGAAGGCTTGATCCCAATGCAGCAGTGTTCAGAGGTGGGGATTTGGGAAAGTGATTTGCTTCTGAGGGCTTTCACCTTGTCCATGGATTAATTCATTGATGAGTTCATAATTGAATGGACTGCGGAAAGATGGTGGAAACTGTAGGAGGTAAGGCTTACTTGGAAAAAAGTAGATTGCTGAGACCATACTCTAGAAGGGTACGTTTTGTTCCTGGACCCTTCCTGTCCACTCACCCTCTCTCACTGCTTCCTAGCTATCATGAGGTGAGTAGATTTCCTCCTTTATGTTGACTTCCTCAGGTATTGTGTCACCGTAACAAAAAGCTGCCTAACACAAAGAACATACTTAGATTGAAAGTAAAATGATGGAAAAAGATTTCCCATACAATGGAAACCAAAAGAGAACAGGTTGGCTAAATATATAGAAGATAAAATGAGCCTTTAATTCAAAACTGTAAAATGAAAACATATGGTCATGAGAAAAAGAAATAAAGGGTATCCATATGGTAAAAGAACAAGTTAAACTTTTCCTGTCTGCAAACTATATTGTCATGCATATAGAAAACCCTAAAGACACCACCAAAAACACTTTTAGAACAAACAGGAATTCAGTAAATTTCCGGGATAAAGATCAACAGAGCAAAAATCAATAGCCTTTCTATATACCAAACAATTAACTATCTGAAGGAAAAAATTAAGAATATAGTACTGGGGCTGGGATTGTGGCTCAGTGGTAGAGCACTTTCCTGGCACTTGTGAGGCACTGGGTTTGATTCTCAGTACCACATTAAAAAAATAAATAAATAAAAGAAAGGTATTGTGTCTGTCTGCAACTAAAAAAAAATTTAAAAAAAGAATACGGAGTCATTTAAAATAGTACCCCCCCAAATAAAATACTTAGACAAGATTTAATGAAGGTAGTGAAAGACCTGTACAACTGAAAACTGTAAAACACTGATGAAAGTTATTGGAAAAGACACATATGTTCATGGTTTGTTCAGATAGTACTGTTAAAATGTTCTTAACACTACCAAAGCAATCCCTGTGCAAATTCCAATGACATTTTTCACAGAAACAGATAAAACGGGACAGGACTGGTGATGTAGCTCAGTGATAGAGTGCTTGCCTAGATTTGATCTCCAGTACAGCAAGAGGAAGGAAGAGGAGGAGTGGAGGAGGGGGAAGGAGGGAAGAAAGAAAACAATAAAATTTTAAACAATTCCAAAATTCATGTGGAACCTCAAAATCCCAAAATGGCTAAAGTTGATCTTAAGCAAAGGAATCTTAGCTGCAGGTATCATACTGAGTTAAAATATACAACAAAACTATAGTCATAAAAATAGCCTGGTACTGGCATATATGTATACATTGAAAAATGAAGCAGGATAGAGAATCCAGTTGATTCATTTAAGATCAACTGATTTTTCAACAAAGAAGGCAAAATAGGGGAAAGGATGGTTTCTTTTTCAATAAGAGGAATTGGAGAACTGGATATTAACATGCAAAACAATGAAATTAGATCAACTTAAAATGGATTAAAGACTTAAATACGAGACCTATAAGTATAAAACTACTGGAAGAAAATATAGTACAAAAGCTCCATGACATTGATCTGGGCAATAGTTGCTAGGATATTTCCTCAAAAGCACAGGCTTCAAGAGATCTCTTGTACAATATTATAACTTAATAACTATGTATTGTATCATTGAAAAATCTCCTAAATATGTTACTATGATTGCATATTCCAATTATTCAAATAAAAGCAAAAATGTTATTGATTATATTGAATGGAGTATATATATATATGGAGTTAGAATGTTTGTTTCTGGGGTTCTTGGTATACATCACAGTAATATACAGCAATACTATCATTGCCATTATTGAGCAATAATTCATTTCAGGCCCAATTTTAAGTAACCACAAAACTAGTACCTTATTTAATTTCTACAGAAGCCTATCAAGGATTATAAAATTATTGTGATTTTTCACCTTTTACAACAAAGAAAGAAAGTATGGTGCCAAAAGCGAAACCTTTATCTACCCAACTTCAGAGATGCATGCTTAACCCCAAGTGGTCTCTTGCCCGCATACCACAGTTGGGGAAACCCAGGGTTGGAAAGCAATTCATCATTTCAAGAGCAGAGTACCTCACTTTAAAGAAAACTTACAAGCATTTTTGCTTTGTATTTTCAATTCTTTGATCTTAGTCCACATGTCAGTTATGACAAGTAATATTTTAATGAAGACATTGTAAAGTTATAATATACAGAGAATAGGGCTGTGGTTGTAGCTCAGTGGCAGAGTGCTTGCCTAGCATGTGTGAGGCACTGGACAGATCCTTAGCATCCCATAAAAATAAACAATAAAATAAAGTCATGCTGTCCATTCACAACTACAAAAAAACAATTTTAATGATAATTTACAGAGAATAGATAGCTCTAATTTTAACTTAGATCTTAAAGGTTTCTTGTAATGAGTGACAAGAAAAGCAGAGAGAGTGAGTGTCCATGTGGTGACTCAAGCTAATTTGAACAATTACTTTCAGACTCTATTAAGCAAGAGAACATAAGCAACAAAATTGAATGATTTCATTTTGATCTCTCTTATTTACTTATAGAATTCCTAACATATAGTTAAATGAATGAATAGAAACAACAGGAAGAAAATAAACCAAAATAAAGGCTCTTTTCTCTGTCAAGATAGCACTTGTATGTTTTTCATTTAAGAGTTCAAAATGACTTATATTTGTCAAAACAAAATAGAAATATTTATTCAAATCCTTTGACCATTTTAAAACTTGTCTTTTTAAGCTGTATGAGTTTGTTAAATACTAGATTCGAGTTCCTATAACATGCATGATTTGCAAACATTTTTTCAGTCTGTGGGTTACCGTTTCACTTTCTTCAAGTATTTTTGAAGCACAAAATGTTTTATTTATGTGAATAAAGTCTATTTTTCTATGCTTCTAATTTTTAGTAACATCTAAAAAAAACATTGTCTAGTTCAAAGTTATGAATGCTAATGGTATTTTATAAGAGAAACTCTAAAATGCAGATCTTCAACCTATTTTGATTTAAATTTTGCATCTACTAGGGTTCAAGCTTTCTTATTTTGCATGTGGATATCTAAAGGTGCCCTAGCACCTTTTATTTATTCTTTCCCTAACTGAATGGTCTCAGCATCTTATCAAAATTAATTAGTATAGACGTATGGTTTTCTTTCTGAATTCTTAAATTCTATCTGTTTCATTGACCAATTTGTTTATCCTTATGCCAGTAACCACACTGACTTAATTAATACAGCTTTGTAGAAAACTTTGAAATTGAGAAGTTTGAGACTTCCAACTTTTTCCTTCTTTTGCAAGAATGATTTTCGTGGATCCCTTGCATTTCCTTACAAATTTTAAAATCATTTTGTCAATTTGTGCAAAAACAAATGAAGGAAGGAAGAAAAAAAAGAAATTTGAGATTTTTGTGAGGATGGGGATGGCATTGAATTTCTAGGTAAACTTGGGAAATATTGCCTTCTTAAAATCGAGCCTTTCAATCATGACCTTGGGTTATCTTTCTATTTAGATATTTAATTTATTTCAATGTTATTTTGTTTGGGGGGCAAACCAGCTAGTTTCACACCTCACTTGTTCAATTTATTCCTAAACATTTATATTTTTGATCTTATTATAAGTGAAATTATCTTCCTAATTTCTTTTTGTGTTATTCATTGCTAAAACATGAAACTACAATTGATTTATGTATACTGATTTTGTATCTTGCAAAGTTACTAACCTCTTTTTTTATATCTAAAGTTAGTTGCTTGCTTATTTGTTTGTATATTCTTTATAATTTTCTACATAGAAAATGATGTCATGAACAAACAAAGATAATTTTACTCTTTCCTGTTCAATATGGGTGCCTTTCATTTGTTTTTTGTCCTACCTTACTGCCCTGCCCTGGCTAGAACCCCAAGTACAATGTTGAACAGAAGCGCTGAGAATAGATCTCCCTATCTTGTTTCTGATCTCAGAGGGGGGAAAACTTTTAACTTTTTTTTTAAGTGTGACAATAGCTCTGGAAATTTTGTAGATGCCCTTTATCAGACTGAGAAAGTTCCCCTCAATTCCTAGTTTGTTGAGGGTTTTCATTGTGAACAGGTTTTGGATTTTGTTAAATTCTCTTCCTCCAGGTATTGAGATGATCTGAGAATAGTGTTCCTTTCCTTTTATCTATTAACATGGTATATTACGTTGATTTTTTTTTTTTTTTTTTTTTTTTTTTTCCAGTACTGGAGATTGAACCCAGGGCCTCGCACATGTGTTGCAAGCACTCTACCACAGTGCTACATCTCTAACCCTTTCTATTTAATTTTGAGACAGGGTTGCTCAGACTCAGGTCAAATTTATAATCTTCCTGCCTCAGCTGGGTTTACAGGTATGTGTCACCATATACAGCTTTAACTTGTGTTTCTTAAACAGACCTTTTGGTCATGGCGTATGATCCTTTTCATATATTGCCGGGTTCACTTTGTTAGCATTTTATTGTGGACTTCTGTATCCAAGTTTACAGGGGATTTTGTTCTATAGTTTTCTTGTTATGTCTATGTCCACTTTTGGTATCAGGGTAATCAGTCTAACTGAATGAATTGAGAATGGTTCACTTCTCTTCAGTTTTTGAAGAGTTTGTGAATAATTGGTTTTCATTTCCTCTTTAAACATTTGGTAAAATTCAAATCTGGATTTTCTTTGTGGGAAGTTATTTAAAAATACTAATTTAATTTTTTTTTACTTCTTATAGATCTAGTCTATTTTTTTTATTTAGTTTTGATAGTTTATATCTTTCTTGGAATTTGTCCATTTCATATAGGTTTTCTAATTGATGGCATATAATTACTCATAATATTCTTCTGTAATCCTCTTTTGACTTTGTAACATTATTGATAATATCCCCAACTCTTGTAATTTAATTATATTTTTAAAATATGGAAATAAGCCATTGTCACAATTTTATTAAGAGGAGCCATGATATCTAAAGAACTATCTAGTATAGAGGAGAGTGATAGTAATAATAACATATACACTGATTATTAATTACCAACCAGTAATAACTTCTAGAAGGGGCTTTGCTCCAGTGGGTGGACTTGGTGGCACGAATTACCAAGCACAGACATACTGTATGTGGAAGTTTAGTCAGTTTTCAAGCATCATCTTTCACTGTGGTGTGGAACATGGAAGATGCCTAAGTAGAAGTGAATACAGAGTTGGGTGCAGTAGCACATGCCTATAATACTTGTGGCTCAGGAAGCTGAGGCAGGAGGATCACAAGTTCAAAGCCAGGCTAAGCAACTTAGCAAGGTCCCAAGCACCTTAGTGAGACCTTAGTGTCTCAAAATAAAAAATAAGAAGGGTCGGAGCCCTTAAGAAGTGTTCAGTGGTTAAGAGCCCCTGGGCTGAAACACTACTCCACCCGCCCCCCCCCCAAAAAAAATAAATGAATACCAAACCAAGTTTCTGATTTAGCCTGGGAACTTCAAGTCCAGAATCAGTCCCCAGAAGCAAGAAAGAAGCAGAAACTAGATTCAAAAATACCAAGTTGCTTAGAAGATGTAAAATTAAATTAGCTGTGTCTGTAAAAAATTAAAGATTCTCTAAGCTAGGATGCTGGAAGTAGCAGAAAACCAGGCTCAAAGAAGAAGAAACTGCAGAGAAAAAAAGGGTTTGGGATTAATTTAAAGGGTAGACTCCTTGGTCAACAGGGGCTCTAGGATGTAATAAATGTCCCTATTCCTGCCTTCCTTCAGTTACTAGCATGATAATACTTGTAGGAAAGATCTATACTATCCCAGAATCAAGATCTCTGAATGTGCTTCTCCAATCTTCTTAGGAGTGTTACGTTATCAATTATTCCTTTTATAACTGTATCTTTAATTTCTTTCTCTCTCCTCACTCCCAAATTTTCCCAACTACCATGTAGATAAAACTTGTTCTCTCCCATCTTAAAACAAAGCAAAACAAAAACAAACTTACAAAGTTTTCTTCGTTCCTTCCCCTCTCCATTTCACCAAGGCCAAACTTGTCAAATGATTTCCTGTCTCCAGTTCTCTCCCACATATTTGCTCTTTAGCCCATTCCAATCTTGCTTTCACTTTCCTGCACAGCTCCACCTAAACAGCCTTTTCCCAAAAATCTCACTGCTTGGGAAATCCAACACATTTTACTGTCCTTGTTTTCCTGCCCATCTGCACAATCTCTGCGGTTGATCTCACCCTTCTCTTGGAAAAAGACCCTAGTTTTTTCCTACTTCTGGTCACTACTTCTCAGTGTCTTCTACCATTTTCTTCTCTGACCTTTAAAAGATGAGGTTTCTCAAGGTCTGTTTCTATATTCTCTTTGACTGCCATGCTCCAGTCTAAGGAGATACAGAGATTTAATTACTATCTACATACCTGTGATGCCAAAATTTACAGCACTCTTCTCCCCTCTCTTTGAGTTCCACACCTGTGAGCCAAGGACACGTCACACCTGGATTTCTTACAAGCTTCTCAATCATGTCCACAACTGAACTATCCATTTTTACCTCAGTGTTTCGCTTCTCTTTCTGCTTTCACTAGCTTCAAAAATGTTATGACCTTTTATACAGTAATTAATTCAAGAACTCTCTTCTCTTTTGCCCCTCCTTTTCCAATCAATTACAAAGCTTTATGTATTCATCTGAGTATTTATATATACTGAGACTTGAACCAGGAGCACTCTACTGAGATATATCCCCAGCCCTTTTTATTTTTTATTTGATTTTATTTTTAATAAATTTTAATAAATAAAAACAATACAATATTTTATATTTTATTTATTTTATATTTTATTTATTTTATTTCTTAGGTTGGTATTTAACTTGTGATCCTCCTGCCTCAACCTTCTGTCACTGGGATCATAATATATGCCACCAATCCTGGCCAATTGGAAAGTCTTTAATAAAACCTTCCTTTTATTTGTTCTTTCTAGATAAACATTACAGTAGAGTGTAGTTTGACATATTATACATTCATAGAGTAAGTATAACTTGTTCCAATTAGGATCCCATTCTTGTAGTTGTAATGTATATGGTGTTGAGTTACATTGGTCATGTACTAACTCTTTCTGTTTCTTCCTGCTTCTTACCAGCTCTCTCTACCAAGAACAACTTAAATTGTATTACTGCAATCGCCTCATTAACAAGTCTCTTCGCGTCCACTGTTCCTCTTCATCCATTCCCCACAAAATAGTTAATCTTTTGGAAATGCAAATACCTAGGTCTAATGCTCCTGCTTAAAAATCCTTTAGTTGTTTTCCATTACCCTTAAGAGAAATATTGAAAGTCATAATATGGGGTGGAAGATCTTACATTACCTTCTTCCATCCACTTCTCCAGTCTCATCCAGATCTCTGTTCCTCTTACCATAATTCAACCACGATGACCTTTTTTCAGTTCTTTAAAAATTTCAAGCTAGCCAGGTGTGTTAGAGCTACTCAAGAGGTTGAGGTAGAAGGATCACAAGTTTGAGGTCAACGCAGGCAACTTAATAAGATTCTGTCTCAAAAATAAGAATTTTTCTGAAAGGGCTTGGGATGTTGCTAAGTAGTAGAGCACTTACTTGCCTAGAGTGAGTGAGACCCTGAGTTTAATCCCCAAAACCATCCAGCTGTCTTCTGCCAAAGAAACTTTTCAAAAACCTGTGGGGAGACATAATCCATCCTATCCACACACACATTCCATTTTAAGCTTTAGTTAAAGTTTTTACTTCCTCAAAAAAACTTTGTTGATTTCTCCAGACTAAGCGGAAGTGGGTCATCCTGTCCTAGCCTTTCACTGAGTTGTGTGTGTCTCCTGAAAAGCTACTGTTCCCTCTAAATCAGTTACTTGTATCTTTTTGTGCAGAGTCTGTCTCCAATGCACTGTAAGATTCAACATGACATAGTGTATAACTTGTTCATAACTATCTATCTCCAGCAACCAGAATTTCGGGTCCAAATATGTCCCCCCAATTATCTAATAATTAAACACATTACAAAAAACAGGAGTTCATTTGTGGTTCTTTCTGTGCTTCCCAACCTCCCATTAGTTTGACTTGCTGGAGGGAAGAAGTCTCCCTGATTGCTGAGGGTTACTCCAAGGAAAGTAGAAGGACAAATACCTCCAAAACCAGCCAGGACTGAGATGGTCAGATTCAGAGTCACATGCACAGAGGAAAACAGGACAAGAGAAGAAAAGGCTGGTGTTTTTGTTTGTTATTCCCCTAAGTGCAGGAAATAGCTGGCATTTTATGAGTGAGGTGGACAGGAACCAAACATGACTTTGAAAACGCTGTAATGACATGCTCATGTTGTTAGGTAGTAGTAGCTAACAATGAGCAGTGAAAGGCAGGCAAGGTCACAGGTATTCATTAAATTATTTTAGGGTCTTCTTTAACTATTTCCAAAGTAGATGAGAAAGCAAAGAGTGATAGTTATTTTTTAAAAAAAAATAAATAAACAGAAGCAAAGGGCCTAAAGGGAAAATATGTCAAAAGAAAAGGATTGATAGGACTACCTCTTGACGGGGTCCATTGATGTTGATGTGAAGCTAGAAATTATGACCAGAGGTGTCTCTGTCTGGGAAGGAAGATTCCTTATGCAGCACAGGAGCACTAAAGTTTCTTCTGACCAGCTATTGATCCCAGTGCCTACATTAACATGGGATTGATGTGTAGATGAACCCCTCCTAAATAGGATGGCCACCATGACAGTTCCAGAGAGGACCAACTAAGGTAAAAAACTCCACCACCCCACATAAAGGAGGAGTTAAACACCTGATTGGCAAAGAGTACAGAAGGTGGTTCCCAATTCTTTTGGTCAACATCAAACAGTAATAACTTGGGAGACAGTGATGTCTCCTTTGTCATTCTCTATTCAGAGACAGCCCACTCTCTCTCTTGAAAGTGCTCTCTGCTTAAGCCTCACTTTGCTTTCACTTATAATAAAGTTCTCTTGCATGACTTTTGGTGTCCGACTTCAAATTTTCTTTCGTTGGAACACAAAAATGGAGGTTTGGAGTTTCAGCTTCCTGCCTTCCTGTGACAGTGTGCTTGGGAAATACTGTCCATATCTGTGAGGAAGAACAGCGATGAAGCTGCAAGATGTCAAAAGGAAAGTAGCAGGTCCACTGCCAATTCACTTGGGCTCTGAAATCAAGGATCTTTCCAGAGGAGCTTGGATGCCTGTTTGTCTAAGAGAGTATCTTCAAATGATGGGCCTCCCTGTAATTTTGTGCCTTTTGAATTTGGACCATGGAGAGTTGAAAGGTTTTTCAGTGTATGACCCATAGAATACACATCTCTCTTTTGCTACTAATACCGGTCTTGAAAATCAGGATGGGGTCCTTATTTTCCTGGTGTGGAAGAAACACCAAGACAAAAGCAAAAAGCAAATTTTATTTCAAAGATATAATAGAGTCGGGTGGGGGAGAGGAGCAAGGAGAGGAGCCAGGGCCCAGAGATGGAGCCCATGGAAGTGGAGAGTGGGGGTGTCTTGCTCCTTTATAGAGTTTAGGTTTCCTTTCTTCTCATGCCTACATGACTAAAAGGCAAGAATAGAACTATCCAGGGAGTATTGTGTTGGAAAGTGTGATCTTTCCCCTCCCGCAGAGGCTGTTAGCAACCAGTTGATGGGAAAGTGCTATCTACCTATTTCCTTTTCTTTGATAATCAGGTACCTGTCCTTTGCCCTGATCTCACTACTTTCCTGACTGTTATTACTTACTCTCTGAGTCCTCATTTCTCTTCTCTGACCTTGATTTTGACACTGACAGTTGGCTTAGAACTTGCCTTGCAAGGAAGATAGGAGAATGCTTTCAAGAGACCAGTCCTTTGTTCACACAATTCACTTTGTCTAGAAGATCCTTATCCTTCATTCATTCTACCTGAAAATTTTATTACTTTAAAAACTACAAGTCCAACTTTACATTTCCTAATCTTTTCCTTAGGGTGGAACTAATTGCTTCATCTTTCCTATTCTTGTGTCCTAAAATAATATGTCATTTTACCCATTCCATTCTATTAGTAATTAAGTTAAGATCTGGTCCTTCCTCTAAATTCTGAGTTGCTTGAGAAAAAGGATAGTAATTTCTCATTTTTCTTGTACCACATTCCTTCTAGCCTGTGATGGGGATTAAAAAAATAGATGTAAAATATTTAACATGGTAACTGGCACATAGTATGTGACTGTAAATATTGTTTCATATGAATACTATCCATTGATTATGATCATTTAAATAATCTATATTTACTAAGCAAATCAATTTTAAGAAAAACCTTATTCATTGTGATAATGCCCTTGAGATATTTACATTGTCATTCGGTCAGTTAAGTGATTTTTGCTCACCTACTTTAGAAGATAACACTTTCTACCTCTATCATATAATGTTGGCACTTACAAGCCTTGCACTTTGGTCTCTCCCTTGTTAGGATGTTGAAGTTAATTATATATATATATCTTTATCCTTGAAATATTCCTTGGCAATATTCTAATAAACACTTTATCACCTACTATTGTCCAGTTGTAGCATGTATATTTATTTTTTTAGGAAAAAAATAATTCAAATTCCTTACCATAAATTTTAACACTCACCAAAGTATCTATAACAATAATAGATCCACAGTAATCTTATGAAAAGTTCATGAATTGAATTACTAAAAAAGTCACTGCTTTGTTTAACTTTGTATTGCTATTCTTTTTTCACTGCAAATCTATTTTTGTGTACATTTCATTCTGTTACTTTCTTTTCTTTCACTTCCTGCCCTAACCATGATATGTCACCTTCCTCTCCTTGACTAACGGTCATTTCCTCTTCTCTACGTGGGTTCTAATCATCTTTCTAGCTGGCTAAATAGATTCAAGAGTTCATATAAGCCTTAGTCAAAGGAAAGAAGAATTTTTTTGTCTTGGTCTAGCTTGTGGCCTAAAGAATTAAGCGAAAAACAATAGAGCAGTGAAAAAATAATAGAAGTTGGCTCCACGTAATGCAATTTTTTCAGTCCTGGTTGATTCACAGTGCTACCTTGCCCTCCACAAATTTCACTTTGTTTCTCACCACAATATTTTTCAAGGTTTCACTATGAAAAATCTGCAATGTCATCCATACAGTGAGCAACAGATGAAGTAATTTATTGAACAATTCAGATGAATTTTATTAACTAAATTCTGGTAATATTAATACATCTGCAGAACCCCTGTTCAAAGAGCAGTGCTATAGGGAGAAATTGCCATTATCACAATGAGATTTCTTTCTCTGACAGAAACCATTAGATGGAGTCAATATTTATAGAGCTTTTACCCTGAGTTGTATAATTTGTTACTCCTGACTGGGTATGACTTTTCAGCTCAGCTGTTTGTTAGTCCATTAACTACTATAATAGGATGGACTCAGATTTATTGGCACTACTGAGAGCTTTGCTAAGAGGTAGGGGTTGAGAGGAAAGGATTCTGGAAGGTGGAAGATTTAGAAAGAATCAATTTTGTTGGCCTCTGAGGTTCACCTCCACTCATGGCTTTGCAATAAGATATCTCCATCAGACATCTCTTCAACAGATGAAGAGAACATTGGCAAGGGAAAATTTAAGATAAGAATTTGGGGAGTAGTATTGAGGAACATAATACCTTTCAAAAAATTCATAGTCAATTCTTAAGTACTTTTTTTTATCTCCAATCACATACCTATCAGTGAGCTAAGTGTTATGGGGTAGGTAAAATTATTAAAAAAGCTTCCATGTTGGAAGGAAACTGTTACAGGCCTGCCGCAGAGGGCTGCCACAAAGCTGAGGCAGCTGCAAAAGTCCCCTTTTCACTATTTTTTGCAATCATGTCAGAAAGATTTCATATACGTCATTCAGAATAGTAGGTATGAGTTTACTAAAAGGATAGGAAAAGGGAAAAGGGGACACTTTCAAGGGGAAAAGTGGGTCTTCTCAGAGAAGGGAAAAACCGTATGCCTCTCTTGCCCTCCAGTTAAATTTTCCAGAGAGTGCCACGTAGATCCACATTTTGACTTTTGACTGAGAATAGGAATTTCATGAACTACCTCCAAGAAAGGATGATATGGTATGAGGAGAATCCTGGGGTGTACCAGGCATGGATCCAAGGTATGGACTGGGCTTGAGCACAGAACACTGGGCTCTCTTCATGTCACACGAGAACACTCTGTGATGACCCAATGCCTCTTGGGCCTTCCTGGTCCCCAGTAGAAGTCTGCTCTTCCCTGTAGTACGGTATTGTGAACATGTAACCTGAGCAGTGGCCTGGCTATCTCATTAAAGTGATTGGTTCTCATTCCATATATAAACTATTGCACTTCCTGAATAAATTGAGTCTGCGTCACAGAACCTGCTCCCGGTGTCTGAGCTGAGGGGCACCGAGGCACTCACTCCCTTCCCGAGAGGCCAACCCACATCTGACAACAATGGTACTCACAGAGTTGGAGATTTTAAGCAAAGTGAGTCCCCCTCATTTTTGCCTCAATTTCTTGTCCCCTTAATCAGTTTATTACCCTTTGTATAGACCTCAGCAAGCTTTCTTTGTGAGGGTCTTGATGCTTTGGTTGTCACAGTGATTGGGGGTTGTGACACAATTGCAGTGATAAGTCAGGATCCAGGCCACCTGGAAGGGTATGACATGATGGTTTTCCTTAAAGAAATGTAATTATGGTTGGGGGATATTTTGATATACCAAGCCCCTATCTTCCAGATGTTTGCTTGTCATATAAGACTGTCTGTGGTTTTCAGTCTCCCTCCATTGTCCTTTCCCTGTTCAATCATTCATGACTGACCAGGCACCTAACAGGGTCCTTCACTAGAATTCCTAAATTCAAGGTATGATGCACTACTCATGAATGTTATGATATTATTATTATTTGGGGGGGGGGTTACTGGGAATTAAACCCAGGGGCACTCAACCACTGAGCTACATCTCCAACCCTTTTTTGTATTTTATTTAGAACCAGGGTCTCCCTGAGTTGATTAGGGCCT
This sequence comes from Sciurus vulgaris, assembly GCF_902686455.1. Taxonomy (NCBI): domain Eukaryota; kingdom Metazoa; phylum Chordata; class Mammalia; order Rodentia; family Sciuridae; genus Sciurus; species Sciurus vulgaris. Next base: position 82,281,801 of record NC_136470.1, on the reverse strand, counting down.
CAGCCAAGTTGCTGAGGCTGGCTCTGAACTCGCCATCTTCCTGCCTCAGCCTCCCGAGCCACTGGGATTAATGGCATGAGCCACAGAGTTTGGATTGTTATGACATTTTTTGAGTACCAATTTCCTTATCTTCTGCTTCCTCTTCCACTGTTCTTCCTAATGTTTCAGGTTGACAGCACAATGAATAATTATCTATGGAGTACCATATGATTTTGAGTCCTGCTCATGCTTTTGGGGATTGTAGTTTTCTATTTGGCCAGACATAGAATAGGATGAAGAGGCACACTTGTTTAGTTTCAGTTTTGTACCAGTCCTTCACTGGGGAAAAAATGTAGACAAACTTTGCTAATGACTTTAAAAGCAAATTTAATAGAGTAGACTTCATTCAATAAAAGACAAGGACTTAGAAAATAAATACGCTGGCTGCCTCAACTTTGATTGGGACAACACTGTTACCTTGAGCTCCCTCCAGTTGCCCACAGTGGTAAATAGTTTAATAATGGACTCTCTTGGCTTCTTTCCTGTTGTGTTTGCATTTCTACTCTCCTCATTCTCTCCTGGTACTTCCTCCTAAACACACTGCTTCTTGAATCCTTGTCAGAGGGTGTGCTTCTGCAGGAAGCAATTAAGAGACCACTATACAATGTGAACACTGCAGCAAAGCTTTAAATTTGCTCTTTTTTCTCTAAAGGTTCAATAATTTTAGTCTATAAATGAACACACTATGCAGATTAGTAAGGGAGTAAATCATACAAATTTACTGCTGTACCTAAATGCAGAAACTACGCACAAACAACATGATACTCAAAGGATGCTTAGACAGTTGAAGCTAAACAAAGGGATCTGGCCTTGGGCTCCTGGGAGTAAAGGAGGTGGTGCAGACAATGGAAGGTGAAGTGAGTGAGTGAGTGCACAGCCAGCAACACTTGCTTGTCTTCGTGCAAAGTCTCCCAGGAAATAGCCACTTGCCACAATCTCTAGGTAATCTCTCGGTCAGGTATCAAACCCCAATCTCTTCTTCCTGTGAAAAGATCTCTCTTAGGCAGAAAGGGACATGTAAGATAAAAAAGCCTGTTTACATCCCCTTGCTATTTATTTTACTAATGTAGGTTTCCTTTATAGACGTAAACCTCTTTTGTGAAAGGGCAGCCTTTCAGAGCCATTCTTCTGCTTGCAGAGATTTGCATTTTCTTTGTACAAACAACTCAAAATATTGCATCTCTTTTTTAACCTCAAAACTCCATTGTACAGCAATTCATCCAACACTAGTTATTTTCATATTGTTTCTCCTTTCCCTCACCAGAAGACATAAAGACTACATTTCTTAAAATCACGAAAGGCACAAATGAACTTCAAAGATATATTTAACTGGCTTGAGAATTTGATCATTTCTAAATTAGACATAGTAATGGTTGAAATCTAACACATTTTACAATTTGCACATCGATTGATTGATCATCTATTTTATTATTTATCTTCTTATTTTACCTCAAAAATATGTAAGTCAGATATATACAATACAATGCTCACCAGATTCCCATGTTGGTTTTGAAAACTGCCCGAAGCATAGAGCCATTGATAATGGACATAGTACAGAAGGTCTGTTTGGGGGTTCTTAAACTTGCTGAGTATCAAATAGTCCCTCTGTTAAGAAGGGGAAAAGTAAGGAAGTGAAATTTTCTTGCTGTGGTTGCTGCAAAAGCAAGAGGGCCTTTATTGCAAGCTTTATTGTTCGGACTCAACAGCATTCACTGATGCAGCAGGTACTGGCTCAGACCCCCGAGTCTCCATTCAGCAGGAATTTTATGAGCTCCACAGTAGAGTGGGAAATTTGAACAAAGCAAAGTACATGACTGGCTAATCTTTCAACATGTGTGGTTTGGCATGTTTCCGTTGGCTTAGGGTACCCAGGTCTTAACATATTGACATATATGGTTTGGAATGTTAGGCATTGGCTTGTTAGCTCCCGATTGGTTGTTTGCCAAAGGCCAGTCCTAATCTTGACTCATGTGGTATGCTCTTTGTTCTAGCGGCCTTCCTGGAATCAGCTATCTGAGCTCCAGGAAATAGAACGCAGCCTGTCATGGCCACGGTTCAGCTCCCTTTTCAGTGAGAATTGTATGTATATATATATAAATAAATTCAAAGCAGGGGCATAACGGTTTGGATAGACTTGACGGATCTGATTCAAACAAGAAAAAAAGCCTGCGAATGCTTTATCTATAGTGGAACACACCCAAGGGATTCAGTAAGGAGCTTCTTCAGGAAAAGAGGATAAGAGTGGGGAAAATAGGTTGTTTGGGACTTGGCAGGTTATACCCTGTGTCCAGGAAGGTGTGTTTGAACCTAGAGCTGTGAGTTAAGGCAGCGCCAGCATGATCTGGGCTTTCTCGAACAGGGGAATTTCAACCAGAAGTTCCCAGAAAAGTAGCCTCCCTGCCTTATGTTGGCTCAAACAAACCCATAATTTATACATGCTTCCAACTAAAGAAAGTCTAACTCCTGCAACTAAATAAAAGCTTCATAGGGATTATGTGAAGAAAAAGAATCAGCAATATTTGTTCCCCCATTTAATTAGCTAATGAATGCCTGGACAGGCACGGAGTCATTTTATTGATGTAGAGTGCAATTCCTTCCACTCTGTGTGAACACAGAAGCATACATCCTTGGAATCTAAACATCCTTTTAATCCTTAGTTTGACATTGAAGACTTTCCATAATGTGACCTCAACTCATCTGTACAATCTCCTCACAAACTTCATTTCATAATGCCCTCCATTTTCTGGTACCTGAGGCAAAACTGCATGCTAATGCTCTATGGAGGCAGACAAAGGAACACAGGAGGAAAAAGAAGAGTGAGGTATGGATGAGGGAAAGCAAATACAATGTGATATGCTCCTGCTGGCCACACATTCAAAGGAAAACAGGCAAATGCCGAGTCCTGCGGTGTCAATCCAGACTGCACCTCAGCTCAGTCGGTGGTAGAAAGCATAGGATTCTCCACTACTTTCTTCTCATCTCTTGTTTTTCATTGGTCTGCCCCATGGCACTTAGCTCCCTTTCTCTTTCAGGCTGTGTTGTCACCTTCCCTTCCTTTAAGGTGCCCAGGAGGAAAGCTGGAATCTTCTCAACTCGATTTTATTAATAAGCCATTTTGAAGTGGCCTCCTTCTGCTAGTCAGTATCTTACATAGAGGCTCCTTCGTCGGTGCTGGTGGGATAAGCACAAATAGCTGGGCCTTTATCACTGTGGGCATGACAAGAACTACAGCTAGAACCTCTGTGCCTTGGAAAGAAGGCACATACCAGGGCCAGAAGCAAGGGTAAAGTGGAGTCACATGAATGTCTCAAATAGCAGGGCAGCCTTCACTACACTATGGATCAACATAAAACCCTCTTTTCTACAAGGCCACATTCAAAACATGCTCTCTCAGTCACTCAATTGAAGGGTCAAATCTGTATTATCGGTTGCTGTGAATCTGACCTACAAAATGCACACAGACCCAAGTGCACTTTACTTTTTGTGGTTTAGAACTTGCAATGAATAATATCATATATACTGCTTTAAAACAGACTTTTTAAAATCTTGGCACTAAGAAGATCTGGGGTTGGATAATTCCTGGAGGGACTGCCTCATGCATTTTAGGATGTTTAATTACTTCTCTGGCCTCTACCTACTTGTTGCCATCTCCCTTCTGACTGTTTTTGACACCCAAAAACATCTCCAGAACTTACCAAATGTCTCTTTGAGATAAGATCATCCCTAGTTGAGAGCCATTGGTTTATAGGAAATGTCCCAGATCATTACTCTTGAATCTTTATGGGGAATATTTGTGTCTTACTAGAACACTGAGGATACTTGCCACCCCTTGTTTACAAGCTCTATGTATATAATACAATTTGTCTTCCAAAGGTTAATGTGCTGGAAGCTTGGTCCCCAGTGTGGCAATATTGAGGGGGAAGAAGCTTTAAGATGTGGGACCTCGTGGAGTGTAATTATGTAGTAGGGGATCCACCTTCATGAATGGATTAACGCTGTCTCAGAAGTGAGTCAGGTCTCACAGGACTGGTTTTGTTCCCAGAGAGTGGGTTGTTAAAACCTGACCTTTGTGCAGTCGCTCGCTTCCCTCCTCATACATATGCCCCTTCTGCATGTGGTTATTTTTCTTTCTCCTTATCCACAATATTGCCAGCAAAGGAGATTCTTTTCAAACATATACACCACGTGGTTTGGATTTTCCAGGCAACAGAATTGTAAGTCAAATAAACCTCTTTCCTTCACACATTATCCAGTGCTGGGTATTCTGTTAAAGCAACACAAAATTAATAAAGGCACAAGTCAAATCAGAATGGTGTTAGCCGTAGACTAGACAAGCACGACATTCTGCAGAATGTGAAAATGATCAGCATAGTCAAGGTACCCGAGGACTGTACTTCAAGAGATTAGGAAAGGTAACATAGCCATGTAAAGGCAAACTATATTGGATCTGTCACACTAAGGAGATCATTCATTTGATGACAAGCAGATCAATGACACTATCTAGGTTAATGTGCCTCAGCAAAAATAATACATCTGCTATTGGGAGTCATTCTTCAATGAATGCCCCAAATTTCTTCACATCTTGTGAGCAGTCACTTACTTCCTTTGTTCCAGACTGTTTTTGAGGCCATTTGTTATGCCTTAAAGAGGTAGCTACAGAGGTAGCATCTCCCTTCAGAGTAAAGAGTAGGTTTACTTCCAGTACATAGTAAAAAGATAATATCTTCCATTGAGGCAAAGTCCAAGCAAGCATACCGACTATTATAAAAGATTCAGTGTCCTAGGGGAGGGGACAAGGGAATGAAAGAGTGGAACAAGACAGACATCATTACCCTATGTACTTGTATGATTACATGAATGGTGTGAATCTACATTGTGTATAACCATAGAAATGAAAAGTTGTACCTCATTTGTGTACAATGAACCAAAATGCAGTCTGTGAAAATAAAATTTAAAAAAAGCAAAGATTCAGTGTCCCTAAACTTGAGTATCCTCTCTTATAACACATCCCATTGAGTATGCAAAAGTTATTTGACCCCATTCTTATAACCCTTTGTGACCTTAGCTTGGGGACCTGGTGAAACGTTGATGTTCTAGCTACTGTTATTTTTGTCTCTAAACAAAGAATCTCATGTTTCCTGCCAAGATCCTTGAAATTGGTAAGCTAGCTTATTTATTTGCAAATGGAATAAAATCTCAGAAACTTACAGTTCTTAAAATCAGACACAGAAGTGATGATTAGAGTTAAAACTGGTTAAAGTTTTAGATGTCTCCCAATCTACCTTGATCCTACTCTTTTCTACAGAGATCAAACATATGAGCCGATTAGGAAACCACTAGAGAATAGCATTCCTACATATTTTAAATCTTTCATGGTGATTCAAGTCTCTTCACTTCCTTTGAAATATTATAGTATTTCTTATTTATTAACCATTTATTATCTTTGGAGTGGGGGATGTAGTTTCAGATGCTTCCAGATGTCACCATGAATTGGCTCTTATTCCAAAGTCAGAAAATCAAATCAATGTGAGTTCCATCAACTGCTAAATGTGTGAATCCTGATTATATACTTGTCTGACTATAATTCCTTTGTTACGGAAAACCCATCAAATCTGAATTTACTTTATTTGAGCAACTCTTGCAACTTGATAATTGCAAATGTCTCTATACCAATCAGTTGTAACAACCACATGACCCTCTAATGATCCTTTTTTTTTTTTACCTGCACTTCATTCTACTTAACCCAAAGTGAAAGCTTTAATAATAATTATTATTATTGCCCTTCTTCTTCCTCTCCTTCTCCTTCTCCTCCTCCTCTCCTCCTCCATCTCCTCCTTCTTCTTCTTTTGACACTCCCCATAGCAATAGAAATGGAACGAATCTTCATGGCTTCAAGAACATGGGTGATCCCAAATCAAAACGCTCTGTGAGGATTAGCTCTTGAGGGTCACTCATATCAGTTATCTTCTGCCTGGGGCCATTAGAAAAGAGAAACTGGCAAAACTTGCTGCATGCTAAAACTTGACTGGGAAGTCTCAAGGAAATAGGAGTTAAAAGGAAAGGAAAATGAAGCAGAAAGAAGAGAAAACAAACACAATTTTCTTTGCTGACCACATTTTTATAGGAAGGGCAGGACCATGGGATGGGTATATTGAACATTAGTAACGAACAGTTTTCTAAAGTGGTAGTTCTTTCAACTATTATAAGGTGAGTTCTTTTCTCATTAAGTTGCCTTGGCATCTTTAAGGAAAAATCAGTTAAACATAGATACAGAACTTCTAGATTCTCTATTTTCTTCCACGGAATTATTTCTTTATAGCAATATTGCAGTCTTGATTACTAGAGTTTTATAGTACGATATGAAAACAAGTAGTGTAAGTTAACCAACTTTATTCTTTTCTAAAATTGTTTTGACCATTCTAGTAATTTCATTTTTTATTAGATACCAAATCAGTACCAGGCACAATGGTACAGGCCTACAATTCCCTTGATTCAGGAGACTGAGGCACGAGTATGGCAAGTTCCAAGACAGCCTCAGCAACTTAGCAAGAACTTCTCTCAAATTAAAAAAAAATAATAAAATAAAGACTGGAGATGTAGCTCAGTGGTGAAATACCTTGGGTTCAATGTCCAACACACACACACACACACACACACACACACACACACACACACACACACCACAGAACTCAAACAGACTTGTCAATTTCTCCCCAAAAGCCTATTGGGATTTGAAATAGAATTATATTGCATGCGTAGATCAATTTTTGAGAGAATCAGCCTCTTAAACATATTGTTCTTCTAAACCATGAACACAGAATGTTTCTCTACTATTGAGGTTTTTAATTTCTACAAGCAATACTGTTGTGTAATGTTCAAATTTGAAGTCTTATATATATTTTTTAAACTTAATCCTAAACATTGTATGCCTTGTAGTAGTACAGTAAATGAATTTTTAGTTATTATTATTTTTTGGTAGTGCTTGGAACTAAATCCAGGATCTTGTGCATACTGGGAAAGTTCTCTACCCCTGAATTGTACCCCTGGTCTTAAAACTTTTATTTTCTGCCAGGCATGCCTATAATCCCAGTGACATAGGAGGTTGAATCAGGAGAATCACAAATTTGAGGCCAGTCTCAATAATTAGCAAGATCCTAAGCAATTTTAGTGAGACTACCTCAAAATAAAAAAATTTAAAAGGGCTGGCGATGTGGCTCAATGGTAAAGCACCTTGGGGTTCATTGCCAGGTACCCACCCTCAAATTATTTTCTAATTGTTTGTTACTGCTAACTAGAAATACAATTGATTTTTGTATACCTTATACTCTGTGCTCTTACTTCATTATTTCTAGTGGTTGCTTTTTGGATTTCTTAGGATTTTCTATCTAGATAATTATATCACATATATATATACATATATATGGACATATATGTATATTATATATGTTTTATTTCTATTAGTGTCGCAGTATAAAAATGTTGAGTAATAGGCAGAGTTGATATACTTCCCTTGTACCCAATCTTAGAAGAAAGCCATGAAATATTTCCCCACTAAGTATAATAACAACCATAAGGTTTTCATAAATGCTTTTTATGATATTGTGGAAGCTTCCTTCCATCCTCAACTGCTAGATTTTTTTGAAATTATAATTTATGTTGCATTTTTATCAAATCTACTGAGATAATCATTATGTTGAACTACATTGACTTGATTTTTGAATGTTAAATCAATTTTTCTGGGAGTAATCCTTACTTGGTATTTATCTATTATCCCTTTTGTTTATTTCTAGATTTAATTTGGTAATATTTTGTTAGAGATTTTTTTGCATCTCTTTTCATCTGGCTATTTTCATAAAATATCTCAGGTTTTATATTCAGTATAATAATTGACACATAAAATAAATTGGGTCATGTTCTCTCCTAATACATGAGAAAGTCTTTCATACTTCAAACTCATGAAAATTTAATTTCATTGATTCACTCACTTTTTATTCTGTTGTACTTATCATGAAATTTTACTTCTCATTCTTTATAAACACTAACAGTTGTTATAATTTGCTTTAAGGAATAAATTGTCATTTAGCAAAAAGAAACTAATATTCTGAAAAATTATTCTCATAGTATTCATTCTTTCCTTTAAACTTCAAGGTTTTTTTTTTTTTGTTTGTTTGTTTGTTTTTTTGTTTTGTTTTGTTTTTGTTTTTTGTACTGGGGAGTGAATTCAGGGGTGCTCAACCACTGAGCACATACCCAGGCCTTTTTCGTATTTTATTTGGAGACAGGGTCTCATGAAGTTACCTCGGACCTTGATAAGTTACTGAGGCTGGCTTTGAACTTGAGATCTTCCTGCCTCACAGGACTGCTCTACCATGCCCAGCCTTGGTAGTCTTTTCTTAAGCCTCTTGAACATCTTTTTCTTCTCCTTTTCCTTCTCCTTCAATAGAAGAAGAACTTCTATTGAACTTCTTCAACAGAAGTTTCCCTATGTTGCCCAGGCTAGCCTCTATCCCTGGGCTCAAGGCATCCTCCTACCTAGGCTCTGGAGTAGCTGGAACTACATACCATCATGCCTGGCTCCTCATGAATTTCTTTTTTTTTTTTTTAATAGTACAAGTCTGTGGTTACAAATTCTGAATTTTTGCTTATCTAAAAATTTTTTACTATTTTTCTTTTCAAAGGACAATTTCATTCCTTTTTTCTTTTTCTTTCTTTCCTTTTTTTTTTTCATACTGGGGATAGAACCCAGGGTGTTGCACATGTTAAGCAAGCACACTTTACCACTGAGCTATATCACCTACCTTTTTTATTTTATATTTTGAGACAGAGTCTCATGAGGCCAAGGGTGGCCTCAAATTTGTGATCCTCCTACCTCAACCTCCCAAATAGCTGAGTTAAGCATACACCACCACACCTGATATTTATTAAATTTTGAATACTGATTTGACAGATATTTGCTATTACTGCTGTTAATAATTTAAAGTCATAATTTCATGATTTTATGACCTCTATTATTTCTTATTAGAAATCTGTCATCCCTCATATAGATAATCCCATGTATATCATATGTCTTAAAGATTTTTTTCTTCAGTGGTTATCAAGATTTTGATTAGAACGTCTTATGAATTTTCTTTTATATTTCTTCCTTTGAAATTTCTTGAACCTCTTAAGCATATAAGTTGATGTTCTGAAATAAAATTAGGGAAATTTTATCACTATTTCCTCAAACTCTTCCTCCCCAGTTCTGGGGATTAAATCCGAGGCTTTGTGCAAATTAGGCAAGTATGCACCACTGAGCTACAGCCTTTTTAGTTTTTATTTTGAGACAGGGTCTCACTCAAACTTGAGATCCTCCTGCCTCAGCCTCCCAAGCAGCAGTGGAGATTATAGATATGCACCACCATGCCCGACTCGAATATCACTCCCTCTCTTTCTCCCCTTCCTTCCATCCCTTTCTCTTTTATCATCCGGTCTTCAGGCACATGAAATATAATTGATATAATATTGTACCATTGTTACCTAAAGATTTTTGGTCGGTTTTAATATGGGATCTCACCCAGGGTGGCCTTGAATTACTGGAATCATGTGATCTTTCTGCCTCAACCTTCCAAATAGCTAAGATTACAGACATGTGCCAACATTCCTAACAAGGTTCTTTTTGTTTTCAATTTGTTGTCTATTTTGTCAGGTTATTTTCTATTGATCTGTGCTCATATTCATTGAGTCTCCACCTCATAATCTCTAATCTATTACTGAACCCCTTCAGTGATTTCTTTTTTTGTACTCTAGAGTTTGTTGTTGGTTGCATTATTTTCATTTATTCTTTTAGTTTTCATTTGCTGAGTTTCTGTATCTGATCATTGCTTTCTGTATAGTTTTTAATTCTCTACTGAGATTCCATAGCTGAGAACACATTATATTTCATTCTAGATACTTAAAAATAAGTTTAATTACTGCTTATGATAACTTCTTTAGTTTCTTGGCTGCTAACTCCAGGAATAAGTTCCTGAGTTTTGACAGTTCTGAGCACTGAACAAGTTCTCCTTATGAACAAGTAATCTTATCTGACCTCCTACAGTTACTCTTTGCCTTCATATCTGCTCTCTGCCTTTGCTCTCAGTTCAGTCACCTAAACCCCTGTGACTGCCTTAACCCTTTGTTAGTCTTTCTGTAATATATATGTTATATATAACTATATATGTGTGTGTATAAATATATGTGTGTGTGTGTGTGTATATATTTGTGTAAAGTGTGATGTGTGACTTGAACGTTATAGACATTGGAATGTTAAGATTGGAATAAAAGAACTTGAACTTGTGATCACCCACTCATGACCACCAGGTGACCCACAAGTATTCATTGAACTGCCATTGAGGAAAACATTGTAGCCTGTGAAAAGACACCAAGTATTTCATCTACATTAATGACAGCATGCTCATGACAAACACATTTCATTTTCCCACTTGCATGTCTAGCAATACTTGTCTGAATGTTGAACATTGTGCTGATACACTGTAAGAAATTTGGATTAGACTTTCCTTTTGAAAAAAACTTGAAGTTTCTTCTGATTGGCAGATAATTTTACTTGAAACTCTCACTTGGTTTTAGGCTTTTGTTAGTTTTGCTACAGAGCCTTTACAAGTAGGCCTTCTGCAGAAAATGCTGTGTGGTTTATCCTCCAATCATGGTTTCAATATTTTGTAGATTAAAAGATCTAATTAATATCTCCTTCCATAAATAACTGTTTTATCTTTAAGGAAACTTGATGAAAAAAATAGTCACAAATCTTACAATTTTACTAATACTTGTAACTAAATTTGTATTTATTAAACTGCCCTTGTATTCACTTAAACATTTGAAATATGCTTTATGACAGATCTATAATTTATGTAGTGTATAGATAATGCTTGATGTACATATGAATCTGTGGAACTTTTGACAGTACCTGTAGCATCAGATGCTTGTAGCCCAGAGATTAGGAACCTTTCATCATAGCTCACACTCTGCTGAATTGTTTTAGCTGAATGTTAGTTCAAAATCCTTGTATAATGCTTTTGCACTAATCAGTGTTTATGTCAGTATGCTTAATATGCTTGGATATGAAAATTTAACAAGGACTTAGAGATGCACTGGCTAAAAATACTGACTCTTCAGTTGGGTCTGCAAATGCTAACTGAAAATCTTGTTGGTATCTCTACCTGCATTTCACATCTGCCTCCTTTGCTCTGAATCACCACGGATTCCAGGAGCAATAGGCACAATCAATTTACATCTTGTGTTAAGTTGAAACTACCCACCGGGCAACAGAAGCTTTCTTACTCCCAACAATCATGACCAGTCCTGAGATAATGGTCAATCAGACCTATCAAGACTGCTTAACTATGCATATTTAATCTGACTATATAATCTGGGAGTTCACACCAATACCCCTAAAGACAAGGCTGGAAATCCTTGTCCCCTTTGTTTTTCTGGCATAACTATATGATTAAACTTCTTTTCCTGATTTTCACCATTACATTTCCATTTGGTTACTGAGGTGAGTGGCCATACCTCATTTGTTGGCACGCTGTTGGTCAGACCTCTGACCAAGGGCTCTGGTAACAATAACTGTTGACTTCCTACCCTAGTTCCTGCCAACTCTCTTTGCTAAGATTCCCTTTACCTCTCTCCATATTGGCTTACTTCATATTGTCTCTTACACTCTTTTAGCAGTCATGGAAAATATCTCAAATGACAGTAGGACTCAATAAGTTTATGTTTTCTTCTCCTTTTCCAAACATGCAAATGTTTGTAATAAATGCCATTTAAACAAAAACTAGACTTCATGGCGGTTGTGATAGTATGAAATTTACATTCAATTTTCATCCCTGTTTCCTGGCACAGGACTCATAAAATTCTTGGAATCTCCAAAAAATGATGTGTCTTTTTGCATGCTAACCAGTTGATTGATGACTGGAGCTTTCCTTGGGATAAGTACTGGTTATAGGAAAGATCAAGGCAAGATAAGAACTTTGGGACTTTTCAGTCCCATATCCTACTCCCAGCAAAGGGAGAGGTTCTGAAGATGGATAACCAATGGCCAATGGGTGATGCAATTAATCATGCCTAGGTAATGAAGTTCCCATAAAAATAAAAATAAAAAGACTGTGCTCAGAGGGTTTCCAAATAGCTGAACAGGTTAAGGTTCCTGGATGATATCATGCCCAGAGAAGACATGGAGGCTCCATCCCTTCTCCCATATCTCCCCTAGTACATCTCTTCTATCTGACTGCTTTATTTAAATAATATTATAATAAATTGGTGTTTCCCTGAATTCTGTGAACCACTCCAGTAAATTTGTTGAACCCAAGGAGGAGATTGTGGGAACCTCAATTTATAGCCAGTTGTTTAGAAGCACAGTCCATAACCTGTGAATGTAACTGGTATCTAAACTAGGGGTCAGGGGTAGTCTTGTGGGATTATGGTATCTGACACTATTTCCAAGGAGACAATTTCAGAATTAATTTAAATTAGAAGACACCCAACTTGTCCAATGGAGAATCTGCTTCAGAGTTGCTTGAGGGGGAGGGGTACATTCTTCCAGGGTCACAGAAGTGCTTTGTATTATGAGAATATAGTAGGAGAAACTGAGTTTGTTTTTCCTTCTATTATACAAAGGATAAGCTAAAGTATACTCAGGGCAAAGCTTGAAATGTCTCTTTTTAACCTGTTGTTTCTTTAAATCTTTTAAATTATGCCTACTATCTATTAAGGTCTAGATTCTTTCTTAAAGACTTATTTCTTAGAAACTAATTTTTCTTAAAATTTTAATTTAAAAATTATTTGATCAGCATTATCATGATTTGATTTAATAATTTAAAAAAATTATTGTTTAGTGTTGAGGTAGAGTCAAGTTGCCCAAACTGTCTTTAAACTTGTGATCCTTCTGCCTTAGCTTCCAAGTAGTTGGTATTACAGGTGTGTACCACCATGCTTGGCTTCCCTTAATAATTCTTTATCAAATGCTTTATCTAATAATTTGTTCATACATATATATGTATGCGTACATGTACATAGATTGATATATATGTGTGTATATATAATTCTTTTCTTTTTTTTTTTTTTTTCCTTTATTTTGGTGCTGGAGATCAAACCAAGGACCTCATGCATGCTACACAAGTACTACACCACTAAACTACACCTCCAGTCACTATTTGATACATATTTTAAGAATAGGTATTACAAGTTGTTTTAGGCTGCTTTGTGTTGCTGTGAATAAATGACCCAACCAGGGGTGGGGAGATAGCTCCGTCGGTAGAGTGCTTGCCTTGCAAGCACAAGGTCCTGGGTTCGATTCCCAGCACTGCGAAAGAAAAAAAAAAAAAAAAAAAAATTGACCCAACCAGCACACTTGTAGAGGAGGAATTGTTTATTTGAGGACTCATGGTTTCAGAGGTCTCAGTCCATAAAAGGCCAGCTCCATTCCTTGGGGCTTGAGGTGAGGCTGAATATGGGGAAGCAGCTCACTTGAGATCAGGAATTAAAGAAGAACTTCACTCGCCAGATACAAATATATACCAAAAGCCATGCCCCAATTCCCACCTCCTCCATCCACACCCTACCACTTCAGTTACCACTCAGTTAATCCTTATCAGGGGATTAAATCACTGATTGGGTTAAGACTCTGACAACCCAATCATTTCTCCCCTGAACCTTCTTGCACCATGTCATATGTGTGCTTTTGGGGTATACCACATCTAAGCCATAACCCACGCCAACACTGTTGTATGTACTAAAGATACAGAAGTAATCCACATAAAGATCCAGTCCTCATGAAAAACTGGACAGATAAACAAACAAAAGCATACAATACCTGCAGGAATGGCTAATTTGTACAGAAAGAAGAATGGGCAATATATGAAGTGACAGAGATTAGACCCTGGGTATGGTATGTCACGCCTGTAATCCCAGCGAAATGGGAGGCTAAGGCAGGAGAATTGCAAGTTTGAGGCCATCCTCAGCAACTTAGTGAGGTCCTAAGAAATTTAATAAGATTATGTCTCAAAATAAAATTTTTAAAAAATGGAGAAAGAGAGAGAGAGAGAGAGAGAAAGAGAGAAAGATTGAGTGATTGAGTTGCTATTTTGTATAAGGACAGGGAAGGTCTCTCTGAGAAGGTGATTTGAGAAAATTCCTGAATTAAATCTGAAGAGTACATCATGTAGTTATTGACATGTGGTAGGGGGCAGGCTTACTAGGTAGAGGGTTCTATTGAATGAAAAGGCCCTGAGTCAAAAATATGCATTGATTATTCAAAGAATATAACGTGTAAGTGCAACAAGAGGTCAGTGGAAAAAGGAATGAAAGGAAGCAAAGATAAGAGGTCAGCAAAGAGGGAGTGGCCATAAACAGATTATGAAAAACACTTTGGATTATATTCTGAGAAAGGCAAGATGCCACTAGATGTTGATGTAGAAATAAATAACATGTTCTGCCATATTTTAATTTACTCCAACTGTTGGGTAGATAACAAACTCTAGGAGGCCTTGGGCAGGAATAAGAGATCTGGAAAGGAGATTATGACAAAAATCCAGGTGAGAGATGGTGGGGTTTTTCATCTCAAATGAATATGAAAGTGTTGTCAGTTGAGTACATAACGTGAAACTCAGAAGAGAGTTCGGGTTGTAAAAGAATTTTGGATTATATGAGTTGCTAGTTTTTTATTTTGTTTTGTTTTAGTCAAAATGATTCTATACTGACAATTTCACTTACCCTAATAATTGACAAATAATAAACAGATTGAATGAATTCTCCAGAGTAAGAACTATTAGGAAGTAGAACAGAGAGAACTAGAGTATTGTCTCAAACATTCTAACATTTAAAATTCTAGGAAATGGGACAGGAATTCCTAAAGAATGTGACACAAATGTGTGGGGTGTGTGTATGTGTGTGTGTGTGTGTGTGTGTGTGTGTGTGTGCAGGCATCCATTCTAGGGGTGAAGAATTCTTGAAGAAGATTAGGCTCCAAAGGAAACTATTACAGAGTTTAAGCTGCTTTGAAAAGTCTCGGATGAACAAGAAAAATTTTAAATTTTACAGCATCACTAAATGAATGTTAGTAATAGGTTTTCAGTAGTAAAACTGGGAGTATTTGACATGTATGCAGATATGAAGGATTTCCTTGTTTGAACAGGGAATAAGAACCAAAAGTGCCTTCCAACTTCTACTTTTTGCAACGATGCTCAAGGCATGATTCCAAAATAATGTCTGTGTTTGTACAAATCTTTTATGGACTGTGTAGTCAGAGTTCATAAAAGGACAAGGAATTGAGAGTTTATCAAGTTTTCAGAGAAGGTTTTATGACTTCTTTGTACTTGGTTGGTAATAAATGTGGGCGTATGTATGTGTGAGTGTATACATTTGTATGTATATACATATATATATAAATACACACATTATATATATTATTTATATATGTTATCTGCAATATTATGCATATGTAATGTTATGGTTTTGATCTATACATGTTCTCCAGAAACTTGTGCTTTGAAATCATGATTCCCAAGGCAGAAAGGTTCAGAAGGGCCTTTTAGGCAATGATGAGAACTATAACCTCATCAGTGGATTAATTCATTTGATGGGTTAAAAATTTGAATGAAGGGCTGGGGAGATAGCTCCTCTGGTAGAGTGCTTGCCTCGCAAGCACAAGGCCCTGAGTTCAATCCCCAGTACCGCAAAAAAAAAAAAAAATTTTTTTTTGAATGAAGCCGGGCACAGTGGTGCATGCCTGTAATCCCAGCAGCTAGGGAAGCTGAGGCAGGAGGATCATGAGTTCAAAGCCAGCCTCAGCAAAAGTAAGGTGCTAAGCTACTTAGTGATACCTTGTCTCTAAATAAAATGCAAAATAGGGTTGGGGATATGGCTTAGTGGTTGAGTGCCCTTGAGTTCAATCTCCAGTACCAAAAAAAAAAAAAAAATTGAATGAACTACTGGGTGGTGGGTGCAGGCTAGTTGGGCAGAGCTGGAGGAAGTAGGTCCCTGGGGATTTTAACTAGAGATTTTAACTTGTCCCTGGCTACCCCTCCCTCTCTGGTTCTGCTTCCCAGCTGCCATGAGCTGAGCAGCTTTCATCCACCATCCCCTCCTGCTATGATGTTCTGCCTCTTCAAAGGTCCCACAGGCCCAGAGCTATGGAGACAGCTAGAGCATGAACTATACCTCTGAACCCTGGAGCCCAAAATAAACTTTTCTTCCTCCAAGTTGTTGTTGTTGGGTATTTTGATTACAGCAATAAAAGTTGGTCAACACATGTCATTTTGCAAGTCTATAAATAGGTGGGCGAAGAGTCACGGGCCTGTAATCCCAGCAGCTCAAGAGACTGAGGCAGGAATATCATGTATTCAAAAACAGCCTTAGCAACTTAGGCCCTAAGTAACATAGTAAGATCCTGCCTCAAAATAAAATATAAAAAGGGTTGGGGATGTTGTTCAGTGGTTAAGTGCTCCTGAGTTAGATTACTGGTACCAAAAAAAAAAAAAAAAAAAGAGTCTATAAATAACGTGTGTGTGTGTGTACATATTCACATATGTAAACATTCATTACAACACACACACACATGTGTGTGTATGTGTATGTATTAATTTGATTTCAGACTTACTTTATTTGTAATCTGCTAAGGATACCAGATTACCTAGTTTTTAAATCTCTTCAATAATTGGCAAAAGACACTATCCAAAATAAGCCAAGAGTTGAACATTAATTAGTTTAGTAACTTCTCACCAGTACAAACAGTGATATAGGACTGTCTTGAGAGATAAAAGAAACGAACAAGAAATGAAACAAAATAAAATAAAAATGATAAGCAGGAATCAAAACAATGTTTCAAGAACAGAAGTAGGCTCATCTAGGTTAAATGGTGACTACCACTAGCCAATAAGAGGAGGACCGACAATTCATGTCTGCATTTGGCAACATAGAAATCATTGCTAATGCTAATCAGAGACTCTTTGGAATAGCAGGGACAAAAAGTATAGAATGGCTTCAAGAAAAAAGTGGAAAGAAAATGGCCTTCATAAAAATAACCAAATATTTCAAGGTCATTTGGTGAAACAGAACCTAAAATACATGGTAATAGCTAAGGGGAATTTGGGGACAAGGGACATTTTTGTGAAAGTGGCAGAATTATAGAATGTTTGAATATATAAAGTGTCTATAAGGGAGGAATAAATAATGATGCAGTAAAGTGAAGATAATTTATGGAGAAATATCCTTGAGAAACTAGGTGAACTGGGTCTGATCTGGAATGATATTCACTAGATAAGTACAACTACATCCATAATGTTCATTAAAATAGTAACATATTAATGCCCAGTCTGGTAGCTCATACCTGTAATTCCAACTACTA
Organism: Sciurus vulgaris; assembly: GCF_902686455.1. NCBI lineage: Eukaryota > Metazoa > Chordata > Mammalia > Rodentia > Sciuridae > Sciurus > Sciurus vulgaris. The sequence continues at coordinate 82,264,382 of NC_136470.1, read as the reverse complement.
AGGAGGTTGAAGAAAAAAAGATGATACTTTTGAGAAAAACCTTGGCAACTTATCAGTACCCTGTCACAAAATAAAATAAAAATGGCTGGGGGTGTAGAGCACTTGCCTAGCATGCACAGGTCCTGGGTTCAATCCCTAGTACCAAAAAAACCTATATATTAACAAGTGTCTATACATAATATGTCTCTCTCTATAAAGATAATATAGTTTATACATATATAAACATATATGTATGTGTGTGTGTGTGTGTGTGTGTGTGTGTGTATGTATAAAATCAGCCTATTCTATCAGCCATCTTAAAGGTCCCACCTCTCAGCAATCCTGCACTGGTGATTAAATTTCAATGTAAATTTTCAAAAGAACAAACATTCAAGCCATAGCTCATACTTGCAGAGAGGTTGTAAATAACTGTTGTTCTGGGTCCACTGAATGCCCCCAGCCCCACCTAGACTACACGTTTTGTCTTCTGGGACTCCCTGGACCTACCCACCATCCAGAAAGTAAAGAGTAACAACTGGAACAGTGAAAAACTCTGCAATCTGCCCTGGTGGAATGTTTATTCTACTGCCATTCTGGTTGTTAAATATTTTAAATATTGCAATATACCAGTAGATGTGTTAGTCGGAGAAGAATATACGATGTGAAAGTCCTCTTTTTAATGCTTTTGTTTTCACAGGAACCTAAGAGACTAAGAGTAAAGAGGGTAAAGGTACTTTATAGGCTTAATGGAGAAGATGTGCAATTAATGCTCCCTGGATTAGGAAATTAATTGATAAGGGCAATATGTATAATTCATAACAGATTGGTTATGGTGTTGACATTTCCATGCACATAGAAATGGGGAAGACATGCAATGTAATTAAGGGTATTTAGTAAGGAGTGAGTATAAAGGTGAGACAGAATTCAAATCAGTTCAATCCAGCAGCTCCAGAGACTTAAGACCAGAGAATCGCTGAGTTCAAATCCAGTCTCAGCAATTTAGCAAGGCACTTAGGAAGTCATTGAGACCCTGTCTCTAAATAAAGTATTTTAAAAGGATGTTGCTCAGTGGTTAAACACCCTTGGGTTCAATCCCTGGTACCAATAAAAAAAAAAAAAAAATCAAGTAAGTTCAGAATAAAATGGGGGATAGAAGCAGTTGAGAGTCAGTAGTAAAGGAGGAGAGCAAATGAATTATTGGTTCTGATATGGTTGTAGAATCACCAGAGTTGGGGTTTAGTAGGAGGGGATTTGGGAGATAGAAGTGGTAGGTGGAGAATGAAGTGTTTATGGTTCATGAAGAATGATAGTTTAATAATGGTAAATTTTAGGGAAGAGCCTTTTGGTAGTGTCTGAGATAGGGGGAGTATAAAATCATTGAGTGTAGCATGGTTTGAAAATGGTTTGATCCCTCTGAAACTCATGTTGGAATTTAATCCCCATTGCCAGGTATCAAGAGGGTGGAAACTTAATCCAAATACCAGTCTACCGTATTTAGAAGAGGGACCTTTTGGAGTTGATTAAAATTAGATCAGGTCATCAGGATTCAATCCCATGATTAAAACTGATGACTTCATAGGAAAAAGAAGAGAGATCAAAAGACGTACACACAACACACACACACACACACACACACACACACACACACATGCACGTACACATGCATGAACAGACACACACTCCTTATCTCTTGCCACGTCATGCCCTGCACCACCCTGGAACTCTGCCAGCAAGAAGGCCATCACCAGATGTGACCCTTCAACTTTGGATCAGATCTATGAACCAGAAGAAATCTCTTTTATTTATAATTTATGCAATCTGTGTGGCATTGTGTTATTAGCAGCAGAAAATGAACTAAGACAGAAAGTCAGGGAAATAGAGATCTGGTTACCAGGAGGAATGTCTTTGCAATCATGAGAGTTACGTGATGATGACAGTAAGAAAGAAGCTGTTATCTCTAAGGAATGAGAAGTTATACAAAAGTATAGATAATTGCCAAAAGGAGATGCAGTGAGTGATAGGATGTAAGGATAAGGAGTTTTGAAACAGCTGAAAATACTTAAGAATAGGAGAAATATATTCTAGAAGAGTTGAAAATATAACAAAGAAGATAATCAAGGAACCTCCATGTTCAGTGGGGTATTGGGTGTACAAGAAGAAATAGCCACTAACTTAGAGGGCTGCTGGAGAGGCAATGTCCTCAGGTGAAAACCAGGTTTCAATAAGGAGAGAAGAAAAGAGAACGTTCATAAATGAGATACGGGGATTTTGTGGATAATGGACCATGAATTCCATTGGATAGGGTGAAAGGGCCTGGGCAACTGGGGAATTTTGGGAGCCTGCCTAATGTTAATGACCTTCCACATAGTATAAGGGTCCAGATGAGGCATGGCACAAAGATAAACAGGATGATTCAGCCATCCTTGTTGTCTCTGTTCTAAGCTGAATCATGTTCTCCCAAAGGACATATGCTGAAGCCCTAACACTAAGTAATTCTGAATGTGTCTTCATTTGAAGACAGGATCTTTCAAGAAGTTAAAAATGAGGACATTGGAGTGGGCCATAATCCACATTTAATTGACATTCTTACAGGAAGAAGAAATTTGGATACACAGAGGGACATGTTGGGTACATAAACACAGAGAAAAAAACATGAGAAGACCCTGTAAGAAGGCAGACATCTGCAAGCCAAGGAAACAAAACTTTCAGAAGAAACCAAATCTGCTGATGCCTGGTTCTTGGACTTTCAGATTCCAGAGTTGTGAAAAAATAAATTTGTGTGTTTAAACCACCTAATCTGTGGTACTTTGTTATGTCAGCTCTAGCAGACTAACACTTCTTGGTGTAGGTGGATAACAGTTCTGATTACAGTCTCTTTTCTGGAACTGCTGTTGATGAGGTAGGGAGAATTAGTTGCCAAGGGGAAGGAGGATTCTTTCCTGCAGTGTGTGAAACTCTTTGGGTCCTCTTTGCTACGTTTTCAAGATCTAATGTCATTTATTCATTTGCCTATATTGCTTTCTTTCTTTTTTTTTCTTTTCCCTTCCTTTCTTTTCTCTTCCTTCCTCCTCCTCCTCCTCCTCCTCCTTCTTCTTTTCTCCCTCTCTCTCTCTCTCTCTCTCTCTTTTCTTTCTTTTCTGGTAGTGGTACTGGGGATTGAACCCAGGGCTTCTTATATGCTAGTCAGGTATTTTTCTAGTCTTTAATCTTCTTTTAATTTGTGGTTCTTATAGATAATACATCTGGATAACTATATTCATATATTTAAAAGATATTTATTGGATGCCTATTACATGCTAAGCACTATTGTAGGTATTAGGGATAGTAGTGAATGAAACAGATAAAAATTCCACATCATAGAGCTTACCTTCTAGAGGCTCCAACTTGGGGTTGTCTATGAAATTTTATGTTTTCCAACTGGAGTTCCTCTTATCAAAATGTGCATATTTTGATCACATTTTTTATTATTCCCAAATTTGCCTTATTAATGTCAAAAATATATAATTAAAAACCAGTTAGTGGTTTCATGTTGCTTTGTAAATAAAAATCCTTATTACCACTATGGCATTCAAGTTGTGATTTGGCTTTGAATTACTTACTTGTGTTCTACCCCAAATTGGAGATTTTTACTCCCTCTGGGAAGCCCATCCTTTGATTCTTTATATTGCTTAAGTGATATTTCTGAACATGAAAGGACACAGATTAAAGGAATTCACCATATATTCATTTCCTATAAAATAAATTCTCAAAAAAATTTAGTTATTACCCATGCTGCTTTCAGTTTTCTGCTGGAAAGTGTCCAAGCCCATAACCTTGGGTTCTAACTGTTTGCCCAGGTTGGGGGTTGATACAGTGGGAGTTTGGGGTTGGAGAAAGAAAGTCCAACTATGTGGGGGGGGGTTTTCCAGATCTCCTCTTCTAGAAACTGGCTGGGGATTTTGGTTCCTTTTCATTACTTTTTCTGTTGAAGGCAACTAATTCCCTAAACAATAGTCCTGAGATTTTTATATATTTTCATATTTCTCTAGGCCAGAAATGTGAGCATTTCTAAGGAAAGCAAAGCAGTGACCTTTTAGCATTATCTTACTGTATCAGAGTCCAGGCAGGAAACAAGTCACAATCGAAACAGTTCAACTGAAAAGAATGTAATGAAGAATTTACAGAGGTGTTACCAAGATTAAGGAACTAGCAACACTGGAAGCCCATACCTAAAGGGGTATTGACAGGAAATGTCATTACTAGAGACCCATGGAGACTGAAACCATGGAAAAGAGGCCTCTAGATGGGCATTGTAGTCATAGAAGGACAGAGCAATGACCAAATTTTGCTTTAGACTAGAGGAAGAAAAGTGTAGTACATAATCTGCTATTTTTGCTTTCCTTTTTTGTGATTTTTCTGCCAGTGATTTTCATTGGTCAAACTCAACAGGAAGTCACAAAGCAAGAGGATCCTGGTGATTTATCCATAATAGCTTCCCAGGGCAGAGCTTGGTAGGGAAGTGGAAACAATAGATTTTGGGAGGAAAACAGAAAATACAGCTATTTTAAATATTATCTATAACTACAGGAGGTTAAAAATACATGGCAAGACAAATTTTTAAAAATCCCATAAACCCACTTTTCTAGTATTACATCCTTCTTATCCACATATTTAACTTAGTGAGTATTCTTTCTGCCTAGCACAGGGATAGGCAATCCCCCCCACCCCCAAAGGGTGTGAGAGACTTTGGGTTTAAGAGGCAAAGTTGAAAACATATTACATCTATATAATCATTTAAAATATAGTCATTTAAACTCATTTCGTCATTCAAATTGACCTGTGGATCTTACTTCACCACTTTCTGGCCTAGAAAGTCTTCTCCTAAATTTTTGCTAACTTAAGGTCTATTTTTAATGTTAAGATAAAACCTCCTCCTCCTGGTCTCTCATACTGTGAGAGACAAAACCCTCCTTTACTCACTTAAGTGAAACTGAGGCTCAATGGAAGGGATGTTCAGGGAAGATCCCAGAATGCAGGAGCAGCAGAAACTGCAGTTGCTGTGGGGGAATCCTGGTTGGCTACTGTGTTACTATCAGAACATGCCCTCTTCATCTTCCTTTTTCTTATCTTTGCTTCTGTTTACCATTTGGATTCATTGTTTATAGTGAAGACAGATTTCTCCCACAGAAAATAGTTGTCCCTTTTTATGTAAAAAGCCCAAGAAAGTGTTCTAGGGAACCTGTCTTGGTTGCACACACACACACCCTCTGATGAAAGTGGGTGGGTGAGAGATGGGGTAAGGTTGGAGGTGGTGCTCAGGTTCTACCATTGCACACATTTAGGATAGGAGTGAACTCAAGGGTGTGTGTGTGTGTATGTATGTGGCTTGGGGCAGTTTTCCAAAAGGAGGGAGAACTCTTGTTACCAGGAGATAAAATAAGGTGATGGAAATGTTATAATTATAGTCCAATGTGTGGCATGCTACAACAGTGATAAATCTGACATATGTCTTTACCACCCCCAGTCCCTACCAACAAACTTGGTAGACATCCACGTGTTTTTGATCAATGAATGACTCAGTTCCCCCATATGGTTGTGAACACTCTACTCTTCTTTAAAGTGGCCCAGAATTCTATCAGCTGCTCTTCATTCTGTTTGTTGTATTTGAAGTTTTTATCCCACATATAAACTCCCTTTTAATCCCAGGTGCAAAAAAGTGCCTGAGACAGAGCCAAGCACGCAGTAAACACCCAGTGGAAATCTTAATCTCTGAACCGTAGCACAGAATGCTAACTACACAGCTGACAAGAACGATTACTGGGTGACCCCTGTAGCCTTTTGGTCTAGGCCTTCAGAATACCGTGTCCCCACCTAAGGAGGAGACCCTCCTGCGGGAGGGCCGCAGGGCTCTGGGACCAGGGCACCGCAGGGCCCCAGCCTCAGGCGCTTCGCTGAGCACAAAGGAGACAACAGGAGGCGGCGGCGGGAGCCGATCTTCGCTCGCCAGCCACTCGCAATTGCGGTTACAGACCTGCAGATCCCCTCCCCCTCCCCACCCAGGCCCGCCCGCTCGCCGGCCCGCCTTTCTGTCTCCTCTCTCCCTCCGTACTGGACCGCCCGGGTCCATTTCCGGGCTCCGGGTATTTGGTATCGATCTGGGCCGGGGGCGCGGAGCAGGTGCTGCGGCAGGGCAGCTGGTTCGCCAGCCAGGTTCGTCGGGCCGTCGCTGCCGCCTTTGTCGCCAGCCCTTGTCCGCCGGCCCGCTCCTGCTCCCGGCCGGGTGCACTCTGACCGCCAGACTTTGCGCCGCTTTAGGCGCTGCTCCTGAGATCCGGGCCGGCTCGGTGCCGGCGCGGGTGGGAAGCGGGCGGCCAGGGGGAGCCAGGACCCTGGCCCGACATGGCCGAGGTCAGCATCGACCAGTCCAAGCTGCCAGGAGTCAAGGAAGGTAGGGACTGGGGCGGGAGGCGCGCGCGGGTGCTTCCACTCTCGCGGCGGGTTCTCTCTGGCCGGGGGCGTCGGCATTGCGGCCCCCGCGGCCCTTTCAGGGCGCCCGCCTTGGCTGGCCTGGCCTAAATACGGAGGAACTTGGATTTAGGATCTATAGTGGGATCTAAGCGTAGTTTTTCCTTTGAAAGGGGATGGGGAGGATAGCACCATCCTCAGCAAGTGGTTGTGCCAGTGTTCTTATGAATGGCAAAGCCTTAGCGAACGCTGAAGAGCTGGGTAAATCGGGCTACTTCTTAAAAATCAAAGCCCAGCCTAGCAGACTGAGAAGTGGGGAGGGGTTGGGAAGTGAGGAGGGGTTGACGTACAGTTCCTTGTGCAGCCTTTGTTTTGAAACATGACTCTTTCCCTCCTTCTCTCAGTACTTTTCCCAGCCCTGGGTCTGGCTGCCTGATTTTCCCACCTTCTTCAAGGTTTAAAAGTTTAGGCTGGGCTTTGCCATGAGTGGGCGAACAGGAAGCTGTTATAAACATTTTTCTCCCCTTTTTACGAAAAACGGTGAGCAAGGGGAACTGAGGCCTGGTGACCTTTTTAAATGCCTCCTTACGCTGGTGTTCAGGAAAATAAAGATTGAGTAATACCAGTTTGACTTGACTTTACTGCGAGTAGTCCTGCGACTTCCCTTCCCTGGTGTTCATCATATACTCTAGGACCTAGCGGTTTTTATTGTCATTTGGATCATCCTAACCTTCAGTTATCTTTGACTATTCTTTGGTACTAGGAAGTACCAAAGTTCCAGAGTGCTGTCGTGAGGTCAGAAATTCCAAGAGCTTGCAAAGACTGCGACATTTGTTTCAATTGAGTACTGTGACCTGAAATGTCTTAAATGTGGAATTGAAAATAAGAATTTTGCTTTCTTGGAACTGTGTTATTTCATTGCCTTAGTTGGATTCAAATGGTCTTGCTCAGATCAGCCCAGAAACCCCAAGAAAATTAGTGACTGCCTAGCTGCTTTCTTTCCCAGAGTTCCAAACACTAGGAGAGACTAGTGATTACTTAGTAGTCACTGGTTTTATGTAGAATTTTTAATGAGTCTGGGTCTGTCCTATGGTTCCTGAAGGGTATTCTCACACACCCCGATCTAAGATCTTAGGCCTTTTCACCTTTCTGTTTCTTTGGCGAAGAGTTAGACATTCACATATAGTTTTTACTTCCCTGTTAAGACGAAGGAGCCTGCGTACTAGGAAAGACAGATCAGTACTTTACTTTGAGAGTCCTAGTCTTAGAAATTGTCTGATTGCCCATTGCTTTTGGATATGAGTTGTGTGTGTGTGTGTTTTAGTTGTATCTTAAAGAAGAAGTGATCTTGAGGTAGTGTTTCCTTGGGGGTGACTGATGCGTAGATGAGAATTACAGTTCAAACAAAACATTGTATGTAGAAGAGCATGGTGGTACACACCTGTAATTGAGCTGCTCAGGAGACTGAGGCAGAAGTAGGCAAGTTCAAGGCCAGTTTTGGCAATTTAGCAAGACCCTGTCTCAAAATAAAATAAAAAGGACTAGGGATGTAACTCCAAGGTAAAGTACCCCTGTCTTCAGTACCCAGTACCAAAACCAAACCAAAACAAAAAGATAAAACCACATACAAACCAAAACAAAAAACCACAAACCCCAAGGTCTGACATTTAATGTATTAATAATATAGTGCTGTGATTTTTACCCAATCCATTATCTATGTCAGTGACCTGGAAAAAAATTTAAGACTCACTTTCTGTGTATGCATTTATATTATGGTTATGCTTTTGATTTCTTACAAAGACATGAATGATTTATGCTGGAGTATTATTTCTCAAGGAGTTCCACAAACCCTTTTCATCTAAAAATGCTGGATTTTTCTATTTCCAAACTCTTTTAAGACTTTAATATATTTCTAATTGGTTTTCATTTGGCATAATATTGTGTTTGGTAATTCAGTTTACATAATCTGATAAAGGATAAGGAAATGTAATGTGGTTCTTTCATGTGTCTTTGTTAAGTTGGAATTTAAATATTTTATTAATTTCGAAGGAGGTCAGAAATTGTTGAAAAGATCTTTGTTTTTATAAGCATCTGATTTTTCTGGTTCTAAGATCATCAAAGGAAATGATGTGCTATACTAGGAACATCTTAATAGTGATAAAATTTTTGATCTGGTAAGTATTCAAGTCTAATAAATTGTATCTTTCTTTAATATACCTTTTAATTATGGTTCAGTTACTCCCTCATAGCGTCTCTACCCTAATTAGAATAGAGCTGGTGCCTATGATGGAGCAAAATATACTCAAACATTGAGACTGTTGTAATACTGAAACTCCAACTAAGTTTGAGGAAGTTTAGTAGTACTTTGCTTAATATTCTGGCTCAGATTTTTGAACCCCATTAAAAAAAAAATCTGTCTCCTCCACTTCTCTATTTTAATTTAAACCTTTAGTCAGTTGATAAACAATTAAATTTGGCATCATGGGGCAGATTCCAATAGAGATTTAGAATATTAATATAGTGAATACATGACCCTTCCCACTGCCACTTTTTTAGGAGGGCTTGGGGTACCCTGAGACCTTTGTTCTGAACATCTCAGCAGAGGTCATGGTTAGCAGCAGCTAACATCAGGGAGAGGGAATATTTGAGAATCTTATTTCCTGGATTAAAATCCAGTGTTTGCCCCCTTAGTTTTTAAGGAGGTCAAAGATATTCATCATTTGGACAGGACTTTTTAATGCCCTGCCTCCCACCCCCTCTTTCTCACATACTACTATGGCAGTATTTATACCTTGGCATATATCTCTTTTAAACTAGGACACAAAGAGACGATTGAGTTCTTACATAGGTGAAAGGAATTAAGTCAACTAAATGTCAACATGTCTTTTTTTTTCTGGCTAAAACTTATTTGGAACATCTGCACACTTTTTGTAGTGGAAAATACTGTTGAATACTGTTGCGATGTTTAGGAATGGTGCTTTCTTCTGAAACATGTCAGGTTCTATGCAAAAAGGTTTGAAATAGTTCCAAACCACTTTTTAAAGTAATTAGAGCTATAACTAAAATGCAGTATACATTTTACAAATGTTAGGAAAACTCGTTAAGAGTTCAGAGCTAAAAATATATTTTTCCAAATATAAACACTTCTAGTTGACAAACTTAGAAATTTTTTTGCATTTTTAACTTCACTGACTTTTCCTTCTGAAATAGAATCAAGATGTTCTGTTTTCCTTTTTGATCTCTAAATTCTCCTAACATTCCTTAATTTGAATTGCCCACTTATGTTTTAATTTTGGCATTTTCTCCATCTAACCAAGATTTTATATTATCACAATTGTTGATGATAGCATTAGCTTGTATCCAAGCCTTTCCACATCCTTTGATGTTTTATTACCTTCTTTGCAGTTTCTTGAGTGTTAGTCTTTTACTCTCAACCACTTAGCAATTTTATTCCCACCCTCCCATCTTCTCCCAGCGTCAGTCTTCTTTTTTTCTTTCCTTTCAGCAGTTTCCCAAAGCTCTTTTTTTTTGGAAGGGGGAGATTGTTCTACAAATGGAAAGTTATACTCTTCCCAAAGTTGGTAAACTCTGTGTGTGAAAGATGCTTAATACCTAAAATCAGTGCACCTGGGAGTGAATTATTCCTTGATGTATAGTTAGCTAGCTTTTCTGCAAGCAAATTCTTTTTCTTTAGAGAAAGAAAATTGAATGCATTTTTAGAAATGTCTATAAAAGGAAACATACCCAGAGAGCCCTATTTTATTTTAAGTCCAGGACACTACGGTGCCATAATGGGGTAAACTAAATGAATAACATACATCCAGAATTTCAAGGTGAAAGATACAAAATTATGTCTGGTTCGATAAATTAACCCAGTAGTTCTAGAAATCGAAAACATATTACCTGAATTTTAGCCATCTAATGCAATGGGAATATTTGTGAGATGTACATGGTCTAGCTTGAGGGCAAATTTGCTTTCCCCTTTGAAAATCCACAGCAGTTTTTGTTGTTTTTAGTGAGACCCTGTCTACATCTCTGAGCTGTGTGGTACTTACCTTGCTTTACTCTCCTCAACTGGCTTCTTATCTTTCATATAGCTAGCAAATATTTAGTAAATATTTAAATGAATGAGTGAATGAGTGAATATATTGTTAGATGTTCCTTATTGCTTTAGAATTCCTATTCCTAATATAATTATTCTATACTCTTTCTTAGAGTATAAGCTCTTAAGGAATAGAGAGAATGCCTTTTAATCATGCATGCCACCTGTCATTAATGTGAGCATTAAATTTATTTATTTTTCTAATGAATATATATTTTTATAGGTATGCATCGTAAATCAAATTCATCCAACATAGATATGTACAACAAAGAAAAAAAGTAATTTCTTGCTTTTATGGCCTTGAAAGTAATACTTATTATAATGGAATAGAATTTTAGTAAAAACTTAAGTGTTTTTCTTAAATACAAAGCAATTTCATACAATTTGGGAGCCAGAAGGAATCTTAGATATAGATTTTAAAAAAATTATCCACTGGGTGCTACAAACTGTGTAAGGGTAGTCTAATTAAAAAAAAAAAAAAAGTGCCCTGTAGTATATGGACATACACTGTGGTTTGGAATACAAGGAGTTATTATAAAAAATTCTCTAAATTTAAGTTCATATGTGTACCAAAAATGCCTCTTACATAACAGGGGTGGGGGGAGGGAATCTTCTAGTTCATTGCTATATGTAGTCATGCAGTGTTTTTTAAATGAATAATTTTGTTTTTCAAATGGTTGTGAATGTTATTTGTAAAATATTCTTTTCTTTTTTTTAACTAACAGGTATTTAAAGGACAATTCTTATGCAGGAAACTATATAGAGTTAATTGATATTTTAAAAAGGGATCTTAGAGCATTAAAAACTACTGATCCAGGCCAGCCTCCTCATTTTCCAAATGAAAATCTGTGGACCAAAAAGGAGAAGTGAACTGTACTAAACCACTGAGGTTAAATAGCTAGGGATTAGCACATTGGCTCTAGAATTTTAGAACTGTGAATATTTACACTGGTCAGTTTCCTGCTTCCCTCCTTGCCTGTCTTCCTCTCTCCTCTCCTTTCCTTTTTTAAATTGTTCTGTAGATTCATAAGAATAATTTTTGAAGTGCTTCTTTAATACTGTCATAGGGTTATAATAGCAGAATGAAAATTATTAATGCCAAGACTATTTTAGAAATTTTCTCCAGTTCTTTTAGGGATAATGTTTCATACAGATAATGAGTTAACATTTTATTTTTTAATTAAATATTTTTAAATTAATGTTTTAATTTAAATATTTAGAAAAATATAAAAACTTATTTTTGATCCAACAAATTATTGGCTGAACGATAGGAAGTCAATCTTAGTCTTAGTGTTTTTCTATTTGAAAATTTGTACAAACAATCCATATCTTCTCTGATATTCCTAAATTTAAACTGAATAGGAAAGTAAACACAAAGCCGTAGACTATGGTCTTTCCTCACTTCTTGTCAGGGTCCTAAAAAAGTTTTTGAGATTAAATGAATTTTACCTCAGTGACAGAAGAGCAGATTAGCTACTGGAAGTATCATTGGATTTATGTTTTTAACTGATGACCCATTTAAAGATGCCTTGTGCTTCAGAAATGAAAATGAGGATACCCTAGATAAGACCTACAAAGGATAATTGGTTTTTATATTCAGCAGAACTTTGGGGATTATTTAGATGTTTGAATCTAGAATGTTCCACATGTTTAATTTAGAAACCAGTACAAAAGAGTTCTCTGATGTTACTCTAAAAAAGATGTGACAAAAACCAAAAACTCTTTTCTTTTTCCATCATTTTATTTAGAAGTACACAGACAAAGTAAGTGTGTATGCATAGGATATTTGGTAACCATATGCTGCCTTAGGACAGTGAAAATTTTTTTAATAAAACCAATTGTGCAGTCTTGTTTTATATATCAGTGGTTCTTTTCCTTTTTGTTTTCTAATTTAGTCAAGTCCACTGAGGTATAGTTTACATACAGTGCAAATTCTTAATATGGAATTCTTGTGTTTTGACAAATGTAGAGCCTTATAACCACCACAGAAGTCAATATTTAGAACAGTTCATAACCCCCAATTCTCTTAACCTCTTTTCCTCACCCCACTAACCACTGATGTGTTTTCTGCCTCCCTAGTTTGCCTTGTCAAAAATGTTAAGTAGAATCATATTTTAAGTAGCTTTTTGAGTCTGCTTTTTTCTTTCAAAGTAATGTATTTAAAATATGATATATATATATATATATATCAGTAATGCTATTACTTTTATTGATTAGCAGTATTTCCTCCTGTAGCTGTACCTTAGTTTGTCTATTCATTGCTTGAATTTGGGTGGTTTTCAGTTGGTAATAGAGTTGGTAATAGAGTTGCTGTGCACACTTATATATGAGTGTGTGTGTGTGGTACTTAAGTTTTTGTTACTCTTGGATAAGCACCTATGGGTGGATTGCCAGGTCATATGGCAAGTATATGTTCAAATTGCCAAACTCTTTTTCAACGTGTGTGTACCATTTTGCTTTCCCACAAGCCACATATGTGAGCAGCAATTGTTTTGCATCCCTTCCTGGCACTTGATTTTGTCGGGGTCTTTTTGTTTGTTTGTTTAGCCATTCAAGTAGGTTTGTAATAATGTTTCATTGTAGCTTTAATCGTATTTCCTTAATGACCAATACTGTTGAACCATTTTAAATTTTTTAGTTTTTATTGGTACATTATAATTATACATAATGGAGGGATTCATTATGCAGCATTTGTAAGTGCACATAATTTGATCATTCTCATTCCCTAGTACCTTCCCTGTCTCTTGCATCCTTCTAATCCACTTGCTCTACTCTCCTAATTTCCCTTCTATTATTAATATCCCTTTAATTAGTGAATTACAATTATATATAAGTGGAATTCATTGTGGTGTATTTGTACATGAACATAGCATAATTTGATAGATTTTGTTGAACAGTCTTTTCTTGTGCTTAGTTATAGTGTCTTATAAATTTTTGCTCTGGTTTATAATTTATAATTTTAATTGTATATAATATATATTATACACATAATAAATTATATATAATTATTATAAAATTATAATCTATAATCTTACTTTTTTTCTTTTTTTTGCAGTACAAGGGATTGAATCCATGGGTGCTTTACCACTGAACTATATGTCTCCAATACTTTTTATTTTTTATTTTTAGACAGGATCTTGTTAAGTTTCCCACATTGGCCTTGAACATGCAATCCTTTTACGTCAGCCTTTTGAGTTGCAGGGATTACAGGCATGCACCACTGTTCCTGGTGTAATTAGACTGTTTTCTTATTATTGATCTTGGAGAGTTCTTTACATATTCTGGATACAAATCTTATCAAATATATATATATAGTTTACAAATGTCAGTGGGCTTTAAATCTTGGTTCAACATCAGAATAATGGGCAGTTTAATTAAAAACCCATTGCTAACTTTACTTGATATTAGCTGGATCTCTTGGAGCTGGTCCCAGGAAACTATAGTTTTTATGTACAGGCCAGATACGCAGTGGGCATTTAGAAAATACAGAGTGAGAATACTGTGGCTGCCCCAATATTAGGATCCTCCCCTACTCTATTTCTTGTTTTTGCAGTGAATGTTCATTTATCTGACAGTATTAAAGAATGAGCAGTAAATCACCCCAATACCTGAAATTTGTTACAGGAACCTGCAAACTATAACTCTTGAGCAATTGGGTTTACCTGCTGCTTGTTTCTAAACAGCAAGTGAGCTGAGGAAGGATTTTGTATTTTTTAATTGTTAAAAAAAAAAAAAAGAAAAGGATGTTTTGTGACATATGAAAGTCATGAATTTCAGATTTTCAGTGTCTAAAAGTAAAGTTTTGTTGGAACACAACCATGTTCATTCATTTGCATCTCGTTTATGGTTGCTTTTGGCTGTAGAGTTAAAAATGAGTAGTTGTGACAGAGACGACATGACTTGCAAAGCTTAAAGTTTTCACTGGTACTTTATAGAAAAAAAAGTATCTTTTGAAACTACTTTCAATGAAACTTTTGGAAAACTTTCTTAACACTTTTTGAGATTTTAATTATCATTATGAACACTCATTATCATAACTTTGCTTTACTGTAATGGTACTCAGTAATAATTGTTGATTGAATTCTTATGACACCATATTTAATTTTTTAAGAATTTTATGATTTTTTTTAGACCTTTATTTTATTTATTTATTTTTATGTGGTGCTGAGGAGCGAACCCAGTGCCTCACACATGCTAGGCAAGTGCTCCATCACTAAACTATAACCACATCTCCAGCATATTTAATTTTTGAAGTGACTTTTAAAAATATACTTATATCCTTTTATCTTCTCTTTAAGAACAAAAAATCATAAATTTCTAGGGACTTCATGATTGAATCAAGATAAAAATCTTATGTAAAATATGAGTTTGCTGTAGGCCAGCAATTAGTTCATGTCTCTTTGTGTGTGTGTGTGTGGGGGGGGGGGTTCTTTTATGAGTATCCAACAGATCCAACTTTCCAACTTTTTTTTTTTTTTTTTTTTAGTGGTGCTGTTTGGGGATCAAGCCCAGGACTTCAAATGCTAGGCAATTTAGATAAGTGCTGTACCATAGAGCTATAGCCCTAATGCCAACAGATTCAACTTTGAAAAAAAAAGTTTGCTTATGTTTTTTAGCTTATTACTTAGTAGTTCAGTCTGTTCAAAACTTGTTATGAATATTTGTATAAATGAAGTATTGGTTCTTAGAAACTTATATCAGAGGTGTACCTAGACTGATTTACCACCAAACTTCGAAGACTTTGTTTCTCATGAATATTTCTAGTTCTGATACAACTCCTCAGTAATCAAATGCCAGGAGAGTCTCCATTGGTCATTTTTGGCTCTGCTTTTCTAATGAGTCATAAAGACTGAGTCAATTTCCATTAGTTTTACTCTAGGACTTTCAAATGCCTAAAATAAAAGTTTGAATAGACTTTTGTCTTTCCCTTTTCATTCCCTCCACATCAACCGTAAAATTTCTTTTGTCTATTAACAGTAGAGGATCCTATGGTTTAAGTATTACATTCGCTGATTTTTGAATAGTGGGAAACTTAAAGTGAAAAAAGAAGAGGGACTCAATTAAGATCCTCTTTCCCATCTGTGTATTTTATTTCCTTAACATCTGGGGCAGCACCTCTTCTAGAAAGGGCAGTTTAGTCACAATGTCAGCCATATACAAATCACTTTCTGGCTTTGCCTACAGAATGTTCCCTTTTAGTCAGTGATTGCTGAATTCTAAATTGATACATTTGCTTCTATTGTTTTCCCAGGCTTCCAGACCTCATTATTTTAAATTGGGTTTTAGTGTATCCACAAACCATTTTTTTCTTTTCTGTTGTCTTTATTGTTTCCCTCTTAAAGTTCTGTAGGGTTGATCTTTGAAAAATTATTAACTGAAGGGGACATTGTTGAAATACCACAAGAAGTAGGATATGATGATTAGGTGAGGTCCTTCTTACAAAATCCTTTCTAGCTATGCAAATATAAAGTTTTCATTGGTTTTAAAGCCTGAGAGGTACCTGTCTCCTGCAGACTGTGTTGAAGTTATTAATTTGTTTTCTATTTTATAACTGATTATTAAATGAAATGTGAAATATACTACATAGAATATAATAGAAATCATTGGGGTTTCATTTTTTAAATTTACTTAATTATAGAGTTTACCAAAACTGTTTTTATTTAGCTTTCTTAATTTATGGGTTTCCTTATGAATTTCCAAAAATGTGGGGAACAGATGTTGAATTGATTCATGCAATTGAAGAGAGGTAAGAAATACACACATTTCTGATTCTTATTTGGCAGTATGTAATATAGCTATCATTTTCATTTACATTTTAAATGGACGTGTAGGAGGTTACTCCTTTTACTCTACACATTTCTACCATGCTTCTTTTCAGTAATTGAACTCCTCTTAGAATTATTTTGCAAGATTTGCTTTAGCTTACCAATACATTATTTTATTCAATTTGACATCTAACTTGGAGTATAAAATTTAGGTTCAATTAACTTACTTTGTAAAATGAAGTACTTTCAGTCTAGATTTTTAAGACTATTTCCACATCTCCCTTTTATCACTTTTTAAGCCATGATAATTCATAGAAAACAGTAATAATTCAGAGAAAACAGTATCTTCTTATTTAAATCTGTTTACTGTGCCAAATACATGAACCTGCTCTGACAGTTAATTGAAGAAGTGGATATGGAGACTCTTTTGGGGTTACTATTCAAGGTGCCCTGTAAACATTCCCACTTTTCTCCCTTCCAGATGATTGGTCCTGTGAGCCAGAACCCTAACTTACAACTTGCAGTTTTCTTCCCCACTATCCAGATGTAGTCTATTTCTATCCCAACTCCTGGACATACTTCAAATAGTAATTTTCCATATGTCTACCCTGCTTCTTTCCTGGGTTATCTCATGAACTCACCTTTAAGCAACATGTTTCTGTGTATTGGTATGCTAATTCTCTCAGGACAAGGCTAGTAGCTGAGCTGACTGACCTCAGTATTCGTTAGGGTTAATTACACATAGAAGATACTCCAGAAAACTTGTCACAATATAAGATAATTTGTGTTCTGTGAGTAGACTGACATGATGTAACTGTGCTAATCATGGCAGAGTAAGAGCTCTGATTTATTTGCATGAATTCACTAGGATAAGAGTAGGTTATTAGGATTAAGTATATTTTCTTTTTGCTGTATGAGTTTTATCAGCTCTTAAATTTACCCAGAAGTTTCATTGGTGTTTAAGGTTAACTCAAGGTCTGAACCCATAGTACCGTCTAAGGATTAATTTTAGTTACATAAGACCCTGATAATGTGTGCACATTATCCAGTAAGTGATGTACCATTTTGTTGCTGTTAACTGGAGGATCCAGTTAGTTTCTTAGTTGGTGATGGGTCCAGTTCAGTAATTTTATTTTCTCCTTTAGATTTATTTTTAAAGGGGACAATGTTTAAAAGTTTTACCTAAAGCCAAACATAGCTTGTATTTTTAAAATTCTTGACTATAAAGGGAGATAGTAGTGAAGACTTGTCTGAAAGTTTTGGATTGAAAACTAAAATGAAGTACAGATTGCAAATTTGGAATGATTTATGATGAAAAGAGGGAGAAAGTACAAGTAAAAGAAGTTCTGAGGTTTTTGCTTTGGTTATGAATATTCTTAATTTGTACTTATTTTAGAATGATCTCTTTCAGCTTTATATGTATGTGAAAATTAAACACTGCTTTAAGAACATGCAAAGCTATAAAAAAACAAATTTCTACTTCTAGGGAGATACTATAGAAGTTTTCTAAAACATCTAAAGCAAGTGAGGCAAGTAGATTCTCTGTAGCAGGAAGGCATTTGTACAGCTTTGTTCATAGATGCAGGCTACCCCTAATTCTTTCACTTGGCTCTGCAAGATATAACGTGATAATCAAGTATACCGTAGTGTGTACTGAAGCCATTATATAGAGAAATCCAGGGCATTTATTCTACATTGCAAATGAACTTAAAAAGTTGGTGAACTTCAAGGAGGAAGGTGTTAGCTTTCCCAGGCTTGGTCCCAGGAAAATCTTTTTGTAAATGGCACAGTCCAACATTTGTACCCATTGGACAATTAGTCACTGATAACATAGTCTCCTTTTACCCTGATCGAGGAGATTTTTTGAGAGCTGCTAGTTGAAATATGAAAAGCTTACCTTTTTATAAGGTACCAGGTTGACTAAAGTTTTTTTTTTTTTTAAGTTTACTGATGGTTAAAGCTACTAGATAGATGAATAAAAACTGATGTGTCTCATTTTGTTGGCTAGAAATAGTGAAATCAACATCTGCAATGAAGAGAGAAATGTTTGGTCCAATAGGTTATCATATCAGCCATCCTTTATGGATAGGCTTCATATAGACTGCACTTAATCCCATTTTTAGATGATGTTCTGGTATCTGAGAGACAGATGTATATCACTTAATACTGAATTGTACAACCCTATTTCCAAATTGAGTGAGTTCATGAGGATAATTTAGATTGTCTCTTCATAGGTCAGAACATGAGCTCTTATTTGCAAAGTGACTTGTAAATATCACTTGGTGAGCTACTAAAATTATAACAGGTATCTAGAATTAAGAAGAGGGTTCTTGTATTTCAGTTTGTATCTTATAGTGAAGGAATTGTATTTCTTCAAGTTTGGCAAAACATATCTACATTTCTTACAGTAAAGATGTCAAAATGTCAAGTAGATTTGTTCAAAAGCTTTTACTGGAGTAACTCCAAGTGTAAAAATTGTGAAAATCCATCTAGTTTCAGCTATGCCAGAATTTTTTAATCTACATGTTAATATGTTCATTATATTTTGACTGACCACACTTCTCAACATACAGTTCCACTCTTAGAACATTCTTGATTATGATACTTTGATAATTCTATTTTAGTAAATAATTACATAATTTTCATATGGAATTCTAGTTTGCTTTCTTATTCTGAGCATCCAACTAAAAAATGTTTGGGGGTGGTGGAGCTTATTAAACATTCTAGACACTCTGATTTTCCCTTAACTCAGTCCCACAAAGTATATGTGGAAATGTGTCCTCCCTTCGTATGTTGGATATGAAGTTAGACAATGCTATAAAAATTATCCTTGTCAAAAACCATTTCTACAGATTATTAACAGCAGATAGTGATTGCATATTCCAGTATAGATTTTGTTCTGCATCTGTGTTAATTATTGACTTAAAGAGATCTGAGTAAAATAAACACTTAGGAGAAAATAATTATAGGAATTTATTGACTTTGATGTTGCCAACAATAATAATTGGCTTCATTTATTTTGGAAAACTTCATATAGAGTGACAGATGCTTTCTTTAACCCTTCATAACCTTCTCTAATTTAGTCCTTACAGCATTTAACCTTATATTTTTAATTTAAACATATTTTTAGTTGATACAGAAAAACATAACACAAAAACATATTTATAAGATAACATGATGTTTTGATACATGTATATATGTATGACGTTTAAATCTGCCTAAACATACCTCTTCAAGTATTTATCATTTCTTCAGGGTAAAAAAGACCCTTAATCCTTTCTTCTGGCCTTTTGAAATGTACAGTACATTATCATTATCTATAATTGCCCTATTGTGCAATAACCCATCAGAACTTCTTACTCCTAACTATAACTTTGTGCTCATTGATCAGCCTTTCCCCGCCCCATCCTCCCCCTATTTATCCTTATTGTACAGATGAGAAACCTGAGGTTCAGAGATTAAATAACTTTCTTGAGGTCTTTTAACTTACAAGTTAAACAATATTAGAATTTTGGTCTGTATAACTGTGATATTGATGTTTCTTTTTCTCTGAAATACTTCTTAAACATTAAAGGAAATCCATAGAGATCCTTCTTGCCACTCTTTTGTACTGTTTAATCTTAGCATTCTTCTTGGAGTTTATCACTATGATTTTTGCTTCTGTCCTCTTAGTATTGAGTTGATAGACTTTATTGAGATTAGAGAGCTATTGGAACTTCACATATAGTTTAAGTACCAGTGAGGTGAATGCAAATTTCCTCCTAAAAAAGAAATAAAAAACAAAAAACAAAACAAAAAAAATCCCCCCTGATGAATCTTCATAGAGAGCCAACGAATCCTTTCTTGAGATCTTTGTGTAACTCCTGGTTATCTGCGTTAATGGGTGTACTTTGAAACTTGGCTAGCAGCTTTTTTGAATTCACTGTGGGGTCCCCTCCTTATTTTGTATAGACTCTATTTCTAGAGGAGGAAATCTGGTTTTAATATGAGCCTGCTTATACGATATTTAGGAAGTCTCTTGATCTTTTGTGTAATCATCACTTTAGATTCATATTAAAACCAAATTGATTTTAGAAAAAAGGCCAGAATATCAAGATATCTTTTAGACAAACATATTTCTAGTCAGTGAACATGATCAATTACTGAGCATATGATGACATACTAGAGGGAAATTTCACAAATCTCAGGATTTACTCATTTGTTTTCATAATTTTTGATTTATATAATTCAGGGTTACTGGAAATATGTATAGAGCTCTGATAAATGATTACCAGAAGGAATTATGAGTGTTGCAGTTATGGGAGCAAGATTCTAAGAGTATTTCACTTTGCCTACTTATCTCAAGATCTATCTTAATAAAATTTGAGAATTTTGAGTATTTCTCTTGATTGTTTGAAACTGAATGAATTTACTAATCCTAATGGGAAAGAAAAGGCTAGCCAAAGTATCTTTTTGCAGAAGAGAAGTTGCAAGTGGAAATATCTGACTCAAGGATAAATAGAATTTACTATAGCTAGTACTTAAGGAAACTCTCTTGTCATATGAAGCCAGTAAACCAACATGATTTTCTTTTTCTGGTGTAAACTTGTGCTTAAGTTGGATGGATGTGATCTTTTGGGTTTTAATGGCATCACTCAGTTTATTCTACAGAGGCTTAAGGAGATGGGTGGCTTTTCTTTCTAGGCTAAGGCAAACAGAGAATTGGCTGCCAAACCACTTGATTGCTCATTTAAGTGCCAGGAAAAGTGCCATCCAAATAGTGAAACAACAGAAGGTTGGAGTTTCTTTAGGGATACATAGAATCAAAATAGAATAAATAAATTTTTACTATCTGCATATTCTAAAAATTGCCTTGAAACAATTCTGTTTGCTATTGCTTATATAATGCAGTTTACCGTTCTGAGGAGATTCTGCGGTTCTTGATGGTCTTTGTTTACCACATAGAAGGTGTGACTGTTTCCATCAGAATAATTTGTGAGTATCTTTTAAAAAAATGCAAATTCCCTGCAGTGTTTAAGTACTTATGATGGTTTTTATTTCTTTTTATTATTATAGTTAAATAAACATAAGTGGTAAGAGTTTATTAAGTGAGTGTTGGAACCAGGATTGGTTACACTGTTCAACTTCCTTGTGCAATATGTCTTCACTGAGTAGCTCATAGAACCCATATTCTGTGCCATGGTACTGCAGAATACACTATATGACAGTTTAATCTTTTTCTAAGTACAGTTTTGATAATTATCACTTTAATTAAATTTTATAAATCAGTTTAAAAATTGAACCTTTTAAAAGTAGAAGTGCTTTCTTTTTACTCATTTTTATATTATGCATAATTATTTTAGTTGTTGAGTTTCACTAAAGGAGATCGCCCATGTGAAATGTAACTGTTATTTAAAGAAGACAGTAAATTTAGGAGAATACTTCTCTAATTGGGATCAGTTTAATTTTCAAGGCCAATTGAAATTCACAAGTATAGGTGGTTACTAATCTGACTTCAAGGTCCTGCAGTAAGTATTTGATTAGTAAAGTATTACAGATTTGATGGGTTTATCAGTAGCAATTGAATTTTAAGGATTGAACTCCTTTAACCATTTGAATAACTGGGTCCCTTTCCTTTCCAAGTAGAAATTTGATCACTTTTTTTTATGTGATCATATCTGCACAGTTGTCTGATAAATGTAGAATGATTCCTGACCTGTTCACCCTGGTGAGGATAACAAATCTATCATGACTTTAGGACTGAGTAAAAAAACAAGCCTGGAGAAATCTCAGTATACAAGTGCTTTAAAGGTAAAGTGATAGTTAATATGAGCAATAATATACTCAAGACCCTTGGTTGTCCATAATGACAAAGGTAATTAATAACTTTTGGTTAAAACACTTACGTGCACACACGAACACCAATGGTACGGTTTTAAATGCTGTAGAGCCTAATTGGTCTGCTGATGGTCCATTTATCTAAATTGGCACTATCCTATCTATCACACTCTTGATCATTATCTAGCATAGTGTTTCCAATAGAACTCATGCAATGATGGAGATATTCTGTATTTTATACTGTCCAAAACAGTATGGTTAGTGAAATTGAGTAGAACTGATTTTTTTTTTTTTTTTTTTTTGTTTTTTTGGTACCAGGGATCGAACCCAAAGGCACTTAACCACTGAGCCACATTCACAGTCATTTTTATTTTTTATTTTGAGACAGGGTCTTAGCTTATAACCTCACTAAGTTGCTAAGACTGATTTTGAATTTGTGATCCTCCTGCCTCAGCCTCAAGAGCTGCTGGGATCATAGTCGTGCACCACCATGCTTGGCTAGAATTGAATTTTTTAAATTTAATTTTAATTAACTTAAATAGAAATGCTACATGTGACCAGTGTGGTGTTAAAAAAAATGTGACTCTAAGAGTATAATGATGCATTGATAGATCATAGAGGTTTTAGTTTAAGGAAATCTTTTCTAATACCTGTTCCATTCAGCATTGGGCCTTGTGGAATGCTCATTACTTAGGGTTTTGAAGACAACCTTAGTGACCACTAGGTGGTAATGAAAAGAACCTAATAATTTGATGGAGACTCATACTAAATGATTTCTTGATTGAGCTCATTTTGAGATTACAGGTTGTTTCTTGAGAAGAAAGGAAGTTCAACTTGAGTGTTTTGTGTTAATATCTGCATTTGCATTTTCTTAGAATAGATAAGGACCTAGCCATAACTTTTCTCAAGTAGCTTTTATTTTGTTAACATTGCTAGAAAAAAAAAAAGAAGGTTTTGGTTTTACAACACCAATCCATGAAGTTTATGCTTGCAACACAAGAAGCTTGTGAGGCTGTTTGTATTTTTTTAAAAAATCACTTATGGTAAATTGAGTCAGATAGTTCCTTATGGAAAATTCTTTCTCCAACAGTGCTACCAGTATGAGTAAAATTGCTCTGTTTTCACCCTGTTACTCCCGCTCCACCTTTTTTTTTTTTTTTTTTTTTTTTTTTTTTTTTTTTTTTATCTTTCACTGCTTCTCTTATTCCCATTTGCCCTGTCAGATGGAAATTCCTGATTCAGCTATTTTCTCTTTTCCAATAAGTTACCAGCTACTCTGTGGTCTTTGATAATGATGTAGATGGTCTGTGATATTAAAGTAGTACATCTGATTTGATGACTTATATTATCTCAGCATTTTCAAAACCCACTTGCCTGCAATCTGGTGTGTCTGTGGTTAGCTATAATATATTTACTTGCCAAACAAATGGTTTAGGTTACTGAGGTTTTTCACTTAACTTTGAATTTAGGGGATTGGGGGGGGGAAACACCAAAAAAACAACTCAGAAACCTACTTTGATAAATTGCATCAAATGAAATGTTGGGATTAATTGTTTTGCATTTATAATGACTATTGTGTTTAGCCTTGTGTGTTTATTGAAAATTTGTGTGTGCCTAGTCACACATTTAAGTATTATTTAGTGTTTCCTAAGTTTCAACATGGTCACTGAATTTACTATCATATTATATACTAATAAACATTTTTCATCAACGAATATTCTTTCTGATGATCAGAATTGAATAACTTCATATATTTCCCTTGTGTCGGTGCACAGAAAGATAATAGTCAAATTTAGGGTCTTGTGTAGACTTTGTTTTTATTCGCATAATTTTTTCCTTTAATAATTTACATTCAAAAGCCCTAAAGGAGCAGTATACATGAATCAATAAAATATTGTTACTGCAACTGATTTTTTTTTCTTCTAAATATTTCTTATGTCACTGTTTAGATAGTTAAATTAGGATAAAGATATGCATCTTTTTATTATAAAATACTTTGGAAAGGATAATAAGATTCTTTATCTTGGAAAACATGGAAATGTTTAAACAGGAAAATAAACTACATTATTATCCCATAGTATATATTTAATATTAGGGTTTTCATATTTATCCTTTTTTTGTAATTTCTAAATTAAATTTGAAAAGTCAGATATTTCAACTATAGTCAAAGTGTACTATAGAGGCTCAGGGTGGCCCGGTTTCTTCTTATGACACCAAGTATTTTTAAGACTTTTTACCTGTGCATTGGCCAATAATGATATGCTGAATGGATGATCATCTAAAGGGTGTACAAACAATAGGCTTCAGAGTGCTAGTGGTTTGTGCAGAGCACCCACATGCACTCTAGGGAATGGGAGTGCCCTAAGGCTAAAATTAGGACCAGTGGGTAACCACAATAGGTTGGCAGATTTTGTTCTGAAGACCATTTAACCTAATTACCGAAAATGGCTGCATTGAAAGGAATGGGTTTGGTGTTGCTGGATATTTAAGAGGAGTTGAGATGATTGATAGAGCAAGATAAGAATTTGACAGCAGATAAAACCCTTTCTGATAATAATAGACAATGATTGCATCTTTTATAATTTTAAGGAAATGATGAATCAGTCTTTTATGAACAGGGACTAAAATTTAGAAATATTTGGAAATTTGGAAACCCAATCTATCATTTAACATCATTCTTGAAGATATTTCTTTGGGGGTTAAAGTTGGTGTTCTAACCAAGATGGTGACTTTAGCAGATTAAATACTTGGAAGAACTTTGCAGAGGATCCTGAATTATTCTATTCTGGTATGTGTAGAGCTTTTAATGAAAAAGGTTTTCTTGGAAAAAAATTTTTACAGGGACCTCTAATTGAATGAAAATAGAAGGGAGATCAGAAGAGTTGAGGAAGGAGGATCAAGGAGAGGGAACAAGAGAGGGAAAGGAAATATACTAGGGAATGAAATTGATCAAGTTATTTGTATATATGAATATGCCACAGTGAATCCCACTATTATGCATAATCATAATGCACCAGTAAGAAAACAGGTATCTATCTCTGTGTAATGTTTATTGCAGGAACCCTAAAAATCTCTTCATTATGAGGATTTCTGAAGGCCAACCTGCCTGCTTGCCTCCTTCCTTCCTTCATTCCTTCATTCCGTTTTTGACATTCACCTTCTACTTAGTTTACAGTTTCTAATTTTTGACATTATTTGGTAGCCTGCAACCTCAGAGGACTTCTTAGGACATGGGGAAATTTTCTCAAACCAGTGACTCATGAAACTGACTGCAAACTCCACAGATTCTTGCCAGCATCTTGGCACATATTGCATTTTTTGATTCAAAATGCCACATAGATCCTAAGCATATTTGTTGCTTATATATACACATGCGTACACATTTTTAGAATACCGGTCTCTAATATGGGCAATCCCATTTTTTTTTTTTTTGTTTAGACATATTATTCTAAATTCCAGAGCCATCATTTCTTTATAAATTGAGTCATATGTTTTAATTGTCTCCTAAAGGGAACAAGAGGTGACCACCTGCTTGGTATACCATGTTTCTAAGTGTTCTAAAATTCTACCAGATGATGTGTTCTTCTATTATAACACATCTGAAATTTGGGGTGATAGAGTTCATCGTTTGAAGTAGTACTGATAGAAACGCAGCTCTTTGTTTTGAGTAAGGTGGAGAATGAATGAATTGGTTTGCAGGTGAATCAGTTGCATTGGTTTTGGTTGTATGTAGTCACTTGGGGTTAATACTAAGGTGAACTGAGATACTGAAAGATAATTATGAATTATCTAGATAGCAAAGGAGGTGGGTGGGTGCCTTAGGCAGACCGAACAGGGATCCCCCTGCTAACATGAGTGGTAGCTAAGATTTTTGCAGATTTGTAAGGCCCTGTCATTGTGTTTTCCACACCCACAACAGCCAAACAACTGAAAGTAGGACCCAAAACCAGTAACCATAAATATCACCAAACAGTTGAAATATCAGTTAATATTACTTGATCCCTTAATCATATATACAATGGGTAGAAAGAAAGTCTTTGTTTTTTTTTTTTTTTTTTTTTTTTTTTTTTGTCTTTCAGAAAGGAATTGTGGAAATCTCTGAGTACTTGGTGGTAATTTAGTAAGGGGGATAATTATACTAAGGACCATAAATACAGGAAGTTGAATCTGATTTGATTATATTATAGATCTCTGCTTGAAAAGATCATCTGTCTCCCAGACAGATGGACTAACCATGGCATATTGGAAGGAACGGGGGATATGGAGGCTTGATCAGAAAAGTAGCACTGCTGTTACCTATTTTGACGAGGAACAAAGTAAATGAGGATGAAACACCTGTGCAGTTTATCTGCTTAGCATCTGCCAAGATTATGTGCCACTCTCTACCTCTGTCATACTGTATGTCAATTTCGTTAATTTCAGTGAGCTGGAAATTTTAGACACTACAAGGATCAAAATTTCAGTTGCCCATTGTGCATAATAAATTAATTGCTCAAACATTACTTAGGTATTATTTTTTGTTCTCAACTTTCTTCCTGAAAGTGGGAAATTTTGTTAAAATGACCAGCAATTTGGTTTTTTTGTTATTGTGTCTCATAATTGGGGCAGACGTTTAGGAGAGTATCTGTAGTTTTATTGCTCAGCCACTTTAAGAAGCTTCCTGTTGGGCTGGGTAAGTAGCTCAGTGGTAGAGCACTTTTCTAACATGCTTGAGACCCTGGGATTAATTCCCAGTACAGAGGGCATGAATGGGAGAAACCCATAGAAGCTCCTGATCAGTTCCTTTAGCTTCTGGTGTTTGTAGGTGAAGGGAACAAGGCTGCAGCCATTTCTTCCCTGATTCTGCTCCCCCCACACACCATTTTACAATCTAGATTGTTAACCTCTTTGTCAGTCATTGATTCCATTAGCTAGTGGGCTTCCTCTACATAAGGGCAGTTCCCCTGCCATTAGCGTGCGCTCTCTCCCTCTCTCTCCCTCTCCCTCTCTTCCCCTCTCTTCTTCCCTCCCTCTCCCTTCCCTGTCTCTCCCTCTTCCTCTTCCTCTCTCTCCCTCTCTCCCTCTCTCCCTCCCTCCCTTCCTCCCTTCCTTAAGGGCTGACACTCTTGTTTATTAAAAACTCTTGTTTTGGTTCTCTCCTCCGGAGTGGGTTTTCTGTGTACTTTCAGTAGGGATGGGACAGTGATCCCCTTTACCTTTTGAACATAGCCCTTGCTGCTTATTTTAAAAGGACATATTTTTCTTTTCCTGTTCTCCCTCTCCCCCTACCTAACCTGGGTGCAGGGAACAAGATACCTTGAGTTATCTGTTCTTCACATGAAGGAGATATCAGCAGAAGAACTAGGAAGTGACTATCCCCCAAATTACAAGTGAATTTCAACACACCATCAGGGTGCACCTGGAATGTAGCCTTTGAATAGCTTCTTTTAAAGCCCTCTGTTTTCCCTGATGGGCAGAGTCACAGCCTCTGGGACAGGAGTCCCCTGTGTTTCTCCTTTGCTGGCAAAGCAATAAACATTTTTTCCTTTTTTCTCATTAAATTGGCATGAATTGGCATCAGGACAAGGACTAAGGTAATCAAGGAGCTTAATTTTGGTGCTTGATTGTGCTTTTGCTGTCAATTTGGTCCCTAAGTGTGTAAACTTTGCTGGGATTGAGAAGGTACAGAATTTGTCCTGGATGGAATTTATTCATAGTTTCCCTATGTTCCATTTTTCTTCTACTCAGGCAATTGTATTAGTAAGGGAAAGGACTCTGATAGATTAAGGAGACATTTCCTTTGTAGAGCGGAAAACAAAGGCAAGGAACTTACACATTATTTTTAAAATTTTTAAAATATTTCTTAGACATATTAATCTAAATTTATTAATACTCTCTTTTCCTGAAAGGCAGGAAGCTCAGCGCTCCATGGAGGACCAGAGTGATAGCAGGTTGTTCCAAAGGGAGATTTTTCTTGAAATTTTCCACAGATACTACAAGATTTTCTGAGTAGATCACCTATGAAACACTGCGCAAATGAAACAAACTTCTTATTGTTCTCATCTTTCAGGAGTGAGGATAGACTATCACTGCTGGAGGTCTAATTTTTTTTTTTTTTTTGAGACAGGAAAGTACACTTTTCTTTGATATCTAGAACCCATTTTTTTTTAAAATTTATTTTTATTGTAAACAAATGGGATACATGTTGTTTCTATTTGTACATAGAGTAACAGCATACTATTTGCATAACCATACATTTACATAGGTTAATGATGTTTGATTCATTCTGTTATTTTTTTCCTTCCCCCCACCCCTCCCACCCCACTTTTCCCTCTATACAGTCCCTCCTTCCTCCATTCTTGCCCCCCTCCCATCCCCCGTTATGTGTCATCATCCGCTTATGAGATCTTTTGGATTTTTGAGATTGGCTTATCTCACTTAGCATGATATTCTCCAATTTCATCCATTTGCCTGCAAATGCCATAATTTTATCATTCTTTATGGTGGAGTAATATTCCATTGCATATATATACCCACAGTTTCTTTATCCATTCATCAATTAAAGGACATCTAGGTTGGTTCCACAATCTGGCTATTGTGAATTGAGCAGCTATGAACATTGATGTGGCTGTATCTCTGTAGTATGCTGATTTTAAGTCCTCTGGGTATAGGCGGAGGAGTGGGATAGCTGGGTCAAATGGAGGGTCCATTCCAAGTTTTCTAAGGAATATCCACACTGCTTTCCAGAGTGGCTGCACTAATTTGCAACCCCACCAGCAATGTATGAGTGTACCTTCCCCCCCCCCCCATGCTCTCCAACACCTATTGTTGCTTGTATTCTTGATAATCGCCATTCTAATTGGGGTGAGATGGAATCTTAAGGTAGTTTTGATTTACATTTCTCTTATTATTAAAGATGGTGAACATTTTTCATATGTTTGTTGGTTGATTGTAGATCTTCTTCTGTGAAGTGTCTGTTCATATCCTGGGCCCATTTGTTGATTGGGTAGAACCCACTTTTGAATACATGTAACCACCTTTACCAAATTTAATTCTTAATTTCAAAGAACCTCAGGCACATTTTTCATTTGTCTTTAATTAGTACTTGATAGTACCATGCTTTTCTGATATATCAAAACACTTTTCTTCCAGTTTCCTTTGTATAGAAATACTTAAGACCAAAAAGGTGAATTTAATTTACAATCCATTTGTTTATCGACCGGATGATTGTGCTCAACTCACTAATTTTTTGCTTTAGTTTCTTCATAAATAAAATTAGGATGCTCTTTTTTTTTTTTTTTAGTGATTAGGAGGAATAAATGTGAAAATACCCTGTATTTTAAACCACAAAATGCTATATTTCATTTGTGGCTGCCTGTCATACTTTCTTAAGACAAAATATGTTTCTGGAATATCTTCCTTGTTCTTGTGTAAGGCCCCCAAAAAGGAAACCCCAACTCTGTCCCATGGATCAACGGCAACCCCAATCAACTGCAGGAGGCGTCACTTGATGCAAACCGCAAGAGGTGTTTATTCCAGCGCGCTGGGACCCGACTCGTGACTCACGCAGGAGTCGAGGAGTCGAGTCCCTCGCAGAAAATCTTGTAGGTTTATAAAGGCAGAGACCACACATCGGGAGGGGTCGCACATGAAAGGGAAAAGGGGAACAAAGCTGCCGGGAAATTTCAAAGGGGGTCTGGGTTTGCTGATAACATACAACATGTTTCACAATGTTTTACAACAGGGTGTAGATTCTGGTGTCTTAACTGCCTGAATACTATCTTGCTCCAATTACTCTTTTATTCTCTGTTTGGGGCTGTTTCCTGGAACAGCTTTAAGGGCTTTGTTCCCGTCACTGGTAGGGAGACCTTAGGGAGTTGAAATTAAATAGACAGCTTAAAAAAATGTCCATTCTTTCATTTCCCCATTTTCTTTTTTGGTAAGTTCTAATCATGGAACTTCTGTCTCTATATACTCTTCTCCAAAGCTATTTCCTTGGTGGAGGGACTGGTATTGTTGCCTGAGCATTAGTACCTGTACAGCACTTACTCTCTCCCTGATGAAGGTGACTCCGTGAAGGAGATGTTCAGTGGGTTACACCACCCTTGGTTATTACATTTGGCAGCCGTAAGATTTTGCTATATGGTGATTAAATCCCAGGAGGAGGTGGGGCACCAATAAGTGTTGCCAGAGTCTCATACTCCCATGCAGAGCAATAATAATGGTCTATACCTCCACACGTCCTTGCTATATTCTGTGACCTCCTATCCCAGGGCAGACATAGAAAGGGGTCTGTTTTAGATTGTCACGGGAGCGTGGGTAGTTACATCCTGGGTTGTACCCTTCAACTAGGCGGTATTCTGTTCCCCCGAAAGGCCTGCGTGATGTTGGCCAACGTCTACGGGCCTCCTCAGAAGTCAGGGTAGGGATATCCCAATTATCTAACCCAGCTACTAAGGCGCAGATGTCTGGGGTTAGGGACGGCCACCAAGCCCAAAGGGGTTTCTCCCTGGTGGTGCTCCATATTATATCTCCAGTCTGGGAGAGGACCTGCCATGTTAGTTGTTGGGGGGCATGAGGGTTGGGACTACTTATCGGCGGGAGGTGTGTCAACAGGAGCAGGAACACGGTGGATGTGGAGCTTGAGGGGGTTGTCCAGTTTTTCCACTTTCCACGTTGGGTCTGGTGGTGGTGCAGGCTTGACATGCAAAGCGTGAATCCAGGTAGCGATGCCATCGACTTTTCAGGCAGGCAAGGGCCCAGGGGGCACCAATTAGCAGCCCCTTGTTTGCAGTCTTTGATAAACAGTCCTTGATAAAGGCAGGTAAATTTGGTAATCAATGGCCTCCGGAGATCCTTGACCTTCCATTCTTCCAGGGGCAGTCTCCAACTTCCAGAGGCAGATGACTTTATGGCCTCTACTCCCTCGATTTGACCCGATCCCCTATTTCTACACTACCTATCTGTCTACCAATTCTGGCTTCATTCCCCCCGTTAGCTTTAGGAACTCCTAACTGCTTGTTAAAGAAATGAAAAGGGGCGTCGGTCATTCTGGCTACTTCGAAGCTGAATGGGGGCAGCGAGGGGCAAGCAGTTTGGAGTTTCTGTTTTTTTTTTTTGTTTGTTTGTTTTTTTAAATCGGGTCAATCGAGGGGAGCCAGGAAGAAGCCTGGTTGGGGAAGAGCAGGTTGTAAAGTCATCTGGGGGTGGCTGCTTCTATGATAGAAGAACAAAAAGACATGAGTACTGAAATGAGATTAGTACAAAGTAAATGTTGCAGCGTCTGAAACATGCCACTGAGTATCATGAAAATGACAAGTTAATCTCTCACCAGGAGGTGGAAGAACTGAGAAATTGTTCCCATAACTAGGCCTAGCAAAGGCTGGAGAGGACAAGGCCTTTATTTGGGGACTTTAACATTGTCCAGGTTATCAGGAATGTAAACACAACATTTAGCTCTTAATGTCATAGATGTCCCCAGAAAATATAGTTAAGCTACTTAATGTCATCTGATTTTGTAAAATATCCCTTTATTGGTATTACCTGTGTTTAGTAGAGATCTCTATACTTCTGCTACTTAGGAATAGATAATCATACTAGCAAACATAGATTAAGTCTACCTGTGTAGCTTAGGAAGGTCTGCAGGCCTTAAACTGACTAAAAACTTCTGACTCTGGCAGTTTCTCTTGATAGTTATCAGGCACATTTGCTGAAGAATCTTTCTTTAATTTGTAGCTTCCAGTTTTTATTCTAGTGGGCTAACACAAGTATACATCTTAAGTTACATTTAACTATTATTTTCTTTAAATGCCCAAGAATGGCTATACTTTGGTTTTAACTGTTTTGCTGGGTGTCTAAGATCAAGCTGGTCAAATTGACCTGGTTCCTGTCTTGTTAAAGACTCAGCTGAGTTCCCACAGGGGTCACTTATAGAGAACTTAAGAGCGGCTTCATAGTTCCACCAGTGACTTTGGTTAGGCAGGGTCTCTTGATGAGGTGACTTCCTTTGGAAGCATCAAGGGATGTTTCCCTTTTTCCATGACCCTCCTCTGCAGCAGATGCACTGAGTGATTTTTCATCCTCTAGTCTCAACAATCTCCTTGATCAGGAGGTTGTGTGACCCAGAGTTGCAACGCTCCTTAGAGAAGTCCTCGTATTCCCTGGGTTCAGGCTGACTTTGAGGGCAAGACCCAAATATGGACTTTTCTTGACCTCTGTATTTAACTCCAATCTCTAAGTTTGATCTTAATCATCCAGCAAGCAAGTCTCACCAGTCATAAAGTAAGAGTACTGGGCTTTAACTTCAATGTCTATAACTTTACAGTTATTTACCCTTTTATCTAACTGGAGTCTGTATTAGTACTGGAAGTTACCACTATCTATTCTATAGGTGATGGCTTATTATCACAAGTTACCTAGGTTGTGTGTTCTTGAAGCAGATACTTCTGCAAAACATTAACAGGTAATAGTTTTACAAAATGAAATTAGCAAGAGTAAAAATATATTCAACTTGTATAATAGCTATCTTGAATTTTGATTGAGGACCACATTCTATCCCCTATTTGAGATCACAGTACTTTTACAACAAGAACCAATTTTTTGACTATAACTTTATTTTTTTTATTCTTTTTTTTATTGTAAACAAATGGGATACATGTTGTTTCTCTGTTTGTACATGGCGTGAAGGCATACCATTTGTGTAATCATAAATTTACATAGGGTAATGTTGTTTGATTCATTCTGTTATTTTTCCCTTCCCCCCACCCCTCCCACCCCTCTTTCCCTCTGTACAGTCCTTCCTTCCTCCATTCTTGCCCCCCTCCCTAACCCTAACTCTAACCCTAACACTAACCCTTCCCTCCCCCCATTATGTGTCCTCATCCACTTATTAGCGATATCATTCGACCTTTGGTTTTTTGAGATTGGCTTATCTCACTTAGCATGATATTCTCCAATTTCATCCATTTGCCTGCAAATGCCATAATTTTATCGTTCTTTATGGCTGAGTAATATTCCATTGTGTGTGTGTATATATATATATGCCACAATTTCTTTATCCATTCATCAATTGAAGGACATCTAGGTTGGTTCCACAATCTAGCTATTGTGAATTGAGCAGCTATGAGCATTGATGTGGCTATATCTCTGTAGTATGCTGATTTTAAGTCCTTTGGGTATAGGCGGAGGAGTGGGATAGCTGGGTCAAATGGTGGTTCCATTCCAAGTTTTCTAAGGAATCTCCACACTGCTTTCCAGAGTGGCTGCACTAATTTGCAGCCCCACCAGCAATGTATGAGTGTACCTTTCTCCCCACATCCTTGCCAACATCTGTTGTTGCTTGTATTCTTGATAATCGCCATTCTAATTGGGGTGAGATGGAATCTTAGGGTGGTTTTGATTTGCATTTCTCTTATTACTAGAGATGTTGAACATTTTTCCATATGTTTATTGATTACTTGTAGATCTTCTTCTGTGAAGTGCCTATTCATTTCCTTAGCCCATTTGTTGATTGGATTATTTGTATTCTTGTATTATTTGTATTGGTGTAGAGTTTTTTGAGTTCTTTATAGATTCTGGAGATTAGACTATAACTTTATATAAGCTGAAGTCTGACTTATTTTGGAGCTATTCTATACACAGTGAGGTGGGAGGCAGAGACTTATCTCAGGTAAGGCGTGGCTCTTTACAGATCTTAAGTTGATCTTTGCTTCTTCCTTAAATACCATTAAGTAGTTTACATATACTGTTTCCTGAGTCTACATAAACTTTATAATTAACACAGTTTAACATAGTATCTAAAACATGAATCAAAGAAAGGCTGAGAGAGCTTTTAACTTTCCTTTTGTGTGATTAAGTGGCAAAATGTTTTCATGTTTCTTTCATGTTTCACAATATTAACCTTTAAACAAATCAGACTCTAATGTTTAGAAATACATTTACATTTGAAATTCTTTATCTCAGTGTAAAAAGTGACAAATTTTACACATACCCCATTGATAACAGGTCCTATACTAGAACATTAAATGATAGAAATAAATCCCCAATACAATTTACTCTTTATAAGTTTAAGATTACCATTACAGACAAGTTTAATCTGGAGAATAGCAGAGCTTAATAAATTCCCTGCTTTAAAAACTTGTGTACCTGAAAAATATGAACACATTTAATATACAACTAGTGACCATTTCACAATTACCTTGACACTTTTTTTCTTACCACATTTAGTTTTTAAAGAAAAATGTAGACTCTGTAATATAGTATAATACTCTATAACAGTTGTTTAACCATAATTGTATACACCCCAATTTTTAAGACTAATTGTTCTAAAGAAATAAATCTTAATAGACACAAAGTTAAGAGTAAATTAGTGTTTCAAATCCTTGTCATTTTACCATGTCATTCTACCATATAGATTAAACTGGTTTATATCAGAACATTAGTATTTCACCTTAGGAAAAATCTTCAATAGTTTTAGCTGTCTCACATACATATAACCACCTTAGTTACACACAAACTTGTTGAAACTTGCCCTTTACTTACACTGACTTTCTTAGCACTTACTGAGACCCTCATGTATTTCATCACACAAGCACTTTCTTACCCAGAAACATTTCCTTTTTCCTTTTACTAAATATATTTCCATACCCAGAACCTTTTATTTTCTCTTTCCTATTTGTTGACCCCTTTTTGTTCACATTCTGAAACAACTCTTGTGAAATTTCTGAATTTAGATAAATTACTCTATTTTAATAAGATTAAATATTCTGTTGTTTATAGTACTCTAATTGAAACACAGTTGAAACTTTTGGGACCCTTTGTATATAGAATTGCACTTGTTAGGACATAACTCTTAGTAACCTTGTTTTTAGTTTAGTGATGACACAAAGCAAGTTTAAACCCTTTTATTTACCAACCTATGAAAACACCAATAATGTTTAAGTATGATACCCCATGGAATTTAAGGAGTTAAAAGTACTCGATGTTATTTAACAATTAGCATTTTAACTTTGTAAATTAATCAGATGTCTCTACAAACACATTTGAGTAATCCCATACATGTTAACTCTAATTCACTTATTCTGTAAAAACCAAGATCAGACAAGTGTCCTGAACAGTATTTGCTGTCTCTTTCCTGTTGAAGAAAAGTCCTAGAAACAATTGATATTAGACACTTTATTAACATCAATATTTTATTAGCTTGACCACCTAGAGACTTGTGAGTTATTTTCAAAGACATTTTACTTTTATTAGTTTACCCAATTTGAACCTTTTTAAATCACGTGAATTAAAAGTATCTGGATCCATTTTTAAATTTTAATTTTAGGAGCGCTCAGTTTTGATACAGACAAAACATGACATTAGGCAGCACGACATACAAATAACACAAAATCGAGGCCTTGTAACTTTATAGGTGAATCTCCATTGCAATGTAACAGATGTTCAAAAACTCTAGTTGAATAAAAAATAGAACTGATCAAAAAATCATGAGCTCAAAAAAACATATAATTAAAAAAAACAAGAGTCCTAGAAAAATGATACGGCCGTTAATTACTTTAGTAAAGTACCATAAAATTTACTTTCCTGGAGTTTTAAAGACTCTTTTTACCTTTTCTTTCCCTGGGTTTGAGACCGGTCTCCTACTGAGCCTTTAGGCTTCTTTTATTTATATTTCAATGTAAGCCTTGACTGAGATCTGGAAGGATCTAACAGGTTTTAACAGAAACCTTGTGCCTAGGGCATTTTAGCCATCTCATCAGGACTGGTTGGATGTTAAAGAAAATTATGAGACCTTATTTTCCATTACTTTTGAGAATGAAGCTACTTTGCTAAATTACCCTTCAGGGCTGTTGGGAGGGGGAGTCCGGAGAAGGAACCTTTGGGGTCCACCCGAGAGTAGCCCGGGCCGAGAACCCCGCAGTTGTTCCAACCCTTCCTCCACTTTGTCTACCACAAACACACAACAGAACAAACGGGTGCGATCTTAACCCGATCAGCACCCTTACCGATGGAGACTACCAGGCGTCCCTGGCTCTCCTCCACTCTTGGGGCGTCCCCCAGGGCTGCAACCTGTGGCCCTCCAGGCACGTCTACCGACCACTGTTTGGCCACTCTCACGAGTCACCGAACGGTTGCCAAACTGAAACCAAAAGCGCGCTCACAGAACCAGACCAACTAACAAAACACAAGACAAAGACAGACAACTTCGGGGTACCCCTTCTTACCTCCAAGGTCAACTCCGCTGATGGGGGGGGGCGTCTTATCCCAGACGAGCCCCCAAATGTAAGGCCCCCCAAAAGGAAACCCCAACTCTGTCCCATGGATCAACGGCAACCCCAATCAACTGCAGGAGGCGTCACTTGATGCAAACCGCAAGAGGTGTTTATTCCAGCGCGCTGGGACCCGACTCGTGACTCACGCAGGAGTCGAGGAGTCGAGTCCCTCGCAGAAAATCTTGTAGGTTTATAAAGGCAGAGACCACACATCGGGAGGGGTCGCACATGAAAGGGAAAAGGGGAACAAAGCTGCCGGGAAATTTCAAAGGGGGTCTGGGTTTGCTGATAACATACAACATGTTTCACAATGTTTTACAACAGGGTGTAGATTCTGGTGTCTTAACTGCCTGAATACTATCTTGCTCCAATTACTCTTTTATTCTCTGTTTGGGGCTGTTTCCTGGAACAGCTTTAAGGGCTTTGTTCCCGTCACTGGTAGGGAGACCTTAGGGAGTTGAAATAAAATAGACAGCTTAAAAAAATGTCCATTCTTTCACTTGGTATTTCAGATCTATGGAATTAACAAAAGCAAGCATCATCCCTGCTCTCAAAACAATGAGTGTGTAATTCATCTGCTACTTATATCACTTACATAAAAATAAGACAATTCATAAAATTTTACCCTTCCTTAAAAGGGAAAACAAATACAGTTGAAAGTTTCTAGTGAATGTCTTAGTAATCTAGGCATGTTTATAATGGGTAGTGGGAGCTAGTAAAGATTGAGTCATATGAATTATAGTTTCAGAAAGTGTTAGGGTGTGAATAAAAGAATGACAAAGGAAATGACTGCTTCACTTCTTGTATGAAGTTAACTGGGAGTTGGGTATGTGCATAATACTTGGATAATATGAAGAATATCATGAAGTCATTTCTTAGTGCAGAAAATTTCTCGGTTTGTTTTAAATGGGATGATTAGTTTATGTATACTCATTCTGTGTATTTGACCTGAGTTAATATTCTTTTAATAGAAGTATAATTTAATTCTTATTTAGAACTTTTAAACTTTAGAGCTGAATTAGTTTAGCAAATTGTTCCCCCACTAAATTTTTTTTTTTTTTCCCATTATTGTTGTCAGGTTAAGTGCTTGATTCTTGACTAAAGTTTGAGAATATGATAATTTAGTGAAGGAGTAAACAGAATTCCTGCTTAAGAGTGTGTATCTGTGCGTGTGTCTGTATGCCCAAGTGCATTTGTGATAGGGGTAGAAGGGGATGGGATGCTTTTATTTGCTCATACAAGAGATAAGGGGATCCAAAGACTGTTTTACTATATCGCTTCTAAATCTAGATCACCTCTCTGGAATAGGTTTTAAAGAGAATATTTCATTTCTAAGGAGGAGAGAAACTTTTTAAAGTGAACTTTATAAAACAATCTTAACTATATCTCATGTAAAATGTAGTCATTTACGTCTTCCTTGATGGATAGAAAGCTGAGGAGATCGTAATCTGGTATGTTAATGACTAAGAAAACATTTTTTTCAAATACTATTTTAGTACTTTAAATTTGTTTTTGTTGGACCAGAATTTTAGGGGACATTGAAATTAGTGATGTTTAATTTTCTGTTTTCCTTTAACATGTTGGTTATTAGAGTATGAAAATATTTCCACTTTCTGGGTGATTTCCAAAGGAAGGTCAGGCAAAGGTGTTAATCTGTAGGAAGGCAATAGCAGTCTGTACCCATGTTAATGAAAAGCCCCACAATTACTTGTAGGGAGAATTTGGGAATAGGCTGTGTCTCCCCTAAAGAGATAATAATAATGGGAAAGCAAAAAGAATAATAAAAAGTATAATAGGCAGATTTTTTTGTTTGCTTTTGGTGAAGTGTGGTGGCAAATACTAGATTTTCTTTGGTGCATGTTACATAAACTATGTACCAGGAATGCCTATGGTGTAATAAATCAGTTTTCAGTGTGGTGCACACGGCCTTTCTGTCTTATCTCTTGCTATGATTCCCTTTGAGGAATCCTTTGAATGCTTTCCAGACACAGAAGTTCAGGATGTCCTTATGTATTTTTGTCTCTTGTGTCTTTTTTTCCATAATGGAGCCTTCTGCCATAAATGCTGAATACTTTTATCCATAATAAAACAAACAAACAAAAAACTTACACCTCTTCTCTACTTGAAGTAACCAAACATTTGTCCACTCCACAAATTAGCAAACTAGTTGTTAACTTGTTATTTTTTGTTTTTTTTAGGCTCCTTTCCAATTTTGATTCTGATTTTTTTCTTTTCTCTAAAACTAAGCTCTGCCTGTAAGACCAGCATTTGTCAAAAGTTATCCAGTGTACTTAAGGTATTTGTAGAAGAATATTTTCATGTAATATAATGTGAAAATTTGCTGAAAATGGAGAAGATGTTTATCAGTGATCCACAGAACTCTTTGCTTGTTTGTATTTTCTTAATATTCTATTATAAATGGAGATTTGCCAAGAACATTTTAGAATAATCAAAGCTATGAGAAATAGCTAATATGCCATAAAAAAGAG
Source organism: Sciurus vulgaris (assembly GCF_902686455.1). Classification (NCBI taxonomy): domain Eukaryota; kingdom Metazoa; phylum Chordata; class Mammalia; order Rodentia; family Sciuridae; genus Sciurus; species Sciurus vulgaris. Next base: position 82,225,537 of record NC_136470.1, on the reverse strand, counting down.
TGAAATAAAATGGGAACAAGATAAAACTTTAAAGATTTTAACCTCCCTTCGAAATCCATTTTGCGTGTTAATCAAGATTTCCTGGTACATTGTATCCAAGTCACCATCATCCTCACTTCTTATACCAACTCTCGATTCATAAGTAGCCATAATTGCTCCAATGCTTATGCCTTCCAATAATTTACTTCAAGTCTCTAGTATAACATCTATCACATATATTATACTATTTTACCTTTCTGTCATCTTCACCTCTGGTGATTTGCAAAGAGTTATTCATCCTGGAATAGAGTTCAGCACATGCTTATTAAGTGAGTAGTTATTAAGTGCATAGTATACTATTTGTCTATTTTTAGAGAATCTACAACTGATTGAGAATTATCTTCCTCTTCAAGGAAAATGGATGGGGGATGTATATATGAATGTATTTATGGCAGCCAGCCCCCCTTCTCATTTTTGATACTTAACGTAAACAAATTTCCTGTATAGTTCCACGTATGTATTGGATTAAAAAAAAATCACTACACTTTTAATGAAAATGGGAGAGAGTTCTAGTTTTATGTAATTTATTATTAATTATTTTATTTAAATGCTGTTTGACAAAATTTACAAGTTTGTGATGCTGTCATAATGGCAGAGCTTTATTTTGTTCATAACCTTTTTAATTTTTTGTCTGTGGAGCTCATTGTTCTTTGACTTTATTGACAGTTTTTCTTTGCCTTTTTTTTTTTTTTTTTGATTTATGAGCATTTCCTGAAGTCACTGTACCATTGCTAATTGTGTAAGAGGTGCAGAGACCCCTACCACAAAGTCCCATCCCTGGAAGAATTTGCATCTGAATGGGGAAGCACCTGTGTACTCCAGTTGAAGGACAAAAGAAGTTTCTAACTGTTGTGTTTTCCGAAGCAAGGAGGCAGAATTGCATCATGTTTTAGTATTCAAAAGAAACTCAGCTATAACACCCTAATTTTGGAAAAATGTCTGGGACACAGAGAAGAGGTTCCAGGACCCTTGAGCCTGAACGGGAACAAGGAGAACATTGTGAGATTCTGTGTTGAGGAAACTCATTTCAGCAGCATGTTGGGGGAGTACAATAATGGGGTTGGCTTGTAGCAAGAGCGCCCTGAGTTCTGGGTGAGTGAAAATGAACATGGGAGGGAAAAAGTTTGAGATATGGGAGAAAGAAAGCCCCAGTTCCAGTTAAATGTACTTGCAGGGAAAGGTGGTGAGGTAAGTTTATGCTGTTTATCTCTAGGAACTATTTATACTTTTACTTCCAAGTACAGTAAATGAGGGAAGGACCAAAGTTCCCTCCTGGTTTAAACCTGGCCTGGCTGTGATGAGTTTTTTGTAATCTCATTCTGGTTACTGATTTACAAAGTTGACTGGATGGTCGACTGTTTTCCAGCTTGTGTTAGAGTAGTAGTGCAAGGAATACATAGGGAGATCTTGAAGAAAAGGAGAAGAAACGGTAGATTGGGCAAATAATAGTTTGGTGTAAAGGAGATTATTGGAAGTTCTTAGTAAACTCTGAAGTGCTGCATAAGTCACTGTTTTTGATGACACAGCTGTCTGAATGTATGGGGATGTGTATTTCGTAACAGTTATTGAAGATCTTCTAGATTCTCTTCTAGAACAAGCCCTGTTCATATCTTGTGGGTTCACCTGCTTCAGTAAGAAGATTCAGGGTCAAATCACAATAACTGAATATCTTCAGTTCTGCTGTTCAGATATTAGAAAGTCATTAAGAAGAGTAGTGGTAAGATAATCAGTTATTCTTGTACCTGCTATCATATGCCAAACCATGATTTCATGTTTGTGGTTTACGATGTATGGTGTTCATAAACTGAAAGAAATGCATTTTAAAAATCACATTTAATTACAGAATTTAAAGTGGGATATATCAGACATTACAAAAAGCACAGGAAATACGGAAACCCAGGAACCTGAGCTGTGATGGCAGGGGCAGGTTGGGGGTGGGATATAGCTCAGTGCTAAAGTACCTAGCATGCATGAGGCCCTGGGTTGATCCCTAGCATTTCACAGAAAAAGAAAGAACACAACAATAACAACAAAAAACATCCCCCAAAACCTACCATTTAAATTAAATTAAATAGATGTTAGTTTTTTGGGTTTGTTTACTTTGTTTTTAAAGCAGAGGAACAGCATATATAGCTAAGGCACTAGTGCCTCTTCTCTTTCTAGCAGTAACCACACTATTTTGAATTCAGTTTGTGCCACTGTCATATAAGTATTTTTTTTTTTTTTTACTACAGGTGTAGCTATCCCTGAAATAAATATATGTATATTTAATGTATTAAAATACATATAAACTATATATTTATAATTCATAAAAGTTATAATTTTTATTGTAGCATGACATTAAAAACATGTCACATATACTTTGGCATAACTTGTTGACCTAATAACATAAGTGAAGTAGCTTCTAAACTTTTTTGACTATAATCTACAGAATGATATGTTTTACATTGTGACCTAGTACATATCATTTACGTTTGTATATATTTATATGGATAGCATGTATATAAAACTGAAAAATAGTTTCTCCAAACCATAGTCTCCTGTGTATGTGATATAGTCTGTCATTTTCTAGTCTACTTATTTTTAAAACACTTGTCTCAGACTTAGTAATTTGTTTTTATGACCTAATGATAGCTTGGCATACATGATTTGGAAAACATTACTGTCAGGAGTGTACTGGGTAGGCACCTGTAATCCTGACTATTTGGGAGGCTGAGACAGGATTGCGAGTTTGAGGCCTGCTGGGGCAACTCAGTGAAGTCCTGTCTTAATAAGTGTAAAGGACTGGGAATGGAGCTCAGTGGTAGGGTGCTGGATGAGCATACAGGAGTACCTGGATTTGATTCCCAGCACAGTGGGGAAGGCAGGAAGGAAAAGAAAAAAAAAATGTTACTCTAAGATTAATTTAAGAAAATTGATCTATGAAAGCATTAGGTTTTTTAGTATAATAAATATGCTTCAAAAATAAGAATATATTAAAATACTTTTTTTTAACATATGATTTGATTATCTTCATTTGGGTTAATCTATTCCAAATATTTATTGTCTGTAAATTAAATCTGTGCTTGACTTATCCACTTAAAAATTGGATATTGATTTAAGTGTTTTTGAGAATGTTGGTTAATACAGATTTCTTCTTTCAAGTCTGTTCTGACCATGATTTACCTGGAATCAAGGAGGGCTGTCACAGTGTCAGAAAAGTAAAGGTCTCTTGGCTGGCTTAGACACTGACTCCTTGCCCTGTCACCAGTGCACTATATATGTGATAAAACCCTTCTTCCTTCTGGTCCTGGTTTCCTCACCTATCAAATGAAGGTGTTCACTAGCTCATCTTGAAAGCACTCTCATTTTGTGAAATATCATATGATTTTGACCAGGGCCTCAAGTTATTAGATTTTTCTGAGAATGTAGCTGATGAAAAGAATAGAGCTTTCTATTGGAATTACTGGTTTTGTGATTACTGTTGAGCAGGTGGTAAGCAGGTGCTATTTAGTTTAATATGGTCTTGGGCTAGAATGATTCCTCCACTATAAAATTTTCAAAATAATTGTGATATCCCTTACTTTTTGTTGCAGTATTTCTCAATGAGGGACAGAACTGTTGTGATGTATATGTGAATGTACTTCAGTGCCTAGATGGCAGGGGAGTGTTCTTCATTCTGTTTTGATTAAGTGTTCTCAGTAGGCAAGTCCAAAGATTTAGAAAGAAATCCTAAACTGAGAGACCCTCCGGGATGTTATCTTGAGTCTCCTCCATTGCCATAATCTGAGGCCTCAGGGAATTTTTCCTTTTTTAAAAAAACATGTTACATGATGTTTGGAATAGAGTGAAAACTTACCACCTAAACCTCATGTCCTTGAAATAGCCCTTTGCATGATTAGCCCTTCATGTTTTTGTTTTGTTTTGTTTGTATGTTTCTTTAAAGAAACAAGTGTAAACTGGACCTTGGAGACCATCGCTTCCCAGATTTTTTCCTAATAAAACAGGCCAGCAGATGCTCTTGCCTTTATCTTCAGATGGAGGAAAAATTAGGGATAGATTCCTGGTTTCCTCTAGGGTTCTTGTTTTCTTTGGGTTTGTAGATTATATAGGGGCAGTTTTATGTGTAGAGACCTTGAAACCAAAGTCTAATTCCCATTAAAGAATGTGATTATTCTTGAAGTATACTTCTGTTTCTACCTGTAGGACTCTGAATGTTGTATTTTTCCTTAAAGACATTGGAATAGACATAAGTCTTCCAGGAGAGAATCCCTTGAACTATAGATGGCCGAGGCAAAGGCTATCTTGTGACTCCTCTGACAATACAAGAACTTAGCTCTTTTTCAATAGCAATTTACAAAGCATTATTGAATCTTCTCTTATTTTAGCAATTTACCCTCCCCTTATGGAAGTAAATTGGAATTTCTAGACCTCAGGGCTCTTATGGCTGTGATTGATATTATCACTTCAGACTAGGGGCCAGGGCTAACCATTATTTTGCGACACCTTGTTCTTGGCACTAAGCAGGCACAATTTGGATTTTTGTGAATGAAGATTTTCTACTCTATTAACATTATTTTATACCTTGTAAGTTATAAAGTCCGTCATTTCAAAATATTAGAATTTTTTTTAAGTAAACAAAATTGTTTTTATTAAAGTACTACTAATGAGCCTTCCTGTCTGCTCTTCCTCCCTCATGCTCTGCAGTGTGCCGGGATTTTGCTGTCTTGGAGGACCACACCCTGGCTCACAGCCTGCAGGAACAAGAAAGTGAGTAATGACCCTCATTCATGTGCCTTCAGTTTACCTTTTTATGTGGTAGCTTGAAGCTGATTAGGGTGTGGTAGGGATAGAACACAGTCACTAGGCTACACCATACATTCATTCTGAAGGAGTTTGTCTTGGCAAATGTCACCTGGGTAAATATTAAATTTCTGAGTGTTTTGAAGTGAGACTGCTATCAGGGATTAGAAGATTACTGAGTGGATAGTAGAACAAGAAGGGAGACCCAAGTGGGAGACAGTGGTTGTAAACATATCTGAGGTGTGTCAGAGGGTGGCATAAGAATCTATTCTTGCCCCTTAGAATAGGGCCCTGAACATTTTTCCAGGCAATAGTGGTATCTAGATTAGGTCATAGTGTGTATTTTTATGAATATTTATGTAATGTTCTGAAGGAAAATATATCTAAGTTATGCATATATTTGTGGGTTTATGATTTATGGATTATTAATTCTTGTGTCTATATAGAAAGAATTTTTAAATGCAGCTAAAAATAGAGTGTTAACATATAGTAACAGAAAGAACACTGGCCCTGCCTTAGAGTATTTGGGTAGGATTCCTGGCACTGCCACTTTGCCATGTGACCAAAAGCAAATTAAGTCTTTTTGATCCTCTTCTCATTCAATGGAAAACTGGGAATAACAATTCCTCCGCTGCCTGTCATACAGTGTTGTTGAGAACAAAATGAATTGGTGGATATGAAGCTATTTCTAATGATAAAGCTCTTTTTAAATTTAGTATAAGAGTTATTACTAACAAGGGAAAGCATTATAATTCTTTTCTCCAATTGTCTGTCTTAAGTTGAGCATCATTTGGCATCGAACATTCAGCGGAACCGTTTGGTCCAGCATGATCTCCAGGTTGCTAAACAGCTCCAAGAGGAAGATCTGAAAGCCCAGGCTCAGCTCCAAAAGCGCTACAAAGACCTGTGAGGACTTGGGGAGTGGGAGAGAGTGGTCAGGACTGTCTATGCAGCAACTTGGGCAGCAGAGAAGACCCTTCTTGTCCCTCTGATTCCTTTTACTGTTAGATTACAAATCCTACAGTAACTTTCCAATAGCTTTCTTGACAACTGTTCTTTGTTATTAGAACACTTGGCTAGGAACATGTAGAACATGGTGAACTCTTAACACTTAAGCTATTAAGACTTTGGGCCAGTTAGTCGACCTTGTTGAGATGTATATACTAATTTTGTCCTTTCTTTCATTTTTTGGTAAGCATAATGTTTTTAATGTTTGCTGTTGAAACTGGAAAAAAAAAATCCAGATAATTAAATATTTAAAAACTTCATTTCAAAGTCATGTTATCACCTCTAGATAACCACAGTATAATTGACATTTCAGTGAGCTTGCTCTCAAATTTTTTCTGTATGTCCGTGTTTGATTATTTGTGGATATTAATATCATACTCTATATAGCATTTGCAGAATCTTGGGAAAACAAGCCTGTCTTCCTGTAAAGTGGCCCTGGTAGGGTATGTGATATGGTAGTGGAGAAGAAGCATGGAGCTTTCCATTGGTGGTTATATGGATCACATTCCATTTCTGCCACATGTTTTCTTTGTGATCTTGGGGAAATGGTGTTATTTCTCTGAACCTCGGTCTTTTCATCTTTAAAATGTGACAGTGTTAACCTCTTAATGTCATTATCATGAGGATTAAGTGAGGTAAAAGTATGCAGTGACTCATAATATTCAGTAAATTGTGTTTATTATTTTGTAGGAAAAATTTTTCTTTATATTTTGTATTTTTATTATTTTCACCTTTGTTTTTTAGTGAACAACAAGACTGTGAAATTGCTCAGGAAATTCAGGAGAAGCTGACTATTGAGGCAGAGAGACGGCGCATTCAGGAGAAGAAGGATGAGGTATAACTTGGTTAATACCCTTCCACTTGATGGAGGAAGGAGTGCTCAGATCAGAGGCAAAAGGCTTTTTTGTTCTTAATTTTTAGTACTGGAGATTGAATCCAGGGGTGCCCTACTACTGAGCTACTGCACTCTAACTCTTTATTTTTTTATTTTTATACGGGGTCTAAGTTGCTGACATTGGTCTTGACATTGCGATCCTTTTGCCTCTGCCTCCCTAGATGCTAGGATTACTGGCTTCCATGACTACTTGGGGAGTCTCAGTGTAGATTTGCTGGACAGGCTTTGGAACTTTGCTTACTTGGGGTATAGTATTCTAAACATTTTTCTCTGTGGCTGTTTATTGCCTCTTGATCAGTTGGATAAGTGTCATAGTTTTTAGAGATGATAATGGATAAGGTGTGAATTAGTTTCCTAGGACTACTGAAACAAAGTACCACAAAGTTAGTAACTTAACACAACAGAAATTTATTTCCTCATAGTTTTGGTTAGAAATCTAAACTTGAAGTGTTGGCAGGGTTATGTTTTCTCTTCCCAGCTCCTGTTGACTCCTGTCTTTGACTTGTAGCTGCATCACTTCAGCCTCTGCCTTCATTGTCATATGGCATGCTATCGTCTCTTCTTATAAGGACACTAATCATTGGATTAAGGACCAACCTAAATCTAATATGAACTCAGGTTAACTAATTTATGTCCACAAACACCCTGTTTCTAATTATGGTTGTAGTCTGAGGTTCTGAGTAGAGAGAAAGTATTGGGAGTATTATTCAGCTCACTAAAGGTTTCTGTGCCTGGGTTATTCTTGGAGGTTTAGAGAAAACAGACTTTGAGTGGAGCCTGAAATAGAGTCAGGGATTATTAGTTTTTGCGAGTGGTCAGGAGCTGGTAGTTATTCTCATTCCCTTTCTTTTCTTGATGTTTTAACTTTCCTTTGATTTGTTGACTTAATCCGTTTGATTCTGCTTGATTTTTAAAGCTAAAAATGACTGAAATTAGCAGTAGTGCTTGGTTTGTGAAAAGACTTGAATTTTTAGTTAACTCTTATTTGCTTTGGTGTTATATGTTTGCAGTACTACATACAGACAGTTCTCAAGATACATTTAATATGAGAAACATCATTTTATTTCCATTTGTTTGAAAACAATATAAAGTTTGATGTTCAGATTCTAATTGTGTATCAGTTTACATCAATTTTGTGTCTCCCTTCTTTTGTCTCTATTGTGCCCTTCTTGGCTACTGTCTTGATTTATCATTTTCAATAGGAGGATGACCGTATGATTAGTTATGTAGCTTTGAGTGTTAAATAAACTTTGAGTGTTAAAGGGGGCGCTGTTAATAATTACATTCCTGGGACTGTGGGCAAACTGGAACATTTGATTACCCTATTAAATAGATGTGATAAGGGTCATCAATAAACTAGCCTGTTTATACTGCTATTTACACTGAGCCATTTTTGTTCCTCTAAGCCTTCTTATTCAAGGTCAGATTAGTATGAGACACCTGGTTTGAGTTTATTTCATTATTTGTTCTAGAAACAAATCATGATTATGTGATAATAAAACTAAAAGTAAGAGTTAGGGCTTATTTTGGGTCCTTGCTGTCAACACAGGCGGCTCTCTTTTCCTACAGGATGTTTTTTTCTCTATAATAAAGACTGCTTTAGGAATGAAACTGGGGACTGAAAGAAGTGATTATATTTTGTAGACAGTAAAGCTTCTATTTATAAAATAACAGAGGAGTTAATTGACTTCTAATAAATACTGCTGGTGTCTGAATTTTTCCCTCTCCATTCATGAAAACAAGATAAAAAGAGAAACTAAAACACTTTATTTTAGGCATGTAGAATCTAAATAGTAAGCAAAATAAGTGGTCTCACAAAATACTATATAAAATAAGCAAATGTAGTGATTGACTCTATTTTTCAGATGAAGAAGTTAAATCTTAAAGAAGTATCTATTTGCAGGTATAAGATGCCAGAGAACTATTTCTATGAGTTAGGCTGACTTGGATGTGAATTTTTAAAAATTTTTTACAGACTGCATTTTGATTCATTGTACACAAATGGGGTGCATCATTTCGTTTCTATGGTTGTGCATCATGTAGATTCATACCATTTGGATGTGAATTTTAATTCTTAACTTTTAGCTCAGAAAGTATTGCCTGCTACTTATGAGCAGCCCTAGATGATATATATATATATTTATATTTTATATATATACATATTTTTTTTTTCTTTTGTTTCCTTGTAGAGTCTAGTTAGTAACTTAATCAGCAGTAGGGATGTGGAAAATTCTCTGGATTTCCACCTAAATCTTTTAGAGGTTTTTGGAGTTAATTCTCTTAGGTAGTTTATAGCCTCCTAAAATGAATAGATGTAAAGACCAAAGCCTCTTTCAGTATGGGACAGAGATTTATTTCTGAACAGCATTGTCATGAGAAGTAATGGAGTTTTACAGCTTTGTGAGGGTAAATTAGCTTTTCCAACTTTGTTATGATATAATTTGTTAACTGAGCACAGATGTAAATAAAGTAGTGTTTCCATGCAGGAAGACAGATGTAGAAAAGTGGAGGGAAAACTTTTTTTGTCTTCTTACTTTATGGACACCTTCCATTTTCTTTCTTTTTCTTTTCTTCTCCTTTTCCTCCTCCTCCTATTTTTCTCTAACTTTTTTTTTTTTTTTTTTTTTTTTTTTAGTCTTTTTTAATGTTGTGCCTTAAATACAGTAAATTTCTCTCTAGGTGCCCTGTTGAAGGGACTTGCTGCCCGTGGGTGTGCTATACTATGAGTTTGTGATTAATAAAAGTAGGTTAAGAGATACTGAGATTTCTCTTCTGTCACACCACAAGCATTTGTCAGTGTTTTTAATAAAGCCAAGGAATACATTTTTACTTGATTTGACTTAGCTGTTGTTCTTAAATAAAACTCTGGAGTGTGTGTGATTTGAACGTTATTCCAAATATACATGAATGTGCAACTATTTTTAGGAAAAAAAAACTTTTTTTTTTGGCATAAGTAAACATTAGTATGGCCAAGCATGTCATGAAGCATTGTGGCACTGGTTCAACAGTTTGAAACCATTTATAATATGAACTGTTCAGGGATAAATTAAGTAAGCAATTTACATTAAAAAAATGAATCTAGTGGGAGTCCTGGTACTTATTTATAATACTATTAGGTGACTAGAATTTCATGATAAAAGAATATTTATATAAGTTGGTAATATTTAGAAACTAACTCAAATAGCAACACATTTTAGTTATTAGAAAAAAGTTCTGTATTTTGAAACAAAGATAAATTTATGTTTACATGAACAAAAAGGGAGATGGGAGGGAAGCTTCTAGTTGAGAAAGTTCCTCCTCTCTCTTATCTTAGTTATGTTGATGTTGTTTACACCCATAGAGTTGACATTGTCCTGTTTTAGTTTTATAAGATAACTCTTTGGGGATTATATCTGCTTTGAGAGCTATACTGAGTTATATGTTAATGCTAATTGCTAGTTGTTTTTTTTTTCCTTTCAAGCAGTCAGTTGATAACCACATTTTTAGATCTCCTTTTGATTGTTTTAAATATATTTTCTCTTTTTGAAACCCACACAATTGTGGGATAGAGAAGAAAACTTAAGGAGAAATAACCCTGATATAAATCATATAAACCATTACAGTACTCTAAGGAACTCAACACTATGATTTGATAATCTGTTATCTACTTGGGAGAGATGTACCCAGCTCCCCTGGGCTCTACCTTGCATGTCTTATACTAATAGTTTTGCTTTTGACCCTTAATAAATAGATAAAGACTAGGGATATTTACCCTATATTCTGATTCACTATCGATCCACTGTTTGGTTCCTTGAAAGGTATCAGTAAATCTATGTTTTCATTAAAATGACTTTCTAATATCATTCTAGAGATCCTTAATTGTTCCCTTTCTTATGATTATAGTTTCAAAGTTTCAGAGTTGAGTAAGCTTGGATAACAGAAAAGGGAGAGGTGAGATATAATACTAAGTTCCCATTCCAGTTAGTGTACTTCCTGGAAAGTTTTCTTGGAACAGGGTTATTTCCACATATTTGCCCAAAATAAGTTTACCTGATGAGTTAAAAAAAAAAAATTAAAAATGACTTTGAAAGGGTTTAAGAGTTTCTATAGATATGTTTTCCCAAGTTATGTTGGGTAGAAAACAAATTCCACAAGTTTCATATTTTTTGAATAATAAGGGACTCTCAAAGTGAGTTTAGAAAATTCTAGGTTAAAGAAACACAATATGTGTCTTTAATTAAAGATTGAAATATATTAATATGCATTTTGAAGAATTAGATGTGGTACATACTTTCATTTGAAGGCCTTTTTTTTTTTTTTAAAGACATGAGTTCTGTGTTCTTCAGAACAGTTTGGTGAATGCTGTTCTAGACTAGACTAACCTTTAACAGGAAGGAAGGATTGAGGAGGTTATATCAAAGGTGACTAAGCTGGTTAGCTATGTCCATGCACGGTGACTAATAATTGTCTTCTTTAGCTTGTTTCAAAGGAAATCACTTCATTATGAAATCTCCTAACTGAATTCATTGATCAGTAATGTTGGAAAGCAGGGAAGAGTAGTGACTTGTGCTAAACCCTACCTGTAATATAGTGGAAGTTTTCCATTGAATCTTTTCCCTTCTTCAAGTCTAGCAAATGGTTTCTTCATTCCCAGGAGAAACTTCCTCAAAAAAGATCTATGGGCAAAAGGCTTGGGTGCTGAGGTGCATATTATAATTGTATTATTTTTCTATTTGATTAAAACCATGTCCTTGACTAGCTAATGCATTATAAAGAAGGGACATGATTCTTGTTTCTCTCCTAGTTCTTCACATTGGGAGAGTGTTTATTATTGTATATTCATTAGTACTAAATTCAATAGCAGGAAAGCAATTATAAGGTCCCTGGAGTGTAGCTTATTAATTTCCGCTGGCAGTTGGGCCCGGTAATATTCCTTTGTATTTTTTCCCTCAGTTATAATGGGAAGTTATGGTTTTGTGTGAAACACACCACTTAGAAAATTATTGGGTGCTTAGTAAAAATGATAACTCAGAGAAGTGTTTGCATTTCTTTCTACTTCCCTAGTCACTTGCGTAAGAATGTGGGAACATATACTTAACAGATTATAGTTCGGGGAAACAAACGATTTATCCCACCCCTATTTCCCATCCTAACTGGTTGATATATTACTTTCTTAGATATCAGAGTAATGAAACTGACATAGGCATTGGTGCCTGGTAAACATGCACAGATTTATTAAAATGTTGCATTAAGGAGTCAAACACATTTGACTTAAAGATTGAATAGTTCAGTTTTCATTATACAGATACAGAGTGGAAGCCCAAAAGAAATTCATACTAGTAGTTACTGTTTCTCATCTAGTGTCTTGTTAAAGCATCTCTGCTTGAATTGGAAGGGAAAGGACAACCATCTTAACTTTCAGACTTAGGGGATAATTTTTCCATCAAAGTGTTAGCAATTCAAGTTTTAGGCATGAGAAGTATAATTGTGTTAAGTAGGATTGTATTATTTATCTCTCATTCTGAGTTGGAATATTTTGTGAATGCCCACTCAAGTGTCTGACACTGTATAGTATGGACTTTTAAAAATGGATTATCTACCAAAATAAATGTGTGTATATATACACGCATATATGTGTAAGGCTAGTTTGATAAATAGTTAAAAAAAAAAAAAAAAAACCTGAGTATATAGTGAATCATTTCTATTTCACCTAGCTTTAGCATCCAGCATTTTGGCAGAAGTGTGAAAACAGTCTGGTTCATTCATTCACATGAATTTTTTTAAATTGCTTTGTAGTCTTATTCATCTGGACAGATTCAGAAGATTTCAAAAGAATAGTAATTTTTGGTTCAAATTTTCATCATTGACATCTAAGCAGTTCTTGTATTCCTTATTTATTATAAATGTAAAGAAGTACCTCTGCTTGTTATTACTGTTTGCACCAGTGAATATTGTCGCCATATTTGTTATGAACCTCTAGGTATCTGATGACAAAAGTATACATGAGCATAAAAATTTATATGCTGTTTTATAGGACTTTCATAGAATAACCTTCAGATTTAGAACATTGTCATTCTCCAGCCCAAAACCTTTAATAACTCTTCATGTTCTACATTTTGGGCTCCAGACTTCCTATGATTCTTTGGGAGGAGTGCTTATGATTCAGCCTGACTGTCTTTCTCACCTTTCTCTTTAACACCTCGTGGCTTGAGTTCTGACTGGACTGTTGGACATCTCCTAGACTGATGGCCATTTAAACATTCGCAACATTCACTCTTTTCTCTGTTGAAATTCAGGTCTTCATTCAAAGCCTAACACAATGCAAAGTTTTGTACTAATTCCTATAAGCAGAAATAATATTCCATCTTTTGTATTCTCATTTAACCTTTTTTTGAGGCGTTTATAATTCATAAATTTATTGCAATTATTTGCATGTCCTTTTGTTTTCATGCAGGGATGGTAATATTTTGGGGAGCAGGGTTGGAATGTTATCACTCTCTTCCTTACAGTGTCTTTATAATTTATAAAGTTTTATAAATTACTGTGTCCTTCCCCATCCAGACTTACTGAATCCAGCTTAGATGAAGGATTCACAAATGTGTATTTTAAAAATTCTGTTGTATAGTTAGCTTTAGGCAGTACTGTTTGAATTTCTTGAGATTAGGTTAGACTTAACTTCCAATTAGAAAATTAAAGCCTGCTTTACTTATCTAGATTGGGTGCCACTGCCATCAAACAATCATCTGTGGCATTTGGATAACATGAGACTAATGCCAGAAAGTGTGGGAGCCATGGACAAAGGCCATAAAAGCTGGCTAGTAGAATATTGAACTTCTAGTTCAATACAGAGTGGAAACCCAAAAGAAATTCATACTAGTAGTTACTGTTTCTCATCTAATGTCTTGTTCAAGCATCTCTGCTTGAATTGGAAGGGAAAGGACAGTAGTTGAAGTTTGTTCATTCCCTTGTGTTTATTTTCATTCCCTCTTGTCTTTGCAGGATATAGCTCGCCTTTTGCAAGAAAAGGAGTTGCAAGAAGAGAAAAAGCGAAAGAAACATATTCCAGAGTTCTCTGGAGCCAGTGCTTATGGAGATAGTTACTTTTATGAAGATGGAGGTAACCATCCCTGTATTATGACCTACTCTATCTTCAGGCAAAACTACAAGACACTCTTTTGATTCTGTCCATAGAGTGACCTTAGGGACCTAGGAATATTTCTCTTTATCTCCAGGTATTGGGTACATTTAGATTTGTGGTGAGATTCTATTTATAATTCAATAAATTTATCTGTTCCTTAGTCGGAGAATCAGAGCCATTTTTATGACTTTTAAAACTTAAATATGGCTTTGTAAGATTTGGCATGTATTCTGTGCTGCAGTCTCTTGGAGTGATATATTACTTTGTAAGTACATAAAATAGAGTGTGGAAAATGGTGGATGAGTCTCTGGACTTAAACTTCTCTTAAAGAAGTCTGGGCATTGCAGTTTTAAATAGCAAATTGGTGTGAATAAAGAAAATACATCATACATCAATTTCTGGGTAACAAAACTCTTTTTTTCCTCATGCTTTCTCGCCTTTTAAATCTAAGCCAGTGATTTAGCTGCTGATGACAAACAATACTAAATTTTGAGATGCATTGTTCATTTTTCGATTTTGATGCTTTCTTTGCTCTTTGATTCCCATATAATGTGTAAGGGAATGGAGTTCTACCAGAGTGTCACTTCTCTGGTGTATGCTTTTGCGGGTGTGGTGGTGGTAGTTGTGGTGGTGGTGATTCTTTATCTTAAATATGTGTTGGGAAATGAGTATTTGCAAGTAAGTTCAGCTGTTGACAAAGATCTGCCTAAGGAATGCATTTCATGTAGTTTCAAGAGTCACTATTGAACTTCAGCTTGAAGAGTGTACCTAGGGTAACCAGTAAACAAAACCTAAAGACAACTTCTAGACAGTAGAATTGTAAGGTCAGTGATCCCAAAGGACCTTGCAAAACCAGTTATCAACTGCTCTCTAATTCAAAAGGTAAGTATGGGTTTGTCTTTAATGAGTAGAATGCATAGGTAGATGTAGGATTATTATAGTTTGAGTATTATCTTGAGAAGTCACATTTTTTGCACTAAATTTACTGTGATCGGTAGAGCTCAGCTCTCTTGCCTATTTCGTAATCAGGTTGATTCTGTTTGTTGCTTGATACTTTCTTTCTCCATAAGTGAAATGCTCAGATCTTTTTTTTTGATAACCATCTTTTTTTTATGCTAGTTTTTTCCTGCTGAAATGATATGTTACATCATTTAAAAAGAAAGAAAAGTTAGTACCACATTTTGCTATACTGGAGACCAGAATGTAGAGTTATTCTTCAGCTTTAATTCAAATCTCAGAAACATTATCTTGTATTTTTTTTTGTTTTTTTTAAATTTTTAATTCTGTTCTGGAGGCATGAATACTATAAATAAGAGTAACTGTTTTGAATTTTAAGTCCAAACATTAGTATAGCAAGTAATTAGGAATACCAAAATATTATTGTTGGTTTTGATTTTGAGAGGGGCTCTTGTTGTATTACCCAGGATGACCTCAAACTCAGGATCCTCCTGCCTAACCTTCCCAGGTAGCTGGAATTATAGACATGTGCCAGCATGCCTAAAGTAGTAATTTTAACCTGATTCTATTAATACCTATGCTAGTTTGAAATGAAACTCAAACCTATTTGTTTTGACTAGACTATCATCATCCTGATTGATCTCTAGGCAGGAGACTGTTAAAAATTTAGTGGTTTCTCAGACACATGAAATACACGTTATAAAAACAATCTATTTTAACTATTTTTATAAATTTGTAGAGTGGCATATATGCTTATTTTGAGGGAATTGAGTGTGTATTGAAGAATAGGAAGGGGTGAACTGTGCATGTGTGTGTAGATACTAGAATTTCTCTTGCCTCAGCTATGGTGGTATTGAGAGATTCCATATTGGTAAATATGTGATCCTCAATTTATATGCCTTTAGTTAGGCCAAAGAGAAAGACTTCCACAGAGATCATATTATAATTCAGCTCATATTTACAAAGCAGTTTTATGTTGTTTGCAGTGGTCCTTTCCCAACACATCTGGAATATTCTTTAATGGTACTTCTATCTTTGTTTGTAGTTTGCTTTTTGCCTTACTTGCATAATCACATTATATCATTATAGAAACAGTTGTTCTTCCAACTTTTGTTTTGCTTAAACTTTAATAATTTAATCTTTTAAAAAGACTATGTATAGATGTTCTAAAAATTTGAAATTATCCAAAATGTTATCAAATTTATTCACTGTTAAATCATTTATATTATTCATTTGTGAGTCCATGTTTTTCTTTCAAAGCCACTCACTCTGTATTATAGTCATATTTGTGATTTATTTTTTTTAAAGTCATGGTCCTTGAAGTCATATGATTATGGTTCAAATCCTGTTCCTTCTTTAGAACAATTGTAATTTTAACAAAGATATCTACTATAAGATCGCTAAGCCTTGTTTTCTCATCTGTAAAATAGAATTTTTAAAACATCATTCACATAGATGTTGAAAAGATCAAATAATGTAATTTTGGTGAAGAATTCATAAACTCTAAAGTACTATTTTTATACATACATGAATTTTGTTATGTGTGTATAATATAGTATTTATCTAAAACATTTTATTTTGAATGATAAACATGGAAGTATGCATATATATATGTGTGTGTATGTGTATATATGTATGTGTGTGTATACAATGAGGGAGTTATTTATATTTGCCAGATAACTTGGTCTCAAGAAGCATCTTATTCTCAGTCCTCAGATGGAAGGGGTTTTAAAGGATTCAAACAGATATCCCACCTTTGTCTCTTTTTCCCTCAAATTTATAAATATCACAATAGGTGAACTAGAAAATTTTTTCCAATTCTGAAAATATAGTGACAATTCTGTAACAATAATTTCAACACGTGTTCCTAGAATAAAATTATTGGTTTACGTTCAACAGAATTAAAAAAAAAATCACAGCCTCATAAATTCATATCAAAACTAAACCTTTTCGGTTTCCTTTGGTCTTAAAGGTAGACCTCATTCATATAGCTCTCTGGGCATATTGGTATCAACACTGTAAAACATTGTTTCCTGAATGTGGTTGTCATTTAATAACTGGTCATATCACATTAATTTACTGCACTAGCTAAATGATTCTTGCTCAGTTATCAAATAGACCTAAAATAATAGTTAAAAGAGCAGATTTTTTTTATCATAGAGAGTAATTATTTTGTTTCACTTTTTTATGTCAAATATAAATTTAACCATAAATTGTAGAATTAAATACTTGTACAGGTTGTTTTGAACATAGAGTTTAATACAGATTTATCCTTGAAGATTTCCTTTTCTTCTGGAAAATATAAGAAGAAACTGAGATTTTGGGATGGAAGCTATATAATCAGTGTTGCATTTAGCACGTGACTCCCCTTTACACTATCAGATTAACAGTATCAAATCAACCAAACAGTAAAAACACCTTAAAAACTAAGAAAACATAGTCCTTTTTTTTTCCCCTTCTACATCTCATCAAATAGTGGTAGCTCTTTTAAATATAATTCAGCAAATGATTAATTATGTTAGCTGTATTAGCAATTTTCCATGGAATTAGGATTTCTTTATTTCCCAAATATATTAAAAATTTTTTAAAAACATTAAAATCAATACATTCTTGCAAGGTGCATATTAATTTGCTTTTTTTTTAAAGTTTGCTTAAATGAGACAAAAGCATCCATGTATGTGCTATTTTGAAGTTTCTATTAAGTTTGGGGATTTATATATTTATTACAAGCTGTATCATAGAGTGTTTTGAAATATATTTAGGAAGCAACCCATTTTTATGTATTCCATTATGGCATTCCTTTTTAATTTTTTCCTTTGCCAAGTTTCACTAAAATTGGGAACAGAATTATTAAAAGATAATAGGGTCATTTATTCACTTAAAATTCTCCTCTTCATCTCTTCCACACTGAACTGTGATAAAGGGCTATTCTTTGAAGTATCTGGGAATATTTGCTTTGGCCACTTAAGGGAAGCAGGTATAGAAATACCAAGATCTGTGGACTATGTCTCATAATTAAGCAGAAACTAGCAACATTGTGTAATTTTATTGTCATTTCCACTAGGAATATTTCAGAGCCTGTGACTGAAATGACAAGTCTTAAGTTTTTTCTGTTTTATAATACTTTTCTCCCTACTTTTTACCGCATGCTAGTACCAAATAGGTTTTGTAAAGTAAACTTTAATGTTCAACAGCTTTATTTTTTTTTGTTATTGGCAAATATGAAAGTACTCCATAAATTCTGCCTGATCAAGATCAAGTTCTTCTTTGAGATTTCACTTTAGTTTTCCACTTTCTGACTGTATACCCAGAATTCTTCATGTATATATGGAGTATTTCAATACTCATCCTTTCTGCTCAGTTTGTTAAGCAGTTTTCTCCATTTTTAAAATATTAAACTTGGGCTCTGACTTCCTCTATGTAATGAGTTAATACTCTCATTAAGTTAATCTGCATTTTTATTTTTCATATCCCTATACCTCCATTCAGACCAGCCAAGGTCAAGGAGGGCCAGGGAATTGGGTTCTGGATACTCAAGGTCTTGTAAACTACAAAGTGATGGAAAGACTATGAAACAGAAGAAAGAGAAAACAAGACATCCACCGGAGAACTTGGAAGAGTTGGAAAAACGCTGTTCACTGGAGAGTTCCCTTTCATCCTCTAGCTGGGGCAGAGTGAGAGATGATGTCCAAATTACCAGAGAGCAGCATGAAAGAAAACAGTCTAGTCAGGAGAAACTCCAGAGACTTCCACTTCCCAAGATCAGTGGTGATGTGTTTCTGAGCGCTGAATGTGATGACTGGAAGGCTAATGGTAGCCATCGAACTCGTAATTGGGGAAAACAGTCCCAACACCAAGATCGACTTTCACCAAAGTCCTCACAGAAAGCAGGGCTTCAGGAAACTGTGTATGGGAGGGACCATGGGCAAGGTGAGCACAGAAAAAGGAGACACAGGCCCAGGACTCCTCCATTCTCAGAGAGTGAGGAGCAGCACCATCACCATGACACAGGTAATAAAGGACCACCCCATTGGAAGTCTTGGTATCATGTACAAACATACAAACCAATGCATTTAGTAAGCGTCTTAAGAAGACCTTCCTCCTTTTTGGTTTGTAATCATGTCCTCAAAACAAATTCTG
Organism: Sciurus vulgaris; assembly: GCF_902686455.1. Lineage (NCBI taxonomy): Eukaryota > Metazoa > Chordata > Mammalia > Rodentia > Sciuridae > Sciurus > Sciurus vulgaris. The sequence continues at coordinate 82,206,599 of NC_136470.1, read as the reverse complement.
GAGCCTAATGTCTGTAAAGGTATTTATTCAATCTTAGGTCTTTAGGAAGAAGGAAGATATCTTACCTTTCCCTTCTATGAGAATGCACTGATTCCTTAGAAGATTCTTCCAGATCCAGGTTTCGATTGGAGGTGCTCAAATGTCCTTCTTCATTTACCAAGACCATACATAGGAAATTTTAATACCTAATGAAAGCTCCTGAATTTCACATTTGCTTTAGTGAACCCAAAAGATCTGGTGATATTGCCTTAATAACAGTGCCTGCCAATAAGACTGGAAATACTTTATTTTCTAGACCTTATATCTTTCTCATCTGTAAAATGAAGAATTGGATAAGCAGTCTTTTAATACAGTGTTTACAAATTGTCAGATTCAGATGGACTGTTTCCTAAAAATGCAAATTTCTGTCAGTTTGGGCGTGGTTTAGACCTGGAGGTAATTCTTATGAATTTAGAGTTTAAAAACTGTTGCATTGAGTTACTTTTTGTGCTCTTTCTCCAATTCTAACTTTGTACTTGGTGTTCTAACATGCCAACACAAGTAAGTTCTTGTATCTATATAGAAATCAGGTGAATATTAGAGGTAGTCCTCAATGTTTTGGCACATCTCAGGCTTAACTCTGAAGTCCATTGTTGACATAGTAATGACTCTCTTCACGTTTTCTATGTGCCTACCACACTGTCATAGCACTCTACTCTCTGATATTTTAATTGATCATATTCATCATCCTGTTTTCTTTTAGTTCTTGCTGGGCAAGAGGTACCAAGGAGAGCCTGTGTGGTCTAGTCATGCTCTACTTGTGGTTGGGAAACTGGTTTCTAGGCTGTAGATTCAAGGTGGTTCCATTGATTTTTTTCCCTATCATATTATCTCTAATTAAAGGACTTGGTTATAAGGAAAATTAAAACTTGATTTAGCAAGCCATACTGAAAATCTACCACAAATATTCTTGGCTTGGGCCTTTGTACTTGGATCTGAGCCTTGGAAGGTTATCAGTCAAGCCAAAAATAAAGATATATAAACACACACTCCCAAATTAGATAACAGTGTGTTAGGGAAACATGAACAAAGAGCTGTGGGGGCATAGAGAAGACAGTAGGATCATGAGGAAGTTATATTAATTGAAATTTAGAAAGAGTTCTAAAGATGATGAGTGTGGGGTAATGAATGGTGACTACATTGACCTCTTCATTTCTGGTTCTGTGAATCTGACCTTATAAAAGTGCTCTGAGAGCTGGTTAGTCTTTGTGGCTTTAAGTTATGTTCTGGGGTGTTTTAAATAGGCTTAGAAAGCATGAAACTAAACACTGCAGTTGTGGAGGCAAATGTTTCATTTTATATTGCTAGTATAGGATTTAAAAAAAAACAATGTGTGGAGGTAGGTATTATGGTTACACTGTAAACTGCTTAGTGTCTATCATTTGATATTTACATTACTTTATAAATTTTGCCTTCCCAGGCCCTGTCAGCATTTGATTTTACAACCCTCCTGGAGTAGGCCAGAGGATTATGTTAAAATGTAATATCTAAGTACTGCTGGCTACACTTACTGTTGAAGAAAACTCAATTTTTAAAGTTGTTAGCAAAAGCCAAAGTTTTATTTAACTTAATGAAGAGCCTAGCAAGAGGACCAAAGCTAGTTCTAAGAGCATTTTCAAAACAACACTTAAAGAGTTAGTTGAAAAAGGAATGCAAGATAAAATTGCTCAATTAAATGATTGGTTTACTTTTTACAGGGCAATAACCATACCTAACCTTTGAGAGTACTTCTCTCGGACTGTGTATCTGTATCAGCTTATTATTGTTTTTTGTTGTTGTTTTTTTTTTTGTTTTTTATTCTTGAAGTTAGCTTCTAACCTCTCTGGGACATGGAATATTTGCACTTTTCTTTTATGAATTGTTAATCATATATACTATGACATTTCCTAGGTGTTATATGGCTTATTATAAAATGTTCTTGCATGATTTAAAGACTCTTCCAGTCATTCTTTAATTTTATTCCAAGCTTGAAATAGACATCTTGAATACCAGTACTAATTTAAATAATTTTATTCTATCAGAATTTATTTAAAGAGGATACTTCATTTATTTCATTTTGGAAAGTTCTTGTTTTCTCAAACTGGAAAATGATGAACAGAAAGATTGGGAAGGAACAATTAGATTAATACATAGAATGTTGGAAATCCGGCTCACTTAGTTGAAAGTAGTTTCCTGATTCTATTTAGGCTGTTAAAGGCAACTATTCCTGTAATCTCCTTTAATTAACTATGTTTTAAATAATTTTTAAGCTTTACTGTTTTCTGTAATGACAACCTTCCACTGAACTATCTGGGGTTCCTTCTTACACTTACACAAACTCACATCACATCAGGAACAAAGATCCTGTAATGAGCAGGCAGTCCTGCCATCTAGAAATCCAGTGCACTAGACTGTGGAATTTTCTACTTCATGAAACTTGCAATTACAAATGGTACAGTAAAAGTTGAAATAAACTTTGTCCCCTCTTAATATTTGAGACTGAGAGATATTACCTCAAATTCTGACTTATGAATAATAAAAGTTATCATTCTCTTTCTAACTGCTAGCAGTTACACTGTCATCCTGTTAGACCAATTAGGACTTCGTTCGACTATATCTTTGATAGACTTTAAAGCAAAATGTATTCTTAGCTAATTCTGTTGTGTAGAGTAGAAGGCGTAATAGTAGAGAAAGTTTGGTGTCTTGAAATCTCAGTACATCCCACTTTACTGTACATCACTTTACTGTAGAGCAAAATTGGAGAAACTATGCATATTCTATCACCTTCAACTAAGATTTGGACTACTTATCAAACTATAACTTCTAGAGATTGGGGTATGGTATGCAGCCTATCTTTTCTGCTGACCTCACCCAATACTGTTTCCTATCTAATTTATTTCCCCTGAAATCTCATTTTCTAGATATGACTAAACTAAACATAATTCAGGGAGGGTTATATTTAGGGAGGTTATATTGTACTTACATTCTTGGGAGCATGCCACTGTTTTCTTGCTGTCGCAAACCAGTCAGAAATTTAGGTTCAGAGCAACCCAGTCCAGTCCAGCCCCCTATAAGATTCAGTACCCCTAGGAATGATTTGAAATAGTCTGTGTAATCAGGTCCTGATAAGTCTGAATCTGGAACACCAGCTTTACTTACCTTTCTTTGTGGTAAAGGTAGAAGCATATGGGTCTGAGGCTTTTGAATTTATCACAAGGCTAGACTGAAAACTCTACAAAGATAGGTTTCACAATATAACCTAAATTCTTTTCACTAAATTCCCTTCCCTCCCCTCTTCCCTCCCTTCCTTTCCCTCTTTTCTTCCCTTCCCTTTCCATGTTTTTAGCAAGTAAATCTCGCATGATGAGGTATTTTGATAATATATTAAACTATTGTTTGCAATGTTAGTTGTAAATATGAATCACTTGGAAAGACAAACCGACTCAAGGCCAAGACTCAACCACACTACAATGAGGTGGGGCAAATAGTTTTTTAAAATTTCTTTAAATTACCCCCACCCAAGTGATTATTATTTTTTTTTTATTTTTAGTTGTTGATGGACCTTTATTTTACTTATTTATATGCGGTGCTGAGAATCAAACGCCAGTGCTTCACACATGATAGGCAAGCATTCTACCACTAAGCCACAATCCCACCCCAAGTGATTATGATATATAGCCATAGTTGCCAATTGCTGGTATAAGAGAGGAAATTAGGAGTAAATTATATTTCCCCTTCTGTGCCTCAGTTACTAAAAGCTGATATTCCAAGTGACTGATTTTATGCAGTGCATTCAAATTGTATTTCTGAATACAATACATTTTACACTGTTGAGTAATTGCAGTTTATAAATGGGTACAAAGGGAAACAGTCACAACTTTGAAATAGCTCTTAAACTTTCCTTAATTAAAAACTATAACAGGAATATGAATTATTTATAACATTTCAAAGTAAAAAAGCTCACCAGTCCCTCATGTTTCTTTCTCCTGAGAGGAGTAGAACTCTGAGATCAGTGCTCTGTGACCTTTCCCTTATGTCTTCCTAAAATTTAGTAATGCCCTTAAAAAATGGATCAAAGCTATGGTAAAGATCTGAAGAAATGGGTTCACTTACATCAGATCAGGGCCACTGGTTGGCTAACAAGTATTTTCACATAATTTGCAGGTGATGGTATTTGTTTCCTTTGCAGTAAGATATGCCCAGCTGAGGTAACTAGGAGTCTTTCCTCCAGTCTTGTCAGCTTAGTCTCTTTAATGATTTTGTAACCTTTTTTTTTTTTTTTAATAAATTCTTTTTATTTTCCTTCAGTATTTAATTTTTTTTTTCACTTTCTATTTTGTGAAGCTCTCACCTATAGTTTTTTTTTGTGTGTGTGTGCAATATTCTGCTGTTAAAGGGACTATGTGAAAGGGGAGTTTTTATTTGGCAGTTTTGGGGAGGGTAACTGTTAACATGTATGGATTAGCAGCACTATACTTTCATGCCTAGGGAAACATATTTCAAATGCATCCCCCACTGAATTTGGGCACAGAAGCCCATATCAGTGTTAGATACTTAAAGAAAAACTTCTTTTTCTTAAATTTCACAACTTTTCAGAAAACAACCACAGTTGCAACTTATTGCAGTGAGTTTTTTCTAGGAATGAAGCCAGGGGTGGTGAAAGATGCTGTATGCCCTCCTACATCACGAGTCACCCACAGGGATCAGGAATGGTATGATGCCGAAATTGCCAGAAAACTGCAAGAAGAAGAACTTTTGGTGAGCATATTTTGAGGCAAAATTTCAGGTCAATCAGTAGTTTTTTTGTGAATTGAATCAACATGGTATTATATAATGAGCATTATAGTTCTCCATCAGTTAAGAAACTGAAATCTTTTAAAAATCTTTTTGATATGTGGAAAAGCAAAGATGGGAGTACAGTATTTCCCCCTTATCTGCAGTTCACAGTCTGTAATTTCAGTTACCCATAGTTAAATGTAGTCCAAAATGTTAAATGGAAAATTTCAAAAATAAACAGTTAACAACTTTTGTTTTATTTTAATATGTATGGTATATTATTATTATAATAATTATACTCATTAGTATTGTTAATTTCTTACTGTGCCTAATTTTAAATTAAATTTTATCATAGATATGTATTTATAAGGAAAAAAAGTATATATGAGATTTGGTGATATCTGTGTTTTCAAGTATGCATTGAGGGTGTTGGAACATATCCCAAGTGGATAGGGGAACTGTTACATATAGTTTTATTTACTAAGTACTAGCAACAGAATTCCCCTGTATTAGGAATTTTCTGGCACTTCTCTTAAGAACCCTCTGGAGGGTTTGATCAAAAGAGTTGCTGCCTTGACTAGTGAAAGCATACCAGCTGCTGATCAACTTCAGAGATGTTAGTCACAACTAGTTTCAAATACCAGTGTATTTTTTGGGTGGTGGGTACCAGGGCTTGAACTTAGGGGAACTTGTCACTGAGCCACATCCCCAGCCCTATTTTGTATTTTATTTAGAGACAGGATCTCAGTGAGTTGCTTCGTACCTTGCTTTTGCTGAGGCTGGCTTTGATCTTTCAATCCTCCTGCCTCAGCTTCCCAAGCCACTAGGATCACAGGTGTGCTTACCACACCCAGGAAATACTAGTGTGTTTTGTATAAGATTTTTTAAGTGGGCAACATGAATTTCTATTATTTTTTTCTTTTTCATGTTTCTTTTCTATTAAAGGCTACCCAGGTGGACCTGAGAGCAGCTCAAGTAGCCCAGGATGAGGTATGCTTGTGTTAATGAACTTAACCAGTATTCTTTTTTAAATATCCCAGTAATCGACTTGCAGCTTCATAGTTAATCATACTGACTGAATCTTGTTTAGGAAATTGCTCGACTTCTAATGGCTGAAGAAAAGAAAGCTTATAAGAAAGCCAAAGAACGGGAGAAGTTGTCTTTGGACAAAAGAAAGCATGATTCTGAGTGGAAGGTAGGGTGTGGTTTTGTGTGTGTGTGTGATTTTTTTGTTGTTTTATTAGAAATAAAATAAGAAATGGGAAGGGAAATCTGCTTTTAGGATAGGCTTTGCAGATATATTTAGGATATATAAATTATCTGTATTACATATGTGAATCAAATGTGTAAAAATGTTTCACTGTGAAAAGTCATTGCATTCTTGAAAATAATTGTGTAAAAAGATACTGCAAAGATTGAAAAAAAAAATAATCTGTTCATTTTAAGACCTGAGGTGCATGTGTTTCTGGTCATGAATGATCTTTGTTTGCATACACTTATAATGCAGGAGAATATAGCATTTTCACATGCTTTCAAAATTTTCATGGTGATGTACTCTGTCCACTTTCTTTTTTTACTTATATTTTCCTTTATCCCTACTATGTACTTATTTCTCTTTCCATAGACATAACTTGTTCTATGGAAGACTGATGTATATACCTGTCACTAGCAGTCGTTGCTTATATCATACTGGAAGAACTCTTCAGCACTAGCTTGGACTATTTTCTTTCCCCTCACTAATTGGAAATAGTTGACAAAATGGGCAGTGACTTCCATTCTTTCTGCTGTATTCTGATTGTTGTATGTGGTGGTTGCAAGTTCAGTTTTACAGGCTTACTCATCAGAGATTGTTTGCAAAGTTCCACACTGGACCCACATGGAAATACAAAAGTATCTTTCCTGATTGAGCGTATGTAATGTAAAGAGGAAGACAAGGGATAGATAGCTAACAAATACGTGGCCAAGCAGGACGGAGTAAAAGCAGAGGAGTATGAGAATTCACACAGTAAAGACTTTTTAGGGATGGAGTTTGCATTAGTCCTGGAAGCATGCAACTTGGGATGTATATTCATGATACAATTGATCTTTAGCACTGTTTTCTCTCGAACAGATTCTTCTCTTGGGTCTCTGGTCTCCCCTCACAGTTTTGGTAATGCTTGTGAGGCAGAAGAAGACATAGAAATCATGCTTGACAGTATGGCTCTACCATTTCTGCTTGCTTACTAATCCAAGAATCAGACTTAAATAAAAGGATCATTTTTGTGTTTATTATGTATAATTAACTCACCATCTTATCCTGTTAGTAATTCAACTTTAACATTTTTTTATTTTAATCAATAATACCCAAATGCCTCTGCCCCATTATATAAGCCACAGTTCCTCATATTCTTTGTTAACTGAGAAAGGGTAGGCGTATTATATACATTATAAATTAGCAAAGTCAGAGGGTGATGGCCACATGTCTAGCAAGTATCATGACTTTTACGATTTCTAGATTTTCTATCTGGTGCTGTTATAGTTCTTCTTTTGGAAAACTTGTTTGTGCTGTAGTTGCCTGGATAGAAATCATCAGCCAGGTGTATAGAAGAAAGTTTGAGAGTCCAAACTTAGATTCAGTTAACTCTGGGTATCCTTAGTTCATATCAGTTGTTTAATGTTACATTAATAATCTGTAGCCAAGCACACCTTTCTGGGTGAGCATGTTTGTTCATTTCTTTATTGCCCCCTCGTATGGCTGCACTAACAATCTTCAACCTGCCTTTGTGTGTGTGTGTGTGTGTGTGTGTGTGTGTGTGTGTGTGTATGTGTGTGTATACACAAATATATATAAATACATATATTTGTATTTTATGTTTTATACATGTATTATAATACATATGTATTTTATATATATGTGTGTTTTTTTAAACCTCTGAGTGACTGTATATAAAATAAGTTCATGTTGCTTAAACTAAATGTAAGTAACCTAAAATTACTAAAGGAAAACTTGAATATGTTTTCTAAACCTCATCTTTCCCTTTGTTTGATTTTGTGTGCATGTGTATATTTTGTTTCTTTTTCTGTCCATAGTCAAAAACAGCTAAATCAACACACCCAAAGTCAAAGGAGCATGATGAAGCTCACCGTTCTAAGAATGACAGGCCTGCACGGTAAGATGACACTTGAAAAGGGGAGATAGGAAGTTGAATTTTGGATAAAGAGATGTCGGTTGCCTGAAAAGACTGTTCTTTGGAGAAGATATCCAGAAATCTGCAGTTTTGAGGTGCTGTCAAATCTTTCAAGTTTCTTCTCAAACTTTTAAAATTTCTAGTCTTAAATTGAGTAGCATAAGTCAAATAAGTGATATTTTACAGAAACTGGGGTGTATAGGGAAAGATGTTCTTTTTTTTTTTAAGGACCAGTTCCAATCTATGTATTTGTTGAATATATACTCTCAGCTATGAAGAAATGAGATTAACCAATTTCCTAAATAAAATAAATTTTTATTGGATTTCTTCATCCACACTAGTGTATGCATGACATTTAAAGATACTGAAACTCATTCCTGTGTTGAATCTCCATGTCTTAGGCAAATACTTGAGTCACTCACTGCAGACTCTAAAGCCCATATAGCTTTGGCTGTGGCATGTGTATTTCCTGACTCACTTCTCTCAAACAGTTCTGAGTCCTACTTAGAGGAAAGCTAAAGCTCTTTGAACCTCCAGTTACCAATATTTCAGTTGCTGAGGAAGCAACCTCTTGTTTTCTCTATTGTTTTTTGTTGTCTTTCAGCCAAGACAACATTTCAATTTGAATATGAAGACAAAACATTAAATATGAAAAGCTGCTAGGGAGAGGAGAAGGGAGGAAAGAATGAGAAAAGGGTGATCAGTGGAAACTAAATTAGAGAAGCAAGATGTTCTGGTGGGCTATTATACAGGAAGATGAACATAAATAACTGATGAACTGTACATTTTTTAAAAGGTAGAAGAAAGTATATAATGAACGCTTTCACCATAAAATAATGATAAATGAGAAGATGTGTTTAATCTGATTTAAACATTTTGCAATATATGTGTATAAAAATGTCACATTACCCTGTTAATATACAAATTTTCTATTTTTTATTTATCAGTTAAAATATATTTAAATGAAGAAAGGCAAAAGTAACACTAAATCTAATACTTAATTCTGAATTAGTAACACCTTGAATTTTGGTCCTGCTTATTGATATTTATTGAAATTATAAATGTACATTTTATTGTGCTGAAAAATATATACAATGTTGCCACCTGTTACACATACTTAAATAACTGGACTTGCTTCAAGTGAATTTATTTAGTGGCCTTAAAAATCCATCCTCTATTTTTAAACTCATGTGTTTTCAAAAGGTAAATACCCTTAACAAAATAACATTGTGTTTGTATTGCTCTGAGGATAATAGTAATATAATCTGTTTAATTATATAAAATCTGTTGCTTTTATAACTTTTGGTTAAGCACATGCCAAAAAATCTTTTAAACCACAGTTTAGATTTATATAGTTTAGTATATCCTCACAGTATCCAGGTAAAATAAAAGGCAGCTACCGGTAAATATGTCTGGATTATTATTATTACTATTATTATTTTAGTCAAATGAATGTAGAACAGTTTTAGAGTGATTTCATAGTCTTCAAATTCCTTGACCTCTTTAGAACACTAATAACTTTATAGTAGGTATGATAGAGCAATCTTGAATGACTGTTTAAAAAACTTCTTAATGTTGAAATCAAGTTTCTGGAATATAAATAGATATTCTACAAATATTTGGCTTATTGAAAGAGTAAGCAAATGATCCTATATTACAAAATGAATCTGACATAATTTTCCTGTGTACATATATGAAAACATTACCGTGCATCCCACCATCATGTATCCACAAGAATGGGGTCCAAACTAAAAAAAGTATATTCCATGCTTGTATACATATATCAAAATGGATTCTACTGTCATGTATAACTGAACTAGAACCAAAAAATAAATTTTAAAATTGCCTATTAGTGAAAAGTGACTTATGACTGCAATAGAACTTAAATCTTTTTTAACCTAAGAGGAAAACTGCCTTCAAGTATCATTTACTGAAAGATTATATATATGGCAAAACAAAAATAAGTAAGTTCTGTGAAACATTTATTTTCATAGTTAAACATTAAAATTTATACACCTTGGATGTTTATATATGTGTGTGTTTTACACAACTATGAATATATTCTTTCTGATTAGAGTCTAGGTTTTCCTCTATTTACATTTGTTCATGATATAAAAGCTTAATTAGCTATCTATATGGATAGCAATGATTTTTGTTTTGAAAAGCATGGAGCTTCCTAGGTCAAGATGTTTATTACTTCAATGTATTTGTTTTTTTTTTTTTTTTTTTTTGTGTGTGTGTGTGTGTATGTGTGTGTGTGATCTTTATTTCAAATATTTGTTATAACACCATTATTATTCCTTGGAACAAGAACAAAGATCACCTAAACAGAAACTTTAGGAACTATGTACAGAACTTTATAGAACAGAGGCAACACTTAGGCAGAGGATGAATGTTGACCAGAGAATGGAATTCAGCTGGGGAAGGTGAATGTGCCCTCTGAATTCAACTTCACCTGCCATCAGGGAATACCTTGTGCCAGTCACAGATTGTAGGCTGTTTTTGGAAGGTTTGGGTGCAGCACAGGAATTCCATTTGTCTACTTGGCTAAACCCCTGGCTGAGGTGCCATTAGGTCAATATCGCTCAAGTTCCGGGCCAGCCAAACTCCCGCTGCAAAGAGTCCCAAATTCAGGATCAAGTTCCTCTGGAAATCATTCCTATCGGTGGCAAAGCAGTAGACTCCCCGGAGCCAGTCTCCTACATTGTCCGGAATTTTGGGGGCTTCATTTGCAGAGCTGGTAGCGCTCACCGGAACCCCACTGGAAGCCATCAATACTTTTGATCCCTGCACTGCACTTGCAAGACGCACCGCACTAGCCCAATGTATTTGTTGATAGTAGAAATAGAAGAAAAGAAAAATTCTCACATAGTGCTTATAATATTCATGGTTAAAATTCCAATTTATTTGTTTATTACAAGATGTTTTTATCTGTAAGGAAATAAGAAAATTAGTCACTAGACTGAACTAATTCTAACTCTTTGTAATTGGAAAAAGTTATGACTCAACTTCCAAATTGTTTTACCTACATACTGGAAATACTACTTGATATTTTACTTGCATGTCTAACTTGGAAAGATCTGAAGATTTTATAAATCTCTTTTAGTTCCTAGTACATCCCCCCCCCCCCCCCCCGGACTAAGGATTGAACTCAGGGGCATCCCCAGCCCTATTTTGTATTATATTTAGAGAAAGGGTCTCACAGAATTGCTTAAGACCTTACTAAGTTGCTGAGGCTGGCTTTGAACTCGAGGTCCTCCTATTTTAGCCTCCCCAGCTGCTGGCATTACAGGCGTGTGTCACTGAGCCTGGCTCCTAGTACATGCTCATACATGGGAATTACATTTATCTCCATTTAGTCATTTATCCAATATTTATTGAATACCTGAATAATTGCTCAGAGTAGGGGTAAGCAGTAGTCCAAAAGAATGAATTCTTACTGTCATGAAGCTTATTGTCTAAATAGTTATTTCAGTAACTATTATGATTATGTTAAGTTCTGTGGATAAAAAACATAGGGTGCATAAGAGCAGAAGGAGACACTAAACCCAGTTTGGGTGTCCAGGCAGGTTTCTTGAAGAAGTGACTTCTGAAGTGAATTCTGAGGACTTTTATCTGCGTCACCAAAAGATACAAATCATTTTATGAGCACAAACAGCAATCAAAATACAATGCAAACTGCAGACATTGATAACATTTTTTCCAACTGTACTTATAAATACCCTTAACTTTGTAACAATCGTTTTTGTTACAACAAAAAACTTGGTAGGATCCCTGGAAGCAATAAGCTAACATTTCTTCTCTGTGTAAACAAAAACTAAACAGAACCACACACCAAGAGAACTGATGGCATTTTAGAGTGATTTGTTGATCCTTACTAGGAGAGTCTAGAGGATCTTTGGCATCCTCTGCTCTGTTTACAGTTTTATTATCCTTTTTTGTAATGAGTTATTATTCAGGCAATAATTAGGGAATTTCTTTTGTGAGTCCCACTTGGCTTTTGTCTTTCTGGCTTTTTTAAATGCCATGTGATACTAAAATAAAAGCACCATTTCTTTCATTTCTAATATTTCTAAGCAGTTGGTTCAGAGAAAAGAAAAATGCCACATTTATTGTGCTTTACATTAATTATATATATATGTAACACATTAAAGAATATATAAAACATGCACATATTTTGAAAATACATTTTCACACATGCATATGTATGTATAGATATAGATCTCTTTCTTTGTGCAGACACAGCTGCTCTATTGGTAAAAACAAACACCTATGTACCTCTATAATAGTTCAGAGCATTTGTTTAGAGTCCATTTGATTCAAGTTCTGGCTCTGTTATTGTTAACAACTGTGTGAACTTAGATCACTAACCTCATCCAACCTAATCTAAATCTAAAATATGTGCAGGCTAGCTACTTGTGCAGACTTGTCCTAAAAGTTTGTTGAGATAATCCTCTAGAACCCACAACACTGTCCTAAATGTACATTCAAGTTTACATCCATTGCTCACCTCTTCCAGATGCTGAATATCCAGGGAGAACTTTAGTGATAGGGTAATGAATTTGAACATACTTGTGCTAATTTTTATATTACAGAACCTACTGTACCAAACTGACTATAACTTGACAAACCCCAGAATACTCGTACTGTATAATTATACAAAAATCCTACAACATAATTATATATTTGATAATTCTTAACTGCATCAGGTTCCATGCTTTGATACAAAATTTGAGTACAATTTTGGGAAACAAAAAATAAAGAATGAGAGGTTTTGTTCACTATCTTCATCAATGCCAGTGTTTACAAAAATCTATATTAAATAATTAAAATAATAAAAAGTTTAGAGTAATAAGTGTAGTTTTTTAAATATTTTGTTTTCTTTGGCATAAGAATTTGCAAATGTATTACATAGAAAGTTGTAAATGTACTAAGATGTGCTTTGCCACCTAGTGGATAAAGGAACTTTGCTCATGAAATTTTATGTTTATCGAAGTTTCCTCTCTCCCTCCATCCCTCCCTCCTTCCCTTCTTAACCTGCTTCTGACCTTTTCTCTCTCCTTTCTGTATTTAACTTTATTACTTTTTAATCGTCTATTTTTTTTTATCACTTACTCTTTCTTGGTAAAAACCTACATTTATAAATAGCAACAGTTATAGCTCTCTTATCTGTTTTTCTAGAACCGTGCCCCACAAATATTAGGTGAGGTGTTGAGGAAATATTTGTTTCAATTGCATTATATACATCAAAACATAACAAAAAGTAATGTTGAATAAGGCCATGCAACTATCCAGGAATTAAAGTGAGATTTCTAAAGCAATTTGGTTTTTCATTTCTATAGAAAATGTTTTTTGCCATGTAATCCAATGAGATGTAGAAGTTTAGTAACCATTACTTTGATATCTCTTTAAATTCTGGCTTCCCTCAGACCACCACCACCTACCAACACAGAGGCTGAGGATCTGGATTATACTCATTTTACAAACCAGCATAATTCTACACGTCATTTCTCAAAATCAGAGTCCTCTCATAAAGGTAAGAAAAGTATATATGGTCAAGTACAACACACACACGCACACACACACACACAATACAAAAAAATTTAAAAAGCACCTTAAATTGAATGCAAATGTTTCTGTGTATTCACAGTTTCCTCCAGACAAAGCTCATACTTTGAGTAGATTCCTAAAGGTTATCATGACCCCCATTAAGATCTGTTGGACTGCTTTCTTTGTATAGGTAGAGCATTTGTAATTTCTGAACTCAAAATCTGAACCTTTTTGAGTGTTGATATAGTGAATTTTTGGAGCATTTCAGATTTCATCTTTTCAGACTAGAGATGCTTGGCTAATAGAGTCTATACAGGTATTTCAAATCTGTAAACCTCTGAAATCTGAAACAGATTTGGTCCCAAGCATTTTTGATAATGGATACTCAACCTGTATTGATTCTTATTACCCATCTGCTCATGACTGTATTAATTAGGTTTAAAAAATGCACACATGTGTACCATATAAAATTTTGTGCAAAAAAAAAAAAAGTGGGGTAAAGAAAGGAAAAAAATAAGAACATCTAAATTGCACTAAACCATTAAAATAGTTGTATTTAATAGTTGGTTGTTTTGTATCTTCTAGGGATATGCATTCACTTATATAAATGTTTTAGAAAATTTTTAGAGTCTGTAAAATCAGATAATAAAAAGGTAGTTTGTTATATTAAGTTCTTCATCTGTAAAATAGAGGCAATCTAAATATTTGATTTAGAATTGTCAAAATCATATAGAATAAAATACATGCAAGAAGTTTGCAGATTCAGGAGACTTTTTAAACATTAAGTCTTAATTGACAGAATTAATTTGTCATTACAATTTTTGAAGATTTCTTAGGTGATATTTTTATCCTTTTCCAAAGCTAATTGTAATCTTCCCTCATTTCTTTAAATTACTGTTTCTACTGTCATTAAAGAAAAGTACCTTTTCACAGATGACATTTTTTTACTAATTAAATCAGAATGTCTTGGTAATGAGTGCTAGACATTTGCATTTTTAAAAGCTTCCTTTCCCCCATTCTGACATTCAGCCAATGTTGAAAGTAAGATGAAAGACATTTAAAAGATGGAACATTGGGCATCACAAATATCTTTATCAAAACGACAGCCTCATCACAATTTTCATCAATTGGTGGCATCTTTATCATCCTTCATTTAACTGAAAGTTGCTCATATTTCTCTTTTTCAAATCATGCATGCATCACTTTTGGGGGGATGCCTTAATTGTCCTTGATATATATTTTGTGCATAATATTAAAATAACACAATAACTGTATAGGAATATTTTATAATCAAGAACAAAGCAAACAGGACCTTCTTGAAATAAAGATAAATTATCTCATTTGGGCAGGGAGAAAATATGAGTTTCAGAGATTTTTCCTTAATTTTGTTTCCTTTCTTTTTCCCTCCCCAGGTTTCCATTATAAGCAGTAAAAAAATAAAAAAAACATTGGTATATGCCTTGAAAATGGACTCATGGTAGCAAATGTTACTGGATGATACAGAATGCATACACTTATTGTTTTCCACTGTTTGCATTCCTGGGATTTTTTTTCTCAAGTGTTTTTCTGACTATAGATGATTAATTCATTTGAAATGTTTTGGTTATTCTTAATACTTGGGCAGTATAAGAAAATGTAGCTTCTGACTATTGGCCACCTCTCTGTTGCACATACTTCCTGGGATATAGTATTTAAGAGATTTGTAAGATGCCATTTCCTTAGGTATGGAGTGTTGCTTATCTAGGGACAAGGCTTTAGTTAGCAATTAGAATTATATGGAGATAAATGATCAGAGTGAAAAATAACAAATGTATGCAATTCAGAATAGAAGTATAAGAATAGCTTTTTGGTGCATTAGTGTGTGATGTTTTGAAGGACAGGGCCTTTCCTTTTTATTTCTTCTGGAAAAGAAAAAAGTCATAATCACGAAGTATTGAAAGAGAGACATCTGGAGAAGTTGAAATATGTTAGTCTGAATACATAGAAATAGACTGTAGAGATTTTTTATACCCTTTTAAGCCCTCTTGGGAAAACTGACCTAGACTCCATTTTCTAACCCTTACTGTGTGGATGTTTCCTTAGTAGCAAGACTTTCTGAAGCCCCTGAGCAGTGAACCCTTTGTTGGCAAAAACTTAATTCTCTGAAATCTTAACTGGGGTTATGTAGTTAGCTGAAATTGAAAACCTTTATATCTCATCCTTCTTTTACATTTCCTTGTAGAGTCAAGGAAAATAAAATTGGAAGTTGATTGCATAAGTATTGATGCCATTAATATCTCTGATTGTAGATTGAAGGTTTTCTCTTGTTTAAAAGACATAGCAATATTTGTTGGCATTGTCTCATTCATGTTTTGTGCACCTATCAGTAATTAAGTTAATTCAACATGAAGTTGAATTTGATAGTGTTTTTTATTTAAACCAAGAATCTGATTCTTTATATTTGTAAATGGGCATTAATGGGCCTTGTATTTCTTTGTAGAAGACCTTTATAGGCCCCTCTTTAAGAGTCACTGTCTTTGTCTAGCAGCTGACTCATGGAAATGTTTATTTGCCCATAATACTTAGTTAACATAAATGGCAATCAAGCTATATTTATATATAGTACATTTTTTTAGCTTGACTTGCTCTTCTTTTTTATTGTATGTAATCTGACAGTTTTTCATTTCAGTAGTGTTTCTTTAGGAAAGAAATATATTGGTGGCTAGAGAAAGTTGTTAATCACCCCCTTACTGGGAACTACCTTAAGTTTGCCTTGTCTCTCCAGAAGGTCTTTAATGTTGGACAGTATTCAGAAAGCTATTTAGAGCAGATTCTCAGTACATTTGAATATCTCAGTTTGAGAAAAATCATTACTTTTATAAAGTTTTATATTATAGGAACTTGAGTGTAATGTACCTGAAAGTTAAGTTTGGGGCAGATGGTAACCTGGAAAGATGAAAAAGAAAAAGAAAGAAACCTTAAGGGATATAGTCATTTTAGAAAAAGGGAGGAAAGTGAAGGTAACAGAAATTTGAATATGGTGAAGTGAAGTGAATATAGAAAAATCTACATGTAGAAAAGGGGAGAGAAAATGGAAGTCTCTTCTTCAGTCAAATTTCATAGTGGTTTCAATATCCAAATCAACCTTGTTGACTTAAAGTAATGCTATATTTTTCTTTATCTGCCCTGTGGTTTTGCTTCATGTTTAAAAAATATATATTTTAATGGTAACTTTAAAGAAAAACAATTGTATTTTTATTTGATGTTAACTTAGGCAAATGGGCAACATCATTTGCCATATTTTAATTTTATAAATGTTTATTTTTCTATCTCATACAATGATCAATTTTGCTTTAAAAATTCTACATTTCTTTTGTTTCTCATGTATGTCATTCATTCATATTTATTATTGTAAAATGTTAATTGAACATGCTTTAGTCAAAAAAATGTCAGGCCATTTAACACTTAACCAGAATGCTATTGTTTTAGCTATCTTAGTAGGCAAAGGTGATATAGCCCTTGTGACAGCCAATTCATTAGTATTGAAAATTTGTTACTTTGTTTTTTAGGTTTTTTAAAGATTAGTCTTTGAAATATTTTATCTTTATTTTATTTTTTGTAAAGCAAACACTTTTTTAAGAGCTTCAGTAATTATTTACCAGTAAATAAGGAGATAGAAATCTAATTCTCCAATTATATCCTCAATATTTCTCATTCAAATAATGTAATGATTATCTTTGAGATGATAGAAGCAACTAACAACTGTGTGTTAATGAACTGCCAGATACTCCTCACTGTGTGCTCTGCTTTTTATGTTATTTTTCTATAAATGTGTAAGCTTTTTACATTTTTTTTTCTTTTCCTGCCACAGAACACATGCAAATTAATTTTTAGGCCCACAGTGTATTATGTTTTAGTGTGATATGAATGAATACTTCTGGTCTTGGGAAAATCTTTGTTTCTAATTTCTGTTCTCTGGAAGCCAGGTCCCATTAACACCATTATTGCTGAATGAGCACAATATTTTATGGAGCCTTATCTTATATTCTCTTTCCCCACCTAACTTTTTATAAATCATTGCCTGGAAGAGAGGTTAGATAAGGGTCAGATTAAATGTTCTGACTTGGAAAAAAAATTGATTCCAGTGTTCAAGCCACTGTTAGACATAATTATTTTGTTGGGAGGCTGGATAGTTGTTTCACTGCTGTAAAAGAACATTAAAATTTTTAGAAAGTCACTTTACATACCACTGAAGTACTGTTTCTTAAGTAACTTTACAATACCTAGCAGCATTACTAATTGAACTGCAACCTCACCCCAAAAAAGTATTTATTTCTTGATCATAGAAAAACATCTAAATTAGAAAAAAAAAAGATATGTGTAAATGCTTCCAGGATTAAAACCTTTTCAGAATGGTATTGGCCATTTGGATCTAGGTCAACATATTCCAAAATTCATGACCGTGGGCCTTATGTTCCATTGAACCACTCTAGAAAATTCCGAACTCAACCAATTTTCCTTTTCTTTGATGTGGATGGAGAAGGAACTAGGTAATGAATAGATTAATTGCTGACAGTTCTCCATCCCATTCTTGCAGAATGTGTCAGTATAAAAATAATTATCTTTGAACTGATAATTATTTTTCTTTAATATAGTCAGATCTTTTCTAACTTGTGCCAAATTGGGAATACCTACTATTATATGGTGCATTCAGTTTACCACATAAGTGGTTAACATTTTACAGCCTTGATTTTTGTTTAATTTTTTGCCTTTAATATAATAGTCACTCTGGGAAATATCAAAAAGATTGATTATTCAGTGATGACTATCTTAGAAGATACTGTGATTATTGGTTAAGATGTGGAGACTCCTTTATTAGCTTATAAACAGCTAGAAGGACTGAGAACAGAACAGAGCTTGAAGTCAAAGGCTTTTTCCCTTTTGGGGAGGATAGAATTTGATTAACATTGAAAGGGTACACTGTTCACATAGATTTCACTATATATAGTGTGCCATATTCTGATAGCATAGGATTTTTGGAAATAATCATAAAATCTTTCATAAAAATGAAAAGATTTTTAAAGTACATACTGTATCCATTACTTACTGCTCGTAGTCAGAGAAGTGACTCTAAAACAGTCCCATTTTCTCTCATATCTATCGGTGCCTGTAAGTCTTAAAGCCATATCTGTTTTTCTTACTGTTGATAGAGTACATTTTCCTTCTTAGCCCAAGGTAGGTAATATGGGCTGAGAGAAGTAAACTATAGACTGTCCTGTTAATGCTGCATGGCATATAATGTCAGTCAAATTCTTGGTGGAAAAATCTTTTTTTATCCATGGTGACATGTAAGACTATTAAAAGGATGAACCCAGAGGCTGTTGTTACTCTTGGTATATATAACAAGTGTCATCAGAAATGACTAAAATTTATTCTAGAAAAGTCAAAAAGTTACGAGTAGATTGGGAAAATGTTAATACTACAGAGTCACTTTTCTGATGTATCCTGCACTTCATGCCAGCAATGTCTATGAGGAGCGGTATTGCCTTAAAGTAGTTTGACTCTGACTGAGCTCAGTGTACTTCTGTATGTGATTGGTGGCCAACTGTTCATTGAGATATAAAATTCACAGGTGATCTCCAAGCATCCTTATATTAGAACTCTGAACCTCCCTTCCCACTGTGCTGGTGGCTGACATGTGACACTGAATTTAGTCCACTGAAATAGCAGACATGACCAAAAACATGAAAGGGGAGAGAGATTTCTTGACCAGATCCTTCAAACCTGATGATCACTTTCTGAATAATTGAGAGTTTACTGTCATTCTGTTTTTTGGTGACTGTGTAGAAGATATTTCCAAAAGTTCTATTGTGCAGTGAAGACATTCAGGTTGTTTGTAAGAATTTTACCATTACTTTTGTGTACTGAAATGCTTACCATTAACACCAACCCCTCCCCGCCCCCCCCCCAAAAAGAGAGAGAAAACAGTAGATATTTACTAGAAATGGGAGATTTTCTGATCTGAAGAAAATTAACCAGAACTTTTGCTATGATAGGAAAGACAATAAAGTGGTTTTTACAGGTTCTGCTTGATGCCATAAACTAACACAATCATGAAAATAGTCATGTTAACTTATGGAACTATCTGGCCCTAAAAGCCATTCTCTTTTCCATATGAATACTGCCTACTAACATGTTCCTGATAGGATTAATATGCTTTTGTGTATTCTCAGCAAACTAGAAAATAATTTTGCTCTTTTTGAGTAACTTTTCATAGCATAGGGAACCAGCACTGATTTCAGCATTCAGATCAAAGCAGGATTAATTGTGCAACTTAGTGCCCATTATTCCTTGCTGAGGTTTAAATATAAAGAATAAAAGAACTGAAAGACAGGGTTTGAGTAACATTTTCTTCACAAAAGAGCAGGCAAGGATTGAGAACAGTGAATAGAAGATAGTTGAGAGAATATGCTATGATACTTGTTGTACTTAGGCCCCATTTCTGTTGCACTGAATTTCAGACCATAATTGCTAAAATAGTTTCTAGCTCTTAAATTTGGTTAGAGGGTTTTTGGTATCAGAGGTTTTGTACTTCTGATTGAATTAGTTTCTGAAATTCCCATAGGCTATAACTAGCCTTTGCAGTAAACTGAAAACCAAATGCCCTTTCTCAGAAGTAGCTGTATTTCTCACCTGCCTCATCCAGGCAACCAATATTCATTTCATGAAACACTGTAAATAATGAAAAGGTATGGTGGG
Source organism: Sciurus vulgaris (assembly GCF_902686455.1). Taxonomy (NCBI): domain Eukaryota; kingdom Metazoa; phylum Chordata; class Mammalia; order Rodentia; family Sciuridae; genus Sciurus; species Sciurus vulgaris. The sequence continues at coordinate 82,186,350 of NC_136470.1, read as the reverse complement.
GAAATTACATATAAAAATGATATCCCAAAATGAGAATTCTCTGTAATATGGGGTTTTTCCTAAAAAGAATCCATCCCAGCACAATATATATTTTGAAAAGGTGCTGAACTAAAAAGTACAAGAGTTTGCTCATATACATCAGGTTGCTCAGGAAATTTGAGGTGATGCTGTTATTTGTCTTATAATTTGGAAAAGTTATCTCTTGAGAGAGACTACAAAGTGCCAGGCACTTCAGATTTTTTGATAAGAGCCCTTTTGATATTCAGAGTGTGGGTATGTTTATGAAACAAATGAGATGTTATCTCAAGTGCTCATCAGCCAAAACCAAGGCAAAAGCAGCTTTGAAATAGCTGTTTCACAAAGCTGAACAGAGCCTTGGTAAAATGCAGTTGCCTGTCCAATGACAGAAGAGAAAGACCACTTCAAACCACACAGTGTACCTGTGAGGGACACTTTGTGGATGCCTTAAAGGTGACCTGTGGTGGGTACTGGTGGTTATGTATGTGCCCATCTGAACTAGACTGATGGAAACAGTCTATTTCAATTCACCTTCATACAGCACAAATTGTTCCTGCTCATAACCTCACCGAGGAAGATGAGAAACATGGTGCTGGTTCCTTTCCTGTGTCTTGGAAGGTTGAGGTGGTCGGCATCGTCAAGGCACTCTCCAGTGTTCAGGCCTTCCTGGGATGCCACTTGTACATCTACATTACTTCATCTATGCAAGTTTGTGTTCTCACGGTTTGTATTTTACACCTTATGTCCCATTTGTTTCTTCAAACATCAGGTTTAACATTGATGTTTTGAATAATTTTTAAACCAAAGTATTGTATAAATATATGTGTGCTTTGTTTTCCTGGAGGGTTTGACTGAGGTAAACACCAATCTTGTCCTTCTCTTAATAAAATCATCCATTTGTTAAGTCAGTGATCGCTGTCTTGTGTTTTCTTTATTGCATTCAAGGACTAGACGCTATGGAATTTGTTATTTTCTTCTTTAAAAAATAATCGTAATATATTTTTAATGCTAATGAATTTTCTCTTATTCCACTTCCTTCTACCCTGTGAATATATGTAACATTGTAATGATGCAGAATGCACTGAAATTCACAACAAGTACTCCCAAGTATCAGTCAGAAAACAACTTTGTCTTGTGTGGTGATTTATGTATTAGGGAGGAAAAGAAAAAAAAAAAAAAAAAGCAAACCCAGGTAAGTGGAGTTTCACATAATAATCCTAGTCAAAGTCTCCATGAGTACAACCCTTCTGCACTCTGATGCTCCTCCTCTCTACATTCTGATGCTTTGTTGACACTCAGTGGACTTTGAGAAAATGAACATAACAGCTTCTACTTATGTAATAGTTTGCTTTATTAAGGCTATTCCTTTATCTTATTTATTAGGATAGATATGAAGGAAGAAACTGATGCTGCAGAAATTTGGCAGGTCTCTTTTAGATGCTATTTTCACTTATTATAACTTGACTAAGTTAGTTGCCTGGAGCATATCTTCTTGGCTTCAGTTTCTTTCACAAATAAGATAGGGAACATAAATGATCTCTGTAGACACTAACAGATCCTAAGAAGTGATGTGCATTTTTTTGTATAGTTGAAGAACATTGACTTGAAATTTTGCTCTCTAAAACAATTACTAGATGAAGTTGCCAATGAAAGGGGACACATCTTGAAGCCAATTAAAAAGTAGGTTAAGTGGTAGGAAGTGCTTGAGGTGATAAGGTAGTTTTATGGAATATGACTGAGTTTGAGTGTTGGCTATCACCATGTATGGAGAGGTGGGGTACCAGAAAGCCCACCTTTAAACAAAAGCTGCCAGAACATCATCCACTTCCCACACCTGAGAAATTTTAAAGAAGGTTCTGTACTACTGAAAATCCTGGGGGTTGGTATTTCAAAATAATTTCCCCTCCATTTTAAGAGGCAGAAAATTAGCTTATTCTACTCCCGCCACCCCCTCACCCCCGCTCCACACCATTGTATCCTGGGTATCATGCTTTAAGGAGCAAACACAAAGTAGAGTACAAAACGAAAAAAAAAAAAAAAAAAAAATGAGTGTATTATGGAAAAGAAGGTTATCTGGTCCTAGTCCATGTTTTGCCATGAACATGCTTTAAGACTCGGGATATTTATCCTGTCTCCCATTCCTCTGTGCTTACCTAAGCACTCCTTCAGGTACATCATTCTAGGATTCCTGTTGTAAAGAGATGCTGGTTTTCTTTAAGAGGTTACCAGGAAGAGGGCAGCTTCCTGCTGCTTTCCCCCTCTGGAGGCTGGAGAGTTGCAGAGACTGCCTAGGCATTCCCCTGGAAGACTTCATTCCTGGTCTTGTGTTCTTGATTTGCACTGTTATACTTACAGCTTCATACTCGGCAGATTTTTGTTAATTTGTATGTATTCTTCTAGCCAAAAATCTTTGTATTTTATCTCTTAAGCATCAGATTTGAGCCGCCTTTATCAAATGCTCTTTCAGTGTTCATGAAACTCTACTTCCATTGGTGTGCTTTTCTTGCTATTCCCTTAAAACATACTCAGTTTTCCTAGCAATTCCTTAGACTAATCATAAAGATTTAGTTCAATCATAGCATGCCCTTAATTATACCCACACTTTAAATTATTTAGCGTCATTACTTACCTGATCTTTGCATCACGACCAGTGCTTCTAGTGCCTGATTGAAGCCTTTCCTCCTCACTTGCCAACTTTATGCCCTCAACCCCCTGACTAGGCCATGGAAGCCCTCAGACACAGAACTGGGACGTGTGTGTATGCATCTGTAGGTAAATATGTCATTGACCTTAAGGGTGTATGTACAAGTGACAATGGATTTTCCTGTCCTGGAAAGACAGCACCGATTGATGCGTATCAATTTTTCCTTTTGTGGATCATGCTTTGATGTCAAGTGTAAGAATTGCTTATACAGCCCTGTAACCTGAAGATTTTTTTTCCTGTTTTTTTTTTTTTTTTCCAGAAAGTTTTATAGTTTTACATTGAAGTCCTTAATTTAAGTTAATTTTTGTATGATTTTTGAGGGTTAGGTAAAGCTTATTGTTTCACCTGGATATTCAGTCACTCCTGCCCTACATATCTTTTTTCTCCGCATTTGTTATTGGAACATTAGTTGTACATAATGGTTGGATTTGTTGTTCCTGCCCCATATTTTGAACAGGCTTTTCTCCATTGAATTGCTTTTGCACATTTATTAAAAATCAGTTGTGTATTTTGTGTGGGTATTTTCTGAGTTCTCTTTTCTATTCTATTGATCTGTTTCTATCCCTGTTCCAGTAACCACACAGTCATGATGATTACAGCTATCTACAGATTGAGCATCTGTAAACCAAAAATCTTTAATTTGAAACAGTACAAAATCTAAAACTTTTTGAGCACCAACATCACACTATAAGTGGAATATTGTACACCATGTGACTTTGTTTCATGCACAAAACTATTTGAAATATCATATAAAATTACTTTCAGGTATGTATTTAAAGTACATAGGAAACATGTTTCAGATTTAGATTTGGGTCCCATCCCTAAAGTATCTCATTATGTATATGCAAGTTCCAAAATCTGAAAAAAAAAAAACTGAAATACTTTTGATCCCAAGCATTTCAGATAAGGAATAATCAACCTATAGAAAGCCTTGAAATTGAAAAAAAACTCATTCCTTGCAATTTATTATTTTTCAAAATTGTTTTAACTATTCTAGTTTCTTGGCTTTAGCTTGTCAATTTTAGAATAATCTTGTATATATTTATAAAACTTTTTTTGGTAAATTGAAAGAAATTGCTTTAAAACCCTACATCATCTTGAGGAAGACTGACATCTTTACTGTTATACCTTCCAATACATGACCATACTGTGCATTTCCATTTATTTAGAGCTTCACTGATTTCTTAAGTAAGCATTTTATAGTTCTCAGCTTATACTTGCTCAACTTGTTCTATTAGATTTACTCCCTTTCATTTTTTTTTGTGATTGTAGATAGTACTATATTTTTTGTGTCCACAAATTCATTGCTAAAAACATATAAACTGATTTTTTTGCATATTTACTTTGCATCTGTGACTTTTCTGAGCTGTTTTATTAGGGTGACCTTTCTGAACTCATTTATTTTTAGTTTTCTAAGATCAATCATGTAATCTTAAAATATGGACAATTTTTTTTTGCCTCTTTTCCTATCCATCTACACTCTATTGCCTTTTCTTTTTGCACTGGCTAGAACTTCTAGCACTGTGTTGAATAAAGGGATGAGAGTTGATATCCTTAACTTTTCCTACTCAAGGAGCAAGCATTTGTTTTTGCCATTAAATTTAACAATAATTTTTAATGCTTTGCCTCTGTTTTCTGAGAGTTTTTAATCATAAATGCATATTGAATTTCACCAAACGATTTGATTTCTGATTGATGTGATCATATAATTTTTCTTTAGCCTTTTAATGTAGTGAATTACATTGATCAGTTTTTATGGAACCAGCTTTACATCCCTGGCATAAACCTCACTTTGTCAAGATGTATAATTTTTATATATTATTGAAATCTGTTTGTTAATTTTTTTTAAATTTATTTTTGTGGTAAACAAATGGGATACATGTTCTTTCTGTTTGTACATGGAGTAACAGCATAACATTTGCATATTCATACATTTACATAGAGTAATGATGTTTGATTCATTCCGTTATTTTTTTCCTTCCCTCCCACCTCTCTTTTCCCTCTATACAGTCCCTCCTTCCTCCATGCTTGCCCCCCTCCCATCCCCCATTATGTGTCATCATCCACTTATCAGTGAGATCATTCATCTTTTGGATTTTTGAGATTGGCTTATCTCACTTAGCATAATATTCTACAATTTCATCCATTTGCCTGCAAATGCCATAATTTTATTATTCTTTATGGCTGAGTAATATTCCATTGAATATATATTCCACAGTTCTTTATCCATTCATCAATTGAAGGGCATCTAGTTTGGTTCCACAGTCTGGCTATTGTGAATTGAGCCGCTATGAACATTGATGTGGCTGTATCTCTGTAGTGTGCTGATTTTAAGTCCTTTGGGTATAGGCCAAGGAGTGGGATAGCTGGGTCAAATGGTAGGTCCATTCCAAGTTTTCTAAGGAATCTCCACACTGCTTTCCAGAGTGGCTGCACTAATTTGCAGCCCCACCAGCAATGTATGAGTGTACCTTTTTCCCCCACATCCTCTCCAACACCTATTGTTGCTTGTGTTCTTGATAATTGCCATTCTAAATGGGATGAGATGGAATCTTAGTGTAGTTTTGATTTGCATTTCTCTTATTACTAAAGATGTTGAACATTTTTTCATATATCTGTTGATTGCTTGTACATCTTCTTCTGTGAAGTGTCTGTTCATTTCCTTAGCCCATTTGTTCATTGGGTTATTTGTATTCTTGGTGTAGAGTTTTTTGAGTTCTTTATATATTCTGGAAATTAGTGCTCTATCTGAAGTATGAGAGGCAAAGATATTCTCCCACTCTGTAGGCTCTCTCTTCGCATTGCTGATAGTTTCCTTTGCTGAGAGAAAGCTATTTCGTTTGGATCTATCCCAGTGGTTGAGTCTTGCTTTTATTTCTTGTGCTATGGGAGTCTTGTTAAGAAAGTCTGATCCTAAGCCAACAAGGTGAAGATTTGGACCTCCTTTTTCTTCTATAAGATGCAGGGTCTCTGGTCTGATTTCAAGGTCCTTGATCCACTTTGAGTTGATTTTTGTGCAGGGTGAGAGATAGGGATTTAGTTTCATTCTGTTGCATATGGATTTCCAGTTTTCCCAGCACCATTTGTTGAAGAGGCTATCTTTTCTCCATTGCATATTTTTGGCACCTTTGTCTAGTATGAGAAAACTGTATTTATTTGGGTTTGTGTCCATGTCCTCTATTCTGTACCATTGATCTACCTGTCTATTTTGGTGCCAATACCATGCTGTTTTTGTTACTATTGCTTTGTAGTATAGTTGAAGTTCTGGTATTTCGATACCCCCTGTTTCATTCTTCCTGCTAAGGATTGCTTTAGCAATTTTGGGTTTCTTATTCTTCCAGATGAATTTCATGACTGCTTGCTCTATTTCTGTAAGGTACATCATTGGGATTTTAATTGGAATTGCATTGAATCTCTATAGCACTTTTGGTATACTTTTGGTATAGCACTTTTTGTATGGCCATTTTGACAATATGAATTCTACCTATCCAAGAACATGGGAGATCTTTCCATCTTCTAACGTCTTCCTTAATTTCTTTCTTCAGTGTTTTGTAGTTTTCATCGTAGAGATCTTTTACCTCTTTGGTTAGATGGATCCCAAGTATTCTATTTGTTTTGAGGCTATTGCAAATGGAGTTGTTTTCCTCATTTCCCTTTCAGCTGTTTCGTTGCTTGCATATAAAAATGCTTTAGATTTATGCATGTTGATTTTATAGCCTGCTATTTTGCTGAATTCATCGATGAGGTCTAGAAGTTTTCTGGAGGAGGTTTTAGATCCTCTAAATATAGAAGCATGTCATCCGCAAATAGTGACAGCTTACATTCCTCTTTTCCTATTCGTATCCCTTTAATTTCTTTAGTATGCCTAATTGCTCTGGCTAGAGTTTCGAGGACAGTCTTGAATAGAAGTGGTGAAAGAGGATATCCCTGTCTTGTTCCCATTTTTAAAGGGAATGGTTTCAGTTTTTCTCCATTAAGAATGATGTTGGCCATGGGCTTAGCATAAATAGCCTTTACAATGTTCAGGTATGTTCCTAGTAACCCTATTTTTTCTAGTGTTTTGAGCATGAAAGGGTGTTGTATTTTGTTGAATGCTTTTTCTGTGTCAATTGAAATAACCATATGATTCTTATCCTTAAGTCTATTGACATGATGGATTAAGTTTATTGATTTACGAATGTTGAACCATCCTTGCATTCCAGGAATGAACCCCACTTGATCGTGGTGCACAATTTTTTTAATATGTTTTTGGATACGGTTTGTCAATATTTTGTTAAGGATCTTTGCATCTATATTCATCAAGGATATTGGTCTAAAATTTTCTTTCCTTGATGTGTCTTTTTGTGGGTATGAGGGTGATATTAGCTTCATAGAATGAGTTTGGTAGGGTACCCTCCTTTTCTATTTCCTGGAATACTTTGAGAAGTATTGAAATGAGTTCTTCTTTGAAGGTCTTGTAGAACTCAGCTGAGAATCCGTCTGGTCCTGGGCTTTTCTTGGATGGTAGATTTGTAATGGCTCCTTCTATTTCATTGCTTGATATTGATCTGTTTAAATCGTGTATGTCCTCCTGGTTCAGTTGGGAGGAGCATATGTCTCTAGAAATTTGTCAATGTCTTCCGTAGTTTCTATTTTGTTGGAATACAGATTTTCAAAGTAGCTTCTCATTATGATCTGTATCTCAGTGTGGTGTCTGTCGTGATATTTCCTTTTGCATTATGTATTTTAGTAATTTGAGTCTTCTCTCTCCTTCTCTTTGTTAGTGTGGCTAAGGGTTTGTCTATTTTGTTTACTTTCTCAAAGAACCAACTTTTTGTTTTGTCAATTTTTTGAATAGTTTCTTTTGTTTCAATTTCATTGATTTCAGCTCTGATTTTAATTATTTCCTGACTTCTACTACTTTTGCTGTTATTCTGTTGTTCTTTTTCTAGGGCTTTGAGCTGTAATGTTAGGTCATTTAGTTGTTGACTTTTCATTCTTTTCTGAAATGCACTCCATGCAATGAACTTTCCTCTTCGTACCACTTTCATAGTGTCCCAGAGATTTTGATATGTTGTATCATCATTCTCATTGACCTCTAAGAATTTTTTAATCTCCTCCCTGATGTTTTTTGTTATCCATGTTTCATTCAATAGCATATTATTTAGTCTTCAAGTGTTGGAGTAATTTCCCTTTTTTATTTTGTCATTGATTTCTACTGTCAGTCCATTATGATCTGAGAGAACACAAGGCAGCATCTCTACTTTTTTGCATTTCCTAAGGGCTGATTTGTGGCATAACATATGGTCTGTTTTCGAGAAGGTTCCATGTGCTGCTGAGAAGAAAGTGTATCCGCTCGTTGATGGATGGAATATTCTATATATGTCTATTAAGTCTAGGTTATTGATTGTGTTATTGAGTTCTATGGTTTCTTTGGTTGGATTTTGTTTGGAAGATCTATCTAGTGGTGACAGTAGTGCGTTAAAGTCACCCAGAATTATTCTGTTGTGGTCTATGTGATTCTTGAGATTGAGAAGGATTTGTTTGATGTACAGGGATGCACCATTGTTTGGGGCATAAATATTTACTATCGATATGTCTTCCTGATTTATGGTTCCCTTAAGCAGTATGAAATGTCCTTCTTTATCCCTTCTGACTAACTTTGGCTTGAAGTCCACTTTATCTGATATAAGGATGGAAACCCCTGCTTTTTTACTGAGTCCATGTGCATGGTAGGTTTTTTCCCGTCCTTTCACCTTTAGTCTGTGGATATCTTTTTCTATGAGATGAGTCTCTTGCAGGCACCATATTGTTGGGCCTTTCTTTTTAATCCATTCTGCCAGTCTATGTCTTTTGATTGATGAGTTTAGGCCATTAACGTTCAGGGTTATTATTGAGATAAGATTTGTATTCCCAGTCATTTGGCATATTTTTGGTTTTTAAGTTGGCTTGGTTTCTCCTTTGAGTGGTTTTTCTCTAAGGTAGTTCCTGCCTTTGCTGACCTCCATTGTTGTTTTTCATTTCCTCCTCATGGAATATTTTGTTGAGTATTCTGTTGAATATTTTGTTGAATATTATGTAGTGCAGGCTTTCTATTTGTAAATTCTTTTAACTTTTGTTTATCATGGAAGGATTTTATTTCATCTTCAAATCTGAAGGATAGTTTTGCTGGGTATAGGATTCTTAGTTGGCAACCATGTTCTTTCAGAGCTTGAAATATGTTGGTCCAGGCCCTTCTAGCTTTTAGAGTCTGGGTTGAGAAGTCTGCTGCTATCCGTATTGGTCTCCCCCTATATGTAATCTGATGCTTTTCTTGCTGCCTTCAAAATCCTATCTTTATTTTGAATGTTAGGCATTTTCATTATAATGTGTCTTGGTGTGGATCTGTTGTGATTCTGTGCATTTGTGTTCTGTAAGCCTCTTGTATTTGATTTTTCCATTTCATTCTTCAGGTTTGGGAAATTTTCTGATATTATTTCATTGAATAGGTTGTTCATTCCTTTGGTTTGTTTCTCTGTGCCTTCCTCAATCCCAATAATTCTTAAATTTTGTCTTTTCATGATGTCCCATAGTTCTTGGAGATTCTGTTCATGATTTCTTACTATCTTCTCTGTTTGGGCAACTTTATTTTCAAGATTAAATATTTTGTCTTCATTGTCTGAGGTTCCATCTTACAAGTGGTTTAGTCTGTTGGTGATGCTTTCCATTGAGTTTTTTATTTGGTATATTGTCTCCTTCATTTCAAGGATTTCCGTTTTTTGTTTGTTTGTTTGTTTGTTTGTTTGAGAATCTCTATCTCTTTTTTGAAATGATCTTTTGCTTCCTGCAGGTGCTCTTTCAGCTTATTGGTATTATCATTCTTTGCCTGCATTTGCTTTCTTATCTCATCCTTTGCTTCCCAAATCATCTTAATCATGTATAATCTGAAGTCCTTTTCTGACATTTCTTCTAACATACTGTCATTGGATTTTATTACTATAGAATCTAGATTTGTTTGGATCATTTTCTTCCCTTGTTTTTTTATGTTGTTCATGTATCTTACCCTCTAGCAGTGCAGATCTGGGGTATTGCATATTTCCCCCTATAGGCTTATAGTGCCCCTATAGGTTTCCAAAACTCTTTCTTTAAGGGGAGATCAATATTAGCATTGCCCAAATCCGATACTATGCAATCCTAGACCAAATAGCCCATATGGGGACAATAACAATATTGTCATAATAAACAAAGTGAGTTCAAATATTATCTTCGGTAAAACAAACAGGTTTGCAATAAGGTTTGCAGTTTCTAATGGAGGACAAAGAGGATGCAGAGGGATGTAGAATGTGGCTGTTAATGGGATAAGAAAAGAATATACAGACGTTCTAGAAAATAGAAAGTGTGAGAGTGTAATCAAAAGAAATTGGCTCAAAAAGACAAGGGACGAATGATATCGCTAATAAGTGGAGGATGACACATAATGGGGGGAGGGAAGGGTTAGTGTTAGGGTTAGAGTTAGGGTTAGGGAGGGGGACAAGCATGGAGGAAGAAAGTACTGAATAGAGGGTAAAGAGGGGTGGGAGGGGTGGGGGGAAGGGGAAAAATAACAGAATGAATCAAACAACATTACTGTATGTGGATTTATGATTGCACAAATGGTATGCCTTTGCGCCATGTACAAACAGAGAGGCAACATGTATCCCATTTGTTTACAATAAAATAAAAAAAAAAAAAAAAAGAAATTGGATGTTAGCATGCAAAAAAGGGAGAAAGAGACTCTAGGGACCAGGTAAACAAAAGGAAAAGAGAGCGAGAAAAGTAAAGAAATAAAAACTTGTTTTTTAAAAAGGAGAAAAAAGAAAATCTACTGTATAGCAGTCATATACTAATGAAACCTCCCAGTGTTCAGTAGCCTGATGCATGAGAAGTATCTGAGAATGAGCTTCAAGCCTCCAGCAGGCATCTCAGGATGGGATTTGCCCCACCCAAAGATCGGAGCTTCGGCTTCCAGGATTATCCAAGATGGCCGCTCTGGCTTCAAAATGTGTTGGCAAATGGGGAGCTGCAGCTCAGGGGTGAACGTGGTCAACTGGAGGTCCTGGAGATGGGATGCAGTTGGTCCGGCAGGGGTCCTGGAGGTCCCGTGTGTTTGGTGTGGTTGTGGGATCCTGGAGGCCGGGTGCAATCAGTCCGTCTGGGGTCCGGGTGGTAGGGCACAGTCAGTTGGTCTGGAGGTCCTGGCAGCAGGGAGCAGTCAGTCGATGTGAGGGCCCCAGAGGCAGGGAGTGATCGGTCGGGCTGAGGGATCCTAGAGACAGGGCTCAGTCAGTCCGGCCAGGGGTCCTACAGGGCCTGGCTGTTGTCTCAAAATGGTCCTGAACTTATTTCTGATTTTGGTTATTCCTTTTTTTTTTCTTCATTAGTCTAACTAAAAGGTTGTCAATTTCATCAATCTCTTTGAGGAAAAAAAAAATTTGGTTTTGTGACTTCTATTGTATTTCTATTCTTCATCTCAATTCTAATCTTTATTATTTCCTGATTTCTGCTAGTTTTCAGCTTAATCTTCTCTTTTCTCTAGTTCTTAAAGTATTTTGTTCCATTCTCACTTCCTTTTTCTCATACTTTTGCTATTTTCTTATTTTTTATAAGTATTACATTTACCATCATAAAATTATAACAGTCTTGTTTGAATTTGTACCATTTTGATAGCATATAAAAAAATTTGTTCTTTTTTTGCCATTATCATATATTACATTTTTAAATATCTTATGCACAATAACATAGGTTCCAATTAATTTTATGTATTTTGACTTTTAAATTATATAGGCTTTAATAAAGTTATAAATCAAGGATCTAATGCTAGCTTTTATGTTGATCATTTAGTGACAGGTATCAGAACCCTTTATTTCTTCACATAACTTTGAGTTACTGCTTGATGTCCTTTCATTTGAACATTGAAGTCTTTCTTATGGGGTAGGTCAGCTTATGCTTATTTTGAGAAGTCTTAATTTTTTGAAATTTTGCCTGTATAGAAAGCGTGATTGTCTTTTCCTTTCAACACTTCAAAGTTGTTCTTCCCACATCTTTCTGGTTTTCATGGTTTCTTATATTTCCTGTTAATCTTATTGAAGCTTCTTTGTAAATGATGTTGCTTTTGTCTTGCTCCTTCAATGTTATTTGATTTTCAACAGATTGATTATTATGTTCCTTAGTGTGGATTATCCTATTCTAGAGTTCATTGAGCTTAGATGTGTAGATTCACGTCATCCATCATATTTAAGACAGATATTTTGGAGTTTTGTGTAGTAAGTCCAACATCAGGTCTTCCTCAAGAATGGTATAGGTTCATTCATTTTGTCCCTTTGAATGGGCCATATTTTGCTGTTTCTTTGTATAAATTGTGACATTTTTATATTTGAAAACTGCATATTATAATATGGTAACCTGGAAATCACAGTTTGTTTTTTCATTTTCATCTTTTCTTTCTTCTCCTTTCCTTTCTTTATTTTTGATTATTGAAGATTGTGGTAGTATCTTTTACAAACTATTTTTCATAGACAGTACATGCCTTGTCATGTAGGGTTATGAAAGTCTTTTTCTTAGCTTTTGTTCATCTTGGATTTTATAAAGATTTCCTTCAATAATGGAGAATGGGAGCCTCTTTGAGTCTTCACAGATTGTTTCAGCTTAGTTATGGAACCTACTTCTTCATCACTTAGTCAGACTTTCACTGAGCCCAGAGATCCACTCAAGGTGAAAGCTCGGGTTCTTGTGAGGTCTTTTTTGAGGCTGGTTCTTTTCCTGGACATGTGCATGACTTTCTAAATTCTCCCACAAATAGGGGGGCTTTTGATTGCTCTAAGTTCCCAAAGAAATCTTCTCAGTTATCTCTCCTAGGCCTTTGATTATGTGTTGTATGTCTCAGTTATAATCTTTTGCCTTGGATGTTTTTGTGTGTTCTATCCACCTTGCAGTACTTTCACTTAGAATTAGTATTATTCTACATAATTGTGAAATTAAATTTTATAAATACATGACAAATTTTAAGGCAAAGTAAATGAAATAACTGTATCCAATTAGTGCTCAATCATATAGAATGGACCTGTTTGAATGAATGACTATATCTGGGTAACTATGTATTTCTCTCCACATTTCTCTCTTTCCATATTAAAAAAAATTAACAATTTTTTTCAACCATTTTTATACATTTAAAAGGTCCAGAAACAATGAGTAACACAGTTGTAATGAAATCCTTCATGGGCATAGTGTTCTGAAAATAATATTTCTTACCAGAAGACAACAGACCTTCATAGAGAAATGGCTTATTTTAGGTCTGGGATTTAAAAGTGCAAGATGAACCTGGAAAATCTTATACGATTAACAAACTATCAAAACCAACTAGGATCATGTCAAATTGTCCCCAGCCAAAGAGGACACATCTTGTGCATTCTTAGAGAAAATAACTATAATGGATAGAAATGCATTTAAATCTATGAACTTATAATAATCTCCCCTCAAAATAATCTTTATGATCACCTATGACCGATGCTATTTTGAAAACAGATAAATGAGTGGAATAATTGAACATTTATCCTGCTTTTTTCCTTTGAAACAAAAGGGATGTATTTCAGAGTAATGAATAATTGTTGAGTGCTAATTTCCTTTGCTAGAAGTATTTAATAGTTAAATAAAGAGCAATAGAAGATTATGATCATTTTTATAAAAGATTTTATATAAAAGAAGGATAATTAGATATTCTGTACCTCCAAATAAGAGTAACAATACTAGCAATAGAATCCCTAAGTTTCAAGATTTATCTGCTGATTTATAGGAAGTACAGGGGATGGAAGAATTTTTTAAATAGAACTATAAGGTAATCTGCAAAATTCAGACTGGAAGACTTTACAAAAGACAAAAATTATTCAAAACTATTTGTAAGGAAAAGCAGGAGGGGGAGAGAGAGATACAAGTACTGCTTTAATTTCAGACAAACTGTAAACAATATATAAGATTGTTCTGGAAATGTGGCACAATATATGAGGATATAAAGAATTTGGCATTAATCTTTTAGGTGCAATAATGATATTGGAGTTAGGTTGTAACCTAGGGACAAAAGTTCCTCCATTTCAGAGATTAAACACTGAATTATTTATAGATGAACAGGTATGTTAGCATGAAGTGAAGGAGATACAGAAAAAGCTGACCATGTATAAATCATGAAGGATGGCTAAATTAGGTTTCTTATACTATTTTCTCTTGTAATAGATTTGAAAATATCTGTCATAAAGTTTTTAAATGACAGGGAAATAATTTTTGAGCAAAAACTCAATGCAAAAATGACACTAAAGTAAATGTGCATATATGTTCAGACCAAAGGAAAATTCTTGGATAAAATTAGAAATACAGAAAGTAATAAATATAAATGAATATGTTGCAACATGAAAATGAACATTGACTTTTAAAGTGATACCTTTAAAATATAAAATACATGAAAATGGTATATAAATTATCAAAGAGTAAATTAAGTTAAAGTGTATTTCTCAATTTTTTTACTCATTAATCATCTGGGGATCTTGTGAAGTTGTAGATTCTGATCAGAAGACCTGGGGTAGGGCTGGAGATTTTACATTACTATCACGATTTCGGGTGATTTTTATGCTGCTCATCTAAGAATACATTTTGGGTAGTAATAGAAAGTTTTCTCACTGACTAGGAACAAGAAAAATACTATTAGGCTCTGAAGGGTGTGAGTGCTATAATCATCATTACAACTATATGAAATAAAACCACCTGTGCAGCAAGAAGGTTCACTGGGCCCTGGTTACCAGCTTCTTCCAGTGAGACAGAACACCCATGCACAAGGTATGCAGAGCAAATATATGACTATAGATAGGCATCAAGGGACAGCAGAAGCCTAGGGTTCATTGATAGATGACCCCCCAAGGCTCAGGAAAGTTTCCAGGATAGACAAAGTCTCACTTGCACATTTCCCTTTTGCATTGTAGCTAAAAGACCCTGGAAAGCAACCCACACGAATTTTATACCTCAGGAAATTGTGGGTTGCTGGGCTAAAGCATTGATGATGTTTCAAGGGGAAGACAGAAACAGCCCTGGCATTTTATCCAGTCCCTACCTGTCTCAGGTTGTTACATTGTCAGCAATGTCTGCAGTAATTCTTGAGAACTACAAGTGAGAACTTGAGGAGAACTGGGTCAGATCAAGTTCATCTAGAGAACTGTCCTGTACAAAGTTAATAGTGGGGGAGATGAAATAGTAATATATAATCAACCCAAAATGCAATAGAAACATAACAAATGGAAAGCCAGTACTTAGTTGGTAGATTCAAACCCAAATGTTGAAGTATTAAATATTTGTGGTCTCAATGCTCCAATTGAAAGACACATGATTGTCAGACTGTTTATTTCTTCATAAGAAATACTTGGAACATGTGGTACAGAAATATTGAAAGTCAAGGATGAAAAATAGATGATCCATGAAAACTAACCAAAACGCGGCTGTTTATAAATCTCAAAGAAAGCAATATTAAATAAAAAATATTACTAGAGAAGAAAAAGAACATTTTGTAAAGGCAAAAACTTCATCCAAGATTTCAACAGAGTGACAAGTGAACTTTTCTTACAGTCAAAGCCATCTGGCTTGGGCTGTTCAGGAAGTAGCAGACTGTCCACCATACTATGATCCAAACACATAGCCTCTTTTATAATTCTGTGTACAGATATAAACAAAATACTTCAAATATGAGAATTTTTTCAGAGTAGGATGCAGGAGATAATGACTTGTTACTGAATAACTGACTTGTTACTGAAATACACCTTTGGTTAGGATGATATTTGTCCCTGTTGCCTAGTATCGTGCATGACCTAGTGGGAGCTTATTGTAGACATTTCTGTGTTGAGTAAGAGTATGGATGGAAAGGAAAAAGGACTCCTAAATCCTTCTCCAACTTTAACATTTTGGAATTCCTGTTTACTGAGCAAGGTCTAACTCAGGATCCGAGGAAGGAATAATAAATAATAGAAAGTGGCAAGGGAATAACGAAAGGATCCTAGGAAGCCATCTGGAAACGGGTAGTGCTTTTAACCCATCAGCTATTTATAGATGACGTTTGCACAAGTGAGCATTTCAAATGGATGCCACACATCTCAGGTTTAGGACTTGTGAAAGTGTTTCTCTCTCTCTCTCTCTCTCTCTCTCTCTTTTGCTAAGGCAGGGCCTAGAGAAGACGTGGCAGTTTCATTAAGGCTATGAGTGTCACCTGGCTTACCTGCTCCCTTCTTCCTGCTTTTCCCCATCACTGGGGATCATTCATCTGGGATTCCCGGGATCTTCTGCACTCCCCAGGTTTATTAGTTCACCTCCAGCTTCCATCCACTTTCATCCTACCATCCCCCTAGGTGGCCCTCTTAAACAGGTCTAGCCCAGGAAAAGAGGCATTCTTCACCTCAACAAAGTCTGAAATTGAAGGCACTCCCCTAATCACAGCCCCCTTAACTACTTCCACAGACCTCATTGTGATGGCCTGACAGAGCTGACTCCATGAGAATGTTATAGGCCAGACTCTAAGGGAAATAACTAAACAGACTCCATTTTGCTCTGGGACTCCAAGTTATGTAGGAAATAAGCTTCTCCCATGGGAACACCCCACCTCTGTACCCATCATCAGTTACTTGGTGTGACATGTTTAATAATATATAATGGAAACTCCTATGTAGTAAAGAATTGCTCTCTTTTGATTCCTATTGCTCCTAAACAATGTACCATGTGAACAGTGATTGTGTGGATGTTAGCAACCATTCTTTAGTTTGTACCTAGGTAAGGGTCATTTTGACCCACTTCCCCCTCTGTCGATGATCTCATGATGTTAGTTTGTAATTTTGAATCATAGCAACAGACACTTAAGATTGATGTGATTTTTGGTATAAGAACCCCTACAACCCTGTGGTCGGGGCTGTTCTCCCAATAGCCATTTTTTGGGGCATTGCGTGAGACAGTCAGCTGGCCAGCTTAATAAAGACTCTCAAATTTAGACTTCTCAGTGGTGATCGGTCTGTTCTTAAGTTGTGCCCCATGACACTCATTACCAACCTTTGGTGAGCTCTCTTAGTGGTCCCATTGGCACCACTCAGTAGGGATGAGACCATGGGCACTTTCACCGCTTGTCCCTTTTTTGCTCTAAGACATTTTGAAATGTGTGCATTTTACATTTTCAGACTTGTCAATTAGAACCAAGTGCTTTTCTAGTGCTCAGGAGTCATGTGGCTAGTGGCAATTTTATCGGACAGCTCAGACTTATCATCTACATAAGATAAAATGGAGACACGGAGAATAACATTTTACCATGCTAACTAATGTTATATGATAATAGAAATATAAGCGTTTTATAAACTGAAAAAAGGGGTCGATAAATACAAAGTGATATCATAACACCTTCACCAGGCCCTTTGCATGATGTATTCATATTTAGCCAGCAGAGGGTGCTCGAAGCTGGCAAGACAGCATTAACCTTGAAGCACCAAGACTGAGAGCAAATCAAATGAATTGTCTGGATGAGTTAGGAAAACACCCATAGTGTTTTACAAACGTGATACTTTAGAAGCAGTAGATATTAGATATGGAAAATTCGAGACTATAAGTAAGTAGAATTTAGAACAATTAGTGCAGCAGTCACTGACCCACAAAAAACCCAATCACAGATGTCTTTTACCACATTCTGTTCCAGGTTCTTTTGTATGTAGGACTTAATTACATGTAATTGTAAGTATACAGAGAGAATAGGGCTCAGAGAGATTTGGGTGTGTCTACAAAGTGATAGAAATGAACAACTAGAGAAAAGAGTTTGAAAAACATGATATATTAATGATAGAATAAAATTCCTGATAGAGAAGTCAGAGACAGTCACATATCTTACATATGCATACACACACACACACACACACACACATATATGTTATGTCATATATATGTCATATATGTGTGTAGACACCTATCCATCTATCTATCTATGAAGTGGCCTTATCAGAAGGAAAGAAAGTGCAGATGCGCACGGATTTGGAGGTAGGAAATGGATGGAATTTCTTTCTTTTTATATTTTTTCCTATCTTTTTTAAAAAAGTATTTTTTGAGGCAGGTCTTGCTATGTTGCCCAGGCTGCTCTTCAACGTTTGAGCTCAAATGATTCAAATGATCCTCCCACCTCAGTCTCCAATTACGTGGGAGTATAGGTGCATATCACCACACCTGGTTGGAATTTCTCCTTCCTTTCTCCCCTTTTCCTTTCCTCCCCACCTCCTTTCTCCTTTCTTTCTTTTTCTTCTACAAAGTAGAAGGGAACTTCCTGTGCTGAGAACGAGGGGGTAAGGTTGGAAGTTGGAGAAATGTGATATAAGAAGTCAAGTTATATGCTGAAATAGAATAGTGGTATTTAGAAGCTTGTGGAGAATGGTGACGGTTTGGAAAGATGATTGAGGGAAATGATGGAGGGCGCTGACTAGGACTTGCTGAGCACTGCGGATTGAGAGCAGCTGTGATTGGATGCTGTATGTTTATGGTGGCATCAATCTTCACGGCTGCCTGTTTTTTAGTAGCCCATCAGCATCAGCAACCCATCTGTAGAAGCAGAAGATATGAATGGTTGAAAGTGATCCATGTGGAAATTCAGGTGGGCATGTGTAATAGGGATTTGCACAACCAGGAAAAAAGAGGTCAAGGTGAAGCACCATGATATCTTGGGATGAGACCAAGAAGCAGGAAACAGGAGAACAGGAAATAGATCACCAAGTCATGACAGGAAGATCAGAGTGCAGGTGTCATGAAATGAAGGAATTAGTCTAACGTCCAGAAAGAGGACTTCATAGATAGAGAATTTATGGATATGGAATAGGTCTTGCGCCCAAGGAGTAAATAACTGAAGAGCAGTGCAAACAAAGATGACTAATTGAAGGATCAAGGTCATACTGCTCTCCAGTGTTGAAAGTGTCATCTACGTAGGCACTGAGTCCTGACCAGGAAAGGAGGCATCATTGTGGAGGCTGGAATCGGCATAAAAGAAAACAGATCCAGGCAGGACAATGATTTCGTGATGCTGATCTCCAAGGTAATCTTGGTGTAATCAGGACTTTGTATGAATTTCTAATTCCAGGAGTGCCAACGAAACAAAGACCCTTAGGGAAAAATGAGAACACTTTCAAGATAATAAATTTTAATTGCTGTCAGCTCACGTACCATGTGGTTTAAGAGCATCAGACAGACCTGGGTTAGAATTATGACTGAAGAAACTTAGTTCTTTATATGAGGTAATAATATAACCTATTTAAAAATGTTACAGTGCCATTTTAAGGAAAATATTCAATAAATGATTGTGGCAGTAATAAAAGTTAAGGAAAAATATGATTTTTATTAGATACTAGAGAATATTTACATTGGAAAGATGCTCTGAGTTTGTCATATGCAATAGCCTCAATTTTGGACAAGACAAGACTGAGAAAGTGGCCAGTGATGTGCAAGATCCTGTGCTAGGACTATCAGAACTCTAGACACCTTCTTTCTCTGTTTCAGATCTAAGGCCTAACTCCTTAGTGTGGGCCTCTCTTATTAAGACATCTTTATTCAGCTTTCTTCCAATGCCTCCCAGGGTAGGGAGCTCACCACTGCTCAAGAAATACACTCTGTTTCTTTTCTTCGTCTTTTTTTTTTTTTCCCTCCCATTTTGGGGGCCGGTGTTCAGGTGGGTTTAGCTGTAAGCATTAAGAGTTTATTCCTCATGCAGCATAAATCAGTTTTCTTTCTTTCTGTTTCTTCTTATGCCCTCTGGCAGCTGTTTTCTCCTCTATATGACAGCTCTTCAGACATTTGAAGGCAGTGGCTGCGTCTTCCCTGATGTTCCACTTCTCTGAGACTGACCTCCCCAGGGTCATCAGTAGCCTTTTATGATGTATCCCAAGGACTTTTCTCTCAATTCCCTCCTGTTGCCTGTCTTCGTCTTTCTCTGTTTCTGTTGGAACCTCACCTCTAGGCACGATCTGAGTGCTACAAAACTGAGTGGGGCCATCACTGTTCTTAGATTGGACACAGTTTGCGTTTTTGCAGTCCACATTGATCTTTAATTTAAACATTCAGTCTGTTCCTATTAAACCACTATTACTGACTTCTTAGAAGTCCAGTTGAGTTTTGTAATAAGGACAGATCTTGCCCTTTTTCCAGGTTACCTATGTTAGATTTATGAATATTTTTGGATCCTGATTCTGGAAAATTGGAATTATGTGCAGACTTGATGAACACTGGCCAAGGCTTGGATGACTGGCAGCTGCTTCATTTAGTACCCCAGAAAATGTCTGTTCAGTTAAACTACCTGAGCCTGGCTTCTCCCGGAAGGTGGGAGCAAAGAGGGCTGCACATGCCTCTGGTAGCAAGCTTCTTTGTTGGAGGAGATGAAATAAAAATGAAGAGTTTGCAAACTCCAGTGCTTGTATGATCCTGGTCCATGACAATGTTTTTTTCTTTTCAGAAGCAAAAGGGTTATTCTTTTTGGGGGGGATTATTTTTAGTTTCAAATTATGTCCTTCTGCTAGTTTGAAATTAAATGTTCTTTAGTTTATAAGATAGGTGTGCTAGTAAATGGGAAATTGTTTTATCTGCTCACTTGGAAAAATAAAATTTAGCACTCTGTTGATTTGCCAAATGAATAAAAAGCCATGATATACTCAATTTGTAGACATCACTGGTCTCTAACTTATTTGTTAGATACATTAAATAATTTGAGCAAACTATTAATAATATTTTACTTCCTCTGAATACTGATTTCCTCTTCAGAAATAATCAGTAAATTAGAACTCACTGTGCATTAGGTCTAGAGAAGATAACCAATCCCAATAGTCTTAATGCTCACAGCAACTCAATGAGGTCTGATTTCTATAAAGTCCCACTCTAGAGATAGGCCATGGAGTGCACCAGTGTGGCTTCATGGGCGTGGCTTTTAACCAGTACAGGAGATTGCCTCTCTAGGTCTTAGATTGGCTAATTGAAATGTGGCTAGCATTGAAACATAGCTGTGAGATAGAGGTATACATCAAATAGAAACTTGGTATAACTTCTTTGCAGCCCTGTATAAATCAGTTCAACTCTGTGGCCTTACTTCACTCATCTGTTAGACTCCAGTTAGTAAAATCCTTTTCCAGCTCTAAAAATTAAGTTTTTAGTTTCTTAGATAAAATGTAATAGGAAAGAATAAAGGAACAACAATAAGTGAATGAGACGAAATGAGGTTACATGCTCTGACCTCTATTTCCCTTTATGGAAATATGAGGTAGTTCTAGGAAATGTAAGGTAGACAAACCCTTTTGTTAAAGAGGAGGAAAGAGAAAAGTCAGTGAGCGTAAGGGTAAATATGAGGCAATGAAATTGGTTACTGTGCTCAGGGAAATGACCAGCCCTTTAAACAGGTTGTGCCATGTGGCACAGAAAAAGCCATCAACCCAGTAGGAAATGGGTTATCTTGGTAATGCTAGATCTTTCCAGTCTTGCTCTGTCCTCTCCTTCTCTCTTTTAATTGACATGCTCAGCACTTTTGATCTATAGCAATTAAGAGGGAGCTTTTGCTGATGGAAGCTGATCAGACTTTTGAGGCTGACACCAAAACCAAAAAGAAAGAGAGCTACATCCACCATGGGAGCCCCGGCTGTCAGGAGATGACGGGGCCTGCCCTTCCCAGGGGAGATTGCCTTTGTCAGGAGCTAGTGCTTTCACCCAGAGGCAGCCCTGCTAGTGAGATGAGAATAGTGTGCGCCAAGTTTGCAGAGGCAAAGGAGTGAGCTGGCAAAAAGAATCACATCACATCTGCCAGGGAAAGTGATCAAAAGCAACAGGACTCAGGCAGCTGGCAAAAGGTGACCCTTGAATGCTTGGCTGTTTCAAAAACACAGCTGATCCCAAAGATGGTGAGAAAGTGAGCGAATGTGTTCCTGACAAGTCTCCATCAAGTTAAATGATCTCTCTCTCTTTCTCTCTCTCTCTCTCTCTCTCTCTCTCACTCACTCTCTTCCCTTCTGCTTTTTCTCTCTCTTTTCTTTTTAAAGACCCGTCCTTTCTAGTTTACTCTTTATATATTATTAAGAAATAATATTTTAGACAAGACACATTATTGTGGATTTGGGGTGTTCCAATTGGACTCTGTTTATTGTGTGGGAACCCTGTATTAGTACTAGCCTGAATGGGCAGGAGATAACACTTAGTTTTTTCTTTGCTTGCTATCAGTTGAGAGACAGATGTTGAAATGAAATGAAAAACTACCTCATTCCAGATTCAAAGAGTAAATTTTGCTAAAAGCCATGCCAAAGGCAGAAGAGTAGAGTATCTATTTCTACATAGGAGAAGGAATATTTTAACCACTTAAATGTGGGCCACATCTTTTGTTTTCTGTTTTGTTCTTCCTGTGACTTTATAAAGAGGAGAGGTCACTTTCTCGTGGAGGTAATTTAGTTTTCTATTTTCTTTATAACCAGATGGTAACTGTTTGGGATGCACTCTCAGCAGGAAAACATTTAACATTTTTAAATAAATACATTGACTGCAATTAAACCAACTATAGCATGTTTATTCATTAAGGCTAGAATTTTGTTAAATGCTTTTTAAAAAGGCACCTTATATCCTAGAAAACCAAATCACTGTTCTTGCAGAAGGACATATTGAGGAAACTGCAGTGCATGATCCTCACAGGCTGTGTCCCAGGTCACCAGTTCATTAGTGGCAGAAATAGATCTTGGATTCTTTGTCTTTGACTCCACCTTGTACTCCTTCCAAGCTGCTGTCCCACCTCCCTTTAAAAAAACATCTGCTGTCCAGTGGTAGTCTGTGATTTCTATGTCCTTGTTATTCCAAGTGTGATCTGGAACTAACATTGTGTTCCTGGTGGCATGTTAAAAGGCAGAACCTTAGACCCCACCTCAGATGCGTGAATCGAATTTTGAATTTTAACTCAGCTCCCAAATGATTTGGGTGCAGATGGAAGGGCATGATGGCAAGTTCTCAAGTGAGACTTTTATGTTCAAGGGATGGATGTATCTCATTAGGGTAGGTTATTTAGGTTATACAGGATTATAAAACAATACATTGTACATATTTCACTCATAAGGCTGTTGGTTATTATGCCATTTAGCCTGTTGTATGACAGAAGTTTGACACCATAGAAAAATAAACAGATTATTATTTGAAATCAACATACAAAATTAGAAATGATTTCTGACACTATGAAATTGGATAAAGTAAGGTCTTTTGAGTCTGATATGCAAAGTCTGTCCTAATTTGATGTATAATAATAGGGGATCAAGAAATTATTAAATATGTTTTTAGAAATGAATGGAAAGGTATGAAAACAGAACTATTCTCTTCCTCTGAGAAGTAAGCAATTCATTACAGACTCAAACCACTTTTTGTAAACATAAGTTGAAGGTAGGGAAAATTTCTTACCCACTTTGATCGAAGTGAATTTTCTCAGTAGTAAGGGAAGGCCTGGCATCACAAACTTAAAACCCTTTTATTCCCACTGTGGATGCAGGGCAGGTGTTCCATTTGCACATAAGACTTTGATCCATGTGTCATTTTCTCTCCTCTGCATCCATGAAGCCTTTGCTTTGTCCTCAACTCTCCCTCCTTATTCCAGGAATTGATTAAGGAGCCTTTTTCCAAACTATTTTCTGTAAGGCAAACAGAAATGTCACTTTAAAAAAAAAAAAAAAGGTAAAATCTGAGAATCTTACCTCCTGCTTAGAACTCTCAGAGTCTTCTGTTCTTATCAAATTAAGCCAAAACTTCTTAATAGACCTCCATCCAAATGTTTATCCTCATGTGGTTCTGAGCCGATTCACTAATGCAATGTGCTGTCCTTGATTGGGTCCTGGATAAGAAAAGAACACTCCTGCTCTGCTAAGGTCACTAGTGAGGCAATGGAGGCAGTTTGAATGAAGTCTCAATATCATGAGATGCATATGTCAATGTTAATTTCCTAATTTTATTAATTGTACTGTGTTTATGTATGAGAACATACTTTGTTACAGAAAACTGTACTTTAGTGTTTAGAGATAAAGGAATTCCATTCTGTCTGCCACTTAAATTATTTAGAAAAAAATATTATATATATATCACATATATAAGATATACACACAGATAGGTGCACAACACACATATATGCATATATATGTGCAGAATGGGGGAAACACTGTTTGAACGTTTGTCTCCTGCAAAATGAAATTTGGCTCTGTCTGTGGGTGGCAGTAGTGTCAAAGGCAGGACATTCAGGAATGATTGAACCATGGGCTCCACCCTCATGGGTGGGACTGATGCTGTTTGTAAATGGCAAGTTTGTTCTTTAGTCTCTTTGCTGATCTGCCTTTCACTACCTGGTGTCACAGCATCCTGGTCCTCACCAGGATGAAAACTTACTGTGTTAGTCAGCTTTGTGTCACTGTGACCAAAATACCTGACTAGAACAACTTAGAGGAGGAAAAGTTTATTTGGGTCTCATAGGTTCAGAGGTCTTAGTCCATAGAAAGCTGACTCCATTGTTTTGGGCCCAAGATGAGGAAGAACATCATGGTGGTAGGTCCCAGTGGAGGAAAGTTGCTCAGCTCATCACAGAGTTGGGAAGCAGAAAGAGAGAGGTAAGAAGCCATAAAGAAGATGCACCCTTCCAGACATGATACAATGACCTGGCTTGTCTGGCCACGCCCCACCTGCCTACGGTTACCCACAAGCCATTCCATTTACACTAGGATGGACCGATTAGATGACAGTTTCATAATCCAAATCATTTCACCTCTGAATATTCCTACAGTAACACAAAAACTATTCAGGTCCACCTCATATCCAAACCATAGCACTGATCAAAGGACCACTCATGTTTTAAAGTGGCAAAGAACTCTGCTGAACTGTGTCCCATGTTCTAGGACTTTGTGCAAGGCAGAACTAAGAGCAATGGTATTCTAGTGGAAGAAGTATCTAAACAAGTATTCATGATTCTTTTAACAGCATATAGTAAAATGTGAGAAGAGAGAAGTGACTTAAAGAATGTAATTTATAATGAAAGGGGAAGTAGATTTTAAAGATTTAGAAAATTCCTAGCCAACTCATGTAAAGAATGAACAAACATGTTTAAGAGAGGAAATAGAGGTTGTGGTCCAGCTGCCCTTTGCTACAGGGATTAATATAGACTGACAAAAGCAGGTGTTGTTCATCAAGACACTAAGCGATCTGCCTTACCATCACAAGCTGAAGTGCTCAGGCCTTGGGGGCAAAATGGTATCAAAGAACGGGCCTGAGGGACCCCCATAGGCTTGCTGTCTGGTGCATCACTGGCACTCTCTATATTCTATTGCACTGCAGCACCTCCTTCTGTGGTTCAAGTGTGGTTTAGGCCACCACTTTGGAGGGCACAAGCAGTAAAGCTTGGTGACGTTCACACGGTGCTAGCTTAGAGGCAAGCAGAGCTCACAGCTGCAAAGCCTGACTTGTTCCACCCAGATTCCAAAAGATGCCTCAGATAGCCTTGGGGCTCAGGCAGAGACTCACTGCAGGGGCAGAGCCACCGCAGAAGGTAGGATAAGGAGCTGTGAGGTCGGTCCTTGAGTCCCCAGTACTGGGGAGGCACAAGAGTGCATTGTCAACCAAGGATAGCTGCAGGAACCTGACTCCACCCAGTGAAAGCAATGTGGGCTGTGCCCAGCAAAGCCTTGGGGAGTGCACCCCCAGGGGCCTTCAGGAACCAGTGCTTGTCCCAGTGTTTCCAGAGAGTGACACAAGGAATCTAAGATAATTATTCTCAGGGCTCAAAATGAAAGGTTGTTTGGACTTATTGTTGATTTTAGACTTGTATGGGACCTGTTACTCCTTCCATCTTTCCTGTTGCTCCCTTATGTAATAGGAATCTCTGTCCTGTGACTGTCCCACCACTGCATTTTGGAAGTAGATAACTTATTTAATTTCAGGAGCTTACAATTTTAGGGAAAGTTGATGCTGAAAGGAATTAAGATTTTTGGAGCTTTGAGGATGGAAAGAGTGTATTTAGCATGTGAGAGGGACATGAAAAGGAATGCTATGGTTTGAATGTTCGTCCCCTCCAAAATGCATGTTGAGATTTGGATGCCACTGTGGCAGTGTGGGAGGTGGGACCGTGGGAGGTAATTGGGCTGGGAGGGCGCTGCCCTGTTGGGTGGCATGGTGGTAGTGGTATGGTTTGAATATGGCTTTTCCCTGTGAAATTTGATTGCCATAGTGATGGTGCTGGGAGGTGGAACAGTTAGGAAGTAATTAGGTCATTAAGCTGGATTAATGCTTTGCTCGCAGGAGTGGGTTTGTTCTTGAGAGGAGGTTGTAATAAAGCACGTCAGCCCTCCTTTTTCGCCCATTCTGCCTGAGTCCACTTGCCCTTCCACTTTCCCACTGTGCCATGGATGTAGCATGAAGTCCTTGCCAGATGTGCCCACCTGATTGTGGACTTCCCAGCCTCTGCAACTGTGAGCTAAATAAGCTTTTTCCCTTTATAAATTACCCAGTTTTTTGTATTCTCTTATAGCAGCAATGGATTCAGGTGGAGTGAGTACCATTTGTAAAGGCTTTGCCTCTTTGTCCTTCCCCTTCTACCATGTGACGATGCAGCAAGAAAAGATCTCACCAGATATAAAGCCTTGATCTTGAACTCCCAGTCTCCAGTGGTGTAAGAAAAAATTCTCTGTTTATTAAAAATTACAGGCATGCTGCTATAACAACATGAAATGGGCTGAGAAAGCATGTGTGGGGTGGTAAGGTGGTACACACCTATAATGCCAGCAGCTCAGGAGGCTGAGGCAGGGGGATTGTTCAAAGCCAGCCTCAGCATCTTAGTGAGGCCCTAAGCAACTTAGCAAGACCTGCCTCAAAATAAAAAAGAAAAAGGGCTGGGGATGTGGCTCAGTGATTAAGTACCCTTGGCCCTGGGTTCAATCCTTGGTACCTTCCCTCACCCTGCAAAAAAAAATGTATAGGAATGATAAAGACAAGCAGTAAGACATGTTACATTTGGAGAATTTCAAGGATAGAATTTCTTTGTACTACTGTTGCAACTCTTCTGTGAATCTAGATTTCAAACCCATAATGGAAAATAAATTTTTATCATGTTGTCATGTGGATCATCTTGCTGTCACTACATTTTCATTCTAAGATAGTAACCCATGAAATATCTGCATGACTTTTTATTAATACACTTGAGTTGTACCTATTAATGAGGTTCAGTGTGATAGATCCATATGTACATACAGCATATACTGATCAAACCCAACCCTCCCCCCCAATATCCTTCCTAATCTCTAGTAATCACTAATTTACTTTCAGGTCAGTATTCTTTAGCTTCAGTATAGGAGAGAGAACATGTGGTACTTAATTAACTTATTTTTTAATGAAATAAATCTTATGACATAATGGGTATACTATAATTCGAGTGATATAAGCTATGTGTATTTATCAATTTCAGAATAGAAATAGTTTGGAAGAGTAAGCATATACATACTAAGGATAGTTAACCCTTGGCAGTGGTGCTTATGGGGAATTTGAACACATCTTTCTTTTTGCTTATCTATTTTTTCTTAATTTATTCAACTTAAATTAGTATTGATTAAAATGGGGAAAAAACAATTAAATTTTTGTACTTGCAGATTTTCTGTTTAATTCCATCTTGCTTGGAAATTAAAATTACAAGTAATGAATTGATTTTGCATCTTAATTTGCAAAATGTGCCAGGTGCAGTAATCCCAGCAATTTAGGAGGCTGAGGCAGGAGTATCACAAGTTCAAAGCAGCCTCAGCAACTTATCAAGGGCCTAAGCAACTTAGTGAGACCCTGTCTCAAAATAAAAAGTACAAAGGGTTTGGGGATGTGGCTCAGTTGTTAAGCACCTCTGGGTTCAATCCCTGGCACAAAAAAAAAAAAAAAAAAAAAAAAAAAAAAAAAGAAAGAAAGAAAGAAAAAAGGAAAAGAAAGGCAACATATACTCAATTTCTTAATTTTCAAAATGTTACTGTCTATTTTGACCTTGCTGATATCAGCAATGCAATGGCTTTTCTTGTATTTGTTTTTCCTTAGCTGTTGATTTACATGAAAAATTAAACCTTTTTAAAAATGCTTTTATTAGTGTATTATAGTTATATTTAATAGTTGGATTCATTTTGATATAATCAGACTTAATCAATAGTTCTCACCTATTTTAACACTTGGATTTCAATTGTAACTTCTAGAAATGGACAACTTAAATGGTTTAGATAAGTACAGATAAGTATATATTCATTCTCCTTGAGTCCACTGGGCTCAAAGATATTAAACAATGCCCAGAAGAATAAAAGTCAGGCACAGAAAACATTCTTTAAAGATCTAAATGCCCTATTTACTCCTAAGGAAACACAGAAGGCAAAGTCCTGGTAGTCACAGGAAGAGGTGAGAATATGGGCATAGGCGCTATGGAGAGGACTATTGTGCATACTCCTTTAGGATTACTGATCTTCTTAATGAGGAGGAAACAAAGTTAGTAACTCAAAACAAGGGAGAAGAAAAAGAAAGTGGGCAATGCGTGTCCAAACATTATGATTGAAGTATTGATTTTAAAAAAGTAAATAAAAACAAATCAGGAACACTTGAATATGTGTGTGTGTGTGTGTGTTATGATATAATTTATTTAAGAAAACCCCCTAAATCCCATATATGAGTCACACATATAAGAATGTGTATGTGTGTGTGTAATGTAGAGGATATCAAATTTCTCCAGAGAAAGTAGAGTGGAAACTTAGTTTTACTTCATAAGTCATATTTTCTTTATAATTGCTATAGCAAAAATATATTATTTTTTAGTTTTATAAAAAAAACTAAGAAGACAACATAGTTGGTCTCAGTATCTTTGTTAAGGAAGCAACAGTGTCAGCTCATGCTAAATCTAACCCAAAGGTAATAACCTGCATGATTACAGTGTGGTTCAGCAGATTCTCAGGTTCCTTGAAGACACCTGAACCTTCTTAAATAAAAGTCCTTTGTATTATGACAGAGCTTCTGTACTTAATTTGGGTTGCCATAGCAAAGAATGGCTTCTAAATAACAGATGTTTATTTCTTATAGTTCTGGAGACTGGAAGTCTAAGATTAAGGAGCAAGCATGGTCAAATTCTGGTGAGGACATACTCTGGGTTTCAGATGGTTGACTTATTGTCTCCTCATACACCAGAAAAAGGAAGAGAGCTCTCTGGGGTCCATTTTATGTGGGTAACAATCCCATTTATGCTTTCATTTTTCTCCACCTTCATGACTTAATTACTCCCCAAGGCCCCACCTTCTGTATGTCACATAGTGATGATACCAGTTCCATGCAGATTGGGACTGGTTCTTGTTCCCCTTTTTGAAGAATAGAAACAACCAAGAGACGCTGAGACAAGTGAAGAGAGCAAGTTTTGTTTCAGAAAGGGATAGAGGTAGACTTCTCTGAAGAGAAGGGCCCCAGAGCTGGGTGTCCACGGGAAGGAGTGTGACTTTCTTTCTTATAGACCCCAGAATCCCTCTTTAATCATTGTCTTCTTTCTTTCCCATATACATGACTAACAGCAGGAGCATGGAGGTTAATTGTTAAGATCCCAGAGTGAGGAGCTCAACTGCAGAGCTTAACCATTGGCAACCCAGTGTTCTCTCTTTGATAATTGGGCATCACTCTCTTGACCCCCATCCTTCATTACCTACACTGACTGTCTGACTTCTGCCCCTGCCTTAGTTTGCTGAGGAATGTGATGTGTCTTTGCCTAAGTGAACAGGGCTGCTAGAGAATTGCTTATTGGCAAAGAAGGCTTACGGGGTCAGTACAGTGGGCCCATTTTATAGAATTATTCTCTTAACTTTGTCTTCCCATCATTCTCATCTGTCCCCTAAAAATAAAAGTAAGGATTTCAATATTTTGGAAGGCACAAGTATCCAGCCCTTACATGTTCCTTGCAGAGTGACCACTTATGTGGATGTCCCACTGCAGGGTGGTAGAGTTTTCCAGTGGTTGACTTTCCCATTCAGTTGAACCCAAGGATCCATGGATTTCCTTAGTTGTTGTTTGCTTTTGCCATTGTAGTAAAAACCACTGACACCATGCTCCAGAGACTGAGCTAGACATTTAGTCATATTGTGTCTCTTCACATAAAGCCAACATTCCTCAGAAATCTGGTTCAACTTTACCTAAAAAAAAATCTGTATTTTAGTAATATAAACTGAGTCAAGCAGTTGGTATATACATGACTTTTTATTTTTATTTTTTATTTTTTTACTCTTTAAAAAACAACTTTATTTTGTTTCAACGCTAGCCATACATGGTTTTTTAAAATCTATCATAGAGAAGTCATTATGAGGGTAAGTTTCTAGAGATCTCAAAATTGAGACTCTCTGGATATCACTAGGATACAAATTGTAACTGCAGGTTTAAGTACATTCTTCAAAGTATCCACCTCAGCTGGATTGATTTGTGGATCCTTTTGCCAATTTGAGAACTTCACACTCATCAGTAAACTCAATAGGGACACTGGCTAATGAATGCTGGCTTTGGGCTATGAACTGAGAGGCCAAATAACAGCTCCTACTTGCTCCAGCAGGAGAGTGGTCATTGGTTTCTCCAGCTTAGATCCCAGTGCTTCCAATGGCCTTTGGAGCCATGCTCTCCCTGGGGGGCTTCATAGAAGAAGATAAGGTAAAATAGTTCTGGAGAGCAATCAGCATAATCAGTCAGTTCAAAGGGTGATCTACGTATCTTTATTTGACCTACAAGTAGCACAGGTGCTAAGACGCTGCTTCTAGAGGTACACACACCTTTAGAGGATGAGGAAGGGAATTTGTAGTGTCCCTGTCTAACCTGGCCTTTGTAGAAAGACCTAATCATTGGTGTTCTCACATCCACTGTGAGATCCAGAAATAGTCCAGTTTACAAATGGTCTGGAATTTCATGACTTTGGAGCCTTTCAGAAATGGCCTGATGGATTGTGAAGCATATGAACAGGTTCTGGGAACTATCTGGAATTGTGTGCATAAAAAGTTAGCCTTGGAAAGTTAGATTTCTGAGACTAGACACCAGCTAGATGAGATCTGTTGTAGAAGCCATTGAGAGGACCCAACATGGTTCCAAGGCTCTCCAGACTCTGTGGGAAAAGTGTGAGAAAATCCTGTTTCTAGGGATGACATTAGTCGTGGAATGCCATTGCAATTCTATTGCTGGCTCTGACCTTCATTACAGAACAGCTTTTGCTTGTGGGCTTGGCTGGTTGTGTTTGGCAAATTTTCACAGGTTTTGGCTTATTTAAAAGGACAGCCCTAATACTTAGAAGATCTGTGGGTGTTTAAGTCAATTATTTATAACCTGAAATCTTGTACATTCACTCTCCAAAGGAGTAATGCAATATGGATGATGCTTGAGTTCTGCCTCAATGCATAAACCATGCTCAGCATCCTTACAGAATGGTCTTCTCCGTGTGGAGCCTTTTGGCAATCCCTGTGGTTTTTAAACTTTTATAGCTCAGGTATTGCTCAAGTTGAATCAGATGCCCATCGAATTGTATTTTATTAGTAACATTCTTAAGGAATGGATGTTTGATTCTCTTCTTTCATTAGGGTACATCTGAGCTGAGTTTTCAGCATGAGAGAACTGGTTAGTATGATTTCTTCAAATTGTAAAATAATACAAAGAAGTATTATTATTTTCATTTTGCTGAAAAAGTAACTTTAGGCTATAATAGATCAAATTCTTTGCTGACGGTTGCACAGCATATGGTTGAGTCTGTTTTAAAAAAAGTTTGTTTGACCTTAAGTTTAATTCTTTCATTAGCTTAGAGGCTATGAAACTTTAGCATGCACCAGAATGAACTGGAGGCATTTGTAAAATGCAAATTTCTGGATGCCATCTCCAAGCATATGATTCAGTGTAACCCCCAAATCTGCTTTTCTAACAAGCTCCCAGTCGATATAGACTAAGTTTGATATCAAATCCTAATATCTAGTGTGATAGCATTCAGAGCATGAGGGTGGAGCCCTCAAGAGTGAAAATAGTGCCCTTATAAAGAAGGCCCCAGAGAGTCCTTTCTTCCCTTTACCAGAGTGAGAAGCCATCTGTGAACTAGGAACTGAATCCTCATCAGAAACTGAATGTGTTGACACCTTTATTTTGGATTTTCCAGACTTCAGAACTGTGCAACATAAATTTCTGCAATCCATAGACTACTTAGTTTATGATATTCTGTTACAAGGGTCTGAAGATCCTAAGTCACTGATGATGTTGGTTTAGGAAATGTATTTTGAGAACCATTGGCCTAGATTAGGCTGAGGTCTTGGGAATGCTCATTTATTATAGTCATATTTTAAAAGTTTACATTGCTTTTTAGTTTGTAGAGTGCCATCAACAGTTTTTATATTGTTATGTACAATATAATATGTGAGTAATCCGGGTAGTTCTGGGTCATGTTAGATTAAAGTTTTTACACTTTGGACTCTTCTTTGAAAGGAAGACTTTAGTTCCTTAGGGAGGTATGTAACTCAATAATTTTGTTTTATTTCACTGTGAATATAGGACAAAATTTTGCTTGGATGTGGCTGAAATAATTTATCCTCTGATATCTCTGGAACATGTCCTTAAAAAAACTTAACGTTTTCTTTTCTTTGAAAAACCTGAAATTTAACCCTTGAGTGTACCCTTTCTGCTTGGGCATGTTGACCACATTTCTAAGCTTCCTGATAATTCTGACAGCTTCATGGTGACTCCCTGCACAATATCTAAATGATGTGTGATCATGCCTAAGGCCCTAGCTCCATTAGCATTTTTTGTTATTGTTTTTATTTGTCAAACCAGAGTAATTCTGTGTGGTTCATATTAGATAAAAGATGTGCAAAGGATAGGTAACTTCTAAAACCATGACATTACATTATTATAATTTTTAAAAAGATGAAAGTGAGTTAGGGGCCTAGCTATTTTGCTTGGGTGGTCTGCCTCTAGATAATGTCAATGTGGTGATGAACTAACAGGTCTGCCTGACTACTGAGAGAGAAAAAGCAAAGATCAGCTTGTTCCTAGCATCCATGGGTAATGTGCGCCCCCATTTAAGAGATCTTGTTGGTCGTTGGTTACTCCTGACAGGTTGTATGTTATGTGTGCTGACAGCACTCAGTTGGGGTTTCAACAGCACTGTGCTTATGGGAATTCTTAGAGCAATTTTGTTGTGATTCACTTTCCATCAGTCTAAGTTAGGTGTAGCCGTACAATTGTATCTCAAGTATACAATAATGGGTGGTCTGTTAGTTCTATTTATTTCCTTTATCCTAAAAGAAATGAAAGCATCATGCTGTTTTCTGAACCTTAAGTATTTAACACTTGGAATAACATTGCCTTTATCCCTAAGGGTACCTTAAAACAATGTTACTCAGTTTTCATTTAATTCTTCATTAAATGAGAATGTGAATAGCTTAAGGGATCAAAATTTCTAGGTTAAGTTTTTGAGAGGAATCAGAAATTGGTTGTTAATGGAGAAAACCTCTGAACTCAGAAACTCATTGTATATTCTGTATTTTTTGCAGAAAATACCCAAATTACCCATAAAACTTTTATGAACAGGGCAATTTTCAAAGCTGAAAAGCATAAAGTAATGTTGAAGCTCTCAAAGTGAAGAAGATAAAATTGTTCCTCACCTCCTTGTGCCCCACACCCCTATTTTGGCCTAGTTTTTAGTGGAAACCTCTTTTATAAAATTGCTCTCCTTTCACTTCCTTTTTTCTGAGTGATTGATGTCTAGGGAATTTTGTTTTGCCTTGGGTAACTTCAGGGACTACATCTTTTGCTCACTGGTTTCAGCACATATTTGTGTCTGTACATTTTCTGGCTCCAAAGAGCAGGACACTGTCATCTGCCCCCCACCCCCCGAATCTCCTTATCATACCAACTTATGGTCATTACAGGAGATAGTAAAGCATGAATAGATGCATTCATCCTTTACAGTGTCTATCAGAATCCTGATAGAAAAACAGAAACCACACTAGTTTTTCAAAAGAGGGTCATTGCTTTGGGATATTGTTACACAGATGTTGATGAGCCAAAGAGGGAGAATGGAATATTGGTGACCTAGAATAGCAGCTGCAGGAATAACCCAGGATAGAGGACACAGTGAAGCTAAGGGACCTAATGTGGCTAATTTGATGAACACAGGAAGAAAGTGCAGGCTTTATCAAGTATCACTCACAGAGCAGCTACAGAGGAAGGGGGTGAGGAAAGAAGAAGTCCTTTCTCCTCTCCTTCACCTTTTCAATATTACTCTATAATGCTGCCTACTGGTAGAATTTCACAATTAGCTATCTCTCATGGGAGGCTGGAAAATATAGTTTGCCATGTTTTGATCCCCAGCATTGCAGATTAAAATGAATTTGGAGGAAAGAGAAAATGGATAATTAATCTGTGCAGTCATTATGATTTTTAATGCAAAGAAAGGAATTTCTAAGTAGACGATCTCTCCATTCATGTGCTACTATCATAGCAGGGGCCCATATGCAATTAAATATACTATGACATTTGATCAAGTGGTACTTTAAATTACTAATTAAAACTCATGTGCTTTTATTCTGTACTTTATGAGTTTCTGTCTCTCTGTATCCATGGTAGAAAATATTTAAAATTAACATTTGGTAATTTGGCATATGGAATTTTTAGAACTTATTTAATCACTTTCTAAGATGAAATTGCACCTAATAAACTAGGAAAAATGTAAACTATTAAGTCAATTTAAAAAGAACCAAAGTATATGACAAATTATTTTCCTCAGAGGAAAATAATTTGAGAATGCACAAAAAATAGAAATTTTAGAAAAGGACCTTAGAGCTCATCTAATCAATAAACCTTAAGTTTTTCCAGTTATATCCATACAATAGTCAATTCTTACTTTAAAGATTTTAGTGCTGAACCAAGCCAGTAATGAAAAAAATATTTGCCCTTTATACACAGGACTTCCTTAACCCAGTTTTCTTGAATTATATGAATTGGAAAGTTTCAGGTAATTGAGTAAAAGGTCCATGAAGAGAAATATGCAAATGGACCAGGTTGGGATGTTAACTCCACTTGTTAAAAAGAATTACAATTAGAATCTACACTAACCAAAAGGCAAGTATTATCTTTTTTATGCATATTATTCTTTGAGTTATGTTCTATATATCTGGAGGAAAATATTTTACTTTTTTGGTGTAAGAAATTACCAAATATGGTACTATTTGATCATTTTAATGGACAAGATCCATATACACTTTAGTTTATGAAGTAGTTATTGAGGATTGTATGTAACTGAATATAGCTATGGCCCACCCTTTATTTCTAAGAACTAGGAGAAAGCACAGAGTTTGAAAACAGTGTTAGGTGGCTGGTTCCTTCTGAGAAACTGAGGCAGTTCAAAGACCCCTACTCTGCTTCAACCCTAGATTCTTGGGATCAAGCCAGAAAGATTCCAGACATGTCTCAGAGTAACAGGAATGAATTTACCCAATGGATAGGAAAAGAGAAAGGGGACACTCTCAAGGAAGCAAGTGGGACCTCTCAGAGAGGAAAGGGACAGACAACATGCATCTCCTGCACTCCAGTTTTATTGGGCATTCCAGAAAAGTTTCCAAAGAGTCCTGCCCATGTCCACCTCTTAACTTTTGACTGACAGCAGTATGACATCCGACTTTTAATTCCCCACTGTCATGGCAACTCTAAGTCACCTTGGCCCATGCTTACCAGTTCTAATTGGTTTCTTAACCATATAGTCTAACAGATTTTATGGTTAGGAGGAACTATTCTTATCTTCCAGAGTTTCAGAATCTGATCTGTGAAAAGGATCACAAAAGTCTCCCCCTTTAGGGTAACTTGGGTTTTTCTTACTGACATTATTTCAGGCCTAGCATTTCTCTGGCAGATAACAGGTAGTTTGCTGAGGAATGTGACATTTAGGACAGGCAGGGCTACAAATACATTGTTTCTTAGAAAAGAAAACATGGGGGTCAGCAGAGTGGGCCCATTTTATAGAATTATTCTCTTAACCTTGTGTTTCCACCTTTCACATCTGTCTGTTTCCTAACACCAGGACTGGGGTTTAAGTTTCTCCTCTGTTAATAAAAGAAAAGGAAAGAGAAAAAAAAAAAGGAACCCAGCTGATCCTTTGCTGATAGAGACTCTGGTGTTACTATTTTTGAATTTGATGAAAACTGTTTCCAACACAGAAAATTGATCTACTTTCTTTTTTTTTTTTTTTTATTGTAAACAAATGGGATACATGTTGTTTCTCTGTTTGTACATGGCGTAAAGGCATACCATTTGTGTAATCATATATTTACATACAGTAATGTTGTTTGATTCATTCTGTTATTTTTTCCCTTCCCCCCCACCCCTCCCACCCCTCTTTACCCTCTATACAGTACTTTCTTCCTCCATACTTGCCCCCCTCCCTAACCCTAACTCTAACCCTAACATTAACCCTTCCCTCCCCCCCATTATGTGTCATCATCCACTTATTAGCGATATCATTCGTCCTTTGGCTTTTTGAGATTGGCTTATCTCACTTAGCATGATATTCTCCAATTTCATCCATTTGGCTGCAAATGCCATAATTTTGTCATTCTTTATGGCTGAGTAATATTCCATTGTATATATATACCACAGTTTCTTTATCCACTCATCAATTGAAGGGCATCTAGGTTGGTTCCATAGTCTGGCTATTGTGAATTGAGCAGCTATGAACATTGATGTGGCTGTATCTCTGTAGTGTGCTGATTTTAAGTCCTTTGGGTATAGGCCAAGGAGTGGGATAGCTGGGTCAAATGGAGGGTCCATTCCAAGTTTTCTAAGGAATCTCCACACTGCTTTCCAGACTGGCTGCACTAATTTGCAGCCCCACCAGCAATGTATGAGTGTACCTTTCTCCCCACATCCTCGCCAACACCTGTTGCTTGTATTTTTGATAATCGCCATTCTAATTGGGGTGAGATGGAATCTTAGGGTGGTTTTGATTTGCATTTCTCTTATTACTAGAGATGTTGAACATTTTTTCATATGTTTATTGATTGCTTGTACATCTTCTTCTGTGAAGTGTCTGTTCATTTCCTTAGCCCATTTGTCGATTGGATTATTTGTATTGTTGGTGTAGAGTTTTTTGAGTTCTTTATAGATTCTGGAGATTAGTGCTCTATCTGAAGTATGATTGGCAAAGATATTCTCCCACTCTGTAGGCTCTTTCTTCACATTACTGATAGTTTCCTTTGCTGAGAGAAAGCTTTTTAGTTTGAATCTATCCCAGTTATTGATTCTTGCTTTTATTTCTTGTGCTATGGGAGTCCTGTTGAGGAAGTCTAGTCCTAGGCCGACATGTTGAAGATCGGGACCTACTTTTTCTTCTATATTCTGCAGAGTCTCTGGTCTGATTCCAAGGTCTTTAATCCATTTTGAGTTGAGTTTTGTGCAGGGTGAGAGATATGGGTTTAGTTTCATTCTGTTGCATATGGATTTCCAATTCTCCCAGCACCATTTGTTGAAGAGGTATCTTTTCTCCATTGCATATTTTTGGCGCCTTTGTCTAGTATTAGAAAGTTGTATTTATTTGGGTTTGTGTCCGTGTCCTCTATTCTGTACCATTGATCTACCTGTCTATTTTGGTACCAGTACCATGCCGTGTTTGTTACTATTGCTTTGTAATAAAGTTGAAGTTCGGGTATTGCGATACCCCCTGCTTCATTTTTCCTGCGAAGGATTGCTTTAGCTATTCTGGGTTTCTTATTCTTCCAGATGAATTTCATGATTGCTTGCTCTATTTCTGTAAGGTACGACATTGGGATTTTAATTGGGATTGCATTGAATCTGTATAGCACTTTTGGTAGTATGGCCATTTTGACAATATTAATTCTGCCTATCCAAGAACATGGGAGATCTTTCCATCTTCTAAGGTTTTCTTTAATATCTTTCTTTAGTGTTCTGTAGTTCTCATTGTAGAGGTCTTTCACCTCTTTTGTGAGATTGATTCCCAAGTATTTTATTTTTTTCGATGCTATCGTGAATGGGGTAGTTTTCATAATTTCTCTTTCTGAGGATTCATCACTTATGTATAAAAATGCATTGGATTTGTGAGCATTGATCTTGTAACCTCAACTTTACTGAATTCACTTATGAGTTCTAACAGTTTTCTGGTGGAATTTCCTGATTCCTCTAAGTATATAATCATATCATCCGCTAATCAGTGCCCCCTTATTATACTCTGCCCCTCACCTAAACCCTCTGCAGATGTTGAAATGTCTGCATATTCCTAAACATAAGTTTTCTTTTGTCTTTGCTCTGATTTTTCTCTTAACATAAAACGCCCTTTCTTTTTTCCTGTTAAAATTCAACTCTCAATACCCAACTCAAATTCCTTGAGTTCCAGAAGCCCCTCCCACATTGTTAGCTTTAACTAGTTGCTTCTTTACTCCTAGAAAAATTTGCTCTAAAACGGTCCATCTCTTACACAAATAATTCCTTACTTTAGGTGATATACTCCTTTGAAAAAAGTACAGTGGCCATACATATTTACATATGAGGAATTTTACACAAGCTTTGGAAGAAGAGCCAGAGATTTTAAAAGATGAACTATTTTAGATGTTTGATGCACCACTTTTCTCTTTTTCTTGTTTCTCTCTCTTCTCTTTTTTTCTTCCTTGTTTTTATCTTTTCAGGTTATATTTCCTTTACTTTATGGTGGTTTCTAATATTTTTTAGAATATCAAAATCCAGCTACTTTTTTCTTGGAATGGAAGCATATCTTAATAATAAGGCATATTACACATCTAAATTAATAAACTTATTTTGAATAATTTTGTTGAAGAAAAACTGCATTGCTCTTTCTAATATGTCTATAAGAACACTGAAGAATTAAGCAGTGGAGGGCAAGGGGTATGAGGGTGGGAAAGATGGAATGAGATGGACAACATTACCATAGGTACGTGTATGATCCCATGAATGATGTGGCTCTACATCATGTACAACCAGAGAAATAAACACTGGGCTCCATTTGTGTACAAGGAGTCAAAATGCATTCTGCTGTCATGTATAACTAATTAGAACAAACAAAAACAAACAAAAAAGAATTAAGCAGTGGAAAGAGCATTAGGATTTATTAGCTAATATGTATATAGACTTCCAAATTAATATAATATCCCTTGGTCTATCACAATAAAACACAGAAATACTTAAATGGTGGTATGGATCATATGAAAGTTATATGAAAGCATTTTCTGAATTGTATATTGCATTAGTTAAATAGAAATTATTTTATTATGATGAATAAGAATCTTTAGAATGTAAGATCATGTTTAAATGTGAGCATCAAATTCTTCCTAAAATATGCAATATTTTAAGCAAACAAAGAAGAGTAATTATTGATGACTCAGGAAACTTTATCTAAACTGTTTTATTTATTGCTCATATGTATCATCTCAAAAGTCAAGCCTAAAATTAATTTACATCATTTTCACTGAATTAGAACCAGTGAAAAACACTGTAATGTGGTGGGAGTAGAAATAATCTTCTCATGGACACGTCTGTCTCATTGTCCTACCATCTTTTGTCCCAGATTCTGTGTGTCAGAAGTGGCATTACCAGGTGATAGGGGTAAAGAGACCAATAATGGTAGGATTGGAAAAATCTTTGTTTTTCTGGGTCCTTTTTCTTGGGATCTGGTGTTAGAGTCTCCTCAGAAGCTTGGGCCTCAGCTGGCATTGGCTAACTTTACGTTTCCACCCTATCATGGAAACCCGATGGCTTAATTCCACTTGGCAGGAGTTTAATATTGAAAGTAGGTAATGTGCAAACTGCCCTTGTCTTGCCTTTACACTTACATAAGAGAATCTAATCATGA
The DNA here is from genome assembly GCF_902686455.1 of Sciurus vulgaris. Classification (NCBI taxonomy): domain Eukaryota; kingdom Metazoa; phylum Chordata; class Mammalia; order Rodentia; family Sciuridae; genus Sciurus; species Sciurus vulgaris. The sequence continues at coordinate 82,146,748 of NC_136470.1, read as the reverse complement.
GTAAGCACCACATAAAATCACTACTCTTTTAATTTTTGTTTTAAAAATCCAAATCAGTTTTTAAAGTACAGAAAAGACCCTGGAGTCTATAAAATTGTAAATGAAATCCATCATTTACAATAAAGGGATGAGACACACTTAATTTTAAAAGTTCTAACATCTTTTCATTTTCAGTTTATAAGCTATACAATTTTATGTCTACCTTTTTCAGAATTTGTTTCCTTTTTATAATAGGAACAAGTTTATGTTTTTTAAATATTCTTTGAAGCCTCAAATATGCATTTGATTATTTAAAATAATGTTTTAATAGTATCGATATATAATGTTTCCCTTTCAAAAAGTATTATTTATTTACTTATTCGGGTGCTGGTGATTGAACTTAAATTCACTGAGCAATACTTCTGGCCCCAAAAGATAATTACTTAAAAGAGAATCATTAATCTCAAAAATATCAATGGAATACATTTTAATACATAAGACATGTTCTTATGTTCCAGCTCTTTGTGCCTAGTTACAGTAACTATCTTTTTCAATCACAAGGGCATTTTTAAAACTTTAAAATTAATAATTTAATAATTTGTATTTCTATGGAAGAAAAACTTCTGTTCGTAATTCCTAGTTTGTTTTTGGTTTATACATTTGTTTCTGTAGTTATAAAAAAAAAAAACACTTATAGATTTAAATAAGAGCACATATATGCTTTTATCATGTGACTAGCCACAAGGGATTATTGCTAAGTAGTATGTGAATCCGTGTGTTCACCACTGATTGAGTACGCTGTATCAGCTAGCCACAGCAAAAGGCATTGGAGATGTGAAGAAGATACACTCCATGCCCTCAAGCCACCCCAAATCTACTTGCTTAGAGAACACACAGATAAACAAATAGACAGCCATAAAATAATACGATCTCCTAGCTGAGATTAGTTCAATGAACTGTAGGAATACACAACAGAAGGGTTTGCCTGCTACCTTTAGAGGAAACTGGCAAAGCTTCCTGGGTGCTGCTTCCCAGGTGAAGAGGTACAGAGGTGCCAATGTTTAAAAGAGCACATTTCTTCAGAAACTCAGAACATTCATTTCAATATGACTGAAATATTTATATTTGGTATACACATTGCATTAAAGTATGACAAAAATGTAGACTTCAGGGCAAATGTGATAAGAACTGAGCCTGCAGAGATCAGCAATGCCAGATTATAGAGAGCCATGCTCAGGGGTTGCTATTTTATTTTGAAGACTCTGGGAATCCAGTAGGGTGATTGAAGCATGGGAGGAAATAAGAAATGGCTTGATTGGCTCTGCATTTTAGAAAGAGCATCTTGATAATATTATGTTGGAAATATTGAAGGTGAAGAAATTGGGGTCAGGGAAAGAGCTAAACCATCAGTGTGAACAGCAAGGTTACAAAGCATTAAGAACTGGGCACGAGAAGAGCACCTGACAGAACTGAGGGACTTTTTGTGTGTAGACTCCCCAGGACTTGATGGCTTGGGAAGAATGAAGCATAATCCCTGTGTTCTGGATTATGCGGGAGGGTGATGCCATTGACTGAAGGGGAGGAGGTTTCATGATAGTTTGACTGACTGAAAAGTATTGAGGACCTTCTGAGGTCTCAGATGGCCCAAGAATAAGCAGGAAAGTTCAAAATACTTCTGGTGAAGTCAAGCACTCCCAGATCCATTTATGCTGGGAAAAATGCATCTGTGATTTATCAACATTATTTTAATTAAAATCCTAAATTATATAGTATCACTCCGAGAGGTCAAATACAGTGTCAGGAAAAGAAGGACAAGGATGGAACTTTGAGAAATGTCATTTTAAAGGGGTTAACTGAAAGAAATCAAATCTGTGAAGGAAGTTGAGAAGTATCCAGAGTGGACAGAAAAACAGAAATGCACTGTGGAAGCCTTCCAGGGGGCGATTTCAAAACATGTTTAGCAGACTTCTACATATTTCAGAGAAATTAGAAAGATAAGGTCTCATTTTCATTTTATTAGAAATAATGGAATAACTGCTTTCCCTTCTGAAAAAAGTTTCCCTAAAGTGATAAGCATAGGGATCATGTCACAGTAGGATAAGGGGAGAAGGGGAAGGAGTAATTGCAGACTGCCTATAAAGGTTTAGTTAAAGAGGAAATCAGAGAGTAGACAATGGCTATAAGACCCTGAAAAATTACCACATTTAGAAAAATAACAAAATAGATTTATGTTTATGAAAGAAGAAAAACAGAGGCAGAGGGAGCTGTTGGAGAGATTGAAAAAAAGATGCTGTGTGGTTTCCAAGGAAAGAGATGATAAGATTTAGGGCATAGTTTGAAGGATTATATTTGGAGTTGATGGAAGATAAACTTTCCTGTGAGACTGGAGAGAAATGATAAGAATAGGTAAAGATAAAGTTATGGTTTATTGATGGGCAGGGATGGGGTAAAATCAGGAAACAGTGATAACTATACTTTGTGAAATAAGAGCAATTTCCTATGTGAATTTTAGAAAAGCCAATGAAATGTCAATATTTCTGAGAATTTCCCAACTAGTTTATTTGTATATGATTTCTGATGATCTACATGAAACTGAAATGAAATGCTTAATATGTAAAATTATTTGTCCTATTGAAATCTTTTTTTTTTTTTATTGCTGTGGGTGTCAGTGTTTACACACATGGCACATGTTTACATAGAAACATAACAAGAGAGCTACAATAAGTAGCTTATGGCAGGTGAAGATGATAGAAGTATCACAAGTTGATTGTATTCATTTGTGTTCTACAGAACGAAACCAATTAGATGGGCTTACATTGGTCAGACGCTGAATAGTCCCACAATGGCCATCTGCAGCTGGATAGCTGGGGAAACGAGTAGCTGCTCAGTCTGAAAGCTGGACATCTCAGAAAAAGAGGGCCCAATGATGTAGCCCCAGTCTGCTGCTGAAGACCTAGAAGTCCCCTGGAGAGTCGCAGGTGCAAGTCTGTGTTTAGTGCATAAAGAGTCTGAAGTCTAACATCCATGGGTGATGGCCAAAAAAAAAAAAAAAAAAAAAAAAAAAGACACACTCCAGAAGTGTCAAATGAGTGTAAAAGAGAGCTTCTCCCTTCTCCTTTTTTCTTCCATACAGGGCCCAGACTGGTGGACAGTGCAGATAATGTTCAGGGTGGGTCTTTCCCACTCAGTTAGCTGACCCACATGTCAATCTGCTCTGGATACAGCCTCACAAATCCACCCATTTCTAGGCATATCCAGTCAAGTAGATAATCAGAATTTACCATCAGATCTATGTATTCAGTGAAGAGAATGTGTGATTGACAGGGCTTATGAGAGATTAGAAGTTGAGAGATGATTGGGGTTTCAAAAATAATACCTTTGGCCCAGAGTGGTGGCATGCCTGTAAATTCCAGCTATTTGGGAGGCTGAAGCAGGAGGATTGCAAGTTTAAGGTCAGTTTGGGCAATACAGCAAAACCTTTAGTCAAAATAAAATTTTTTTTGAAAAAGATATTTTTGGTGATTTTTTTTCTAAAATAGGTCATGTATGCCAAGACTGAATTATCTGGAATATAAAAATAACTAATTTGTTAAACATAAATTTGCAATCTATATGGGTCATAAAGTCTTATCTTGCCATTTCTTTATTCTGAAACTGGGAGCCTTAAAAACTTAAAATGACCTTAACCTTCTTGTACACTGTGATGCCCTGATGGTTAGGCAGTGATAAGCTTCTATCCAACACAAGTTCAGGCTTATTTTTTGGCACATGGGGTGGGGTGGGTGGTGGTGGTTAGTAGAAACAAAAGAAATAGGAATGTTTATTCATAGAATTTGGTCATTTACTTAAAAATAAGCCATTTGAATGGAAATTGGGACTAATTCACTGTGAAAAAAAAGACTAATCCATTGTGAAGTTAGTCAACTGTAAGTAAATTTACATAATAATCTAGTAAGAAAGGATGATGAATCAATGATTAGACTTCATCCTGTATTGCACATTTCTGGGGTAGCTTATTGTTTATTCCATCTGAATAAAGAATTATTTTTAAAATTTTATTTTTAACTGCATATATTGATAGGGTACAGTGAGATGTTTCGATAAATGTTTACAACATGAAATCATGACTAATCAGACTAATTAACAAATCTATCATCTAATCTTTTTTTGTAAAAGAATAAGTTTTATAAGCAGCAAAACTCTTCTCAAACAGAACTCTACTCTGTAGATGCCTCACTTTTAGAAAGACTTATTGAGTGCTGACAGCTAGAGGTAACACACATATTATATTCATGCATACATATTCATTTTGAACAATTTAAAATAGAAATATGCAAGTCACTTTTAGCTAGAGTTTCTAGACAATTTCAATTCAATATTCTGGCACACTTACTAGAAAATTAATCAACAAAAATTAAGTAATACAAGTTTAGTCATATCTATTGTACTTTATATTGGGTATGAAATTGTGTGACTTTTAATGTCCATTTCCCCCCCATAACTCCCATTTTTGTCTCAACATAAAAAAAAAAATAAGAAAAATATAGTGTGTACTTTGTGCTATATAGAACATTTACTTTGTTTTGTTCTTTAGTGCATATACTTCCCACAGGTCTATACATACTTTTGATACTAGCACTACGTCATTTTATACAATAATGGAGCAGTAAGTTCTTTGTTGAAAAGGAGTATTTTTATACATTGTGAGACACTGTTCTTCCCAAGTACCAACTCCTATCTAACAGAAATTTGGAGGGAGATATTTTCAAATCATCAACAGGAAGATCTGAATATTTCATAAAAATAAAGAGATTACTTAAAATCAGCCAAACCCCGAACACTCAGAGAATAGCATACTGCCACATATGAAGGCAGTTCTCCAGGTAAATGGGACTCCTAGTGTACCTGTATAATATTTCTGAGTTCCATTTAGTCAGTGCATCAATACCATTATAGTCCTACTGTCACAGTAAGCTAAGGTTGGAAATGGTGTTTCATTTTTATCTCTGATAGATGTAAAAACCTCAAACTCATTAAAAAATAATGTAGAGTCTAGAATGATAGTTTTTTTTTTTTTTTTTAAATAAGGCTGCTAAGAATTCCTTACCTTGAGAGGGTTCTACAAGAAAGAATAGGATGAAACAAAATGAATACCAATGACTTAAAAGATGGGGAGGTTTAAAAGAAAGCAAATTTGTCACTATGAGTAGCTGATACCTCATGTTAATAATGATAATAATTCTAGAGTTAAAAAATATAAAAGAACTGGGGATATAGCTCATTTGGTAGAGTGCTTGCCTGTCAAGCACAAGGCCCTGGGTTCAATCCCCAGCACTACACACACACACACACACACACACTATATATATATATATATATATATGCATGTGTGTATATATATATATATATATATATATATAAGACATTTTTAATAATTGTAGAAATTTGAATATGGACTGGAGAAATTTGAACCCAGGCTGGATGCTGGATGGCATTATTATTATTATGGATGCTGGAAGTATTGTTCATTTTCTGAGATGTAATATAAAATCTAACATTTTATAGAACAATGCCCTTACTCCTGTGATAGCGTGTTGAAGGAGTCAGGATAAAGGAATTAAGAAACCCTCCAAAACCTCAAAATAAAAATAACTGTACATTCATCATGTACTTAAGGCACTGCTGATTGTAAGAAGCATCGTTACTGCTTATATAACCAAGGGACAGAAATGCAGCCAATAAAAATAACACATGCTTTCATATCAGGGTGCAATTCATTTTATTTTTATTGGCAAGGCTTTTAAAGTTATTTTTGACAGTTTTAAAATCATACGTCCCTTTTATGCATACCTAAAAAATGAATGAGAACAAAATGATTGGTTGAATTTTCCAGAAGCTGCTCCCCTTTGGTCTGACTTCTCTGGCTCTTGTGTGGATTCAATCACCCATGTCTATGCTGTTTCGCACCATGTCCTTCTCTCCACCATAGAATTTTTTTCAAAAAGTGCTTCTCTCTTTACTATGGGATTTCCTCCTAAGCTGTGAATATCGATTTTGCAAGTTTTCAGCATAGGACTTTTGATATTTGCATTTGGTTGGCACTGAAAATATTACCACTGCCACCAGGCCATTACAATTTTTGAGACATCATCAACTTAAGGTACGTCCCAATCCTTGAAATGTTAAAAATGTGGACATACATGTGTGTTCTTGACGAGATAAAACTTACCTTTGTTTCAGTTAGGTCCCTGGCAATATTTAAAACTCATTTAACAGGTTTTATTTTTGTTCTTAATTATATTTATTACATTTATTTGGTCTTTAAAACCATAGCTGCTTAAAAGGAACAACTTTAGAATTGAAAAGAATGAAAATAATTTTCAGATTGTTTTATAATTTGAAAACTGCTTTCATATGTCCTAATTTAATTTCCCAGAAACCTTGTTGAGCATTTATTATCCCCATACCCACTTTACAGATAAGGAAACTGGGATCCTAATATACCAAATGATTAGATCATGAATACTGGTATATGATGGAATTTGAATTCAAGTGCAGGCTTCACGATGCCAAAACACATTCTTTTCCCACCTGCTTTGTCAATAAAGAATGAGTAAAAGCAAGAGAAAGCATTAGTTTATTATAGAAAAATGATTACAGGTACACAACTCCACATAAATGCAGATAAACTGGCAACAGGTAGATATAAAGAAATCAGAAATGGAGCAGTTTAGCATCATTAAGTGATGCAGTAAGGAATGTTAGTATCCTTAGTATTTATTGTGGATGTTCATGTTTGTAAAATGAATCCTTGAAAAAAAAGTAAATAGTATTTATTATTATTGCTATTTCTTTTTCCATACAAGAATTTAGGAGGTTCAACTTCTCATGTGGTTAATTAAAAATGATTATTTAGAAAGTCCAAATTTCTTTTGATTTCTTACACCTAATGTATTTAACTTATCTCAGATTTGACATGACCCTCTAGTAATTATGATTTTGACATGCTAAACTTAGCTGTCATTATTTGCTTATAGATGATTTGGAATATCCAGGAAGCTAGAAAGTAACAGTTACAATTAAATAACGAACTAAAACGAAATCCAAGCCCTTAAAGGTAACCATTATTAAGACTCCTTATATCCACTCAGATTATTTTCATGTATTCAAAAAATATAACTGATATCATATTAAAGATATTTAGTATTCTGCATTTCTCTTGAGTTGCAATTATAGTTATTACATAATATTCCATTTTAAATAATAATACTGGCAATTTAACTGAATGAATTTCACAAAGTAATAAAATCATCACACAAATGACAGATATTTGACATCCAGGAAGAGGGAGTATGACTGTTTCTCTATTGGCGCTTTTCAACTCCGATAGAGCAGGTTCAATATATGCTGGGTTCAGCTAGGTGGAAGTCCCCTGGAGGTTTGTTTGTCCCTTCCCTGGGAGGCACAGGCTGGAGCAGGGAAGTACTGCACAGGGACAGTGCTCTGTGACCTCCATCTCCCTGGGGGACATCCTGATCATGAAACCTGAGGCTCCTATGGTAGATGGGGGCCCATTTCTCCAATGCTCTTGCTGCTTGTCATAGCTTAAAGCGGGGATGCAAGGTTTCTTTAGAACCAGTTTCAGGTTAGCTCAGCTCTGTGGTAATCCTGCACTCTGGGGAGCCTTTCAAAATGCTGAATGTGAATTGGTTTTTCTTGCCTCATCATGAGGTTTTAGATGTTAATCTTAAATTTGGGGGCTTTAAAAAATACACTTCAGTATATTTGGATTCCCGTTTCGAGTTTAACATTATGAGCATGATGTTTCAGGCCACGGTGGGACGACTTAACATTTTAGTATTATTGTCTCTATAAAACTACCTTGAAAGCTTCTAAAAATAGACTTCAGCACACATTAGTTTATCTGAAGTACCCCAAAGGGCGTGTGAGCCTTTTGTAAAGCGATGAGAGAGCTGAGAGAGCGGGCAATGTGGAGTATGTCGTTTCTGCCTAATTCTCTTCATGAAATGGAATCTTCTCAATATCATCACCTCAGAACCTCTCTGCTGCTTTTTCCATCAGAAGACTCTTTCCTATTCATAAAAGCAAGCCTAACATTTCCAAATAAAAACCTCACACCTCCATGTATATTCTCCAATGTATGTTGTAGACGAGTGGGAGCCGAAAATGTCAAGAGCCTTTTAGCATCCTCTCTACGTTTAAGGAATTTCCCTTATTTTTTATTTATTTATTTACTTTTTCTGGTATGTTCTTATTCTTAATGCAGAATCTTGAAATTTGTCCTCCTGGAGTCCCTGCAGCAGGGATAGAAGCAGGTGACTTAAATACTCCCAGCCACATTAATCCTCATAAAACTTCGATTTATGAGGGAGGATGCGAGGAACCATTTTCAGGCAGGCTTGGTGGCCTAGTGTCTTGGGGAGAGCAGTGTCAGAGGTCCAGCATCTGGAGCAGTTGCAGGATGTGTCCCTAGGGAGGTAAGAGTGAGGGCTGGAGGAACAGTTCCTGGATGCTGTTCATGACTGCACATCCTCCAGTCTGTGTCCACCTTAAATAGATTTTGAGCCACCTAGTAAAAATGAAGGAATTTTGGGGGTTTGGGTTCCAAAGCCTGAGAAATATTTCCAGTTCCCTTGCCACTGTGCCATCCCCTTGTCTCTCCTGTATTCTTGCCTTTCTTCCTTTCTTGTCAACTTCTTCATCTTTATACAACATGGCGACTAGCACTGTTTCACAGGGCTTTAAAGTATACCAACTCTGTCGATGTCTTGGAGTCAAATTGAACTAGTTTAAGCAAGTAACTCTGTAAGAATTGTGTGTTTTCCTCTTGTGAATGAAAGAGACTTTCTCCTACTCTCTTCATAAATAATACACTTTGGAAATTATACCTTTCAAGTTGATGAACAAAATCAATATCTGTAAAATGTGAACAGATTTTTCTGGAGAGTGCTGGTAAAAGAAAAGAAGAATAGAAAGACTTACTGCATTGCAGATGCAAAAGAGGAAATCCATATAAATATAAAGCTGCTCCCCCACCCTTTATGCTGCAGTCATTTCCCTGCCTCCTAACTACTTGTTAGTCTATGAACATCCTAGCTAGCTATTGGTTCATCAGTCAGCTTGCCAGTATCCTTCTCCGTCGTTATTGGTCCCGTTAACCCGTGGAATTTGACTGCTTAAGGACAGCTCCCCGCCATTTTCTCTCTCTTCTCATATTCATGCTTTCTCTCTCCTACTCACTTTCTTTCTCTCTCCTCCTAGCTTTTCACACTCCGGCCCTTTCTCTTTTCCTCTCTTACCCTGCAGGGAGACACTCTGCTTAACAAACCCTCTTATGTGAGTTCCAGTGTCCACAGCGGTTTCTGGGTTCTTACACATATGATTTCCAAAACCCAAGTAAAAAGAGAAGTTACAATTTAGAATTAACATTTAAATTTAACAGATTCTGTTTGTCCTTATCTAAATCAACTTGGCATAATGGAAACACAAAGAATTAATGGGGATATTTGTGTTAATTCCTGCTCCCTTCCTTAGCTCTGTGATTTGGGGTAAATTATGACTTTTGGGATTTTGCTTTCTTCATTTTCCAAATAAGAATGTGCACATTATCGACCTTAAAAGCTTGTTATGGGTGTAGGAGAGTAAAGATATCATTTTAAGGGTGCTTTATAACTTGTAAGAAAAATTTTAAAGATTTTTATTACTGTTGCTCATTCTTTTCTCTCTAGAATAGGTTTTTTTGTAGAAAAATGTCTGAGTGCTGCACAGAAATTGAAATTAAAGTACAAAACACACCATGTTGAAATCCGATACCCATATAATCTTTCTATTTTCATGGAAATTATACTGGAAAAATAAATAATATATACGTATATTTGGGAGGGCACTGGAGCTAAGAAAATGTAGTAGTATGTCATAATAATAAAATTTCTCTGCTAGGATTCTTTAAGCTCTTAGACATAGATGTTCAAATATAGGTCTAACAACCACAAAAAGGGAAACATTATTAATTTGTTTTTCATAGAACTGGGACATTCAAGGGATGAAATTTCAGGCATACTGGATTCAAGTGCTATCTTCAGGAGTATTTCTCTTGGACCTTGAATTTTCAGTGTTGATTTTTCATTAACTTTTGTTGTGAGAGCAAAGCTGACTACTAGAAGACTCGTATTCTTTCAGTGTAGCAACCACAATGGTAATGAGTCTTTATAGTACCAGCAAAGAAAGTTCCAGAGTCCACACTGACCCAGCCTGAGTTATGGTCTCATTTCTCGTCCCATCACTGTGGTTGGGGGATGGGATGTTCTGTTTGGCCATATCTGGATTATACGCGCAGTCTCAGAGCTGGTGAAGTCAGCAAGCAATCTTTGAAACTCAGGGTTGAATAGGGGTAAGATGAGAGATTCAGAAGGAGAGCTAGGAAGAGAAAGTTTATTCCCGCTTCATACATTCTGAGAAATAACCACAATCAAGGGAGTAAGGAATATTATGAAAGAACTTAAACCTGCGTCAAAAAAGTCTTGTTCTCTAAAGTCTTTATCTCTGATTTAGTAATTGATAACACAACACCATCTCTATTATCTCTAGAACAATAGACCACTTTACAGAGTTACCAAGGATGCAAGTGAGGTTAAGGTGCTTATGCTATCATCAAGGTGGACAGATGCATAGAAAGTATTTTCAAAATGGACAAAAAAGAAAAACATTAGAGTGACTACAAGAAGAAAATACTGCTAAACATGAATACTTGGAGTCTGGTTTTATGAAATTTTAAGAAGGAATTCTGGCACACAGAGCCTTCATGCCCTCATTAGGAGTGATGTGAAGGTGGCTACTAAGAAGGCCACAGGACCAGATGATGACTCATGAGCCTCACAGGGTAGGAAGGGCTCAGGGTGTATTAGTTGTTAGAATGATGCTTTTTCCCCATAATATATAATAAAAGTGAAATACAGAATTTCCTAATGTGAAAATCAATATTATTTCCATGCACTCACAAAGAACCACCCCAAAAACCTGGGATCAAGAAAACAATTCCATTTATAATTTCATCAAAAAGAATAAAATAATTAGAAATAAATTTAACAAAGAAGTACAAAACATACTTTGAAAATTATGACACTGACGAGAGAAATTAAAGATCTAAATACGTGGGAAAACATACCATCATGGGTTAGAAGACAAAGCTGCTAAGATGACAATCATTCTCAAACAATCTAGGGATTGAACTGGCTAGAATACCAGTACACTTCTTTTTTTTATTTTTATTTTTGGTAGACATTGACAAACTAATTCTGCAATTCAGTGAGGTTTGCAAAGGACCCAGAATGGCCAACACAATCTTGAAAAATAAGAATATAATATGAGGACACCCATTCCTGATTTGAAAACAATACAAAACAATGGCAATGAAGGTAGTATGGTACTAGTTAAAGGACAGACACAAAGATTAAGAGAATAGATCCATCATTACTCTATGTACATGTATGATTACATGAATGGTATGAATCTACATTGTGTACAACCACAGAAACAAAATGATGTACCCCATTTGTATACAATAAATCAAAATGCAGTCTGTAAAAAATAAATAAATAAAAATATAAATAAATAAATAAAGAGAATAGGTCCAGAAATAAGTCCATATGTCTATGATCAACTAATCTTCAGCTTTAGAATCATACAATGGGGGAAAGAATAGTCTTTTCAACAAGTAGTGCTGAGAAACAGATTTTCAGGTGCAAAGGAATGAAGTTAAGACCCTACCTCAGACCATTTACAAAAGTTAACTCAAAAAAAGATCAAAGATATAAACATAAGATTTAAAACTATAAAACTTTTACAAAAGAATAAGGGTAAATTTTCATGACTTTTGGTATTAGTCCAAAAACACTAGCAACAAAAAAATAGTAGATTTATTAGACTTTATCAAAATTTAAAACTTTTGTGCCTCAAATAAAACTATCAGTGAAATAAAAAGACAATGTATGTGATGGATATAAAATATTTGCAAATCATATATCTAATAAGGGACTTGTGTTTAGAATATGTAAAGAACTCTTATACTCAACAATAAAAGGCAATTAACCCAATTAAAAATAAGCAAAGGATCTGAATAAAAATTTCTTCAAGGGAGATATACAAATGCATATTAGCACATGTAAAAATACTTGACAGTGTGAAGCATCAAGGAAATGGAAATCAACATCATAATGACTTGATCTAAAAAAATTATGGTGAGATTCCACTTCACCTCTCACTCATTCATCTAGAAACAGATAATAACCATTATTGACATGGGTGTGTTGAAACTAGAACCTTCATATGCCACTGGTGACAATTTGAAATTGAGCAACCCCTTGGAAAACCAAGGCAGCAATTCTAAAATGATTTAGCATAGAGTTTTCATAAAACCATTCTATTTATAAACATATAATCAAGAGAAATGAAGACATACCAACACAAATGTTTATAATATCACTTTTTTTAAAAAAAGTAGCCAAAAGGTGGAAACAATTTAATGTTACTCAGTGAACAAACAGATGATTTCTGGTGTATTTATGTGATGGAGTATTATTTGTCCCCAAATGAAGTATTGGTAGCATGCTTCAACAGGGATGAATCTTAAAAACATTATGCAGAATGAAACAAGTCACAGTCAGATCATATATGACCACCTCACATATTATCTGATTCTGTTAATATAGAGGCTCAGAATAGCTGGATCTGTGAAGTCGGAGGGTACTGGTTGCTTAGGGCTGGGAAGGTGGATAGGGGAATAGAGAATGACAGCTAAAGCACTCAGGCCTGCATTTCAAGGTGAGGAATGTATTCTAAATTCAACTGTGATGATGGTTTACATAATTTTGAATATGCTAACAACCACTGAGTTGTGTTCTTTAAATGGCGGAGTGTGTATATGAATTATTTCTCAATAAATCTCTAAAAAGTCCACAAACAGAAAGAATGAATAAGCATTTGACATCTTTTCATATGAGTGAAGACCAATTAGTATTTCCATTCAATATGTTATTTGTTCATGCCCATGATTTGTTTTATTAAAGAAAAAAAACCTTTCAATTTGTTCTTTTCTTCTTTGAAGACATTAAGCATTATTCTATAGAATATAAAAACTTAAGTTTTTCTCAAGAATTTTGTCTTTTGATGCTGTAATTAATTTTCTCATTTTATCCTCTGGCATTTTCCATATATAAGGATTCTTTTGATTTTGATTTATAATTTTATATGCTTCTATATTACTAAAGTTTCTGACTATTCTAAGTTTTTAGTTAGTTGCTTGTACTTTTATAGAATATAATCATATAATTTGCAAATATCATCTATGTCCTCATTTCCTGTTTTTAGTCTAAAATTTATTTTTCTTCTTTGGGTTGGTTAGTATAATGTTAAATAAAAACAGCTTTACGGGAATGTTGGCTTTGCCCTGAGTTTGATGCAAATTCCTTTAATGTATCACTTTGAAGCACTTCATTTTGAGCTGAAATACATATCCTTTCATTATGATTATACATATATTTACATTATATTAATATACATTAGTTAATCTTCTTTTAGTGTTTTTTGTGAACTTTTTTTTTTATTTATTTGAATGTTTATCTGGATATCATCAAATGATATTTCTCCTTAGATTTTTAACACAATATTGTAACTTGAGAAGTAATCATTTCTGTATTTCTAAAATAAGCTCATTTAATAATGATATGTTGTTTTTAATATATTGGTAATTTAAAGAAAAATTATTTTGTTTGTTTTTTGTTGTTGTCTGGAAGTATTACATTGACTAGGAAATGTATTCTATTATTTCAACTTTGGGTAATTTATTGAGATTTTCTATTTGTCTTATGAGCTTCCTTGAATATAACTTGAGAAATTAAAGATAAAGTTCATTCTTTATTTTCAAGTTACAAAATTTATAATATACCAGTAAAATGTCTTTTAAACTGTTGTTTATACTTTCAATATCATTTTTAAAAATTTAAAATTTCCTACTGTTAGAGTTTGCTTCAGTTATTTTGTGTCATCTACAATTTTCATTTTATGATAGATGCTATAATATTATTTAGCATATGGAGGCTCATAACTATATTCATAATGATTTGCATTCTAGCATATAAACTTCTTTTCACAAACTTCTTTGATTAGTTTTCTACTGTGTCGTAACTTCACCTTTGTCTGGTACTTGGATTATAGCTCAGACTTTACTCCATTAATATATCTTTGCCCATCCCTTGTTCTTGACTTATGAATTGCCTTCCTTAGGTTGGCTTGTTCTGCTGCTGGACTGCTTTCTGCCTGATTGTGAAATCTTTTTCTTAAAGTAGATGAACCAGGCTCACTTATATTTATTGGTGCTGCAAGTATATTTGTTCTTAGTTCTGCAATCATTTTACATAAATGTAGATGACATCTTATTATATGTTGTTTGTTTTTACATAATTTTAAGTCTTTTATAACTCTTTCCTGTGTTAATTTACTTGTAATTCTTTAATGTATAAGATGGTTGGCATTATTTTCCCATAATCATCTTTATAACTGCACCACTATGCAATACTCATTGTTCTCTACAATTGATTCTTGTTTGTTTTCTTTCTCCTCTTGCTCAATTTTGGTCAATATGGTTGGCTTACTATTACCTTTGCATTGTAAGAGGTGCCCATTTTGCTATGGCTTTACTCGTTATTTTAGATGTTATCTTCTGAGTCCCAGTAACTATGAGAAAGGCTAGCTCAGCTTGATTCTAGCTTCTATCTTCATTCCCACCTTCTTTCTGTCACTTTTATCACTTGCATTTTTTCTACATAATTAGCTCATAACATTTATGTTCTATGCTGCCACCTACCCTTAATGCTTTAAAATGTCTCTGTTTGGCCATCAAGTTTCTTCCATTTTCACTGGCCACTCCTTTTACATTGCCTTCACCATGTCATGTCTAAATTTCACGCTCTCGTTGCTTTTTGTTTTAAATTTTCCCCAGAAAGGCTGTTAGGATCAGCTTATTTATTCCTGGAACTCAGCTTGGATCACATTTTATTTCCTTAAAGAAGAGGTGTTCCACCACTGAATATTGCTATGGAGTCCTCAGAGACCAACAAGTCTTTTCACCTTGATTTGAACTTGTTTCTAACTTGAACTTTTTAACTAGAACTTGTTCCTAACTACCCAAATGAGTCATTGTTTAAAGTCTGAAAACTTTAGACAAAATAATTTGAAGTTGATTGTTCTGAGTAATTTTTCCTGTTATATAATCTACTCTTTCAATATGTAAGTTTATGCCAGAAAAATTTCCTTCAGTTGTATTGATAAATGTTTGCTTTCTCATTGTTTCAACCTTTTTCTTCAGAGGTTACATTGTATTTTTATTTGATCTGTTTTACCAGTCATATATGTATGCATATGTATCTACATCTCATATTTATATATCTATATCTCTATATATATGTTTCTTACTGTGTATTGTTTTTTATTCCATTTTCATTCCAATTACAAATCATTTTTATTAACTGTTAATTCAATTTTAAAATTTAATTATTTATATTCTCAATTTTCCTTACTGCATTTTGCATAGTCTATTCTTCCTTGTGCTCCTTCCAATATTCCTTTTGTTATCTCACCTCTTTCCTAATTCTTATAATTTTATTTGTCATCTTCCTTTGTAGCCATGATTGCTTTATTAAATTTTTAAATTGAATAGTTTATTTTTGGCTATGATTTTCATATGCTATATTGACAATATTCTTTGTGGTACATCTTTTCTAATAGTATGTTTATCTCTCTTCACTTGTCTTTGTTATAGTTCCTTTTATCAAGGCTGTATCAGATCCTCTTCTTGTGATAGATAGTTGAATGTGTTGAATTTTGAAAAATTTTGGGAAGGGGCAGGAGAGGACTCGGTATATCATAGCCTTCCAGATTCATTACTAAAAAACTGCCTTTACCTTTGATTGCAAATAGTGCCACCTATTTTCTTTGAACAGAGCCCCATTCTTTGTTTCTCAGTAGGACATATCTCTTAGAATTCTCTCAACCAAAGTGGGCCTAACAGGACTACTTCCTGTTCCTGTCGGGCTATCCAGGCCTCTTGCTGGTTAATACAACCAATCCACAATTTTGTCTGAGGAACCCCGCTAATCCACTCACATCAAGAGCTGTAGTTTTGTGGATATTTCTGTGTTTACAAAGATTTAGCTCCTTTACCCCTTAACTTTTTTTCATTTTATCTCTCCACTTTCCCCCATGTGCCGGTTTCTTTGCCATGGACTCCTGACCATCAGAGAATGCGTTTTTCACACTGACTCTTTGTGCTACTTTTCAGCCCCCTGAAAACCTCCCCTTTCTATCATGTACCACTGCTCCCAACGCCAGTCTGTCTAATAAGGGTAAGGTCAGTTTCAGCTGCTTGAGACTGTATACTTACATTTGTAGATTTTTTTTCTCTGACATTTGTAGATTTTTTTTCTAGTTGAACTGAAAATGGAATTTTCTTCTTACTGACTTTCCTCTTTTTTTTTTTTTTTTAAAGGGTTCCAGTAAGAGAAAGGCGAAATGTAGAATAGTCAAATTAAAGCCAACTTCATACTCAACTTTGAAGTCCAATGATTCAGAATAAACAAGGTCTTGAAGTTTTAAGACCTTTCACTATTCAGTGCATGCAAATGTCCTTTACATCAACTCTAGGGATGTATTGCTATTTTTAGCATAATTTCATGGGTCTACAACCAATGCAGCTGCATAGAGTTCTATATTCATAAGCATAAGATTCTGCTTGTGGTTTAATGTTATATAGCTAGTTGTTGTCTTGAAATTCTTAATAATTTTATATTTAATTTTGTTTTGTAAGCTAAATCTGATAGGAAAATGGAACATGGTGCAGTGGGTCTGTAGCCTGGGCACATGTACTGTCCCACTTATCTTCACTTTATTTCTTCCCTGGAACAGGTTTGTGGCTTCCTGCCTCTGCCCTGTGACTACAGCCACTCTGCTGAGGGAGGTGCACTTATTGATGAGGGTCCACATTATATCATTGCTTTCTACCCACGAAGCATTGGGCAAACAACTTAGTGGGGACCCCTTCCCCTCTAATTTAGATATAAAACTCATTTCATCAGTTTCAGATCCTTTGAGTGTTGCTCACTCATCATGGTTTGGGTGGCCAGAGAAGGAGGTTTGGGAGGAGAAGACTGAATAGCGCCTCCGTCACCCTCAAGCCCTGCATTAGTATTTCCTATCAGCCCTACAGAATATGTAGCCACCCTTAACTATTATTTACATTTTATTAATTAGAAGATTGAGGTTGAAATGCAACCAGGCATTTACTAGGGGCCTGAGCCAGGATTCTGGAGCTCATAAGCCCTATATTCTACTTCTGCCTAACGCTATCAGACTGATTGCACAATCATGATAGAGAAATTAGTAGACAAACACTGGAAGTCCATTGAATTTGTCCTCTACAATTGGTGCACTTTATTATATTCAAATAGTTAGGCATCTACAACTCTATACATGGTAATGCATCTGGTAATACAGGAAATACATATATGAAATACACTTGGTTTATGCCCTCAAGAAGACTAGATAGCTTATGTGCAGAGAACTGGGGGAGATGGAGATGAAGCACAGGGTCAGGGAGGAAGAACTAGTAGTGGTGGTGGTGGTGAAGTTAAGTTTATTGCTGGGGAAGTAAGTAATACAAAGTTTTCTTCACAGATCAAAAAGGAGTAGAATCAAATCCTGTAAGGAAATTAGGTATGTATCCTGAAGGTTACTTTGTGTAACTTTTAAAAGATGGTTAAGATTTTGACATACAAAGAAGGAAGACCTGAGGACCAGCACAGAGAAAAGTGTGAATGAAGACACTGTGGTTAAGACATGAAGGGTGTGTTCAGTTACAATGACATTCTATGAACTTTGAGGGAGTAGGTGGAAAAGGAGTCTTTACCGGGAACAACTAGACTTTCATTAATGGCATCATGAGGCATCATCAGCTGAAAAAGAGTCACAGTATATAAATAATTCTAAGCAAAACTTTTTGGGTGAGTCTCTTGAATACTTAGGTGGAAAAGCGTTTCTCTGTAGAAGACTGAATTTCCTTTAGATATCTGGGCCTCAAAACTGACAGGATTCAGTAATTAATGAAACAAGAACCTTGGTTTTCCCAGTAGCTGGATAGAAACTGAGACAATTGATAGTATTCAAATGTAATAATCTGCATCCATTCACTTATATCAATTAGAAATACTTATTGCATGTGGGTCTTCTGGGTAGCATAGTACTAGGATTATTGCATCTTACCCTAAAGGTGCTTTGATCTAAAAGGACAGATAAGAGACATGGATAAACAAGAGCTAAGTGTTAAGTATCTGGAAAAAATAAAGACAAAAATCTATAGAATCCCAGGGCATGGAGATGTGTCATCTTTCAAGAGCATCATGAAGTCTTCATCAAGTATTTGGACTTTGAAGAATGGCGCTTTCACCATGTATCCATGGGGAAAAGATACCTTGCCAGGGGAACAGCATGAGCAGAAGTAGGAAAGTAGAGGGCTTTACAGTGAAGAGTGAAATATTTGTTTGATTAGGAAAGCAGTAGAAATTGTGGATGATTTTGTGTGGTTAAATAAATGTCAGGGGAGATGTCTTGCCAAAGAGTATCCATCATAGCAATTCTTTCAGGTTGTGTCAAATTTGTAACTATAAAGAATATCAGACAGGCAGAACCATGAAGAACACAGAAAAGTAAGAAGCTACTTGAGAGTTGTTGTGAGTTTTCTTTTCCCCAGAGAAGAAATTCCACCACTTTTCTCAGATGACATTAGGGCCAAAGTGCTCAAAGGGAAAAAGGACATCTGTAATTGCATCTCGCCACTTTCCCTGTGTGTCATTCTGCAGCTTCTGGATACAGACTGAGGGCATAACTGGCCCAAACCTTCAGCTATTCCTGTTCTTGTCCCAAAAGAAAACTCCATATCTGCTCCTGAAAGATAGGATGTCCATATGAGTGAAGAAAAAGAAACAGAAAACCAATCTAAACAAATTAAGATAGAGCTGTTACTCCTAACTCTACTTCTTGGTTAGAATTAAAATAATAAATGGTTTAGAAAAGGCAAGGGAATAGTTTTTAATATATTTAGTTATTTTTTAAATACATGAAACACTAAAATAAATACCTTAAATCTGATAACCTTTACTAGTTTTCGACATGGGCTCACATCTCTATTCTAAACTGTGTCCATTGTCAAAGTATCTGAAGTTGTCAGGGTCTGGGGATTTAGCCCTGCTTTGTAGAAGAGACTGAGAATGAGGTATTAAATGATTTGGGGGGAATTAAATACGTTTGAAGTGACCAAAGAGTCATTGCTGATTTCTCTGTTGTAGGAAACAGAGACATCTGGAGGTGGTTGACTTGCCCAAATTCTCAGAGCTAATGCTTAATTGATGTTGTTCAGACTCAAATCTTATTCTGACTCTGAGACCAGGACTCCTCCCTCTATACCCCACTGCTTCTGAGGATTAAATAAGAGCTTTTTCTCCAAATGATTCAGCAAATGCTCAAATTATATTTCTCAAGAATGTAGTCATTTCTATTCAACTTTCCATAGCCAGTGTGCATCAGCACGGTTTGTTCCATTCTGCAATCTCCTAAATGAATAAGTTCTTCACCTGCAGAGGAGTGACATTTAAAAGAAAGCCAAATAATTTTCTGTTTTTGAAAATGTCAAAGATGATCAGGGATCACTTCCAGGCTTAGAGCTACAATTACAATTTTTTCTTGAATGACTCCACAGTTTAAACACATATGGGTCCATATAATCTCTAGGCCGCTTGTAGTTTCAGTTTTGAAAGGCACTTAATCCCTTACTATCTTAGAATCAGTATCATGCTCAAGATAGGCTATCCAAAATTTGTTTGTATGGCTATATATATTAAAAAAAAATAAAAAACTTTTGCAGGCTACAAATAAGCAATGTACCCAATTGTTTCCTAAACTACTGTGAGGATTGTGTCATAGAATAAAGAAACAAGAGGAAAGAACAGTTTGCTGCTTTTTAAGCTGTAGTTGTCCAGATAATTTAGAAAATTCCTATAACAGAAAAAATGACATCCAATTATAGACTTCAGAAAAGATTTGTGACTAAATGTTCATGATATACCAAATGTCCTATTTCCTTACAGGTATGACATGTGTATTGTAATTTAGATTTCTGTTCCTACCTTGCCAAGAAGATGGGAAGGGTTTGATGCATTTGAACTCAAACCCTTTCTTCCTACTCTTATTTTTTTGTGATCATATGAAGAAAAACCAAAAAATCTTTCATCTCTGTGGTGATTGACTTTACCATTTTTTATGCTGTATTTATAGTTTCTGCTTTCAACAAATGCTTTTTTAAGACCTCTTAGAGGTTATAATGTAAAATCTTACAGCTACTTTTTTGTTAACAACCATTGCCTTGTGATTCTGGAAGAGAGTGAGGTTTCTTTCTTTTTTTAATACTTTTGTATTAATAAGTGCATGACTACTTCCAAAATCTGGTCTGATACATACCACTCCCCTTAAGTGATAAGGCAGAACAGAAGCAGGTTGTCAGACATTGCAGAAGTGGAATTCGGTCACCAGAAGATGGCGAGGCAGCACCCTTTCTTCATATGTGGAATTTCCATGTTTCTTCATCAAGTTTGTGTTAAAGAAACTGTAGCATATATATATATATATAATGAAACTATATATATAACTGTAGCATATATATATATATAATGGAATATTACTCCACCATAAAGAATGATAAAATTATGGCATTTGCAGGCAAATGGATGAAATTGGAGAATATCATGCTAAGTGAGATAAGCCAATCTCAAAAAAACAAAAAAGGACAAATGATCTCGCTGATAAGTGGATGATGATATATAATGGGGGGTGGGAGGGGTTAGTGTTAGGGTTAGGGTTCGGTTTAGGGTTACGGTTAAGGAGGGTAGCAAGAATGGAGGAAGGAATGACTGTATAGAGGGAAAAAAAGGGTGGGAGGGGTGGGGGGGAAGGAAAAAAAATAACAGAATGAATCAAACAACGTTACCCTATGTAAATTTATGATTACACAAATGGTATGCCTTGACTCCATGTGCAAACAAAGAAACAACATGTATCCCATTTGTTTACAATAAAAAAAAAAAAAAAAGTTTGTGTTGTGTCTTCTTAACAGCATCATGAAGTTTCCTTTTGTGGCAAGCATGGGATCCAGCCCTGTGTTTAAGAAAGCAAGTTTATGATAATTGAGACAATTTAGTCCTTAGAAACAAGGCCTTCTTTGCACCTGGTTTTGGCCTTTGACAAAGCCTGGCTTAAGGAGGCCGACGATGGTAATGATGGGGGAAGTCAGGACAATAGAAAGATTTAGTTCCAGATCTTTAGGTGCCCTCTTAGTGGCAAGTGGCTGGCCCTTCTTGCCTGTTAAAGAACTGAAATGGGATAAACTTTTGGAAATTCCTATTCTGTGTTGCAATGGCTCTTGTTCCTCTACCAGTGGTTCAAAGGTAATACCTAGATCAGGTAAATTCCATATGTACATTAAAAAGAGATTAATTAAAATAAAATAAATATAGGGACCTGATCCTCAAAATTTTCCCATCATAAGAAAAGTACAGAACAAAATCAAAAGGAAAAATATCCCGCCCTACCTCTTTACTGCAGGTCCACTGCAAGAAGTAATCTCTTTTACCTTCTTTGATTTATATTTTTCTGATAGGTACCTGGTTCTCCTGACTCTACTACTCTTAAGTTGAAGACATAATCACAATAACATCATTGTTTATTCTTCCATTGTGGTTTGTTCCCCAGTGGTTCATGTGTTGGAAGCTTAGTCTCCATTGTAGTGATGTTAATTAGTGGTGGGACTTTAAGAAGTGTAGCCTGTTGGAAGTTGCTTAGGTCATAGGGGTTGAGGCACCTGGAAGGCAATTAAGGTAGTTCTCTGGGACCCTGAGTTAGTTCCCACGAGTGGGGCTGTTCAAAAAAGCAAGCATGGCCCTTCCCATTCTCTGTCTTCCAGTTTCACTGTGTGATCTGTCTCTCTTGCAAGTACTCCCTTCATGATGTCATCTGCCATGACCTAGCCAACAGGGCCCTCATCAAAGCCAAGTAATACTGGTGCCAACCCATTGAACCTATAGAATGGTGAGCCAAATAGATTTTTTTTAATGAAGTACCCAACCTCAAATACTTTGTTATAGTGATGAAAATGGACAGCATATGCTCATCTGTAAAATACTATCTTTCTTTTTCTTTTTCTATCTTCCAGTTCATATGAGATTTATCACAATTTCAACATTTCCATGGTTTATAGACTTGAGACTTCTATGTATTTTTTTTTTATAAAATAGAGCAAATAAAAGCCAAAAGTGTTTAGTCATTAGGATTATGTAAAAATTATTCATTGCAGAAAAGTAGTGTAATCGGATCTGTAGAGAGAAGGAAATTAATCCTAAAGTATTAAATCTGAATCAGAGTTTTTCTGCAAGTTGAGGCGAATTTCTCTTTACTTATGGTGCATTCATTGTTAAATATCATGCCATGTTTTAGATTAATCATGCCTACACCATGAAGAGGCAAACAGAAATAACCCTGGGAAATTGAAGAGTCTTAGAATGTCTAAGGGAAGAGAGAATGTCAGGAATGTTTGACCAACTATAACATTTTTGTCGTCTGGGCAAAGAAGTCTCCTAAAAATATGTGACTGGCTTCTAGAGAAGAAGTTAATGAGTAGGATCTGAGATAATTATTTTTATTATAATTTATTATAATTCTTATCAGTGCATTATAATTATAAAAAACAGTGGGATTCATTGTGATATGTTTGTATGTGCACATAACATCATTTGGTCAATGTCATTGTTCAATACCTCCTCTTTCCCTCCTCTCTTCCCTCACCCCATCCCCATTCCCTACTAGGACAGTTAAAATACAAAAATAAAATGAATGGTAAAAGAAATATAATTATAGAATTACACAGCAGTGAAATCTCTAAGCATTAACATTCTATGATTTTGGTTATAGGGCCTAATTGAGACCATGGGGTTGGAGTTGGTGGACTTAATAACATGTAAGAATGACTAGAACATGGGGGATCATGTGGAAATGACCATACACCATGGACATGGAGGTATCAAGCAGAAGCAGATGCAAATCTAGCAAAAGTGGCAGTGCCCAGAAAGAGTTACAGTATCTGCAGAAAGCAGATCATGCCTAGGAGCAATGGAAGCACTCATTGGAAGTGATTGGGCACAACATGTAACAGTTTGCAGAAACGAAAAATTGGTTTAGGAAACAGAAAAATATATGGCGAATGTTATATTGAAGATGAACAATTTGTTCACACGATCTTTCTGAGGACATAATTCTGAGAGTGGAGAAGACTAGTCAAAATTCAGTTATACTCATTTGTTGTCTTTTATGTAGAAGCTTCATAAATGTTACATATCACTTAAATCTGTAGTTATGTGAAGTCATTTACCAACAACAGGAGGAAAACACTGGAAAAATATGGAAATTTGGTCAGAGGAACTATGTTTAGAAGATCTTGTTCAAGTGCCCCAGAATGACCAAAATCTTATATTTCTAATCTGTAAATTGGGGGTAAGAAAACCCCCTTCTGACAAGGTGTCAAAAGAATATACTGGAAAGGTGTGAAAGCCATATCTAACTCTAATGGGCTCTAGATCTGTTAGCTTTTATTCTATAGAATAATCTCATTTGAGAATTACTCTCCTCTGGACATTCCCCCTCAAACATATGGGGTTCAGACAAACCTTCATCCTTGCTCAGTGGTGCAGCAATGATAAATGTAATCCTCACTCTCTTTACCAATGCAGTTGACTGGCTTGGTCTGCTCAGAGGTTCAATGCATCTTTAGTGTTTTGACTTCTCCCAGGAGCATGCAGGAAACAATATATGTTATGATCTTAAGAAAGTATAACTTGATTGCCCAGGTTCTTTTGGGCAGAATTTTTTCCTGAAATGACAGTTCAATTTCTGCACTCTCAAACTCTGGGTGACTCTTGAAATTCAGATTTAATAATATTTTTCTTATTGTTGAGAATTTTCAAAAGAGGTTCACTTTTTTATATTAAGTAAATACTTTGATTTTTTAAAAATATTTGTTTATTAAACTTATGTGGGGATTGTGAAAGAGGAAGAATACTAGAATAGAATTTTTAAAAATGGGGAATATGGGCTGGGATTGTAGCTCAGTGGTAGAGTGCTTGCCTAGCAAGTGTGAGGCACTGGGTTCAATCTTCAGCACTTTTAGTTATTTATAAAAATAAATAAATAAAAATGAAGTTATGGTGTTCATCTACAACTAAAAAAAAAAGGAGAATGTAAGTTTGGTTCTTTCTATTTTCATCCAATATTTATTCATGTGTTTAACTTTATTTTTTAATTGATGAATGTTATATATATTTATGGGGTATAATGTGAATTTTGTTATGTGCATATGTCAAAAGGAGTAATGACTATATCCATCACTTCATATATTTATTTTGGAATGAAAACATTTAACTTCTACTCTTTGTCTTACTTATATGTGGAATCTAAAAACACTGAATTCATAGAAATAAACACCAGAATTGTGGTCACTGGACACTGGAGGTGGATGTTAAAAGTGAAGGTGTTGGTCAAAGTGTTTCAGTTAGACAGGAGGAATGAGCTGTGATCTAGTGCGTAGCATTGTGATCATATATTTTAAAATCGCTAAAACTGTATTTTAATCATTTTCAACATCTGGGTAATTTTGAGCAAACACCTCTAACTCCCTAAGATTTACGCATCCAAAATAAATTCTTTTCTGCTTCTAATAAGAGGTCGTGGAATGGGGAACAGTTTTAATTAAATTGAAAGAATATCACACAATGAGTTAGGATCTAAGTTCTCTATTCACTATATTTTGGGCTTGGGCAAGACTTCTGTCTTTTCTCAATATCAATTTCCTTCTCTGCCTTATACTCTCAATCATTTTTAGAATAATTTTCAGTTCCATATGAATATTTATGGTAGACAGAATGATGAGCCCCGCCCCCATATCTTAATGCCTAGAACCTATTAATGTACCTTACATAGTCAAAGTAAATTTACAGATGTGATCAAAGATTTTGAAATGGGGATGTTATCTTTTATTATTCAGGCAGGCCCAGTCTAATCACGTGGATCCTTAAAGTTGGACCGTCTTCCCAGTCAAGTCAGATTGAGATGTGTTTGAGGAAGTAAGGCCCAGGCATGAAAACAGATCCTATCCTGGAGCCTCCAGAAAGGAGCATGGTCATGCTACCATGCAGCCACCTTAACATTAGCCCAGCGAGACTTGGATTTATCTTCTAGTCTATAGATAGTAAGTTCGCATCATTTTCAGCCATGAATTTTGTGATAGCAAACAAATGCAAGATTCTTACTATTTACTGTGTTAACACTTATCTCCACATGGACTATTAGAAGAGGACACAAAGAACCTGACACGGATTTTTTTTCCACATTAATCTTGTAGGAAAGCAGAAGAAATACCTTTAACACACAGCTGTGATTTGAGAGGGAAAAACCCAAGTTTGAAAAGATAGTCAGCGAAACTCACAGGAAATGTATAGAAAGGGGAAGGGATCCCTGTCTAAGGGAGGAGAGGAAAAGTGTTCATCAGGAAAACATTCTTATGAGTAGAACTGAGCCTTTAAAAATGTGTCAAGTTGAGCATGCAGAGATGGATCTACATCTAAGCCACAGAAACCATCCATGCAAAGATTCTGAGGCCTAAAGTCATGGTCTGGGTACAAGAAATGGCAAATAAGTACCATTTGGCTTGAGTTTGAGCATGAGAAATTGAATGTTAAGCAGTCATTTTACATTATAATGACTATGAGGCAGAATGAGAAATGTTTCCTATTATGCAATGTAAAAAAGCCAAATGTAAAATTATATCTGTACTATAACTTCAGCTTTGTAAATTATGTCTATTACGAGCAAAGGCTGGAAGGAAATACTAATCATAACAATTTATAAGCAGGTGATATTAGAGTAGAGGAATTCTAATTAGCTTTTTTCTTTTCTGTTTTTTATTACACATGCAATAGTTGGAAATATATGGCACAGTTTTGCTAATGGGTATATTTTGTAAGAATGAGAACTTGACGTATATAATCCTAGCAAAAACATACAAATAATTTGCACATTAAACATAGTGGATATTGTGTACACTGATTTCTAGGAACCTAGCAAAACAAAGACACAGTCACAAATTCTCTTTTCCTTTCTTATAACTATTATCTTTTGAAAGGAAGCATAAAGTATGTGTACAAAGTGTCCCTGTTTATAGCAAAAGATGTGTAATAGGTACTCATATGACACAAAGGACAGCTTTTTCAGAAGGGCATTATGATGACAAAGGTTAGCTATCTCTAGAAAAAGTAAAATATGGAGTATTATTTAAATTCAAATGATGAAATGTAAAGATTAAATAACACTTCACAGAAGCCAACTTGTGCTCAAGGGACTCACTTATTAGGCAGTCTTTGATAGAAAGTGAAATATATTCATCTATCTGAAAAGCAATTCATCGCCCACCTCACTATCTTGCTAATCTCAGCATTCTCTCAAGGTAGTTGGAAGCAGAATTAGTAGTAATAGTATTCGTAGATCCATCTACCTCTGTTTTATTGCCAAGATGAACTAGATGCATTTGCATAAAATAAAGAAAAAAGAATCCCAAAGTACATGTTGTCAATTGGTATAACATTATAAAGCTGAATACTCATTTAGTGGTTTTATTAAATTAAATTTTTGTAATCAGCAAAATGTGTGCTCATGTTGCTATCTTTCGAAATGCTTTTGACTTCACAGAACTGGCCATCAAAGATTGAGTAGAATGATTTTAGTGACCAAATCACTAAATCCAATGTTTTTAGGATTGGAAGGAATACATTCCCAAAACCACTTACTTTAGGGGAAACTGAGGACCATGAAGAACAATTTGTACACAAAAGTTTACAGTGAAAGTGGTCATGTAAGACTGAAATATGTCTCCCTCTTCCTCATTTAGTACTTTTTTCTAAGTCACGCATCACATTTTTGATGGGAACAGAGAGTGGGCAAAAGGAAAACATTTTATTAATGTGTGTTCAAATGTTGAAATGGGAAGTTGTGTGAATTTGAAGAGAAAAATGAAGTCAGGTTTAACTCTCTTTTAATTGGGTAATAATTTGCTTATTACGACATTGTAGAAACAAGGGGCATTGGTGGAGAGTGTTTGGGGGTGCATCTTGGTCTGAACGCAAGACGTCCTCATCTTTCATAGGTGTACCTACAGCAAGTGAGGCACAGGAATCATTGACTAATGTCTCCTGAAATGACACTGGTCTAAAATGGCAAGAGAAGGAACCAAGCAACATCTAATACTGAAATATCAATTAACTTTCTCACTACACTGAGCCCAGTCAAAGGTTCTGGAGGGCTACTACAGCATGACACATTCTTATCCTCTAGGAAATGGCAATCTATTTGGAAAAGGAAGCATAAAATTTACAAAATTAAAACAAATAATGTTGGTCTTCTTCATTTGAATATATCATAAATGTCTCAAATTATATTCAATTAAAATGAGATCATTATATTTTCTGTCATTCAAAACCTATCAAATGTTCTGATCAAACTCAGTATGGTTTAGTCCTTTTTAAAAAAGTTTTTAGATGTTGATACACCTTAATTTTGTTCATTTATTTATATGTGGTGCTGATAATCGAACCCAGTGCCTCACACGTGCTAGGCAAGCACTTTACCACTGAGCCACATCCCTAGCCCAGTACGGTTTAGTCTTGACAATATTTATTTCACTATCAATTGTTTAATAATAAAGTTAGGTCATGTAAATAAGAAC
This sequence comes from Sciurus vulgaris, assembly GCF_902686455.1. Lineage (NCBI taxonomy): Eukaryota > Metazoa > Chordata > Mammalia > Rodentia > Sciuridae > Sciurus > Sciurus vulgaris. Next base: position 82,118,829 of record NC_136470.1, on the reverse strand, counting down.
TGAGTCAGCATTTTCCATAAGCCCACAGTAACAAATTCATAAGTAAGGACCTTAACTAGCTGCCTGTGAGTCAGTGATTCCTTGGGAATTTATTCCCTTGATTTTGTTCTTCCCCTGGCTCCTCACCACCTCCCTTGCTTTCTGCTCTCCTTCAGGATGTGCCCACTATACTTTTGGCTAAGTGAACCAATCACCATATCCTTATGAGATTATCATAAGACAGCCCTGCACTTGTAAAGTAGTTATGCCTATTTATACTTTGTTAAGAATGCAAATACAAGCAATGTACAAAAAAATGGGAATGTTCAATTTTCTCTACTGTGGATTGACATTCTCTATCAGACATCATTGGACAAATTTCATGTATGCTTGAGAAATACAGAATGTGATTTCTAAGCTTTTCTCAAATGAGTACAACACTCACTTTCTGGAAATGCTAAGTATAGATTTAAAAATATCAACATTTTTTAGATTAGATAGAGGGGATTGAAGGGAGAGGAGGGGGTATGGGGATAAAAAGGATAGTACAATGAATCCGACATTATTACCCAATGTACCTATATGACTGGTGAGATTATTCATCAAATATAATCAGAAGAATGAGAAATTATACTCCAATAGATATGATTCATTTTACTGTCATGTATAACTAATTAAAACAAATAAAAATCAATATTTTGGGTTTTCGGTATAAAGCTTAATTTTACATGAAACTACCAACCACTGTATATATTGTATGTACTTGCAACTGCAAGGCTGGGGCCACTAAACCAACTCACAAAATTCCAGAATATATAATAATCAACTCTCACAAGCTGCTATGAGCCTGAAACAGGACATCACCAAATACTTGGTGCCTTTTTATGTGGGTAATGCAGCCCTAAAGCAAGAATCTCCTGGTATGGGATTTTTGTCCTATCCTTGCATAATTTTACCATGTGAATATGGGTGAGTTATTTCATGTTTATAAGTTTTGGACTTCATGGTCACAAAATGTGATGGCTGAATTGGTGATCCCTAAGGTACTTTGGCTGTGGCAGTCAAAGTTACAAAGTGTTGCTTTCATTAATCATGATAGCTCTCACTATACAAGCACCAAGTTCCAGTACTATTAAGAAACTACAGCAAAAATTTGAGATTAAATTGCTATAAATGAGTTTCCTTTTTATATTTTTTCTGTTGGCTTGCCTATTATCAGTTAAATCCTGAGCAGGTAACATTTTTCCCTACAGTATATGTATGTTGGGTTGAAAAAATTATTCCATTATATTATTGAAATATTTTGTTAATTTATGTATTCTTCATCAATAAATTAAAATGTTCCTGTACCATTAACTTTTATATCATGAGTCATTTCTAAAAATTTGCAGTTTTTAATTTTGATCTCTAAAAAATTTTGTCACTTCATCAGGAGTTTGATGAGGTCACATCTGAGGAACTTCATAAGGTAGCAATCAGTGTAGGAAATACAGACTGTACTTTTTATGTTGCTTTATCTAAATAGACATATGCTTTTTTCTTGTTTGCTATAAATAATTTGATGCATCTGTAACATACAGATATTACCCTAAGAGTTTGATTATATAAAGTGTAACCAAGCCAAAGGAATCAGGTTTGTATACCTTCTTTCAGGTCCAATACAAATTTTCTATTTAAAAGGCAAATTTTTCTCTAACAAAACATGACTGAGATGGCACTGAATTTTGTTTTTTCTTTTTTATTTTTAAGTACATACTAATGTGGCATGCAAGAATATAAAGTAGGCCATTTCCCTTGATTATGCACTTGATCCTCACAAAGGTTAAAAGGAATTCATTTAACTAAAACTTTGCATCTTGTAAATTTGCCATTTATCCTAAGGTAGAACCATACTCATGGCATCAGAAAGGATCAAAGCAGAAGAATCCTATAGAAGTTATAATTCAATTTCTTTATTAAGTTTATGGGAAAACTGAGATTAAAAGCTAGCAAATGACTTCACTAAAATAATACAGGAAGGATCATGCTGCCCGTCCCACTCTATGCTACAACATCATAGCATTGAATGCTATCTGCCTTGTCTATTACATGGAGGTAAAATGAAAAAGTATTCTTTCACCCACCTTGTACACTACCATCCACACTCTACTTCTTTTCATCTATGTATATGCAAGAGCCATGGATGTCTCTCTTTTTTGCAAATACCATACCAGAACTTGGTCACATCCTCCTCTAGTTACTATGGTGAAGTAATTGGTATCATATAAAACAATACTTCTTCTAGGGAACATTCGCATTTTCTCAGTTTTCCAAGAGAACTTCAGATTATATGTAATAAACTTTTTAGTCTAGAAAATTTTAGATTTTATCTCTTTTGTAAAGATAGTACAGGGGGTTTTCATACATCTCATATCCTCTTTTCTTCATTGGTAACGTCATACATTGGTTGGTACATTTTCACAGTTAATGAACCATTATTGACATGTTATTATTACCTAAACTTTATGTTCAAATTTACATAGTTTTACTTTCCTTTTTCTCTTGCATAATTCCGCCTAGGATAACATACTGTAGTTATGTACCCTGCCTTCATAGTTTCCTTTTGTCTAAGACAGTTTCTCAGATTTTCTTCATTTTTATGTATTTGACAATTTTGAGAATTAGTGGCCAGATGTTTTGGAACATTGATTCTCATTTGGTATTTGTTTGATGATTGGTTTTCTAAGATATTTTGTCACAATATTAAAAGGTGACTAATACAGTTTATCATTGAGTCATTTTTCAATTGGTTCCTGTGTCCTTTTGACATATCCCCATTATTGTGTGTTTTTTTTTTTTTTAACATTTCCTTGTTTTTTTGTAATACCAAAGCCCCCAGCGCATCTTGAAATTTTCTTCCCTAGCTCTAGGCTCAGTCATTTTTTAAAAGAGCCTTACTGTCTCTATTCAAAATGGTCTGAGACACCATGATCTAGGTGATGGTATGCTCCTTGTTACTGGAATATTATTGGTTTTAGGGACTTTCATCTGACAGAGCAAAGAAAATTATTCATATGTACTGTTCTAGCCTGTGTATACATATTTATAAATATTACTGTTTGTAGCCATCTTTGTGTATATTTATCTAAACATAGTTTATAATGATATTTCCAACTCTAGTCCATGATCACATGCATCATTCTAGTCTCCTAATCTTGGTTATCTATGACTTCCCTGACTCCAGTGAAACACCTGACTCCCATCATCTATCGTCCATTTATTTAATTGTTCAGTTATGGTACATGAATATAGTGATTTCAGAACTGTCAACCCAGTCCATGTAAGATAGGACTTTTGTATCAGGGTGCGGGTGCTTATGCGCACTTTTAACTTCACTCTTCCAGATTATCCAAAAGTTTCCGAAGATCAGCACCTTTTCTTTCATCACCTTCAGTGAAGTTGTTTCATAAAATTGTAATACAGTCAGATTTTAGTCATAGTCTTTACTACTATCCTGGGATCTTTCAGACTCACAAATGTTTTTCTAAGTGCTCTTAAGCTTGGTGCTAAAAACTTCTATGAATTTTGACAAATGTACAGTGCCATGTAACCACCATTACAGTCTCATAAAGAATGTTTGGCACTTAAAATACTTCCTCCGTGCCTCACCTACTCACCCCTCCAGTTTCCCCCTGAATACATTGCAACGACTGAATTTTTCTCAAATGTCATATAATTAGGATCATAAAGAATGCAGTCTTTCCAGACTGTCTTCTTCAGTTTAGAAATATGAATTGAAGATTCATCTGTGTTTTTGTATGCCTTGATAAGTCATTTCTTTTTATCACTGAATAGTGTACCATTGTATGCATGTGCCACAGCTGGTTTATCCATTTACTTTTTTAAGGACCACTTGGTTGTGTCCAATTTTGACTTACTAACAAAGCTACTATCCTATATAATTGTGGTGTAATATGCTAAGACTGCATTTAGCTTTGTAAGAAACAGCCAGCCTGTCTTCCAAAGTGATGGATATTGCTATCAGCAAAAATGCAAAGTCCAATAGCTTTGCCTTCTCACCAGCAATGGGCATTGTTATTGCTTTAAGTATGAGTCATTCTATTAGTACTGGAGCCCTATCTGTTGTTTTCATTTGCATTTCCCTGAGGATAAATGATTTGTGCGTCTTTTTAGATGCTTATTTTATATGTATATATCTTATTTGGTGAGGTGTCTACTTAGAACCATTGCTATTTCTTAAATTGAATTTTTTTCTCCTATTGTTGAGTTTCAAGAGTTCTTCTTAGGTTCTAGATGCAAGCCCTTTATCAGATATGCATTTAAAAATATTTTCTTAAATTAAAGGAATACGAATAGGAAAAGAAGAACTCAAACTATCCCTATTTGCGGATGATATGATTATATACTTAGAGGAACCAGGAAATTCCACCAGAAAACTGTTAGAACTCATAAGTGAATTCAGTAAAGTGGCAGGTTACAAGATCAATGCTCATAAATCCAATGCATTTTTATACATAAGTGATGAATCCTCAGAAAGAGAAATTAGGAAAACTACCCCATTCACGATAGCATCGAAAAAAATAAAATACTTGGGAATCAATCTCACAAAAGAGGTGAAAGACCTCTACAATGAGAACTACAGAACACTAAAGAAAGATATTAAGAAAACCTTAGAAGATGGAAAGATCTCCCATGTTCTTGGATAGGCCGAATTAATATTGTCAAAATGGCCATACTACCAAAAGTGCTATACAGATTCAATGCAATCCCAATTAAAATCCCAATGTCGTACCTTACAGAAATAGAGCAAGCAATCATGAAATTCATCTGGAAGAATAAGAAACCCAGAATAGCTAAAGCAATCCTTCGCAGGAAAAATGAAGCAGGGGGTATCGCAATACCCGAACTTCAACTTTATTACAAAGCAATAGTAACAAAGACGGCATGGTACTGGTACCAAAATAGACAGGTAGATCAATGGTACAGAATAGAGGACACGGACACAAACCCAAATAAATACAACTTTCTAATACTAGACAAAGGCGCCAAAAATATGCAATGGAGAAAAGATAGCCTCTTCAACAAATGGTGCTGGGAAAACTGGAAATCCATATGCAACAGAATGAAACTAAACCCATATCTCTCACCCTGCACAAAACTCAACTCAAAATGGATTAAGGACCTTGGAATCAGACCAGAGACTCTGCAGATTATAGAAGAAAAAGTAGGTCCCGATCTTCAACATGTCGGCCTAGGACCAGACTTCCTCAACAGGACTCCCATAGCACAAGAAATAAAAGCAAGAATCAACAACTGGGATAGATTCAAACTAAAAAGCTTTCTCTCAGCAAAGGAAACTATCAGTAATGTGAAGAAAGAGCCTACAGAGTGGGAGAATATCTTTGCCAATCATACTTCAGATAGAGCACTAATCTCCAGAATCTATAAAGAACTCAAAAAACTCTACACCAACAATACAAATAATCCAATCGACAAATGGGCTAAGGAAATGAACAGACACTTCACAGAAGAAGATGTACAAGTAATCAATAAACATATGAAAAACATATGAAAAAATGTTCAACATCTCTAGTAATAAGAGAAATGCAAATCAAAACCACCCTAAGATTCCATCTCACCCCAATTAGAATGGCGATTATCAAAAATACAAGCAACAGGTGTTGGCGAGGATGTGGGGAGAAAGGTACACTCATACATTGCTGGTGGGGCTGCAAATTAGTGCAGCCACTCTGGAAAGCAGTGTGGAGATTCCTTAGAAAACTTGGAATGGACCCTCCATTTGACCCAGCTATCCCAATCCTTGGCCTATACCCAAAGGACTTAAAATCAGCATACTACAGAGATACAGCCACATCAATGTTCGTAGCTGCTCAATTCACAATAGCCAGACTATGGAACCAACCTAGATGCCCTTCAATTGATGAGTGGATAAAGAAACTGTGGTATATATATACAATGGAATATTACTCAGCCATAAAGAATGACAAAATTATGGCATTTGCAGGCAAATGGATGAAATTGGAGAATATCGTGCTAAGTGAGATAAGCCAATCTCAAAAAGCCAAAGGACGAATGATATCGCTAATAAGTGGAGGATGACACATAATGGGGGGGAGGGAAGGGTTAATGTTAGGGTTAGAGTTAGGGTTAGGGAGGTGGGCAAGTATGGAGGAAGAAAGTACTGTATAGAGGGTAAAGAGGGGTGGGAGGGGTGGGGGGAAGGGGAAAAAATAACAGAATGAATCAAACAACATTACTGTATGTAAATTTATGATTACACAAATGGTATGCCTTTACGCCATGTACAAACAGAGAAACAACATGTATCCCATTTGTTTACAATAAAAAAAAAATAAAAAATAAAAAAATTAAAAAAAATATTTTCTTAGTCTATGGCTCATATTTTTCAGTCTCAACAGTATCTTTCATAAAGCAAGAGTTTTTTATTTTAATAAAATTCAAATTCCTTAATTTTTCTTTTATGGGGCATGCATTTATTTGGTGTGGTATCTAAGCAATCATCATTGAACTCAAAGTCACCTATAGTTCTCCTATTAGAAGATTTATAATGTATTTTAAATTTTGGCTATGATCTATGTTGAACTATTTTTTTGTGTGATGTTTTGACCCTCTGTCTAAATTTTACCCCCACCCAATTTATTCCAGTACAATTTATTGAGATGACTATCTTTTCTCTATTGAATTGCATTGGTACTTTTTCCAAAATGAGTTGACTATATTTGTGTGGGTCTGTTTTTAGTCAATTTGTTTCCAGCAAGCTATGTTTAATCTTTCACTAGTACCATGCCGTCTCCATTACTTTAGCTTTACAGAAATTGTTGAAGTCAGGTTGTGTTTGACCTTAGTTCTTTGATAAATCCAAGAAAAATTATTGCTTTTCAGTTTGTCCAGTTTCTTTATGTTAATGATTTAAGTCCTTTACATGTCAAAGTTGATCCAAAATTTTTCCCTCATGCAGGTTTTTGAACTTTGGGCATGGCCGAGGGAGTTACTCTTTGAGGGTGAGAGGGTATAGGCTTCATGTTGTGCTGATGATTGAGGTTTCTGATTCATTCATGTTTACGTTGTTAACACACACACACAACCAATCTCTTTGTACCTCTATTTACCAAAGTTGAAAAGAAAGACTGTCTTAAATGGTTCTTCTGTCCTAAATATTAAGTCCCAAGATTCAAAATCTTCCTTTTATGACTTACAGTCTGACAGTCCATCATTTATCTCTAGCATCTGGTTTTACCCAGACCTTTGTCCAGGCAGGTCCTATGCTGGCCCTTTGCTATGTCTCCATCAGGCTTTCCTCCAGTCTAAAACAGTATCTAGCTATACAACTATAGTTTTCTTTCTTTCTTTCTTTCTTTCTTTCTTTCTTTCTTTCTTTCTTTCTCTTTCTTTCTTTCTTTATTTTTTTTTTTCTCTCTCTCTCTCTCTCTCTCTCTCTCTCTCTCTCTCTCTCTCTCTCTCTCTCTCTCTCTTTCTTTCTTTCTTTCTTTCTTTCTTTCTTTCAACTCAGGGACTTGTGCTTGCGATGCAAGCACTCTAACAACTGAGCTATCTCCCTAGCCCACAACTATAGTTTTCTATTGTTTTGGAGATAAATGATGGTATCATGTCAGAGCTGGAGAAAGTATGAACAATCCACCAGTCCGCATTCCTAAGGCACAGATAAAGAGTTGCATTTTTTTTTCAGTCTATACTTATTGTAAATGTTCTATGGCTTCACCACTACCACTATTACTAACTATCATTTCTTGAGCTCCTACTATGTGCAAAGTAACACTATGTACTATACATACATGATTTCATTTAATCTGTATGTCAGACTTTTGAGTTAGACATTTCTCCATTTACTTGTGAGCCAGTTGTTTGAGAGATTGGCAGTTCATCTGTGCGTGCATGAATGTGGATGATCTGGGATTTCAATTCAGATCTGATATTTAAGTATCGGGCTCCTCAGGTAATTCAGTCATATTTATGTGAGTTTCTTGACTTAAATGTGTATGTTCAATTATTTCCTACCTTCTATCAGAGCATGTTTTCTCATGTGATTTACATTTACATTTCATAAATCTAAAGGTCTGTATGGTAGAAATGTCACTCTTTATAACTAAATAAATAGAATGTTCTTCTGCAGGGTATAACTTGATGATACTGAACTAAAATAGCAAGAGACATGGGTGACGGCCCACATTCTCTAAGTAGCTATGTGACCTTAAGCAAGTCACATTTTTACATTACCCACCAATTTCCAGATACTGTTCTGAGAGCTTTATTTATATTAGCTCATTTCTCTCCCTCAAAGCAACCTATAAGACATATATTGTTACTAATGCAATTTTACAGTTGAGAAAACTGAGGTGAAGAGCAGTTAAATAACTTGCCCAAAGCACACAGCTTGTTAGTGGCATTGTCAGGATGTGAAACCAGGTAGTCTGGTTTCAGAGTCCATGTTTCTCACTGTGATGTAATGTTGCCTCTTGCAAGTACCTGTTAATTATTCAACGAACCTTTATTAAAAACCACTGCATTGACATTCTGTTAGGATTTGGGAACACAGTAAAAAATACGTGTGTCTCTTCCCTAATGGAGTTCATGGTCTTCCAGACACTTGCTAATGAAAATGTTCATGCGCCAGTAGCAGCAGCAGCACTTGGGACCTTTCTAGAAATTAATGATCTTAAGTCCTCATCTGAGACCTACTGTATATTATTTACACTGAACTTTGAGAAGCACTGATTTAGAATACGACTACAGTAGAATATAGATTTCAGTCCTTTATTTCTTCTTCTGGGCTTTAAGCGGCTGGGCCTAGATAATATCTGAAGTCGCCTCCGCTCTAACATTCCTAATTGGTATCCTCTAGGTCACATTGCAGAAACCTGCAAAGTGGAAGTGACCTGGAAGGTGGATGGGATAAAGTCCTGCGATGCTGTGTGGGCTGTGTGTGGCGCGAGTGCCTTCTGCAATAGAGATCAAACGCTGGTGCTGGGTTTCCATCTTTCCTCTTGTTTCTGTAGGCGGCTGAGGAGATTAGATTGTAGCCCAGCAAGCTAGGTACCGCCTCCAGACAATTTATATGGCTTTTATATTTATTTAGAGAGCGGGAGGCCTAGCCCAGCTCCTGCTGTATGTGGCAGTGACAGGAGAATTTAAAAGGGCTGTTTCATTAATTTTGGAGGGAATTTATTGCTGACAAAAGATTGCATTATTGATGGTTGGAAGGCAGCGCTCGCCTTGTCTCCGCGGAGCTGGGCGGGAGAGCCGCCCCCGCTGCTGTCTGCAGCCTCCTTGGCGCAGCCGCTGCCGACTCGGCCAAGGGAAGCCCTTCCCAGGGGAGGGCCTAGTGTGCTGGCAGGACGCCCGCCCTGGCTGGGGCTGAGCAGGCAGAGCCTCCATCTGACTTCACCGCTGCAATCTGCGAGCTGGAAGGACACTTAGAGGTCACCCAGCTACTTCCCGCCTACCCTCCACCCTCAGAGAGGGCAAAGGATTTACTCAGGTAGTAAGTCAGAAATCAGGTTCATCATTTCATCTCCCTTCCTCTCCCTCTGGAATGAAAGTCATTTCCTAAATGGTGGTGGCAGGATGTGTGTGGGCAGTCTTCTATGTGTTCTTTGCATAGTACTGAACTATTTCTCAAATAATGACAATAACATTTTATTTTCACAGCCTTCAAACCATGTAAAATGGGATTGATCTCTCACACATCCTTTTGCTATGTGAGGAGTGGAAAGGACCTCCCCGGGGCATTCATGGCATTTAGTTACTTGTGATTGACCGGCTCTGGGACAGACTTTTTGCACACCATCACTGAATCTAACACCATTTTTGTGAGGTGGGCTTACAATCCTCATTTACAGAAGCTCAGTACAATTAAGGAGTTTGTTATAGTTCTCAAAGGACACAGTAGCTGAGAGTATTCTCCATCCTGCTGTGTTTTCATAACCACCTTATGAACTTTGGAAGTTCAGGTCCAGGATTACAGAATAAGCTTTTGTTAAGAAGTTCTAAACTGAGCTCTGGAAGGTTAGAGAATAGGCCCACTGTTAGAAATGGAGTGAGATGTGGTGAGTGAGCCCAAATGGAAGATAATGTTGTAAAACCCGGGCGCTTAGGGGGTTAGATTCATGTTCCCCAATAACCACTGTATGGAGTTCTCTCTACATCACCAAGTGACTTTCTGTCTGTTAAGATGTGTGTGTGTGTGTGTGTGTGTGTTATGTGTCTACCTACATTTACAATGCACATTATGTGTACAAGGTATACATACATCCTACAGGTATATGTATATAGACACACACTCATGTTTATTTCTCCTATTAATTATTCCAGAATCAAACCATCTGGAATAATGAGCTACCTGATATGTAGCAAAAACACTAATGTGCAAACCCTATAAATGCCTGACTATAGGAACTTTAATTAGAAAAGTTAAAACAATTGTAGTAAATAGAGCTGTACTTAGAGTACAGTTGTGCCTGTTCTCTTCACTAGAGGATTTTACTCAAGCTGACTTTGAAGTTGGATATAATTAAATTTTGGAGGTTGATGGTCAGAGAACAGAATAAGGAGAAATAAAAGCACTCAGAAATTCTGTGTGTTTTAGCCTGAATAGAATTGTACATTAGTTAAACTACAATTAACTTGCCATCAGGTTATTTAGTGTGAGGACATGTGGGTGATCTACTATAGTAATGGAGGGAGGATTTCCCTGGAAGTGAGAAGACTTGGGGCCCATTTCCATAATTGGCTTGCTCAAGGTTTGATCCACCGGAGGGCCTCTGTGTACCTTTCTGTAAATTGAGGAAGTTGGAATCAATAACCTTAAGGGTAAAAGTTAGTAACTACTTTTGAAATAGTTATTTCAAGCTATGATTTTTTAATGTGTGTTTATTCAATTGGTCATTTTTTAGTAAATATTTATTGACTATCTATTACAAGCTAGGTATTAGGCTAGGTCACGAGGATATGGTGGTGAATAAAATTATGATTCCTTCAGCAATTCAAAATCTTGTCAGGATATTCCTAATTGTTGTGCTATTAAGTGTTCCCTTTGTTCTAGACATTAAAAGATTGTTCCTTCATCCAAATTCAGACACTGGATAATAAATCTATACTAAAGAATTCAGAAGATTGAGTAATAGGAGAACACAATTGCAGTAGATCCAAGGCCAAAATAATACACGGAAATTATGGTAGAAGAAGAAAATTGAGTAATTAAATGGGGGATGGGGTAGGTAAGCACAAATTAAGGATCCCACAGGAGAACACACATTCAAATGGCAAAATGAGATGGTGCAGAATCAGACCATTACTCCTCCAAGTGTGACCATCGAGCACCCACTCTAGAATTATTTGTAAATTGGTTGAAACATAGATTACAGGACTCCAGCCTCCATTCTCTGGAATCAAAGCCTGGGAATAGGCTGAAATATCTGAATGGTAATGAATAACAAATACTCTAGATGTCTCTTATATATACTAAAGTTTGAAAACCATTGTACTATATAGTTGTACATAGTGCAAATAATTAGAAAAATAAAACATCTACTGGCATTGTATACAATTTAATCAGGAAGACATTCAATGAGTTGTATTCATAAAATTCAGGAAACCAACTTCATAATAAGCAACTTAGCATCCATATATTTTCTAATTTTAGTTTGTAGAACAAATATTGATTGTAATACTAGATAATACACAATTTATGCTGCTCTGATTTATGTTGCACTATAAGGAGCTATTAGAAATGAGCTCCTTGGCCTCTATTTTTTCCATTCACTTAAAAAAATAAAATTAGTAGCCTGATATATAGGAAGAGACAAGAAAAGAGGTTAAAAATAGAGAATACTGAGAGACAGAGAACAACTATGATATTTTCCTGAATATAAAATTATACATGAGGCTGGGAATATAGCCGTTAGTAGAGTGCTTGCCTGTCAAGCACAAGGCCCTGGGTTCAATCCCCAATACCACCAAAAAAAAAAAAAAAAAAAAAAAAAAAAAAAAAAAAAAGTAGCTGTCTTTTAAAAAAAATTATACATGTGTAAATACAACACAGAAAATATTATTTCATGAGGCTCTTAATGATTACTATCAAAAGTTTTTAAATGTGATTAGAGAAAAATATTGAAAATGAGTAGGAAAAACTTCCAAATCAAGTTGAACACATACATCAGATATGTTTTGGAAGAACACATAGGTATTTAAAAATAGATTAGTTTTTCAAACCATTTCTGTTGGTGAGCTTGGAAAGACTGGCTTTCTGCTCCACCTGGTAAGCCAGTTCCTTCCTCTTTCACAAGGTGGTGCTATAAATGTGACTTCCCTTCACCAAGTGAAAAATAAGATGTGTTCAGTACATTTTGTAATAATTGGAAGTTTAGCCTGCCGTGCTCTCTGTTTTATGACTTCTTGACAGTTAGTAGTAAAGCATTTGTCAGTGATTTTCTGAACACTTATTATTGGCCATGGGAGAATGTATAGGAAACAACAAGGTGAAAAATATGATATCTATTTTACTCTCAAGTAAAGGAGACAAATCCTTACCATAATTGCCTACATATACCAAAGTGCCAAGTCTCTAATTATATTTCCACAAACACAATAGTGGAATCAAACATAAGAACAGAAAATTCTCATTGTGTTTGATTCACCAGAACTAAAGTCTGTTTCTTTTATCTTTTCTTAGTTTTTAAAAATTATTTAGATTTTTAGCACTCCTCTCAGTAAGTATGCTTATTCTATTTATTTGAATTATCTGTGGGAAAAACATTTGCTGCCACCTAAGATATGCATAGTCTAAGATAGGATAAAATCTACAAAGAAGTCAGAATTAATGAGATTTATTTCATTAACTGCTTTTTTCCCTCCACCTTTCAAATTGTTAGCTTTGTTTTAATTTCTATTTCTTTTTATCAAATCCTGAAAATTTTTATTAACATTGAGGATCTTTTCCTTTTGTGATAGTGCAAAGAATGTAGAATTAACCATTTCCATTCCACTATTTTGTTCCTAAAACCCTTGGAATTTCCTAAGGGTTTCCTGGTGTCTTTTGTTAGTCATAAGAAGCCTCTCTGACCTTTTCTGATTATGCTAATTAGGTGACTTTTGGAGGCACCTATGAAGCTTTGGCATGGAGTCTGGTTGCTAGAAGGAAAAACATTCACCTGGTTGGAGAATTAGAACTATCAGCACTGTGTCCAACCTCCAGGATTGGGAAAGGAGCTGGAGATCGAGTTTAATGGCCAGTCCTGTTTGTGTAAGGAAACTTTCATGAAAACTCTGAAATAATAAGGAGCTAATGATAATGCTAAGGGAGAATCCAGGTTTGTGTCTAGGAGGGTGATGTACCCAGGAGGGCATGGAAACTCTGCACACACCTGCTACCCCAATACCTTGCCCAGTTCATCTCTTCCATTTAATGGCTCTTCTTGAATTGTATCCTTGATTATCAAACTGTGATTCTAAGTAGAGTGCTTTTTTGAGTTCTGTGAGTCATTGTAGTAAATTATTGAGCCTGAATTTGTAGGAACCTCCAAATTTATAGTTGACAGCTGGCATCTGAAGTTGACCAGTCATGTAGAACTGAGCCTTAACCTGTGAGAACTGTTTTAACCCCCAAGAGTTAGCAGTTACGGTTACATACATGGAGAATTGCTTGTTGTTGGAAAATTAAACTCTATTTCTAGTCTTCCCAATACTGTTGGTAAGCTTAAAGCCATGAGATGGTAAGTGGTATTCTAAAATTGTGCTGCCAACTGTACCGAGAGGTGGCAAAACCAGCAATGATCTTTTCTTTACATCACACTCTCCTTGAACTACGCAGTTATTTACGTATCTATTTTTGACCCACTAGTAGAACCCAGTTTGCTGGAAAGGAGAAGAATTAGGATGTTTGGGAAATTTACAAGACATTTGGAATTATCTGTACTTTTAAAACCATCTGTCACAACAGAGTGTTGAGAGAATCAAGTGATTATTCTGCATTCTCAAGTCATTAGCAGCTCTCCTAAGGTTTCCAAAGAGACTTCTAAGATGGGTTAAAATTCTCTTGTTAAAAAAAAAAAAAAAAGCCTATGTTATATAGGAGGCAAACAGAACTGACAATAATACCTTTCATTTCAATGGAACTTTGGAATGTAGTTTTACAAGGCCCCATCTCCTTAGTTGTCTAGATTGATATTAATAACACCACAGACTTCGATAGTGGCATGCACTTTGACAGGTGAAAGATCTGAAGCCTGGGGAATGTAATCAAACAATCTGCCCAAGACGAAGAGCTGTGAGTAGTATACAATGTTGGGATCATGGACTTTGGGCTTCTGCACCAACACCTCTGCTTAGGATCACAGGGTGAGACCATTGCACTAGGATCCAAACCACAAGCTTTTGCTGAGGGCCAACTGTGCCTTTTTCCTTGGACTGCAGCAGCTATGAAGATGGAAAAGGAGCAGTCTCAACTTTCAAAACATTTTTTGTCTAGTTAGGTAGCAGGATCACATAAAATCAGGGCAGTGTTCAGGGTGGTAACTCTTCAGTGGAGTCTCCTTCGGAGTACTGAGGGCCTGGGGGAAGCCATCATGACTGTTCTGATTCAAGCCGCCACCATCCCTCATCTGAACAGCTACCCTAGCTCTCTGTTCTTTTTCCTTTCTTCCTTTCTTCTTGCTCTAAACTGTCCCTTCTTCTCAAGGATGTTGGAGTCATCCTTTTAAAATGCAGATTGTATCATCTTATTCCTCTATATGAAATTCTCAAAAGTAATCTCTTTTGCTACTGAACATAGAACCAACTCAGTCCCCTTTCCAGGGCCTAAATACCCTGTAACATCTGACCTCTGTCTGCTGTCCAAGTTTTTCCATTAGCACTTTCCACCCTGCACAGTCCAGCCAGTGGCTTTCTCTGCACTTGTCAAGTACAGTAAGCTCATTCCACCTAATTTCCATCTTTGGGCCTCTGAACCTTGGAACACTTTGGACTAGAAATATTCTATATGCTGGGCCATTTACTGGAATGCTCTGGGTTTACATTTTTGCCCACTCACTCTCTTCTCTCCTCCCTTTGCCTTCTCCCTCTCAGATGTTTTTGATATTCAGGTCACATCACAACGCAAATATTCCTTTTTCAGAGAACTCTTCCTTGATTACCTTAATTACAGCACCTAACCATAACCTGATAGTCTTTATCACATCATTTTATTTTACCTACCTTAGGTCATTTAAAATACCTTGTTTAATTATGTTTATCAATATATTACCCTCCTCCCCTTGACTTACTGCTTCCTGCTCTCTCTACTAAAATGTAAGCCCTACAAGGTCTGGGGACTGTGCATCTCTTGTTGACAGTTGTATTCACAATGTTTAAAGTTGGCTGGCAATAGTAAATTCTCAATACTTATAAATAAATATATGTTTCCTAGGAAGATTTGGTGGAAGTTTCAGTTAGGAGGCTAAATTTTAAAGAATATAGTTTCAGCTAGGGAGACTTCAAAGAAGAAAGCACATTGAATCTAGAGTTATGCATAATTAGGGACTTACCCAATTTCAAAAATATGTTCTATAAATCTCTTTTTCTAGTGATGATGCTACATAAATATATAAAATATTTTCTACTAAGCATCTATTTATTTTATTTTGCTTGAGATGTGAACTAGATAGTTATTTAAATAGAACTGCTACTAAAAGAAGTTGCTGCCAATTTAACAAATAAGGTGTTTTGGAAAGAAGTGGGCATGGGGGCTCCATACTACCACTAGGTAGCCCTCCACCTTTTCAATCCAGAATTTTTTCTCCCTCCCACTGTTCAGGCTGTCCAGCTCCATCTTTAGGTGATGACTGTTGGCAACTTTCAGGGATGATGCCTTTATTGCTCTTTTTGAAGAAGTCCACACTCTTCAATTGTTTCCTGCCAGGTCACCTAAGTTAGAACTCAACAGAGGGTAGAGGCTATTATTGGGGCAATTCAGGTGAAATAAAGTGCTTTATTGTCAGGCAATTGTGCTTCTTTCATTGTTGTTCTGGCTGTGAGGACAGTTTGAACTGAGCTTCTGAGAAAGCCCAAGGTCCCTTTGTGGAACCACCAGCTGTCCTTCCATTTACTCTCTCATGCCATCTGTGACTGGGTAGAAAAACTGTTCCTAGGTGGACAATGGGAGGGGAATGAAAATGATGTGAAAGTACTTACTGCACCAAGCTGGCCATGTTTCTGACCTTGCATTAATGATGTCAGGCAGTTTTCTTATTGCAGAAAATCACTCTAGTATTCACTTCTAGGCCTACAGATAGGAAAACACTGCAGCATCTTTTCAGCCTTTTACAGAGGGTGTTCTATGTTAATTTACTTCAAGCAATACTTATGGAATGTGTGTGGGGGGGCAGACAAGTAAAATAATGTTCTAAGCAATGTCGAGTTTAAGATCTCAATATGGTTGTGATTATAATGTAACAATAAGCTTCAGAGCTGCAGTTCTGCTGGGCAGTGTGATAACACTAGGTTAGGAAAGCAATTTGAGCCTTAAGATAATGGTCTAGAGGTGAGAAAATTCAATGCATGTTTGGAAAATCAAATAGGGTAGTTTGGCTGGAATGTGTGGTATAAGTGCAGGCCTTGTGAAATGAGACTTGAAAAATAGAAAGGAGGCATTTTGTAGAGGTCTTCAAAGGATAAGGAAATGATCTTATAGGTAAGAAGGAATCTAAGGCTTTGAGGGAGATAATTGAGACATACACATGTATATTCTAAATAGATTAATTTAAGAAACTGTGCAGGACGTCCTGGAGATGGAGCAGCCAGAACAGAGGCAGTGGAATTGTATAAGATGTTTTTCTTGAATAACACTGCAGGGCTGGACTAGGCATATATATGAAGGAGAATGAATCAGGTGGACCTGCTGTCATTTGGAGGCCATATACCTGGGTTCCTCAATTTATGGTATTTAGAGTGGAAGGGAAAAGATGATAATATCCATAAACACAAAGAGAATTCATGAGAAGGTACTAAGCTGAGGATAAAATGTCAGGTCCACACAAACCAAAGAGCCCATGGCAAATTGCTGGTGTTCCCTTCTGACTTGAGAGTCTTTCTGCTCAGATATTTAGAATAGGACTTGTCCCATTTTTATGATAGATCTATCTTTATGTCCCAGGTTGCAGAGTAAGTTAGTACTATAACCCATATGGTAAAAATAGAAAATTCCTTGGCTTGAAGTTGAGTTCATGTCCTGTTCTACCATGTTCTTAGGTTGGTCACAGTGTTAATGAAACTGGGTATAATAAAATGTGCAGAGGTTTTTAAGTTATAGATCTGAGTTTGAACCTGTATCTGCCACTCAACTAGTGTAGTGTGACTGTGAGAAAATTAAAAGCAATATGTGTATAAACTAAGACTCTTGAGAGGAGTTTGCCATATGTTATGTCTTTCTCCAGTTATTTCACAAGATACCCAACAATTCTCAGTTTTATGTACCACACACTTTCAATACAGCAATATTTTCTTTTAGTTTCTATTTCATGCGGATTTTTTAAAATAATTGTCTCAAGAGAATATTTTCTTGAAATGTCAATATGTTATTATTACATAATAACTCTCTTCCTTTGAAGAGCCTTATAGCTGATACTAGTTCTACCAAAAGCCACCTATGTCAGAAAGCGTTACCCTAATCCATGGACATAAAATAAATCAGAGATAATGAAAGGCAGACTGATGTCTTGATAGGGCATTTACAAAAATGCTAAAACATTTCATCATTATACCTGTTGTTAGAAATTGGGGAGAATATGTATGTTGGAAGGGCTGGGATGCGGTGTAAATATATGGAATTGTATCCTACCATATATGAATGCTAGGTTTCTAATTTAAGATAAAAACTGACATGTAGAGACAACTGGTTAAGTGGGTATGTGTTTCTACGAGTACTATCTATGTTCCTGGAACAGATTTGTCGACTAAAAATAGTTTAATAAGGAACCTGGGAACTGTCATGAAATGTTTAGAGGTCATCACACGAACTTCAAAATTTAATACTATAGTAGGATTTACATCTAACAAATTGCAGCTTGATTGGAGACTTTTCTGACTGTTGGAGCTTCCCAGATATGGGATGGTATGTCTATGCACTGACCCACATTGTAAAGAGATGGCTGAGCATAACCATTTATTGGTTTGTCTAGAGAAGAAAGTTCTACATCAGAAGGACTAACAGGATTCTAATGACCCTTTACAAAGATGCTGTAAATTTCTTGAGGAAATTAGACTATTCACAACTTCAGTTGTAAGTCCTTGGATCAAGTTAATTTGTCAGTGCTTAAATTTACCTTTAACTTGAACTAGAAAAGGCAATTAGGTATGGAGGTTTAGCAACTTCAGAAGATGTCATGAAAGTACATACTGTTAGGTTAATAAACACTAATTTATCTATTTTAAATTAATCAATTCACATTTACTTAACATTCTCCTGCCTCATTAAATATAAATTAAGTGCATAGTTGGGAAGCTTAACTGAAAACATTTTCCAGAATTTATACAAAGCATGAATACAAAATATGTTAATGGCAGCTGGTGGCAGTGCAACTTCAATACTGTGATGTTTAGCAAAAAGCATGTTGTTATGTTGTTGAGCAAAAACCAGAGTGGGAGACAATTAGATGTCTCTATTAAGTGCACATTTTGTTTTTCTATGAAATAAAAATCAAAGGCATTGTGGCATTGTCATGGCAACAATGGGATTTCTCCTCCTATAATTACTGCATGCAGATTTAGCAACATTGATTTCATTTCACCTATTTCTAGGGCTATAGTCAATGTGCTTTGCCTGGTTAGTTAAAAATTGTTAGTGTAGTATAAAATGAGGTAAATTGAAGATGCAATATAGAGCTGTAGCCAAAAAAATGCTATTACAAAAAATAATAGAACAGGTAATGTTCAGAAAAAGTAAGAAAAATTCTATAGCTTGATATTTAAGTGAGCAATTTTTGCTTGGATATAGCATTTAGTGACCATAAATATATGGTCTGTTGGAACTTCTCAGAATTCTAATTTCATAAAAGAGAAGTGGTATCAACTGTACAGTCAAGTATTGACTTTTTCTAATTCATATGAAAATATTTTAAATAAAGAAATGATTTTTGGGAATCAGTTCCATATTATTTTCTCTGTGTGTCTTACACAGTATTTCCCTGTCCTATGATGACTATGAATCTGCTTTCTTCTTTAATTTTCCAGGATTCTGATAGGAGAGGTATCAAACTGGTAATAGTGATCATCTCCTGCTTTCCTTGTATACAACACATGTTATATATGGAAAAAGAGAGATCCTTTTCCCAAAAATGTTGAGAATTCTTGATCTAAAGAATTTTTTAAAATACTCAACTCTAATAAATAAGAAATCTAGTTTTATTGTTATCTTTCCTTGTTGAACAAATAACTTTGTAGTTTTTAGAAACAGATGCTGGAGTAACAGGTACTATTGACTATGTTTGTGTCTCTCCAAAATTCATATAAATGGAAATCTAATCCCCAATGTACTACAGTTGGGAGGTGGGGCCTTTGGGAGGTGATTAAGGTATGAAAGTAGAGTCCTCATTAATGATCTAGTACTCTTACAAAAGGAGTATAGTACTACGCAGGGAGTTCCCTTTCCTCCTCCTCCTCCTCCCTGTGAGGATGGATCAGGAAGATGGCCATTTGGGTTGCAGAAAACAGGCCCTCAGGAGACATGAGTCTGCCAGCACCTGGATTTTGGACTTCTCAGTCTCCAGAGCTGTGAAAAATAAGTTTCTATTGTTTAGAAGTCACTCAATTTGTATTGTACTATATCAGCCTGAATAGACTAGGATAGGCAATGACAAGCAGTGCTGATTTTATGTTGAGGGGGATAGTTGTTTCGTTTTGGGTCATTATAGTTTTAACAATATTACAGTCATACAATAGGTTATAGTCACCAAGAGTTAATAGACTAGCTAGGATTAAAAGTAGATCCACTAATCTGTTTGCTTTAGTGTTATAAATTTTATAAGCATCCTGCATTTTAGATCAACAGGAATTGTCAGGTGGTAATGATCACACCAGTCTCAATGATTAGCTGGCATGGCCTTGGTCTTACATCAGGAAAGGGTTGTTGCTCATCTATTTTCTAAATTAAAGTTAAGACCTGAATGTCAAAAGGAAAACTAAACAAGAAAGCAGTGAAGAATAGCAATATAGTTTAGAGACATGTCCTTTTCTATGGGCGCAATCATGGCTCTTCAATTTTATTTTCCTACATTTAGAATTACTGTGGATGTAGATATTGACTTACAATTGAGGGATAATAGATAAGAAATGAATGTTCTGTACAGCATTAAAATGATTGCTTCCATTTTACATCCTCTATTCCATTTTATAAGTCACTTTGAAGTAAAAGAAACTGCACTAGCAAGTGACCACAATAAAGGTTAAGACAAGCAACCTGAACAAAGAGTATTTTGTCAGTAAGTTAGGACTTGATTTTATCAAAAGTAGGAAATGTTTATGAAAGTAATCTCAGAGAGGCTGTCTTTTAACATCCGCCTTTCCTAAAGGAAGACTGAAAACATACAAAACAAAAACAGCTACGTGGGAGATTCAATACAAATTTCCAAAATTTATGTAGAAGTGAGAACACCTGAGTGTTTGTTCTCAATCTCTTTGAGTTATATGACATTGGGTAAATCACTTTACATTTGTAATTCTTGGGGTCTGTATGTATGAAATGACTTGATTAGAAAAGAAGAATTTAAGAATCCTTGGATTTCTGGCTTTCTGATTGAGAAACCACAGGTGATTATGTAATAAATGGTCTTTGTTTTCTGTCCTTTCATTGTATGCTAATTCACTTTTACTGCATTTTCCAAAAATATCAGTCTTGGATTCCTGATAATTTTTAAAAAATGCTGACTTCACTATAGATTACTTGAGAAGCACATTTTATGAGATGATCACAATAAACCAAAGTCATTTTGAGTGAGTTGAAGAAGTCTTTTCTTCTTTTAATGTCTTTCAGGCTTCCCGTATTTATGGAAGGTCATATGACACCTTCCATGTCTGACTTTGTAATTTGGATTGTGGTGTACCTGTCTACCCCTCTTATTGGACTCCAAGTCTTCAAGGACACTATCATCTCTGAATGTCTCCCTTTTATTAGTGTGTATTTAATTATTAAGATAATTTGGTATAGGCATCTCTTCTTTTCGATTTATTAGACATTCTCCTTATCTAAAAAGAGAAGGAATGATGGAGTATGCTAATACATAATGTTAGACTACTGGCAAAGACAATGAGTCATTTAAATTCCCTCGTGGAGGGAGGGTAGCACATGTCCATTCTACTTAGCAGATGCTCAACTGCTGTCCTTTGCACTCTGAGTTTGATGAGAGCTGTATGACATTTAAATTTAAACTTCTAATGTATTGGTTATTTAAATTCTAAGGTAGGGGAGAAGTATTACTCCTGTCACAAAAGTGTTTTGAGGATCAGCTTTTATCATGTAAGACTCTAAAATATTTCTTGTGGAAATACTGTTACTTTGAATACTTTATTGCTTACTGTTTACTCAGAGTCAATAATTGTCTCTTTCCTCATATCAACAAAGGAGGAGAAAAGGTGAAAAAAAGAGACTTGGGAAGGATGCCGGTGCAGATAAAGAAGCCCAGAAGATGCAGAGAAAGTAAATTGCTTGCCTGAGATCACACACAAACAGTAATGGTACGGATACCAACAAGGAGTTGTCCCCATTCCAGTTTTACTCTTCCTTGATCTACACTAGGCTTTTTTCCAAAATTAATTTCAAGATTCTACTCAAGGTACTGTCTAGTTCCACATTACCATTTTTTTTTTAATGAAAAGATAGAACAACATTGAGAATTAAGAACTAGTTTTATTTATAATTCAAACTGGAGAGATTTGTTTTGATATAATCTGAAATGTACCATGAAAGACAATATTGTGTTATCATGTGGAGAAACAACACCATTGTTGAAATATATGTTTTAAAATAACCATTATCATGTATAAAATATTTAGGGCAGAATTTTTTAACTGCTCTACCTATTTTGACTTGTTGAATCCTCACTATTATTATCATTATCCCTGCTTTGAGAATGAGGAAACTCTTGCCCCAAAAGAGAATACTTTGCCTGTGGTTACACAGCTGGTAAGAGCTTTAAAAGGTATTTGGACCAGTGATCTGACTCCAATATCAATGCTCCTCACTACTATACCCTACTGTTTCTCAAAATTATTGTTTTATTTTTGTTGCTAGAAGACTCTAAAATATAAAATACAGGAAGAAGAAAATAAATTTCATGTTTGATCCTGCCACCCAGGCATAATCACTGTTAATGATACTAAGTGGTAATATTATTATTTAATTGTAATTCACATTGTATTAAAATATAGGAACATTTCAGCAGTCCTATAAGTTCCCTTCATAGAATATCATTGGATGAAGGGGCAGAGGTGCTCCAGAATATTTTGTCCTATAAAATAAAAGACTGCTGTTGTTCTCTCTTAGTACAATACTAGTATGTGCTCAGCCTCTTGGGCATGCTGAAAAGATAGTTTAAAATGAGCTTCCCAAATGAAGTGCTCACCACTGGACAGGTTAAGGCTTCTCTGTATATCTGGCTTGCTTCCAACCCTTACCAAGGAGAGAGGCAGGTGGAGGTTCATTCCTCAGGGGTGGTGACATACCCTCAATTCATGTGTTTTGAATTTAAAATTATAAGGTTCTTTAGAATTCTTGATGAAATTGGTTTTCCATATGTAAGCAATGATTCTATTATAACCAATAACATGAAGATTGAGAAACTGCAAAAGCAGCCATTAAAAAACCTTCTTGAATAGCACAAAACTAGCTGCTGGAAACACTGTGGGCCCACTGTTCCTACTGAGTTTATAAGAGGACAGGTAGCAGGAAGTTTCTACTTAAGTAATTTTCTTGGGTTGCCCATAATTAATTCCTTCAAAGAAGGTCAAGATAGCTTCTGGGATCTGACTTGAGTAAGTAAGCATGGCCTTCATTATTTATATTTATTGGTACTGTTTTACTGAAGAGAATTTTCGGACACACAAATGAGGAGGATGCATGTGATCATTAATTTCCTTTTGGTACATTAAAATGAATTAATGCAAATATGCATAATCTCATAAGCAGGTGAAAAGGGGAAAATGCTGATTTTAAATACTAAAATCCTTTGGTGTCCTAGAAAATGCTTATGAAATAAACATTGCAAATCCATTTTCTTTGCTGCCCTTGTGATATTTCAAATGAATACATTGCTTTTTTACTGGTTTGTCATATAGCCCGTTTTCAAGGAGACATTATTTAATTATAAGAAATAAGTTGCTTCTCTGTGTATGTGGCTTATATATAAAGTCTCAAAATAATTGTTTTCACCTTAGCTTCTGGTGAATTTTTAAATCACCTGGAAGGATAAAGTCCTTTGTTTTTTTAATTATTTGCAAGGAGACAAAAGTTTTGACATTTATGCTGCAATTAAGTCATGATTCTTACAGCCAAGTAGTGATGTAATCATTGTTAGTTACATAATAAAAAAAGAAAATCAAATATTGTAACCAAAAATTTAATAAAGTCTTTCTAAATGGCAGTTCTGGCAAGATAAATAGCAAAATAGTCAATTCATTAGGTTTTTCTTAAGAGGGGACCAGAGCCTGTGCTGAAAGCTGGGAGGAAGCACAGTTCTGTGAAGTGTGAATTCATCCCTCAAGGATGTGGAACTTTGTACTCTACTCAGGTAAGGGAAGTAAGCAAAGTAGAATGAGAATAAAGCAAAATGAAATTATGTCATCTGTGGGAAAATGGACAGAACTTAAGGCCATTATGTTGACTGAAATAAGCCAAACTCAAAAGGTTAAGGGTTGCATGTTTTCTCTCACAGAAGCCAGAGAGTGAAAAAGCAAAAAAAAAAAAAAAAAAAAAAAAAAAAAAAGATGGTGGGAGTCTCAAGAAAATTGAAGAGAGATCAGTAGAGTAGAGGAAAGGGACCAGGGAGAGGGAGGAGGGGGAAGGAAAGGAACAACAGAGGGTAATGATTTTGGCTAAATTTTATTGTTACGTTGTATGCATGTATGAATATGGAACAATAAATCACACCATTAGGCACAACTATAATGCACCAATAAAATCATCCAGAAAAAAAGGAGAATGAGGATCAAACCCATACACTGTGATCCATATGAAATGGTAGCATTTTCTGGGTCCAAATTGTATTTTAATGCTGTATATCTTTCATTCTCTTGTTTCAAGCTATGGAAGGATCTCAAAGAATTTGGAACTAATTTTCCCATTTTGGGGACTGGTAACATTCAGGCCATAACAAATTTGATGACTTTACCCTACCATCATAAAGAGAAGAAAAATTCTTGGAACTTATACCTCAAGTTCTCATTCGCTCTTTACATCTTCTGCTGTTCTAAATAACACGTTCTATTTATCACCAAATCATAAGGCTTCAATCCATCTTTCCTGACAACACTTGGTGTTACTCAACAGAGGAATCATTAATGGATAGCTCCAATTCAGGACAATAGTACCACTTCTACACTCGAAAATGAAGGGATGAATGACCTGGAGATGTTTTAGAGCTTTTTTCCTCTGGGAAACTATGAGAAGCCATTTAGTTTAAACACAGAGAAACTTCCTGAAAGTTGTGAAAGCCGAACTGGTGGAAGACATTCTGAGCACCACTCAAACTGATTGTCCTATGATTCCTTGAGACCTTTTCTGTTGCTACTGTTCTGTTTTTAAGGGCTAATAAAGTACTAGGAGGAGGGTTGAGTCTGAAGTTTTTTCCTTGAGAAATCTTCAGGAAAGTGAGTTATCCAGAAAACAATATGACTTGACAATGTTCTTTGTCAATGGTTGACCTATCATTTTTGGACAGCAAAGATACTGGTTATGGTATTGCTAGAATCAGAACTTTGGCTGATAGTCATACTCTTCTCAGACAGTAATGTCACCAGGAGGATTGTGTTGGAGGAGGGAGAGGAAAAGGAAAATGTGATACCTTCAGCTACCAGCCACTTATTTTCTGTAGACACTGTCTTCTGGAGTCAATTATTACTTAATATACTTTTTTCTCACTATAACTTATGCTGTCTTTATTCTTCAGTTTGTCCCATAATATTTGTCATAATGAAAATCTTCTTGTAATCTTATTATCAAAATTTTGTCTATCACAAGACTTTTCTTGAAAGACATTTTCTCTTTGCAGTCTGTTCTGATAAGAATGCAAACTCCCTTCATCTGAACCTACACAGCATTTGGTACTTTTGTACAGCACTGTAAAAAGGTCATTTGTGTCTAATCTTGCTCATTCTCCTAGACTCTGAACTCTGTATGTAGAAACTGTCTTCCATTTCTCTCTGTGGTTTCCAAATTTCCCAGCAAAGTATTTGGCTCCAGGCAGATATTCAAAATATTTTTCCATGAAATTGAACAAATTTCTAATTAAATCTATTGTCATTTTCAACTTGAATGATGGTTCTGTACTAGGGGATGATATTTGTACTTATATAAGAAAATATATGCTACCTACTATAAAAGATAGTGTCTTATGGTGATTAAGAGACCAGGTTCTAGAATCAGGCAAAATAAAATAAGCATCTTGCCTCTACCACTTAAATTACTTAAATAAATTATTCAGGGCTGTGTTTTCCTTCACTTTCTTGTCTGTAAAGTCGGGTTAATATTTGTGCTTCTTTTAAAAGTTGGTGATTAGATAATCCTTATGATACCTAAGATATTATCTTAAATAAGATAACATATATTACCAGCTCAGCATCATGCCGTGTAGCTTTTATTCTTATCTTATCAGGTTCCAGGGATATACTGAGTTATAATAGCAACTATTGTCCTCAAGCCTCTTTTATTCTAGTTTAGAGGACAGAAAAGAAAACAGATACTAGAATTTATTGTGATAAGTGTACTTATGTGGTTTTTGAACAAAGGCATCTTTCTTTTAGTCCTTTGTTCATGCATTCATGCCCATGTAAAGAGATCATTAGGATCAGAAAATGTCTGCTTTTCTACCCAACAGCTTAACAGCAGTCTAAACTTTCAAGCTGAGATGTTATGTAGAGGTTCTGAATTTATATTAGCACTAAATGAGTCTAACATATAATCCTATGGTCAGAGAAAGCCATTTCTCCCGGCACTTTAATGTACTTTACGGGCATGAAAAATCATAAAAGTGTTTTAGTCAGCAGTTCAAGAGTCAGACTTCTGTTAAAATTTTTACTTAAATAAAGCCAACTGAAGTAAGTGATAGGTATAGATGCATAAGAAGGATAAAGCATAGAGATGTATTTATCCATATCTATTTTACATGTAATAAAACTATACACTTTATGTGACTTCCCCAAAGTCACACACTTTTATGTGGGAGAGATGAGATTGTGAGGACACGCACTGTGTAGCTTTATCAAATGTCTTAGAATAACACACCTTTAGATTATTATCCATCAGAGTTTAAGTATCCTCATCTAACTTCTCACAGGGAAAAAATGGCCCCAGTTAGGCCTAGTAGATGGTTTTCTATCCTGTGACGTACCACACAGAGTAACAAGGACCATACTACATTTTTGTTATTGAACAAATTAATTAATACTACATTTTTGTTATTGAACAAATTAAAGTTTTTTTTTACTTATTCAATTCATTTCTACCTGTGCATATTTATAAGAAATAAAAATAAAATTTGTGCTCCTTGACACTATAAACCAAGCAAGGAAATTTTCAGGTGTCAAAGATGAATGCTCAAAGTAAATGGGGAAAATAACCTCATTTCACATGACACACCACAGCAAAGCCATCATGGTTGCTGGTATTTTAAAATTCACACAGAGACCAGGATCATGCTGGATAGTGAGTTTGAACTGGGTTCTCTTCATAAACCTGGAATCTAAAGACATGCCTGTCGTCGTCATCATCATCATCATCATCATCATCATTGTCATCTTCATCTACTAGTACTAGGAAAGTCTAGAAAATCAGGCTAAGGTTATAGTTACCTGCCTATTTCTTTGGGTATAAAAATATTTATTTGGAGAGTGTTTAGAAACTCAATCTTTCACTAAAAGAATACTTGTGGTGGGAATTCCACTAGTCATTTAATGTTAAGGAAAACAGAAAAATAAATATTGAAAACTTAAAAGCAAAGTTTTGGAACCAGTAAACCTAGTGGAGCTGAGTAAAGACAATTACAAAACTACCCTTTAGGGTGGAAGACCGTAAATATATATCTAACAGTTTCAGAAGAACAGACTAGAGAGACTGCTGACAAAGAAACACTTGAAAAGAGGTCAAGAAATAGGTTAGGAATTTTTTTTTTAATTTATCTTTAAATTTTTTACAGACTGCATTTTGATTCATTGTACACAAATGGGGTACATCATTTTGTTTCTATGGTTGTACATGGTGTAGATTCATACCATTCATGTAATCATACGTGTACATAAGGTAATGATGTCTGTCTCATTCCACCATTTTTCATACCCCATCCCTCTCGTTTCCTTCTACATAATCTAAAGTTCCCCCATTCTTCTCTCCCTCCCCACCCTCACCCCCATTATATATCATTCAACACTTACCAGGGAAAACATTCGGCCTTTGGTTTTTTGGATTGGCTTATTTCACTTAGCATGATATTCTCCAATTCCATCCATTTATTTGCAAATTAGGCTAAGAATTTTTAAGAATTGAGAAAGGACATGTTATAAAGTTTAGGGTAAACAATAGCCATGTTTAAACAACGGCCACATAAAGTGAATAAAAATACAAGCAAGAAGAAAATGCAAATAAACTGAATTCTCTGATCAGAGTTTTACCGGGCTGGAATTAAGGTGTTGGCGGAAGCTGAGATTTCATCTGTTGGTCCAAGTTCTCTTCCTAACTCAACAGTCATTGCCCCAATACAGTTCTTTGTGGTTTATCTAGGCTCAGAATCTTTCTTTCTTTCTGGTTGTCCCCTGGGAGTTGTTTTCAGATCTTTGAGGTCACCCTCAAGGATTCCTGAGTGGGGGTCCCAAAGAGAAGCAAGCAGAAATTAAATGGTTTACTTTAAACTTACCTCTAAAATTGCTTTTAAATTAAATGCTTAAAATTGACTCAAGAAAAGGTTAAGAAAAGAAATAAACTAAGAAAATATTAAAAATTCCATGGGTAATCAGAAGTATACAGTTTTTTACGGTCTAGAAAGGCGATACAAGGTCTAGATAGTAGCAGGTTTAGTTTTGTAAATTGCTTATGCTTAAACTTCAGAAATATTCTTATACAGATGGTTTCAGAGAGTGAAGAGGAAAACTGGTGGTATATTTTCTTAAGATAATATAAAATAAAAGTGGAAGAAAACACTTTTAACTTTGAAAATTATATATACATATAAGCCTTTCACAAAAATTATATTAAAGGATAAATATTAGAGGGTTAATTAAAGTCAAGAAAAAGACAAGATTCTAAAAAAAATTAAAAATAATTTAAATTGACTTCCAATATTTTATTTCTAAATTACATGATAAATTTTTTTTAACGATGAATTTTTTAATAGAATCCAAAATAAAGACAAGATTCTTATGGTAACTGCTTAAATTCAACATTGTAATGTAAATTCCAGATCAAAGATAATAATTAAGATGGTTAAGAACTGGAAAAAAAGAAATGAAATAACCATTTAAAATGACCTACAATGCAATAAAAGGAAATTTACGAACCATTTAACTTATTAAGGAGAGACTAACAAAGTGGCTGATAAAAAACATCATCCTTGTTGATATAACAATTGTGAGCACTGAGTAGGTGGTAAGTGCAGTTGAAATTGATTTATAATCAATTAATTCATCCAATCCTCTCATCATTGCCAGGAAGTAAGTATAACATCATCATGCCCATTTTACATTTGAGAAAACAGGTTAAATGACTTGCCCAAATTCAGGCAATTATTAAAGGGAGAAGTTGAGATTCAGACAAATGTATTTTGGTTCCAAAATCTATACCCTTAAAAAATTTTCTATTCAGTAGTGACAACCAATTATAAGATTCAATAGAAAACAAAAGTTATTACTCATTCTAGATATAAAGATATATGAGGCTGTAGAAGTCAGAATTCTCCGACACTCCTCAGTGTTTTCCTTCGAAAGTGTCCATTCTCATAAAAATTATGAGTTCTGTCCGCTGATTCCATTAGAGTAGATTAAGTGGCAGAGTTGATTTTACTTGGGTGGACCTATCCTAATCACATAAGCCCTGTAAGAGTAGTTTTCTCCGACTAGAAGGAGAAGGGAAAGCCAGAGAATCACACTTGTTGACCTGGAAGAATGAGACACACCTCTGGGGATGTGCCAATGGTCAGGGCTGGATTTAAAAGCTCTCCAAACCAACAACTAGAAGGAAAATAGGAAATTTGATCCTATACATATCCCCAAGGAAGTAAACTCTGTCAACAATCTGAATAAACTTGGAAAAAATCATAGGTGATTCGACTCAGGGAGTTAAAGCTAGAATGTCCTTCAACAGCTTATACCAATCTGTTCGTTTGGCAGAGGAGAAAACCCAGATGTAGAAGTGTCAAGCCATCTACCAGCAGCTGTGCATGGCAGAGCCAGGCTGGGCACTCCACCTTGTCAGCTCTCATCATCCTGAGGGGTTATGTGGCCGGAAGCTTATTTCCACAATTGCAAAGCAAAGGGATGGAGATATACAATAACTCAGAGAATCTCTAATTTAACATTTTAGGAGTTTTGAGGAGTACAGACCATTTGCCTTTCTTCCACCCACTAAAGCGGTCTCCTTTATTTATCTGGATCAACAGAACAGCATTTAGACTAGGTGGAGGTCAAGTATTAGTGTCTAGAAGTAAACAAATAAGGTTTGCCCTCTGGAAACAATTCCAGATGGATCTTAGGAACACAGCTTGAAAGGGCATCCTTATGGAACACACCACGGTAGTGGTGACCAACTTTGGACAATGGGGCAGGCTTTATTTGCTCTCACACTTTGCATTTGCCTTCACCCAGATGGGAAGGCAAAACTTCTGCCAGCGCAGCAGAAAGACACTCTGCTTCTGTTTATGTCTAAGTCCCTGAGGTAGGAGGTTAACTTTGGGGATGACAGATGAAATGCTTTGGTTTGTCATTTATACCACTGTGCACAGATGGTTCCCAGGCATCTATATAATCTTTCTCAGTACTATTTACTGCACCTCCATCCGGTCCCAGGAGACCAGGTGTGAAATCCAGCACTAAGCAGTTTTTGCTAGCTGTGAATTGCATTGAGCCAAAGGGGCCATGTGGTTGGATTTTGGAATTTGAAATAATGTCATTACTTATACCATGAAATTCAACTGCCTGTTAACCGAATCTTAAAATATGGCCTGGGGAGAAATTTTATTCCTTTTTAAAGATGATATCACCAATTTGGGTTATTGTTAAAGAATACTATAATTTATATAACATTTTATTTTTCCTGGTAGATAGAAGGACATTATTTGAATTTACTTTCTGTATTTGTCAGTGTAGTTATTGAGTCATGTTTTAATGCAATTCAGAACAGATATTTTTTGTCACTTGCTCTATATATAAATATTGCTAAGGGCTCGATAGATAAATTACAGTTACTATTGTTAGGTAACCCACAGCCTAGAGGAAAGAATATGACCTGCATGGAAAAATTACATAAGAAATGCAAAATGTGGGGTTTGGGCATAGCTCAGTGTCCGTAGAGATCCCCCATGCGCCAGGCCTTGGGTTTGATTCCCAGCACCACTCAAAGAAACATTAAAAAGAAAGAAAAGAAAGAAAGCAAGAAAGAGAAGGGAAAATGGCAATAGGTGTCTCTCTGGAAGGTGAGGGAAAGGAGAGCTTAATTAGTTGGGTGGAATCGGACATGGTTTTAGGATGGCTTGATGTTATGTTTACTTAGCCCTAAAGAATAGCAAGAATTTCAACATACTAAAATGGAAGATATTCATTTCCCACATGAAAATCATCTTGACATGGAAGGTAATAACTACATATTTTACAGGCTATGAAAGAGCAAGTAGTTCTATATAGCTGAAACTGCATTATTTTTTACCTTCAAGATTGAATAGTGTTTTAAATTTTTAAACATTTTCTTATGCGAACCATTAATCCTTCAAGTAGAATTCTATCCCCTATGTCACAGACAAAAAGCAAGACATAGGTGATGATAATACGAACTAGCACTATCTGGATATCACGTGTCAGGTGTTCAAGTGTTCCCATGTTTAATCTGTAAAGCAACCCTCTGATTTATTTCTGTATTACCACATTTTACTGTGAGGGAACTGAGATACAGAGAGGTTAAAAAACTTGTCCAAAGTTACGCAACTACAAGAGAAAGTTTGGATTTGAACCAGCTTGGATGGCTCCACTACTTGTTATGTAAATTGCTTCTCTGAGGACACATATGTTTCAGAATGTGGACTTTTACACTGATTTTCTAGTTCATGTTTAGTGTTTTTTTTTTTTTTTTTTTTTTTAACTTATAACTATGAAGGGAAACATGATAAAGGGATTGGGCAAAGAAGTTTAGAATTAATTAGGTAGATAATGGGCCACTAAATGAGCACAGATATATTTAAAATGAATATTCAGGCTAGACTGGTGGACAAGAGAAGCTGTGAGAAGAGAAAAGATTTTGAAAGCCTTTGCAGAAGTCCAGTCTTGTTTGGATGAGATCTGTAGGAGTTGTTTTAGAAGAACCACTGGCATGATTGGTCAGGCTAGTCAGATGGCTCCTGAAAGGTCATGACATTACTCTCTAGGAATTTGCTCTTTGTTCATTAAACAGCCTCCTTAGGCCCAAGTCAGGCATTGATTCTGGGGATTTTCATGTGATTGTTTCAACTGTGTCACTTTCTGAATGTTCTAATTTGCTTTCACTACATAGTTTTTAAGATTTATCGGGCAAGGCTACTTCTGTGATGGTGAACTGAGCTCATACTAGATTTACTTTCCATAGGTAAAAACTATAAACTCTGGACAGAATACAAAAACATTAGTTAGCTCAGGAGCTGGATAGTGGATGTGAGGAGAATGGGGGCTGGAAGAAGGAGCATACCAGGTGAGGTTCCTCTGGGTTTAGCCCAAGACCAGGTGGCATTTAGCCCCACACATAAGGTCTAAGACTCTAAGAATTTTTATTCTCTGGTCTAAAGAATCAGAGGGGAGAGTTCAAGATAAATACAGCTCTTGTATAATTATGGCAGAATCCTGGAGAGAATAAGGTCAGACCGAATGATCCTGAATTCTGGATGACCCCTGAACATTTGTGTGTGGGTAGATCCTAAGCAACTCTGTTGAGATAAAACAAAACCAAATAGAAACTAAACTGTGTGGGAGATACTATTTGCAGTTTGAATCCAACTGAGCAATTGTCTGTTGAAGAAAAATATAATTCTTTAGAAGAATAAATATGTCCCATGCTTAAGAGAAAAAAATAATCAATGGAGGTCAGACCTCCATTGGAGATACTGGAAAATACACTCATGACAAATGAAGAGCACCTATCATTAGAGGAAAAGGAGATATAGAAGATATATAAATTCAAATACTAAATAGTCAATATAAATTTCCTCCTCTGGTGTGGAGAGTCCAAATATGACAGAAGCTAGAACGGAGTAGAACTGAGAATTATGTCTTAAGAAATGTCTAGAAGACACCATGTATATGAAAACCCTTCTGACCCACTCCAATATACCAGAAGGGTAAGTAGAACAGTTTTAGCCAAATTTCAGTGGTTGAAGAATGTCTTCTGAAAAGTATTTCTAAGTGAAATGTGCTGTTGGAAATATGATTAGAAAAGTACCTCTTTAAAAATGTTGTCCTTTGTCTAACATTATACAGCAGAAACTTGTCTCAAGTATCAAATGACAATAACTTAAGAACAATAAGGCCAATGCCAGTGAGAGAAAGGATACAGATGAAAAAAGAATAATTATCTCCCTTCCATTTTTGCCTACTGCTTTTCCTATCCCTCATGTAGGGCAAAATCCAAGTATGTGATCTTTAGGATATGTACATCTGCCTGTTTACCTCATTTAATTAGATCTATCCCTTAAACATTTAAGAAAAATTCGAGAATAGGACTTAAAATATCACATATGAACAAGAAAAATTACAGATATCAATGTAGATTTCAGAAATCATGTTGAGAAATATAATAATAATTACTCAAAAAACTTGAGATACATGGTTATGAAGTTGCACATTATATCGGATTTGACACACATTTAAATACAATCTTTTCCTATGTAATGATAAGTGACTCAACAAATAATTACTACTTTGCCATTAAAATGTTAATTAATTCTACGTAGTAACATGGAAAATACTTGTCAATGACTGACAAAATATTCCATATACTCTAAATATAGTCAAGTACAAATTGTCTTTGTTAGGGCAAGCTACAGAAAACCAAGGGGAAAGCAAAAAAAGATATTCAAATTGGAGGGAATAAAATTATGATAGGCTTTTCTTAATTTATGTAATCATTATGTTTATGCAATAAATAAACTTTAAAATAGCTTTGCCTTCTGGCAACTAAGAATAAAAGGAAAACAGAATTGGATTTTACTTTGATTACCAAATGAGTGATAATCCCTATATAAAAGAAAGCTATTAAAAGCATAAGCATTTTAGAATCACTCTGGGCTTCAGGAATGTGTGATTCACAGGGTAGATTCAAGGCTGCCCAGATGTAGGATGAAGAATGAAGGTTTAAAACCTTTCTATCCCTATTCCTTCAACACAAAGCAAACTGTAGGATAACCTCAGGATGGACTAAGATACATTAACCATCTTGTGATTTGTTTGTGCTAATGAGATCTGGATATTTTATTTATTCAAGACATTCTTAAAATTTTTTCTCACCTCACAAGTCACTTTAGAACAGAGGCCATTTAAATTACATTTCAATCAATAATGTAAATGAATGTTCCTTCAAACTTCAGAGTAAGAAGATAACATTATAAATGATTTCCTGGCTTTCAGATAAAATTGACAGATTATTGTAGTTCTTGGAGAAAATATTTTCTATCTTCTCAGAAAATATGTGTAAATACCAAAGGCAGTGCCACAATCATAATTCAATAGGTAATTTGGCCAACTCAAGTAAAATGATGAAAACATTGAACAAAAACACCTTAAAGATACAGAGACTCTATGATATCTTTATGTTAGTTTGGTTCATTCCTTTAGTGGTTATTTTTACGTGTTCCTTATCAGGAAATGGTGTGGCGCCTACACATATTGTTACATATTATTTCTAGTTATGTCTGTGAGGGGATTTCCGGATGACATTAGACTGTGAATTAGTAGACTGAGTGAAGCAGATTGCCCACCCCCATGTAGCAGTCCTTCCAGTAACTGAGATCCTAAAGAGAAGAGGGGGATTCAGTCTCTGCTTGACTGCTGAACTTCCCACCCCAGGCTGGGATTTACATCCCCTTCCTGGCTAGCTCTCAAGTCTCTGGACTCAGACTAGAGTTGCTCTAACCTTCCTGGGTGTCCAGCTTGCTGATGGTAAGACCTGGTACTTGGCAGCATCTATAATCTCATAAGCCAGATTCTTATAATCACTTCTCTCTTTCTTTCTTTCTTTCTTTCTTTCTTTCTTTCTTTCTTTCTTTCTTTCTTTCTTTCTTTCTTTCTTTCTTTCTTTCTTTTTTTCTAATATGTATGAAATATTATGTATAAGATATATGTGAATATACATGCAGATATATGTTATGATTCTCATTTCTTTGGAGAAAACAGAGTAGTGTAATATCCTTATATACTACCTATATTTGCCTTTTCTATGAATCTATTTCAGAGAAATCTTCTTCTACCAACCCAACAGGTCTTAATTTAACATCTTCTTATGGCACTCATTTTCTGATTCCATTGTGTTGTTTTCATTTTTTTTCCTGTAGTGTCATAAATCAAATCCAGGGTCTCACATGTGCTAGGCAATACCACTAAGCTATAACCCCAGCCCTAATTCCATTGTTCCTATTGAGGCAAAATGGAGAACACCATTGACTTTGATATTAGAGAGATGTGATAGGAAAATCCCAATTCTTTGATCAGTATTTATATGACATAAAATAAGATTTCTTCAGTTCTCAAAGTCTCACTACTATCATTAATAAATCAGAGATAATCATCAATCTCATAGATTTTCATAAAGATTATACAAGATACTATGCATAACATTTAGTGAGATATTTGTAACATGTTTAGCACAGACCAGAAAAACTGTTCATTAAAATGAAATTAGCACAGACTATCTTCATCTCTTTTATTAAATATGTTTCTTCAGAGTTAGCTCTTTAAGGTTGATAATTATCAGCACTATAATCAATGTCAAGAAATAACACCAAATATGGTTGCTGTAAACAGAACAATCTGAATTATAAGCACATATTACGTAGAACATCTGTTAATTGCTTTCCAGCAGGTCTGGTTTCTGTCTCAGTGAGTATTGATCATAGAAGCGTTCTCGACCTTCTCTTTTGGTTCATTGGTTTGTTTGCTTCCTGCGTTTTGCTCTAGTACATCTGATAGATGAGGTTATGCAATGCCCAGGAAGAAGCTCTAACTTTGTCTCCCACACAAGAGAGCAAACACAAAGGCAAGAAAGTGTGACCAAAGTTATTAAAAGGGAAGCTTTATATCTGTTCCAATTTATAAAAGAAAGACACACCATTAGAAAATTCATTCTTTAAGAGATACCCAAATTATTTACAATATACTTCACGACTGATGACAAATCAGGTCACATGGCCTGGCTCAGTAGTTGCAAGAAGTTTTAATGATTTCTGCTCTTCAGAGATCAACTTTATGGGACCTGAATGAGGATTTTCAGTTCTTCATTTCTATTATCCTTCTAGAGTTTTCTAATAATTACTTTGACCAATAACATAACATCCATTTCCTTTCCTAATTTTTCTTATTCTAATCTTGTTTGATATTCTCCATGTAGTTAATTGGGTTAGTTCCAAACTTTGTGTAATGTCTATCTTAAATTTTTTGTGTGTTTTCTACATGTAGTTACAATTGAATCAATCTTTATATTCAATTCCCTATCAGAAGGACCTCTTTAGTTTATTGATTTGTCTCATAGTTTTTTACACTGCACCTTTTGTATTTACAGTATTTAAAAACCAACAGATGGAAGATAGTCCAGTAAGTAAATCAGTGAGATAATTCACTGGAGACTCATTTCAGACATATGTGTTGTTCTCTCTCTGTGACTGTGCTAGAACCTTCTATTTAGTGCCGAGCAATGATGCAAAACTCTAGGAAAATTCAGAATTTTACAAATTGGGCAATTTTAATCATTTTGTTAACTCTTTAAGCTCTGGAGTTGCTTATTTATTTAACCATAAATGGATATTGTACATCATTCTAATTTAAAGAACAAGTCAGGAAACTATTTCCAAGTTGTTTGGATACAGAACAGTACCAGGTGTTATGGTTTAGATGTGATGTCTCTCAAAAGCTCGCTTATGAGACAATGCAAGAAGGTTTGGAGGAGAAATGATTGGGTGACAGCCTTAACCTAATCAGTGAATTGATCCCTGATGGGATTAACTGAGTGATAACTGGAGGCGGGTGGGTGTGGCTGAAAGAAGTGGTTCATTGGGGGTGTGACTCTGGGGTATATATTTTGTATCTGGAGGGTGGAGTCTCTCTCTCTCTGCTTCCTGATCACAATATGAGCTGCTTCCCTCTGCCCCACACTCCGTCATGATACTCAGCCTCACTTCGAGTCCCAAGGAATAGAGCCTACCGTCTGGATGGAGACCTCTGAAACTGTGAACCCCTGAAGAAAACTTTTCTCCTCTACAATTGTGCTGCGTAGGTCCTTTAGTCACAGAAGCAAAATATCTGACTAAAACACAAGAACTGTGCCCCAAAGTGGTGTTTCTTACTGTTTTCAGTGCATTCCTCCTTAGGGGCAACTAAACAATCTATATCACCTGAGGAGGTGAGGTTGAAATCCAGCTCTGAAAAAAAATCACTCAACAGTGAATGCACCTAGCATACAAAAATAATTAGGTATCTGGATTCAGCCTCCCTGAAAGCAAAATTAAGTGTTGGCTTTTATCACCTCATTAGTGATTTCTCTTCATGAACCTGGTACACCCTCTCACATCTATCTTCCTACATGCCTGTGAGGAAGAAACTGGAACAAAAAAGATGGACACTCCAGAAAGGTGTTCATGAGTAATGACAATTGCATCTTTTCAATTTATCTTCTCTTTCACAAAGTAAGTAACTGTGCCTGGAATTTGAGATTATTGTGGGATTGTTTGTTAGGGATGACAACTATGTGGTCTTGGTTTGGAAAATGTGTTCTGTACTGGACTGTTGAGTCACATGAGATCACTTACAGCTTTTTTTTTTTTTTTTCTTAAAAATGACTAAAGAGTGATAATTTCTGAGTTCTGATGATCATAAAGGTGCAATTTCCCTTTCACAGAGAAAATGATTGTTCTGCCTCAATTCTCCTCTTTTTCCTCCAGGTAAAAATATTAAATAATAATTTAAAAGATAAAATATTTAAGTATGGGTGAATATCTTGGTTCATAATTAGGCTCCCGTTTTGATATTGAACCTAGGCCTGGTTAATGATTTGTCTCCTTTTTTGAGTTGTTTTTCAACAGCTGAGAGTTATTTCCTGGCAGATGTACCTATTTCTCATAGGGCCATCCACCTTGGCTATCTTCCATGTAGCGTATAATACAGTTAGTCTTTCACTGGAAAGAATACGGAGTCCAGAGAACAAGTGACATGAATGTGACATTGAACTAATTGATTTTAGCTTTAATTTGCATTTTTATACATTGTTTTTTATTCATTATACTTCTAAACCATTTTTGAATTTTGATTTGGAAATTTATGTCTATATTAGTTACAATTTAGTTATCTAAAATATTATGACTGTCATAGAAAAGCAGAACACACAGCAAGAAGGAAGCATGTATTCAATCTTAACATGTTGGACAAATAGGAATATCTAAAAGTACTGCGGGATAAAAGTGGCTACTCAGAGTCTATTCACAGTGGATGTGAACAAACAGCCAGCATTCCAGAAGGCTGTGAGAAGTCAGGAGGAGCAGCTCTGGATGGTGGTTATGACACAACTCTAGTTCTTTCCTTTGCTAGGAAGGGCTTTCACAGGTGATGTATGAAGTATTCTGTCTGTATCAGTGCTCTTTTGAGAAAGTCGTCTATGTTTAGACTTACAGCCTGAATATCAGATGATTTTCTGAAGTAAGGCAGTGTTCAGTATGAGATCTGAAATAAAATGGTACAGTGGAGGTTAAGATTCTTACATTAGTACACCTAGGCTATTGAAATCTATTGTTGAAAGGTTTGGTCAGAACTGTGATCTTGCAACCTTGTCTCCATGTTAGAAGTATTTAGGATTTTCTTTTTCCTGGTACCAGGGATTGTACCCAGGGGCACTTTACCACTGAGCCACATCCCCATTCCTTTGTTATATTTTATTTAGAAACAAGGTCTTGCTGAGTTGCTTAGGGCCTTGCTTAATTGCTGAGGCTGGTTTTCAACTTGCAATCCACCTGCCTCAGCCACCCAAGATTCTGGGATTATAGGTGTGTGCCACTGCACCCAGCAA
Source organism: Sciurus vulgaris (assembly GCF_902686455.1). NCBI lineage: Eukaryota > Metazoa > Chordata > Mammalia > Rodentia > Sciuridae > Sciurus > Sciurus vulgaris. Next base: position 82,080,128 of record NC_136470.1, on the reverse strand, counting down.
TTTAGGAATATTTTTAAAATACTGATTCCTAGGTAACATACAAGACTAAGTGCATATGCAATCTCTGAAGTTAGGACTCAGGCATCAATATTTTTATGAGTAATTTCAGTGTGTAGTTAAGTTTAGATACTAGTCTATGAAATAGTAACTAATTATCAAATTTTCTGACAGTTCAAGTGGTATAGATATTTATGAGTATTGAAAACAATTTTAAATAAAAACAGCTTGAAAAAGTTGTATAATATGTTTGTTTGTTTATTTATTTATTTATTTTGTGGTGCTGGGGATTTGAACCCAGGGTCTTGTGTTTGCAAGGCAAGCACTCTACCTACTGAGCTATATCCCCAGACCAATATTTATTTATTTATTTATTTATTTATTTATTTATTTATTTTGAAAAGTTGTATAATAGATAAGATTTTTTTCCATGTCATTGTAACTAAAGATAGAAAGGTAGTGGAGTGAGGCTTTATTTCTAAAATAATTGAAAGACATGATGTCCATTGGTATGAAAATGTTCTATACTAAGAGTACTATAATTTTATTCCATGTGTTTCTGGAACCATCAATAAAAATGACTCCAGAAGTATGTTTTTATCCTTTTGGAGGAAGCAGGAAACAAAGGATAAGAGTCATATTGGGATTGTCTGGAATATGGAGAAAACAGGAAATATAGATGTCAGAAAAAGAAGAAATAAATGTACCTGATATCTTCTCTTTGGCTGTGGAGACTAAGCTATGTCTCCCCTCTATTCTGTTCTGACATCATCCAATAGGAAATGGAAGGATGTTTATTGTTAGCTTTAGTGGAGAACTGACATGCTGGGAAATGATAAGCACTCAGTGACTGTGCCACCATGTCTCTTTCTTTTGGATTTCTCAACATTGATAAAATGGCATGGAATGTCCTAACATAGTTATGAAAATACTTTAAGAAAACCTGGTCTGAAGCATTTTCACAAAGAGTCAATCAACTTTAACATAGTTTCCAATGAATTCTAAGACACTAATTAGCACCATCTGCTGCAGTGTTTCTCTGGGATTCTCTGTTGTTTCTCAGAATCACAGAAGCTTCTAAGACTTTTGGTGGAAATAAATTTTTTACTTTTTTCCTGCTTGCTCCCCACGTCTTTTATTTCATATTTTTAAGGGAAGTGGTAGAATATACTACATCGAAGATCAACACTTGTATAGGTTTTTCCTAGAATAATTTGAACTCAGTAAGTGCTTCCTTCTTTCTCAGACATAACTGATGTTATTGCCAGTGGTTCTTAGTTAATCAACCTATGTCTCATCCAGAGCCGAGTTGTGTTAAGACAGTGGGGTAGGTTGCAGACAGATCTAAGAAAGTGCCCAAAGACAGCATGAAAGACATGGTTTATTGGGGAAAGCTTGCATGAGATCAGAGACTTAGATGAAGGAAAGGAGTTCAGTGGCAAGAGGCTGACAGCACTCTGTCCCTCACGGTGCTTTGCCCAGCAGGCCCTCCTCTCCCTCACAGTGGCAGCCCACAGGGCAAGTGTCATATATCCTTTCCACAGTGCCCTCAGTTCTGTGCCCATCCCCACTCAGGGAGAGGTTTTATATGCTACCTAGGCTGCAGAAGCAGTGACATCATCAGCATTAGTTTGCTTAGCTTTTATGACCAGCATCACAAGGAGCAACTATCCCCACGTACATGCAAGAAAGTAGCTTTCTACAGTCACACAAACTTGCCCTAGTTCCCATTGTACCCAAGAGAAAGCCAGTGTCCTTCAAGATAAAATATGTCTCACTTTCCAGCTCAGGCTTGCTCTCACTGTTCCTTTAACTTGGCTAGGATTTTAGGAACAGGAAGTGGGTATTCAGGGACATGGTGTTTTACTGTCCCTCTTGCTTAGGGAATGATTCAACCTATATCACAGGAGTTTCCCAAGCAACAGCAACATTTTTTTCTTGTTTTCTTCTTCGATGATGTTTGTTCTCAAGCTTTTGCCCATCCAGCCTGAGAATAATACTGTTGTGGTATTCTGTCTTTTTTTTTTTTTTTTTTTTTTTTTTTGGCCAGGATTCTCAGTTCTCATGGAAAGGAAAAAATGTTGATATATCTGGGTAAACCTTAAAAGCTTGCATCATCCTAAATTTATTTTGGGAGACTTACTATTATAAAAAATATCCCAAAGTGTGTCATACAGAGAAAATGATGGCTGCGATAAACTCCTTATAAAAAGGTTTTGGGTTGTATAAAGTTTCCAAAATGCCCCATACAATATTTTTTCTAGGAACTTTTAATTCCCAGTCTGCTAAGATCACAGTTTATGAAATGCTGATCTAAATCTATCCAGGACTGAGAACTTAGAAGCAGTCTGGCTATACTAAAAAAGACTGACTTAGACTACTCAAGCATTAAAAAAAAAAAAAAAAACCTGTAGGAAGAAAACATTACTATTCACATGGCTCTGAGAGTGATTGTGTGAATTTTACAGAAGTGAATTATGCATAAATCTTTCCCTAACACAACTTATCATTTGATAGAGGATATAAAACAAGTCTAGAAAACTGACTTGAAAAAAGAACATAAAAATGGCCACAAGAGATGTACCGGGAGGATGCTACAAATATTCTGTGCCAGAAGAGTTTATTACCACGTAAGGCAAAGTTGGTGCTGTCCTTGGGTCTTACTACCCAGTTTACATTATAAAGGGCCCTAAATTGTGTCTCAGGAGACAGTTTAGTAGATAGTTACCTCCTCCTCTGTGTCAACTGTCATTTTTGCACTGTGTGGTAATTAGGCACCATAGTAGCAATTTACCCAAAGACCCTAGTCAGTAGCAAGTATTCAGATGGAACTTGAGAAAAGAGTCAAATAAGAGGAAGAAATCAAAGAATTGGGCCAAGTTGACACTCCCTTTTATGTCTTCCAAAAGCAGTCCAGAACAGAGCTTCTCACACTTGCATGTACATGTTACCTACCTGGGACTGATATGGGGCGCAACTTAAGAACAGACCGATCACCACTGAGAAGTCCGAATTTGAGAGTCTTTATTAAGCCAGCCGGCTGACTGTCTCACACAATGCCCCCCAAAAAATGGCTATTGGGAGAACAGCCCCGACCACAGGGTTGTAGGGGTTCTTATACCAAAAATCACATTAATCATAAGTGTCTGTTGCTATGATTCAAAATTACACATTAACATCATGAGATCATCGATAGAGGGGGAAGTGGGTCAGAATGACCCTTACCTAGGTACAAACTAAAGAATGGTTACTAACCTCCACACAATTACTATTTACATGGTACATTGTTTAGGAGCAATAGGAATCAAAAGAGAGCAATTCTTTATTACATAGGAATTGCCATTGTATATTATTAAACATGTCACACCAAATAACTGATGATGGGCACAGAGGCGGGGTGTTCCCATGGGAGAAGCTTATTTCCTACATAACATGGAGTCTCAGAGCAAAATGGAGTCTGTTTAGTCATTTCCCTTAAGAGTCTGGCCTATAACATTCTCATGGAGTCAGATCTGTCAGTCCATCACAGGACCTCGTTAAAATGCAGATTCTGATGCAAAAATTCTGGAAGGGACTGTGAAAACCCTCCAATTCCAGGAAGCTTCCAGATGCGGGTTTCTCTGTTTGTCTGCTTGTTTGTGCTGATCCAGAGGCCACTATTGAGCTGTAACTGCTTTGGTGATAGTTGCTTGTGTGTCAACATCACCTGTGGAGCTGTACAAATCACCACTGCTTGGATCCTACTTACAGAGATTCCCACTCAATTGTGTCCTGGCATAGGTAGTATAAAAAGACCCCCAGGAAATTCTAATGTGTGACGGAGTTGGGAAGCATTGCTCTAGGTTACATCTTAAGTGAGTGTCTTTCAATCCTAGATGCACGTTGGACTCACTCAGGGAGATGTTAAACATCTCGGTGCTCAGGCAACTGGCCAGACCAATTTAATTCAGACTCTCTAGGGGAGGGACCTGGACCTTAGTTTGTTTGAAAAAGCTCCCTAGGTGATTCTAATGTGCAGCAAGGTTTAGAATCATTTACCTGAAGGGATTTAGGAATTTTCATCTCTTCTGTCCCTTGTTGGAAGCATGGGCTTTTAAAGCTATTTAAGAGCCAGGTGCACATGCTATTCCACTGTCAGATCTGCTGAAATTTATCAGCCTATATGTGATTCATCAGGCTGTAAATCCTTGAGCATCGAGGTAAATAACAAGTTGTCTAGTGCCTCTAGTTTGGGAGTGAAGAAATAAATGGATTTTTTTTTTTTTTTTCTTAAACAAAGGGTGTTAAGAAATAAATAGATTCAGGAAGTGCTGATCCCTTAATTTTGTTCAAAGACCATACACTAGAGTTCAGAAGTCCCTTAGATTTCTGCATGTAATGTGGCTTCAGATATTCCCATTGTAACCCCAGATAATAACCTTAAAAACACTGCAGAATGGTGAAGTGAAAAGAAAATGATATTTGTTATTTGTTTGGATGGACATGATCTGGCACTCCAGATGATGGTGGGATGGATGGGAGGGATCTCAGAAGGTTTGGCCCTGGTTCTGTTACTCAGTGATGGGTACCTCAGTTTCATAGCATGTCAAATGGGAAAAAAATATACCTATTTATATGGTTATGTAAGGACATGATACACATGACTATTTTGCTGCAAACTGAAATGTGCAACACAATTGTCAATAATTAAAGGTACATTATATCTAGCACCCAGGAGCAACTATAAATTACACTGATGTTGTTCAGTCCTTTTCCCCCTGTAATCATTGCTCTCAAGGATGCAGGTGCTCTGGGTTGGCACTTAAAACTCTAGATGTTTGTTTGGGGGTTGATGAACAACAGTTCTCAACATGAAATGATCATTTGCAAAGGAATCAGAGATAAGAGAAAAGTAGAAAACAAGGTTTCTGTCCTGATCCAACCTTTATTTTTCATACAGCTCAAGAAAGGTTTATATCTAGGGCTACAGGATATCACTGTGACCATAAAAGTCATTTGAAGACATATATTAACAAGAGCAAACTTGTCTTTTCTGTGCGGAATAGACAGGCCAAAATATAAGTGCCAAGTTGTTTATGACCTTAGACAAACTGAATATGAAATCTATCTGGACTCAGAATCAGTAAACAGTACAGCTGTTTAACGTTGAAATACCATTATAGATTCTCCGATCTAGTAAGGAAAATAAAGGCACTTGAATCGTTCATATTATATGATTGCATACTGAGTTGTCATTTCAGCCAAGCAAATCAGATATAGGAAAGTCAACCAGGTACTGAACTTACAGATAAATAAAACTAAACTGCACAGAGTCATGAAAAAGAGACTCCTTAGTATTTTTTTTAAATATGGCACTTTTTCCTCATACTACTAATTATAAGGTTCAAATAATACCCAGAATTGATGTGATACCTGGTATAAATTCAGATGACTCAACTCACTAATACACACAGGAAAGGGGATATGAGAAAAGACTTGAATGTTAACTTTCTGATCCATAACTGTTTTTATAGCTGACATCAAATGATATAGTAATGAGACAGTGCATAACACTGTGCTTGACACTTGCTGCTACACAACTCACTTTGGTGTTCCTCCCGGTTAGTATTAAGCCCAGTTGTGGAGCTTTATTATGAGGTGGGCAAAGCTCTCAGCCCCTGGCAGACCTTAGTTTATGCTCACAGACATCACATAGGGAAGGAGTGGGAGTTCCCACTTATCTCCCAGGGAATCAGAGAGTGGTTAAGTACCATCCTAGAGTCACCTAGTAAACAGGTGACAGAGCTGGGACTCACTTCCAGGTGGTTGAGTTTTAGAGTCTATGTGCTGTCTCCTATACAAGTGATTCTTATTTTCCGAATCAAGGCTTTTTTATAATTTGATTTTCAGTTAAAAATGAGATGATAGTTGTGCAGGAATTTAGATATATATGAATAAATATGATATGCTAGTCATTTGGCCCCTCTATCTCCAGGCCACTGTCTCTTTAATGACCACCTCTGATGTCATCTGCTGACACCCAAAAATACTTGAAGAACACAGAGTCACATTTAGAATCATTGCTTATGTATTCTATGCATTCATGCATTCCACTGCTTATTCACCCCAACTTCTGGTCCACAATTTACCAACGAGGAAAATAAGATCTGGAGAAAGAAACAGATTAGACCATTAATTAAACTGAAATCAAAGAGCTTCTACTAATTAAAAGGATTATACTTGGTCCTCGGTTAAGATGTCACTTATTTTGGCTTCAAGTTCACGTTCTGCGTTCTAATGAGTGGTATCTGGAGCCCCGTCCTTTTGCTGTTTGGCGCAATGAAAACTTTAGATTTCAAATAACGCGAGAGGCTCTTGGACTTTTGCCTTTGGTAGATCCTTTCAATTCCTTGATGTTTTGACTTCTATATTCCTTGTATCCGAGAATTACTATTCGTGGTGTTTGTCTCATCTTACTAGCATTTAGCATCACTGCCTATTTCTGAATTATTATCCATATCTACAAATCTTGTCAACTAGGAACTGATGTACTATTTGGCCAGTTTTAGTGTTCATTACTGGGGATGAGTGAAGCAGGGTGGCATAGCTCATATCCTCAGCTTAAAACACAGTAGAATACATAGACAAGTTCACAGTTGGTTAGAACCTAGAAAGGTGAGCCTGTGATGGGGCAAGGATCCCAGTGAAGTGGGATCTGGGTAAGTCTTCATATGGAGTAGAACCCTGAGATGAAACTTAAAGGAAGACTAGAAATTACCCAAGTTCCCAAAAGTCAACTGCAGACCTGCACAATTTATTTCAGTATGCTTTCACATAGCACCTGTCACATAATCAGAATTCCATAAATATTTTTTATTTGTTCTTTTTAGATACACGTGATAGTAGAGTATATTTTGACAAATTATAGAAACATGAAGTAGAACTTATTCTAATTAGGATCCCATTCTTGTGGTTGTACATGATGTGGAGTTTCACTGTGGTGTATTCATATATGAACATAGGAAAGTTATGTCTGATACATTCTACTGTCTTTCCTATTCCAATCCCTCCTCTTTTCCCTACATTCCCTTTTGTCTAATTCACTGAACTTCTATTCTCTCCCATTCCTGATGTGTGTTAGCATCCACATATTAGGAGAACATTTGACCTTTGGTTTTTTGGGGATTAGCTTATTTCACTTAGCATGATAGTCTCCAGATCTATCCATATACTTAAAGTCATTCTTTTTCATGGCTGAGTAATATTCCTTGTTTATATATACTATATTTTCTTTATACATTCAACTGTTGAAGAGCTTGGTTCCATAGCTTAGTTATTGTAAGTTGAGAGGTTATAGACATTGATATGGCTGCATCATTTAATATGCAGATTTAACTCCTTTGTTATGTATTGAGGAGTGATATAATCTGGTCAAATGGTGGTTCCATTCCTAGTTTTCTGAGGAATCTCTATACTGCATTTCAGAGTGGTTGCACCAATTTGCAGTCTCACAAGCAATATGAGTGTACCCTTTCCCCCACATCCTTTCCAACATTTGTTGTCATTTGAATTCTTGATAGTTGCCATTCTGACTGGAGTGAGATGAAATCTCAGTGTAGTTTAATTTTCACTTCTCTAATATTTGTTGACTATTTGTATTTCTTCTATGAAGTTTCTGTTCATTGATTGGGTTATTTATTTATTGATTGGGTTATTTATTGTTTCAATGTTGTTTTTGAGTTCTTTACATATCGTAGAGATTAGTGCTTTATCTGAGGTGCAGGTGGCAAAGATTTTCCCTAATTCTGTAGGCTCTCTGTTCATGTTCTTGATTGTTTCCTTTGCTGTGAAGAAACTTTTTACTTTGATATGTCCCATTTTTTGATTTTTTTATCTTATTTTTTATTTTTTGTTTTTTTTTAGATATATGTGACAGTAGAGTATATTTTGACATATTATACATACAGGGAATATAAACTATCCTAATTTGATTTTACTTCTTGCACTTTAGAAGTTTTCTTGAGAAAGTCAGTTCCTAAGCCAACATGATGCTGTGTTGGGCCTACATTTTCTTTGAGTAGGCACAGGGTCTCTAAACTTATGCCTAGGCCCTTAATCCACTTTGAGTTGAGTTTTGTGTAGATTGAGAGACAGGGGTTAAGTTTCATTCAGCAACATATGAATTTACAGTTTTCCCAGCATCGTTTGTTGAAGAGGCTATATTTTCTCCAAAGTATGTTTATGATGCCTTTGTTAGTATGAGATAACTGTCTTCACATGAGTTTGTTTCTGTGTCTTCTATTCTGTTCCATTGATCTTCATGTCTGTTTTGGTACCATGCTGTTTTTGTTACTATAGCTCTGTAGTATAATGTAAGGTCTTGTATTGTGATGCCTCCTGCTTCACTTTTCTCACTAGGGATTGCTTTGGCTATTCTGGATCTCTTATTTTTTCAAATGAATTTTATGACTTCTTTTTCTATTTCTATGAAGAATATCCCTGGAATTTTTATAGGAATTGCATTAAATCTGTATTGCACATTTGGTAGTATGGCCATTTGGACAATATTAATTCTGCCTTTCCAAGAGCATGGGAGATCTTTACATCTTCTAAGGTCTTCTTAAATTTCTTTAGTGTTCTGTAGTCTTCATTGTAGAGGTCATTTACCACTTGTATTAGATTGATTATCAGACAGATTCTCAAGTTTTTTTTGTTTTTTTGTTGTTGTTGTTGTTGTTGAGGCTGTTGTGAATGGGATAGATTTCCTAATTTTTCTTTCAGCAGATTCATCACTGGTATATAGGAATGCAATCGATTTGAGTGTTAATTTCATATGCTGTTACTTTGCAGAATACATTTATGAGTTCTAAAAGTTTTCTGAAATATACTAAAAGGATCATGCACCATAATCAAGTGAGTCTGATCCTGGGGATGCAAACTTAGTTCAATATATAGAAATCAATAAACAGAACTCACTACATCAGTAGACTTAAAGACAAGAATTACATGAGTATCTCAATAGATACAGAAAAAGCATTTGACAAAATACAGCATCCATTCATGTTCAAAACACTAGAAAAACTAGGGGTAGTAGGAACATACCTCAACATTGTGAAAGCTATATATGCTGAATCCAAGGTCAACATCATTCTAAATGGAGAAAAATTGAAAACGTTCCCTCTAAAAACAGGAAGAAGACAGGGATGCCATCTTTTACCCCTTCTATTCAACATAGTCCTTGAAACTGTAGCCAGAGCAATTAGACAAAGAAAGAAATGAAAGGGATACAATGAGGAAAAGAAGAGCCCAAAGTGTCCCTATTTGCTGATGATATGATCCTATATTTAGAAGACCCAATCAACTCCATCATAAATATTTGAATGAAGTGGTGAAAGCAAAGTATATAAAGTATATGAAGAGGGTGATAAAGACTCTTTTCTTGACCAAACTATACTCAGACTCCCCAAAACCTCTTTTTATGACTAGGTCTCACCCTTTAGTTCTACTGATGTCCTGCTGAGCTCAGTTTTAGCAGAGAATCTTGCTAAGGGTGTATGCCTATACCCTTGATATCTAATCAAGTTTTCTTAGTAAATTTTTATCCACTGACCATTCTGCTCATTGAATATAAATCTCCAGCTGATTTTGCTGTGTGTGGAGTTGAGTACTATCATAGGTATTCCCGCATTACCATAGTCTTGAATAAAATCTTCCTTATCATTTTAAAAGATGCTAGAATAATTTCTCTTTAACAGGGGTAAAGATGTATGAAGGCATGGATGCAAAAACTTCATTTCACTTATTTTCTTTCTCGGCTTTGGTAATTTTTCTATAAAAGAAGGAACTAATTTCTACATCATTGTCTATTATGGAGATTAAAGGAAACACGGTATGAAATGGTTTATGCAAAATATTTAAGCAGTACTTGACATACAATAGATGCTGAATAAATAGTAGATACCCTTTTTCAACTGTCATTTCTCCATGATCTTGGTTATTCAAGGTAAACTTTGTGATTTAGAAAAGGTAAATGAGATCTGAATGCCTCCTGAAAGTATGTGCCAAACTATATATATTTTAGTGTATTTCTTATACTTAGGGAGAAGATCAATACTTTTCATTGTGTTCTTCAAAAGTCTGCAACCTTGAAAGCAACCTTAAAAATAGTGCAGCAGGGTGCGATGGCATACTCCTATAATCCCAGTTGCTTGAGAGGCTGTGACACGAGGGTCAAGAGTTCAAAGCCAGCCTCAGCAACTTAGCAAGGCCCTAAGCAACTGAACAAGACCCTGTCTCAAAATAAAAAAATAAAAATCCAGGGGATGTGGCTCAGTGGTTAAGTGCCCCTGGGTTCAATCCCTGGTACCAAAAAAAAAAAAAAAAAAGTGGAAAACACTTACTGTCATATAGCACATGTCTACTTCCATGGTTCCAATTTAATAGTTCCCAAATACATTCGTCATGTTCAACTTGTCTTCTATATTACATTTCTGTTTTTGCCACATTGTGATTCAAAACTAATACTCCTGATTCTTTTATCTCTTATTCCAGCACCCAATTTAACTTATCTTTCTAAAGACTATTTCTTCCTATAGTGCTGCATTTTCTATGGTCTCTCAAGGTATGTACTTTGGAGTATAGCTGTGTACCTACATATAAATTTCAATGGTTCTCTGTATCTTGTGCAGCAGTTATGCAATTAAATGTCAGCAGTATTTCTCTTAAAATGCCACCTTTTCCAATTTTCTTTACTCTCATTTTGGACCATCTTCATTTCATATTGAGATTTCTGTGAAAGCTTCCTAACTGGTCTCTAGTCCTATAGATATTTTTTCAGTTAGTTCATCTTTCATGGCATTATCTACCATATTTCATCTTTAAAATTTGAGAAACAAAATTTCCTGACAGCTTCTCTTTCCAAATTCCTTGCTCAGTCTGAGCCCAATGGGTCTAAGCACAGGGTTCTCTATGTTTCTTGAGAATGTCTTTCTATTCTTGTTTCTGCCTTTCCAAATCCTAGCTATCTTTTATGCTTTAGTTCCAGTCCTACCTGTTTCAAATAAGAATTCTCTCATAGTTATCTACCTTCCTTTCTCTCTTCTAAACTAACTTCTTGCTACATGAGTTGGTTCATGTAGTTTGGTACTTCTTAGTTCTCTTATGGTGTGTATGCATTTGCATGTATACTTTGGTTTTCTAGGCACATGCAGAGACAAGATTTAGACACTTTACACCCCTCCCACCATCACACTTTCTATAAAATGTAAATCGTGCTCAAAAAATAACTGTGACTGATGGACAATCTTAAATATGCATGGAAGTATGATCATAATTTCCTAAATATTTTTCAAGGGTGTAGAAACACAAGACCAGACAAATTTAGTTATTTAAGAGAGTACCATAAAGGTTGTTTGGCAAGCTGTCCATTCTCCTACATATGGAAATATGTACATAAATCAATATGGCACTCACTATTTTTAAATAATATATTTCTACAAAGCATCACTTATGAAAACATTCCCCATTAAATATCACTGTAGTTGATCATGTCATAAGTCACTAGCTGACTCTACTATTTTGGGTATTATTGAGTTATTTCTACAAAAGCAAGGACATGTGTAGGTCACTGATGTCTGAAAAAATGTTTAAGTACTTCTACAGAGATACACTTTTACACGTGTTGCAGGTTTTGAAGGTTAATGTTTTCTCCCTGAAATTTTTACACAAAACATGCCAAATGAAAAGCGCAAAGAATTATGTATGTAATTTTTCCATTTCTCAATTAAGAAGAGTGACTTGGTCAATTTGATTTTAGCCTTTAATGTCATCTTACCTAAGAAATGATAGAAATATAAATAGGGATCATTTCAGAATGTTTGAGAGAAATAAAACATAAGCCAAGTGGAATATTAATTCTTTATTCTTTTGTGTGTGCCTAATTCTGCTACACACTTGATATCAACTTTTGTCTTTCAATTTCAAACTGAATTATCTGATGATCCATATAACTAGTAGACTTATTGGAACTTGATATGTTGGTAGAGATCACCTAGTCCAAATCTTGGATTTTATAGATAAGGACACTAAAGTGAAGAAATAAGAATTACATTGTTCAAAACCACATGAGAATTCAAAGGTCATCTTATTGAGATTAAATATCCAGTTTTCTTAACTTTCCCCCAACTAGTAATTCTATCCTAATTGCTCACATGAAAGCATGAAATTTGCAAATAACAGACTTCAAAATGAAGCATGATCCCATAGCAATAAGATTAGTTATATAGCCTTTAATAATAAAAAAAAAAGAAACCCTGAGTGTTATTACAGTGTCCCATGTAATATATCTTGAGGAGTGGAGGACAATCTGCCTGATGCCCAAGGCTAGCAGAGCTTTCTCTCTGTTGCTATGACTATATTCTGGAGTTGGCTGACCAAGGAGTTCACACCATTGAATAATGAGTCTTATATAAATGCATGCTGAGTTTCTCCTTACTGTGTTTTTGTAAAGAGGTTATTCAAGTAGGATAATTGTGTAATATTGCATCACTGCAGGCTGTATTTTATGTTTAAGAGTTTCACATAAAGGGTGACTGATTTGCAGGATGTTCTTTCGGAATCACAGAAGAGGAAAGTATTCTAAGCCTCATCAGTGAATTCTCCTGCTAGTTTCTTAATTTCAGTAAGCAAATGATACTGATGTATATTGTTGGCAAACACAGTCAGCTACCTTTCATGCTGAAGAGTTGATGGGGTTAGATTATACTGCAATGTCCTACCTGCTGTGGTTTGTAGCTATAAGGGTAAGTTTTGCCAGCTATCACAGGTCTTACATCTTTCCCCTTTGATTTGAGAATAAATCATCTGTATAATACAAGATTGAATTTACCGAATGTTGAAGCTTATTTAAGACATTGTGGCATTAGCAAGACATGCCAGTAATATTTCTTGAGACTTATTTTAGTAAATTCGTTAAGCAATGGTATGGGTTATTACATATTTATCAAACAAGTGAAATGACGTGGATTACATAGCTGTTAATTATGTCATTGCAACTCCATCTCAGGCATTTTAACTTTTAATTCAGTGCTCCTAACAAGACACACAACACACACACACACACACACACACACACACACACACACACACCCTACATGATTTAGTTACGTTATTATCAGATTGAATGGTATATTTACACATAAGTAATGGTAGAATTTTATCTTTGCATTTATATATAAGCACTACTATGCAAAACCTGCCCACATATTGAAAAAGATGTTCTTCAAAACAAACATTATGAATTGAATTAATCTAATGTACCATGTGTGATCAGAAACCATTTTAGTGGCCACTTCAAATTTTGGCATATTTCCTGAGTGTTTTTCTGAGTTATATTTATGTTTATCTTGCATGGTTCAAGTCGACCATCAGTTCACATTTTCTAGAACATTGCAATTATCTTCATCAGCTTGGATTCAAAAGCTAAAACCTTGTGTGACTATAAGGTCCATTTTAATTTGGATACCGAGTATTTTAAAAGATTTGAATTAATTGCAAACACTGGCAAAATGGGGAGATTTTACACAAAACTTTAGAATTACTACCTGAAGATTATGATAAATGTGTTCACCTGGATGATGTCATGATTCATGTGACCCTTCCTATTCCCAGTAGAACCTGGAATTTCTGATCCTCTTCTAAAGTTTTGATGTGTTAAATACCCAGGATTTTTCGGTCTTTTTTCCTCCCCTTTGTCTTTGCCTTAGTTTGGGTTTCTGTCATCTGTTCCTTGAGTTAGTTAGGAAACTGATTTTCCTGCCTCTCATAATATTTGATAGTTTTTCAAGTCTCATAATTTTGACCTCTTGCTTTCAGGAGACACTGGTTTAGGCTTCAGAGGAGACAGGAAAAAACTATTCATTTTCTTATAAAATGGACAGTTAAAGTTATATTTCAAGGTAATGCGATGCCATGACCATTATTTTTTAATCACCTTATAGAGGTATGATTGACAGGCAAAAACTGTGCATATTTAATGTATATATTAAAACTCAAAAAGTATACATGTATAATGTATCTATCAGTACTCAACGAGTACCCATAAGGGCCATGGATTTTTCCACAACCTCCCAAAGATTTCTCCCACACCCTCCTCCTCCTCCTCTTCCTCCTCCTCCTCCTCTTCCTCCTCCTCTTCTTCCTCCTTCTCTGTGTTAAAAACATTTAACATAAGAAACTACCCTCTTAGAAAATTTTAAGTGGACAGTCGAGTCTCGTTTGCTGTAAGCACTCCGCCATACAGTAGTAGCTCATCCTAACTCATCACACATGCATAGTTAAAACTTCCTCCTCTTCCACTATCACCTCATTTCCCACCCCCTGATCCATCATTCTCCATCCTCCTGTCTGCTTAAGTTCGACTATTTTAGATTCCAAAGATAAGTGAGATCACTCAATCTTTGTCTTCATGTGTTTGGCTTATTTTACTTAGAATGGTGTTCTCTGGGTTCACTCATGTTGTTGCAAATGGCAGGATCTCCTTCTTTTGTAAGCCTGAATAACATCACATTGTGTGTGTACCACATTTTCCTTATGCATCCCAGTGATGGCCATAACCATTACTGAGGTGTAAGAGAACGTTCACACTGCCTCAGGTGCAGTGCCCAGGCCTCCACTACCCACTACTTTCTCACTCTCTTGATTTTTCCTTGAAGCAGGACTATGCCTGCCTGACCTCTCTTCTCACTGTCCTCAGTACTCACTGAACCTTCAGTAAGTTTCTCCCTCTTCCTCAAAAATCTTTCCTTCTATATTTTCCCCAGTTTTTATATCTCTTGCCTATAGCCTGGGGAAGCTTAATAAAATGATGTTTTAAATTTTTACATTTTTTTCTTATCAATCCATAACCATTACTGAGGTGTAAGAGAACGTTCACACTGCCTCAGGTGCAGTGCCCAGGCCTCCACTACCCACTACTTTCTCACTCTCTTGATTTTTCCTTGAAGCAGGACTATGCCTGCCTGACCTCTCTTCTCACTGTCCTCAGTACTCACTGAACCTTCAGTAAGTTTCTCCCTCTTCCTCAAAAATCTTTCCTTCTATATTTTCCCCAGTTTTTATATCTCTTGCCTATAGCCTGGGGAAGCTTAATAAAATGATGTTTTAAATTTTTACATTTTTTTCTTATCAATGCATTTGTCTTGATGTAATATTTCATTTCACAGATGATCTAGGAGTATCTTTCCATGGAAATGATCACAGGCATGGAACTTAGAGAATAAAATATATGCTAATGATGAAAAAAAGCAAGAAATGCTTTACAGCCAATATAATGGTGTATCTAACCACTTTAGAATAACTAAGTATTTCTGTTAAAAACTTAAAAAGGTCGAAGAGCATATCTTATAATACAGAAGGAAATCTATTCAATTTTAAATTGTTCTTGTACCTGCCAATGTTACTTAGAGGACAAAATAACTGATGTTAATGGACTTTAATATGTCACTGACCTAAGTGGTTGATGAAAATATGAATTCCAAGGATTAGGGCAGATAATTCAAGCTTGTAATGGCATGTCATCAATCTTTGAAATGACTTCGTTCTAGTTTGTCCTAACACTGGGGCGGCTTAATAAAAAAATAATAAAACATAATAAAGTTTTAATTCTATGCATTTTTCCATGAAAGAAGCAACTTCAAGAGTCTTTATTATTTTAACTTTATGAATATCATCATAAACAAGAAATCCCTATTCAACATTGACTCCTATATAGTCAATAATTACAGAAGAAAAGTCACTGGAGTTTATAGATAGGGAGAAGAAGGGCTTGATTAACAAGCCGAGGCCTGATCTCCACTAACTGGTTTCACCTGGCCATTAAGAAGATGCATGCTCATTTGTAGCTTTCAGTAACCAGTGTTCTGGGTCAACACGAACTCTCATATTGCATGTGTTTCTTTGATACTTTGTTATTTCTCTGTATCTATAATTTTACTTTTGGTTGTTATCTTGTCTAACATAATGGCAACTAACATTAAGTGAACAAGATGCTGAAGGGAAGGCATTCATTATCTTCAAGGTTCTTACTAACATTGCTATATTACTTATCTTACAAATAGCTCATTGGAAAGTTTTCGAATAACCAGGGAAAACAGACTAGTAAAAAGCAGAGACCAAAACATTGAGATTGTGACAACTTGAGTGAGAAGCCACCTGGGTGCAATGGCTCGTGACAATTTTTCCTGCCAGGAAAGAGCTCCCCCAGAAGTTCCTCTACTTCAGTCTCTTCAGAGAGACTGTTCTTTGCCCAGCTGATCTGCAGCAGCACAACAGTTCATCTCCTTCCTGTGTATTGTTTGTTTTGCCCCTTACTATTGTGGCAAATGCATTACTCGTTCATTGCAGATTACCTCCTTCACCACAGCAGTGGCTTTTGTTCATTGTTTGACTTCAGTGTTTAAGACATGGATTTGGCATGTACTGGGTTCTCAATAATTATTTGTCAAATAATGTAATTATAAACATAGGCCCCCTAAGATGGTTTTTTAATTTTGTTTTAAAACTCTGCAAAATATGACTAAGCGATTCTGATGATCCATTTTATAACCTTTCTTAGCTTCAGCACACATTTGTACAAGTACACCCTATTTCATCCATCAGGTATATATGTACAAGTAATCAGTTTCAAAAAACAAACAATAGAACCTAGTTAAGACAAACAATTTAAAAATCCTTCACATAACTGCAGTAATCTATTTATTTAAAATATATATGATTTTAAATATTTAAAAAATTTTTTTTTTCCTTTTAGTGACAAAGGATGGAGTCATGACATCAGCAGGAGGCAGGTAAGTAGTTAAGGCAAGAAGCTGGAAGTTTACATTAACATAAAATATCTTGGGCTTCTATTAATAAATGAACAAAAGAACTAAGCAGACACTTCTAAAAGGAAGAAATACAAATGACCAATAAATACATGAAAAAAATAATCAACATCATTGGCAATTGGGGGGATGTGAATTAAAACTGCACTGAGATTTCATCTACAGTCAGAATGGCAGTCATCAATAATGTAAACAATAATATACTGGAGAGGTTGTGGAGAAAAAGGAACAATTTTACACTGTTGGTGGGACTGTAAACCACCATGAAAATCAGTATGGAGATTTCTCAAAAGAATAGACATGGAAGCACCACGTGGCCCAGTTATACCACTCCTCCATATTTATTCTAAGGAATCAGCCATCATATTATAGCAATATATGCATACCCATGTTTATAGCAACACAATTCACAATAGACAAACTTTGGAAGAAGCCTAGATATTCATCAGTGGATGAATGGATAAAGAAAATGTGGCAATATACACAATGGAGTTTTATTCTTTCATAAAGAAAAATGATGTTGTAAAATCTGCAGGAAAATGGATGGAACTTGAGACCATTATGTTAAGGGAAATAAGTCATACACAGAAGGTCAAGGATGTATGTTTTCTCTCATATATGGAGGCTGGAAAGGAAAAAGGAAAAGAAGGTTGAGGGGGAATCTTGTGAAAATTGAAGAGATATCAGTCAAGAAGAGGAAAGGAGCCAGGGTAGGGAGGACAGAAAGGAAGGGGAAGTACTGGGAAATGATATCAGCCAAATTATATTGTCATATTGTATGCATATAAAATATGTAGAAACAAATCCCACCATTTTGCACAATGGTAAAGCACCAACAACAACAACAACAAAAATAAATAAATAAAGAAAACAATGTAAAAAATGGCTTGGGCTTTTTAAATCCTCTTCTCTAGCATGGAGACCTCATTATATTTATTATATAGAACGCCTGAGGTTTTCTATAAATACTCCTGAGAAAGACACTTGAAAAATCTCATAGCCAGGCACAGTGGAACATGCTTTTAATCCCAGTGGCTCATTTGGGAGGATGAGGAAGAACGATCACAAGTTCAAAGCCAGCCTCAGCAAATTTGAGAGATCCTAAGCAACTTAGCAAGACTCTTTCTCAAAATAAAAAATAAAAAGGGCTGGGGATGTGACTCAGTTGTTAAGTGCCCTGGGGTTCAATTCCCAGTACAACAAAACAAAACAAAACAACAAACAAACAATCTCATTCACATAACTAGAATAAAACCATGTGCATTTTTTTTTCAACAAACCCAGCAATTAAGATGAAAAGGCTAACTCGTTTGTTTAAAAGTGTCCATAAGTATCCCTGAAAGACAAGCTACTATTTGTTTCTTTAACCATACTAGATAGAGGACTTGCCACCTGCCATTCTGCTACCTTCAGGACCTGAAAGGTCATCAAAGGCAGCAACTGCCTCAAGGATCACAAAGACCAGTAGGAGATATTATTTGTTTATTTACACATTCACAGATATTCACAGATATTATTTGTTTATACAAATATAAATTTGTATATTTATATTTATTTATAAATTGATAGTATATTGCAGAAAAATGATTTAAGGTAACCTATGAAAAGTTGTGTAGTATAAAACAATACACATTTGAAGCAGGTAAAAAAAGACATGGTGAAGGATAAACAAATGGAAGACAATAAAATATGGCCAGAGATAGGTTGTGGTATAAAATGCAGACTGTGAAATAGCATATACTTGCTGAGGAATATATGAACTGATCATTACCATTCAAAGTGTGATTAAGTGTGACATGGCAAGTCTGAACATGGTAGAGTTTTAACAGATAAAAGTGAATAACTCTTTAAATACTTCTCAAGATACTTAGTTTGTTAGAGAAAATATACTTTTCCTGCATTTCTGAGTAAGAATAATAGTTGATTGAACATTAACTGGAGAGTTACAGTACTCTAGGCAAAGAGAAAAGTATGCAACATGTGCAAAGTTATGAAAGTATGTATAATTAAAACAGAGGGGATGTTTGGGAAATTAAAATGACAAAGATGTAATGGGAGAAACTAGTAGTGGGGATGAGAAGGGAGCTGGCCATTGGCCAATTCCTGTGCGGGATTCATTTGGTGTCAGAAAACTTGGATGATGATACACATCAGTGAACACATTGTTGGATGACTGCTTAGTTGTGTTTTGGGGAGATTTGAGTTATTCAGCTTTCACATATGTCATAATGTTTACTGTTGGCTGTAGAGATGAGTCATTGGCCCAACTCACCTGCAGAGAATTGAAGCCATTCCCAGAGCAGAGATGCATTCACTTATTACCTGTGTACCACAAAGTGATCCTCCAAATGCAGATCTTTCAGAACTGAAATGATGGGGAGAGGCAGGGAAATTGACAGAATCTTAAATTTTTTCATGTTTACCTTTAATAATTTTTTTTAGCAGTTATACATTCAAAAGATGCTGCTGTGCTGAATAATACTGACAGTTCACATTTTTGACGAGAAAAAAATGGCTCACTTCAGAGGACTACAGGTAGTGATTAAAAAACAAAAAAACAAACACACACACAAACCTCAGAGATCTAACACAATACATAGTTAATTCTTTTCTTTGTTGCCTGTGTCCCTTCCTTGTTTGGACCAAATCTCTCTCCTTGTTGAGCCTTTTCCCCCATACAGGCACTAACATGTAAATAAGTCACATATTTCCACAGACTTGGTCTCTTACTCCAGGTTAATTGAACAGCCCTTTATTGGGCAAAGTCCTGTCTGAGTAGGTGGTCACTTACAGTCTTTTGCTACCTGGGACATGCATAGACCATGTTCTCATGTCATTCAAGTACTGAATCATCATGCTCTTGACCAGACTTTCTTCTAGGCATAGTCTTTTCTGTTTCTCCTCCCCTCTTTCATTACTCTGCCCCCCCAGTAAATTCCACCTATACTTAATGAAATCTTGAATATTCTTTGAAGTATAGTTCTAACGTACATTTCCTTATGATGTTATCCTAATTGCCTTTAAAATGAACCCCTATTCTTTTGACTCCAATAGTAATTTCTCTCTTTTACTTGTGACATGGAGTCTTCTCTAGACTAGGATGTTTTGCATAGGTAGAAAACTGATTTGCATCTTATTCCTCTTATTTCACAATCACCTCCCTTTCCAAACTTCAGCAACAGTGTTTGGCCAAGAGGTATGTATACAGTACGTTTTTCATTAAAGGATGCTAATCCATAAAATAAAGCCCATTACATCTTTGAAAACAACTGCTTGATGACAGGTTACATGCAGGAACTGCACTGCATTGCAACAGGGAGATCATTAGGAAGAGACCGAAGACCCAGCTAAATGACAGTTCAAGAAAATTAACCATCTATGTGGGAATATAATGAATTTCATTTCCTGCTGCTGGCCATGTAGAAAGAAAATGCCTCCTCGTAGAGCAGGCAGCTTTTGGAAATGCCGGGAAAATATCATAAGGACTTGGGCTGAAGCACATAAGGAATCAACACCAATTATATTCTCTGTAGTTATCAACATCATCTTTATTGTTCACAAACAAAAATAGATTTAGTAATTCTATTACTTGTATGTACATACTCCATATAAGTTACAGAACATCTCATCATCTATTATCCCATTTATTTATATCAACAAATCAGTGAATGGAGGGAAGCTGGGTTTACTTGTTCCAATTACAGGTGGAACAGCAGTCTCAGATTAAAAAAATAAATTACTGAATGTTACAAACTTAGTTGCAAAATTACATTTAAAATATAGAACTTTGATTTTCAGGAGAGTTCTCTTCATTTATAAGATAGGAAATTCACCTTTGAATTTAAAGAAAACAAATCAAACAAAAATCACTGGGGATGAGATCGAGATTAGAAGCCCCTGCATTCTAATCCAGACTGAAGTGGGGCTTGGAGTCTGGCTTGTAGTCTATGATGATTTTGTACTACATTATACCAATTTAGTTAAACTAAAAGCACATTTTCCAAAATACCCTTCAGTGCAAAATTGCCAGTTAATATAGCTCATCTGACCTATCCTTTGGTTTCTCTGACGTCTGGGCCAGGTGAACATTTAGCTCCAGATTGAAGGTCATCTGTACGTTTTGTAGAGCACCTGCAGTATCAAAGTTGAAGGCTTGGTTAGAGATTGATGTGGGTTTCCCTCTGTCCTCATGGATTCCACTTTGTGTTTGTCAGTTTCACTTTCTCCTAGATCTTGCCAACATCATGTCCATCTCCCGTTCATACTGTCTGGTCTCTAGAATCCAAACTGTATACAAGAGACTCACCTAGATCATTTTTTTTCCAGTTTTTAAAAACTATAGGAAGTTTACTTTTAAATATATGAAGCACTTCTAAATATATAGAAGGACTAAATATTCTACATGAGAACTTATCCACTATGGACACAGCACTGGTAAATAAATTTGTACATGTAACAATGGTTATCTTCTGGGGAATCTTCTAATATGGCTATTTTGTCCTTAAACCTTTCCCTCCTTACTTCTACTTTCAGTTCAGTGGACAAGTATAGGCTTATGCGATGCTTAGAGATGGTTCAGCAAATTCATATTCAGAAGTCATTTACAGAGGATGAGTTTTCCTATGAATTTCAACACAAAAATATACAAAATGTGCTAATTTTACTAACTACTTAGTCATACCCTGACAACTCCTTTAACATCTAGAGATTAGATGTTGCGAAATTGGGACACATTTGTATATTACATATACAGCAAAACTAAATGCACAAACATACAGAAAACCAATGTCTGAAAATATCCAAGTATGAACACACTAACATATTACTTTTTGCAACTGCTTCCCTCCCATTTCTTCTACATCACTGAGATGGTACTATCCTGCTCACAGAGGTGGTTTAAAAACAGTTCCATTCTCAAAAGACAATATTTTATGTAAATATTAGTCAAAAGATATTTACAAAGTAATATCTTACTACCTCTAAATTTAACATACATCAGGCACTTCTAAACATCTAGACAGACTAGATTCAAGTAAGGACTCAATTTGTTCACTATTTACAAGACATTCTTGAATAAACTACACACATGTAACAATAGTTCTAAAATGTCTTCAAAATATAAGCATTCTAGCCCTTCAGCAACTCAGTGGGCCATAATGCTCAAATTTTCAGAAGACAATCTTTTCTTAATTTAACACAAACCATACAAAATTTATTTACTAATTCTACTTTTGTCATGCACTGGCGACCTCTTTAACATCTAGAAAGACTAGATGTAGATTAGGACTCCTTTGTCCTTTGTATACACTCTGTATACTACGAGGTAAAACAAAGCCAATAGACATAGAAACTATGGTTCCTCTTGCCTTATGATGAGCACACTGACAGGCGCTCTGGGGCAGCAGCACACAATGTGTACTACTCAATAGGGGAGTTTGGTTATGCCCGCGTCACAAAATACATTTCATAAGAATTTTAGCGAAAAGAAATGTACAAAATATGTTAACTTTTACCACTTTTACTTTTAACATATCAGGTACTTCAGAACATTGGGAAAGACTCGAGAGTGCAGAAAAGTACTTAGCATTGTCAATTATAAACACAGTAACGAGGAATAAAATGCACACTCGAGATAATAGTTATAATAGGAGAATGTCTTACATAAAACCTCTCTGGCACAGGACCTCCTCCTTCTCTCAAAGTCTGCTGCTCTGCTTCCTTTAACCCACTGAACAAGCATGGACAAGTGCTGCTCCTAGAGGTGATCTAACAACTCCATTTCAAAGTCACTTCCAGAAGACATTTCTTTACTGACTTTTAAAAAACTAATGGGCATTCAGAAGACCTTGTTATTATCTAACTCTATCAGAGGTTCAACCTCTTTACATCTAGATGCCAGATGTAGCCAAACTTTTCTTCTTCACAGGCCTTCTATAAAGAGCCAGCGAGTCTTCCCAAAGGGTGGTGGACGCCTCCAGCTGACCAAAGGTGATTGATGTGTTTCTCTACCGAGTCTCTCTTTTCGAGAGCTGCACACTGTCCCACCTGGTGTTGTCTGGGCTTCGCACACTCTCCAGGACCGTCAAGGCCTTTCTTCGTTTTTGTGGGATCAGATGAGGACCAGATGAGGTCTGTGGCAAAGAACAGTATCGCAGGGCTCTGGACTCCACCACCCAAGTCTAGCGCATGACCACGCTCCCAAGGGTTCACTTGCCTTCTCTACCCTCGAGGCACCTGCCGGCCTCCACAGCTTTCTGGCAACCGCTGCGCTTCTCTCTAGTCATGTCCACAGCCACTCAAAGGCCCAAGTCCTTGGTGGTCTTGTCTAGTCGGGAAAGGACTGGGCAGCGAGACCTGACAGCCTCGGGGCCCCGGACTCCAGGCTCAGACGGGTCGACAAGTCGCCACTGCCGTGGGGTCATCCAGGTACAGGGAAAGTCTCGGGGTCCTTGGCAATCTGGGCCCGGCCAGTGCGCAGCTGCAGCAGGAGATCTGGCATCTGCAAGGCAGGGGTGTGGCCAGTCCCAGGCCCCCAGCTCACCTGCCTCCTGGGCCTTCCCTCCAGAGGGCAGGGAGCTGGTGGCATTGGGTTTCTATTTCTCACCATGCACTCTGTTAGAATGCACACCTAGATTATTTAACTAGCTTTTCCACAACAGCATTTGGTCAGATTCCTACACGAAGTTTCTTGTGTGTGTGTACATGTATATATAAGTATGTAAAATATATAAGTATGTAATATATAATACAAAACTCTGTGTGTGTGTAGAAGAGAAAAAAACAAAACCAAAACAAAATCTAGAAACAAAAGGAATGTTTTCTATAATCCTCCAGGAAGATCTTCTGGGATGTCTTGTCAGTACTTCATATTCTGTGATTTATGTCAATGTAAAAACTATAATGGCTCAATGTAGGCATTCTGCTAATGCTCCAGACCTTTCAAGAATGAAGATTTGCAAAACCCAAACAAAACAAAACCAAGTAATTTCTGGGCTTAGCGGTGCATGGCTTAATCCCAGCAACAGGGGAGGCTCAGGTTGGAGGAACTCAAGTTCCAGGCCAGACTGGGCAACTTAGCTAGGTGTTATCCCAAAATAAAAAAATAAAAAGGTCCAGGAATGTATCTCTGTAAGAAAAAAAAAGAAAAAAGAAAAAGAAAAAAGAAAGTGCTCCTGGGTTCAATTCTCAGTACAGGGGGGAAAAAAAAAACAGTAAAAAGTAGAAGAAGGAAGGAAAGTTGGGAACTGTGACTGGCTGAGGAATTTGCTGAGTGTAAGGAAGTACCAAGTAAGCCTATAGGACCAGTTGTAAAAATGTGTGGTGTATTATTCATTTAAATTCCTTTTTAACTTAATACGAGTAGATTTGTGTGTATATTAGTCATTTTTTCATTTCCCTACCATCTAAAATAAAGTGTGTTATGAGTAGTTAATTTTATATCTCAGCATTTACATTTCAGAATATCAAAGGAGGAATCTGACTCAGCTAGAGGAGGAATGAACATCACTCAAAATTCCATGAGGACATGTGTACTTTCTTTTGGAAACAAGGCCAAAACAAGGTTTTGGTTTTGTGAAGGATAGAGACACTACATTAGGTGAAAGCATGGTTTTGCCATGGTCTTTACTTGGAGATTCATTTGATTGGAGGAGGTATAAAATGAATGCCAACTCAGCCAGAGACAGACTTGTGATGGATTTATACATGCTCAATTTAGCTAAACTGGGATTATGATACCTAAAATTCCTATCACTAAAGAGTTCCAAGTTACGCGGGGGCCTAAAAAGATATTGTACATGAGTTTTGGAAGGTCTACTGAATCAACACGCAGTCAGAAATAGAAGATGAATGTGAAGTGATGGGAATGAGCACAAAACCCTCCAAGCAGTAAGTGGGGCCATGATGAACTGAGACCCACATTAGTCTCTGTCCACATTCCAGTCTCTGATTTGACTGATGTTACAGTTCCTGAAGGAGGTACTGGGATGTGACAGAGATCAGAGAAGCTGAAGAAGAATCTGATGGGAACCTCAGCATCATCAGTAACAAGGTGAGCAATACATAAAGGGCAATGGGAGTGAACAGCAAAATGCTTGGGCCCCTCTACCAACCACCCCTGGGTAATACAGGGACTGTTGGTTCACTTCCTTTTCTGAGCCTGGGCTCCATCAAGCACCAGGCATAAAGGTAAACTTACGTGCACATTTAACTGGTTCACGCAACTGTATACTATTAAATACTTAATCAAAAAGAGGGTGTATGAGAGAGAGAGGGAGAGAGAAGGATTGGGGGGAAGGAGAGGAAAGGAGGGAGAGACTCTTAGTAGTTTCTTCTCTTGAATCTGCACTGAATCAATTAAAAACCTTAGACTCCATATGAGCAGGATTTGATGCCCAACTGGGCAATAGATTTTGCTTTTTGGAGATACTAATGATGAAGCTCATAACAATAGCTAAAATCTATTTTGTCCTTACCATGTGACAGCAACTATTCTAAATGTTCATGTTAACTTTTCCAAAAAGGAAAGGGAAAAGAAAGAAAGAAAAGAAAATCACAATAATCTTGAAGTTAGGTACTATTATCACCACCATTGTCATTCTGTGGATCAGGCTACTGAGGTATGTGCAACTTAAGTCCCATCTCCAATGCCACATAGTTGATTTAGGGGAGCCATGCTCATGACCAGCTACGATTCAAGCCAGGGAGTCTAGAGCTTGAGCACCTGTCCCATATTGTGTGATTTGGCTTCCAGAACAGCTCCTTAAACAGAACTCATTCTGAACAATCTGATTTCAGATTCAGTCCTGTGTCAGGCAGTCTGCTAGAGGAGGGGAAGTGAGATAATGGGATTATCTGTGTAGTTATCTATGGTTTAGGGATTAGAGTAAATTGGTGATAAAAGGAAAGCAAAAGAAGTAAAACCAACAGGAATAACTTTTGTACCTCAGACACGCAGCCACCAGGGAATGAATAAGACAGTTTGATAAGTCCTCTGACCTTGTCTTAGTGAAAATCAAACATTTCCTTCAGTGTGCATAATATTTTATCAAACAACACCCTGGCTTCCTGCGCCAGACATCTGGCAGAAGAGGATATGTTCTAACTTTTTGTCCTTGATCTTGTCAGGATTTTAGAATCATAAATTTTCATTGCATATTTAGTACATTAAAATGATCATATTCTATATTTAAACTTACAATCAGATTGTTCTCTACTTTTACAATGGAATTTAACTTAAGAGAAAAATAGTCTCAGTGATCAAATTAATGAGATTCTTTTCATCTATATTCTATTATTGTGGTAAAAGTCATATAACATAAATTTGGTCATTTTAAAGTTAAAATTCAGTTGCATTTAGTACATTTAATGTGTTGTCCAACAAACGCCTGTAATTCTAAAACATTTCATTATCATAAAAAGAAACCCATGACTATTAAGCAGAGAAAGTGACTTATCTTAGATTTAAAACAAAATTTGTGCAGAAAATTCTAGTTGCCTGTTTAAGTTCAACAAAAAAATTTTTATTCTGCATTCATTTTTTTTTCTTTCACCTACTGATACTTGTATTTTCTAATTTCTAAAATGTTTTGACCTTGTGTATATATACATATAATTAATATAAATATTATAGATAACCACTAATAAATTTATGTATTAGTATCTTGTAAATGTGATATATTTTACTGTTTTATATATTTTCATTTTAATGTTCATTCAGTGTTTTAAATTGAAAAATAAAATTGTATGTATTTATGGGGTACCATGTGAAGTTTGATAGATATACATGCTATGCAATGTCCAAATTAAGGTAAGCATATTTATCTCCTAATCATTTATCATTTCTTTGTGGCAAAAACATTCAAAATTCTTTCCCCTGACTTTTTAAAAATATACAGTATATTATTATTAGATTTAATCATCCTACTGTGCAGTATACTACCAAAATTATTTTTTCTATCATATATTTACTGTTAATGTCTCAAATCTTCCTTTTTTTAAAATTTCTACTTTTCAATTCCTATTTTTAAAAATACTTTATTAAGAAAATAGAAAATATTTTCTTCTAAAGTTTTAAGGCTTTATATTTCAAGATTTTATTCTGGAATTTATTTTCTGTACAGTGTAAAATAAGCAAATTTTTTCATAAAGAGGATCAGTTGATTCAAAATCATTTTTTTTTGATTGACTATTTTTTTTGTCTGATTTATTATGCTACCTCTTTCATGTGTAAATTGCTATCTACATATGGGCTTAGAAAGATCCATAAATTATCTAGCTCATTCCCCGTTTTTTATAGGGTGAACAAATGAAACCTAAGCCAGAGTGCTCAGTACAGAAATGGGAAGTATGTTCTTGTCAATGGATGAAGAATGGCAAATGCCTGGGAGCCACTCTGGTTCCTGTTAGCTATATGTACACAAAAATAATGCCTGTATTTTGTTTGTGTTTCCAAGTTTTGGTAAAAACAGATATGTAAGAATTGAATGATGGTGTAAATACACTTAAACAGCATACGCGTGCTTAGTAAAATATAATTAAAGGAAAAACTAGCATTTTCCACTACTTTTTAGGTAAAGGTAAGAAAACCCTTCATGCTCTGTATTTTCTCTTACATTTTAAATAGCCTATTATGTGATGGATGGGGATGCATAATTACCTATTATAACTACCACATAAATAAGATAATTCCGAGTATTCACTGAGATAATACATAGAAAACGTTTAACTCACAAGAATAGGGAAGCTAAGTGCTCATCCAGTGATAGCTTTAATATCATTTTTTTATTACCATTATTACTATTATTCAGATGCCCAAAGTTTCAGGGATACAATTATGTTAGGACACAGTTAGAGAGACACAAGAACTAAAGAATCATATATTCAGTATGTAGCCATTAGTGTACTTGATAATCTAACATATGATTAAAAAAATCATAAGTCAATGGTAGAGACATAAATTCAATAAGTAGTTTTGTCATATTTAATCAATTATTTGGTTAAAGAAATTTTTGCATCTTTATACTCTATAAAATCTGTACATTTAAAACCTTATCAAAAAGTATGCAGAATGCATGATTATATCCAGAATACTTACTGAAGGGTTGAGGTACATGATGAGTTTGTATAATAAGTATTGTAAGTATCATATGTGTGTGTACATGCATATACAGATTAATTTTGGAAAAATAAATTGGAATTTAATATGAGACCATACAAATATGTCAGGTAGTGGGATGATCAAATTTAAATTTAGCAATATCTTTTATTGTAGAATAAAGTTGTAGCTATTGGCACCCTGGGAGCTCTTTCCTTTTGCTCTGCCCTACCATCTTGGCAGCCTCTTTGGTTGGAAGCCATCACACACCTAAGGCAAAAAGATGGTGGCTGCAAAGAAGATGTGAGGATCACCTTTCAGTTCCAAATCATTATGAAAAGAGGAAAGTACATATGTAGTACAAACTGATTCTGAAAGTGATCAGACAAGGCAAAGTGAAATTGGTCATCCAGGACAACAATTGCCCAGCTTTAAGAATATTTGAAATAGAGAACTCTACCATGTTGGTCAAAACTGCTGTCTACCACTTAGCCTCAGTAACCCTGAATTGCACACAACAGGGAGGAAATACTAGCTTATGCATGAGTTAGGTGATTCTAGTATCAGTAGAAATAGACCAGAACAGACAAGTGAAAAGTAAACTATGCAAAATTTTTCTTTAATAAAACTTACCAGAGCTCTCTCTCTTTTTCTTAAGAAGCTAGAGGTATTAATAAGAATTCATCAAATTAAATTTTCACTTAAAATTCCAAAAGATTACATATTGGACATGCAACTTCCAAACCAGTAGATGGGAGAAAATAAATAAATAAAACTTGATCATTCCAGTCAAATGTAAGGAAGGAGGAAGCATATGTTTATAAAATGTGGGTAGATAGCAAACATGAAGATATAAGAAAAAAATTCCACAATGAAGCTAATAAATGTGAATGAATTTCATATATGCCTTCACATTCTGGTATAGGCAAGAGTGTAAAGTCTATAGCAAGTAATGTTATTGAGGTTGTAGTGTAAAACGCTATTCAAAAAACCTTATTAAATTAACTTATTAAGCTCATAATGACTCTTGTGTAATGATTATTGTATAAGCCTTTCAAAAGAGGACAGACAAATGGAGAGTTTAAAAATTGGAGAATAAAGGAAGGAACTTAGTTTTAAATTTCAGGTAGATTGGGTCTAGACCCATTTATTTATTCACTGTGCTATACAACTACTCCATCAGAATTTTAAAACAAATGTCATTCTTAAGACTGACATGTTAGTGTGTCATCTTTAAAGTTAGGAATGTATTAGAATTGTGTTAGTGAAGCCTTGGAAGAAACAAAAAATTCAAGTACTAGAATTAGGAAAGAAGAAACGATTTTGCCTCCGTTCATTTAGAGAGCAAGGATATTATAGAGGTTAAAAGTAAAAAACTTAGAACCAGAATCCTTGGTTTCATAACCTAACATTGACCCTTTCTGACAATGCATTTGAACCAGTTGATTGAATGTTCTGGATACAAGTCAGTGCAATGGCATACTAATTATTTTTATCGTATAGGGCTTTATGAAGATTAAATTGTGGTTTTAATTATTGAAAATGAAATCATTTCACTTAGATTGTGTAAGACTTAAAAGCCTAACAATAATATAGTAATCATGAATGGAATTAAACAGACTCTTCTACTAATATCAAACATACTAGCTAATTCTTCAGAATTAACATATTGTAATATGTCACTTGATCATTTAATTATCCTCCACTGTGAAATGACTATTCATGTCATTATTTTTCTCTCAGGTTAGTTTTATTTCTTTTTAAAATATTTATATTGTGGAATATCAACATGATACCTACATGATGGATTGTGAACAGTAATCCTTTATTTTATATGTGCAATCCTTCTTTCAGTCTTTTACTTTTCATCTTTGTTATGGTGTAGGATAAACAAGAACTTTTACTGTAGGCAAACGTGTCAATTGCTTCTTTGGGGCCCATACCTTTTATATCTATTAAGTTTTCTTCCATATTTCAAGGTCATGAGTGTGTATTTTTGTATATTTTCTTCTAAAATTTTAATGATTTGTTTTTCCTGTTCAGATCTTTTATCCATTCAAAAATGACTTTTTTAAAAAACATTTACTTTAGTTGTTGATAACCCTTTATTATTTATTTATATAGATAAGGCAATAAATAAGGATCAAACTCAGGGCCTCATACATGAAAGGCCAGTGCTCTACCATTGAGCCATAAAACCAGCCCCCCAAATGACTTTTATCTACAGTATTGGGAAGTGTTTTATTTAACACACAGAAATCAACTACTTCATCAAAATTTATCAAACACTGTGTCTTCTCTCCACCAATTTTTAATGTTCTGTTTCACTTATTAAATATCTTTGTGACTGTTTTGAAGTCACTCTATTCTAACCTTATGGTCTATTTGTCATCCCCTGCACAAATGTCACACTTTCCTAATAACTTTAGCTTTATAATAGCTCTGTCTTGATAATAGGTAAGTTTCACAGACTTTTTCTGGGCTTCCCAAAAGCAGAGCCTAAGTTAGAAAGCTTATCTGCTACAACTTTATTGAGGAGTACAATCCCAGGGGAGAAGTCAGAAACGAGGATAGTGCAGCAAGGACACAGGGGGAACCCTTATGTGCCACCGATTGCTGGATTTTCAGGATTGTCCTCAAATAGGCAGTAAACATTGAGTGTAGGACAGACAGTCAACGCACAAAGAGAAAGGGAATTAATCTATTCATGAAACATTTATTCTCGTGCACTTTTGTGCAGTGAGTTGGGGCTCTGAGGTAAGAAGCAAGAAGGACACAGCAAGTGCACAAGGTGAGGCATGTCCAAGTTGAAGTGCACATGCAGCATGATGCTTCCTACGAGGCTGGAATGAGAAACAGGGAGGAGAAGATGGTCTGAAAGGATGCAAGATTGGTGACTGATAAACCTTCCTCCTTGTCTTCCGTGAAATATTCTTTCAAAACATCTGGCTAGTTTTTACTTTGCATATCCAATATGAAGTTTAGAATTAGATTACTAAGTGTCTTAGTTGGTTTGGGCAGTTAATACTTTAGACTGGGTGGATTATAAACAACAGAAATTTATTTTTCACAGTTCTGGAAACTGGGAGATTCAAGGTCAAGGCATGAGGAAATTCACTGTCTGGTGAGGGCACTGATTCACAGCAGGCAATGCATTTTCTTTGCCTTCTCATAGTAAAGAGCAGGGAGAGAGATAAAGCAAGCTCTATCTTATCTTTTCTTATCAGGGCACTAATCTCATTCATGAGGGCTCTACCCTCATGACCTAATTTCTTCCCATCTCCAAATACAATCCTACTGAGGATTTAGGCTTCAACACGAATTTGAGGGTACAAAATATTCAGTCTGTGGCACCAAGTATCATAAGGAAAAGTCTTATATAAATTTTGATTGGAATTGAATTGTAGATTTCTCCAGGGCAATTTCTGTTTTTTATTTGTTTTCACATAGTATAAAAATACTTTTCCATATATTTTGGTTTTATTTAATGTATTTTAGTAAGATTTCATCACATTTTCCACTAAAACATCCATAGTTGTCTGTTCGCTTCTGTATATTGTTTAGAGAAATAGACCTCCAGTTTTGCAGTAAGCTCCAAACTCGCCAGGTGTAAGAGACTAGACATGAATATTGGACTTTTAAAATGAGGAACTTATTCTAAATATTTTAGGGTTTTTCCCAGTTTAAAAAAATAGGAATTTATCACATGTATTGTTGTGTCAGTTTTCTGAATAATTTCAATTGGAATTTTCATCTTTGTGAACCTGTACTCAATCCTTTCTTCCATATTGAATACACTAAAACTCTTTCCCACAGTTGCTGCATAATTTCTTAAATAGCTTTAGAAACTTTCAAGAGGCAAGGAGCTAAGTGAATAGATTAATGAGAAGCTGTTCGTGAAATTCTTAGGGCTCCTCAATGGCAGGTGTGATGAATTGCAACACATTATCATGGTGATGATCATGCAGCAAGCCATTATTAGAGCTTAATGTAGACTATCTCATTACACAAGCCCCACTTGAGTCTGAACATACCCTAGCAGAAGATGTAAACTGTTCATACAATTCCAACTACGCTGACTTTTCTCTAGATTGAGGATGGGTGTCCATTTAAAAACATCGGCCATGTTTATTATCAAATAGCTCAGTTATAGCTTACTCATGCACATAAAAATTAAAACCTAGATCTTATGTACAAAGGAAGTTAACACTTAAACATTTCTGTTTATAATGACCTGGTTTTGTTGAAATTCAAATATATGACATATTCCTTAAAGAAAATCTCTACCAGGAAACAATGATTCAGTGAGTTTTAATAGTAGATAAATAGCACAATAAGATATTCAGAAGTTCTATATGAAATCAAATAAATGAGGAATTTATATGTTTGGTATAAATGTTACAATTGTCATTGTTCTTTTATGAATAAAATGCCTTTATTAACATCTAAGGGAAGTCTGGCTCTGAAAACCATTATATATTGAATAGAGAAATCTGATTTTTATTATATTTTTGAATACTTCATTTAATTACTGTTAAAGATTAAAGTTTTAGTTTCTTTAAAAATAAAGAAATTCTATACAAGACAGACCAATTGAATATGAATTTAGACGTGTGTTCATTTAATTTCGGATATGCTTTTTCCAATTATGTGCATCTCAACTGTGAATATTTCCTGTCATCTCACTGATCTTATCCTAGACTTCAATCATTTACTATCTGGACTATTGTTAAATTTTCTTAATTGGTCTCCTTGCTTCTGCTCCTGCCTCCTGCATTTATTATCCACAGAGCCATCAGAGTGAACTTCTAAAAAGATAAATTGAATCTGTTACTCCCTTAATGAAACACTCCAGTGAATTCCTTTTGAAAATAGAAAAAAAAAATTTTCTCTTTGGCCTCCCAGGCAAACCTGCTTTTTGTTTCTGATAACTTTTCAACTTCATCTGTCATTGTTTCTTTTACCTCACTCTGACTTTAGATACACATTTTTCAATCCATTGAAAACTCCAGGCTTATTTTGGTCTCAGCATCATTACCCTTATTATTAACTTTATTTGGAATCTTCCTGATTTTAGTATGTCTGTCTCCTTCATTCATTTCTCGGGTGAAATGCATTTTCTTCTTAGATACTCCTTTGCTAAGATTAATTGCTGTGCTAGATTATATTTTCTTTAGAGTTGCTAGGGTTGTTGGAGACCTAAAATAAAATATGTCAGTGATTTTGACTATATTCAGATAAAATGAAATTTATTCTAGAAGTATGCAAATCATAATAAATTAAAACCTTAACATAAAATAGCTGGAATAACCATATATCTGCAAAGCTGTATAAAATTTTTGGTGCGCTAATCAAAACAACATAAAAAGAAGCATCAGGAATTCAAAATACAATGGGTGAGATTCCAGTATTCATGCCTAAGTCTAACCAATAATGTACAGTTAAGTTCTAAACACATAGTCTAAAAATTACCCTTTTTAGCCCAGGGGAAAAAAAATAAACTAAATAAATTAACAAAAAAAAAGTTTTTCTCTTCCCTGTATGTTATTATTAGTTGGCCTTTTTATTTTTTGCACTTTCCATTTTATAAGAAAACAGATGTTTCTGAACAGGTGTAAGTGGGTGGATTTGGAAACCAACAAACATTGAAAGCTTTTATGTCTCTTTTTTGTTTTAAAGAAAGAGAAGGAAAGATATTATAGTGTCCATTCTTTTAAAAGTCTTTTCAGCACCTGCTTTTGTATTCTACTTCTACTTTCATTTTTTCCTACTTTAAGCTAGTTTGACCAAATAAATAAAGAATAATGAAATACAATTTACTTTTATTTCCTTCCTCAAAATTGAACTGCCCCAGAGGGAAAATACCCAGTTGTCCAGTGGTCTGTGTAATAACCTCACACTACCTGTCCCATCTGTCCTTCCATTTCACTCCCCTGCTCTAGTTTGGGTCTTCATTGTTTCATGGTTTTTCCTTTTTTTTTTTTTTGGCAGAAAATTCCTAGATGGACTTCATTACTACATTTGTTTCTCTCTTGAGTCTCTTATAAATAATGTCTCCAAACCAATGTTTTAAATTGAAGATTTAATCAGGTGGGTGGAGTGAAATAAACCCCAAATCAGAAGACCTGTTCTTTTTTTTTTTTTATTGTAAACAAATGGGATACATGTTGTTTCTCTGCTTGTACATGGCATAAAGGCATACCATTTGTGTAATCATAAATTTACATAGAGCAATGTTGTTTGATTCATTCTGTTATTTTTTCCCTTCCCCCCACCCCTCCCACCGCTCTTTACCCTCTATACAGTACTTCCTTCCTCCATACTTGCCCCGCTCCCTAACCCTAACTCTAACCCTAACACTAACCCTTCCCTCCCCCCATTATGTGTCATCCTCCACTTATTAGCGATATCATTCGTCCTTTGGCTTTTTGAGATTGGCTTATCTCACTTAGCATGATATTCTCCAATTTCATCCATTTGCCTGCAAATGCCATAATTTTATCATTCTTTATGGCTGAGTAATATTCCATTGTATATATATACCACAGTTTCTTTATCCACTCATCAATTGAAGGGCATCTAGGTTGATTCCACAGTCTGGCTATTGTGAATTGAGCAGCTATGAACATTGATGTGGCTGTATCTCTGTAGTATGCTGATTTTAAGTCCTTTGGGTATAGGCCAAGGAGTGGGATAGCTGGGTCAAATGGAGGGTCCATTCCAAGTTTTCTAAGGAATCTCCACACTGCTTTCCAGAGTGGCTGCACTAATCTGCAGTCCCACCAGCAATGTATGAGTGTACCTTTCTCCCCACATCCTCGCCAACACCTGTTGTTGCTCGTATTCTTGATAATCGCCATTCTAATTGGGGTGAGATGGAATCTTAGGGTGGTTTTGATTTGCATTTCTCTTATTACTAGAGAAGACCTGTTCTTGAACTGTTCCTAGTAATGCCAAACTCTTTCATTTTTTCAGTTTACGTCTTTTCTGAGAATCTCCTTCCTCAACTCTACAGTCATATTCCTAGATTTGTTGAAAAGATTAAAGATTATGCATTTTAGAATGAGGCCTTGTACAATAAATAAAGACTACAAAATTGCTGTTTAATGTTCCTCTCCAAGTAAAATTGTTGATATCTTTCCATTCTCAAGGAAATAACTTCCTAATGTACTAGTGGTATTGAAACCTTGCTACAATTAGGACCAACATACTCATTGAGTGAACTTGCCCTCAATGGATTCAGTTTAGGAGTTCAATGTAGTTTCTGAACACACCTTGAATTTTCATTCCTTTATGTCACTTTTTGTGTAGTTTCCTCTATCTGGAATTCCTTTTTCCATCCTTCTGTATGGATCAGAATGTACCTCTTTTACCTCTTTCAGAAATTCTTCTGGAACCTTTCCAAATTTCAAGATATCATATGGCATGGTTTCCAGTTTAATTCTTAGGTTTTGATCCATTTTGAATTGACATTTTTGCAGGGTGAGAGATAAAGATATAATCTCATCCTTCTACTTATGGATAACAGTTTTTCCCAGCACCATTTGTTTAAAAGACTATCTTTTTCTGTAGTGTATGTTTTTGGAAACTTTGTCAAATATCAGAAAATGTAGGGTCAACACTCCAACATATAGTAACAGACAATGACTTTCTTAATAAGACTTCAACAACTCAGGAAATAATACCAAGTGTTAACAAATGGGATGACATCAAATTAAAAAGCTTCTGCATAGCAAAAGAAATAGGAATTTGAAGACAGAACCTACAGAATGGGAGGAAATCTTTACTAGTCACTCTTCTGACAAAGGATTAATATCTAAAATATATAAAGAACTCAAAAACACCAAGAAACAACAACAAATAATCCAACTAATAAATGGGCAAAATAACTACGCAGACACTTCTCGAAAGAAAAAATAATACAAATGTCCAACAAATACATGAAAAAAATTTTCAACATCATTAACAATCAAGGAAATGCAAATTAAAACTACACTGATATTTCATCTCACTCCAGTTAGAATGGCAACCCTCAAGAATAAAAAAAAACAATAATGAATGCTGGAGAGGATGTGGAGAAATAGGAACAATTTTACAATGTTGTCAAGATTATAAATTAGCACAACCACTATGGAAATAAATATGGAGGTTCCTCAAAAGACTAGGCATGGAATTACCATATGACCCAGCTATATCTCAGTACCTTTCCTAAAGAATTAAAGTCAGCATAGTATAGAGATACATGCAGACCCAAGTTTATAATAGCACATTCATAGTATCCAAACTATGCAAGAAGCCTAGGTGTCCATCAATCAATGAAAAAATGAAGAAAATGCGGTATATATACACAATGGAATTTTATTTACAAAGAAGAATGAAATTTTGTAATTTGTAGGAAAATGGATGGAACATGAGACCATTATGTTAAGTGAAATAAACCAAACTCAGAAGGTCAAGGGTCGAATGTTTTCTCTCATATGAGGAAGCTAGAGAGGAAAAAGGAGAAGAAAGGGGGCATGGGGATCTCACAAAAATGGGAAGGAGATCAGTAGAGCAGAGAAAAGGGACCAGGGGAGAGAGGAGAAGAGGGAAAGGGGAAATAATGGGAAACGATACTGACTAAATTATACTGTTATATTGTGGCATGGACAAACACGTAGCAATGAATCCCACCACTGTGTACAACTATAATAAACCAATTTAAAAATGGAAAAAATTTAAATTTAAAAGATGTCACATGCAATATGTTGTTACCTATATAATAGTTCTTATTTCTTTGTCATCAATACCCACAAATTTAAAAAGAAATGCTCTGTCCTGCATCAGGTAAATTTATCTCACTGTTCATTATAACCAGACAGTGAACTCTTTAAAAGATAGGACCACATCTTGAGTCCATTTTCTTTCCCTAGCATTCTACCCCCTAGTGAACTGAACCTAATAGAAATCTAAATTGTCTAAATTTGATTAAGACAAAAATTCTTGTGTATGTAGGCCAGCATATTCATGTATATTAATGTGGGCGCTGTGTGTGTGTGTGTGTGTGTGTGCGCGCGCAACCATGCATAAGAGGGTATCAAGGTAGTGTTAATGTGCAGGAAGAAACTAGAAGAGAATTATAAAGAGTAACTTTTATGACTTCTGAAAAAACTCATATATTCATTGATTCAGCACGTGATTACTGAGGGCTAAGTCCATGCCAAACACTGTTATAAGACACCAGGGATACAATCGTGAGACAAAGTCCTTACCACAAAGACATGCTAGAACAGGAGAGAGGAAATAGAGAGGTGGACAATAAATACACAGTATAACATTAGGATGTGGTAAACATTATAAAGTTAGTAAAATGGGAATAGAAAATGTTGGCACTTGCTATTTCACAATGGGTGGTCAGAAGTCCCTCTGAGGAGGTGACATTTGTTGAGAGGGAGACATGAAAGAAATGAACTACTGAGCCATGTAACTATGTAAGAAAGTACTTCCAGGCAGAGCAAACAGCAACTGCAAATGTTCAAATAAATAAATAAATAAATAAGGATAGGTTAGCCTGTCCTATAGAACGAGTTTGCCCTGTTTTACAGGTCATATCATGGCTGCAGTGAAGACAGTGTTTTAATTAGTTCTGTGGTAGAATAATATTTAATATTTCTCTCAGCTTCTTTCTTCATCTTTAAAGTGAGGCTCTGTCATGGAGTGCTGAGGACTATTCCAGCTCCAGAATGCTAGGCTTCTGTGTATGCTTGATCTGCTTCATTACCTTAGGATCACCTCCTTCATTTGCATGAGGGTAAAAATTTTTATTTTTGAAATTTATTTTAAATTCATATATATATTAAGCACTATAAGAACAATCATTATTGTTGTTATTAGTACTAGTATTTTCTCTATAAAGGCTTAATTTCTGAAGCCTTGCCTACCTGGCTTTCTCTGTTTCAGTTGTGACTGATTTTGAGGTAACACTATGAAGTTCCAAAACCAACCAACCAACCACCCTACAAACAAAAACAATGGTTAGGAAGGTGCTGAAGAGTTAAACAAAGAAAAAATATCAGTTGGGGAAACATTAAGAAGGGTTCAGAGGCAGTCTAGTTTGGTTTAGGTGTGATTCTGGCATGGAATCCATAGGCAGTCCATGTTACTCGCTGTGGTTTTGGAGGCTGAGAAGTGCCTAAGGCAACTGTTCAAACTGGAAGAAGAAGCCTCATTGACATACACTTTTGGCTGAAAGATTGGCTTGGGAAGATGGTGACCCAGTTGGGATGTTGCACATGGAACAGATTGAACCTGGTCCTCAAATCAACTCCACAGCAGGAATTTCACACATGCAGGCACAATTGAGCACTTGAGAAAATCTCCGTGAAACAGCAGGCAATACTGTCTAAGCTGGCTTTAAGCTTGATAACCAGTCTTCTGGATAAATGTCAAATTAACTGTAAAATTCAGTGAATATGAACTCAGTTTCCAATATTAGCTTTTGGAGAGAAAGTTTACTTTTCTTTAAATTGTTCTGTGTTCATAATCTTACAGAAATGCTGTTTATCTCAAATTCTGAGAATTATTCAAATAAAATTCAAAATAAACAAAATGGACTACCTATTTCCTTCCCTTCTTTTCTTCATTCCTTCCTTAACTTCCTAACTTCTTTTCTAACTAACTCCCTTCCTTCTGCTTCTGCTAAGTGCCAAGTATTATTCTGGGAGCTGCAAAAAAAAAAAAAAAAAAAAAAAAAAAAAAAAGAATTAAGCTGTCACATAGCCCCTTTTATTTATTTATTCATTTATTTTAAAAGATTTTTCTTTTTTTAGTTGTAGATAGACATACTATCTTTATTTTATTTACTCATTTTTCTGTGGTACTTGTAAGAAATCCCACAAAAACCATGCCGGACATGGGAAATCACATAAGGGAATTTATTAAGCAAACAGTGTCTCCCTGTAGGGTAAGAGAGAAAATGAGAGGAAAAGAGAAAGGAAAGAAAAAGGGTGCACTAGAGAGAGTGGAAAAACGAGAAGGAGAAAGAGAGTGAGTCAGGGGGAGAGAAAGCAAGAGAAAAGATGGCAGGGGAGCTATCCCTAAGCATTTGAATTCCACCGGGCTAACAGGGAACCAATAACAGAGAAGGATACTTGCAAGCTGGCTCATGAACCAACAGCTAGCTAGCATGTTCACAGACTGACAAGTGGTTGGGAGGCGGGGAAAATGGCTGCACCGGAAAAGGCGGGGAGAGCAGTTTTCAGACTCATAAGCTAGGTTGTGAGGCAAAGGAAAAGGCAGGGAGCAGCTTTGTATTACAGTACTGGGGATGGAACCCAGTGCCTCACAAGTGCTAGGCAAGTGCTCAACCACTGAGCTACAACTCCAGTCCCCACTCAGCTCTTTTCTGGGGTGGAGGGGTACTGGGGATTGAACTCAGAGGTATTTGGTCACTGAGCCACATCCCCAGTCCTATTTTGTATTTTAATCAGAGATAGGGTCTCATTTGAGTTGCTTAGCACCTTGCTTTTGCTGAGGCTGACTTTAAACTCACCATCCTCGTAGCTCGGACTCCTGAGCTGCTGGGATTATAGGAATGCAATTGCCAATCAGCCATCATATGGAGAAGCCAGACTTGTAAATGGTAAATGTAAAATATTGCAAACATGGTCCAATAGAAATATCATCAACGTATTTCAGAATCACAAAAATTCACAGCCAGGACTCTATGCCTTGGCTACTGTTTTTAACTCTACTGGTTAGCAAGGAAATGACAGTCTAGATAAAATGTAGATGGAGGGAGGACTTTGTCTAGCTTTGTGGAGATGATGGGATGGGTGGCAAATAAATAAGAACAACAAAGGAGGTTCACATTTGAAATGGAAAATAGTCATTTCTTTATTCAACTTGTTTGCATGAGGTGTGTGTATGCATGTGTGTGTGTGTGTGTGTGTGTGTGAGAGAGAGAGAGAGAGAGAGAGAGAGAGAGAGAGAGAGAGAGAGACAGAGACAGAGACAGAGAGAGAGACAGAGAGAGAAAGGACCTCTGGATTGGTCTCACCAGTAGAGTATAAAAGGGCAAAAGAAAAAGAAGATGATCAAATAATTATGATCATCATTAGTCATCAATGAAAAATAAATTAAAACCATAATGAATGATACTATACATTTTTAGAGTGCCTGTGATTAAGTAAAGACTGAACAGCAAAATGTTGAGTATATGTGCTTATTGCATTTTTTTAGATATAAGCAAACTGACAACTTCCAAAAGGAATAGTTGTACCTTTTTATTTTTGAACTCTATGTTGTAGTGCTTTTAATTTCCATATGGCAATTGATAAAACCTTCAATACTGTGTTTGTATTTGCATTTTGTGTTATGAGTTTTTTTTTATAGCATCTGGTACAATTCCTATTTTGGATGTAAGTGTTGTGAATATTTTCTCCCAGTCTGTAGGCTGCCTTTTGGCTTTATTAACAGTGCTTCCAAGGACCAAGAGTTTTGATCAAGTTCAACTTTTCAATGTTTTTATAATGGCTAATGATTTTTGTGTTCTAAACCTTTGTTTAGCTCCTCTAGATGTTTTATGATTTAAGGTTTTACATTTAGGTCTATAGCCAATTTCAAGGTATGGTGTGATGTAAGGATGTCTTATCTTACTTAAAAACCTACTCAAAAATAAAATTG
This sequence comes from Sciurus vulgaris, assembly GCF_902686455.1. NCBI lineage: Eukaryota > Metazoa > Chordata > Mammalia > Rodentia > Sciuridae > Sciurus > Sciurus vulgaris. Next base: position 82,039,514 of record NC_136470.1, on the reverse strand, counting down.
GAGCAACAACAGGTGTTGGCGAGGATGTGGGGAGAAAGGTACACTCATACATTGCTGGTGGGGCTGCAAATTAGTGCAGCTACTCTGGAAAGCAGTGTGGAGATCCTTTAGAAAACTTGGAATGGACCCTCCATTTGACCCAGCTATCCCACTCCTCGGCCTATACCCAAAGGACTTAAAATCAGCATACTACAGAGATACAGCCACATCAATGTTCATAGCTGCTCAATTCACAATAGCCAGACTGTGGAACCAACCTAGATGCCCTTCAATTGATGAGTGGATAAAGAAACTGTGGTCTATATATACAATGGAATATTACTCAGCCATAAAGAATGATAAAATTATGGCATTTGCAGCCAAATGGATGAAATTGGAGAATATCATGCTAAGTGAGAGAAGCCAATCTCAAAAAGCCAAAGGACAAATGATATCGCTAATAAGTGGATGATGACACATAATGGGGGGAGGGAAGGGTTAGTGTTAGGGTTAGAGTTAGGGTTAGGGAGTGGGGCAAGTATGGAGGAAGGAAGCACTGTATAGAGGGAAAAGAGGGGTGGGAGGGGTGGGGGGAAGGAAAAAAATAACAGAATGAATCAAACAACATTACTCTATGTAAATTTATGATTACACAAATGGTATGCCTTTATGCCATGTACAAACAGAGAAGCAACATGTATCCCATTTGTTTACAATAAAAAAATAATAATAAAAAAATTTAAAAAATAAATAAAATTGGTCCAGCATCATTTATTGAAAATATTTCCCCTTCCCTATTGAATTGCAATAAAAAAACAATTAATAAAATGTGTGTGAACTGATGATTTTGTTCTATTGTTCTATATGTTTAAATTTCTGCAACTCTCAAAGTGTTCTTATATCTAAAAGCTGTAAGTCTTGAAATCAAGTATCAAAATTATTCTATCTTTGCTCTTCCTTTTAAGAAATTGCTTAGCAAGGTAATGCTAATTCCTTTGTGTTTCCATAGAAATTTTACATCCCTTTGTATCATTTCCCCAAAAGCCTTCAGGATTTTGATTGGAACTGTGTTGAATGAGATAATTTGTTGGAGAACTGACTTTTAACAGTATGGAGAATTTCAATCTGTGAAAATAAAATATCATTCCATTTATTTAGAGGTTTCTTAATTTCTCTCAAAATTATTTGTGATTTTTAGTGTAGAGATCTTTATTTTCCTTATTATACTTATCTATTCTATGAATTTTGATTTTATTGTAAATGAATTTTTAAAAATTATCTTTTCATTTGCTTGTACTTACTTCTAGTATATACAAATAGAAAAAGTTTTATAACACTTAATCTTGTAACCTTGTTAAATTCATTCATTAATTCTGAGTTGTTTTATGGACTTTCTATAGATAATAAAAAATGACATCTTTCAAAAGGGACCATTTTATCTCTTTATTTCTGAACTGTATACATTTATATTGTTTTCAATTTTCATATTCCAATCAATAGGACATTTAGTGTAGTGTTGAGTAGAAATGAAGAAGGTGGGTCTCCTTGCTCTGTTCCTAACCTTAGCCAGATTGCATTTGGTCTTTCATCATCAAGTATAATGTCATTTTTGAGTAATGAGTTTACTACTCCTATTTTGTCAAGTTTTACCATGACTAGGTGCTGACCTTTGTCAAATGCATCTATTAAAATGGTCACTTTTTTTTTTCTGAATTCTGTTGCTGTAGTAAATTTCATGGATTGATTTTTTTTTATTCTTTAAATTAATCTCACATTTCTGGTATGAAATGTAATTGTTCAAACTGTATTATGATTTTATATCTCTCTGGGTTAACATATGCTAAATATGTCTATTTGCATGTGGTATATTGGGTCACAACTATTTGTTGTAATGCTTTTGCTTTGTTTTGCTTTTAGTCTTATAGTTACTTTGTAAAATTATTTGAGCGATGCCTTCTGTTTTTTGAAAACTTCTGTAAAACTAACAATAATTATTTTTAATCTTTAATGGAATTAGCATTTGAAATCATTTTGGGCATAGTTTTTTATTTGTGCGAAAGTGTTTGATAATGTAATGTGATTTTAAAATGTACATATAAAACTATTTAGATTTTCTCATTGCATCAACTTCTGAGTTGCATTTTATTGATTGATGCATTTTAATTATATATTTATAATCTTGGGATTTGTTATTATGTATTTGTATATGCACCTAATATAATTTGGTCAATTTAATTCCCCAGTGCCTCCTTGTGAGTTGTGTTTTTAAGGTCATTTCCTGTTTCATCTAAATTGCCAAATTTCTTGGCACAATGTGTATGAACATGTCTTCATATGTCTGAAATACATGCCCAGAACAGCTATTGCATGTTTAGTAATTTTCTTTTTAAACTTCCAAACTATTTTCAAGAGCAGCTATATTGTTTAATATTTTAACCAACCAATATATGAATGATAAAGTTTTTCCAAATCTTCACCAGAATTTGGTGTGCTGTTGTTTTATTTTAGTCCTTCTGATAGGTGTGTTGTGATACCTTATTGTAGGTTAAATTTGCATTTTCCAAAGACTAATATTAAACATCTTTTTGACAAGATTATTTGCAACTTACATATCTTATTTGATGAAATTTCCATTCATATTTCATATCTTTTGTCTGTATCTAATTGGTTTGTGTTTTTGTTTTTTAACCATTGAATTTTAAAAGTGATTTTAGAGTTATTGAAAAATTGCTAAGGTATTTTCTCATATATTCTCCCCTCCCCAACATGCACATACTTTCTCCAGTTGTTGACATCTTGCCCAATACGGTACATTTGTTGCAATGTACAAGCTAATATTGATATATTAACAAGACTTATATCTGTATAATTTAAACATGAGTTAATACTGATGCCTCCAAGTTTAATCCATCACCACATGGATCATTCTAGCTTCATATCCTGCTTATCTGTAGCCTCCCACTCACTTGGATAGTAAGACACCTGGCTTCTACCATCAGCCTTCCATTTAATTAGCCATTCAGTCTCAAAATACATGCAAACTAGTTTCACTATTATTAACCTGCACCCTTATGAAAACAATTTTATCAACTGAACTGGACTATTGTGTTATGTACCATACCTTCTGATCTTAGTTTTATAGATTTCAATCATGTCCAGAGTTACATAGTCAATATTTTTTCCCAAAATTCATTATTATGAGGTTATTTCATAGTAATAAAGACAGAATCTTGTAACTTTAGTAGATTCTTTAACCACACTCTCCATTTCATCCTAAATTTAAATTGTTATTTTTAAAAATATTTTCATTTATCAAGGTTCAGGTTTTATACAAAGTTCTATGGCTTTTAACAATTGTATAGTGTCACAGAACCACCATTATAGTATCCTATAGAACAGTTTCATCACTTTAACGAAGCCTTCTGTTTCACATGTTTAACCTTAGAACTGCCCCTGAATCCCTGGCAAACACTCATCTTTTTACTGTCTCCATACTTTAGGTGTTTTTGTCAGACTGTCCTATAATTAGAATCTCATAATATGTATCCTTTTCAGACTGGCTTCTTTTACTAAGTAATTCATTTAAAATTTATCTAGTTCATTATATAGCTTGATAGATTGGTCCTTGTGATCACTGAATAAAATTCCATCTATGGACATACCACAGACTATTTATTCACCCTTTGAAGAGAATATTGATTGTTTCCTATTTTTGGTCATTATGAATAAACATGCTATGAACATTTTTGTGTGAAATATTTTCAAGTCAGTCGGGTTAATATCTAGCCTATTTTAGCTTTGTAAGATAAGGTCAAACAGTCTTTCAAAGTGTCTGAACCATTTTGAATTGTTCTTTCAATATATATTTTCCTAATGGCAAATGATGTTGAATATCTTTACATAGATTTCGTTTCCATCTATAAGTCTTCTTTGCTGAGGTTTCTGTTCAGAGCTTTTGAACCATTTTGCAATTGAGGCGTTGACACTTGTTGCTAAGTTATAAGTGTTCTTTCTATGTTTTAGGTAAAAGTTTTTTGTCAGATACTTACTAGTATTTTTTCTCAGTCTTTGACTTGTCTTTTCCGGTATTTTATTTTCGTGCATTATTTTTAGTACATTAGGACTTCAGTCTGTCGGTGTGCTGCTCAGTTTGCTCTATTTTACATCTCTCTCTTTTCCTCCCTGCCTTCCTAAGGATTACTTGAATATCTTTTTCAATTTTACTTTGATTTATTTATCGTGACTTTTTATTTTTGAGTATATGTGTATATATATAGCTATAGATATATAGGTAATAACGTGTCATTTTAAACATTTTAAAATATATGATTCAGCAGTATTAAATACATTCATATTATGGAGCAACTATCATTATCATCATCCAGTTTCAAAATTTCTCCATCTTACCTTTAACTTAGTACCCCCTCAACAACCAACTCCCTATTCCCGCTCCCTCAGCAGCCTCATCTGCAGTTCTTGTTTCAGTCTTTATGAATTTGGATCCCATAGGGAACAACTCTCCATGTAACTTTTTACATGGTCTCCTTAGGTATTATACACTCTCCACACAGCATATCACAATCTGCTGGTGTCGGCATTGTGCAAGTTGGGGTGAAGTGCAGAAACCCACTGCACTTCCCTCTGTGCCTCCAAACCCTCATCACACATGATTTAGGTATCTTAGGCGTTTTCTCTTTAAACTCTTAGGACCACATTAGACAGTATTATAAATTTTATTATCAAACATAGTTTAGAAAACTGGAGAGAAGAATAAAAATATATTATTTTAAACTAATTTTTGCTTTTCCCATTTTTTTTTCTATTTTCTGATGTTCCAGAACTGATTATTTATCCTTTTATTGTAATAATCTTTTAAAGATGCTGTGTTTTCATTATTACTTGGTTAAAACATTTTCTAATTGGAGTTGTGATTGCTATTTTAACCATGATTTACTCATAAGTGCATGATGTAGTTTCTAAACATTTGGCATTTTCAAGGATAGCTTATTATTATTGATTTCCAAATGAATTTCAGGTTTGGTTTCATTTGCGAATCTTTTCTAACATGGTTATTTTCTGTCTTGAAATTCCATTGTCCATTTCTTTTTCAGGTCTGATTCAATTGCTTTTTTTAAAAATTGAATCTCTTCTATGATGTCCTGTTTTCAATGCTGTTTGCTATTTTTGACTACCAGTTACTTATTTTAAAAATATTCTTTCATTAGTTCCCGTAGTATTAAATGCTACGGGGTTTATATCAGCTTCCTTAAGTTTCATTTGTTAAAGATTTTCTTCTTCTGTGAGTTTATAAAATGTTATCCCACCGGTATCCTTCTCTTTAGAATAAAATTTTCCACCTGCATGGAGGGTTACTATTTGACTTTATGCTGATATTTATCAAATTTTCCTCTTTTTCCCTGACTCAAGACTACTCTATCTCTTAAATTTGTTTGAAAGCATTTCTATTTGCATATCTAATATGTAAATATACCAGCTATCTAATCTATCTACCTACTTATCTCAATAAATGCAAACTGGAATTTCCTGATTCTTCCATCAGGCTATCTTCTCTTTATAAATGAAACTACAATCACTATCATATATTTGATCCAGACAAAAGACTAGGCATATTGGTTCCTCCTTTGTCTCATCTACCAAGCCAGTTCAGAATATCTCCTGGGCATCTCTGCCATCCTGAATCTTTTCAGTTCTATTTATTTCTACAGTCATTCCTTAGCCCCTAGCCATGATCTCCTCCTGTCTGGTTAACTAAAATCATACACTAAAGGTTCATCTTCTTCTACTTTTGTACTCTCTTATTACAAAGAAATATTTAAAAAGTATTAATAGGATTGCATTTACTCATCGTCAGAAGCAGCCTCCTTTTCAACTTAATTTTAACCCCAGCTTACCTGTCACTGCCTTCAAAACTCGACTTACATCTTCATTTTCATATCATTTTCTTTTCCTCTTATTGAAATGCAGCCACCATTATCACCCCTCTTTCTTGAATGTTCAATGTCTTCTCACCATTGAGGGCCTGACACAGTTATTTCCTCTGGTTGGCATCCTCATTACCTTTCAGGTCTCAGCTGGAAGGTAAAATTCTCAGAGATGAACTCTAGTCACAGTTTTGCAGTTTCTCTCCATCTCATGAATTAATGTGCTTATTTCTTTCAGAGCATTTATTCAACTGCAATAATCTTCAATAATCTTTTTATTTTTTACTGGTCTTGATCCTATTACTAGAATATTAAGAATCTTGTCTTTTCAACTTATTGCTATATTCCTGGTGCTCCAAATAATACTAACATACTAGAAATTCAGCATGTGTATTACATGAATAAGTATTCCCAAGAAAAGGGTTTAGGCTTTTGTTAAATTATTAAAGGGGAATTTACTCAATTTAAGAACTATAGCTTTTAAGGTACAAAAGCCACAGATTTGTTCTATCTTATTTCTAAGCATGGGAAACACAGTAATGGTATGGTGCTTGCCTAGCATGCATGAGACCTGAGTTCAATCCCTAACCCTGCAAAAGCCAAAACAAAAGTGCAAAACATTAATTAAAGACATAAGTAAGGAAGTAAAGACACAGACAAAAATAGATCTGCCTCTATCAGTTGATTTCTATCAACTGATTCAATTTCAAACAGATAACGTGCTTTGTAAGAGCTATCCTGGTATCATCTCAGAACTTTTGCCAAGATATAAAGTTTGTTTGTATCTTCAATTGCTTTAGCATTGTAATAGTATAATATTTATCAAATTAAGACATTACCAATCACATCTTTTGAGATGAGAGACAATATTTCCCTGTTTAAAGTATCAATTAGTAATCCTTCCTTGCTACCCTTTTATCATTTCTCTCATTTATTTTTATCATGTAGCTTTCCTTGCTTGTCTCTTTCCCTCCTAAAAACACGTGATCTTACCCTTGAGTTTTTGCATTGATTGGTATATTATTTATGTAACTCAAATTATTTTTTCATACACATTTTCTAAGATATGCTAAGAGAAATCCTAGTCACCCTAATCTATAATATTAGTTTGTGAAGTATCCTCTTCCTTGTCCAATGGTCAGGCATGATAATCACATGAAATGTTTCCAAATGCATTTTAATAATGTCTAAACAAAATCATGGCCTCCTTGAAAGCTATTTTGGTATTTGGTCTCTTCAAGTCCCTGAGAACATTGATGCCCAATACAAACCACCACACAATTGAAATGATAAGCATACTAAGACTCTGTTTCCTGTAATAAATGCAATGAGCTTTAATATTTTGATATCCAACATACTGTGTATCTCTCCCATTTATTGACAGCTCTCTTTTATTGAGTACCTTTTCTGCTACTGGAATATTGAATGTAATGGTTTTCTTGCTTGTCTTCCCATGTCAGGTATATTATCATATAGCCTCTTGAGTGTTACATCACAGATTCTTATTTTAAATGTCCCTTGGTACCTGAAACATGACAAATTTTATAACAACACATTATATCTATGGATTGGAAAAATGTCAACATATCTAGACAGAAATATTCATATTTATTAATCAACCAATGTGTCCTATAAAGTTGAAAGAATTTTGCTTTGTTTAACCTCAAGTTACTCTAGAGAGCAATTATTAATATGGAACTATATTCTATTCACTTGTTTCAGGGTGGCAGTGTTACAGGCTGAATGGTTTTGCTCTAACAATCCATGTATTGAAGTCTTTGTCCTGGTACATCAGAATATTTCAAGACAGGATCCTGTATTTCAAGACAGGATCTTTACAGATGTAATTAAGTTAAAATTAGATTTTTAGGGTGGACTTTAATCCAGTGTGATGGATGTTCATTATAAGAAGAAGAGACTAGGACAAAAGGAATGACGGAGAGGAAAGACCATGTGAGGATACAGGAAAAGGTAGCAATCTACAAACCAAGGAGAGAGGCCTCACAAGACACCAAATCTTCCAAAAACTTAATCTCAGTCTTTTGGCCTCCACAACTGTGAGAAAATAGGATTCTAATATTAATCATCCAGTCTGCAGTATATAGTTATGGTGACCCTAGAAAACAGATAGCCAGAGTAGTGTTTCTTAAATCCCACTGAGGTTTTATGGATAGGAAGGCCTACTTCTTCAGGGAGCAAGGTAGTTTAGCATAGTACTTAGGGCTCCAGCTCTCTGGTAGCTGTATCAATTACAACAATTTTTACATGTGTATAGGGGCAGTTCCTTAATTTTACTGTTCCTGCATATGCAAAATAGTTCATTGGCTTGTAAAAATGAACTGTATAAGGACTTAGAATCAAGAAGACATATATTAAACAGTGTGCTTCAGTTTAAAAATAGATGTTTAAATTTATATAGAATTAAATTATATAAGAAAATGATTACTTCTATGTCATATAAATATCTTATTCATTGAAATTATATATAATTTTAGAAAAGTTTAAAGGTGGATTAAAATTTAAAAATAGACAAGAATATCTTACCAACCACAGATAGACACTGTTCACTTATTATTCTATTTTTCTTATTTGTTCTATTTGTTTTAGTTTTAGATAGTTTATAATTTTTAATGTATTTATCATAATATGACACATTCAATTTCTTAAAGTATCTTTTTACTAAAAAAGAATGCACAATGAAGAAAAATGAGAAAACACATAAAAGTATTTCAAATACACTCAGATTTTAATCAGTGTTAATATTTTATCTCTATTTCATTGCAATCATATAATACAAGTAACTATTGAAATATGTATATTTTGTTTATTCCTCTTATAAATATTGATTTTGTACAAGGAATTGCTCTATATGCATAGAATATAATACTCATTAAGACAGATGAAGTATCAGTCTTCTCCTTCCCATTATTCCATTTGAGAACTAATAAATGAGAAAAATAAAACTTTATTTTTGATGATATTATATTTTGGTAACCAAACTCTTTTGCTGAAACAATAGTAATTGCTAGATAAAATATTCTTAAAAGTCCATCCCTCTAACAGCACAGACTTCTTGCAAGAAAGTCAAGAATTCTCAAGGATCAAAAAATAGTTGAAAATAACAGAGTTGTAAGCAGATCTTACCTGAGGACATTTGTCAAACTAAGGAATGCTGAACTTTGATTTTCATGACCTCAAAAAATATCAGAGGACAAGGGACAGATCTCATGTCTGTAAGAGGTGGAGAGTTCAGTAGGAAATTGCAAGAGAAAGTTTTTCTTTACTTGATATTAGATGGGAAAAAAAGTCACTAAGTAACTTATAGATCTGAAATCAAATTTTTTGAAAGGACTTAATAAGATGACAGTGGATATAAAACAAAACAAAAATGTATTTTTAAAAGAACTAAATAAAATTCTAAAAAAAGGAAGTAATTGAAATAATTCAATAGAACTTTTAGTAGTTTATATCCAGTGTAGGAGAGAATTAATACACTAGAAAATATACTGAAGAACATAATGAGAATATAGCATGGAAAATAAGAAACTTAATGAGAATATAGCATGGAAAATAAGAAAACAAAATAAGGAATATTAGCAAATATAAAGAAGAATTAGAATATCTAATGTAATTTGAAGACCTGAACAAAAAGCAAAAAAAAAAAAGGAGTCATATTTGAACAACTAATGACTAGAAATTTGCTACATGTCTTTATTAAACACCAATCACCAAATTCAGGAAGCCAAATGAATTTGAATAGAATACATAAAAAAGTAAATATCTCCATATTTTTGCATTACAGTGAAACTATAAAACTCCAAAGAGAAAGTTCTTAAAACCCTTATTAAGAGGAAAAAAAGACAGCCACTAACAAATAATAATTATATCAATAGAGGACTTCTCAACAGCAATAATAGAAGAGCAAATGAAATAATATTTTCAAAATATTGAGAGGAAAAATTAATCTACAATGGCATAATAAGGCTAATCTTTATAAAATTATTCCGATAAACACAAAGAAACAGTGTCTTTTATCAAACAATGATAAAACCCCAAAATCTATTGTTAGAGAACTACAGTGATCTGAAAGAGATTTGAGGTAGAAAAAACATGAATAGGAAACAAAAATGTGAATAATTCTAAATAAATCCTGATAAGGGACATGGTAATATAGTGACTTAGTGAAAATGTAAAGAGCAGCAAATAATTTGTAAGTGGGAAATCCAAATTCTGGAGCTGGTCTGAGAAAGGAAAAGGGTAGGCAATGAGAGGCAGTCTGCCCGTACAATCCTTGTCCTGCAATTTATTATTAACTTGAAAATTTTGCTCAATCTTTTGTGACTCACTTTCCTTATAAAGAGGGAATAATAATAATACCCGCCATATAAAGTTTCTGGGAGAATTGCATGTGGTAATATATGTAGAGTACCCAGAATAATGTATGAGTCACAGGGGAGATTTGTGTATTATCTGTTATTATTCCCATTAATGTTAAAGTACCTTGAATAACAATTGAAGAACAAAAATAGAATCCATAACAAAACTATATAGTTGTGAGGTGGCTATGGAAATTTAAAAAGTTGAAGAATACAAAAGTAAATCAGAGAAGAAGAAAAAATCCCTGCTATGCATTGTTTTACTGGAAAATAAAACCTTAAAAATAGTAAATGAAAGAAAGCTACGTAACAATATTAGTATCTATTAAAATATGCCTTGAGTCAAAAGACAGTTTAAAATGCTAGGAATATGTAACAATTTAAAACTTGCCTAGTGTCTACTAGGCAAGCTTCAGAATGTATGAAGAAAAAATATCCTAACTTCAAGGACAGGCAAGTATGCAAATAAATTTTTAGAAAAAAAGTACGCCTTTCGTAGTGATTGATCCTAATGACAAAGTTCAGTAACAATGATAATGTTTATACACCCAACTAATATGTTTGATTTAATGGACATGTTTATAAATAATCAAATCATTTACACAAAGTCCGTTTGGTTAATTCTCCATGCACTATAAAAAGGATAACATAAGATTAAAGCATACAGGAGATCACCAAGTTCAAAGGGGAGCTGAAACACCACGATTGTAGGCCTTGCCTTCAGGAATGACACTCAGGATGTTTCTAAGCCTCAACCCACCCAGAAGATGCCTCTGGCTGCGATGCCACTCTCGCACTACCTGAAGACACAGGAAAAGAAGCATGGGTTTCTTTAGCGGGGATACAAGGAAATAAGAGCCTGGATGGAGGAAGGTCCCATGTCACGAATGCTCCTGCTCTCATCATAGTAACTGTCTCTGTCCACTCTTGCACACTACTTTCATGACAATACTGGTGGCAGAAGAGCTAAGTGGGGTGCAGAAAGATAGTCTCTAACTCATTTGTTTCTCATACACTCTGTGGAATTGTGCCTAATAATCCAATATAAAAGGGCCACACTGCCATTGAAAAACCTGGCTTATATGTTTTGATTCAGTCTGTTTCTGATCACTAACTCTGTTTCCTAAATGTGTAAGATTTAAGCTATACTTTGATTTTTGTTGGTCTTGCTAACATATGCAAACCTGATTTTGATGACTGTATATACACCATTTTTTCACTTTTTTGGGCCAGAATTTATTTCTATCTTATTTGATGAATTTTGTAAACTGGGTACTATTATTATTGCTCAGTGTAACTTTTAGCTTTACTGACATGTACTTTTTTATGAGTGCATTATAATCATTCATAATGGTGTAATTAGTTGTTATATATTTATACATGCACATTTTATAACAGTTTGCCAATGTCATCCCCCATTATTTCCCATTTCTTTCCTCTCCTCTCTATCCCTGGTCCCTTTCCTCTACTTTACTAATCTTCTTTACTATTCCTTCTTCCTCTTAGCTTCCACATATGAGAGAAAGCATATGACCTTTGCCGTTCTGGGTTTGACTGATTTCACTTAACATAATGTTCTTAAGTTCCATCCATTTTCCTGCAAATGACATAATTTCATTCTTCTTGATGGTTGAATAAAACTGTGCATATATATTACATTTTAAAAAATCTATTAATTTATTGATGGACACCTAGGTTGGTTTGGCTGTGTGAATTGCACTGCTATAAACAGGGGTATGTCTATATTGCTATACTAAGACTAATTCTTTAGGATAAATATGGAGGAGTGCTATAACTGGGTCACATGGTGGTTTCATTCCTAGTATTTTAAGGAGGGTTCATACTGATTTCCACAGAGGTTGTACTAATTTCTCCACATCCTCTCCAATCTTTATTATTGTTTATATTAATGGCTGCCATTCTGACTGGAATGAGATAAAAATCTTAATATTTTCAATTTGCATTTCCCTGATTTTAGCAGATCATTTGTGTCTAGAAATGTATTCATTTCTTCTAAATTTTCCAATTTATTGATATATATATTTTCAGTATAGTCCCTAATGATACCCTGGATTTCTGTGACATCTGTAGTGATTCTTTTTCATGTCTAATTTTATTTATTTGAGTCTTCTCTCTTTTTCTTTTGTGTGCAAGTATTTCTTTAAATATTTTCTGTAGTATGAGCTGAAGTTTATGATTTCTTTTAGCTTCCCCTTATCTTGGAAGATATTTATTTATTGTTCAATTCTGAAGGATAGCTTTGCTGAATATAGCAATCTTGTTTGGCAGGTATATTCTTTCAGGGTTTGGAACACATCATTTCAAGTCCTCCTGGATTTTAGAGTTTGTGCTGAGAAATCAGAAGTCATTCTGATTGACTTGTCTCTAAATGTGACCTGACATTTTTCTCCTGAGGTTTTTAAAATTCTGTTCTTGTTTTATATGTTAGGCATTTTAATTATAATGTGTTGTATAGAGCTTCATTTTGATCTTATCTATTTGGGGTTGTGAATGCCTTCTGTAATGGATACCCATCTCATCCTCAAGAATCAGAAATTTTTCTGTTATTTCCCTAATGAGTTTATTCATATAAGTAGACCGTATCTCACAATCTTCTTCAATTGCAATGATTCTTAAAATTGTTCTCTTAATGTTTTCCCAGAGTTCTTGTGTATTCTAGTTATCTTTACTTGGTTTCTTTTCTTTTATACTATCTGACTGTTCAATACTGGTCACTTTTGCCTTCCATATCTGAGAGTCTGTCTTCATCGTGGTCTATTCTATTAGACTTTGAATGGAACATTTTATTTGATTTATTGTCCCTTTCATTTTCAAGATTTCTGCTGGGTCTTTTTTCAATATTTCTTTCTACTTATTGAATTTCTAATTTGTATTCTGTGCAGATTTCTTTAATTCATTCAGTTGTTTTCTGTGTTATAATTCATTAATCATTTTTTTATAATCAGTCCTTTGAATTATTTATCTGATATTTATTCCACATCAGTATCTTTGGAGTCAGTTGGTGAATTATGAACTTTAGGTGGCACTGTGACACTTAGCTTTTTTTTTTTTCATATTTCTCATATTTCTGTGTTGGTTTAATGAATTTGTTGGGATGATTTCTGTCCCACCCTTATGTATGGGCCTTTTTAGGTCATGGTCTTCTTTTGACAGGTATCCTAGAGTGATCTATTTTGAGAACCTCCATAGGCAGGGCATCCACAGTCTTTGTGTTAACATTCTCTCTCTCTCACTCTCTCTCCCTTCTCTCTGTCTCTCTCTAGGAGACATGTGTGAATGGTACTTATGGATCCCCCTAGATATTCCTTCTTGGGTCTGGTCATTATTTAAGTGCTTTGTTTCTTCTATTTGCACTAAAGTATCACGAAATTTGTCTTTAATTTATGTGTGGAGCAACTTGTCAAGCTGTTCTGTCTCTTGGATGGCTTTAGTTCAGCAGCAGTCTTTACTCTACAAACCCCAAGTGTCCCTGAAGAGTCACAGAATCTCACAGGAAAGGGGGAAACAAACAATAGCAATAACCAAAGAAAACAATAGGCAACATTAAAATGAATATCTTGTGTGCACTGTGACATCCACAACACTTATTACCACAAAAACAGTAATGCTGAGTTTATAATTGTCACCAGCAAAAACAATAAATAGCTGTGAAGTAGATTTGGTATTAAAGTAAACAGTAGATATCAACTATGCCTTCCATAGTACTAATAACTGCAACGACATGAAAGTTGGGGGCAGGAGTTATAGAAACCAATATTTCTAAATAATGGTAAAAATATAGTCCATTAATAGAAAAGAAAATGCGATAGAAAGGTAAAAGAAAGTTTAGAAGGTTCAAAATGTGAACAGAGAGAATGCAGGAGAGATTTAGCAAGTGATGGCTATAAAGAAGGAGGAAAAAAAGAAAAAAAAAGACGAAGTAAAGTGAGAGAAAAAGAGAATGATTGAATTTGATTGTAAGAAAAAGGAGAGAAAACAAAACAAAACAAAAACAAACACACAAATAAAAAGCCAAAACAAACAAACAATAAACCTTAACCCTCAAAAGACAAAGACAAGGAGAAATAACTATCATTTAAAAATGCTAGCCAGGTACAGTGGCACATGCCTGTAATACAAGCGGCCAGGGAAAATGAGGCAGGAGAATTGCAAGTTTAAAGCCAGTCTCAGCAGCTTACCAAAGCCCTAAACAATTTAGTGAGAACCTGTTTCAAAACAAAAAATTTATAAAAGAAAGCTGGGGATGTGGCTCAGTGTCTACATGCCCCTGAGTTCAATCCCTGGTATCCACAGCTGGCACACAAAAAAAGGTAAAAATGAGAAATAAGAAACAATATGTATATATTTATAAATCAACCAGCAGAGGAGGAACACCAAACAAAAAAAAAAAAAGGAAAAATGATTCTTAATGAAAAATGAAATGATTTTCTCCACTGAGGTAGTCAAAACTGTTGATGAGGATGATCATTTCCTATACCCAACTGCCCAAATGTCCTTTTTGTTTCTTCTTGGGTTTTGTACCCTTCAGAGAGAGCAAAGGTTAGGGGTTATTAACTTCTTCCCCTTTTGTGTTACTCATTTAGCTCATTGAGCTAAATCTGAAGCTGGTTAAAAAAGCTTTCAGTTTCCCTTCTCAACAGTATAAGGTAGGACGGCATGGGAAATACTATGATTGGAATTTTGTCCAGAGAGACTAGGTTGCTGCATTCCCAGGTTGAGGCTTCTACAAAGAATCAAATGAGGAGTTCCATGGCTGAGGTTTAACTCTAAACAAACTTTATGGACTATATTGGGTATTATCTTCTCCGGAAGGATTAGATCAACACACATGTAGGACTGGGCAGATGCAGATCTCTGTTGAACCCCTAGATCTCAGGATCCTCCAGAGAATTCTACTTATAGGGCAGGAGGGACAACCCTCCACAGATCTGTCACACTCTGCTATTCACAAATACAGTCTTTCCAAGTTTAGTCCTAAGTGTATTTACGCCTGCTTTTTCAGTTTCCCAACCCTCGTCAGTGGTCATCTGAGCCACCAGACTCATAGTGAGTTGTACCACTCCATCCGTCTAACTTGAATACCCCTGGGCTTTCACTACTTCTGCTAGGTACACCCTAGGTCACATGGTAGGCACTTGCCAGGACAGTATGGCAACATTTGCCATCATTTCCCAGCTCCACAGCAGCAAGCACATCAAGAGGGCTCTCGTGTAGCTCTCTACTCATTAGTAGAGAAACACAGATCACATTTTCAGACACCAGCTCACTGTGCAGGCTCCGGATCAGCTAAGTTCAGGATGCTTTCTATTCTACATATTTTCCCTATGCCATGTTTGTCCATTGTGTTTCTGCTTGTGCTGTCCCTCTCCTCTGTCTGCAGGTAATTGACACTGCTGTTGTTGCTGCAACCAGTTTAGATTCAATGTACTCTAGTACTTTGTTCAATTCCCCTGAATTTCTGAGTCTATAAGATACTCTGACTGTCTGATATCGAATTTCAGTGTCTCTGCTCTGTTACCCACCTTCATGCAAAGAAGTAACTACTGCTTCTTGAATCTTGAGCCATAGAACAACTGGAAATGCAGCCTTCCTCTAGCCCACCATATTGAATACTCCAGATTTTGCAATTAAAAAAAAATCTACTTGGCCATACTTTTCAAAACATTTTTACAAAAGATATTAAAAACACTAGACTTATATTCAGTGTGATATTTATAATAACTGTAGCCTCTATAGCTTTGACACTTCGTTTGATTCCTATTGATTCTTTCTCACGGAGGGAAATATTTAAATATTTTCCCTTTATCCATACACATATACAGATTTTTAAAATTTTAGATTCATCATATTACTTAGAATTTTATGTCAATTCTTTGAGTCTTGGTTTTAAAACGAAATCTAGATTTCTCTTTTTTCTAACTTTTTCCAGGAGTCTGTGGTAACAGTAACCTGAAGGTACTTCGAAGGAAATTTTCAGCTTGGGAAACTTAGTGTCGGAGGAGGTAAGAAATCTGGACTCACATAAGCACAGGCTCACTGTTAAGAATTCTCAGATGAGGCTTCTATTATTTTATTTTTTGGTTCTACTTGGAATCAAATAGAGATAGGCAAACATCTATAACTAACTCTCTTCAGTCAGGTTTTAGCTGACTTTGAGTGATGATTGTTCAGAGGCTCCATTTTTCTCTGAATTTCTCTTAAATGAACTGGCATTCTGTTAGCACTTTTTTTCATTGTCTTCTCCCTCAGGCACACTTGGACAATCATATTGGAGGTGTTAGGCCACAGTGATGAACAATTGGTCCCAGGTTAATACAAGCTCTGTACTCACAGAATTCTATCCAGTTCTGTGCATAAGATTTTTTTGTCCTGTATTTTATTTATCACTTTAGTTGTGCTCTTGTGTAGAATGATTCA
The DNA here is from genome assembly GCF_902686455.1 of Sciurus vulgaris. Taxonomy (NCBI): domain Eukaryota; kingdom Metazoa; phylum Chordata; class Mammalia; order Rodentia; family Sciuridae; genus Sciurus; species Sciurus vulgaris. The sequence continues at coordinate 82,022,779 of NC_136470.1, read as the reverse complement.
ATTAAAGTTACCCTGCCATATTGCTAAAAATAGAAGCCTCTATATTTTTCTATGTTTATTTTTTATATTTTTGGGTTAATGTACATGAAGTGCTACTTAGGGAGAACTAACAAACAGTAACAGTAGATAAAAACATCTATATTATGGCACATTATATTGAACTTTGCCATTATGGGAAAAGAATGATTTTTAAAATGATTACTAAAGAAATTGCTACAATATTACTCAGGTTACTGTACTTTAAAGATGGAGAAAATCATTCTCAAGTTCCTCACGATGAAAATGACCGTTATGTGCTCCACTCTATTTTACTTTCAAAGTGAATTAAAATTTCTTCATGAATGTTCCTGGCATAGTATCTTGTCCTGATAGTCAGCACAACTAATATTACAGATGCTGGGCCAGAAAACCTCCATATATAACTTTACTTACTAATTAAATATAGTGTAACAGTAAGGATATCAGCACATCAAAATTAAGGATGCCAACTAATTATTATCAAAATTTCTTAGGATGTATCTAGGTCTGGTTTATTTATTTTTCTGAAAGATGATCTGGTTTCTGAAGTAGAAACAATAATTATGCATGTTAATGAAAACTTTTATAAGCTAATATTTTGCTCACCATGATGCAGTAATATCAATCAAGTACTAGAACTGTCTCATGTCACAGCTAATAATCATAGAACATTGCACTCAGCTGAAACCTACACAATTAGTCACATTTTTAGCACCTGTGTTGGAGACCATTTAGGCTCTTCATGTTCTTACTATTTTCTCTATTGCCTTCTCCTTTTTTAATGGTCCCTTATAGGACTGCAGCATGCAGTAACACACAAAGCTGTTTCTCTCATATCAATTGATTAGTTTATTCTATGAAAGAGCAGAAGAGGTCAGTGTAATTGCCATTTGATCCAGAGGAAAAAAAATTAAAAATTAAACAAAGACAAACACACACACACACACACACACACACACACACACACACACACAAATGGATGAGAAAGAAAATAACTGAAGTAATTTACCTGATGTCTGTACATGGAATCACTTGGTCACGCACTGGTATTCCTTCACTTAGGTCATACAATTTCTAGTTCAAGCCATTTAAGTTTTCAAACTATTTTGGAAGAGATCTGTGAGGACATCTTTTTCCCAATACCAAGAACAGGGCGAATTACAGAATGTTAAAGTTCTACATCTATAAGGACAAAGATGAGGGAAAATGTGTTGCTTAAACAGAATAGAAGTAGTAGATCTTTTCACCTGAGGTATCTGGATCTTTTAAAGTTATATTTCAGGGTACGCATCTCAAATGTCAATGTGAGTAATCAAAGTTCTGCCCTGGCTTTCCTGTCTTTGGATGTCCTTGTTTATAAGAGAATGGATGACAATTTCCAGCATAGCAAAAAAACAGGCAAATTGATTTCAGGAAGAAGAAAATTGCCTTTCTTTTAAGGGTAGAAAATTATTAACAACTTAAAATATTCAAAAACAAACATCAGAATGTACTTAAAATGGTTAATCTACTGAGGGGTTGGCTGTTGAATTAAAATGTGTCATCTTGTGCTTTTGGAAGAAATCCAAAGGCAGCATCCAAAATGTTTTTCTTAGTTATGAATAAAAGCATCAGAATGTATGACCATTGTGATCAAAGAAATTCAGACAAATTGAAGAGAGGTGAGATTACATCAGCTCAGCAGGACAAGTGTCAGTTTTACTGAACTCAGCAAGGACAGCATGTGAGGTATCACCATGTGAAAGATCCAGGCATACTGTTCCCTGTCCTTAAGAACAACATCATCACTATTTTGGTTTTTGAAGCTTTCATTTATCGTGGATAGAATGGGTATTAACTAAGTCATGTTTTTCTCTCTCGATGAAGAGTTTTCTGTTTGAAAGGAATATTAATATTAACCTCCCAGTAATTCCTACTTTAGAAATAAAAGATAAGGTTATTTCCCTCATCTCTTTCCTTTTGTTTCTCTTTCATCATTAGTTCTAAAGACAGATAATTCAGATATATGTAAATGTGGAGGGAGAACTTTTGCTTGGATCTAATGGATGAAGGAAGTTACCTCGTGGTAAAGGAGGGACAAGGCAAACTTATAATATGCTACATTTTCTCAGAAATTATGCTAGTTACCAACTTTCATCCTGCAGAGGACCTACTGACTGAGTTCCGAATAGCAAGACCACTCAATGTCCACCCTCACTGTTGGCATTTGTTTTGGTGGGTGATTAAATAAACAGGTAGGCAAAAATCTAGGGACAGGTATGGAGGAGCTATTACTGATGAAGCGTAAGAAGTGAACTATGGTTTATGGCAAATGTTTCAAAATACCATGTTTCTAAGCATCAGTAACTGGCCTATGCTGAGAGAAAATCCCCTAAGAGATTTTTTTTTTCTTTTCTTTCTTTCTTTTTTTTTTTTTTTTTTTGCTTTTGTTTTTAAATCCCAAATCTACCAGAGGTTCTGTGCCTGTACACTGAACCACATTGGATTGATGTTGAGTAGTCTAAATATTACTGACAAACTATTTTAATTGAAAAACTAGGTACTATCTTCTGAAGTCATACAAAGAATTTTAGCCTGTAATTCAGAGGTTTCCAATTGCTGTTGAATTGGAAAAGGCTTTTTCCTTATATGGGTCAGAACTTCCCAGTCATGGGAAGACTAGGAGTTATTTTTTTTAAAGAATTTGGTATGAACTTCTAAGATCCATTTAGAAGAAATAAATGCCCAGTAGTTTTATCCATCTCAGGTGATATGTGAATCGCTTCGGGGGTCCATGGATTTCCAGATGATGTCTAAATTAACATAATCCCTTAACTTTAAAAGTGTATAGTCAAGACATAAATGACGGCACACTTCTGTAATCCCGATGACTCTGGAGGCTTAGGCAGGAGGATTCCAATGCAAGGCCAGCCTGGGTAAGAGTGAGACACCCTGTCTCAAAATTGAAAAAAAAAAAAAGACTGGGATGTAGTTCAGTGGTAGAACATCCCTAGGTGTCCCTGAATTGAACCCCCAGCACCACGAAAAACAAATAACAACAGAAGTGTAATGTTAAAATATCAAATTAATGGAGCTAAAGGATAAATCCAATATTCTAATTCTACTTTTGTGACAACGGAATGTTTGAGAATTTAGGTGTGTTCTTCTGTCCATTGAGCCTGTCCTTTGCTCATGTGGTATTATTCCATTTAGCTAATTCACCTCTCTTCATTTCCTGAGTTCTTATATTTTTGAACAACCAGTGCTAACAACAACAGAGTGCAAGTACGTAGGATGTGATTCTGCTTTTGAGTGCTGTTATGATGCTCTGATGGGACTCACAATAAAAAATGAATCTGACAAAGGAGAGAGAAATGGAAAATCAAATTAATGGAATAACAGGTGTGACCTATGGAAATTAGCCAGCATTGAGAGGAGGCTGAATACATTTTTAGGCCCTGGTGACGTTACCATTATTTTTCCTTAAACTCCTTCACCCAGCAATAGCATTCTCATTAAATTAAATTCTGAGGTCGTTGCCCGTATTGGGCTTAGGCATTCTACCCAACAGTAATTGATCATTAAATGATGAGATGAGTCACACACAACCTTCTGTTTGGGCAATTTATGAGCTGAATAAATAAAACACATACGTATGTGCACTTGGTCACTTTGTCTTATATGTCAGTAGAATTTTATAGGTCTCATTAAAATCCAGTAAGATGAATATTAGAAAAAAAGGATGAAAATTAAGCAGGTGTGTACAAATTACCCAAATTTCACATTAAAAGAGATATGCAATTTTAACAGAAGCCAATCAACATTTTCTTTGAACACCTGCTGTGCTTCCTATGTAAATATCTTTACATTTTAAAAGTTAATTAAAAATCATGTGTTTTCTTAATTATTCTTAGTCAAGGTGAAAAGAATTGCAAGAGTCTCAGAGTTTCTCCTCCAACTACTGTGAATATTCATTTTGTGCATAAAATACTAAAAAAATTGTACTTTCACATTTTTACATTGTGTATTTAGGGGGAAAATAAAGCTAAATTTCAAAAATGCTAAGTGAATTATAGGAGAGTATGATATTTCAGATAGAGTGCCATCTGTGTGGCAGCAATTTTGACAGATTCCACCTTTTTAGTGATCCCTTTACAAATCATATCTGAATGCAAGTGAGTGTGATATTAAAGATTTTTTTTTTTGTTTGTCAATTGTTCTAACCATGATGTATAGTAATTATCATATATTTATTCTTCCCATCTAGCTGAAATTGTGGTTATTTTAACCAACAAATTCTTCTCACCACAAAAATCCTAAGTATGAGGTAATACATGTGTTAAGTAGCTTGATTTAGACATTCTACTATAGGTTCATATATATACATATATAAATAATGTACATCATAAATCTATATGATTTTACTTCCTCCAAAAAATAAGAAAATGATTAGAGAATGCATTGGGGTGGGAATGGATGAAGAATTGGGTTAAGTCTTGGTTATTTCTCTAAATGTTTTTATAATATTGGACAAGATCTACTTCTGTGGATCTCTTCTTCATCTGTAAAATGAGAGTTTTGAACTAGGCAAGCTTTAATGTTTCCTTTAGATCTTAATTACACAAATCCTTTCATGAGTAATTCTCAAGTAATCACAATTATTCCCTAGGACATTCTGAGAGAAAGAAGGATTTTCTAAATAAATATTAATAATCAATCATGCAGGACAAGGGGAAAAAAGATATAATTGCAAACCATAAGAATTAAAATAAGATTTCTTTCCTAAGGCATTAATATCTTGGTTATTAAGGAGAAATACTTGCACAGAGATTCTGAAAAAAGTGACCATGTGTTCTTTTAGGGTATTTTTGAGGAAATCCACTGAAGATATTCTTCCCACTCTTCGATTTTGCTGGGTTAATATTAAACCTCACTATATAAGTTAATATAAAATTGTAATGGTGCATTAAAAATTCTTAGTTTCTGCCTTTTCTTGTATCTTCAGTTTTGTTTCTTGACCTTAACATATATGCATTTGAAGAAAACAAACTCAAACTTGATGTTTATTTAGGTTGTTTCACAGATGTTCTATGTCCACCCTGACATATGGCCTTGAGCCTCTGAATTCTTATGTTCCTTATCTTAGGTACATGAGCATGACCTCCTCCTTCGTGTGTGTGTGTACAAAATTCTTGAGGCCTTGCACTCATTGTTCACTCATCTCTAGATAGTTCTTGGCTCTTTCTTTGTCATCCATCTATACATTCTACCATCAAAAGAAATCTTTGAACACAGAATGTAAAGTAACTTTCTAGTCATTGGCTATTCTCTTGTCAGATTTTACCTATTTTTAATTTCAGGTTAAAAGATTTATTACATTGTTTCTTCTTTCAAATAGTTCACAAGAGATGGGGGTAGAGAAAAGGGTCAATCCCTAAGCTTAGTTTCCCTTATGATGGGATACAGGATGGGTAGGGGACTGCAGTAGCAAAAGAGCTCCCGACTTCAACTGGAGAGGTCAAAGGTAAATTAATAGATGGTGTAACTTGAAATTGACTCTGTCCCTTAGCTTTTGATTATTAAGTTCTACTTATTCTAATAAATGAGCTCTCAAAGTTGCTCATTTATTACCCATTTCTACTCCAATGTCTCATTCTAGCTTTCAGTATCACTTGTTTGAATTATTACAATACCTTCTTATCTGGGTTGTTTCCCTCCAGCTTCTTGCCCCATCAGTCCTTCCACTGTTCAACAGAGTCACCATTGTAAAAAAAAAACCCTTAAACCCCCCAAATCAGTTTTTGTTAGACTCTTTGATGATGACTCTTCCCTTTAGAACTTAAAATTACTTTTTATATATCTGCCTTACTAAAGTGAAAGTTCTTTGCTGACACCTAACACAGATTGCTCACTGCTGTATTCATAGCACTTTAGAAAGGTGCCTGGAGACAACAAACTCTCAATAAATACGTAATGACTGATGAATTTTCTTATGCAAGCCTTTTATCCATTTAAAGACTGCATGTAAACCTGAGGATAGGTTTTTCTTTGTTTCATTTTTTATCTTCTGCAATATCTGACATATGGTCTTGCACATCAGAAAAACTCAGTAGATATTTTTTAATATAATTATGTTCTTGTGGTTTAAAAACATCAGTAGAAAATTGGAGCTGCTACTCTTACACTATTTGTGAAATTTCATTTCTATTATAACATAATTTCATTTCATGGGCTCTTGGTTAGATGAAAAGTAAAGAAAAAGAAAAAGAATCCCATAATATTAGTTGTTAACTTTAAAAAATTTGTATCAAGGCAAAGGAAATGCATTCACAATGGAAAAATTGATTTCATTTTTTCCTAAAAAAATGCGTGTCTATTCAATTGCTATTTAGAAAATGGTGAGATTATTTAAATCAAAGATATCTAAACCTAGTGTTTTTATGCTAAATTTACATAAATAGTGACAAATTTGTGAGTATAACTAAGGAATTTTTTTCATAGACCTAGTCCAATCACAGAATAATAAGTCCACCAGTAATATAACTTTCCTGCTAATAATTTTAAAGTGCCAAATGTTATTTAGTACTTTATTAGACCTATCTGTTCAGAAATAAAACATTGTGACTTTTATATTATGCATGTGAAAGCAGAATATTTTTGAAAGCTCTATTCATTTTTTCATAAATTCAAGAATAAATTAAAGCAATGTATTATTCCTACAAAATGACTTGGGCTGAATTAGCAACAGACTTGCTACTTCAAAATTAAATTTACTATAAAATTAATATTTGTTAGAATTTACGGACCAGGAAGGACTCTAGAATTCATTGAAATGAGCTATTTATAGAGAAGAAAACTGAAATAAACCATTTTACTCAATATTGTATAGTTAGCTACTCTAAATTCTCTCAACCTGAGTTTGGCTAGAAGGCCAGATGTAAGTACCTGCTTCTCAATTTTATGCTTATTCCAAAGTAGTGTCTACCAGCATCAAATTTATCTCAAAGAGCACCAAATAGCAAAATTCTGAAACAAGTACTCAGTGAGAATAGAGGCTGGTAGGTTTCAGGTCATCATATTTTAAATTCCTAATTCTATCAAAAAAGGATTGTCAATTTATAATAATATACTGGGATTAAATCAATAACATAAAAACATATCCATCTTTTTAAAGTGTATCTTTGAATATTGGAAGGCATTTGTGAATCTAATATTGATTTATTTGTGAAACTTGTGTTGTATATGATGAACCAATTCTGATTATCTGAATGGAAAGTGGCAAAGAAAGTAAGTGAACTGCTTTAGTGTGTGTAGACGCTTTTAGTCAATTGCAAATTGAAAGATCTTTACTCAAATTAGATTACACAAAAGAAGCTCGTTGGCTATGAAAAATAAGGTAGCTAAAAGTAAAAGAGAAAAACAAAACACGTAGGATAGGAATTGTTAACAGCACTGCTAAAATTCTGTCTGTCTCTCATGTTTAGCATTCTGCAGAGTGTCATTCTTCATACTTTAAATAAGATATGGACCCTGGAAGCTCCAGCATTATTTCCTCTCAACTTAGCAACCCTTAAAGAAAGTGAAATCATTTTTATTCCAGGAGCCATAGATCAACATTAAGGAAGATCTTGAATTGGCACAGCTTCGGTTACTTGACCACAATGAGGGATAGGGGATTTCTGCATCAGGATGATATGATTGAAATGTTCATAGACCCATAGGCAACTGGAAAAGATTGATTACTTCCTGAAAATGATTCTAAATTCTGAAAGGATACATATTCAAAAGAATATACTGTTGGACCTCTACATCTCTGAATTCTGCAGTGTGGATTCTACAAATATTGGGTAGAAAATATTTAAAAGGCATAGTGTCTGGACTGAATATGTATAGATTTCTTATTGTTTTACCCTAAATAATACAGTATGACAACTTTTGGAACACAATTTACATTGTATTAAGCATTACAAATAATCTAAAGGTAATTTAAAGTACATAGGAAGATGGAAGCGTGTATGCAGGTTACATGCAAATACTATGGCATTTCATGTAAGGGACTTAAGCATCCACTGACTTAGGTGTTGAGGGAGTTGGGAAGGTTCCTGCAACTAATCCTCTCTGGATATCAAAGGATGAAAGGATGACTGTATACTCCCTTACTCCCTAGAGTATTTTTGATAATAGAGTCTGCCATGATAATTTTTTTATGATTTAGTTATTACAGAGATGGCATTATCAATTTCCAACATGGACTTTATATAATTTACAAATACTTTTCAACTTCTTATGGTGACTTGGAGCCATGAAACTAGTTCCAGCAAATAAAATGTGAGTGTGACTGACTTTTGAGATGAAAGAAATAAAAAGCCCTTTTAAAACTCTGGCCATGTCACCTCTTCTAAAGTATTCATTAAAAGGTCTTGGGTTGAAATGGTAGAACTACAATATAAAAGCAGCTTTGATGGCTGATTCAGTTACAAGGACAGCTATCTAAGAAGATTAAGTATCATCAGGACTCATAAGAAGTTTGCAGGAACAAGAAATAAACTTACTATGTTGATCTGTTGTGAATTTGGTGTTTTGTTTACCACAGAATAAACTTGGTCTATTCTGATTACTATTAATGGTTAATTTGAGAAACCAGAAGTATTTCAGATTTGCTTCCTGATATAGCACTGTTATGGTTTGAATATGAGATATCTCCCCAAGGCTACTATGCTTTGTGCAGGAATGTTTAGATTTGAAATGACTGAAATTGTGAGAGATATAACCTAATTGATTCATTCCAGTTTGAATGGACTGACTGGGCAGTAACTGTAGGCAGGTAGGACATGTCTGCAGGATGTAGATCACTAGGGGTATGCATGGAAGTTTTCCCTGCAACCCCTTCCCTCCACCCCATGCCTCCACTTCCTGATTGCCATGAGGGGAGCCAGCTTTCCTCTGCCGTGCCCTTCTACCATGATGTCCTGCCTCAGCTTGGGCCCAGAGCAGTGAAGTCAGTGGACAGTGAACTACACCTCTGGAATTATGAGCCAAAATAATTCCCCTCTACTTTGTTCTTATTGGTTATTTTGGTTCTAGTAGCAGAAAGATCACTAATGCAGAAATTGGTACTAAGAAGTGGGATCATTGCTGTGACTAACCTGACCATGTGGTTCAGAAGCCTTTGGAGTGGGTTTGTGGGAACAATATGGAATAGTTTGGAGATGAGGAATGGAAAATCTGTAAAATATTGTAAGCAGAGCTTAGTGGGAAATTCCAATGGGAATTCATAAGACCAAATTGCCAATGAAAATGTAGACAATAGGGTTAGGGAGGGGGGCATGTATGGAGGAAGGAAGCACTGTATAGAGGGAAAAGAGGGGTGGGAGGGGTGGGGGGAAGGGAAAAAATAACAGAATGAATCAAACAACATTACTCTATGTAAATTTATGATTACACAGATGGTATGCCTTTATGCCATGTACAAACAGAGAAACAACATGTATCCCATTTGTTTACAATAAAATAAAATTGAAAAAAAACTGTATCATAAAGGTTTCAGAGGGGAGTAAGATTTCAAATGGAAATTAGACTACAGGCAATTTGTGTTACTTTCTAGCAAAGAAATTGTCTGCATTTTGCCCATGTCCTGAGATTTCATGAGAAGTTGAATTTAAAGGTAAGGAGCTAATTAATCTGGTGGAAGAAATTTCAAAGCAGCACAGCATTTAGGCTGTGGCATGGATATTGCAGGTAGCTTTTACTTTGAGAATTGGAACCAGAAAGCAGAGCTAAAGGATTTAAAAACTTTTCAGTTTGGCCAGAAAAGGTCATCTAAAGTTGGGGCCAAGAAAGGTGTTTTTGTTGAGGAGACTCTAGCCACTGAAGAGATGCTAAATGCTTTGCACAGATAATAGAAATGATGACTTGAGGAATTTAGGAATTTTCAAAACCACACACATTATAGGCCCAATGTAGTAGAAGGGAAAATTTCTTTGAGAAGAGATTATGAGGGCACTCTTCTTACACAGGGGCACCTAAGAAGTTGTTTCACTATGCCCAGCCACCTAGGCACTCAGAAGCCACTGCGGCCATGATTTCAGAGGTACTCAGCTACTGTGAAAACTGACAGCAGACACTGGGGTCATCCATGTGGTGCTGGTTCAGCAGAAATTCAGCAAACTGGAGTTAAAGGGTCATGGAGGTTTATACTCTGATTTCAGAGGAAGGCCTGGGAGTCTGGAAAAAGTATAACAGGGTTAGAATTCCTGCAGCCTGCCCCTAAGAGGGCAATGCTTAAAGCTATGAAGGTGAAGTTAAAGCTGGAATGGATACTCCAGAAAATGAGTTGCTAGTAATATGGCATTTAATTTGCTGAAAAAAGGCTGCTGGTTGTGAAGAGAACCAGGTTAAAGAGAGCCATGTGCACTGCTACTGGCAAGGCCAAAGGGGCAGATTGCCTAAACCCTTTGGAGAGCATAATATGCTGCCATATATCTTAGGTATTCAATCTATTTACTCAGAGGGGTTTTGGTCCCATCTATTCTTTCTTTCTATGTTCCTATTCCTCTCTTTTGGAATGGGAATTTTTTTCTGTGCCACTGTATATTGGACATATGTGACTTGCTTTAAAACTTTTATAGGGGGATCATGGAAAGAATTTTCCCCAAGTCTCAGATGGGTTGGATTTGTACTTTTGGGCAAGTTTGGAACTTTTAAGACTATGGAGGTTCTTGCAGAAGAACTAAATGCATTTTGCATTTTGAGATGAACATGAATATTTGGAGACCAGGGGCAGAATGTTATGGTTTGGATAAAAGGTGTTTCCCAAAAATTCCTGTTTATTCAGGAATATTCAGAGAGATTATAAGAGTTGTAACCTATTCAGTGCATCCTATTTTGAATGAACTTGCTGTGTAACAGCTATAGTTAGGTGGAGTGTGACTGGAGGAGGTGGGTCATGAGGGGAAGAGTTTATCTTTCCTGTGGTCCTTTCTCCCCACTTCTGCTTTCTGGTTGCTATGAGGTTACCAGCTTTCTTTCGCCATGTTTTTCCCCCATGATGTTCTACCTCACCTCCGCAAAGGGCAGTGGACTCAGTCTATCATAGACTAAATCTCTGAAACAGAGCTAAAACACTTTTCCTCCTCTAAGTTGTCCTAGTTGGGTATTTTGATCACAGTGGCAAAGAGTTTACACAAGCAGATAGATTCCAAATTCCATGATGGCTCAAGCACAACAGAAGTATATTTTTCATTCACATACTACTCTATGGAAATTCTGCAACAATAGTAATAATGAGTTAGGAGCCTCATTTCATATGGTCCTATAGGGACCTAGGGTTCTCAAGTTTGTAGAAACATTCTTAAGTGGCATCCATGATTTTTATGGTTTTGAAAACTCAGCTGAAGAAAGAAGAAAGAGCATGGAGAATTCCACATGGGAAATTGTTAAGCCAAAGCCTGGAGGTGGCACTTATCATTTTTACTTAAGGAGTAGGAAATGATTACATTGTCATAATTAGGTGCCAGTAAGTTCAAAACTTTGGTAAGTTGACTAGAAAAGGTAATGAATTTTTTTCAGTGGTTAAAAGTTTTTGTCAAAGATGGAGGAACATACTTTTCATTGTGTAGTCAGTTATTACTGTTTGGATGTAAAACCGTGAGAATGTATCACTTTTAAGTAAAAATAATCATAAAAATACCTTGAGAATGTGTTTATAATGTGGGGTTTTTGCTTTGATTTGGGATTTTTTTATGATTATTAAAGAAAATGTATGTTCTTTTTAGAAAATGTTGAAAGAAAGTAAAAAACATAAGTAAGAAAAAAAGTCATCCAATAATTCCCATGCTTCTACCATAATTGTTTTATTAGGGTAAGTGAAATTACCATCCTCATTTTACAATTTCAGATGCTAACACCAGGGTCTTTGAGGAACTTATCAACTCTGGTAAGTGGACAGCATAGAGGAAAGAAGAGACAGGAAAGTTCTCAGAAAGCAGAATACAAGGATAGAAAAAGAATCAGACCTACAAATGACAAATTATTTTAAGGTTTTGTGGTCTAATTGCACTGAGAGAGGTCATAGCATAGCAGAAATATGTCAAAGCAATTGGGGTAATGATGACAGCTTTAGCTATTTTCCATTTTATTTATATTTTCATTAGATAACATCCAGGAATAGCTATCCAATAGGCAGCATGCATGAACCTGGGTACTGGATGAAGACTGATCAGGATGTCGAGATTGACGTGTCACCATGGCAGTGGTTCAAGGCACTGGTATTAACATTTGCAGATAGGGTGGTGAAAAGGCAGAATCCTGAGCCACAGTGCAATTAAAGAGCTAGATGTTTTACAATTGTAAGAGTTGGAGTTGGTTTTTGTTTCTGTTCTACATACTCTGGCCTATTTCCCTGAAGAGCTCCCTCTGGAATGAAATCAGATGCAGTATGAACTTGGCCAAGATTGTAAATGGTGAATGCAGCAACTGGTCCGCCGCCTGCTATTAACTACATGCAGGTGTTCAATTCTCTTGAGCCCCAAGGCTGACTATTACTCTCAACCATTGTGAGCATCCATTCCAAAAGGTGTCAAAAGATGGGGCACTCAGAGAACTTCTTTTGCTCATAGGTCTGTTGCTAGTTAGCTATATGAACTAGACAAATTACTTTGTCTACCCAGGGCTATGATTTCCTCTTATCTAAAATGAAGAGAATGGACTAAATATTCTTAAATTAACTTCTAGCTCTAAAACCCAAACTCTATGATACCAGTAATCATTCTTCCCAAATCCCCAAACTCAATATTTATTGTATAATATATAAAAAGTATTTTATAGAAAGTATTATTTATCCTGTGGTTATATGAGTAAAGGTCTCTTTGCTCCCATTAGACCATAACCACCACTGGGAAGAAAACCAGAATTATCTGTCTCTTCCTTGGTATCTAACATAGAATATTTAAAATAGTAGTGATTAATAAAAAATTAAACAATGGACAAAAACATGTATTTTCAAACTGAAAACTTAGTGTAGTGTGCTGATTTCTCTGATGATAATGCACTAAAGTCTGAAGTAGTGACCATGAAAAGAATATTCTAGAACTATTATATTTAATGTATGATGCTCCCTGGACAATTGAAGACCAAAAATTGAGTAGCCCCCTAATATTTTTCATACATAGAATACTAATGGCTTTAAAAAACATCTATGAAACACAGTACTCAAGAAACTATGACCAGAAGAAGACTCCTGGTTGCATAATATATTTAGGGCAGCAATTTTCATTTATACTCACTTAGTGGAACCTTGGCCGTATACTGCTTTGACAGCTTGTCAGGAGTATATCTTATCAAAGAGGGTATTCCCTTTGGAGAGCTCCACACAGCTTGTGTCGCTAGTGAGGAAGAAAGAAAAACATAGCAAGTTTGTTTCATCCAATTAGGAAAGATATGTAGGTTGTCTTGTTGTGCAGCTGGGCAATTGGCAATGGAGGAAGCTAATTTTATGGTCTATGAAAACCTCTCATTTGTGGTGACAAACTCAGGAGCAAAAAGCCTATGTTAACTCTCTCCTAACCACTTAGTATTTCTTTCTTTCTTTTCTTTTTTGCTTTTCTAACTGTAGTAATAAAATAAGTTTCATTCTTTATGTAAGTAGGAATCATTCAGTATTTGTATTAAAACATTAGAAATTAATGGATAAGTTATCCACATAGATCTTAACTAGGTAGACTATTTGGATTTATTTCTTTATTTTTCCTGTGGTATTTAGATCTTCTGTTGTATAGTGTTTTGCAAGAAATACTAAATTTGTATCTCTGAAAGTGGTCAGAATCTCTAAAACTCATAGACTGTGAATACAAATTATTTTACGGTTTAGGGGTATCAGTTTTCTCATATGTAAGTACCATTTTTTATTGTCACATGATCATTTTGAGGATTATTGTATAAACTTTTGTGAAATTATAACATGCAAAGCAACATGCAAATACCAGTATGTGCATGCTGTGCCATGTACAACAGTGTCAGAGAAATGTAAATCTCAATTATTTACAACCACACATAAAACTGAATTTTACAACTTTAGTGTGTTCTGCAATTAATGAGTCACTTTCCCATAGATATTTCCTCAGATTTCTACACATGCTGTGTTGACACATTATTTTTTCCTATTTGATGGAAACAGTGAAACTGAAAAAAAATTCATTGGTTTTTCTAATATTACCGACCAAGTCTCTAGAGTCTGTGGTTCTTTAAATCTACTTTTTTTCACATCTATCATGCTGCTTTAGATAGGATGATTAAGGGACACTTTGTTGAGATGATACTTTGTCAGATCCCTGAATGAAGAGAGGCAGCAATGTGGACCAAAGTGTGAGCAAACCTCTCTCAGGATGAGAAACAGTAAGTACAAAGGCTTGGATCAGGAAGGAAATATTGTCTTCAAGGAGTAAGGGTAAGTTCAGGGTAAGTGAAGTCAAATGATAGAAAAAGTGTGGAAGGAAAAGCGAGTAGAAGGAAAGAGGAGCAAAGACACCAGCAGCTGTCTATGTAGTCCCTTATGGATCAGGGTGTTTTCGTTTCGTTGTAAATGTAATGAAATGTCATGGAAGTCTAAAGAGGGAAGCCTCATGATCAGATGTATGTTCGAATAGCTCACTCTACCTCCTGCATGGGACAGCATAAAAGGAACAGCAGGGATCAATGTTAGTGCAGAGATCAGGAAAGACATACTAGTGGTGATGCCAGTGTTGAGAATCAGGTTCGAGTCCCATTCCTGGGTGTTGAAGATTGAACACCCAAGAAACATGAAGGTAAGAGAAAAAAGTTTTATTTAAAATATAGTGCCCAAGAGAGTGTGGATGTCCTGCCCCTTTTATTCTTTCTTCTCCTGCCTCCTTCTCCCCTTATCTTGCCTACAGGGCCAAGAGTTGGAAAAGGAACCTTCCAGGGGTGCCTCTCCATGTCTGCCCAAAGAGCAGGAAGGAAGCCACCCTTGTTTGGAGCAACAGTTCCCTGGAGGCAGGTAACCCTGGCAACAGGTGAGGAGAGGGAGAAAGTGTCCTGAAGGTATTAGCATTTCATTTCCTTTCCTTTCCAACCAGACCCCAATCTTCTCAATCCCACCTGATCATCTGTCTATATTAGCTGCCTGTCCTTCCTTCTTACTTCAATGGCTTGGACTTAGATGACTGAAAAGAATATTCTAGAACCATTATCTTTAATGTATGATGCTCCCTGGACAATTGAAGAACAAAAATTGAGTAGCCCCCTAATACTTTTCATACATAGAATACTAATGGTTTTTAAAAAATCTGTGAAACACAGTGCTCAAGTAACTATGACCAGAAGAAGACTCCTGGTTGCATAATATATTTAGGGCAGCAATTTTTATTTATATTCACTCAGTGGAACCTTGACCTTTTATTGCTTTGACAGCTTGTCAAGAGTATATCTTACCAAGGAGGGTATTCCCTTTGGAGAGCTCCACACAGCTTGTGTTGCTAGTGAGGAAGAAAGAAAAACATTCTGGGAAAATGAGGAATAGTCAGATTTGAATAGATTTGGGGTATCATGCCAAAGATAATGTTGATTGAATACAAGTTTTTAGAGAAAAAGTGCACTAAAATTTGTTCAGGATTTTGGTAACTAACACTGGAGGAGAAGTGAGTTTGGAGGTGGAAAACAAGGAAGTTTGACTTATGTTCATTAAATTTGAGATACCTAGAAATCCAAGGGCAGAGGTTGGGTAGTCATATGAATGTAAGTATTTTGTGTTCTGCTACTAACAACAAGTAAAACTCAGGTAACACTTGCTATATGCCAGGCATAGATATAAATGCTCCACATGTATTGATGCATTTAATGGGTTAGTAATGGTGCTGTACTTAGTATATGTCTAGAATGTTTTCAACTGCTGGTGTCAGAATGACCAAGAAGTAATAGCTCAAGCAAAGAGACTATCTAATAACTCCATGTAACAATGTATCTTTAAGTACTTGGTTCAAAGTTAGATTAATACCTTCCATGATACTGAGTTCCCAGACTTTTACTAGTTTTCTATCCGTCATGATAAAAATGTTTACTTTTAAATTTATTCTTATTATCTGATGACTACATCAGCTTTAAACATCAAGGTCTTGCAAATTTGCATTCAGGCAAAATAAAAGGGGTCAACCCTATTAAGGAGAAGACTTCTATCAGAGAGGAAAATCTTCTTTAACTTGTTATATATCATTGTACTGATTTTTTTTCCCCTAAGGAGTTAATGAAAGAAATTAACTCTTTTCCCATTCCTTCCATGGAATGCTTTTAATCAAGGGATTTGCAGCTGAGGGACTATAAGAAGTAACTAAGAGGGAAATTATACATTAGGTTAAAACATAAACAAAGTCGAAATTATTTAAAAAAATTACAAACACTCACTACACTTTTCAGGATGCTTTTGTGGTTGGTGGGTGTATATATGTGGATATGCATGTTAGCATATGTTTGTGACTATCCCTTAGAAATTATTTATAATGAAATTTCACACAATTCTGGAAGCTTGCAATTATAATAAACCATAACCCAAGGCAGGATTCATATAGCACAGATAATCTTTTCCAGGAATTCAATTTCCATCTTAAAGGAGAATATGAAGAGCAAAATTTAAAACCATTGGTAAAAGTAAATATGAAGGGACTGGGATTACTTTTGTAAGAAATGTGCAATACTGGAAAAACCAGGAGAATTGTTTTTCAAGGGATAATCATTATCATTGGTAATTTGTTTTAATTGCATGCCTTACTTACCTCCCAAATTAATAATTTTAAAAATTAAAAAAAAATTGATTCTCTGACTCATCATGATACCATAAATGTGATCCTTTCATTTTAGCTGCTTTTATGTCCAGAGAAGTAAACAGTTTAAGTTAATGAGGAAGTTTAAGACTGGACGAAACTTTCAAAGAAAAGTAATGAGAAGCAGTTCTCCTTGGTTTTGTTCTTAACGTTTGATATAGGAACATTCCAGAAGTTTATGAAAATTCAAAGAACTGTAATGAAGACATTATTATAGGGTAATCATCATTGAGGCAGGTTGAGCATGGAACTGTTTACACTGTAGAATATATGTATATTTTTTATTGCAGGCAGCATGGGATATAGAAAACAAATTGACATTTAATATTATTCTGGCATTTGGAGAATGCTTTTCCATGGCAAGAGAGTCTGATTCCTTTGTCATGATCAGAAACTTAAAGAGGTAAAATAACTGGTCAAAGTCATACATTTAGTATATAAGACCACAATGCCATTTTTTGCTTTATGTCAAAACATTGTAAGGCTAGTGAATGCCAACTAATGACTTTTTATCTCCTCATTATTTACTTGAAAGTTTTCAAGAATGGTATTTTGAAGCATTGTTACTGGAAAGCCAGGCTCAATGGTACAGGTCTATAGTTCCTGCTACTTGGTAGACTGAGGCAGGAGGATCACTTGGGCAACATAGTAAGGTCCTGTTTAAAAAAAGTAAAAGAACATATTGGGGACAAAGGGGTTCTTAAAGAGGAGTATTCATTTTCCTGGCATTTTACTATATACTGAGAATGACAATTTATAAGATTTGCTTTTGGAAGAGTGTAGATTAGCTATGAGAAATAAACTGAGCAAGCAAAGACATGATGTACCTCTTATGAGAAGAGGATAGACCCTCCCTCAGCACCTCCCTGAGCCTCTCTGTTGTCTCTTTCCCTGTGGTGAGATGAGAGAAGAAAGTTTTCTCAGAAACCTTCTGAAGAACTGATTAATGATCATGGCTTCTGCTTAGAAATATCCTCTTCACTCCTTCAGTCAGAAAAACACAATTTATCTTCCAAGCTTACCATTGATATCAGCCATGATCTGTGGTCCTGCCTCCAAGAACAATTATTTCTTCTTAATCAGTATTTTCACATTCATTTTCTGTTTTTTTTTATTCAGGTCTATAATCTATTTAGAGTAATTTTGTGTGAGTTAAATTTGCAATTATTGTTATTATATTTTTTTCAAACTACTGAGTTTCAGTTTTTGGAAATACTTTTTTTTTTTTTTTAACTGTTGAATGACATCAATATTTGTTTTAAAAATCAATTTACCATATATGTGGGGGTCAACTTCTGGATTCTCTATTTTACTCTATCCATCTGTCTGCCTTAAGTCAATAATGCATTGTTTTAATTACTACAGTGTTACTGTAATTTCTGAAGCCTGGTGGTTTAAGTCTTCCAGGTTTTCTTCTGTTTAACATTATTCTCATTATTTTAGGTCATTTTTTACATTTCTACATACATTTTAAAATTCATGTAAATTTCTATGAAAGACTTTTAGACACTTTATTAAAATTGAATTGAATGTATAGATCACTTTGGAGGGAATTTTCATCTTAATGATGTAGATTTTTCCAATTCATGAATGTGTCACCTCTTTCCATTTATTCTGATTTTTGTTCATTTTTTTCATTCTCTATTGTTTACATATAAAAATTGCACCTATTTTCTGAAGTTTTTGTTTAAGCATTTTAAGGTTTAGAGAAGTTTCTACTGAATTTTTTAAAAGTTCATTTCCTATGTATTCACTATAGGTGTATCAAATACAGTTGATTTTCTATATTAACCTTATATATTGAGGGTATTATAAAATTGTTATTTTTATAAATAACCATATATTTGCTATCTTTCATTTGCTATCTTTTTATTTAAGCTTAGTCATTCCTAAAGATCTGAGTTTTCCTCTGGTATCAGTTGCCTCTTCAAGACTGAAAAATCTCATTTGCATTTTTCATAGTTTGCTTTATCTAAAAATATCTAATTTTAACTCGATTCTATTTTTGCTTAATACAGAACTCCAGGTTAACACTTCTTCCTTTCAACACTTAAAATATGCTGTTCCACTGTTTGTCTTTAGTGGTTTTTGACGTCATATGCACCATCAGTTCAATCATGACTCCCTGGTATGCAAAATATTATTTTCAGGTTGTTTCTAAGATTCTTTCCTCACTTTTGACTTTCAGTTCTTTAATTATGATATGCCTATGTTGACGTGCATGCTTTTTTTAAAAGGTATACTGTTTGGAGTTTGCTGATCTGTTGGGAATCTATAAATGTATGTCTTTCACCAGATTTGAGTTTTTGTTCATGATTTCTTCAAAAATTTTTTTCTCCAAATTTTCTCCTTTTTTCCTATAACTCCAATTACCTATGTGATAGATCTTTTGAAATTGACTGCAGATTTCTAAGGCCCAATTTATATATCTTTTTAGTTTTCCTCTCTCATCTTTAAATTAGATGATTATATTGAGTTATATTTAGTTTCACTTAGACTGTTTTGCCATATCCATTTTAATGATCAAAATGACCCAGAAAATTTATAATTCATGTCTTGTATTTTTATCAATTCTAAATTTGTTTTATTTCTTTTTCTATTTTCTCTTTCTATGCCAATGTTTTTATTTCTTGCAAACATATTTTTCATTACCTCACTGAGCATAATTATCACTGTAAGATCCTTGTTGATAATTCCAAAATGTGGTCATCTTAGAGTTGACATCTATTGATTTTCCTTTGCCTTCAAAATGGATCATGGTTTCCTGGCTGTTTATAAAAACGGTGAGTTTGTATTGAATTGTGGACATTATCAATGAAAATCTAGGCTAGAGTTTTTTTCACATTGTTTTAAAAATGGTTAATGTTTTTGTTTATCTAGAATTTAACTTAAAAACTGCTCCTCTGTGGTGGCAGCAGTTTGCAGTTGGTTTCTTGAAACCTTAGCTCCTGATTGTTTTGAACTTGCCAGAGCATGAATGCTTCAGGTGTCAGTTACTCATGTCTTAAGGTTTTCTTTTATCTGGATTTCCCCTTTCTGGAAGGCTTGGTTTCTCTAAGCTCCCTTTTCCTATTCTTCCACCAAAAAGAGGGTGATTTTTTTTTCTCCCAGAGATACAAGAAATGCATGTCCAGTCTCACTCTGTGATTAACTTTCTTGTAGAGTTTCTAAGGAAGAACACACTGACTAGAGAGTGCATTGTTGGTCATATGCTCCAAACTTTAATTCGCTTTCAAAGGATGCATGCTCAGCTTCCATCTCCAGAACCCGCAGGTAGTTGTTGTGTTTTTTTTTTTCTTTTTTTTTTTTTTTTTTTTTTTTTTTTTTGTTGTTGTTGAGAAGCAATAGCTCTTATTTGTGGGAACATTCATTTATTAGAAGCTGACTCTAGGCTGGAAACAGAATCCTGGTATACATAGCAAAACAAAACTAACAAGGGCTCCCTTTCTTGCATATTTTTGTTCCATTTCCAAATCAAACATCCTTTAAAATCAATTGTCCCAATGAAACAAAGTTCCAAAGACAGGCACATTAGTTTTCTTTGAGCTATTTTATATATATATATATATATATATATATATATATATATATATATATATATGTTGTACTATAGATAAAATATTTGCTGCTCTACCTTCTGCTCTTGACCTTTAACTACAGAAGGATTATTGATTCCATCCCAACAACATCATGCTTCTCCATGGGTAGATGGTTGGTTCTTCTTCTTCCTCTTTTTTTTTTGTGATTTCCAATAAAAATAAATTAAAACCAATCCACAGTCTTACTATCTTACTTTATTATCACCATGAAGCAATTATATCCTCAACAACATTTTTTTTTCATTCTTAGATTTGGAAGAAAAAGGGAATAGAGCAGAGTCACAGCCTCCCTACGATGTCCATGAACATGAGTAAGAAATAAATCTTTGATGCTTTAAGTCTAAGATTGTGGGGTCATTTGTTATTATAATGTAAGTCAGTCTAAATTATCTACAGAAACATGCTGCATAATTCAGCCTGAGCTGACAGATAGTTGTGTAGGAACACAAGTTGACAGTGGAGTCCATCACTGTGCATATTAACAACAATACAAACAGCTACAATTTAAAAAAGAAAAACACTGGTCTTACTAAGTAAGTTCATGTTCCTTATGAAGGAAACAACATGAAGTGGGCCAAAGGCTACATTTATAAGGAGATGTACCATTTCTGTCCCTTGTTTAGATACTAACTTATGGCATGACCCTTTGAAAGTCACTTATCTCTTTACGTTTAGGTTTTCCTTTCTTATTGTAATGAGTCTACCTATAGAAACTGAAGATCTGTCCCAACAAACCTAAGATTCCATGAGTACTAGGAAAACATAACTCACAGTCACTAGTGTGGAGTTTCTCTGCAGTGGAACACTCAGATATTACCACAAGGACCTCTATTACTATATAATAAGATTGTCTACAAAGCAAACAAGAACAACTCTGACACTCTATCCTGAAAATTAAGACACTGATTTCTGCTTAAAAATGCTACCACACCTCTGATCTTCCTTTTTGACATGAGATTGGGTATGTTTATGTAGAGGTTGCTCCTACAACCTGTTTTATAGAATGGAAACACACACAGAGCAGAATCAAGCAAAGGAATAGCAACTGGACTCAGACTGCATATAATACAAAGGAGAAAATTTATTACTACAAACCACTGAAGTTTTGGTGGTGTTTGTTATGCAATAAAACTAATTGTTACTCAAAAGGCAGTACCAGAAAGTGGTGCTCTCCAAACAAAATACCCTGAGCTATGTCGTTAGAAATGAACAATGTGTCAGTGATGAAACTATTATTGGAGGATGGAAAATAAAGGTACCAGATCTCATGCTGTGATACACATTTAGTACCATGAACATTTCAAGAACTCACAAGGGCAAATAATAAGCATAACACATTTGTGTGATTTAGTAAAATAGGTTTTATGGAACAAAATTTTCTTAGACTTTGTATTAACTAATTAAACAAGTACCACAAGACAAGTACAACTATATATACTCAGAAAAAAATTGGCCAATTCACAGGAAAGATGTAAGGAAAAACAAAAATCCAGAAATTCTCAACCTTCTAGGGATGAGATTTGCAACTCCTTTTCATGTTCACTGTGTAAAAAATAAATGAACAATTAAAGAATCAGATTCAATCTCAAGGCATAATCTAAAACCAAGGACATAGCTGTAGAATTCGTATGTTAAGAAATCACTATGGATTAATATGGACTTGATACATGTTTTTAGTTGGATCTAGTAGTTTAACAACAAGACAATAAAATTGCTCTTCCAAAGACATTTTCAGTGTAAAGGTGAAAAATTTAAAAATTATTGAACATGTGAATAAAAGTACAGTTGACTACATATGTAATTGAAAGAATTAGGGGTGAAACAATTTATTGGTTTACAATATGTCAAAGAGATCATGATCTGCATTGCTGTATTTGGATTTGAACAAGGAGAATAATGAACAAGAAAGGAACTCTTAGGGACAAACTAAGACTCACGGCCAATAAGGAACCATGGAGCCTGTTACAGGAAGTAGAACTTGTGACCAATCAAGGTCCATTTACCTACTTTCAAATGAGGGGTTTTGTAATATTTGCCCAAAATAATTTAAGAATTTGTGTAGTCCAGTTATTTCTGGGTACTTCCCATTTCCCCCTTTCAAAATGGGTTATATATTAGTGTGTGTGTGTGTGTGTGTGTGTGTGTGTGTGTGTGTGTGTGGCAGGGATAGACAGAAAACTTTAGTTCACAGATCTTTGGATCAAGAAGAGTTATATATTCATAAAGTGTAAAGATGCTGATGAAATCCTGATTGAGAGCCTGACTCAATTTGAGATATCTTTCTTGGGTAAAGGAATAGAATAATTTGTATGCAGGAAGGAGAGAAGTAAATATTTGCGATCAAGAAAGAAATCTTTGGTACATCACGTTATTTTTTCACAACTACTAAATAAGTTCTACTTCTCTAAGAGGACTGTGCTTGCTCACCAATTGCATCATTACTTGCCAATACCTCCTATGGATCCCCAGTGCACTGATGGGGGTTTAGCCCTGTAGCATGCTTCCATCAATGATTATTAGCAAACATGATATACTCCACAGATAACAAAGATTGTAGAATTATCCCCAACTGCTATTTCTCTCTTGCCCTTCAGTCCTGTGTCAGGAGAACATATAGGACTACTTGGGAGATGCATCATCTACCTGGATCTCCAATAAGAAAACTCAAATAGTAGAAATGAAACATACCCACAGAATAAAGTCACAGATGAACCAATATGAATAAGAAATAAACACTTCTTACAATGTACAAAACAGAAAATATTGCCACCATATTACTACCCTCTTTCTCTCAAATTTCAATGAAGAATTTTTTGTTTTTTTCCAAGACCCATCCTCCTTAAAGGAGGACTTCGTACTATTTGTAACACACATGCATACATTTAAAATCTGTATTTCAACCTAGGGTACATATTATTTAGGGAAGGAGAAAATAGGACAACATCTCCAACTTGTTGAAGAACCTTTAGCAAATCAGTCACTCTGGGTTTCAGATTCTTCATTTATCATATAGAAATATATCTTACCCAACAATTCTTGAAGACTTTTTAAAGACTCAAAAGTATATGAAGTCAAAATATTTTATAAGATTTTCATTAATATATTAATTTTCTTATGTGAAAATGAAAAGATACTCTTCAACAACATTGATACAAAGAAAGTCATTTTCCTCCTTGAAAATGAAATAATACTTTGAACTTAACATAGGGAATGTTAAATGTTTTTATGCATACATGGGAATCTATAAATTTTTCACAAGAAAACCACAAAGTAAAACATACTTGCATGAAAGAAACCATATGCATACCTTAGTACACATGGAGAACAATTACATCTAGATAGTAAAAGGTCAGTGGAGTGGATCACCTTTAAAATGGAGTAGAAATTGACATTCATGTAAAGATTTTTTTTTTTTTTTTTTTGCTAAAATTATATTGTAATTCTAGGGACCAAAATTCTGATTTTTATCACTTTCTGAATATGATCTTTACTTTTTCAGAGGAAAAACATTGAAAGAGCGTAAGGTGTTCTAAATTAGTCCTCATTCAGTCCCTTACCCACAACACTTTATGTGCAATTACAATGAAAAAGAAGAGCTATTCTACTTAAATCTTTATCACATTAAATTTTGTGAGAGACTATAACTTAAAAGAAGTGAACAGACTTGAAATTATGTGCTAAATACTGAACTAATCAAAGTATTTACATGCATTGCTCATTCATTCTGTCTCTGAGAGTCTGTACAAAGCAATTGTGTAAATTTTGTGGTCACATTGGCCTAATGTACATTTTTGGGATGAGAAGATAGAAAGTGTGGCAATTTTTTTCTCATGAGATAATAATTTCCTTAACTGCAACATTAGTAAACTCATTTTAAAAGTGTGTATCCAATGACTGGTATGTCAGGTGTTTTGATAGCCAGCCAGAATGGCTAGATGAAAGATTCAATTTCTTGTCAAGGAAAAATCATCATGCCTTCAGGAATTTTCAAAGTCTTGTGTAGATGATGGATATTGATTTTAAAAATCAGGTAAATACATACAATTAGAAAATTTGATTTAAAAAACTATTAAAAAAAAAAAAAAAGGCCAAGGTGCTTTGAAAACCATATAACAGAGTTCCTGGCATAACACAGAGAAGATAGAGAACATTTTCCCTGAGGAAAAGACATGTTAAGGGAAACCTGAAGGATACATGGGATTAAACAAGTGAAGCGTGAAGGAAAGAAACATAATTCTAAACAGAAAGAATAACTTGTGTGAAAACCTAGAGAAGGCAAAGAACTAGGTGTCCCTGGCAGTGTGAAGGATAGATGTGGCTGGAACTATGGAGCAAGAAGAGTTGCTGGAGATGTGTCTGGACGACTGAGCAGATGCTGGATCTTGCAGGGTCCTTAGGTGAGGAAAATCACTTGGATTGCAGTCTGTTCTGCAATTATGAACAGGATAAAAAAATTGATTTGTGCAAAGACCCAAGGTCATGACAAAGCATGACT
Source organism: Sciurus vulgaris (assembly GCF_902686455.1). NCBI lineage: Eukaryota > Metazoa > Chordata > Mammalia > Rodentia > Sciuridae > Sciurus > Sciurus vulgaris. Next base: position 81,997,859 of record NC_136470.1, on the reverse strand, counting down.
TAAATTTGAAACTGCACAAAATGGAGAGAAAGAAATTAAGTGGGTAAAGATGAGGCTGAGAGCTAAGTGGGGGTCATATTAGGTAGGCATTCTTAGTTCATGTTTAAGAATCAGGGCTTTAACACATAGATAGTAGAACAAGTGGAAAATTTGAGCACGATCTGTCATGGTAATGGCATCTTTTATGTGTTTTCTGAGGTATGGATTATGCAATATGGTAAGAGAAGAATTGAAGGAAGGAGATTAATAAAGTACAGTAATGTGATAGTTAGCAAGAATTAGGGCCCTTTTTAAAAAGTGCCATGTGTATATGGAATTATTACCTGAAATACAGAAGCACTGAAGGTGTTCTATTTTGGTTTTGTTGTTGTTGTTGTTGTTGTTTTTGTTACTTAAGGTAGTGCTGATGATCAAATCCAGGGCTTTGCACATGTTAATCAAGCACTCCATCACTGATATATATCCCACTCCTAGGCCCGAGGATGTTATCTTTTAATAGTTATAAAAACTTTATTAAAAAGTATTATATTTGAAAGTAAACTAAAAGTTTTTCTTTTTTTTAAAGATAAATGAACTGGACAAAACTTAGGTAAACTCAGAAAAAAGACTCAAATAAAATTACAATAGAAAAAGGGACACCACACTTGATATCACACAAATACAAGGTCAATATAACCCTAATATCAAAGCTAAACAAGGAAAGTTGAGGAAAAGAAATTTACAGTGTAATATCCCTGATTGAACACAGAGATATATTTCATTTTCATGGATTAGAAGAAGTATTGTTGTTAAAATGCTCATACTTCCAAAGCCATCTACAGATTCAAAGCAATCCCCATTAAAAGTTCAATGGCACTTTTCATAAAAACAATCAAACAAACAAAAAAACCCTAGAATTTATGTGAAGCCCTATAGGACCCAAAAAACTAAAGCAAACTCAAAGTAAAAGAACAAAACAGAAAGCAGAGTTATGGCCTAAAAACAGGCATATAAACCAATGGAACTGAATGGAGAGTACAGAAATAAATTCATGCATTTATAGTCTATTGAATTTTGGCAAAGTTTTGAAAACTACCAGTAGGAAAGAACAGGCTCTTAAATAAATGATATTGGGAAAATTGAATATCTACCTGCAAAAGAATGAAATTGGACCCTATTTCACACTACATACAAAAATCAACTCAAAAGGGATTAGTACATTAAAAAGGTAAAACTTCTAGAAAAAGGTATAGGGAGAATCTTCCTTGACATTTGTTTGGGCAATAATATTTTGGCTATGTTCTCAAAAGCATGTATAGCCAAAGCAAAAATAAAGTTAAATTCATGAAACTAAAAGTCTTCTGCACAGCAAAGAAAATAATCAAGAAAGTGAAGAAATAGCCTATAGATGGGGAAAAAATATTTGCAAAATATACATCTGTTAAGGGGTTTACTATCCAAAACAGGGATATCAAACAACTTCATGGAACAAAAGCAAATAAACCCATTTAAAAAGAAATAATGAATTTGAATACATTATTTCTCAAGAGAAGACAAACAATTGACCATCAGGTGTATGAAATTCACTAGTGTCATGGAAATGTAAATCAAAGCCCCAATGAGATATCACTTTACACCTACTTGGATAAAAAAAAATGAGAAAAGATAAGAAGTGTTGGTGAGGACAGAAAGAAAAGGAAATCCTTGTGTAGTGTTGGTGAGAACATACATTGGCATAACTATTATGGAAAACCACATGGAGGTTTGAAAATTAAAAGGTAGAACTATTTTGTGATTTAGCAATCACATTTCCTGAAATATGTCCAAAGGAAATAAAATAGCTATCACAAAGAAATAACTGCACTGTCATATTCACTGTAGCATTGTTCACTGTAGCCCAGATAGGAAGTCAAATTAAGCATTGATGAATAAATGAATAAAGAAAACTTTTGTATAATATTATAATTATATATTATAATTTATTACATATAATATATATTATCAGGATATATTGAGAGTAAATAAAAAATTTTGTAAAAAGTTATTTTTTATAGAAGAATTGGGAAATATGAACATGCATAGCCAATTGTTTCTATTATATTAAAAAAAAGCCATAGGGAGAATTTCTTTTGACATTTGGGCAATAATATTTTGGCTATGTTCTAAAAAGTATGTGTAACAAGAATATATATATATATATATATATATATATATATATATATACGGTAATATTCCACCGTAGAATGCCCTTCAGTCACTAAAAAACAGGAAAATCCTGTAAATTTGACAACATGACTGAACCTGGAGAACATTATGTTAAGTGCAATAAGCTAGGCACAGAAAGATAACTACTCTAAGATCTTACTTCTAATGGAATCTAAAATAGTTAAACTCAGTGAAGTGGAGAGTAGAATGGTAGTTGTTCTGTCTAGACTATGGGGAGAGGGCTGAGATGTGGAGAGGTGGGTCTAAAGGCACAAAGTTTCAGTTAGGTAGGGTGGATAAACTCTGGAGATCTAATATACAAGATGGTGATAGTATTAAATTATACTCTAATTCTCCGTCTTTGCTTAAAGAGTAGATCTTAAATGTTCACAAACATGATAATTATGTAATCATATATTATTGTAATGATCTTACAGGGTCAAAAAACAATATCTGGCTTGGGTAAAGAGCACCTAATTGATGTTATTTCAGTGTCTCTTGGAAAGCACTGTCTTGGTGGGAGGAGGGGTGCATAGAAGTTCTCTATTACCTTTTTAATATGGAAGTGAATTATTTGGTTGGAAATGTTACACTTTACAAACCACATACAGCTCTAGACACCTTAAGCAAATAAGGGCAGAAGCTTACTCTGAGGGGTGAGGACTCCGAGGAGTGAGGGGGAAAGCAGAAAGACACTGGAAGCTTGAGGCAAGGACGGTGGGGGAAGAACCCCCAAGTGCAGAGATTACCTGAAAGATATGAATCTATGTGTTTCCATTTCCTGATTTGCCTGTGTTTAATTCAGTATTGGAACAAATCATATTTTTCAAATGGATTTTGTAGCTGATCCATGTGCACATCTTTTTTTTTTTTTCCTCTCTAATATGCATTTCTTTTCCGTTACCCAGGAGCAGGCTATCACCTTAGCAACTCAAGTGCCAGATCTCACACACAAATACTTGCGCTCTTCGAAAAGAAAAATCACACATTCATAGTAGATAATAATGTGATCAGAAAAGACCACTTTTTTCAAGTATCTTTTAAAGGAAAATGAACATTTGAGGGGAAAAAAATGCCCCAAAAGATATATGCATCATGTAGGAAAGAAAAATCTGAACTTTATTAGATAATTGGAGACTAATTATCACATTTACTTGCTTAGTATGGATTATATATTGCTGATAACAATATGTGGCTATGTATGTTCAATTTTCCAATTCTTTTATAAAAAATAACAAGTTTTACAAAGTTTGTTTATTATTCACTCTGAATACATCCTACATATTATGTCATAGAAATATGTAAATATCTTCTTAATTTCTTTTTATAACTGGAATACATGATTTTTAAGGGCTCTTCAAACTCTGCCATTTGATGATTCATATAGTCCTGGAAGGAAACTGTATCTATCCATTGTTTGTATTTTATTTTTTTCCTGTAAGCTTGTTTTCACAGTGTACTGCACTGTTCAGCAGTTTCATACAGAGAACTCATAAAAGAAATGAGAGGTCTCCTTCTGAAATTCCTCCATTCTTCCCTGACCTGGGTCATGAGGAAGTTGCCTTCTCCTTCGGCAGCAACTGCAGGGTGCCTTCTGTGTTTTGGTTGCTTTGTTAGGTACCAAGTATTCACCTATTCACTGTATTTGTTGCCCTCAAGTGCTTTTAAGTCTAAACCAACAGGTATATTAGGAGAATACCAATGTGTTATAACTTATATTAAAGAAGTCTATTAGGATTTGGGGATAACAGACATAATGAAACAAACAGATGAAGACCAATCTGTGTTCTCAGAATTGGTAGATGTTTTTAGAAAACAGATCCTGAGCCAGATATAAAAGTTGACTTTCTAACTACTGATCTACTACATGGATTAATTTATCAAAAATCATCTAAGAAATTCTTCTTTCAATTAAAGGAAGACCTGTCTCTATGAACATGCTCCATCAGGATAGGTTACTGCAAGAAGGGTTATCTGAGTCACATTTAGGATGAAATCATGCCATGCATAGACTGTGCCTCTTTTTATAACTCACTAATCATATCAGCCACACCTCCCTTGGAGAGAAATGAGAGATGAAAGAAGAAAAGATGCCCAATGTTATAAGAAAGAGCTGAGTGCCATTGAGCAAAACATGAATGAATGAAAGAACATGAGATGTTTATGGAAACAACAGTGATTCCATGTGCCTGGAGCCCCATTGTTATATTAAATCACATAACATTGTAGATTATTGCCACTACTGATTTTCCATCTCTACTCTTACTATGTCCTAAACGCTGAGAAACATCATTTGCTGAATGCTTAGGTGTCTCTTTCAGCATCTCTCCATAATTTTGAAAAACTTACACTACCATATTTAACCTTTTCCCAAGGAAAAAACATACTTGTCTTGAGGTTATAAAGAAAATATACCATAGGACAAGAACTTAACTTTAATTCTCTCCAATCCAGCTCTTGAATTCCTGGTATTCTACCATTTATATTCTTACTTATTTCCGTTTTCCTGGAAGAGTTGGTTTTCTTATTGACAAAAATTATGTAATCACCTTGTAATGGAATCCATCCCTTAGCAGTACTTGTGGACTTTGTAAACATTACTTTTTGGTTTTCAATCTTCAAATCATCTTATTGAATTCTTGTCATCATTGAAAAAGCATTTTTACAAGTTTCTTCAATGTTGTGGATAGGGTTTATGCAAAAAAATACTCTTTTCTCATCTTAAATATAGGGATGTATACATTAAAAAAATTGAATACATTATTTTAAAAATTACTCCTTACCCTGAAACAAACAAAAGAAAATCCCAAAGTAAAAAAGCTGCACTACATTAGCAACTGGAGCCTAAAGGGAAACGACCTCCTGGTGAATCAAGATTAGATGTAGTAGACCTGACTACCTGGGACTTGGGATATTAAATTTCACTAGGCACAGAAACCCTTCTGGAATGGCAGAAGAGGACCTCAGAAAACCTGCTTTTCTATAAAAAGCAATGAGAACACTGGCAAAACTCTCAAAATCAACTTTTTCAGAACACTGGAAATCAACCAAAGGCTTGAAACAATCCAGAGAATGTTATTCAAGGAAAACAGCTGGGTCTCAGTAATTATACTAAGCTTTGTGACATTTTTACCTTGGCTAATTCTATCCACCTCTCCCCAGCTCCATAGCAGCCTTGAAAATCAACAGCATTACAGCTGCAGCAGCTGGGAAACCAGCAGCCTCGCAACTTTGGAGGAGGAAGAGGTCTGAACATTCCCTCAAGCCCTGTCCCCAGAGAAGGGTCACTATTTGACCTCCCTGACAGCTCATGAAGAGCTTCATTTTCAGCATTTATCCTGATTTGACTGGCTTGGAATTTACTCTGTGTGAACAGCCCTATTTCCTGGGTATTTCTCAGAAACAATAAGATGGTTTTTAATATTGCAGCTGTCTGAGATGGTGCTATCTTTCGGGGCTTACACAAGGCCGATTGCAACACTTAACAGGAAAAATGGAGGCATGAGCTATCCATAGGGCATTTGAAAATCTCTACCACATTTTTGGCAATCTAGAAGATCTTATGCTTGATTAGGGATGTTCATCTGCTCAGGAAAGGCCTAAGAAGGCATTTCCTTGCCTCATGGAAATGCAAGGGACTCAGCATAGTCAAAACAATCTTGAAAATGAATTTAAAAAAAACTGGATATACATGTTTTTTCATTTCAAAATTACAAAGCTATATTAGCCATACTGACCTAAGCATAATTCACTATGGTACTGACATAAGAACAAACATATAAATCAAGGGGATAGAACTGAAAGGTCAGAAATAAAGCCATACATCTATACTGAATGGGTTTTTGACTTGGAGACCAAAGCAATTCAATGCAGAAAAAGGGTTTTCAACAAATGCTTCTAGCTCACATCATGTTCAAAAATTAACTTAAAACAGATCATAGACTTAAATATAAAATCTAAAACTCTTAGAAGGAAACAGGAGTAAACCATTGTGATCTTGGGCTTAGGCAATAGTTTTTTAGATTTTCAAAAGCACAAGGAAAAATACATAGAAGTAAATTGATCTATGTTAAATTTAAAACTTTTGTGTTTTAGATGACACGATTAAGAAAGAGAAAAGAGAAAAGACAGTCTATAGAACATGACTAGAAATTTGCAAATCCATTTCCTAATCCAGTCCTCTTATATCCAGGATATATAAAGAGTCATTGCAAATCAACAATAAAAAGTAAACAAACAATTTAATTCTCAACAGAAGGGATAACACATGAATTAAAGAAGGAATTAGTAAATAATTAGAAAACTTAAGTTTGTAATCAGGAAAGGGAGGAGAAGAAAGAGAAATAAGAAATGAGGGAGGGAAAAGGGACAGAGAAAAAAGTCACCAATGGATAAGGAATCACCTCCAGTATGTATGAGAGTGAAGTCTAAATGTGTGTTTATGCTGAGTTCACAGTAAAGAAATCCAAAACTGAAATGAACTTAAGTGTTACATAAATGAAAGGAATAGAGGCCTCCAGGAACTGCATGTGAAACTTCAAAAGAAGTATGTTACTAAGTCTCATACTTCTACAGTTCTACACATGGAGGCTTCTGGAATTTCTACTTAAAACAACTCAAAAACAAAATTGTGGTAGGAAACATTAATTACATGTCGAAATGAACAACTGATGGGAAGAATTTTGAACATAAAGAATATTGTACTATAAGAAACTGCGATAAATACAATTTAAAGACAGCTCTAAATAAATATGTTTAAAATGTAAATAGATCACCTGTGGATCTTCTTCTGTGAAGTGTCTGCCCATTTCCTTAGCCCATTTATTGATTGGGTTCTTTGTATTTTGGGTATAAAATTTTGTAAGTTCTTTATAAACTTTGGAGATGAGTGCTCTGTCTGAAGTGTGTGTGGAAAAGATTTTCTCCTACTACTCTGTAGACTCTATTTTCACATTAGTAATTGTTTCCTGTGCTGAGATTGTCCCAAAATTTCTGCCCACTCTTATGTCCTGAAGCATTTCTACTAGTAGTTTTATAGTTTTGGTCTTATATTTGAATCTTTTTCCATTTGGAGTTGAATATTGTAACTGGTGAGAGATAGGAGTATACATTTCATTCTTCTGAATCTGTATGTCTGGTGTTTGCACCACCATTTACTGTAGACTCACTTCTGCAATGTTTTTTGCAACTTTGTTGAAAAAACAAAGGGCTGTATATCTGTGGGTTTACTTCTAGTCCATTTTGTTTGGTTGTTCTACATGTCTGTGTTTGTGTCAGTGCCATACTGTTTTGATTACTATTGCTTTGTAATGTGTTTTGAAGTCAGGTAGAGTACTCTCTTCTTGTTTGTTCTTCTCGCTTAAGATTGCTTTGGCTATTCTGGGTTTTTAGTGATTCCATACAAATTTAGGATTCTTTGTTTTTTTTCCAGTTCTTTGAAGAATGCCATTGTTATTCTGACAGTGATTGCATGAATTTGTAGATTGCTCTAAGTATTATGGATATTTCATGACTAATACTTCCTGTCTTTCCATTTACTTCTTGTTTCCCTTTGCCTCTTATAGTTACAGAAGCTGCTTTAAGTTGTTTGTCTGCTGATTCCAACTTCAGAGCCATTGCTCAGTTGGCATTTGTTGATTATCTTTACCTTGAGAATGGTGCATTTTCCTGGTTCTTGATTGAATAACCTTGAATTTACCCTGAACCTTGGGTGGTTGTTAGCCTTTTAGTTCTAATCCCTGGAGAATGTTTTTATTTTAGCCAATTATTTCATGGTATTAACATCTTTCTCCCACTGTGGCGGTGAAAAAATCTCAATTTTTTTATATGTCTCCACTGACTGGGAGTGTCCAACATGTGTGTTCAGGGATTGGAGGAGCTGTGAGGACTGGCATCCGGGATTAGGGGCTCACCCTGGTTCTCTCACCCTCTGGTTCAAGAGAACTCCTTTTCCTGGTTCTCTAGCCAGCCCGTTGTCAGGTATCTATCTGCGTGTTAGCCTCTGATGCTCCCACACTGCTCCAGTAATAGCAGGGAGAGAATAATAAAATGTAACAAAACAGAAAGCTCCCCCTGCAGGCACTTCTTCATGTTGTCTTTCGTCTACAGTCGGTCTGTGTTCATTCTTCTTTCACATTCTCAATTAGTTAGCGCTGTATTTTTTCTGGAGTTTTTAATCTGCGTTTGCCACGAGGAATGGGTGTAGGAAGCTCATTCTGCTGTAGTGGTGCTAGAACTTTTAGGAACAACCATTTGGATATTTGGATTGAGACTGTTTTGTGAACCTAAAGACCAGAATTTTTATTTTTTAGTGTTAGTCAGAGAAATGAAAATACCCATCACAGAATGGTCATAAGAAACCAAAGGATGTGGAAGTTCTAGTCACCATAGTGCAGACTGATGAGTGAAAAAGGGGAAACACCACAGTTGTTTTCTGATTGTATAACATTTGTTGCAAATGTTTGGTGAAATATTTAAAGAAAGTTAATAGAAAGATACATATATATATGTGTGTGTGTGTATATATAATGATTTCTAATAAGTTATACACAAGAATCTATCATATTTTGTCCATAAAATGTCAGCGAAAATTGACAAGAGTATTGGTGGAAGGCAATATTTAGTGGCAGGATTCGAAAAATGTTTCAGTACTGATGAAAAGTACAAGGCGGTCTGCATTGACTCAAATACCTTTGAAGGTCTTGTATCGATTTTTTCACATGTATGGCTGAATTTTCCCTAAGTATAAACTAGAACAACTGTGGGTCATGAGAGAGAAACCGTAATAGGAGATTAAAAATTAAAATAAATACATCATCTTTGTCACTATGTATCCATATCAAATAAATAATGTTCTATAATCAATAAAGTATATTCTATGAAAATTTAGGCTTAAATACATAAATTAATATTTTGTGTTGATTAAGGGACACATGTATGCAATCATAGTACAAAAAATTATGAAGAGAATACACATACCTCAATGTTGATTGTTCAGATGAACCTGAGACACACTGAAAGTCCTAAACATATGCTAATCAAAAGACAGACATAATGCTTAACATCGCATTAAACACAAAGGGGAGAGAAAATCAAACACCTGGTCAGTTCAGTCCTCCAAACTGAAAGTCAAAGGAACTGGGGCCTTGAATTGCAGGCAATGCTTGCAATTAGCAACTGCTGACAGGGGCAGATCTACATAATCCACTGAAGGGTGAGGAGCAGCAACATTTTATTTAATGCTGTTTAATGACTCTCTTGAGTAATGCTGACTAGTTCAGCTAATTCTATCAGAAAAAAAAAATTATTGAGTTTAAGGGTGAGGAGAGATACAACTCTCATAAATGTAATAAAACCATTTTAAAAAAACATGCAGAAGAGTAAAGAGCAAAAATTCCAAAACCAACAAGCACACAATTTAGGATTGTGGTTACATTCTTCGATAAGGGACTGGAATGGAATGAGGAAGGACTTACTGAACACACAGGAAATTCAAAGGTACTTATTTTTTAAGTGCAGCCATGTTCACTGTATTATGATTCATCATGTCTTAGGTATATTTTTGTTTTATTTTATTTTAAATATCCCCCAATATTTAAAAATAAATCATTATAAATTAAATGGGCATAAGACACAAGGAGGCATTTCACTGATGAAAAAAACAAATGACCAATAAGATATATATTATACCTTATTGTCAATTAAATGATCAATAAAAAATGTTCTTGATCCTTTGATAAGTTGATGAAGAAACCATTGCAAATCCATGATATTGAGGAGTTAGTTGAATCATATCTTCAATTTTGAGGAGGTACTATAACAGCAACACTTGCCCACTGTTGATGAGAGTGGAAATTTGGAAAAAAGTTGGAAATTTTTAAATATAGTTAGTTGTAATATACTAAGCATATAGTTCTTAGTATATTCTTTGTATATTTAAGAGTCAGCAACTTTTGATATAATGATTTCAATCCTGGCATGAAATCTGGATAATGTCTTGTACATGCATACCCAGAGACAAGGAAACATGGACAGCATAGCTGATAGTAGCCTTGTTATAAATTCTTCCACATAATAGTTTAAATCACCCAAATGTTCATTTCCATTAAAGTGGATATCAACTATAGTTTATTTATACAATGGCATGCTAAACTGCAATAAAATACTAATGAGCTATAATCTATAGGCATAACAACTGAAGAATATTAATACTATTGTTAACAAAAGAAAGTCATGCAGCTAAACATCTAGTATGATTCTAAAAAAATAAAATTTCAAAAATGGGCAAGACTGTACAAAAGTTGATATACATTTATCATTAGGAATATAGACAGAAGTAAAATTAGAAAGGAGATCAAGAAAAGAAGTAACAGAAATCTGAGAATTGTGGTTGATGTTGGTAGGTAGGCATGGGAATGTGACCAAGGAAGATGCTCAGCGGGCATCTGAGTAATAGGAAACCATGATTCATAACCTAGCTGGTGTATAACAGGTTTTTATTTTACTATTTTTAGGCTCTGAATATAAATGTACAGACCCTTTTAATGCCAGTCCATTGGAGATGAGGAATGGGTTCTTGTTCCCTGGTTGAAGAATGAACACCTGACAAATGCAGAGGTAAGCACAGGGAGCAAGTTTTATTTAAGAAAGTGATAGAGGACAGACTGCCCCCAAAAGGAGGGGGCCTCAGAGTGGAAATCCTATGGGAGGGGGTGGGACTTGCTTCCTTGTGAACCCTAGGACCTCCCTTTTTAATCATTGTCTTTTCTTTCTTCCCCGTATATGTGACTAGGAACAGAAGCTTGAGGGCTAATTGTTAGCAACCTAGAGTGCCCAGGAGCACAATTGAGAAGGTTAACTGTTAGCAAACCCATTGTTTTCTCTTCCATAACTAGCTGTCCTCTCTAGACCCCCATCATTCATTAACTACACTGACTGCCTGACCTTTGCCCCTGCCTCAGTTTGCTGAGAAATGTGACATATCCTGTCTGCCTAAACCAGGCAGGGCTGCAGGAGAATAGTTTTTGGCAAACAAAATGTGTGGGCAGTCAGCACAGAAGGCCCATTTTATAGAATTATTCTCTTAACCTGGTGTTCCCACCATTCTCACCTATCTGTCCTGAAACTTTTACATGCTTATTGTGCATTTTTATTTTAAGAACACACTAAACTTTGGTTGATCATATTTTTATATAACTCAATAACTTACATGGGTTCAGAACAAAGACATTTTGATGATGACAATTTTTGTGCATAATAAAATGACATCTGATTATTAAAGTGCTTTTCAGTTCACAAACCACATTTACAGTCACTGAGCCCCTTCATTTGACCATCTCCATCATGTTCAATAGATAGCCGAGACCATTATCATCATTTCACAGATGAGAACCCAGATTATCAGAAAGTAAGTGGTTTTCATAAACTGATATAGTGTTTGCATTAACCCAATGGAGTAAGATTGTACATGAAAATTAGCTTGCATTCTTGTGATAAATTCTGTTTCACTTTAATGTATTTACTTTTTAGTGCATTTTTGATTCAATTCACAAACTTTTTAAGAAGGATTTTGCTTCCTTATTGATAAATAAGATTGCCAGATGATGAGGTTTTTCCTAATTACATTTACACAATTATTTTCTGTATTATTTCCATCATGTTAAAAAAATTCCCCTGAAATTTACCAAGTTTTTGAAACTTATTGCTTAACTAAGATGCCCAATCTTTATTATGCTTAATACAGGCTTGAAAGGAATGCATGATTTCTATTTGTTGATATAGCATTCTCTTCTTCTCCTTCTCCTTATAAAGTTTAAAGTTTTAATTTTGCTTTACAAATCTGTTGCTTTGCTGAATTGCTCTCTACTTGATGTATAAGTTATTGAAATAGCTGTTTTAAAATCTTATACTATAATACTAATTTAATTTTTTTTCATTATAGACTATAAGTTATTATATTCTGTTGTTAGATGATTATTAATTTAGGAATGCTTTATTTTCCTCAAAATTAAACAATATAGTTATTATTTGAGATAGTCATTTTTAAAAAGGTATAACCACTTAATTACAATTATATTGATATTCTTCCCCAATGTTAACTTCCTGCGTGTAGGCTAGCATTTTATTTTATATGTCTTATTTGGGACTTGTGAATCGATGGATGGATATTTTTCCATCAGTGAAAAATTATCAGCCATTAATTTTTCAATTGTTGCCTCTCCCTCTTTCCTTCATTGATTTGCTTCTGATATCCTGATTATGTGTATTCGTTTTCTTCACTCTCATCTGTACTGCCCAATCTATCAAATGTTACATTGTGTTTTTTTAACTTGCTGGCTGTTTTCTGGATCCAGCCTTTATTTCCATCTTTCAGTTCACCAATTCTGTTTTTATCAATATCTGGCATTATAGTCTACCCAGTATTTTCATGTACTTTCAACTTCCAGAATTACTAAATTATTATTTTTCAAATCTTCCTTTGCCTGCTAATTTTAATCTTTCCTTAATGTCCTATTCTTCAATTTTTTATATTTTTTACGTAGTCTGTGTTAAAAAAAAAAAAGGAATTCAGTATCTGAAGATCTTTTAGCTTTATTCGTACTGCTAATTGTTTGTGATTTTTTTCTTCTGGCTTTTCACTCATAGTGGCTTTTTCTTTATGCTTTGTGATTCTTGGCTGATGTTTTCTTCTAGTAGTTTCATAGTTTCTGGTCTTACTTTTGAGTCTTTAATCCTTTTCACTTGATCTTTGCAACTGGTGTGAGATACTGGTCTAAGTTTCATTTTTCTGTACATGGATATCTAATTTTCTGATCATCATTATTGAAATGACAGTCCTATCTGTAATGTGTGTCCTTAGCACCTTTGTTGAAAGTCACTCGGCATTACATGTGTGGGCTTAATTCTAGACTCTCCATTCTCTTCTATTGTTCTATGTGTCTGTTTTTATGCCAATACCATTGATTACTATATGTTTGTAGTATATTTTGAACTAAGGTAGTGCAATGCCTCCTTCTTGGTTCTTTTTGCTCAAGATGGCTAGGACTATTTGGGGTTTAGAAATAAATACTTATCTTTAATATGTGATTCAGCACATTGTAGTTGGAAAGATTCTTTACATTTCTTTATCAAATAGCATATGGAACACAATGGTGTATTATGCCATCAATTTAAGGGGTCATGGACAATACTTTAAATAATAGGAATAAATAGAATAAAATTGAATAGAAAAGCATCAGCATGCATCTCATATAATCATGGTAGCATTGTTTTTTGGGAAAAATATTTCCCTTTTCCTTCTTCTCTTTGTTCCTTCCCACCCACCAGCATTGTTGTCCAGAATTAAATGTGTATTAAGTATGTGTCATAGTCAACAAATTTAAAACACTTTTAAAATATCTATTCAGTCTTTGAGCAATTAATGTATCACAGGATCCTTTTGTAATCTTCCTTATTTACATAGTCTTAAAATATAAGTGTTAATATAAGCATACTCTATTCAGTAAATTAAAATTCTTTGAAGTCTTATAAAATCCTTTTAAGATTTTTTTACGAACTTATAAATATTGTTATTTGAACTCAAATAACAATAGAGATGTAATTTCCATTAAGAAAAATAATAAATAACAAAAAAATAGAGAATGTATTTTCTATAGCAATGCTTGATAAACTGTCATGAGCATTGGACTTACTACTGAGGCTGTTTTGAAAGAGATACATCAGATGTACAGGCTAAGCAAGTGATAAGAATCATAGGCAAAAAGTCCAGTGTGAAACACTAATTTCATCATTTCCCCAGCTCCCTGCAAGGGAAATTTTTTTGCAGATTCCATTAGACCATTTCTCACACACTTTGCTACTATTCCTTATCAGAAGCTTCCAAAAACTGTTCTAAGGGGTCCCCGGGTTTCTCCCTTTGGGGTGTTGTATCCCTGTGACTGGCTAGTGCACCTTGTGATAAGAAAGCATGGGGTGCCTTTCCCTGGAGTGCATCCTATTCTGGGTAGCCACCCACAGCCTCATGAATATTTCAAACCTGGCAGTGGCATTGCTGGCTGATCTGTGTCCCACTCTGGGAAACAATGCATAATGGATCACTGCTTCTGCCTCCCTCCCTCTCCCTTCACAAACAAACACAGGATGCCTCTCTGATTTATTTATTTCTAGAATGCATGCCAGCAAGGGAAAGCACTGCAGACTGCATAGTTCAGCAATTTTCTGGGATTTTACAATCACACTTTATTAGCTTTTCCTCACTAAATCCCATGATATTGACCTAACTGACTTTCTTAATAGGAAAACCATATATCCTGATATTATAGCTTAACATTGTAGAAAGAGAAAATTAAAATTATTGTTAGAACTTCTGATTTCTGTTTTTTCCAATAACCACTTAAAGGAGAATGGGATAACACTGCTTTATAGTGTATTTGTTTCCTCAGCTGTAAAATGGGAATAAACTCACTTCATGGGGATATGGAGATTATGGGAAATATTATCATATAGAAACTCTGGTTGGTTCCAAGAGTTAAGAGGTGGGCCTTGGAAAGCTGTGCAAACTTGAGTATATAATTCAACTTTTAAGCTTATGCATTCTCATCCACAATATGGAGAAAACAGTATTCCTATATGTAGGGGTTGCTTTTAGGATTCAATGGGTTAATGTGTGTATGATAGTTAAAACAGTATCCATAGATAGTAGACTCTCCATAACTGCTACTTTTTTACTGAATAAACATACAAGCATTAGTATTATAATTGTTTCAGGATCTCCCCTGGGTAATCAAGATGTAAGCCTCTAGATGACAAAGATGTTTCTATACAAAGCACAGAACATTTTGACAGTGGGAACATGAGCATTCCCATGCTTAAAATGGAGCCTTAAGCCTAAAGAAGAAAATGTGACCCATATTTCTTTTCACTCCTCAGAAACTGTTATTTTTGTTCTTCACTCAGGAAAGCCCTCTATGATTAGTGTTTGATGCTCTATGGATCTGTCTGCAGCTCCGTGGCTTGCATTTTTTAGAGTTCTTCAACAAGGTAGCTTACAAAACCCTGTTCTATTTCATAATTCCCTCTAGGAAAATGATTCCTGGGATATTGCCAGTCACAGTCCCTTATCCAGAACTTCTAAATACCTTTGCTTAATGATATAATAAATTTGATGAACACAGTAGACCCCCCAACCAATTTTAATTATGTAGGTTGCATATCAAAACTAAATGTCTCCGGGCAAAACTTAGCTATGAATCTGTTCACAGAAACTGTATGTTATAGTTTAGATATGAGGTGTCCCCCCAAAGCTCATGTGTGATACAATGCAATAAAGTTTAGAGATTAAATTATTGGGTTATGAATGGTTTAACCTGATCAATACAATAATCCCCTGATAAGAATTAACTGGGTGGTAACTATATCCAGGTTGAGTGTGTCAGGAGGGGGTGAATCCCTGGGGGCATGTCTTTGGGGGTGTATATTTTGTCTTTCTTGCATTAACCTTTTGTCTGCTTCCTAATCATCACGTCCCCAGCTGCTGGTCTCCACCACACACTTCTGGCATGATGTTCTGCCTCACCTCAAGCCCTGAGGAATGGAGCTGGCCATCTATGGACTGAGACCTCTGAAACTGTGAGCCCCAAAATAACCTGTTCCTCCTCTACTTGTTCTTGTCAGTTCTTTTGGTCAGAGTGGTGCAAAAGCTGACAAAACCTGTAATATTGTCATTTTGCTTTTTTGTCTTCTATGGCACATAAATCTTTGAGATGCATTATCTCCGGGCTTTAGGATTTAATGTATTTTCTTTAGGATTCTACACTGTGTACCATGACTTATAAAGAAGTAGGATGTGTCTTTCACCTCTGTTTCTATCAAATAACCAGTTCTCCTCCCTTTTTGTTTTGTTGAACTGTTTTTGATTCAGTTTCTACCTCATGAAAGCCAAGAGCATTCAGTAAATATCTAGCTCCCCCTGTTTCTCCAAAGCATACCAAAGGCTGGAGAGAACATTATTGACTCTGCTTATACATTATGTAAATGAGCATCTTCAATCTTCTTACCAGTGACTACCATCTTGATGTAGTCTTGAATTTTACTTTTTTTTGGTTTTTTTTTCCTGATTCTCTACCCTTGGCCATAAATACTTCTCTTCCCTATTTATCTTCTTGTGGCCCTTCTTTCTTCGGTCTCCATACCCTGTCTCTCTCTGCTGTTCACAACACCTATTGGATTTATTGTAAAAAAGGGAACAGAATGGAATAACCATGATGGTAATAAAAAGGAAACAGACAATAACACATATTTCAAAATTATAGAATTTCAGATCTGGATGCCACCTTAAAAAGTAACTTAGAAAGTGAATGGATATAAAAAACACATTGTCATTTATATAATTTCTTTTGTATAAATTTAAAGCATTTACAAAATATCAGGGCCAAAGAAAACCTTCGAGTTTTCTTAGATCCTTTCCCTGACTATATCAAAAACATTTATTAATATCCTTCTATGTATTTGGCTATGCTCTTTGGTACTGAAATATTTAGGAAATAAGACAGGGTGAGTTCTAGGCCCTATGGCGCTTATTCTTTTTGAGTGGAGGGAAGCATGCATGTAGCCTTTAATCATGAATAGTTAAAGTAGGGTAAAAAATCTTCCCTGATAGAAAAATATAATATCATTTTAATTAAAACCAAAATAATGAGAAAACAGCAGCCATGTTTCTGACTAAGGAAGCATATTGCAAACAAAACTAATAAGCACAAACCTCTGAGCTAAGAAGAGCTTGGACACCACAGAGAGACAAGGACATTGAGGCTGAAATGGAGTGAAAAATGCAAGTTGTCGGCAAGGTGGATGAGGAAGTGAGGGAGGGCCAGATGATGTATGGTCCTCTGGTATCTGGTAATGGGCTGTGGTCATGTTGTTCACTGAGATGGCAAATACTTTCTTGGAAAGTAATTCTGGTGGTATGAGTTGAAGTGTCAGGAATCAATATCTCCCTTAACAGATTAGGGAAGAGAACTTTCATAAATAAAGCAGATTTCAGTAACGTTTTTCCCCGCGTAACAAGGATGAAAATGAGGCTTCCTGACTTTCAGTTCTATTCCTTTCCCAGCACGATTCTAATTATGGGTAATTTAGATATAGTCATAGTTTCCCCAGATCTAACCATTGTGATTCCTGGCCTTTATTTGCAGTTGTGTTTCATTAATAAGGGGGATACTTATGTTCAGAAATACAGGAAATAAATGATCTGGTTGTCAGTCGGAGCTCTGCCCATCTTGAATTTTTTGTAGGTTTCACTATAGTATCATTTCTTTCCATGTTAGAAGATGTTCAGCATTTATGTTCAAAATAATGGCAATATTTTGACTACACATAGGAAAATCTGGTCTCAATTCTGGTATTAAACTATCCCTTTGGGAAGGGTATAAATCTATCAACTATACTCTGATTATTGCTCATAGTTGAGGCAAACATTGTGAAAATGATTAGACATTTATCCAACTAAAATGATTCATTATTTTAAAAGTAATCTATTTTGGGAACTGATTGTGAGCTGTGTTTAATCAGAGGCCCAATGCTATGAGATATGCTGCAATGTGGAAAATATGGGACTCTTCTAAAATGTCCCATTAAAAACAATTAAGAGGCTATTAGCTCTTGCACACAAAAATAATGTGACCATTAATCTTCATGCTTAAGTACTGACAGGTAAAAAAAAAAAAAAAAAAAAAATGGAAAAACACAAGGGTAGTTTCTAAAAAGAAAGGGAGGGGGAAAGCCTTTTCTTTGCACTTTCTGACACAATTTATACAGAATATTTTAACAGTTTTGCATACTTTTCCCAAGTACTAAAATCATAAAAGAGGAGAATTAATACTTAGAACGTTAACTCACTCTAGACCTCCTTACTTAGAATTATTAATTTCAAGCTGTTCATTTTACAAATGAGGCAACTAATCCAGAAATGACAGTGACTCCTCAAGGTCACATAGGAAGCTGGTGGTTTGCCTGGAGATGAGTCAGTTCTACTGTTCATCAGGGTCATTTTTCCTGATTCTTCTTTTTCCTTTGTCTCTATTTTCTTCAGACTATAATAAGTATAGGAAAAGATAGTTAGAAATCTTCCACAGAAATGATGGCTACTAAAAATATTATTTTGTAGATATTAGTTATTTTGTAGTTGATAAAGTTTAATCTTATGGAATATCAAGAACATCAAGGTATGTTCATGAACAACAGTGAGGAGAACTGACTCCCCCCCCCCCCTTAGAAATGGATTCTGCTTAGGGAGATGAATCATAGGCCCTCTGAGCCATATTCTGTGCTACCACAGTTCAAATCTACATATACCCACCTTTGCTTTGTGATGACTGTACTGAATCATTAGATATCTCTTTGTGCTGAAGCTCTGAAAGGGATTTTTTTTTTTTTTTAAGAAAATTCATTCTAAGAAATAAGCTTTGGGCTAAAAATTAATTGACACACTAACCATATTAACAGTTACCTTAGAACAGCAGGATAAAAAGAACCCAAATGCAAATAAAAAGAGAATTATCATTTCACAATTACCTTTGGGCATCATGAATTACATCAGAAGGTCATGAATCAGGTTCTGTTTACCGTAGGTACTTTTCTTTTCCAATATTTTTTTCCTTAATAGAGACAATTTATTACCAGGAAGAAAAAAAAAAAGTGCTAACAAAACAACCACTAAGGGCTGGGGAGATAGCTCAGCTGGTAGAGTGCTTGCCTTGCAAGCACAAGGCCCTGAGTTCGATCCCTGGTATCGCAAAAAAAAAAAAAAAAAAAAAAAAAGAAAGAAAAAGAAAAAAAAAACAACCACTAATAGTTTGTAGTATTTTCTACCAGAATATAGTTCCTCATATTTAATAGAGTTTCATAAGTGTAAGGAATTCCTTCACTGTAATCACTTTGATTCTTTCAACAATCCTATGAGGGAGTAAACCAAAGATTAACCTCATTGTAAACATGAGGAAACTAATTCAGAGGATGATAAAGGAGATTTCCATAAATAAGGGAAGAGACTGATATTTTATTTTCCTGATCATTTCATTGTAGTGTATTGTTCCTTTATTGCAGTCCTATAGGATTTAAGGTTTTGAACTTCAGGCCATTAGCATGCCAGTATGTTAGATCTCTATTCTCAACTCGGAGGGCTTTTCTGAATAAAATGGCAAGGTATTAATGAAGTGGTGTCGGATGAAGAGATCTTGGTTCCAATTCAACTTTAAGGAAAATCACCAAACCCTAGGGCTTATTCATCCTTTAAATAAATGGCATCCAATCAGAAGATTCATGGTAGCTCTACCACTTCGAATGCTGGGTCAATTTTCCCAGACATTTTATTTTATTTTATTTTTGGTATTGAGGATTGATCCCAGGGGCACTTTACCTTTGAGCTCCAACCAAGATCTCTTTATTTGTTATTTTGAGACGGGGTTTGGCTAAACTGGTAAGTCTGGCTTTGAACTTGTGATCATCCTGCCTGGACTTTCTGAGTCCTTGGGATTAGAGTGTGCACCACTGAGACTGATCAGACATTTTCGTTTTGACAGAAGACAAAGGATTCCTAACAAGGTAGAACAAAACAAGGCTGCTCAGATAAATCCCCATTGAAGTAATGTACACTGCTCCGCCTTTTGCAGGTAATATTGTAGGTCCTGTGGAAGAGATGATTTCTAGAACTCGAGATGTCAGTGTTCAGCGGATCCTTAGGCTAAAGGATTTTCTATCAAAGTGCTTATGAGAAAGGGAATATGATATTTCTTTCTGCCATCAAAAGTTCACCATTGGTGTGCCTTGTGGATTGTTGAATATGTAGACGTCCCTGCATTTCTTCAACATAACTTCTACTGGTCCTGCTACTGACAATAAGATGACATAGTCCTAGTTTGTTTCATCAGGTTTTGTTGCTATGATTTAAAAAGCTCATATGATAATGTCCTTTATGAAAATGTCTATAATCTATGTCTTCCTCTGTTCATGAGGGTAATCAACCCCAATACTAAATGCAGATTTGAGTGCTAGGGAGCATGTACATATCAGAGCATGCATTCTCATGACCAGTGATGGTTGTTTCACATTCCTTTGGAGAAAAGGCACTAAAGGTGATGTGTGTTTCCTTACATCTCAGTGCACAACTCATTTGTTTCAGTCGTAGATATTCTGCCCTAACATCATAGTCTCAATGTACAAGATTTCCATTCTCATTTCTGTATATATCTATTGAGAAGAAATCAGTACTATCATCTTGTAACATTTCATGCTAAATGAGCAGTGATCAAAGTATTCACTGTATTGATCATTTATTAACTTTTAGCAAACTGAGAAATTATCTCATAGTCATTGCCTATGAAATCTACTATGAAGCCACTTTTTACATCGTAGGGTAGATGTATCAGATAAGAATATCTTCTGTCTAGCTGTACAAGTAATTAGAAATTTAGACTCTATATTCCATCTACCCACACCTCACCCCAATGTAAGGGCCAAGCAGCAAAGTGCTTGAGAGGGAAACAAGCACAAATCCTATTTGGTTTCCTGGGCAGCCATCCAAGCAAGGCTCCCTTACTGCAGCTTTGAAGTTTGACAATGAAGTAGCTGCCCCAGGTGGTGTAGCAGCAAGATGCCTTCACACTGCAGGATTTTCTCATCAAGGAAAATCAGCTTGGTGAGAAATATTACTGAAGTGATTTGGAGTGATGGTGTTCCAGAAGGGAATTGCTTAAATGGAACTCAAAAGATCACTGAGGTTGACAGCTGTGATGAAGAGAGATGGTTTCCTCTGATAAAACCCCCTCATTCTTTTAGTCGCTCATTCCTGGACTTGTGATTTAGAATATCAATATAGTTCATTTAATAAATTATATGCCAGTAAAACAAACTACAATGTTACATTAAATTATATTTTTTCTTTTGCCTGCAAACTTTGTGAAATAGATCAAGAGAACTCTCTCTTGCTTTTTCTCTCCGTTTTATTTTTTGGTTTTCATATTTTGGTCATCAAAATGCAAAATATACAGTTTTTAATTTAGACTTCTATTAATTAAAATCTTTGCAAAAATGAATCTATATTCTGTTCCCTCTGCCTAAATTTTTTGACCTAAGATCAAAATATTGCTGCTCCCCAAATTCATACAAAAACCATTTTGACACACTTATTAAAATATTACTCAGCCATTCCTTAAATTCTAAGATGAGCAACAACTATTTTCAGTTAACCACTTATTTATCCATTGGAATTACTAAGTACATATGCTCCAGTTATTAACTGAGCTTGATTTAAAGTGTACACATAGTTCCCAGACCTCTTTAGTTTTTAAATAGAGGATTCTTGGGAGCACAATCAACTAATTTTACACAGGTGCATTTTGAGCATATAGTGATTTTACAGGTAGAGATATTTGTAGGTTACAGGATTGTCACTGTGTTGGAGATGCCAACTTCACCTGATGTTTAAGATGGCTCTGATTAGAAGTGTCATAAGTCTGCTCCCTTCTTAGGGACAATACTCTGCATCATTGTAGCACAGAGTTTTATCTGTGACTTTGCAAATGCAAAGACTTCCTCAAAAGGTGTTAACATTTGTAGTCTATTTACATTAATCACAATTATTTAGAGAATTCAAATATAGGTGGTGAAATTAACTTCCCAGTGCCTAGTGGGTTCTTTTTTTGGTATTCAAGATACCTGAGAAATAAAATTACTCATCACTTCAGCTTTTGGAGAGGTGATCAGAATATTTCAATGACTTGAAAATAGTCCTGCTAGGTTCAGTAGATTAAGAAGAATCAATAATGGTCCAATATAATTGCTTTCTTTACAGACGTGCATTTTATTACGTTTATTTCTCCATATCATTTCTTGTTTTTTAAAAAACTGATTGACATGGTTTAAAATGTATTGAATCCTGTGTCTCTACTGCATGTATTTATTATAATCACAGGTTCAAATAAACAAAATTGTGGTGTGTATGTGTATCAATCAAGTTTATCAGTAGAGACATGCATGCATTTTACCTTGTTTACTTGTTGACTCTACCAAGCTCATGATATGGCGTCTGTATCCAAAATAAAACCCAGCTTCCAGGAGAACATGATCTCTGGTCCTGAATAATCCAAATCCAGGTGGAATTTTTTTTTTTTTTTTCTCTAAAGGGTTAGGGATTAAATGGGAACAAGTGATATGGGATTTGTAAAAAAAAAAAAAAAAAAAATTCTATAATCTGAGAGAAAAGGATTCAAATAATACTAAGGAAAGATCGAACAAGAACATTTATTTGTGGCTCTACATTAGGAAACAAATCAATTTAACACAGCTTCTGGGTTTTGCTGCCACCATAATTCAATAAAACAGAATCTATGAAAAAAGTTCAAAGATGAGATAAAAAAACAATCTGAGACAACAGACTGAGATGAGATGGCAGCCAACTGGCTGTAGTAATGAAAGGAGAACCACACGAGATAAGAATCAGTGTGAAGAAACCGCAATTGCTGTTACAAAGGGCCTGGGTGTCCGTGGTTAAAATGTCATCTGGTTAGGAGAACGTAATAGATTTTGCTCAATTTTTCACAGAAAAATTCATAAAGACCTATTTTTCACAATTCTGAAAGCAGATTGATAGAAAATGAATTCTTGAATCTGGGAGAAAATAATTAAGACATGTTTTCCCTAGGATTAAAAAAATTGATACATAGCTCTCTGCTCCAACTAACCGACCTTTGCATTTGCAGTTCCTCCTACCTGGAATGTTCTTCTTCTTACCCTACTCACTTGTTACAGGATGATGTTTTGACTTACTGCTTTTTCATAACTCAGTACAAATGTCACATCCCCAAAGAAACCTTTGCTAAAGGCTAAGTAGATCAGATCTCTTTTTATGTTTTCCCCTAACAATGGGCTAGTTCATTAGCACAAAAATGAATATGAGCAGGAACCACATCTTGCTTCACTGATCTTTCCACAGAACCTAGAACAGAGTTTGGCTTGAGGGGGACAATCAATGGATATTTGTTGGTCAAACAAAATCACAATTGGTGTTGGATTCAATAACTATGTTTGTGTTGTATGCATGGTTGATTGTTTCCTCTAATTAATAAGCACCATGAGATGTGGGATACATGCTTTGTTATCTATTTTGATCACCATTGTATGTTGACACACACCAAAACTTAGCACATAGTAGACATTTAAATATTTATGGAATATTTGTTGAGTATTGGATAAGCACACTACGTAAAGGCAGAAACACAAAGAACCCTAGGAGGACTGGCTTCTAGTGAGTAGAGATGTTCAAGAGTACTATATACTCATTCTATGAAGAGGAAGACAGTACTACTGAAGAGCAGACATTCCAGGAGAAGACTAACTGAAACACAGGTGAACACTATATGCTCTCCACTTGAGGTTTACAAGTGGCATTTAAGGCCATTTTAGTAGACAGAGTAGGGGAAAAAAACTAATCTAGCATATCACTTATTAGAAAATACCAAGTTTATGTAGATTCCATATTGACTGAGGACATAGTAAAAGTTTTTTTTACAAGGACTAATTAAAACTTTCTACAGAGCAAGATAAAGGAAGTCTTAGAGGTACAGAATTCTTTTGAAAATAATTTTTTTACAAGTCAGATGACATTTCTAGAAAATTATTGGAACCCTCAGAATAAAGCACTAGGATATAGAACTCCATATGAGGCAGTCCAGGTAACCCCATCCAAAAGACCCTTGCCATAATTAAGCTTCTCCTCTCACCGTATAAGTCAAGATCTATACAGAAGGGCTCAATGCGGTTAGACACCCTATTTCTTGTTGCTCTGCTCTGTCCTGCAAAAGCTAAGTTTAACTGTGAACTTTATGTTACTCCTGCTTTTGTGGTAAAACATGTGAAATGAGACAAAAATATGGAATAAAAAAACACTTGTCGTGTAAAATCTCCAAGCCCCTCCCCCAGCTGGGCATAAAGTTCAAAGAATTTCCAAAATCTTTGTTCAAAGGAAGAATTCTTAGGAGAGAGCCACCTCTGAACCCTAAATCTGCTTTCTGAAAATTGCTCCCATGTCCAGCCTTATCTGTCCTACTTCACATAGGTTAGGAAAAGACTGTCATGAAAAAAATAATAATAAAAGAATCATTTGAGTTTAAAGAGCAATTGAGTGTCACACAGGAGGATTACAAAGAAAGCAAAATGTAGTAGCAGAAATAAGCCAGAACTGGGTATGTTAAAAATTTTGAGATTCCTTGCAGAATATATTGTAAAGAAAAATGAATATTAAAATGATAAGAAAGGAGGTTATATTTGTGGAAATTTTATATTGGAAACCTAACACAGATTTTGAACATTTTTGCTCAAAACATTCTCTAATTGGACTAAACTTATGGGTTACTTACAAATAGATTTGATCATTTTCGAATGAAAGCCTGAAATAAGGTCAGACAATGCAGCTCAAAGCAGGATATCTTCAAGATTAAAGATGGGGAAAATAGTTGTACCAGCACATCACCTGGCAAAAATATCTAGCAATGTTGGTGATTTTAAAAGGATTAAAAACTGAAACATGTTTAAGTGTATTTTCTGATCTTTAGCTATATTAAATACTAGAATAAAATATCAAGTTTGAGGAAAATAATTGTCATCCATGACTTTTGCATACTGCCAAGTAGTTCTTTTGAATCAAGGGAACAAAAAACTTTCTCAGAAGTGTTTTGGCTCAGAAAATATGCCCCTGCATCTTCTCCTGCTTCTTTTCTTTTTCCTCTTCTTTCTTCCTCAACAAACTAAAAATAATCCAGATTAGTAATAAAGTCGGTTTAAGAGCTCAAGATAGGGATACTTTGGCATAAATTCTGATTATAATGGTGAGTACTTATGCAAAATTTAGAATAACCACAGAAGCAAAATTTATAGAAGAATTAAAAGTCCTACATTGTTTTGACAAATATTTAAAACTGAAATGAGCATTGTAGTTAACTCATTGTTAAAATAAAGGAGCACTAAAAACCAAAATGTTTTATACATGATTTTAAATGGCATTTAATGTTATTTAGCAATTATAATGCTTATGTAATGTGAATTATTTTTTAGTCATTGTTTCTTAGGTTTTAAATATAATAATTCATTTTATGACTTATTTAGATAATATTTTAGTGACATTAAAATCAAATTTTTATAGCTATGAAATAAGATGTCTACTTTCCAAATCACCACAGGAGATAAGAATAAAAAAAAAGTACTGAGAAAATTGGATGAATGTATAAATGAGTAGGAAGAAGAGAATAAAATGGCATAAATAAAAGCTAATCATTTCATTCCAAAAGGTAAATGAAAATTAAGTTCATCCTAAAATAAAGAAAAAATTCTCTATTTTGACTAAAACTATCTGTTGCTTAAAAAGGTATGTTATAATTAAAGTTTTATGAATATAAAATGTAAAAATTAGGTATTATTTCAATGGAAGCAATGCATATAAGGGATAATGATATTAATGGAAAGAGTACGGAAAAAACTTTTAAGAGAAATATATTCATCTTGTATTAATGTAAGATAATTGGAAAAGAAGATTAATCAAAGCCTATGATCTCACCTTTCAACTAAGGCCCAGGGTTCTTCTGTCACCAGAGTCTGCACATTTACTCAAGGACTTCTTACAACTAAAGTAGTCCAGACCCTGACTAATTCTCTGAGAGTCCTCAGCCATCACCACTTGCCAGTAAATTGTCAGAGTTAATTATGTTGGCAACTGTCTATTGAACATATCATGCTATGACTCTTTTTCCTTGTGTGACATACATATCCTCATGACCAAAATATTCAAGCTTCTTCTGGTTGGCTCAGACTCACTACTCTCTTATTTCCAAAGTTTTCACTGTTTCCTCTGGCCCCATGTTTTCAGAAACGTCTTCATTACTTCTTGCCCTTTCCTGGGAATTTTCTCTCTTCTAAAAGCACTATTTCCACTGCCCCTGACTTAAATAGACATTGCTCATTTTTCTCGTGCCTCATGCAAACCAGAGCAAGGAAATGATATCTGCATTATGTCTAGGTCATTAATATTTATTTCAAAACACTGTTCCTCTGAGGAGTTACAGGAAGCATGTGCAAGTGTTCCGTCTTTACCAATCCTACTGCCAACTCCTAGTAATTCCACACTTGACCAAGTCAGTGGGTCATTACCCATCACAGACTGCAATGCTAATCACATCCACTATTCATTTGCCCATATTCTCAACATATATCCACTGCTTTTACCTGTGAAATATTTACTCCATATTCAACCATATGTCATTGTCTTATCTCCTGCATTCTAAATTTAATTAAGACATCAGAGGACATTACAGTCAAAATATTTATGCTTTACCTCACCCTATGCCATAATGCAATTCAAAATAAACATAATTTTAAATCATAAAATAAAGGTAAAGTTTTTAGGAGAATGATAATTTTTCTTATATAACTGCTTCCTGGACTTAAACTATATGCTAAGTTTCCAGGTTGGAAAATTCAGCAGTGATTAGGTAAAGGCTCCTGGATAATGTGGGGAAAATAATATCTTCACAAATTGGTGAATATTCTATTTACTCTTGTTGCATATTAAATTATGCCAATTCATCGACTTGATACCATTATTTTATTATGATAAAAAAAATTCACAGGCCAGGCATTAAGACAGAGTACTATAGTATTGACCGGTCTCTGTTTCTTATTACATAGAGGTACAGCAGAAAAAACTTGACTACTGAGGGGTGATTTAACTGCTGGTTCATAAAATCATCCAGAGACACTTTCAATAGTATGTATAGTGTTTAAAGCTGTCTATTGACTAGACCTCAACAGGTGTTGTACACCAACGAACCCACACATGGCACCTCCATGTATTCTAGGCTTTTTCATAGCATGGAAGTCTCTGAGTCATTGGATTTCTTACACAATAGATCATGACTCCAAAAGTTCATGTTCTACTAAGTAGATTATGCATCATTTATTCAGGATTAATTTAGGAAGTCACATGGTATCATCCACCAAGTTTTATTGGTTAGCAGTGAATCATAGTTTCTTCAGAATCAAGTGAAGGGACATAGTTTCTACCTCTTGAAGAAACAATTTATACCATTTAAAAAATAATAATTTCAATACAATTAAAATGTAAAGATTCCTTCCTTAGATGAACCTATAACAATGTCCCAAAAGAATACCAAATAGTTAATTTCTCCATTCTTCAGAGTGACTGATTCAAAACCTATTCCCATTTAGAACTCCAGCATGTGCTAATTAGAAAACTGTATGTCCCTCAATGACCTATATAAACTTGCATAACTGTGTGCTTTCGAATGTGGATAGAATTTGTATTATACTTCTAACCAATAAGATGTGGCCAAGAAGAAGACTTGACTTGAATCTTCTGGGATCTTACAGGCATGTGCGCGCACACACACACCCCTACATACACACACATACACAATAGGTGCTATACAGTGGGAGCTCAATTTTTCCCACTAAACTTGTGAACTTTTTCTACCAACAACAAACCTTTTCCTTTTCTTTTATAAAGATGGAAGAGCTTCCTCTTCTTCATGACTGGAAAATCCCCTCAAGGTAGAATTTGTAATGGCTACATTAACTGAATATAATAAAACAGTATTAAAACTATAATAAAACATTAGCCAAAACAGCAAAAAGTTTAACCTCTTATGATTTACAAAACAGACACTTAATTCAAATTACTATTGCTTGAATCTCTAAAAAGTGAAATATGTAATTTGGGAATGTCCCCTTGAAACTATAAAAGAATAGTTTACAGAAGACCAACATTGACATTAAGAACAACTAGAAAAACAACATCATCAACAATTGTGTGAACAGACTGGAGAATTCTATGGACATCCAGTACTCGAGAGGCCACGAATCTTATAAGAAGGTAGTTTTACTGATGGAATCCCAGTGTTTCTTGCAGCTGCTGAAGTCTTAAACTGTATAAAGTGTAAGAACTTCATAAAGAACATCAGGGATTATTGTGATTTTATAAGATAAAGCAGACATACATTACTGTTGCCAGCTAGAACTTGAAGAAGCTAAACTCTGGAGAGAACAGAAATATGCAGAAGTGAGTCTACCATTCTGAGCTATATTTTTCTTTGAGTATTTTGTCAATCATAAACTGTAGGCCAATATGATGTTATGTCACAAAGAAAGAGAAAACTCATAACTTCTGAATGACTTAAAATGCCAAGAGACAAAACTTGAAAATCTGGCTTTATCGAAGTTGAAAACCATGATAATTATTCCACCTGTTCTCTCTCAAAATTTCTGGTAGACCATATGTTGTAGTTTAGATATGAGGTGTCCCCTAAAGCTCATGTATGAGATAATGCAGGAACATTAAGATGTGAAAAGATTCCATTATGAGCATTGTAACCTAATCATTCAATTAGTTCTCTGACATAGACTGAGTGGAAACTATAGGCAGGTAGGATGTGGATAGAGGAGGTAGGTCAGTGGGACTTGCCTATATGGTTTATATTTTTCCCTGGTAAGTAGAGCTCTCTCTGCTTCCTGTTGCCTTGTCCCGAGCTGCTTTCCTCTGCCATGAGCTTCTGCCCAGAGCAAAGGAGACTGCTGTCAATAGACTGAAACATTTGAAACCATGAGTTCCAAATAAATGTTTCATCCTTCACGTTGTTCTTGTCATGTCTTTTGGTCATAGTGACAAAAAGCTGATTTAAATGCTATATGCTAAAAGTAATGAGTAGGCGCAAGATCTTAACAATTGAAAATGAACTGCAGCCCAATAACTTATGGAAATGAGTAGAAATGCTCCCTTTCTGGTGACCTTGCAGGAGATAAGGGAAATCTACCACTTGGAAGATTGCTGTAATTTTCATTTACATTGTTTGGAATTCAGTAAGAAGTCATCAGGACTTCCAAGGAAGTAGATCAAAGGAAATGAAAACAGACAACAGAAAGATATTCAAGTGATCTGTATGAGTTACCTGATGAATATTTCAAGGTAGATGTAATTAATATATTAAAGAAAATAGATGGTGAGATGAAAAATGTTAGAAGTTCTTTATAAGACTCAAATATAAATTATAGACTAAAATACAATTATTGAAAGTAAGAATTCAATAGTATAGATATATTTAATGAGATTACTAGGATTATTCTGTACTGTCTAAAGTCATAGACATCAGATGACTTGAATACTTGGCATTCACAAATGGCTAATCCAAATTAACATGTACTATGAATGTAAAATATGCATGCATTTCAGAGACTTAGTAAAAAAGAATTTAAATTAAAAGAATTTTTAATTAAAAGAATTTAAATTAACAAGAACATTCCATTAACATTTTATATTGATCATATATTAGATGGTACTATTTTGAGTTAACCAAAATACATTATGAAAATTGACTGTACTTGTTTTTTTTTTACCCTTTTAGACTGTTTCTAATAGAAAGCTTAAACTTACATATGCGACTTTCATTAAGTGTCTATTAGAATGTTTATTTAGAGTGTAGAATGATAGAAAATAACTAGACTGATACATGCAGAGAAATAAATGGTATAACAGAAAAAATACAAGATATACATAGGACAGAAATAAAAATCAAATGCATGTAATTTGAAATCCCAGTAGAGGAAGGGAAATATAAAGGCTACAAAGACATTACTTGAATAAATAATGACAAAGACTGTTCTAAAATTAATTAAAGAAATTTACAGATTCACTAGTTATGATAACTTCCCAGAAAGAAAATAAGTATCTGGGCATATCATAGTAAAATTATCGCTAACTAAATAAGAAGAAAAAGAAAATTTCAAAGTCAGAATTAAAATACATTAAAAGGTACCACATGAAAGACATGAAAGTTTCAGTTCTCAACAGAAATAATGGAAGCCAGAAAACAGTTGACTCAAAAAGTAGCTTTCAAATCAGAATTTACATTAGTCAAAAATATTTTTTTTAAAAAAAGGGGGCATAGTGAAGACATTTTTGGCAAACAACTAAGAGAATTTTTCATAACCTAAGTAGCATTAAAATAAATAGTAAAGATTATATTTCATACAATATAAGATGACCCAGATAGTACCGCTGAAATTGAAGAAAGCAACAAAGAGTGATGGTGGTCAGGGGTGGGGAGCAAAACGAATGACAAAGAAACCCCATGGACGCTTTAGGAGTTGTCTTGAGAAAGTCCTTGCTCATGCCTGTGTACCAGAATGTTGACCCTCCATTTGCTTTGAGAAGTTGCACAGTTTCTGGTATAATTCCTGGGTGTTTGGACCAATTTTAGTTTATTGTGTTCAGGGCAAGAGATATGAATCTAATTTAATTCTTCTATGTCTTCTACAAATGGATAACTAGTCTTCCTGGAACCATTTGTTAAAAAGATTGTCTTTTCTCCAATGAATGTTTCTGGCATCTTGGTCATGGATCAGATGACTATCTGAGTGAGCCTGTCTCTGTGTTGTATATCCTGTACCATTAGTCCATGTATCTGTTTTGATACCAGTACAAAGCAGGTTTTGTTACTATAGCTTTGGAATAAATTTGAAGTCAGGTACTGTGATGCCTCCAGAATTTTTTTTTTTTTTTTTTTTTTTTTACTTAGTATTATTTGGCTATTCTGGGTCTTTTATTCTTCCAAATGAATTTTATGACCGATTTTCTAGTTTTGTGAAGAATCAAACTGGGATTTTGATAGCTATTGCACTGAATCTGTGTATTGCTTTTGGTAGTATGGCCATTTAAACAATACTAATTATGCCTATCCATGAACATGAGAAGTCTTGCCATCATCTTTCATCTTTTTACATTTCTTTCTTCAATGTTCTATAATTTCCATTGTAGAAATAATCTCCTTAGTTAGACTTATTCTTAGGTTTTTGTTTATGTGTTTGTTGAGGTTATTGTGAATTGGCTTGTTTTCCTGCTTTTGCTCTCAGTAGATTCATTATTGGTATACAGGAAACTATTGAATTTTGTATGTTGGTTATGTAACATGCTGCTTTGCTGAATTTGTTTATTAGTTCTAGCGGTTGTTTGGTGGAGCTTTTTGAATCTTCCAGATATGGGATCATATCATCTGCAGTGATAATTTGACTTCTCCCTTTCCTATTTTTATGTTTTATTTCCCTTTCTTGATAATTGATCTGGTTGGATTTTCTAGCACTATATTAAATAGGCGGGGTGATGTGAACATCCTTGTCTTATTTCATATTTTAAAGGGAATGCTTTCATTATTTCCCCATTAACTATAAAATTGGCTTTGGGTTTCTTATATGTAGGCTTTATGATGTTGTGGTAGGATCTTCTATTCCTGGTTTCTTTGGTGTTTTTGTCATGAATAGGTGCTAAATTTTGTCACAGGCTTTCTCTTCATCTATTGAGATGACTAACTGATTTTTATCCTTAATTTTATTTATGTAATAAATTATATTATTGATTTCCATATATTTAATAATTCTTGTATCTTTGCACCCTGGGATAAAATCAACTTGGTCATGATGTATAATCTTCTTAATATGTCGTTGAATATGATTTGATAATATTTTATTAAGGAATTTTGCATCTAAGTTGATCAGGGATATTGGTCTGTAGTTTTCTTTCCTAGATGTGTCCTTATCTGATTTTAGTCACAGTGATAATGGCTTTATAGAATGAATTTAGAAGGATTCCATCCTTTTCTACTTCATAGAATAATTTGAGGAGCAAAGGCATTAGTTATTCTTAAGGATCTGGTGGAATTCAACTGAGAATTCATCTGTCCCATTGCTTCTATCTCATTCTAGTTTTTGGTCTCTTTAGGTTTTCTATGTCCTCTTGATTCAGTTTTGCCATATCATACATGTCTAGAAATGTATCCATTTCTTCTAGCTTTCTCAATTCATTGACATATGTTTTCAAAATAGTATCTAATGATCCTCTATATTTTTGACTATGGTGATTTTTCCTTGAGCTTAAAAAATATATATACATATAAACATACATAAAATATGTATCTGTGTGTGTACGTAAACATTAAGATTTTAGATAGAAACTAAAATAGATTAGTAAAAACATGAAATGCATACAATTTTTTAAGAGATGAAAAAATGTATTTAGTTTATTATTTTTTTAATTTTAATTAAAAATCATAAATTTACATAGGGCAATGTTCTTTGATTCATTCTGTTATTTTTTTCCCTTCCCCCCTCCCCTCCCACCGCTCTTTTCCCTCTATACAGTCCTTCCTTCCTCCATTCTTACCACCCTCCTTATCCCTAACCCTAAACCTAACACTAACCCCTCCTACCCCCCCATATGTCCTCATCCGCTTATCAGCGAGATCATTCGTCCTTTAGTTTTTTGAGATTGGCTTATCTCACTTAGCATGATATTCTCCAATTTCATCCATTTGCCTGCAAATGCCATAATTTTATCATTATTCATGGCGGAGTAATATTCCATTGTATATATATGCCACAGTTTCTTTATCCATTCATCAACTGAAGGGCATCTGGGTTGGTTCCACAATCTGGCTATTGTGAATTGAGCAGCTATGAACATTGATGTGGCTGTATCTCTGTAGTATGCTGATTTTAAGTCCTTTGGGTATAGGCCAAGGAGTGGGATAGCTGGGTCAAATGGTGGTTCCATTCCAAGCTTTCTAAAGGATCTCCATACTGCTTTCCAGAGTGGCTGCACTAGTTTGCAACCCCACCAGCAATGTATGAGTGTACCTTTTTCCCCACATCCTCGCCAACACCTATTGTTGCTTATGTTCTTGATAATCGCCATTCTAATTGGGGTGAGATGAAATCTTAGGGTAGTTTTGATTTGCATTTCTCTTATTACTAGAGATATTGAACATTTTTTCATATATCTGTTGATTGCTTGTACATCTTCTTCTGTGAAGTGTCTGTTCATTTCCTTAGCCCATTTGTTGATTGGATTATTTGTATTCTTGGTGTAGAGTTTTTTGATTTCTTTATAGATTCAGGATATTAGCGCTCTATCTGAAGTATGAGTGGCAAAGATATTCTCCCACTTTGTAGGCTCTCTCTTCACATTACTGATAGTTTCCTTTGCTGAGAGAAAGCTTTTTAGTTTGAATCTATCCCAGTTGTTGATTCTTGCTTTTATTTCTTGTGCTATGGGAATCCTATTAAGGAAGTCTGCTCCTAAGCCAACAAGTTGAAGGTTTGGACCTACTTTTTCTTCTATAAGATGCAGGGTCTCTGGTCTGATTCCAAGGTCCTTGATCCATTGTGAGTTGAGTTTTGTGCAGGGTGAGATGGGTTTAATTTCATTCTGTTGCATATGTTTTTCCAGTTTTCCCAGCATCATTTGTTGAAGAGGCTATCTTTTCTCCATTACATATTTTTGGCCCCTTTGTCTAGTATGAGAAAATTGTATTTATTTGGGAAAACTACCCCATTCACAATAGCATCAAAAAAAAAATAAAATACTTGGGAATCAATCTCACAAAAGAGGTGAAAGACCTCTACAATGAGAACTATAGAACACTAAAGAAAGAAATTAAAGAAAACCTTAGAAGATGGAAAGATCTCCCATGTTCATGGATAGGAAGAATTAATATTGTCAAAATGGCCATACTACCAAAAGTGCTATACAGATTCAATGCAATTCCAATTAAAATCCCAATGATGTACCTTACAGAAATAGAGCAAGCAATTATGAAATTCATCTGGAAGAATAAGAAACCCAGAATAGCTAAAGCAATCCTCAGTAGAAAGAGCGAAGCAGCGGGTATTGCAATACCAGATCTTCAACTCTATTACAAAGCAATAGTAACAAAAACGGCATGGTATTGGTACCAAAATAGACAGGCAGATCAATGGTACAGAATAGAGGACACGAAATGCATACAATTAAAAGAAAAAGAATATCAGATTACTTTTAAAAGTATCCACTATTAATAAATTAAGTGGCAACAAAATTTATGAAAGTGAAAAGAGGAAAGATATAGTACAGAAACATTAACTTCAAGGAAGCTGGTTCCTCTATATTAACATCATACACTGTAATCTTTAATAAGGAAGTATTACCAAAAGATAGAGATGCTTAATAGTGACAGAAGAGTAAATCTATCAGGAAGACATAATAATTTAAAATTTTATGTACTTAAAAAGATAGCCTCATAAAATGGACAGAAATGGTAGCTGAAATAGAAATGCCAATAATCAATGGGAAATTTTAAGACCTCTTCAATTGCAGATGCCAACTTAAATAGTCAGAACTTGAAATTCCCACAAAGTCTCAATGTGTGGTCTAGATCAGTGATTTATTCAAATTGAAACCAGCAAATGGTACAAAGATACTGTGCCTTTTCTATAAGATAGTGTACAGTTAGTACACACAAAACTAGTAATTTTCCTTCCCATTTTTTCATTAATAAACTACTCTTTTAGTGGTTAAGACCCATTCCTGAATTCTATGCTATGGGGGAAAAAGAAAATGTTTAAATTTAATAACAACAACAAAACCTGGAAACTTGTTATGTTCTGCCTGTTCTCCTTTTTGTATGTATAAACAGTCTACAATAATGTGCTTGAAGGAGAAATGTTTGTTTCGGGGCAATAAATCTTTAAGTTTGCAGTTCAGGCCTTGGACAAACCAGCAGGAGCATTAGCCTTTTCAAAGATGTCTCAAATATCTCTTCACAGATGTATCTACTGCACTGACATTTAAAGGTACTTCTCTCAAAAGCAGAAAGTTTCGTCCCAAGAAACTAATACCCTGTGACATTTATCATTCTGGTTACAAATCTGGTTAGCGATGAACATTAGAAACATATATATATATATATATATATATATATATATATATATTTACTTTTTAAATAAATAAATATATATATATTTACTTTTTAAAGTAAATTGTGGTATTGATCTTTGTACATTTTTAATTTTCCATCATTGTATGGCTATCTATATCATTTCAGTTACTCTAGATGCTAACATTATATTGAATGAGTTAAAATTAATATCATCCAGAATTCTTTCTCCTACCTATTGGTCTGCAAAGGACCTGAGTTTCTTTAGGCAGGGGTAACACTGGAGGAATCATATCTGTTCCTTATTTCTTAGCATGGTGCCTGACAATAGTGGATACTGAAGAGCTATTTGAAGAATAAATAATGTGGTGTGATGATTAATTGTAACCTAATCTATTACTTTGATATTATAGTCTCAGTAAATTTTTTTCAATTTGTATTAATTAACAACAATGATATTTCTATAGTTACATTATGCTACACAACTTTTTGAAAGAATATGGCCCAGTGGCATAGAAAGGAATTTTGGTCCATTTGTGTGTTAGTAATATTAAGATTGGATCTCAAATAGCTATTTTACTGCTGATCTTTACTTTTCACTTATAAGACTTTTAAAAATGCATTTTGATGCCAAGAGATCAGAAAATAGTTCTGAAACATTGGTCAATTCCAAAGCATTTCACTGATTAGGATCTTAACATATTTTAGGCAATCATAATGGTGGGCAATTGTTAAATTTTAGGCCCTTTTCACAGAAAACATCATTTAATTTATTGTGGAATTCAACAGAATCTTTGCATATACCAACAGATGTTTAAGTGCTAAAGGAAAAATGTTTGGAATATTTTTAGATGTAATTAACACAGCACATGTTATAAGTAATTTGTACCTTTAAAAATTGCTTGCAGTAGTTTTCTTCTTTATAAATAATTTGACCTTGGATAACACAATTTTCAGGAGATAGCACAAATACTTCTGAATTAGAGGCACATTTAATCTTGGATTTCTCTATAAATCTCTTCTGTATTTGTTTTCTTTGCTTTATGAAATACCTGCTTTCAGAAATCAAGACAATTACAATATAGAGTCAAGGAAAAGTTTCATATCTTTTTAGGTACTTAAGCAGTTAGTTTGTTTAAATCAACTAACTTTATCCAAAGTAAACATTAAAATTCTGACTGAGGTTCTAGTGTATTGGAAAACAATTAATATCTTATACAAATGTGAGTTATTGCTCTCATTCTAGTTTGTCATACGTTCTTAAATATAATTGCTGCTGTTATGGTTTGAATATGAGGTGTCCCACGAAAGCTCATGTGTGAGTCAATGCAAGAAGACTTGGAGGAGAAATTATTGAGTTACAGCCTTAGCCTAATCAGTGAATTAATCTCTGATGGGATTAACTGAGTGGTAACTGGGAGCAGGTGGGGTGTGGGTGGAGGAAATGGTTCATTGAGGGTGCAGCTAGGCTATGGGGTATATATTTTATATTTGGAGAGTGGAATTTTTCTCTCTCTACTTCCTGCCCATCACGTGAGCTTCTTTCCTTCTGCCACACTCTTCCACCATGATGTCGCCTGTCACCTTGAGCCCTGAGGACTGAAGCTGGCCTTGTATGGACTAAGACCTCTGAAACTGTGAGACCTCTAATAACTTTTCCTCTTCTACAGTTGTTCTGGTTGAGTCCTTTAGTCATAGCAACAAAAAGGCTGACTAAAACAGCTTCCTATCGTTGTCTTAAAACGCTACTCTGGGAAATAGAAGTTAGTACATTCTACAGGGTTGTTTCAGATATCAAAATATCCCTCTTTTTATGTATTCTAGTTAAGAAGAATTCATTAAGCAAGATGTAAAGGAAATTTATTTCCCAAGTGGCTGACTGACACTTTAAATATATGTTTATTCCTTCCTTCCTCTAACAAGCATTTACTGAGTAGCTGTAAGGTACAAATACACTCTAGGCACTGTGGACATAAGGGAAGTCAGATAAGTCTCTGATCTTGAGTTTCCACAGAAAAAAAGAAAATAAGAGAAACAGTAATAAGGGACACTTGTGCTGCAATACAGAAAGTGTACTGACAAAGACAAGTTGCAGCATGTTAAGAGACAAGAAGCATTATACTTTGTGCAGAGTTGTGTATGATCACATGTGATCACAGGATAGAGCAGCTGGAAAGAAGCCTAGCAATGGACAGGATCAGGTCAGGAAAAGCCTACAAAGTCTATTAAGACCTTTTTGTTGAGTGTGTAGGCAATTTAGGGTCACTGATTTGTACTCCAGGAGAGAGTCTAGAGGTAGAATTTGAATTACAGAGAGATAATTATGGAAAAAATATGGAATTACTAGTTTTGAAGTAAATAAGGCAGGAATCCATCAGAACATTTTCAATAATGGGAAAATTATGAGAATTGTGATAAAAACAGAGAGCAGAAAACAGATTTGAGAAACATATTTAGCTAATACAATCACAGTTACATGATTCTTAGGAGAGAAAGGGGACAAAGATAATCTTACCTTGACGTCTGGGAGAACGAGTGAATGACTATGCTAAATTGTCTGCTTGTCTCCAATTTTAATATAAGATTTAGAAAATGGTATCAATATTCAGGTGAGAAGAGACTTGATATCTCTGGAAATCAAGACAATTACCTTAGGAGCACTTTGAAGTCATGGCAGGGTGTCAAATCTTTTAAGCAATTAAGAAGGTAGTTAATTTTCAGAAACTATTGCCTTCATCAAAATTAAACATCAAATTCTGTATAAAACTCTAAACATTCTTTAAAATGTTTCTACAAATGTAAATAATTGCTGTCATAGCCCCTATGTTCTGTCTTATATTTAAGATAGGTGAATGTGAAGTTAATAAATAATTAATAATTACTAAAGTCCATACATCCCACAGTGTTATCCTTTTAAAACTATTCATATATAGTTTGAATGTGGACTTTGAGTCATACACACTGTGCTATACTAAAACAGCAGAGGAGAAATACACAATCCCTGATCAAAAATAGTTGTTTTAATTGAAAGATGGATTGTGACTTTTTTTAACCTTAAAAATATCCTTTATGGGTGTCTATAATTCCCCCCTCCCAGAATGTGTTGCCATAATCCATCAGTAACACTAAAATATGAATTTATCCTCAGAAAGAATCTGCTACTGCTCAGTTATTGGTGTGGAACCTACTGAATTTTTTATTACTTTTTGTATTTTCAGACAATGATCAATTTTTTGAATCATTTACATGACCTGAAATATAATTTCATATATCAATAGAATTCATTGCTGCTAGTAACCAAAGTAAGACTGATTTGTGTATTTTCTTTATCTGCAATTTCTTACCCGCATATTATATTTTTGTGGAACAATCCAAAACTATGAAGCATAGATTTAGCCAAGCTCTGGCCACTTTCTATTCATGATAAGAATGTGATTCAATCTCTGGAACAATACATTTATATAGAAAAGCTAGTTTGTTTTTGGATCTGGGCCTTGAGATAGGAGTTTTTCAAATTTTAGTTGTTCCCAATAATTGAGCAATGGGGAATGTAAGCCCAACATATTTCTTTTACAGATTGTCTCTGAAGTATAAGGGAGCTGCAGAACTTTTGGATGAAAACCTTCAATTAATGAGTTAAAAAGTTGCAAGGTATATAAAATTACTGTGGCTTATTCACTAAGAGTAAATGCATTAGGCATTATCAGTTAGTTGGAGGGAACATCTAGGATTATGTATGAGTTTAAACACTTTATTTTATTTGTAAGGAATCCAAGAGTCAGATACATTTTTTAAGTAATGTATTTCCCCAAGTCTGACGGCTAGGAAAGAAGGAAATAACTCGAACCCATGTTCCTTTGTTTTTAATGTCACATATGTTGAGTACAACTTAAATACATTAAAATTAATTCTTTTTAGGTCAGTGATTAGTTCAGAGTTCTGACAAACATGTACAATCAAGTAACTAACACTAAACCAAGATAGTCAATGTTTACATCACTATGGAGTTTCATTACATCATTTTTTGATCAATACTTCATTTTGCATTCTTTCCCCTTGGCAACCTGATCTCACTTCTTTGCCATTGTTTTACCTTTTTAGAATGCCATACAAGTGGAATAATATATTACATGGCTTTTTATTTTCATTCACATAATTATATTTATATTGATGAATGTGTTGCACCTATGGTAGTTCAATCCTTTTTGATAATGACTAAAATTCTACTTTAAATAGGCACTATTTTTTTTTAATCTACCTACCAGGTAATTTTTACTTATTTATTTTTAGTTGTTTGGTTTGTTTTTATAACTGCTTTTGGTAATTTTGAATAAAACTGCTACACATATTCTGTGTAGCCATTTATGCATGCATGTTTTCAAATTTCCTGGGTGTGTACATATTGAGGAGTAGCAATGCTGCATCCTAGAATTTATCTTTAAAAACAATGGCTAAATTGTTTTTCACATGGGCTTTCTACCATGGGCCATGACCTATGGACAGGTATAAAAAATTTAACTGGATATTTTTGAGCATTTTGCAAACTAAGTTTTTATATTAGGTATCTCATTTTAGTTTAAATTTAGTTAGTTGGGGTAGAGCAAGATAGCGGCTGAGTAAGATCCTTCAGCTATTTACACACCAAACTATCAGTACAAGAGCTATGAAAAGCAAGTGAAAGACCACAGTGTCTGATTTTAGCATTGAAAAGTGCATTGAAGAAGGCAGGTATAAAGATTTGCCAGTGTCAAACCCCAGTTCCAAGCTGTTCAGTTTGGAAACAGGTACATTCCACTTAGGGTAGGGAGAGAGCAGTAAGTCCAGTCTCTTAGATTTAAAGTCCAGTAGCAGTGAAATCCACTCTGATGAAATGCAGTACTAGGCAATGTCCCATGACCTTTACCACCTGAGGAATGAGCCACTGGAACTGCATTAGGCCAGGCCACTGACTGTCTCAAACCTCAAGTGGCAGAGCTGGAAGGAGGACTTTATCTACTGGGAGCAAAGCATAAAAGCTAGCATAATACTCACAACCAGTACCAAGTGAGTCATGTGAAAGACCAAGCACCTTGTAGAAATTGAATTCTCCTTTGAGAGTCCAGAGCTCATAGACAGACACTCTAGGCCTGTACTAGTGTCAGGTAGATACCTGTATATCTGTAGAACAGACTCGTATTTCACTTGCATCAGTTCCAGTCTTGGAGTGAACCTGGGAATAGGCAACTTCTTCTCAAGACTGCCTAGGCCCCTGTGTCTGTGAGACTCGGTCATGACTCAGCTTAGTTAGCATCAGTCCAAGTGATCAAGGATCTGTTTACTTCAATACTACCCCAACCTAAGGCAGTATAGCATGGTCCAAGAGCCCAGTCCCTGGGAGTAGGGCAAAGTAGTAGGCACAACCCTTGCCCTGGAACTTAGTGCTGAGCTGATAAAACCTAACAATGGATAGATCCTAATCATCCTCATCCCTAGGCCTGCATGTGGATGGAGCTTTTAGAACATGTTCAGAGCCAGAGGAAGACACGTGGCCCCAGTCCATTAGCCTTCTATTCCAGTTAGCATTACCTGTACCCAGATGTAGTGTGCAGAATTATGTGAAGATATAAAATTGGCCATCAAAATTTAAACTGGTGGGAGGAATGAAACACAAATGGAGAGTTTTTTTATGAGTATATTTTTTCTTGTTCTTACCTCTGTTCTGTTATTATCCATATGATCATGTTAAGTTGCTGAATCATATTAAGAAAGCTTATTATAGTCAAAAGGTATTTTCAAAAGCCTCACAATCACCACAAAACAAAAGTCTGTAATAGACATAGCAGAAATAATAAGGAAGGAATCAAAATACTTTAATAGAGTAACTTATTTAACCATCAAGGAAGACTGTAAGAGAGGGAGAAAGAAAAAAAGGAAGTACACAAGCAAAACAAGCAAAAAGTAATAATTCCAACTAGAAAACAAGATACATAATAGGTATAGTAAGGTGTTACTTATTAATAATTGTTAGCACAAAAGGACCAGGTTAGACCCAAACTTTATGGATCAGATCAGCACATCCTAGAATTTAACTTTATAAGTACAGTTTTTTGTTTTTTTTTTTTTAGGAATGGAGTAACACCTCTGATGGACTCACTTTCCTGGTGGAAAATGAGCCATTGGCCAAAGTTGGGGTTTAGGCTTTTATAGGTTTACACTAGTAGGTGACTCAGTTAATGAGCATGTCAGTTTAGTTTATTGGGTCAGATGGAGGGTGTGGGGTTAGTGGGTATGGGATCAGTGGTCAGTACCCAGGATTTGTTTTTACTGGGCCAGATGGAGGATATTGGCTCAGTTTTAGGGTGGGATTAGTATCTGGGAAAGAATTTGGTTAGGGAGGGATTAATGTGTTGGCCTCTTCTCAGAAACTGTCATTTCAGACTTGATGGATATCTCCTCCCCAGGACCTGTCTTTTCACTGGGAAAGACAGTGACTCTCTCATTTCCTTCTCCCTGGGTCACATTACTTTGGGGTTTGGCTTTTTCCATATCCAAAAATAATTACCTTGAATGTAAATGACAATTGAAAGACATTGACTAAATGGATTTAAAAAAGACTCGGTTGTGTATTGCTTACAAGAAATTCACATTGCCTCTAAAAGTTCACCAAACTGAAAGTGAAGGAATAAAATAAGATATCCTATGCAAATGGATGCCAAAAGAAAACAGGAGGATACTAGAATCAGGTAATATAGACTTGAAGTCAAAAGCAATAAAGAGAGACAAGGGTGATCATTATGTAATGGAAAAGGTGTCAATTCAGCAAGAGGAAATAACAATTCCAAATATGTATGTACCAAATATCAGAGGACCCAGATATATAAAGTAAATATTGTAGACCTAAAGGTAGAGACTGACTCCAAAACAAGAATAGTTGGGAGACTTTAATACCCCACTTTCAGCAATGGGCAAATCTTTCAGATAAAATCAACAAAGAAATGGCAGAGTTAAATTTTACCAAGACCGAATGGACCTAACAGACACCTACAGAACATCCATCCAACAGTTGCCAAACACAAATTTTTCTCATCAGCAAATGCATCTCAAGGAACTAACAAAACAAAACAGAACAAACCACAAATTAATAGAAGGAAGGAAACAATAAAAAGCAAAGCATAAATGAATGAAATGAGCCTAAAATCAATATAAAAGATCAACAAAAAAAGGAGCTGGTTCTTTGAAATAATAAACAAAACATAAAATCTTAACTGAGAAAAAAAGAGAAAATACTTGAATAGGTAGAATCATAGCTGAAAAGGGAAACACAACTGACACCCCAAAAATACAAAATATAATTAGGGATTATTATGAATGTCTATATGCCAATCACTTTTATAATCTAAAAGAAATGGACAAATCCCTGGACACATGCCTTTTCAAGACTAAGCAATGAAGAGATGGAAACCTTAACAGACAAGTAACAAGTAATGACATTGAATCTATAATAAAAATCTTCCCATCAAAGAAAATCCCAGGACCAGACTGCTTCACTATTGAATTCTATCAAATATTTAAAGAACTAATAACAATTATTGTTAGGTTACTACAGAAAATAGAAGAGGAAGGAATTCTTCCAAACACATCCTACAAGGCTAGCACTATTCTGATGCCAAAACCAGTTAAGGACACAACCACGGCTAATGTTCTTGATGAAACTAGATGAAAAACATCCTCCCTATAATTGTAAAGAACAGAATCCACTAGCACATGAAAAAAGATTATTCACAAGAATCAAGTGAGATTTATCCCAGGGATGCAAGTATGGTTCAATACACACAAATCAATAAAACAATACACCACATTGACAGAATGAAGGACAAAAACCATATGGTTACCTCAATTGATGCAGAAAAGTGTTTGATAAAATTCAGCACCCTTCATGATAAAAATTAACCACATAAGGAACTAATAAAGG
The DNA here is from genome assembly GCF_902686455.1 of Sciurus vulgaris. Classification (NCBI taxonomy): domain Eukaryota; kingdom Metazoa; phylum Chordata; class Mammalia; order Rodentia; family Sciuridae; genus Sciurus; species Sciurus vulgaris. The sequence goes on along the minus strand of NC_136470.1, from coordinate 81,954,926 downwards.
ACAATTTTAAGCCCACAGCTAGCATTATATTGAATGGGGAAAAGATGAGAGATTTCTAAGAGGTGAAACAAGAAAAGGATGCCTACTATCATCACTTTTATTCAGTTTTTTTAGAGAAATCATTCAATAATATATTTTATTTTTTAATTATATCAAGTTCTTCCATCAAGTTTTATTGGAAGATTATCTTTTTCCATTGAATTACTTAGCACCGTTGTCAAAAATCAACTTTTAATGTATGTATAATTCTATTTTAATACTCTTCTTATCCATTGAGGTGTATTCTCAGAGTAATAGCATACTCTCAATTATAGATTTTTCTAAATCTAATCTTGCCATAAGTTAGTGTAAGTTTTGAAACTTTGTTCTTCTCTTTCAGTTTTATTTTGACCATTCAAGAATGGTTTTCATGTTTTTGAGGGATATTGGTCTATAGTTTCCTACCTTTTAATGTTTCTGGCTGGTTTTGGAATTAGGGTAATGCTGACAGCATAAAATTTATTATGAACTTTCCTTCCTCTTCTATTTTCATGAAAAGTTTATGTAAAGTTGGTGTTACCTCTTGTTTCCAAATATTTGGATATTTTCTAGATATCTCTCTATGATTAATGTCTAACTTAGTTTCACTGTGGTGAGAGAAGACAATTTGTATTTTTTTTCAAATATTTAAAATTTGCTGTGGTTTGTTTTGTGACACAGAACAGCATCTCTCTGTGAATATTCTGTGTGCACTTGCCCATAGGTAGGGTATCTTATGCCAATTAATTTCATTTTTTTTTATAATGTTTTTAAGGTTACTTATAGTCTTACAGATTTTCTGTCTAGTTTTTCTGTCAAGTACTTTGGAATATTGATGAGCTCAGTTATCCTTGTGGGTTTGTCTATTTCTCATTTCTATCAAAGTTTGTCTTTACTTTCTTCAAAGAGATGTGCTTGGATGAATACAAAAGGATTATATTGTCTTCTTGATGAATTAACCCAATCTTAATAAAATCCCATTTTATCTGATACTAATATCACTTCAGCCTTCCTGGTATCAGTGCCTACATTGGCTGCATTTTCCAACCCTTTTCAAATTTTCATTCATATTTAAAGTGGCATGCAAACCACTTTTCATTCTAGTTGTTTTCTATTGTCTCATCAGTTCTTCCTACTTTTTAATGATCTCTTCCTGAATTCTATTTCATTTAGTTTTACTATGATTACATTTTATCTCCACTATTAACTAACTGATCATGCTTTTAAAGAATTTCTTTAGTGGTGCTCTAGGAACTATAATAGTTTTATTTCACTCATCATACTTTATATTCAAACAGTATCTTATGGGTTTTTGTAGAGTATAAGAACTGTTCAAGGAATACTAACTTCTCATTTCTTCAATACTTTGTGTGATTTCTATTATAATTTTCATTTCTACCTATAGAACAGGCAGATGATATATTGTGAAAATTTAGTCTTAGGGGCTATGATCTCTTAAACAACTAAGTATAATTTTAACTATTCTGGTGCTTTCCTTTTGTATGTATCCAAATGTCCATTGCTATTATACTTTTTTGTGAAGAAAACATTTCCTGTTGCAAAAGACTGGTATTAAATAATCAGTTTTGCTCCTCTGAACTTTCTCTATTTTGCTACTTCTGAAAAGTATTTTCTTCTGTATAGAATTGGGTTGAACTCTTTTTCTTTTAATACTTCAAAGATATCAAAACATTGTCTTCTGGATTCCATAGCTCCTGGGGAGATGTCTACTGTAATTTTTACCTCTTTTGTATGTAAAAGTTCTTTTTTCTTTTACTGTCTTTAAATATTTCTTTGATTTTTAATAATTTGACCATGATGTGTGCATGTAATTTTTCCCTATTAAATATATAATGCGTGTAGTTTTCTGAGTTTTTTAAATCTACATTTTATTGCATTTCATTAATTCTAGAAAATTCTTCATATTATCTGTTGGAATGTCTTCAGTCCTTTTATTCTTCTTTCTGGAATTTACATTATTTATGTGTTAAACTGTTTGATGTTTCACAGCCCTTGGATGCTCCATTTATCTACTGCTTCTCCTTTTGTCTTTCGCTTTCATTGTGGATAATTTTTATTGATTTTTCTTGGAGTTTACTAATTCTATCTGCAGAGGTATCTCTCTTTCTGCTATCATGACTTTTAAATCTAGTATTTACATTTTGCTGTATTTTATGATTTCCATCACTGCTGAAATTCCGTTTTATATGCATGTTGTCGATCCGTTACATTAGATAAACAACATACATAAAATTTAAATTATTAAAATAATTAAAAATATTAATCATAGTTACTTCAAAGTTCTTGTGAAATAGTTCCCACATTTATTTTATCTCTGAGTCAGAAGATAAAATAAGAAAGAAAGAGCACCCTTAGGCATCCAGGAAAAGGGTGTCAGAAAAGAAAAGGAAGATGAGCAGATAGGGAAAACAAGCTTCTGGCCCCAGCTGGTCCTAATCACAAGGACAGTCCCTTAATAACCCCTAGCTATGGTAAGAAAATATATACTGCCTAAAAAGCACTTCCTCTTTCAAGCCCTCTCCCCAACCCTGATGTTGATTAAGGCTTAGAAACCACTTCTCTACAAGTTTGTTGAACAAGACAAAAAAGGAGAGAGTTAATTAGCCCTTTTCTGAATCTTATTATTTTATATTATTTATTTATTTTAATTAAAAACAATAAATTTACATAGGGCAATATTGTTTGATTCATTCTGTTATTTTTTCCCGTTCCCCCCACTCCTCCCACCCCTCTTTTCCCTCTATACAGTCCTCCCTTCCTCCATTCTTACCACCCTCCTTATCCCTAACGCTAAACCTAACCCTAAACCTAACGCTAACCTCTCCTACCCCCCCTTATATGTCCTCATCTGCTTATCAGCGAGATCATTCATCCTTTAGTTTTCTGAGATTGGCTTATCTCACTTAGCATGATATCCTCCAATTTCATCCATTTGCCTGCAAATGCCATAATTTTATCATTATTCGTGGTGGAGTAATATTCCATTGTATATATATATGCCACAGTTTCTTTATCCATTCATCAACTGAAGGGCATCTGGGTTGGTTCCACAGTCTGGCTATAGTGAATTGAGCAGCTATGAACATTGATGTGGCTGTATTTCTATAGTATGCTGATTTTAAGTCCTTTGGGTATAGGCTAAGGAGTGGGATAGCTGGGTCAAATGGTGGTTCCATTCCAAGCTTTCTGAGGAATCTCCATACTGCTTTGCAGAGTGGCTGCACTAATCTGCAGTCCCACCAGCAATGTATGAGTGTACCTTTGTCCCCACATCCTCGCCAACACCTATTGTTGCTTGTGTTCTTGATAATCACCATTCTAATTGGGGTGAGATGAAATCTTAAGGTAGTTTTGATTTGCATTTCTCTTATTACTAGAGATATTGAACATTTTTTCATATATCTGTTGATTGCTTGTACATCTTCTTCTGTGAAGTGTCCATTTCCTTAGCCCATTTGTTGATTGGATTATTTGTATTCTTGGTATAGAGTTTTTTGACTTCTTTATAGATTCTGGATATTAGCGCTGTATCTGAAGTATGAGTGGCAAAGATATTCTCCCACTTTGTAGGCTCTCTCTTCACATTGCTGATAGTTTCCTTTGCTGAGAGAAAGCTTTTTAGTTTGAATCTATCCCAGTGGTTGATTCTAGCTTTTATTTCTTGTGCTATGGGAGTCCTATTAAGGAAGTCTGCTCCTAAGCCAACAAGTTGAAGCTTTGGACCTACTTTTTCTTCTATAAGATGCAGGGTCTCTGGTCTGATTCTGAGGTCCTTGATCCATTATGAATTGAGTTTTGTGCAGGGTGAGAGATAGGGATTTAGTTTCATTCTGTTGCATATGGTTTTCCAGTTTTCCCAGCACCATTTGTTGAAGAGGCTGTCTTCTCTCCATTGCATATTTTTGGCAACTTTGTCTAGTATGAGAAAATTGTATTTATTTGGGTTTGTGTCTATGTCCTCTATTCTGTACCATTGATCTACCTTTCTATTTTGGTACAAATACCATGCCGTTTTTGTTACTATTGCTTTGTAATAGAGTTGAAGATCTGGTATTGCGATACCCCCTGCTTTGTTCTTTCTACTGAGGATTGCTTTAGCTATTCTGGGTTTCTTATTCTTCCAGATGAATTTCATAATTGCTTGCTCTATTTCTGTAAGGTACACCATTGGGACTTTAATTGGAATTGCATTGAATCTGTATAGCACTTTTGGTAGTATGGCCATTTTGACAATATTAATTCTGCCTATCCAAGAACATGGGAGATCTTTCCATCTTCTAAGGGTTTCTTTAATTTCTTTCTTTAGTGTTCTGTAGTTCTCATTGTAGAGGTCTTTCACCTCTTTTGTGAGATTGATTCCCAAGTATTTTATTTTTTTCGATGCTATTGTGAATGGGGTAGTTTTCCTAATTTCTCTTTCTGAAGATTCATCACATGTAGGAAAATGCATTGGATTTATGAGCGTTGATCTTGTAACCTGCTACTTTACTGAATTCACTTATGAGTTCTAAGAGTTTTCTGTTGGAATTTCCAGGTTCCTCTAAATATATAATCATATCATCAGCGAACAGGGATAGTTTGAGTTCCTCTTTTCCAATTCGTATCCCTTTAATTTCTTTGGTTTGTCTAATTGCTCTGGCTAGAGTCTCAAGAACGATATTGAATAGAAGTGGTGAAAGAGAGCATCCCTGTCTTGTTCCAGTTTTTAGGGAGAATGCTTTCGGTTTTTCACCATTTAGAATGGTATTGGCCATAGGCTTAGCGTAGATGGCCTATACAATGTTAAGGAATGTTCCCACTACCCAATCTTCTCTAGTGTTTTGAGCATGAAGGAATGCTGTAATTTATCGAATGCTTTTTCTGCATCTATTGAAAAAATCATGTGATTCTTAACTTTTAGTCTGTTGATATGGTGAATGACATTTATTGATTTCCAGATGTTGAACCAACCTTGCATTCCTGGGATAAAACCCACTTGATCGTGGTGCACTATCTTTTTAATATATTTTTGTATGCGATTTGCTAAAATTTTCTTGAGAATTTTTGCGTCGATGTTCATTAAGGATATTGGTCTGAAATTTTCTTTCCCTGATGTGTCTCTGTCTGGTTTAGGTATCAGGGTGATATTGGCTTCATAGAATGAGTTTGGGAGGGTTCCCTCCTCTTCTATTTTATGGAATACTTTGAGAAGTATTGGAATGAGCTCTTCTTTAAAGGTTTTGTAGAACTCGGCTGAGAACCCATCTGGTCCCGGACTTTTCTTTGTTGGTAGGCTTTTGATGACCTCTTCTATTTCATTGCTTGAAATTGATTTATTTAGGTTTTGTATGTCCTCCTCATTCAGTTTAGGTAATTCATATGTCTCTAGAAACTTGTTGATGTCTTCGAGGTTGTCTGTTTTGTTGGAGTATAGATTTTCAAAATAGCTTCTAATTATGTTTTGTATTTCACTTGTGTCTATTGTGATATTTCCTTGTTCATTCCGAATTTTAGTAATTTGAGTTTTCTCCCTCTTTCTCTTTGTTAGTGTGGCTAAGGGTTGATCAATTTTGTTTATTTTTTCAAAGAACCAACTCTTTATTTTGTTAATTTTTCCGATTGTTTCTTTTGTTTCAATTTCGTTGATTTCGGCTCTGATTTTAACTATTTCCTGTCTTCTACTACTTTTGGTGTTGGTCTGCTCTTCTTTTTCTAGGGCTTTGAACTGTAGTGTTAAGTCGTTTATTTGTTGATTTCTACTTCTTTAGTTGAATGCACCCCATGAAATAAATCTTCCTCTACGTACTGCTTTCATAGTGTCTCAGAGATTTTGATATGATGTGTCTTTGTTCTCGTTTACTTCTAAGAATTTTTTTATTTCCCTCCTGATGTCTTCTGTTATCCATTCGTCATATAATAGTGTATTATTTAATCTCCAGGTATTGGAGAAGTTTCTGTTTTTTATTCTGTCATTTATTTCTAATGTCAATCCATTATGATCTGATAGAGTACAAGGTAGTATCTATCTTCTCCAGATTTGGGAAATTTTCTGATATTATTTCATTGAATAGATTGTTCATTCCTTTGGTTTGTTTCTCTAAGCCTTCCTCAATCCCAATAATTCTTAAATTTGGCCTTTTCATGATATCCCATAGTTCTTGTAGATTCTGTTCATGATTTCTTACCATCTTCTCTGTTTGTTCAACTTTGTTTTCAAGATTAAATATTTTGTCTTCAATATCTGAGGTTCTGTCTTCCAGGTGTTCTATCCTATTGGTTATGCTTCCTATGGAGTTTTTAACTTGGTTTATTGTTTCCTTCATTCCAAGGATTTCTGTTTGGTTTTTTTTCAATATCTCTAACTCTTTATGGAAATAATCTCTTGCTTCCCGTATTTGCTCCATTAACTGTTGATTGATGGTATCATTTAATGCCTGCATTTGCTCTTTCATCTCCTCATTTGCTTCCCTGATTGTTTTAATTATGTACATTCTGAACTCCCTTTCTGACAATTCTTCTGTCATTGGGTTTTATTGATATAGTATCTAGGTTTGTTTGGGACATTTTCTTCCCTTGTTTTCTCATATTGGTCAGATGTCAGTGGGACTTTGTGATATTGCAGAATTCTTCTATTGGCTTATAGTGTCCCTGTAGATTTCCAGTGTATCACCTTCCTGCCTTCAGTAGCCTGAAGTCTTGGAGTAACTTGATAATGCAGTGCTTCCAAGGAAAGCTGCCCCTAGCCTGCTACTGGTTCCAGGACTTGGAGTTGGCTCTGTGTAGAAAGTCTCTCACTGGGGGGCCTGCTCTGAGAAGCTAGCCTGGAAAGGCGCTTCCCGCTGGAAGGGGACGGGCTGCGGGCTGCCTGGGGAAGTCCCTGGCTGCCCTGTCCTGGTCCCTGAAGCAACCTACGGGTAGGAACTCACAGCCCTGATTCAGGGACTTGAAGCTTGGTAATGTGCAGGAAGGCTCTCACTGGGGGGCATGCTCCGAGATGCTGGAGAATCTGGCCCTGTGGGAGGAGCCCACTGCCAGAGTGTGCAGGGCTGCCTGGGGAAGACTCTAGCTGCCCTACCCTACTCTAATAAACCACCCAAATCCGGGCCTGCCACCCGGGCAGCGCTTCACGGGTGGGGGAGACTCACCCTGGCTCTAATTTAGTCTGAGTCTCTCTATGCCTCCCCTTCTTGAATCCTGGTTCTGGAGCGACTGGAGATGCAGTCACCCTCTAGTCCGCCATCTTGGATTGCCCCTGAATCTTATTTTTATGTGTCATTTGACCAATCAACTATGGGAACAAATCGGTCCATAAAAACCCCAAGACAGAAGATTGTCAGTGGTACCCCACCTTGGGACCCATTCTGTGCTTTGGGAGCCTTTTCTTTGCTTACATGAATCTTGCTACTCTACCCTTACCATGTCCGTGGATCGCATTCTTTAAATTTGGGTGACAAAAAAACTCACTTGACATCCACATTCCATGTGACAGTATATGATTAGTGATTATAATTCAGTACTGGGCTAATGGAGGGAACTGTGGCTATCGTCATTTCTCTGGGCCTATCCTCACTCTTAGGCAGGACCTGTGTGCTGACTCTTGAGGATACTCTGCTATCTGTGACAGCCAATCTATGCCTTTTATCTATAGCAGGGCCTGCACTAGAGTGTTTCCCTTCCTTCTATCAATAGCATCAGATCTCTACTTAGTTATTTCATTATTGTGCTACCAACTGTTTTTTTTTTCTTTTCTTTTCTTTTCTTTTTTTTTCCTATTTCTCTCCAGAGTAGAACAGTTTCGTTTTGACAAATCCCTCAAGAAGCACTGATTTTTTTTTTTTGTCTAGTTCCTACTGGTAGATAGGAGGATTCCCTACTTTTCTACAGAATGTTGAATAATTTCCCTTATGTTTAAAGTTCGCTTGTTTTTTTTTTCTTCATATGAAGGAATTATTTGGTGCCCACTGCAGTCTGTGATGTGGACAGAGCTTGTTCCACTCTCCTGTACTGCCTCTTCTGAGCATCAGTGGGAGCTTATGGAAAAGAGCTTTGTTTCTGGAACTTCAGCATTCAGGTTTTATGAGTTCTTCAAAATTCAGTCGATTTCTTTTTACATGCTTCTGTGCTGGCTATATTGTCTTAACATTTCTGTTACAGTGAAAAAGCTCATGGTGGCTTCTCTGCAGAGAGTTTTGGCTTTTTGAAATTCAATTCATGTGGGTAACTCATGATCTAAACTCTCTGATAGGCTCAAGAAAATAATGCATTTTTAGGATTATTAACTTTTTCTTATTGTTATAGTGAGAGACATTCCCTTGCAGGTTTCTTTTTTCTTCTTAATATCCTAAGCACAAACACAATTTGAACTCATGAGTCTTGTAGATAATTTTTTATTGAGCTTTAGTCATCTATTGAGAAGTATTCTGTATGCTTTTCTGTAGCTACACCGCTGAAATTTAGAATATAGAGCAAGGAAGATATGCATTGACCCACGTGTTATCTTTCATCCTACAAAAAGCAAACAAATGTCAGACAGACAAAAAAAATGAAAAAATAATCACAGTATTATCTTTTCAAATTAGCATGGTCAATGCCTAATTCACCAGAGTTCTTGGAGTACAGAGGTTTATGGCTGTTTCATTGTGTTATATATTTAGACTTTTATAACTATATTGTCAATTCATAATATAAGGGACATTATATTCATTCAAGAGTTATTTAAGGATTCTAAACATTCTGGATCATATTTCCTGAACTCCTTACTTTTTAATTTTGCTTGTGTGTATTTTGTGAGAAACAGACAGAAAAATGATTCCAAAAACACACATGGGAACAAACAGAGAAACAAACAAATATCAGAATAAATTTGGATTAAATGGCAGAAGGCCAGATATTTGTTCCTATTCCACTAGATTATTGCTTTGAGCGTTGGTATTCTGTAGGTTTTTACAACTCCATGTATACAAAGGAAGTTCAGATAAAATTACAAATAATTCTGTTTTAATTCTAAGATTCTAATGGGTTTGGGTCTATAATTCAAGTAAATTTACCTCAGAGCTTTGATATCTCATGAAAGAATCTGTCATCTGCTGAATAAAATTTCTAGTGATATATATAAATTCTGAGACATGGATATGAATTTGAGGATCACTAGCACCTGTTATAAGTTTTGATCCTGTATAAGGTTTAAGTCCTAGCTCTTTTTTTAAATATATATTTTCTAATACTGGTTATTTCTAATAATATTGTGGTACTATTCATTGACCACAATACAGCAGAATTTGAGTACTTTTTTAAAAAAATGAAGATGCATTACTTTAATCGATAACAGGAAAGCAGAGAACCTGTGTGGCATAATGTCCCACAAACTGTACTTACGTACCATTAACTCAGAGAGAGTAGAAAAGGAGAGGCTCCTAGTTCACAGAATGTCTTTAAGTTCTTGTTTCACTCTCATGAAATTGAATAAATTTAAATAAATAAACACATTTAAATGCTCATAAGTGTTGGTGTAGTTCAGAGTATGTGAAGATGGAGTAACTTTGCACTTTGGTGTAGATAAAAATGATATGAGGCTAGCAAAAGCTCAGCTTATGGGCAGTTTCTCCCTTCACTAGCTATGTGATTTTGGATGAGTCCTTTCTCCTTTTTCAATACAAATTCTCTCATCTATATAAACAAAAGTTAATTATACCCTCATATCCTTCATTCCAGGACTGGGACGTGCCAGGTACATCCACAGTAGCCTTAAGACTGTGCTTTCTGAGATCATCTTAAATAAACCTTTGGTTCGACACAATTTTAGTCCCTCTCCTGACTGCCTCTTGAGTTTGGGAATGGTGGGTCAGACAGTGAGGCTGTCTCACTGTATAAACCCTAACCAGGAGCGAGGGTGAGGGCAGGTCTAGCCATGAGGAATAAGAAGCAGCCACTGCTCTCTGGAGTAGGGTGGAAGAAGGTATATAGTAAATTAATTAGAGAACAGACCAGGTAAAACACATAGCAGTTACAGTTGAGGTTGACCTACTTTTTTTTTTTTTTGTGTGTGTGTGTGTGTGTTTTTTTTTTTTTTTTTTTTTTTTTTTTTTTTTCAGTTATACATGACAGTAGAATGTATTTTGGCATATATACATGCATGGAGTATAACTTCCCATTCTTGTTGTTGAACATAATGTAGAGTTACACTGATTGTGTATTCATATATGAACATGGAAAGTTACGTCTGATTCCTTCTATTGTCTTTCCTGTCCCTATCCCCTCCCACTTCCCTTCATTCCCCTTTGTCTAATCCAATGAACTTCTATTCTTCCCTCCCACCCCACTTATTGTGTTAACATCTGCATATCAGAACATTTGGTTTTTAATTTTTTGGGACTGGCTTATTTCACTTAGCATGATAATCTCCAGTTCTACCCACCTACTGGCAAATGCCATAATTTCATTCTTTTGTATGGCTGAGTAACATTCCATTGTGTACATATACCACATTTTCTTTATCCATTCATCTGTTGAAGGGCACCTAGGTAGGTTCCATAGCTTAGCTATTGTGAATTGAGCTGCTGTACACATTAATGTGACCATGTCACTATAGTATGCTGATTTTGTGAGTTACATTTTTTAAGGAGTTGCCGAAGACATACTTTCTTGAGGTTAGAGAGTAAGTCAAGAAGTAGATTTCGTAGGGGGGATAAATTTGGAATAAAGCTTTTTCAAGCCACCAGGAAAATTTCTTTCTTTCTTGTAATTTCTCTTGTTCCCTTTAACAAAATTTCTTTGCCCTTCCCTTAAACATTTGTCTCCTAATAATTCTGAGACTTCCTTTCTCTTATCACTTTATACTTTCAAACTGAATTACCTATTGCTATGGTTTCAGTTATTTAAAATTCCAAATTTGAGCCTTCAAGATCAATCTGTCATAAGTATGTATTCGCTATACCCAAAGAAATACAAATGTCACAGATACTTTAGACAAGTCAAATTCAATAAATCACAAAGTAATATAACTTTTCTGCCTCCGCCAAGATCTATAACTCTCTAATGTCTCTGTTTTGTTGAATGGCATTGCCATCTACTAACTTTGCAAACTGGGAGTGTGCATATCATCCTAGTCTTCTCTCTCACTGTTAAACCCAGTCAGTAGCTAAATCTAAATCCTGAATATCTTTCTCTCATTGTCTTTCTCTTTCTTTCCCTTCTCTCTATTGCCATTTACTCTAGTTCCTATTTCGGCCTTGTTTCACAGACCATGCAACAGCCTCTCAACTTATGTCCCCATCCTGTCCATCACCACCACTTTCTTTTTTGGCAGTATTGGGGATTGAGCCCAGGAGTGCTCTACCACCAAGCTTAGTCTTACCTCCTCACCTGCTTTTTCTTTGTTTGGTTTTTGCTTTGTTTGTTTTTGATACAGGGTCTTGCTATATCACCCAGGCTGGCCTCAAATGTGTGATCCTCCTGACTCAGCCTCCCACGTTGCTGCTATTCAGGTATTACAGGCATGCATAACCATGCCCATCTTGTTTTTTATATTGCTATGTCAGCAGGTCTAGGTCTCCATTGTCTTTCTTACTTTCTAGGTAGCTATTCAAAATGGATCGTGTTCAGTAAAAACTTGATTCACACATGGTATCCTTTTTTTTTTTAACAACCTGCCCAAGAAAAAGAATAAAAGCTTAAACACTCATAATCTTTCCCTTCCTCATCTTCTTTATATAGAAATGCATTTTGTTCATTTTGTTGTCAGTTTTATTTTTAATCCATAAGCACGTTTTAATAATAAAAACTAGTTAGGCAGCGATGCCCCCAATTCTAATTTCATATCAAATTCCTGGGTACTATAAAAGCTTAAAGATTAAAACTCTCTGGAAGTTAAAGAAAAATGACTTCAAAATTTAAAATAATAAAATTCCTAAAATAAAATTATTTTTTGGAATAAATTAAAGGACTGAAGAGATTTCAGAGCTTTTGAAAACTTTGTTCTGCTCTGTCTCAAGTAGGATGACCTTAATGCCTGGGGAAAGCTGGTTATTCTTTGGGTAGCTATAACTATGTTGCTTCTTACTAGATTCAGAGTCTCTGAGGATGTGTTAACGTAGTGCTTTGTTTCTGATGTACTTCACTTTTGGGAGTCCTGAGTGTCAGTGGGACGGGCAAGATTACCAGGATATTATTACAACCACTGCTCCACTCAGAGAATAAATTCTGCAGCCCCAGGCACTTTTGCTTGGCAAAATTATGTTCCTGGAACTTACTGAGTAGGATAGAAGGGAGAGTAATCTTTTACTTAGCTTCAGCAAGGTCCCAATTTACTTCAGAGACTCAGCAAATCAACCTGAGGACTTAAACAGAAATTCACCTCTTTCCCTTAGTGTGGGATTCGGTTAGACCGCCCTGCGTCCTTTGGATCCTGCTTCTGAGAAGAATGGATTTGGAACTCTTCCTGAGACTAAGGAAGAACAGTGATTATATTTAAGGAAGGAAGGAAGGAAGGAAGGAGAGAGAGAGAGAGAGAGAGAGAGAGAGAGAGAGAGAGAGAGAGAGAGAGAGAGAGAGAGAGAGAGAGAGAGCGCGCATTGATTCTTGGCAAATAAAACAATTTTATTTTTGTCTGCTTTTGCCACTTAACATTTTTACTTAGTGGGGATCATGTGCTCCTGTCCCCAGATTAAAAACTCTGGCAAAGTCATGGATTTCTATCTAGTTTTAGATGCTAGACTATCCTACAGTTACCTTAAATATACTCACTGGGGTGGTAAATCTCCCCTTTTCAGATTAAGCTACTGTCCCTTGTGGCAGGATATCAGGTCAAAGTTGGCTTCTTGTCATTTCTCTCAGTGGTCATTGTATCCATTGCTCGCTGGCTGCTCTTCAGCTTTCTCACTAAAATTGAAATGAGAAAACAACAGAGGGTGAGTTATATGAACTCATACTCTTTTTTTTTTCTTTCTTCCTTTTTTTTTTTTTTTTTGGTAAACAAATGGGATACATGTTGTTTCTCTGTACATGGAGTAACAGCATACCATTTGTGTAATCATAAACTTACATAGGGTAATGTCTGATTCATTCTGTTATTTTTTCCCTCCCTCCCCACCCCTCCCACCCCTCCCACCCCTCTTTTTCCTCTATATAGTCCTTCCTCCATTCTTGCCCCCCTCCCTAACCCTAACCCTAACCCTAACCCCTCCCATTCCCCATTATGTGTCATCATCCGCTTATAATCGAGATGATTCATCCTTTGGTTTTTTTGAGATTGGCTTATCTCACTTAGCATGATATTCTCCAATTTCATCCATTTACCTGCAAATGCCATAATTTTATCATTCTTTATGGCTGAGTAATATTCCATTGTATATATATACCAGTTTCTTTATCCATTCGTCAATTGAGGGGCATCTAGGTTGCTTCCACAATCTGGGTATTGTGAATCAAGCAGCTATGAACACTGATGTGGCTGTATCTCTGTAGTATGCTGATTTTAAGTCCTTTGGGTATAGGCCGAGGAGTGGGATAGCTGGGTCAAATGGTGGTTCCATTCCAAGATTTCTGAGGAATCTCCATACTGCTTTCCAGAGTGGCTGCACTAATTTGCAACCCCACCAGCAATGTATGTGAACTCATGCTCTTTAATACTACTTTTGAATTCTCTGGAAATACCAGATATTTAGAGTTGCTTCTCTCCAGAAGCATTTTAAATGGCTCTTCCCAGGTTTCTTTCTGAGCTTTTTGCCTTCAGTTCCTTGATACTTCCTTCTTCCCAGTGGTAGTTTGCAGTGGTTCCTCCCATACCTGGGAATATCTGGGGAATAATGCCATTGGCTTCCAGATGAGGTTTCCAGCAACTTCTGGGCAAGAATGCACATCAATTCCAACACAATTGCACTCTCCTGGCTCAGCCAACAAAACATGTAATTATTATTGTCGCCCTCTAATATTTTGGAAACAGGAAGTATTCAGCCCAGGCCATGTTCTGTTGAAGATTTCTCTGACAGTTCAAGCACAATCTGTCTCTGCCAACAATTTAGGGATACAAATGTCTTCCCTTCTGAGAAGTGTCTATGACTATTGAATGGCAGGTTGTCCATAGATACTAGGTGTCTGTTTAGAAATCTCACAACCTAGGAAAGCTCAGAGTTCTTGCATTCTTGGTCTTTTACCCAGGGCATCCTTGAATTTCCACCTCTCAATAAAAATCACACTTAGATTTTCTTTCCTCTCTGCAGATCCAGGGTTTGTGTGTGTGTGTGTGTGTGTGTGTGTGTGTGTGTGTGTGTGTGTGTGCCCGCGCGCTTTTACTAGAGAGAAGTGTGGGAGGGAGAGAGAAAGTTGGTTCCTTGAAGATTTAAAGCTTTGTTTTTGCTTTAAATGACAAAAAGAAGAGAGAATGCTCTTAGAGTATAAAAAAGAAAGAAAAGGGAATATACAGAGAAAACCTATACTCATATTTTTAGTCACCTTGTTACATTTCCTCCCCTACTAAATTTGTGTATCCTGCCGGAAAAAAGTTCCTTCTTATCTTGGAGATTTTCCTCCCCAGGAATATAGAAGCCAGAGTGCTCTGGACTATTTCATAGCAAGATAGTAATTCCTAAGTGCCTCCTGAACATCACAATTTGCCACAAGTCACAATAAACTTTATCTTAGTTTCCCAGATAAATACACAAATCAGAATGCTAGATGGATGAACCTACCTTCTCCATCAGATAGGGGCACAATTACCCGTTTTAACACATAGAGTGTTCTCTTAAAAAATTGGGTCATTAGCTTTTCTGATTTTCTTCACCCTCACAGCCTCATTTCCATATCTTACTCCTAAAAAACTCACTTCTCTTTATAAAAAATTTAGAAACATACCAAATTTTAATGATTCTAAGGTGGAATTCTAAGATGGAATCAGAGAAAGATAGCATCTTTCTCTGGAGATGAAATGTATTCCTCACTGATGATATGCCATAGTTTAATCTATGGCTCATTTTCTTCTTTAGAAGTGCATTGGCTAGCATCTAAGACTTCACAATACAATTACTAAGAGCAGAGAATAGAATAATGAACCTTCAGTAATGAGCCCTTAGATTTAACGATCATCATTTCATTGTATTGCTTTACTTTTTTTAAGCTTTTTATTATTGTGAAATGTCTATATAAGCACTGCAATAATTTTACTATTTGTTAGCCTTAAATACTTACATATCGTCCCTAAAAATCTAAACACATTTTCTTACATAATCAACACACTATTGTGATACCATCAAAATTAACAAACATACATTATCATATTCTAATACCAACTCTATTTTCAAAATTTTACTGGTTGTCCTCCAGATAAATTTTTATATTTGGTTTGTATCAAATTTCAAAGTCTCTTTTAATCTTGTTCACTGGTCCCTTCCTTTTATTCTGCCAAAGACTTGTTAAAGACACTATATCATTTGCCTCCTAGAGAGGTTCAGGACTTGGCTTATTGCCTCCTCAGGGTGTATCTTGAATTGTTTTTCTATCTGCTTGGTTTCCTGTGAATCAGAAGTTAGAGATAAAGTCTTGATTGGTTAAATTCAAGTTCAATATTCTTGACAGATGTATACTTCAGAGCTGGCACTGTGTATTTCACATAGTGTCACATCTAGGAGTTAGTGGTGACTACTTATGTAGTGTCCTCCTTTATCCATCAGTTCACTCTCCAAGGTTTCAATTATGGGTGTATGGCCAACCAGGGTTTGAATCTATTAAATGGCATATTTCAGGGAATTCTTGGTATATTTATTTTTCACCATTCTGAGTAGTGTGCTGAAATCTCATGCTATCCTGCTCCACTCCTTCTGGCATGTGAGTCATCCCTTGATCCAATGTACCCATGCTGTACTACTTCCCCACCCCCAGTCAGCTAGGAGCTGATGATCACATCCACCATTGCAACACCTCAATGCTTGTGCTCAGGTAAACTTAATTTTACCTAATAATGACCCCAAAGTGCAAGCATAGTGATACTGGCCATTCATTTGGAGAGGAGCTATAAAGTGTTTCCTTTCAAGTGAAAAAAGTGAAAGTTCTTGACTCAAAGAAATAAAACAACAAGCTGAAGCTGCTAAAATCTATGGCAAGAGAAAATCTCTGTGTGAAATTGTGAAGAAGGAAAAAATACTTCATGTTAGTTTTGCTGTTGCACCTCTGTCTGTAAAAGGTAGAGCCACAGTGCATGATAAATGCCTAGTTAAGAAGGAAAAGGCACTATATCTGTGTAGGTATGTATCAGAAAAACACAGCATATTAAAGGCTCAGTACCATCTGTAGTTTTAGAACTCCACTGAGGAGCTCCAATGCATCCCCCATGGATAAGGGGGCTACTGTTCTACTTGTAAAGATGAGCAACTTCAAAACTGATTTTTGTCTTTAAATAAGTCTTTTCTTTTTCAAGTAAAAAATTGTCTTTCAAATCTTTTCCAGGATATGAGTTAGAAATGTGTTAATACTAACCTGTTTCTCTGAGTTCTCTTTCAAACTATGTTGTCTCCACAAGTCATGATCATCCATCCACATAATTTATGAACGACTTCTTCTGCAGAAAGATATCTCCTTATCAAAGGATTTTTCCCTAGAATAAAAGGACTAACCAGGATTCCTGTGTGAGTTTGTGTATCATATACATGTGCAAGCTTCCATTGTAGGTCCAAGCAGCCAGGTTGGGGACATGCTAATATCAAAATGAGACTGAAGTTTCTGAAGAATATTCCCTCCTAAAAAACATTTTATCTTTAAAATTTTTCTTCTAAATATTCTGATTCCAAGGTCCTTGATCCATTTTGAGTTTTGTGCAGGGTGAGTGTTAGGGGTTTAATTTCATTCTGCTGCATATGAATTTCCAGTTTTCCCAGCACCACTTGTTGAACAGGCTAGCTTTTCTCCATTGTACGTTTTTGGCACCTTTGTCCAGTATGAGAAAATTGTATTTATTTGGGTTTTTGTCCATGTCCTCTATTCTGTACCATTGATCTACCTTTCTATTTTGGTGCCAATACCATGCCGTTTTTGTTACTATTGCTCTGTAGTGTAGTTGAAGTTCTGATATTGTGATACCTCCTGTTTCATTCTTCCTGCTAAGGATTGCTTTAGCTATTATGGGTCTCTTTTCTTCCAAACGAATTTCATGAGTACTTGCTCTATTTCTATGAGGTACGTCATTGGGATTTTAATTGGAATTGCATTGGATTTGTGTAGCACTTTTGGTAGTATGGCCATTTTGACAATATTAATTCTCTCTATCCAAAAACATGGGAGATAGTTCAATCTTCTAAGGTTTTCTTTAATTTCTTTCTTTAGTGTTCTTTCATTCTCATTGTAGAGGTCTTTCACCTTTTTTGTTAGATTGATTTCCAAGTATTTTTTTTTTTTTTTTTTTTTTGAGGCTGTTGTGAATGGGGTAGTTTTCCTAAATTCTCTTTCAGAGGATTCAAGAAAGACATACTTCTGTCATGAAAAATATTGACAAAGAATTCTCGGTACATACAAATAGAAATTACATGGAGAAAATGGTTAATCTCCTCAGAAATTAAATAGATAGAAAGTTATTTGATCTGTTTTAGAATTTGCTGAGTAAATAATGGCCTTTTCATTTCTTTCTTTCTTAATGAGAACTAGTCAAAATGCACTTTCTATCTTTAAAATTAAAGTGCCAAATTTTTAAGTTAATTGAAATATCTAATTCTGAATAGTTGTTTGCATTAGAGAGGTACTCAGAATTAATCATCATAATTCTATATGAACAATCCCCAGTTTTATAAATAATAGGAAAAAACTTTTAAAAGTTTATGAAGAACATAACATTTTCCAAGGACTAGAGTACTGGCAACTAATAATGAGATTAAGCATGAAGATGCAAAATAGAGCAGTCAATAACGCTCTCAAAACCCATGTTTAAAAACTAAACATCATTCTGGTTTAAATGTGATTATACATGTGTACTAATGTAATGCCATGTGGTGCTAAACCTAATCAGCGGGATAATTGGGCCTTAACCCAATCAGTGAATTAATCCCCTGGCAGGGATTAAATGAGTGGTAATTGTAGGTTGGAAGGGTGTGGTCGGAGGAGGTGGGTCCCTGGGGACCATGCCTTTGGGGTACATATTTGGTGAGTTGAGTTTAGTCTCTATCTTTCTGCTTCTTGGTGGCTTTGTCCTGACCTGCTTTCCTCTGCCACCTTCTTCCACCATGACGTCCTGTCTCACTTCAAGTCTGGAGGAATGGAACCTGCTGCCTATGGTCTGGGACTTCTGAAACGGTGAGTCCCCCAAATAAACATTTCCTCCTCTAAAATTGTTCTACTGTATAGTGGATATTGTGAATGAGTAGAGATTGAATTCTGTCTACAAAAGGTCTTAAGTTTTGTATGTTTTATTATAAAGGACAATTAAATTATTGACAGATCATATATATTGTCAATGTAAAAATTGATTTTGCACATTATTTGAGTAGGTCCATTTTGTTTTTATCCTTTTTCTTATATCACAAGTTTGTAGTTCTGGGATGTGGTCTTTATTACTTAAGTGTGTCTTCTCTGCAGTTTCATGGATCAGTTTGAGGACTACCAACATGCTCTAACTTGCCAAAACTTGAATTTATGACCCTTGTCTCCACAGATGCACACTGTTGCTTATATTTCCCCCTGGCTGTTTCAGGCTTTCCTTGGGACTTTGTGTAACAAATGTGTACTTCAGGACTTGGCCAAGAATTTAAATACTTTTTACATATTTCAGTGTTCTCACTTAGAGGGATTTCCTAAGATTTCCCCCTCAGCTTCACAATCATTCTGGCAACTCCAAATTCTGACTTCTGACTCATCTATTCACTCAGATCTTCTCCCTAAGAGCCATACTCTGTTTATCATATCAACTAATGACAACCATGTTTATAATAGTTTTCTGTGTTTTTTAGGGCACAATTTAGTAATTACTATGAAGTAATGAGATCAATGAATTTCATAAAATCCAAAATCATCTATATTTAAATAAGTAATATGTTTTTATTAAGATAATTTTAAAATCAAGGAAAGCAAAAAATAAAGTATATATTTGCCTAAATAGACATCACTAACGTTAGTACATTGTTGTATGTTTGTACATATGTTGTATGTTCAAGTATGTTTCTATACCCATAGCATTTATGAATACATGTTATAACTACATAGTGTATATACTATTGTCACTTACCTCTGTCACTTCAGAAGGTTTTGAGTGACTTTCCACTTAAAGTAGTTACTTTAAATTTTTTTTCATATTTCATCAAATATATTTGACTTACCCTTATTGTTTAAATTAATTTTCCATCTGAGTTTTTTATTTTTGTGAATTCTGTTGGAAGAAATTTGTTTACAAATCAATTTTAACTAAACATTTCCTTAGGTATATTATGAGGCATATTTTCTAGATCAAGTATATAAACAAATTTAGAGCTAATCATATACACTAAAATAACAATGTATGTAAATGCTTTTTTCCTACATTTAATTAAATTTGTATATGGTTCTTCCAAAATAAAGTATGTGAGTGTAGTACATTATTGAAATTGTTACATTATTACTATTTCCTTTTCTTGATTGCTAGTGAATATGCATATTTTCAGTTTGCTTAATTGATGTCCTAGTGAATTAGCTTTTAATCTCTTAAGTATCAAGGTCTTAGTATTAATATCATCAATTTAAATGAGATTTTATGATTAATATGATAACCTTTACAAATTCAGCAAGTAATTTTCCCAGTTTTTTATTGCTGGGTTATGTGCTTTAGTTGCTAGGTTGATGTATATTCAATTAAGCACAACCCAAACCATCATTATCTTTTGCTTTTATTACTTACTCTTAATTGTTCTTTATCTTTGTTCACTAATACAACTTGCATTGTGTGCATTTAGCAGCCAAAATAATAATTTTAAACCATAAATTACATCACATTGCATCATTCTCAAAACCATTCAAAGACTTTGCACCATATGCAAAATAAAGTCCAAAGTCATTTGCATGATTTTTAAGGTCCTGTATCATCTCAAATTCATCTCCTTCAACTCCTCTCACTCAATTCATTCAACCCTCCATGACCTTCTTACATTTCAAAGAACTTCGGAACACATTCCTACCTTGAAGGTCTTGTATTTACTATCTTCTCAGGTGAATGAACCTACCCAAATATTCAAATAGCTCAATTCCTTTCCTTATTCAAGTTCTGTACTTACATGTCAAATGCTCAGAAAAAATATGTCTATCATGGCAACTTCACATTATTCTGTACCTCTACCAGTGTTGTATATCAGCATTAGGACCTCAAGACACTCACACATGCATAAAATCATCCTTATGGAAACAAATACCCCAAGAGGGTGGGGCTTGCTTTCACTTTAGGCTTTGTTTTTCATGATGTATGTATGCATTGAACCTGAACAAAAGCTTGTAATAAAATATGACCAAAAATATTCAGAAAATAGTTCAAAGGTAAGAAAAAAAGTCAGTTTATCTATAAGGCAATCACAATATGAACAATTTGTACATTATTTTCAGTCTTTAAAGTTTTTATATTAAAATTTTGAATTTCAGCATTTTTAATGCCATCACAGAATCTTTTTTAAAAATATCTTTTAGTTGTCAATGGATCTTTTATTTTATTTATTTATCTAATATGTGGTGCTGAGGGTTGAACCCAGGACCTCACACATGCCAGGCAAGCACTGAACCACTGAGCCACAACTCCAGTCCCTATCCTAGAGTCTTGATAAGCATTTTAAAAGTCTGAAGATTATTCCCCAATTTTAAACTGATATCACAGCAAGGTAACACTGCTTCCATTTAATCTTAGCTTAAATATTTTATTAATTAATAGGGACAGTCCTCTCTACAATAATTGGCAAAGTTTTCAGTGTCATTTTTAATTATTTTAGACTAAATTCACCTATTGTTTTGCTTTAATAATTTATATTTTTAAAGTTATTAAATTTTTAAAAATTAAATTATTTATTCAGTATATAATATTTGCTTTAGTCCAATGTATAAGCCCCTTTCTTTTTGTTGGAAAAGCTCACTTCTGTATTTTCCACTCAATTTTCCAGATGTTTTAAATATTATTTACTTGAAAAAAACAAACTCTACATTTTTTGATATGCTATTCTTGAGCTTAATTTATTAGTTTACTTTTATTCTACCCTTTGTTTATTCAGTTTAGCTAATTTATTTCCCCTCTGCTTTCAAGGAAAGAAAATATTAACCCTTATAAACTTATCTTTCTTCAAATTCAATTATTATTTTTGTCTTCTTAAATATTGACTTTTGGTGTATTGAAATCCCACCTTGATTCAATATTTATGTAAGAGAACACTTTTGAATATCTAAGCAGTTGAAAATATTTTTAATTATTTAAGTTCATTTACTATGAAGTTTTATTCAATTTAATTAGAAAATATACTCTGCATGAATTCTCATTTTATCATTAAATTTTTCCCTTGGAGTCAAGTACAATTATTTTAAAAGTGATTCCTTTGATATAGATTTTCTGTGTTCCTATACTATTTTGTTGGCCACAGAAGAGCTTATTTTGATTGCTTTTAGTGATTGTTTTTTATTGCAAAATGAAATTTTTTGTCTTCAGTTGGTTTTCTGTATATGTGTGTGTGTGTGTGTGTGTGTGTATGCACGTGTGTATATACATTATTATTAACTTATTTATTTCTCATTGATATTTATTTACACAATTATTTTTAACCTTATTATGATACATTGTTTAAGCAACATAAAATTATTTTTTAAATACAAAATTTTAAAATTTCTTTCCATAGAATATAATTCAGTAAGAGAGAGTTTCTTGACTGTGCCACTATTTGTTTCTATGACATTTTATAAATGTGTATAAACATGTACATCAACTAATATTTACCTAATTTTCAAACCAGGAAAACGTGTTTCGTGAAAGATGAAGGTGAATTTTTTTTCACTAATCAATTAATTTTAACTTGGTCGAAAATCTAAGGTTCTAATCACCAGAATTGATGGGAAAAATAACTTCATTTATAATCTCATAGTTTTATTCATTGTGATGACATTTTCAGCAATTCTTTCATCTTATCCCTGGTCTTTCACCTGGTTCATTAGAAACAAAAGCTAGTTCTTTCCTACTTTATTTTCCACACTTTTTGGATTACTTTAAACTGTATATTCTTTATCTGGATCATGTGTTTGAATATTTTTTTCTGGAATAATGCACCTAATAAACATGATTTTCTAGATCTTTTGTAAATAAAAAATTGTTTCTTTTAACTTTCTTCAGAGTAGCAACTTAGATGATAAGAGAATTTTGAATTCTGGCTTCTTACCTTCAATACATTCCTGACATTTATTCCATAGATAAGAAGGCTAAGTTTTGTATTTTTAAAGTTATTAAGTTATAATCTGGATTAATTTATTTTAGATACTCCTAACTATTATTTTTAGTTTCTTAATTTTTTAATTTTCTTTTGAATTTTGGATTATTTTTGCAATTACCATCTAAATAGTTGTTTTTCTTGTTTGACATAGTTACTTTTTCCCTGCAATTTGAGTTTACGTTAAGTCAACTAGTTTTGTTTTCTGTTTTTTTAAATTTGTTCTAATTAGTTACACATGACAGTAGAATACGTTTTGACACATCATACATGAATGGAATATAATTTATCATTCTTCGGGTTATACATGATGTATAGTTGCACTGGTCATGTAATCCATGTAATCATGTATTCACATAAAGTAATAACATATGAGGTCACATCTCACATAAATTTGAGCATAACCATAACCATAATCACTCTTAATGACAGAGAGGTATGTCTTTTTAGGTATTATCAAAATGAATCTTCAGAACAAATGCTTAATGTGGCTTATATCTTTTTTTTAATTTTTTTTTATTTTTTAGAGACTGCATTTTGATTCATTGTACACAAATGGAATACATCATTTTGTTTCCATTGTGGCTTATATCTTAATTACAAATTTGGGGAAGAAAATAAGATAAACTAATTAATTCAAAGTCACACAATTGGATATTGTTTCAGGTGTTCAAAACCTAATTCATCAAATTTCAGGATCTAAATTATTCATAACTGGGCTCAACTGCCTTCCAAAATTTTATCATGTATTTTGCAATGATTTCTGCTCAGAGGAGGCATTGCCCTTTGATTTCTTTTCTCTTTTGCTCCAGAAACAGGCAGGGGTTTTAAATTTGTTTTCTCTTTGGTGCACTCTTTTGGCTATGAAAAAAAAAAAAAAATGCTTAGCCAGTCCAGAAATGGTGAATAAAAGACCGTCTAAACATCATTTCTCTACTTCATAGTTCTCTGAGTATCTGGCAGAAGGACGGTCTTTCCTTTGAGGTTGAAAAGAAGAATGGCATGTAGTTCTTAAAAACCGTGATGCGGTTGGGTCATGCTAATTCTGCTTGTTGAGATGAACCATATTTTCATTACATAGGCTGATGGTTTAAAACACAATGTGGTGAAATAGCCTGAGGTGACCCACAAGGATCCAAGCCTTTATGTAATCCCCTCCTCTTCATTGAGGTTGTGATCCATAACTTGCTTTTAACTTGTTCTATATGTTGAATAATCATGACAAAAATGATGGCGTGCCATCATTGTGTTTATGTTTTGTTATGTAAGGGTCTGTCTTAGCAGACAGACCCCAAAAGTTCTCATGGCCTTTATGATATAGTCACCATGCACTCTGTCTACAAAAAAAGCTACATGTTAGGGAACTCTGAGCAGCCTCTAAGGACCAGAAAGTGGCCTTTGACTGGCAGCAACATGTTGGTGATCTCAGGAAACATACCCTGTTATTCCTGGGTTTGCAAGTTCACTAGTTGTGGGGGTCTCCTAGCCACATCCTACATGAATGAGAAAAGGGTTAACTGACAAAAGATGATGTCAGCTGTTTATCAATCAATTACCAGTAAATTTATCTAATCAATAAACACACAAAAACCAATACTCCTTTTAAAATGAGACGGGGCATGGTGGTTCTGGCCATACCAACTCTGGCCTCTAACAACATGGAGTAACCCAACTCTTACTTATAGACACACAGGAAAAGGAGGCTAAGTCTGGGAGGAGCTTCTTCTGTAATGAACAGGATAGGGTGGAGTTAGGGGTGCCATTCTCTTAGGGGGTCTATTTTAGAAGGAGACAGGGAAGCACTCCCATGGAACACCACATGCCTCCCAGGAGTTCCTAGAAGCCAGACATCTGGGTCCCATGGCTCAACCTAGTCTGATTCTGCTAAATAAGGATGGCTTCCCACAGCTAGTCATTCTTCCTTCTTTGTTCAGGGGTTTCAGTTTTACTTAGTAGGAAGGATAGAAAACAAATATGTCTACTCAGTCATTCCAGGAGCAGAAGTCCTCAGTAGAATTGAAAAAACTTTAATAGAAGAATGTGTGAACCAAGGATTCTTATATTCAAACAAGGAAGACTCAGCCCTAAAACCACATGCCATTTATTTACCCAATTTTTAGAGACATTGCAGTTATTATCTGTAGAAGTTTGATCCAGATATGTTTGAATGTTTTTGTCTCTAGAACATTCTCAGTTTTTTTCTTGAGCACAAGAAATATAATCATAAAAACTTTTTAGTATATTTGGCCCCTAATTCTATCATTTATGTCAGTGCAGAGTCAGTTTTGCTTGACATTTCTCCTTCTTATGGGTAGCATTTTCCTGCTTCTTTTCATTCTTAATAATTTTTATTGGATTTTAGACATTGTAAATTGTACATGTTGTTGCTGGATATTTTCATATTCTTATAAATATGCATGACTTTCATTCCTAGGCACCCCAATTTTTTTTTTAAAAAGTTTATCTTATGGAATCTTGCTTTTATATTTCGTTAAGGGATACCAGAGCAGCATTTGGTCTAGGTTTCATTATCCTTTTTTTGTGGATAAACTCCTGAGTTCTTTACCTCATCTCCAATGTATAATAAGAATTTTTACTCTGGCTGAAAGCCAATATTCCTAGTTCTTTGTATCCTGCAGGGAATGTTTTCTTTAGTTCTTTTAAGTGATTCTTTCCATGTCCTTGGACAGAGTTACAGATGTCCTCATTGGAAATCCACTAAATCTGCTAGGGGGACGGGGAGCCTCTGGCAATCTCCAGAATTTTCTCTCTAATTCTCTACTTCACAGAGCAAATATGATTGAGGAAAGTTGCTGAAGGGACCTAAGTAAATTTCATAACATTTTTCAACTTTTATGAATCCAAAATAATTTTAAAGTAAAATATTTAAAATTTTTTCAAAAGTATGAATATGTAAAAATATACTTAGTCAAGTTTGATCAAGAAACATACAATAAATTTATAAAGTATTACCAAGAAGAAATCAAGAAGGCTTAAATAACTGGAGCCAGGTACTCTGTCAATATAGGAAGGTTCAATATGACCATGATTGTAATTATTCCAAACTTTATCAATCAGTTCTCTAAAACTCAAAATCCAGCACAATTTCTAAAATTAATATAGAAAACTTTATTTTAAATTTATTTTTCATTTAAACTACAGTTCAATTTCTCTAGATAATACTTAGAAAGATGTAGCCATTTGATATCTTGGCCTGGAAAATCTACATGTTATGATCTACATGAGGATAGTTATAAGTAAAGAACAGTGAACATAAAGAAATTCAAGGATTTTTATTTCGTTATACCTTATAGACTACAGAATTAGGTGTAGTTGTTGCCACGATTTCAAAGGTATTAATACAATGTATTGCTCTTCTGCCTTGGCCTTTCAAAGTGATTAAGACTTATTGTTTTGGATTAAGACATCATTTTTCCAAGAATTGTCAAATTAAGAAAAAGTGTAAGGGGATGTATTTCTACCTATCTACCCTAATCTTTGTTCAATGATCCTGGTTAGGATTGGTGAAATTCATTTCTTTATATTGAAAGAAAGTAACAAAACCAAAAAGAGCCTGATTCCATTTTTGAAATTCTAGATCATACAAAATTATTACATAATGACAAAAAGACAACCAGTACTTGCATGAAATGAAGGTTGGACGATTTCTCTACAGAAAGCAGGAGGAAATGCTCTGAGTTGATGTAAGTGTTGATTGCATTTGTGGTTGCATGAGTGTGTATACATCAACATTCTTCTAATCATGCACTTCACAATGAGGGCATTTGGTTTATGTAAATTACACTGCAATAAAGTTAACTGAGAATCATAAAACCCTTTCTTAATTGTTCTGTGAGTATTTAGGGAAAGAGTTTTGATCATTGAACCCTTCCCCATGGCCACAGCGGTAATACCAATATCAGCCAGTGGTAGACACCCAATCTCATTAAGGACATCTGTAAGAGTAAAGGTTCACACCTATACCATGCAGGTGATGAAATTAAAGAACCTGAAGGAACAGATATGAATTTATATGAGTCAGTACCCTGAGAATCTCTTAGAAAAAGTTAAGGAACACTTGGTTCAGGATCTCTCATTAAAAAGGTTCAAGGGTCATCCTATTGTAGTTTATGTTTCTTTGAGCTGTATTGAAAGCAGATGGAAGACAGCAAGCATGTTTGGGTACCTACTGAATTCTAGACATTGCCGAACTACAAAGATGAATCTAATAAAAGCTGGGCCAAAATGAACTGTAAATACAAAGGGGAAAACAGACATGTGCAAAAGCAATTTTAAGAAATGGTACTTTCCTACAAAGATGTGGTAATAAAGAATATTCCAGGAAGTAGCACATTTATAATGCAGACAAAACTTTTAACAACCACCCTTAAAAGGCACACTTGGCAGACAAATTAACATATGAAAAAGACACAATCAATCTAAGCTCTTTTAAACCATAAAATAAAGAACATTCTCTATGTTCACATTTGCAAATATATATTTCGAGTGATGCTCCAATAGTATATGGAATTATCTAAAACATTTGGTTCAAACTTAGTATTGAAATGGAGTCCTGAAAACTCAAACAATCATCTTCATCTGAGCCATGAAAGAGTATTTAGCTTTGCCTAAAGGGCAATATGTTTCATAAAACCTTTATCATTTTTTTTCATTTGTATTGTATAATTCAATTATCCTCAATGGTTTTTGCCTTAAAAGGTTTTAAAGTCTGCAGCAAAATAACCCAGAATTACCATATCTTCAATTAAGCACACTGTGCTGTTAGAGAGGATTGTATTTGAATACAGTGTTTATCAAAATTGCAAAACCTGAGAGCTACTACTATTCCATTAACTGACTAATCTGCACTCAAATGGGGACAAGGGAAATATAGTTCTCCATCAATAAGGGAAATAATTCTTTACGTAACAAATTTCTTTTCTTCCTGGATTGCTGGTTTTATACCATCTAATTTACCTTCCATTTCATTTTATTTCATTTTTGTTTTTAAAACAGCTTTATTGAGATTTAATTCACATATCATGCAATATACTCCCTTAAAGTGCACAGTCTAGTAGTTCTTAATATGATCAGAATTGTGCCGCCATCACTGCTATCAATTCTAGAAAATTATCACATAAAAAGAAACTCCATAACCATTAGTAGTTGATGTCTTTGTATTATGACTTACAACTGTAAGCTACAAAAATAGTTTTTCATTTCTTAAAAGTCATAAAACTGGACCCCTACAAAACTTGGTTGTATAGTATAATTTTTAAACAGGCAAAAAAGATAAAAGACTGGCCATATCAGGTGTTGAGAGGATGTGGAACAATCATTATGGTAAACCGTCAGTTTGAAAGTGTTTTAGTCAGTTTTTTTGGTGGCTATGATTAAAAGACCTGACGAGAAAAATTGTAGAAGAGGAAAAGTTTATTCAAGGGTCCACAGTTTCAGAGGCCTCAGTCCATTGACAACTGGCTCTATTCTTCTGGACTGGAGGTGAGGTTGAAAGTCATGGTGGAAGAGTATGGCAGAGGAGAGCAGTGCACATGCTGATTAAGAAGCCGAGAGAGTCCACTTGTCAGATATAAAATCTATATCCCAAAGGCTCGCCCCTCATGAACCGCCTCCTCCAGCCACCCCTTCAGTTAGCACTCAGTTCATCCTGTCAGGGTCCTAATTCACTGATTGGGTTAAGGCTTTCATAACACAATCATTGCTCATCTTCTTGTATTGTCTCATACACAAACTTTTGAGGGATATATCACATCCAAACTATAACAAAAAGTTATACATCTACTATACACTCTGGCCATTCTCCAACTATGTATTTCTTGAGAAATAAAGATCATGTTCATACAAAGATTTGGAGGAATGTTCAGAGCAACTTCATTTGTAATTGTCAAAAAGAAGAGACATCTTCGGAGTCTATCTAAAGAAGACCCTTGGTGGTATATCTGTACAACAAATTCAACTCAGCAACCAATAAGAATGAATAAAATAATAAAGAAAAAACAGAGTGTATACTATATGACTCCATGTGCATAAAATTCTATAAAGTGCAAGTATAGTGACAAGAAGCATATCAAAGTTCCCCTGCCAATTTAAGAGAAGGGCTTGAGAATGTAATGTTAAGGCACTGATGACTACTTTGGGCAGTGGTCAATTTGTTCATTTTCTACATTATGTTAGTGACTTCTGGATGTGTGCATGGATAAAAAAAAAAAGCTTATCAAACCGTGTACTTTAAATTTATGCATTTTATGTCAATTAGATCTTGTTATGGTTTAGATATGTGGCATCCCCCAGAAGCTCATATATGAAACAATGAAACAAAGTTTAGAGGTTAAATGATTGAGTTATGAGAATTTTAATTTAATCAGTGTGTTAACCCCCTGATTGGGATTAACTGGGTGGTAAC
This sequence comes from Sciurus vulgaris, assembly GCF_902686455.1. NCBI lineage: Eukaryota > Metazoa > Chordata > Mammalia > Rodentia > Sciuridae > Sciurus > Sciurus vulgaris. The sequence continues at coordinate 81,926,099 of NC_136470.1, read as the reverse complement.
TGTAAGCAGGTAGAATGTAGCTGGAGAAGATGGGTCACTGGGCGCATGACCTTGGGGTTTATATTTTATCTGTGGTGAGGGGAGCACTCTCTCTCTCTGCTTTCTGGTTGTCATGTTCTGAGCCACTTTCCTCCACCACACCCTTCTGCCATGTTGTTCTACCTTGCCTCAGGTCCCAAGGAATGGACCCAGCCATCTATGGACTGGGACTATGAAACTGTGAGCCCCCAAATAAACTTTTTCTTCTTTAATTGTTCTTATCAGGCCTTTTGTTCACAGCAGGGGGAAAGCTGACTAAAGATATCTTAATTTAAAGCTGTTAAAAATGTCTGAAGCCAAGAATACAAATAACCCAATCAACAAATAGGTGAAGGAAATGAACAGACACTTTACAGAAGTAGATCTACAAGCAATGGACAGATATATGAAAAGATGTTCAGCATCTCTAGTATTAAGAGAAATGCAAATCAAAACTACCCTAAGATTCCATCTCACCCCAATTAGAATGGCGATTATCAAGAATACAAGCAACAATAGGTGTTGGCGAGGATGTGGGGAAAAAGGTACACTCATACATTGCTGGTGGGGTTGCAAATTAGTGCAGCCACTCTGGAAAGCAGTGTGAAGATTCCTTAGAAAACTTGGAATGGGCCCACCATTTGACCCAGCTATCCCACTCCTTGGCCTATACCCAAAAGACTTAAAATCAGCATACTACAGAGATACAGTCACGTCAATGTTCATAGCTGCTCAATTTACAATAGCCAGACTGTGGAACGAACCTAGATGCCCTTCAGTTGATGAATGGATAAAGAAACTGTGGCATATATATACAATGGAATATTACTCAGCTATAAAGAATAATAAAATTATGGCATTTGCAGCAAATGGATGAAATTGGAGAATATCATGCTAAGTGAGATAAGCCAATCTCAAAAAACCAAAGGACGAATGATCTCGATTATAAGGGGATGATGACACATAATGGGGGGTGGAAGGGGGGCAAGAATGGAGGAAGGAGGGACTGTATAGAAGGAAAAGTGGGGTGGGAGGGGTGGAGGGGAGGAAAAAATTAACAGAATGAGTCAAAAACTATTACCCTAGGTGAATGTATGATTACACCAATGGTATGCCTCTACTTCATGTACAAATAGAGAAACAAGATGTATCCCATTTGCTTACAATAAAAATAAATTTTAAAAATGTCTGAAGCAATTCTGCCTCATTGTTGCTTTCCTTTATATGTTGGTTTTTAAAATTCTAATGCTAATTCTTTTGCCTTTATAATATATTTTTCTGGGTATTTTGAGAATCTTACCTTTGACTTTGAAATATAATAGTTTCATTAACTATGTTTCAGAATAATAATTCTGGCTTAATTTTGCCATGAACTTTGTGAGACTTCTATGTTCCAACTTAGGTCCTTATTTGTAGTTTGGATCAGAATTTAATATATCTTCTCTGGTCCATTGTTTTATTTTATTTGTTTTATGGCCTCTATTAATATGAAAAGTATTTCTGCCATTTCCACTGTTTTAAAAACCATTTTAATTTTCTTCATTATTTTTATTTTCTTGTTTTCTAAATGAAATGTCAGGCAAGCCTACTTCAATTCTCCCTTAACTTTAATTTTTCTTCTACATTCAGATCCATAGTAAACCTGACTCTCTCTTCTATGTATGGGGTTTTAGTAAATGCATCTGGGAAGAAACCCAAGGCAATTTGAGGCTCATTTGTTTACTTTTCTTCTCTCAGATTTCCTCTTATACAATGGCTGAGAGAGATTATTTCATACGTAGTGTCCACTTTTTCATTTATTTTTTATGCAAGTGTCTTCACAAGACAAAGTAGTTTTGTTGACAAATTCCTCAAAGCGTGGCTTATTAAAATCTTCTCTAATATATTTTCCAATGATTCCATCAGTTTTGATTATGCTTCTGTTTTAGTAACTGAGGATGTATCCCCAATTTAAGTATATTTGTAAATGCTATATGTTCTAGTGTCTGAAGTTATTGTCTGCATTGTAGAACATAAGTTAGAAAAGAACAAAGAATGTGAGAAAATTATTAAGTTCTAGTATCCACTTAAGGTGTTGAGATCTCTAAAAAGTATGACTTCCGCCATTACAACAAAGATCAGGGAATTCTGTCAAATAATAATATTCATTGTACTTTATCACAGAGCTGATATTGCTGGACAATCAAGTAGGCTGAAAATCTGTGGAAGGATAGGCTCCTCTAAGGAAAGATATATCAAAGTGGACATTACCACAGAGAAGTTAAACAGGCAGGGAAGACTTCATTCAAGGTTGTTGCAATTGAAGAGAGTCCAGAACTCAGCCTGAAAACAACTCCCCTGAAATAGAAGGCAGGAGGGTTTTTAAGTGCTAGAGAAAGACATGGAAAATACCAAAGGACATTCCAGAGAGTCATAGGTCATTTGTACTTTCTATTGACTTGATCTAATGGAAAAATTAAGTTCTCAAATTGTTGTGACAGGAGGCAGTTTTGCAAGTTGTGCAAGCCATCCACTGAAGTTAGTCCCTACCTTTCCCCAAGGACTAGGAGACAAGGGTGCTGTCTTCTTTGATAGCTGTATTTTAAATGGAGACCTCCAACGTCCTTGAGAAAGATATTCTTGGATTGTAAAAACTGGCAAGAGGTTTTTAAATAGATTTATACTCAAAGAGACAAAAAAGAATTTACAAGTGTTTTCGAGTAAATGTTCTATGAAAAGGGAAGTCAGAGGCTCAGAGTGGGGTAGATGGCTGTGTAGCTGAAGGTAAAAGAAAGCCCATCCTGGTGAGTGGATGTAATCAAGTGTTTTCTTACCTGGGGTGGACATGGAGTATGATACAAACTGGAAAAAAAAAAAATCAGATAACATTTTCAGTAAATTGCTGAAAGCCAAGCCTGATCTAGAATGAGACCATGGAATGGCTGTGAGCTGGAGATAAAGAGGAATTGTTACCCATGTGCAAGCTCTCCTCCAGGGGCCTCAAGAGGTGTTTGTGAGGAAGACTGAGAGCAGGGCCAGCAACCACATTGAGCAAGGCAGGATAGCTGCCAGGAGACTTCTGACCTGTCTTCCCAATAAAACAAAAGCCTTAAGCTCTTAGAGAAAGGCAGCAAATCTTACTACCCTCAGTCACAGTAGAAGAACCATTTCAGAAGTATTAAAAGGTCATGGAAAAAAACCCTTCCTCAAGGGCAGCATCAAGGTGAACGGCAGAGCTCTCCCTTTAGGGATCTGCTCCTGCCAGTATGGGGCAATGTTGCCCGGGAGGCCCCATCTCTGACTCAGACTTTATGTGCAGTCTCTCCTGATATGGAGTGGTGGTCATATTTTAAGGATTCATTAATGTATGGCTTTTCATTTTCTTCCCTGCAAAAGTGGCCTAGTATATGTAAAGAATTTAATACAATAAGAAATATGAAACATCTCCCTGAGAAGTATATTTCGGAGCAAAAAAACTGGCAAAGTTTGTGAATATGAAACATTTGTAAGTTTCTCTTTCTCTGTGTCCCCACTTCTGAGAGAGGACCTGAAAAACAGTGGCATAGAATCCTATTGTGCCTTTTTAATTGAAATTTCTTATTCTCTGAAGCCACCTTCACAGCACATCTCCAGGGCCCTCATTGTGCCAGTGGTGATGATTGATACTGTTCCACAGATGTTATTGCCCCATGATATAACTTTGGTTAAATCTATTCCTGTACCACTGCATTGTTCCTTATGCTTCTATGCTGCATATTATTACAATATAAAAAGAGGCATTGTTATTATGAGTACACCATAGGGATCCAGAAAGAGACCTCTAATCATGAGTTTAGACATACTCAAAAAGAGTATGCTCTGCCCCTGGTGCCTGGAAATTTAAAGATCCTGTTGTGAGGAATTCAGGGAGGATGATAATAATAATAACAAAATAGCTAACATGCAAATCCCATCATATTCCTATTCATTATTATGATCTACACATGAGTTTTCTGAGATATAGAAAGCTTTAATACCTTGTTGGGCTCACATAGCAAATTAGATGCTGAAATTCACATCCAGACTATCTTACATAGGTTATGACCTCAGATTCCTTTTTCTTTTTTTTTCTGCAAATTATTGTTGATCATATGATTTTAAGAAAAGTCATATACTTTGATTTATCATCATATTCCAGATTCCTTGGAGTATTTTATTATAAGGTAAATTCTTGAGTTTCATTATGCTTCCCCTTCCCTAGACCTGCTTAATTAGAATTTATCTGTTTATAACTCTGGAGTGTATATTTGTAACAAGCAACCCTCAATAATTTTTGTGTTGTAAATTAGAGAGCCACTTTGGTGACTGCTTCCAGTGAATGTCATCTTCCAGCATTTCATCAATAAGTTTATTAGACAGGACATTTGGGATGGCTTCTGAGTTTTTGTGTTGGTCCTTTGAGTATGGCAGGCATTTTTCTTTTTCTTTTTCTTTTCTTTTCTTTCTTTTTTTTTTTTTTTTTGGAGCAGCATTTTAAATTTTTCCCATTTCCACACAACTAGAGTGAACTTCCTGAGCTGATTCTGGCAGGCTCAATTATCTTTCAGCAGTGATGACAGCATCCTCCTCTGGCTTTGTTGTTGCTATTGTAATAACGTTTAATATCTCCTAGCAAATTTTAAATATGCAATACAGTATTATTAGCTATCATTCCCATGCTACACATTAGAGCTCTGGAACCATCCATCCTATATGACTGAAAATTTCGTATCCCTTGGCATGTAACTTCCCATTTTCTGCACTGCCTTGGTAATACCATTATATTCTGCTTCTATGAATTTGGGGATTTTAGATTCTTAGATTCCACACAAAAGTAAGTTCACAGTCTTTGTCTTTTTGTTCCTGGCTTATTTTACTAATAATAATTACTTGCATTTTCATCCATGTTTTCACAAGTGGCATGATTTCCTTCTATTTTAACACTGAATAATATTCCATTGTTAACCTGCACCATAATTTCTTTCTCCATCCATCCATTCATCCACTGATGGGCACATTGTTTGTGTATCTTTGCAATTATGAAAAGTGCAATGGATTTGGAATGCAAATATTTCTTGAGAAAGTAATGTTCCCTCCTTCCGATATAGCCCCAGAAATTAATTACTATATCATATAGATAGTAGTTCTACTTTTAATTTAAAAATATCTCCATTCTGATATTCATAATATCTTATACGAGTTTATAAACCACCCAACAGTATATTGGATTTTCCTTTTCTACGTGTCCTCCAAAATTTCTGTTTTTGTACTAGTCGATCTAACAGGTTTGAGGATATCTTTGTGGTTTTGATTTGCATTTCCCTGATGATTAGCAATATGATTAGTGATGCTGAACACATTTCATATACCAATTGGACTTCTGTATTTCTTTGAAAAAGTGTTTTATGGACTCCTTTGCCCATTTTAAAATCAGGTTTTCTTTTTTAGATGTTATGGAGTTATATGAATTACTTATATAGTTTGTATATTAACCTTTACCATAGATGATATTGTCTGAAAACATTTTCTCCCAATCAGTGGGTTGCCTTTTCGTTTTGCCAAGTGTTTTCTTTACTGAGCAGAAGTTTTTGGTTTGATGTTGTCTTCTTTACTTATTTTTTGCTTTTGTTGCTTGTGCTTTTTGTGTCACATCCAAATAACCGTGGCCAAGACCAATGTCAAGTAACTTTTTCCCTGTTTCCTCTTGGAATTTTTAGGTTTTCAGACCTTAAACTTAGACTTTCGTCCATTTTTAGTTGATTTTTAGTTGCTATAGGGAATTCCATTAGCTGATTCTTGCAAAATCTGCAATTAGCCATTTCTCCTTTTCCTCCTTTTCTTTCTTTCTTGTTCTTTTTGTAGTGCTAGAGATTGAACCCACCAGAGCCTAGGGCAGGCTAGGCAAGTACTCTACTCTGAGTTATATCCCCAGCACAAGTGCAGTCATTTCTTATCAGAGGTGTTATTGGCATCTGCCAACTTGTCAGGTCTTGAATCTGCTTACGTGGGAAGGTTTCCTCCATCAGAAATAATTTCAGCAAATGTAAAACGAAAGCCCTCTGAAGCCTAAGGGTAAACTAGGTACAGGAAGGATGAAGAAAGAAGCAACTTAGGGAATAAATTTGACCTCTTTAGAGAATGTTGATAAAGAGAGAAATGAAGTGTGATATACATATTTATTTACATATAATGCAGATGTTCAGTATTTTCATTGGGCATCTATCGTGCATTGTTCTCTACTGGACAAGGGGAACATAGGAGACAGCAAATAAGAACCTCTACTAATAATTTCAATAATTCATATTTAAATAGCATTTTATAGTTTTGTAAACATTTTGATCCAGTTTATTTCACTTAACCCTCAAAACCTTTTTTGATAGATAGGCTAATAATATTTTTCTCTCTTAAAATGAAGACTAAAGTTTCACTGAATAAATTTTGAATGCATTCAGAAATGACTAACCATGATTTGATGCTAAGAATTCTTATTCATGGTCACACAGTCTTTAAATCATCCACGTCTTATATCCATATCATCAGATTTCTCTCTGTATTTTTTTTAACATTCTTCAAATTTGTCTACACTTCTTCCAGTTCTTCTGAATAGTGTTCCATTAGGCTCTTTCCTGAGAGTGCTATTTGTCTCTGTCTTCTTAGCTTCTAACATAATGCCAATTAATGAGCGAATATACTATATTATTTGTGTGCTAAAGAGCTTCCTATTCATTAGTGGAAATTTATCTCCATAAAAGAAATACATCAGAGGACAGGCCAATATAGAAACAAACCTTAGAAATAAACGTATTGATGATTTGCATATATTTAAAAATTATACAGGTAATTGAATAATTATAATTTTAAAACATCCCCTAATATGTCTTATTTCATCACCTTAATCAGTGAATATGGTGAGACATCACTCCTATAGTTAATATTATGTGACTTTACATGGAGATATCATCCAGGTGGGCCTGACATAATCACGTGAGGCCCTAGGGTAGAGCACTTTCCAGCTGATGACTAAAGAGAAGTCAGAGATTTCAAGCAGGACAAGGAATGGCTGAAGTATTTTTGGTTTTACGAGTACTACATGAGAAGAAATTCAAGCAGCCATAGGGCCTCAGAAATGTTGCTGATTAATAGCCATCAAAGAATGGAGACCTTGCCTGTACCTTCTAGGAAATGAATGAACTAACAAGTGGAATAGGCCTGGAAGCAGATTCCGGGCCTTCAGATAAGAGCCCATGCTGGCCAACAACCTTGATTTCAAGCATGTGATACTTTGAGCATAGAACCCAATAGAGTATACCAGAGCTTCTGACCTATAGAACTGTAAAATAAAAAATAGATGTCATAGCTAAGATATTTGCAGTAAAATGCAGTAATAAAAAATAGAATAGCAGTGGCTGAAGTTTTCAATAGAACGTTCATGGAACTAGGTTTTCTGAGAATGGAATAAGGGTTAATTATAATTTCTTATTATTGTTCTAACAAATAATCACAACCTTAATGGTTTAAAACAGTAGGAATTTATCTTAACAGTCCTGAAGGTCAACAATCAGTAATGGGTCTAATTGAGCTAAATGAGGCAGAGCTACATTCCTTTCTGAACTCCAGGGAAGACTCCACTCTTGGCCTTTTCTAGATTCTAGAAGCCACTTTCTATCACTGACCCCTCACCCCTTCCTTCATCTTTAACAACAGCAACATTGTCTCCCAAATGCATCATTCTTGACACTGATTCTGCCACCTGTTTCTTCTGTATTTAAGAGGTCTTGTGATTACATTGAGCCCGGGTAATACAAATAATCTTCCACCTTAAAATCAAGTACATAACTATCTCAAACCCATCTGCAACCTCAATTCTTCTTTGCCATGTAATCTCACATATGTACAAGTTCCAGGGTTTAGAGTAGAGATATCTGTGGCAGGTCATTATTCTGCCTCCCAGATAATATATATATTTTTTTTTTTTTGAAGAAAAAGAAGATATGTTGGTGGGACAATAAGTTGTGCAGACACTAGCCTCAGTAAAATAGTAACTGTACCTTTCTTTCTCTTATGGTTGAGGTATTATGAATAGATTTTTTTTCTGCAAGAAGAAATGTTTGAAAAGATGATGGGCCTTGGCAGTCCATGCAATATTTTGAACGCTTTGCATGTGCAAAGTTCTATCATGCTGTGAAATGTCCTATTTACTGAGAATAGAGATGGGGGAATTTATAATAACAACAATAATTTCTTAAATGCTCTAAATCTTTACTGTTTGAAAAATGGTTTCCAAGACATCATTCCATTTATTTATAATGACATCTGTGAAACTTTTGCCAATTCTTGTGGGCTAACTTCCACTCTTTTCTCAGAAACATTTTAAAGATAGTCCTGTTAAAGCATTCAATAAGAGTGTTTGGATAATTCATTTAATATTTTTCATCAGTGCAGGGATTCTCTATATTGCCAATGAGTGGATAGGACCTAATGACTACATATGCTGATATATGTTTACTTACTAGGACTGTGTCTTGAATAAATCTTCTCAGATAATTTATCCATAAAGGAAGATAAACGGACCAGAGACAGTTGAGGTCAGCATTACAGACCATGCCCTCTCTGACTTTCATCCTGAACTGAACATATTTGGTGATCAAGATTTAGTTCAAGTTAAAATGTTATCAAATGTTTTTGTTAAAAAAAAGTGTCAAAATCTAAATCTGTTCAACCTAAATAATATTTAACTAAATTATGTATATCATTAAGTGGTATTGTTTGGCATTTAATGTTGTTGATTCATGTTAAACGCATGCAAATAATTATGCATATGAATGAATACACGAATACGTGTCACTTTCTATATCAAAAAAACTGAGTTTGTAAGAATAATGTAAGTGCATTTTAACAAATGATACCAAATCTTTTGAAATATAATTAAGAAATTACATAATATTTTTTCAGGATAACAAAGAGACTTTTCTCTTTAAAGCACTTTAGATATGAGGCACATGTAGAGAGTTGAACATATTTAATATATACATATTGATGAATTTGGGGATAAGAATATATTTTCAACATGAAATGTTTTTAACAAGAATTTTTGTTTATAGGTTACTTTTTAAAAAACCGTATAAAATGACATAGCAGTCTCCTTTGCTTGATTCTGTTTTTTCTCATTAAAAAAATCAAACATTATAATTACCTATGTGTCCTGATATTCCCTCTTCCTGCTCCCACAAGCTCCTGGCAGCTCAGATTTCCACAGGTTTAATTGTTTCATTTTTATATTACAATATTTAGGCATCAGAATTTCTTTTTCGCCTTTCGCCTAAGTAGGTATTTTAATACCTTATGGTGATAAGAAAACTTAAACTACATCATTCTGAGATATCAGATCAAGTAATTTCTTAGCTTTTCTGTCTTGTTAATATTAAGATGGAAACAGTGAGGTAAATGAATGATCACTGGACCAGTAAAAGGAAGGCTTAGATTCTAGATTGAATTTTCAACTCACTAGTTATGTGACCTTGACAAATCTCAGGACCTTTCAGATCTAAATTACCATATCTATTAAGTATGGAGAATGGCTCCCATATATGTTAGAGGTATTTCAAAAAATACACAAGTATAGAGCATAATGTAAATACTAACTTACCATGCTTTGAGCAATAAAAACAGACCTTGAAGCTTCTGTATAATCCTCCCCAATCACTTTCACTTACATGTATCCATAGGGATAATCTTTAAACTTTGCTTCCTGCAGATGATTCTTGTGTATATGTTTAATTTTACTACATGTGTATTGATGTGTAAACAACATATTGTTTGTTTTTCATGTCATGGCTTATTTATCTTAATTTCTTTTGAAGGATATTTCCCCCAAATATGATTATTACAATAGGGAAGTAAGCAATTTTGTACGTGTCTCCCTGTGAATATGTACAAGAGTTTTGTGAAGGAATAACATGAGGAGAACTGGTGAGTCAGGGGGACTGACACCCTAAGTTTGCTGTAACAATTTTTACCCCTGCTACATTATATGAGAGCCCCCATTGTTCTATATACTCACCTTATACTTGGTTTAGATTAAAACATGAAACTTCAATATTTGTGATTTTGTTTTTAAGATTTTTAACAGATTTATTGAAGAATAATCATTTATAATAAACTGCACATATTCAAATTGTACAACTACTTGATGTTTTGATAGTCTGTGTGTATACAAAGCACATGCACACACAGATTTGTAAAACAATAACCACAATCAAGATAAAGAATACATTCATCACCACCAAACATTTCCTTGTGTCCTCATGGAAGCCTTCCCTCCTTATGTCCCTGTCCTCTACCACTGTCCCAAATACTGATGTTTTATTTCACTATAGATTAGTTGGAACTTCCTAAAATTTGAATAAGTGGATGTCATACTGTGTGCATTCTCTTTTTCCTGATTTATTTTGATCAGTCTGTTTGTTTTGAGATTCATCCATGTTATAGCATGCTTGAGGAATTCACTAATTTGTATCATTGAAAGTTATACTGTTAAATGGCTAGTTGGCTTATCCTGTCAATTCATGTCAAATCAGAAATTGTAAATATACAAACAAAGACTTCATTGGGGTCCCAAGAATTGCAAATTAGGAAAACACAGATCGAGACATTTCTGAATAAGGGCTCTGAAGACCCTGAGAAGTTAAAATATTTTAAAAGGAAGGAGAAACTGAAAATAAAGGAAATTTTACAAGTTGCATAAGCAGAAAAGAAATTGGTACACAGAAGCTATCATAACACTAAGCTGTGCATCACTGGGCTACACATGACTGATAGCTAGGATTATCTATGGGTGAAGTTTGGTGGTCACTTGTGACAACTGCTCAGCTGTAGCCACCCATAAAAGGTGTTAATGGTTTTTCAGGGTTAAGATTAGCATTCCTTGTTATTTTCTTATGCACAGTTCAAAAGTGAACTTTACTTTTATGTGTGTATAGGCCCCAGTCTGCTAAGAGTCACTCAACTCTATTTTGAAATGTGCTTTTAAAAGTTATTTTTATCATAAATTTTTCTGCATTTTTTCCCAATCCATCCATTTATTGAAAGATATTTGGGTTATTTCCAGCTTGGGGCTGGTTGTGGTCTAGATATAGGTGTCCCCCAAAAGCTCATGTGTAAGGTAAAGCAAGAAAGCTTAGAGGTGAAATGATTGGGTTATGGAAGTCTTAACCTAATCAGTGTATTAATCCCCTGTAATGGATTAACTTGCTGGTAATTATTACAAGTAGGGTGAGACTGGAGGAGGTGGGTCATTGGGGTCATGACTTTGGGTTACATATTTTGTCCCTGAAGAGTGGAGCTGTCTCTGTTTCCTGATGTGACGTTCTGGACACAGAACATCAACTATCACACCTTTCTGCCATGATGTTCTGCTTCACCTCTTGCCCCAGGGAACAGAGTCAACCATCTCTGGACTGAGACCTCTGAAACTGTTAACCCCAAAATAAACTTTTCCTCCTCTAATTATTCTTGTCAGGTCTTTTGGTCGCAGCAGTGAAAAAGCTGTCTGAAACAGGGCTATTAGAACTAAAATTGCTATATACATTCATATACAAATCTTTATATGGACATATGCTTAAATTTTTCTCGGAAAAACTTGCAAGAGCAAAATAGCTTGATCATGAGGTAGATTATGTTTAATTTTGTTTTCCAAAGAGATTTTCACCACTTTGCAACTTGACAAGGAATGAAATTTTGAAAGTAAGTTTTTTTTGTTTTTATCACAAATATGAGTTGGTGTTTGCTCCTAGATTTTGCCTTGACTTTTCTCACTTAACAGTGACCTTCAGAGAGAAGTTTTTAATTTTGATGAACTCAGTTTCCTTAGTTTGTATTTTTATAAAACAGCTTTTTGTATCATGATTAAAAATATTCTACAAAAATTACAGAGATTTTTCTCACATATTTTTTCCTAGAAATTTTATGGTTTGAAGTTTCTCATCTAGTTCTATGGTGTTTTAGTCAGATTTTATGTTGCTGCAACCAAAATACCTGACAAGAATAACTTTAAGGGGGAAACATTCATTTGGGGCTCATGGTTTCAGCAGTCTCAGTCCATAGAGAGCTGGTTCATTCCTGGGGACTCCACGTGAAGCAGAACATACTGGCAGAAGAGTGTGGTAGAGGGAAGCAGCTCACATGATGATCAGAGAGCGGAGACTCCACTTATCAGATACAAAATATAAACCCCAAAGGCACATCCCAATGACCAAACTCCTTCAGCCACACCCTATCACCATCAGTTGCCATTCAGTTAATCCCATCAGGGGTTAATTAACTGATTGAGTTAAAGATCTTATAACCCAATCATTTCACCTCAAAGCCTTCTCGCATTATCTCACACATGAGCATTTGGGGAACACTACCCATCCAAACCAAAATAATGGTACATTTTAAATTTTTAATCTTTTGTGTGGTGTGATGAATGAATGGAGGAAACTTTGTTATTGTTTCTACTTTTACAATACAGAATATCCATCAACTGAAATGATTGGAAGATTATTCCTTTCATCTCCCGTGTCTCAGAATTCAGAGCTCTGTCTTTGCTTATATTCACTGTCTTGAACATCATAATTTTATATATTTTTTTCTTTCTTTTTTTTTTTCTTTTGGTTATTTCATTGGGAAGTATAAATCCAGTTCTTGTTATTCTATCTCATCTAGAAGCAGGCAGACCTTGGTATCTCACCACGTTTTAATAAATTTTCTTAATTTCTCAGAGTTGGGCATCTTTTACTTTTTATTTCATTTGCTTCAGCTATTTAGATTTTCAATTATGGTCTTTCTTTTGGGAAGCCTGTCTCCTTTATTGTTTTTAGATATTGTTCCTAAGTTCTGAAAAATGACCTTTAATAAATTGTATGTCATATAAATATTTTCTTCCAGTATGAGGTTTATCATAGTTATCACTTGTTCATGAGGGATGTCTATCCAGAGAAATTTTAGTATTGCTCTCATTATACTTATCATTTTTAAAAGAATCTGGGCTTAAGATATCTTTCCCTGTCATGCAGTCATAGAGATATTCTACCATATATTCCTCTTAAAAATAATTTTCTTTTTCACAACAGGTCATTAGACATCTGAAATTTATTTCTGTGTAGAGTTAATAGTAGAGATATTCCCATTATTTTTATATGAATAGAGAATCAAACCATTTATTGACTAATCCATCCTTTTCACGATGATTTATGAAATCCATTGCCATTTCCTTTAGTATGCTCTTTTGGTAATAAATTATTGCTTGTCAGAAAAACTTCTTTGATATTGCCTTCATTTTTTAAAGGCTATATTTATCAGGCAAGTATTTAGTTTGTTGGGTTTTTTCTTTTGGCTATTAAAGATACCATTCCATTGTTTTTTTAATTTTCATTGTTCTTGTTTATAAATCATTTGTAAATTTTTGCTGTCCTTTTAATGGAAGATTTTTGCCTCTCTGATGGCTTTAAGATGTTCTTTTCTTTATTTGGTTTTCAGAGGATTTACTATTATATACCTAGATGTTATTATCTCTACATTTATCCTACTTAAATTTCATTACTTACATTTTGTCTTGATACATCTTTTGACAGTTTTGAAAATTTCTTGTTTCTATCCTTCCTTAAACTTCAATTACACGTATATTATATATAATTCTCATTTTCCATTTATCTTTTATTTAATTTTTGTACTTTCTACATTTTTTATTTTCTGTCAATTCTTTTATTGATCTATCTTCCAATTCACAAATTCTATCTTCGCCTGGTCAAAAATGTTATTAAAGTCATGCATTGATATTTAAATCATTTTAAGTAAAGCATACTATAGAATTTCAAATTACTATTTTTTTTTCATTTTTACCTCCCATTTTTTACCATCTTATTTAAAGTATTAAACTTCAGGCACTTTAAAGTATAATTCTGATTTTTAAAAGTCTGAATCTCTTATGAATCACCTTTCATTTTCTATTTTTTTCCTCTTAATTTTCAAACATTCTTTTTTGTATGGCTATTTGTTTTGATATAAAACTGGAAATTGTGGAAGAAAATTAAATGACTACTTTGAGCTTTTGGATGATCTTATCTTTCTTCAGTATAATTTGCTTTACTTTCTGATGTATGGCTTAAACCATCGGGAATTGAGTAGACTTGTGGTTGGGCTTCAAGTGCAATTTATCCAGCAAGCAAGGTAGATGGTGAAATGTGACCCCAAAAGTCAGAGTTTAAAGGTCATAAACATTAAAAAGAGAAAGTCCATTTTGGGCAGAAGAATCAGGATGTCTTCCTGACAGATCTGGGCTTTGAGCAAACTCTGTGAGAAGAATGAAGAGTGTGACATACATGATTTAGGGAAAAAGACTGAGCAAGATGAGACAGTGAATCAGAAAAATGACTTTGTAAAACACTGTTGAGATTGATCTAATGCATTCAAACACATATGGAAATGAGGTTTTTTTTCATCACTATCCTTTTTCTGGAGATAAGCTGAGATCATCCCCGGGAACAAACTCACTTTGGTGTAATCAAGTGAGAAATAAGAAGTAGTGGTTTTATGATTGTTCTTTCTCTATACAGAGTATATTTAAATACGGTTACTCTTGATTTGAAGATTATTACTGTCATCCTGAGAGGTATTATCTCATAGAATGAAGTTTACATTCTTTTCAGCAATGCACATGTTAAATGAATTTAAATGTTAACTCTTTTAATCATACTGAAGCTTCATTTTAAAACAGATAATTTTTAATGGAATCTAAATACTCAACACAATAAGTAAAATAATATCATGCAACTTTTCCTTCACAGCTCAGGATTTCATTTGTAAAATGGGAATTTAGTGATTTATGTATCTATTTATGCAACAACTAGTAAGAGAACACCTTTCTGTACTAAATACTTCGCTAATAACGTAATACTACTTCCATTGTAGAGCTATTGTGAGTTGTAACTAAATAATTATGAAAATCACCACAATGTCACATAATAAAATCTTGATAAAGATCCCCAATTATTCTATTATTAGCTATTTTTTTATAGAAGGATTTTCTTTATTTATTAAAAATTATGGAAGTTTAGTAAGAGGTAAATAAGATATTTTCTGTGTTGATCTTCCTGAACAATTTAGGACCAGTCATGGTGGTATCCCTCTGTAATCCCAGAGACTCCAGAGGCTGAGACAGAAGGATCACAAGTTCAAGACCTGCCTAGGCAGTTTAGCAACTTGCATCAAAATAAATAAAAATGGTTGGGGTTATTGCTCAGTGGTATGAAATCCCTGAGTTTAATCTCCAGTATACACACACACACAATCTAGAACATTCATTCTATGCTTGAATATAAGGCAGTGTTTTATGAGAGGAAAAATATATGGAGGCCTTATTTGTTAGATCTCTTTTTATCCAGATGCTACCCCTCATCTCAATTTCATGTAATTCACACATTCTTATCATCCTAGATTAATTCCTTAAATATAAAGCTAATGCTATGTCTAGAAGTTTTAACTGAAGATATTTTTTTCTACTTTGTCCTCTCTTTTGAGTTTCTCATTCAGTTTTATTTGTTCCCCCCAAAAGATTACTTTCATTTCATCTCAGAATTATTTCTCCTTTTTCCATACCAAAGACAACTGACATTTTTTCACGGTTGCAAAAGATTTCAGATAATGTTGAACAAAAGCATGATGAGACACTGAAGTGCCCTTTTAATTTGTTTTCTGCAAAACAGCAGTATCTTTAACACTAAGAAAGGTTTATTGCACTTTTCTGGAATGCTCTTGAAGATAATATAATAGAAAATAAAATCGTAAGTTGTTTCCAGTTCTTATCCTTGATATATGTTATTTTATATCAGCTTTTAGTTCTGGGAGGTGATCTACTTTTATTTGCAGTTGAGATATCCACAACTCAGAGATAATAAAAAATTTATTTTGATTTCAAATAAAATATTTACTTATTTCCTACTAAATGGGAAGTACTATGATATGCTCAGCGGGAGACACAAGGACATACTGACATGATGCTAGTTTTTGGAAACTCAGAGACTTGGGAGAATGTGTAGGATCTTAATTCTTTATCTCAGTGCTCTATCCTTTTAAGTTTTGTGCTGTGGTGCTGGACAGGGACCACATAAGCTACATTTATTCCTGCTTGGCCTCCTGACACCCTGGTAGGTTGTGCAAAGAAAGAGTGAAAGAGAAATATCAGAAGGTGGATTCTACAGTATACTGGCTTCTCTTGTTGTAAGGACAACTCACCTGCATTTTTTCACTCTATCAGTGAACGTCAACCCCAATTATCAGTTTTATGTCTTTATTCCCAAAGTCAACCTCACTGTGCTCCCTGGATATACCAACACTGGTCACACTGTGATGGCCCCTCCATCGGGTCTCAGCTCCATAGGTTTCCTCTCTTGGACTCTGAGTGCCAACATTAGCTGATCAGCTTCCCTTCTAGAGAGATCTGGGTCCCACATCTGAGGGAACCCACTAAGGACTAAAAATACCCACTTCCCTTTTTTAACCTCCTCCCAGTAAGAAATACCTCTTTGGTATCTCAATGGTCCCTCTTTTGCTTTCTTTAATAATTTTCTGGTTTGGGGCAGTGAAAGGTGACATTATTTTTGTTTGTTTCGATTTAGCTCAAAGGTTCAGAACAATAACTGTGAACTCTCAGTGGAAAGTTTAAAATAAACTCATCAACACAAACATTGCATTTTTAGGAGGCAGTTGTAGAGTGAAGGCCCAGAGTACTGAAGTGGAAGTCAAAGGTGACGCACTCTCCTGATCCCTTGATTGACTGTGGGCTATGCCTTAAGCAGAGAGATTTGCCCCTATGTGCTCTGTTCACAAAGTTGGTATATTAGTAAATATATCATTACTTGATTTCTTGGGAGGTTAGAGAACTTAGTAGTGCCTGTAGAACATTTCTACTCCATAAGAAATATTTTTTTATCTCCTTAAGAAGTAAAAAATAAGTAATAAATTTATAGTGTCTAATGACATGACAGTAGGATGCTTAAAACTGGATCAATGTTGTACAAATTTCTCATAAATAAAAACAGGAAAGACATCAAACAAAAAAATTGCTTCACAAAAAAATACAATCCAATACATCTGCATTATTTTTAAGTCTGGATGAGTTTTGACTTTATCATATTCCTGTCCTGTTGTGACAGTCTCAGCATTGGAAGGAACTCAAAAGCCATCTATAACTATTACCTAATTTCCACTTCCCATCCTTGTAGCATTTCTTCAACTGATCAGGTAGACTTTACCTTAAATCTTAAGAATCTCTTCATTCTTTCCATTCTATCTTTGAAGCACAATCAGAAAGTCATTTAATAAACAGACACTTTATAGAAGAAGATATATAAGCAATCAACAGATATATGAAAAAATGTTCAACATCTCTAGTAATAAGAGAAATGCAAATCAAAACTACCCTAAGATTCCATCTCACCCCAATTAGAATGATGATTATCAAGAATACAAGCAACAATAGGTGTTGGTGAGGATGTGAGGAAAAAGGTACAGTCATACATTGCTGGTGGGGTTGCAAATTAGTGCAGCCACTCTGGAAAGCAGTATGGAGATTCCTCAGAAAGCTTGGAATGGAACCACCATTTGACCCAGCTATCCCACTCCTTGGCCTATACCCAAAGGACTTAAAATCAGCATACTACAGAGATACAGCCACATCAATGTTCATAGCTGCTCAATTCACAATAGCCAGATTGTGGAACCAACCTAGATGTCCTTCAGTTGATGAATGGATAAAGAAACTGTGGCATATATATACAATGGAATATTACTCAGCCATAAAGAATGATAAAATTATGGCATTTGCAGGCAAATGGATGAAATTGGAGAATATCATGCTAAGTGAGATAAGCCAATCTCAAAAAGCCAAAAGACGAATGATCTCACTGACAAACAGATGATGACATATAATGGGGGGTGAGAGGGTTTAGCGTTAGGGTTAGGGTTAGGTTTAGGGTTAGGGTTAAGGAGGGGGGCAAGAATGGAGGAAGGAAGGACTGTATAGAGGGAAAAGAGGGGTGGGGGTGGGGGGAAGGGAAAAAATAACAGAATGAATCAAACAACATTACCCTATGTAAGTTTATGATTACACAAATGGTATGCCTTGACTCCATGTACAAACAGAGAAACAACATGTATCCCATTTGTTTACAATAAAAAAAAAAGAAAAAAAACATACTTAACATATTTACCTCCTGATTCCATTCCTTCTTGGTGGCTCTGTCCCTTACATTCAAAAGAATAAACTGAATTTCTCTCTTACAGGAGAACTTTCAAGTTTAACTAACACCATTAGCCTGTTCTTTTCTATTTTACTGAGTAACTTATATATCTAATATTGTTTCTTAACTCTTGGAAAACAGTGTTTTTCACCAAAAGCCAGGAGATAATTTTCATGAATCTCTTACTGTTTGGTGTGATACACAGGTGTTCTGGAGCTGGGCTGTATTCCATATTTTGGCATGGAACACAGTTTGAGAGGATTCTTGGGACACAGAGTTTATTATAAAGTAAACAATGCTAAACAGAAATTTACTTACTCATAGATGACCTGAATAAGACACTACATTCTTTGCCATCAAATTTCCTCCCCCCACCACACCTCCCTCTCTCTCCTTCATATTGACGTGACTTTGACAGCTCCCTCTGGGCCTCATTCTGTGTGCAGCAGCTGTACACTGATATTCATTCTAATTCTATAAAGCCTCATTTAGGTACAGTGCTTCCTGTTCTTTTGAAATCAGTACCCACCTGTGGCCCAAGGGTTATTCAGGTTATTTGTGTACTTGTAGTCTCCTCCGTTGTTTGAAATATCACAAAATATGATTGCAAGCAGAATACATGTAGATTTCATCAAATATGATGGAAAAATTCTAGTAACCTCTAGTTTTCTTTCCTCTTGTACCCACAGAATACTCTTCCATCTCATATACACATTTCCTCCAACAGTCCTATAGATTTTTCCAATTTTTAAAAGATACTTCTTGCCTATCTAGGAAGATTTTATTTCTATGTGTTCACTATCTGACAAAGGCTTTATCCCCACTCCTTCCACAATGCCTAGTCATTTGGTGTTCACCAATGTTACTACATTCCTTACATTGTAGTTTGACGCTCTTAAATGAAATAATGATAGACAGTCTATGTACTATGTTTTAGTCAGTTATTTCGCTGCTGTGACTAAATGATCTGACCAGCACAATTATACAAGAGGAAAGGTTTTTTTGAGGGCTCACAGTTTCAGAGGTCTCAGTCCATAGAAGGCCGACTTCATTCCTCAGGGCTCAAGGTGAGGCAGAACATCATGGCAGAGGAGTGTGGCAAACAGAAGCAGCTGGCATCATCAGGAAGCAGAGAGAAACTCCACTCTCCAGATATAAATATATATACCCCAAAGCCATGCCCCAATTCTAATCTCCTCCAGCCACACCTTCTACTTTAGTTACCACTTCAATTAATCCACTCAGGGATTAATTCACTTACTGGGTTAAGCCTCTTACAACCCAATCATTTCTCTTCTGACCCTTCTTGTATTGTCTCACCGTGACCTTTTGGGGGACACCTCATATACAAACCATAACATGCTACTTCCTGGCTGGATCATGAAAGCTCTCACAAGTGTGCCTCCGCCCTCTTTTTCTCTCGCTTTGACTGGAATTACAATGCTGATAACTTGGGATGACTCAGAAATCACATGTGAAGACAGCAAAACTTCCATTCATCTCCGTCTTGGAGGTTATGAGAAGTGTTTCCTCTTCTCCTTGAGTACTGACTGAGGTCATTGTGTCAGCAGGGCTGGGCTCCTCGCTGCAGTGTCTCTGGGGAAGGATTCATTTCTAAGCTCAGTCAGATTGTTGGTGTAAGTCATTTTCTTGCTGTTGTAAGAACTCAGGTGCCTTTTTCCTTGATGCATGTCAGTTGGTACTGATTATTGTTCCAGAGGTCACCCACATTCAAGATCATTCAAGACTTTCAGTGGTCCCCTCGAGCAATGGGAAATTTAGTCTCCCTCACACTGAATCTCATTGACTTTCTTCTCCAGTGCATTCCCTGATGCCTTTGTCAGCTGGAAAAAAAACTCTGTTTTTTCTAATAACTCATATGTTTTCATTGGGCCCACCTGAATTATCCAAAATAATCTCCCTAATTTTATAGTAGTTGATTAATGACCTTAACTGCATCTGCTAAGTCTCTTTTGTTCATGTAATGCGACATATTCATAGATATGGCATTGAAGTTGAAGGTCATGGGGATCAAAATTCTGCCTTTGCAGAAAACCACCAAAGCAAGCTCTTCTGCATTACAAAGTGCACTCCTGTCTCTCAGTGTCTTTCATCCGGCACTTCCCTTATCCCACTGAAGTTAAAGTCATTTATGTCCAAATCTTAATTTTCTTATTCAATTCTAACACCCTTCTGTTGATAGTTACCCATAATTTTAACTCTTTTAGTGGCTGATTGAGCTGGGATACTGAAGAAATTGGTTTTGGAATGGAATAACCCGGTGTCTCAGAGTGAGTGAAGGTAGAAATGTCTAGAACCAGAGCTAGAACAGCACTCCTTACTCCAACACTTTCTCTTCAACAATACATGGTCTCTTGATCTTGCAGGTGGCTTGCTTTTCTATTCTAGGGTTGTTTGCATAAACAGAATGTTTTGTCTGCAAACAAAATTGCTGAGAACACGGTCACTGAATTCCCTTGATAGATAAGGAAAAACAATGTGGATATATTGACACTTTTCTCTTTGAGAGCCCTCAATCCTTGTCTCTTACCCAAGAATTAGAGAACCTTTCTATGAATTTTATGCATTTTAAAGAAATACTTTTTTTCAGCAAAATGTAAGTTTATGTAATGACCTTCATAAAATCTTGATTTATCTTTAATTTAGGCAGAGAAATCTGGTACTGTCTTGCATTATATGCTTCAGTAATAGTCAAATTCAAGCACCAACAAAACCCCAATGTATTTCTTAAACCCATTTTAATTTCCCAAACTTCCTTTAACCTAAGGCTTTTATTCCTTTCCTTTTTGGGAATCCTCCTGCTGAGTTCTTATTTGTACATTCTAGAAGAGGATTCCTATTTTGGTGGAGTAATGATGCTCACACATGTGGATGACACTGTAAATCTTTCAAGTTGATCTCTTGGGACTGAACAAGAACAGAATGGCGAGTGATGATGGGAGACAGAAGTTAAGAGCAGAGGTTTGCTGTCTAGTTGTGAGGAGAGAGTAGTAGTGTGCTTTCTTAAACCCTGAATTAGAGTTAACAATATGAACTCAAGCAATAGCTCAGCAGCCCCTGCCCCTGTTGACCTTAGGAAAATTACATCATCTTTGACCTCTTTTATCTTACACCCAGAGGGGAAAATGTATATTACTTATTTGGGGTAATTTTGTGAGTTATAAAAAATAGTAGAAATTATTAATCAATGTAATAACTCAATTCATTTTAAGTATGCATAAATATATAAACATCATTATCATCATCATCATCATCATCATCATCATTTCCATCTGAGATTGGAGAACAGATAGATTTCATGCCTGGCTTGAGGTTAAACAGCAGGTGAGCAAGAGCCCAAAGGTTAGAATTCAATCCAATGTGATTTCCATCAGATCTATTAATTCCCTGCTGCTGTTCCAGCCAATTTCTTTACAAAATTCCTGCCAGTAGAATATGGTGTTCATCTTAAGTATATTTTCCCTAGAATTAAACAGAGGACTTTTAGGGAGTTTTACTCCCTAAAAGAATATTTGGTCATTTAAAAAATGTACTCACGTTTTAATTCTCATCAGACCCAACATCCAAGTCTCCTGAATGAGTTTGGCTACTGAGTCTTCTCTTATGATGATGTCTACCATCTGCCACGTTTGTGGACATATTCACTGATGGGAAGTAAAAGGTAATGTGAAGGATATCTTCTTTATTCTGAGGCAGGTGATAATCTACCAGGGTGGGGGAACCATAAAGCTGTGCTTTTCTTCATTTCTATCCCCAAGAAACACACATTTTAAAATTCCTAATTATCAGTATTTCTATGATGCCCTCTATTAAAGGATAACAACTTATCCTTTACAACAACCAAATAACAGGAAAGAAAATCTCTATGGATGGCTTTGCTTCAAAATAATCTAACTAGCAGAGGAAGATACCACTGACAATGGGTCAGAAAGAAAGTGGGCTAAAGATGAGACGAGACTGTTCAGGAACTGACAAATAATAAAGCTGCATTTTTGGAATCTGGAATTCTAACATAGTTCTCTCTACTTTTAATGTTTTAAAATTTCCATAAGAAATGCTAAATAAGTCCATTTTATTAAAAAAAAAAAGTTTACGGGTACCCACAAAAAGTCTATTGACATTATTGTGAGGTATAAATCTTTAATTGTAAGCATGTCCATGCCTGTTTATCAACATGGAAATGCTTTCAGCAATCCTAAATTGCAACCAGTTGGGAACATCTCTTAATTTTTTATAGATTTGATAAATGATAAAGAAGATCTTGTCTATAATTAAAAACTTAAAGGTTGACATCAAGTCCTATAGCTAGGTCTTTCAACTCAGAAATCCCCTTGATCTCTGCCTTTGTCCTGATATTTGGGTTTAGTAAAATTTTCTGCCCCAAGACCTATCTTCATGAAAGTTATCAAATGATATATGGAGCCTATGTTTCTCAAAAAAATCAAATAATTTAAGCTAATGGATCAGAATGTGTTAGGACTGAATCTTGGACTGAGGATTTTAATAACATCTCTTCTGCATTTTAAGATAATGTTTCTTTTTGCAAAGGTAGTAAAAAGAGTTCTAAAAAACATTCATACAATTGAATGTAATTTCTTCGTTAAAGATGTTAGAGATCTTAACAGCTGTTATTTTCCTAATCTGTCTTTCATGGTCATGTTGATCCATCTTTTTCTGTGTCCTTTCCTTTAACTTTCACATTATCCTTTTGCAAAATGTTTGATGACAATCAACTGTTCTGTATGTGCTATAATAAATTCTCAAATAAAAGAATAAGCAGAACTGGAGGCATCACTCTTCAGGATAAATATGAAATGTCAGTGCTTAACAATCTTGACAGGGTGCATAAAATATCTTGGGAGACAGTGTGCCCAGGAGGGAGGCTCAAATTTGATAATCTAATGTACTGCACAAGGTTACTGAAAGATATTTTATATAACTGTGTCAGTGAAGGACCACCAAAAAGATGATATGATAAACAAGATCAAATTCACATTAATATCAACATCTTTACCTGAAATTTTATTTAAGTAAAAAGCACTTTTTAAAAACCAAACAGTTTATATATATTAAGAGATTTTATTTTATATGAGAAGCTTCATGTTCATAGTCTTTTCCTTTTCATGCAAAAAGATGTAATAACCATAAGTTGTGACAGATAGATGGTGGTCATTTGTTGATTCTTGAAACTTACTAAGAATGAAAATTACTCAGGATACTTGAGTCTAATTGATTCTTTGCATAAGTCAAATAGTTTGATAAACTTTAAATTCACAATTTGCTCACAAAAATAAAGCACATTCTGTACCTCAAAGAATTTATGCCTTGGATAGATTCTCAAGAAATCTAACCTAGCAGCAGAAGCTGATTTTGGACAGAAGTCAGTGTCCAAGAACATAAGTCTTAGTCAAAATTCTGGAAATATTCAACTCTAAAGGCATCACAGTGAGTGACTGTATTGGTTCATCTTTTCATTATTATTTTATATATATGTATATTATATATATTATATATATATAATATATATATGCAAAAAAATAAAAACAGGGAAAATGAACTCAAGAAGAGGAAATTTTTATTTTGGCTCACAGTTTTGGAGGTTGCAGTCTATGGCTCATTGGTCCATTGTTTTGGGGCCTGTGACAAGACAGCACATCTTGATGCGGGCATGAGGTACACCAAGCTGCTCACCTTCTGGTATCTGGGAAGTAAATGAGAGAGTAAGAGGAGGAGCTGAGGCCCCAGTATTCTTTCAAGGACTTGCCATCAATTATTTAACCTCCTTCCACTTGACACTAACTCCTTAAAGTTCCACTATCTTGCAATGGTGCCATAGGTTGGAGACCAAGCCTCCAACGTGGGTTTTTGGAAGATATTAAAGAACCAAATAGCAGTGGCTTTATCTTAGGGGGATTCTAGAGTAATTGGGAATCTGCTGTTAGTGTGAATTCAGAATAGATTGGTGATTTTCAAGGGAAAGATGTTCATGAGTTGCCAAACTACCCTATTAGGGGGAAAAAATTATCATGGGATAAAAATGAACAGAAGTGAAGTGAAAAAAGACTCTATGAGGCAGATGTTCAGTACCTTCATGAAACTCATTTATTAGTTAATCCATTTGGGTTTATTAATTCATAATATAGAGTAAAGCAGAGGCAAATTTTCTAACTCTGATTACATTTGGATCAAACAGAAGGGAAAGGGAAGAATCATAACTAAGAAAATGAGAGATAAAGAGAAATGCTTAAAAATACATATAAAGTAGTCAACAAATAATTCTCAAAATAAAAGATTCATTACTTGTGCCATACACAGGCTATTATACCTAGATTTTGCTATTTAATTTCTCAACAAAAATATAGCAGTCACATCATTCATGCATTTAGTTTGTAAACTGCCAATAGAGTTTCTAGAGCAAGTAACTCTACTATGCAGATTCTAAAAATATTTTCTGCTAAATATAATAAAATTAAAAAGGATATTCATAGTTAATTCATAGTTTAGTAACGAGTTTAAAATGAGTGCAGTAATCTACATTAATTGCAACCTTCTTGTTCCTACTAAACTATGAATTTAATAACGAGTTTAAATGAGTGCAGTAATCTACATTAATTTCAACCTTCTTGTTCCTAAAAAACTATTAGTTGGATACAAAATTATAAATTTACTTTAGTGATTCAAGGGGACAGAACTAGCTACAGGTACATTTTGGTTTAATATGTGGAAAAGTCTCTAAAACATTAGTTTTCAGGCACAGTAATGAACTACATTGGCAGGTATAAAATTGTTGCTAAGAGAGTTAGAGAGAGAAAGACTGAAAAATATAGAGCATGTGATGGAGGGCCTTCTACAATGCATACAACAGGTACCTTTCCTTCAACATCTCTTTCTATCCATAATTTCATGGCTGTACAGAATTCAGAAAAATATTACAACTCAGTTACAATTACAATTAAAATTCAGCAGCTCTGTCCCCCTGTGCCTTACTATTGATAACTTTGCACTTTGCTTTCTTACAGTAAAAAATTAGTCCATAATAAAGCCCAGAACAACTCCACTTGAGGACTCCTAGTACTCAAGGAAAAATAAAGATATTTGATATTTGTTAGCAAGGTAGCCATAGACTAAGAATTTCTAACATCTGAATAAGTTTTTAAAAGTGCAATTCATTCCTACTTTTCTTCTTAAGAAGCTATTGGGTCCATAGAAGTTTGTTGGGAAATGGTATATATGACAATGCAGTCTCCATATTTCATTGCAGAAAGATACATTAATTATAAAAACTCAAATCTACTGGAGAGAGCTCATGAAGAAAACATGTAGAATTGCATACTGTGCCAGTTCCTAGGGTTCAGATGTTGTTGATGACTACAAAACTGATTGAAAGGGATCCATATTCAATTTGGAATGCAGTACCTTGGAAGAAAAAAATGTGTATCAGGAATGTTTTAAAGTATGAAATATTGAGATGTGGAATCAATCCTTGAAAAATGAAACTGCTGGAAAGATGTTTGGAGAAAACAACTGGATTAGAGAAAACTTCACTGTAACAATGGATTCGCTGATTTTGGCAGGTCGTCTGGGAGTGCTACTACACAGCTGCAGAACATAACTGCCAGCCAGTAAGTGAATTGCCTCCTGAAATGAAACACAGGGCTATTCTTTATTATAAGAAGCCAGATTCTTTCTTCTGTGATAGAAAATATAAAATATATGAAAGGACAATGATTTGGATGACATTTGTAAATAATTTTAAAACATGTCAAATAAAATTAGACCTCTTTATGGTGATGTTAAATAAATGGTCTGAGATAGGGGATAATGTATTTAAATGGTTTTCAGACTTAAGGGTGAAGGGGAGATGTCGTCAGCAAACTTCTTTGGTCGAGATTCACAGCAAGGTATCACAGTTAAAAGTCAGACACAGGAAGATTTCAGGACCAAAAGGAGTTTGAGAGATTGGCTGGTTCAGTTTTCCATCTAGTGCCTAATCTTTACCACAGACCCCTGACAGCTGGTACCAAAGTTCAGTGTGCAATGACCCAGAACACATGTGGTTCAAAATAATGTCTCAACATTCATAAATTTTTAAAAACTTTTTTGCAGCTCTAATTAAATATGTATAATGGAACTTTTGCCTATCATTCATAATTTTTAACTGAATTTCCATGTACTAAATCAAATATGCCTTCCACATGTCACCTTTCTTGTCTTCTTAACAGTAAGAATCCTCAGTCCATTCAAATTTTCACCCTATATATTGCACTTTTCTATGACTCTCACCACCCTGGTAAATTTCCTATGGGGGAACATTTTTGGATTTTTAGCATCCTCCTTAGGAAAAACTAGCCCTAACTTGACACAACTCTCTGACCTATGCTGAGTAAACTATGTCTTAATCTGAATATTCCAAATATAGTGTACTATGAAAGTAGCCACCTCTAACCAGAAACAGATCACACAATGTGTTCGCTAAATCCCATTATGTTTTTCTGTCCTTGGCCCAAAACTAGATTATGTTTCTTAGACTCCTCGCCTATTAGGAGGAACCATGGAACTGACTTCAGGTCAATGGAACTTGTGTAGGAATTATTTATTAAACTAGGGGTGACCTAATACTACTAGAACCATTTTCATGAGACTCCTTGTATCCTCTCTCATGTCTTTCATCTCCTGACTTATTAGAAAGCAATCAGTGAAGCACTGAAAGTACCAATGACATGGAAAAGATACTAGAGTGAATCTAAATCACTGGGTAAACTTTTGGAGAAGAGTCCCCAACTCTGCCTGCAGCATTAGACTATTGTAGTCTAATGCTCTTTTATTGTGTTAAACCACAGAGAACTTGGGTATGATCATGAAATTTGAACTCAGTGAAGTGTCCACATTTTCACATACATAACAGGGTAATACAAGTAGAAAATAACTTGACCATTCTTCCTGTGATACATTAACTGGTGGACTTTGTTTTTCCCACCTCTGTTGTTGGGTGTGTCAGGAGATGAGTAAATGATAGCACAATACCAAGTGTTAGCAAGATGGTGCCATCACCATTTGGTGTCATGACATGCTTCCTAGCACTGAAATTTGGATCTGCACACCCTTGGAAATTTTAGAAGATCCAAGTATGCATCATAAAAGTCAGCAGTTACTGTGACACAATCACAAGAGTAACAATGTCTTTCAGTGTGTACAAACAGTGCTCCAGCCACGCCCTGGCACACACACACACACACACACACACATCACCATACAGGCCACCAAACACTTTACTTAGCTGTCCTTCCACACTAGGTCATTGTTTGAACAAAACTCACTGTTACCCTCAAGTGCTCTTTAAACTTTTCCCCATTCCAGTAAATCATCTTGCTTTAGTGCTAGGGCACTGGTTTTATACTGTATTTCTTACTCATTGGTTGAAGGACACCTTGGACAGCATAGTCTGTTAAGATCAACATTCTGTAAGTGACAGATATTGTCACTTAACTTGCAAAATGCATTTTACACATTGATCTAAATTTTGCAGAAGTCTTGGAAAGGATTTACCTAACAGTAATCTACCACAGAATACCTTCTAGGAACTAACTAAACTATTTAGTTTCTTTTTCTTGGAATTTTTCCTAATTATGATAAATGAAACAAGATTTATACTTTCTCTTTATTGAATTAATTTTTTGTACTACTTATGTAATGATATGAAGGATAGCTTATCTAAATATAATCAATATGATAGATTTGGCAGTAGAGTATGCATGTTTGCTTATATGTGTACGTGTATGTGTGTATATGTATGTATGTATATGTGTGTTTGTGTGCATTCATGCATAAAGACTGCTCAAAAGAAGCAAGTAAACTGGTCCAGACATTGTAATTCCTCTGTAACAAATGATTTCAACTAACTATGGCATTTGAATAAATTTCTGACTTATACACTTTCTCCAAGGAATTGAGGGGTTAATTTCAGCTAGCAACCAAGCTCAGCCGGGCTCTGTGTCTCTTCCACCCCACTAGTAATATCTCACATGATTCCAGCAATCTCAAGAAGCACTCCAACTGTCTCACATCCTGGAATTGTGTTTGACCTATGCAGGCAGTAGTCTGACTTTGATAGATTGATACTAAAATTAAAGTCCTCTAAGTTCTCCAATGTTATATCACTCTACACTTAGCAACGTCTGTTTGTTGATCTCTTCTTCCCTCCACTTAAAGACTTATCAAGCCACTGGCTCTTCTCTTTGGGTTACCTCCTTTCACCTCCAAGCCTTGGCATCTGCTTTTATCCCCTTATTATGCCTTGCTCCACTCTGTGTAAAACTCTGTTGATTTTCCAGTGCTTGCACAAATGCCTCCTTATTTGTGAATCCCTGTGTTACCCATTTAGAAATAATTCTGACATTCTTAGAATTCCTTTGTTCATACAGCCCATACAGGAGGACTTACAGTAGTTTTTCATGTTCCAGTTTATCATTCCTACTGCATCATAACCTACACAGGAGCAGATATCACACTTTATTCTTTTTTATATGGCCTAAGAGACTTGTTTATAAATGTGCTCAATATATGCATAACAGGGTAGTTGGGAATATATCAGAATATATTCATGAGGAATCTCCCAAATGTATTTTAGAATTACTTTGAAATTTCAGGGAGAAAAAATAAAACTATGTTGATTTGTAGAAATTATTTAGAAAATGTGGGAATGAAAGCAATCTCTTTTTAAAATTTAGAAATAAAAAACATCTTTTTTGTATGGGTGCTTAAGATTGAATCCAGGGATTTGTGCATGCTAAGCAAATGCTCTACAATGAGACACATCCTCAGTCCTGGTTTTTTTTTTCCCCCAGCAAATTTATTCCTTAAAAAATATTTAAGCTGAAATAGTGTTTTAGTCAGTTTTTTCACAGCTGTAAGAAAAGGATCTGACCAGAACACTTTTAGGAGAGGAAAAGTTTATTTGGGGGCTCACAGTTTCAAAGGTCTCAATCCAATAACAGCAGATTCCATTCCTCAGGGCTCAAGGTGAGGCTGAACATCATGGCAGAAGAGTGTGGCAGAGGGAAGCAGCTCACATAATGATCAGAAAGCAGAGAGACAGACTCCTTTTGCCAGATACAAATATATACCCCAAAGCCATGCTCCCAATGCCCCTTATCCTCCAGCCACACCCTAACTGCCTTCAGTTACCCCTAAATTAATCCCATGACCTCATTAATTCACTGTTTGGGTTTAGAGTCTCATGACCCAATCGTTTCTTCTCTGAACCTTCTTGCATTGTCTCACATGTGAGCTTTTGGGGACACCTCACATCCAGACCATAACAAGTAGGCAGTGCAAAATAATCTCTTATGTAGTCTTTCATTAGAAAATGTTCATTTGCTATAATTAATTCTGAGATTCACATAGTTGAGAACCAAATTGCACGTTAATATTCTTTCACATTTTTCTCATTTTGCATTATTGTAAATTGTATATAAATACATTCAGCTAAATGTTTACTATTGAAATTAGAAGATAACTTGATCACAATAGTTATAGTTTGATAAAACTTCCTATCATGTAATTGAATCAGTGAAAATGATATACTAAATGTCAAAAGAGCAAATGATGATATGGTATAAATTTAATGTAATTGAATACAAGTAGATTAAAATTTATAAGACATTTTTTAACTTATATATGCTTTTAAGTTTGCAAATAATAGTTACTATAAGAAATACCAGAAACTTTGAGCCAAAGAGAGTTTGATATTTTCATCTAGAAGAAAGTAACCAAAAATGATAACACATACAATGTGAGAAAATGGTCTCTAAGAAAAAGAAAGAAAAATACCAATAAAACAAGTTAGTAATTTAATAAAGCTAAATTAAAGCACATTGCAGTAGTTTAGTATATGTATTTATGTATGTGTGTATTATTCTAGCTGGCAAAATGGTCTACCTATGCTTTAATATTTATCTCATAAGTCACTCTTGAAATATAAGTGATATGTTAGGGAAACATATTTAAGACTAAAATATGTGTTTTATTTGTTCTTTTTAGATATACATGACAATAGAGTATATTTTGATACATTTATACCATCATGGAGTATATTTATTCTAACTGGGATCCCAGTCTTGTGTTTGTACATCATGTGGAGTTTCACTGTGATGTATTCATATAGGTACATAGGAACGTTATGTCAGATTCATTCCACTGTTTTTCCTATTCCTATCCTCCCTCCCTTCCTTTCATTCCCCTTTGTCTAATCCACTGAACTTCTATTCTACCCCCTGACCACCCCTTGTTGTGTGTTAGCATCCACATATCAGAGAGAACATTTGACCTTTGGTATTGGGGTTTGACTTATTTCACGTAGCAATGATGGTCTCCAGACTCATCCATTTACTGGTAAGTGTCATAAAGTCATTCTTTTAATGGCCAAATAATATTCCATTCTGTACAATATACATTTAAATATGTTTCTCATATTAGAAATAGTATCATTTCTATGACCCTGTCTATTAGCCTGTAATTAATATCACATTTAAAATATTTAGCAAAACTTCTAAGAATTTTTGAAAGCTTTAAAGATTCAGGCTATCTTAACATATATCCATGACTTACTACCAAAACTAATGAATATTAATCTTTCAAAAATTTTACACAGATCAATTTTTATTATTATTACATTTACTTTTTAAGTTGTTAAATTTTAAATCAACAGATGATATTTGCATATATTCGTGAAGTACAGTATGATAATTGGATATATGTGTATAACATGTTATTATCAAATCAAAATAATTAACATTTCTATCTCCTCCTATACTTACCATTTTGATGTGTTGGAAAACTGCAGACTCTGGGTTATTTTGAAATATAAAACAATTTGCTAAAACTATAGTTATGCTACTATGTCATAGCAGTAGGAGTAATTCCTCTGTTGACACCCTTATTAGCCTCTCCTTATCCCACCTAACTTCTACCCTTCCTGACCTCTTGTAACCACTCTTTTACTCTGAGTCCAACTTCTTTGGCTTCCATCTATGAGTGAGAATATGTTCTATCTGTCTTTCTATGTCTTTCTATGTCTAGCTTAATTCACTCAACATAATATCTTACAGTTCCATCCATGATGCCACAAATGTTGGAAAAATATTTTATAGGTATTTTCTAAGTTTGGATCCTCTCAAAAGTTGACTCCAAGATGAGGATTCGGGTGTTAAGTAGTTTATTTGCAAAATGGCCTTGGGAAGCACAAATAAAGAGTGGGGATTACTCAGGAAAGCAGAAAAGCCAGCAGAAAACAGTCATGAATCAGTTCTCACTCTCATTAACTTGGGCTCATTTTCTCTGTCACCTGCTGAGAAATTGAGTGAAACATGTCTCAAGATGGTTCCACTGAAAAGCAGATATTATGGAGTATTTATGCACTGACTTCTAGCCTGGATGAGCTACTCAGTGGGTATTGAATCTCTAGCAGATTTAACTTTCAGCCTGTGCTGAGCTGCTGTAGTGGTCAGGGAATATCTTCACTCAGGAAGCCATCAGCAGGTGGGGAACTGGCTATAGAAGGATTCTATGACAGAGGGCATCTGAGGGACTGTGGCTCATAGCAAATGGTATTTGCTATAAAACTTATGGATTTTTCTGTGTTCCTGTTTATTGGTCAGAGATCTCCAGAGAGAAAGAGAATGAGAGACAGAGAGAGACAGGTAGATGAAATTGGATTTATTAGAATTGGTTTGCATGGCTCTGGAGGCTGAGAAGTCACACAAAAGACCATCTGCAAACTGGGGAGCCTTAGATGCCAATAGCATGACTCAGTTCATATAATTCTCAGTCTGAGGTCTGAGGCCTGAGAACCCATGGGTCCACTGGTCTGAGTCCTGGTGTCTGAAAGCCTGTAGGGCATATGACTAAGGAAAGGAGGATCATTGTTGCTTCAGGAAGGAGAGAAAGGAAACAGTCTTTCCTCTGCCTTTATTTGTTCCATGCAGGCCTCTAACCTGTCCAGTGGTCTCCACCCACATTGAGGTCAGATCTTCCCCACTCAGTCTATCAACTCAAAGTCAATCTCCTTCAAAAAAACACCATCACAGATACCCTGAAATATGCTCTGCCAGTTCTCTAGGTATTCCTTAATCTAGGCAAGCTGACATTTAAAATTAACCATCACACATATTTTCAATATAATTAGGCACTATTATAAAATATTAAAATCCTATCACTTATACTGTTTTTCCAACATGAATTTTATCTATTATCTATCTACTATCTAGGTGAATATATATTTAATATGTTGATCTCATAGTTCTAAATGATGAACATAAAATAAAAATTAAAGCCCTTCTCATGTAACAGTTATGGTTTGCACCCAGATGGAGCTATTTTTTTTTTTCATTTCTGATTGCTTAATTCATACTTTTCCAGAGACAAGACTATTTTATGGTTACTTAAGGAAAATAGCCCAAGAAAACTGTACTTTGAGAACACTGAAGTGAAAAAATTGTCTTTCAGTACCTTTTGCCAACTACAACAAAATAAAATATCAAGTATGTGAGAACATGCAATCTCGCTAACCATGCAACAGTCTATATTTATAAAATCAGGTGTAGGAGCACATACAGATGAAATGGTCATGTCATATATTCCATGATAGTAACCAGGGGAAATAATGCTTATGTGGATCCAGACAGGCCTACCAGTCTCATCCTCTCTGATAATCTATGGCAAGTATGATATGGTTACCTCCAACAGGACCTGCCTGACAACCCTGAGCAGTTTGATCTGTTTCCCTTTGCCTTGACTCTCCAGTCCTCATTGCTGGAGACATTGTTGGGAGGTAGAGGTGGAAGATAAAGCCAAGTGGACCATAGTGTCTGTGAAGACTCGGTGTGCAGAAAGGTAGCGTAACCTCACCCTCAGAATGAATTTTGGACGGTGCCATTGGGGTGTGGGAAGAATACTAGGCACTTACTTCCCTAATGACTGCCCTCCCTATGCAGACCCTGTCCTGAGAGTGGGGAGTTTTTTAGACTATGATGATGGTGAGGTCTCCTTCTACTATGTGATAGAGAGTTGTCACACCTTATTTTCTCTCTTGCTACCCTCTGCAGGTCTTCATTCTGAATTATTTGGGAGGGAAAAGTGCAGCTCCTCTGATCATCTATCTCATGGGTGGGAACAATGGGTTTACTGGCCCAGAAAGGAATCATGGTCACTCCATGGAGAACCCTCACCCCTTGACAAGGTGAACTCACACCTCTTCTGTTGGCTACAATTTTACCCTAGGCACAAGGCCTCTTGATGTCTTTGCAATTCCTGTGTCACACCTGGATATCCCTACCACTTTCTATGCCCTTGCAAGGGGAGACAGTATGTCTCTATGTTCTCTACTATCCTTTCCCTTCCCCTGCAAATTGTGAGATGTAATAAGTATTACTATTTCCCAGAAACAGAACCAGATGTCCGCCTAAAAAAATTGAACATATATTTTTCTTTAGTTTACATGATTCCTACATCTATTTTTCCCTTATTGTCCTTTGTTTCAGATTGATATAATATCTTTACATGCAAACAATTGGGATCAGAGTTTATACATTTAATTCTACAATTATTTATTAGAGTGTTCTATGTTTCAAGCAAAACTTTGCAAGGTCTAGGAATATATGAAAAAATAAGACATAATCTCTGTTTTAAAAAACTTAAGAGTTTGTGGTACATATTTACATGTAACAATGCTATAGAATAAAGAAGCACATGCCGTTAGAGATATAAAATGTGCAATAGGGATACAAAGAGTGGAGAGGAAGCATTTAATTCTGACTGGACATTAACCAAGGGTTCACAGAAGAGGTAATATTTCATATGGACCATGAAGGTGAAATTCCCATGTAAAGATGGAAGTAGGAGGCCAGGCGCAGTGGTGCATGCCTATAATCCCAGTGACTCAGGTGGCTGAGGCAGGAGGATCTTGAGTTCAAAACCAGTCTCAGCAAAAGCGAAGTGCTATGCATAGGACTGGGGATATGGCTCACGGTTGAGTGCCCCTGAGTTCAATTCCTGATACAGCCCCAAAAAGATGGGTGTAAGAATCTACCAGGGAGAGAGACAGAATAATTAATGAAGTCATGCAGGTATGAAAGTGCGCCAGCTTTGGGAATGATGGCATACAAATACCTTTGATGGTATGGTGAAATACTATGCCAGAAAGATAGGGTGGGTCTGGATTGTGGAGGACCTTGCTTGAATTTATAAGGCATTCAGACTTCCTTCTATCAGCAGTGTTGAGAAATAGAGTTTTGAGTAAATAAATCCCACAAATGAAATTATGTTTTACGAAGAGAAATGACTGAGTCACTTCCTAGAAATCCCTTGTGTACAGTTAATCAGAATAGGAGGTCAGTTAGAAAGAAATATTTGTAGGCTGCTGTAGTTATCCGTGTAAGAGGCAGAAAGATCCTGAACCTCAAGAGTGGCAAAGGCAATAAAAACAATGCAGGCATTTCAGAGGTAAAATCTGTCGGCTTCTTATGAGTTGTATGGCTTTAGAGCAGTGGGACTAAGGGTAGCGAAAGATAGAGCTAGGGTGTAGAGTGTAGTGGGTGCTCCCCCAGAGTCACTTCGATCCCTTTTTCAGTGTGTGTGTGTGTGTGTGTGTGTGTGTGTGTGCACACTTGCCTTAGCAGCCACATGCCTCTGCACTCTCTTGTCTTAGCTCTAAATGACTGCAAACACGTATCCCTATAGCATGGCCCTTACAAGGACTGACAGATATGAGAGGAGACAAGTCCAGCTTCCTTGACTCACTTTCCAGAGCTCCTAGTGGAGGCTGGTACTTTGTCTAGAACTGCATCTTTGCTAGCTTCTGTCATTTCCCTGTGTTGCATCTTCCACTCATTATTTTTCTTCTGAGACTTCTTCCTTAATAAATTACTTGCCTGTGGAATCCACATCCCAGTGTATGTCTCTGAGATATTCACCTTAAAAGAGGAGTTTTGAGATTGAGGGTTTTGAGACAAAATTAACTCAAATAGAGAAAATAGGTTCTAACCCTTTGACTCATTTTATTTTACCTCCAAAAAACTAACTTCTATTGATCTATTTTTACCTTAGTAGAAACTAATTACCTCTGCCCGAATTCCAAGTGAAAGTAAAATAAGCAAAGATATTACCCAAAATGTCAGGGTTAAAATTTTGAAAGAAAATGGATGAATTGGAATTGAATGAGGAAAAATATGAGATAGCAGAGGTCACGACCAACAAAACACAGATTCTGACTTGGTTTCTTGCTTTATTCTACCACTAGATTGTCTCAATAGCCTCACAGTGTCTTCTTTGTGAGATGGAGTCTTAGTGCATCACCATCAGTTACATATGGATTCTTGGATCCTCCCTCAGAAGGCCAACTCTGTAGGCCTAAGGTGACCTTTGAAGAAAGGGGCATTTTCACTGTTGAAATATTGAAGGAATTAATGGATCGGATATAGTTCTCAAAGTGTGTTCCTAAACCAACAGCATCAGCATGACCTAGAACTTCTTAGAAATATAAATTTTCAACTTCACCACAGACCTAGTGAATAAGAAACTTAGGGGAGGGGCAACATCAGTGTTTTTATAAGCCTTGCAGATAATTCTGAAGAATACTCAAGTTTGAGAACCACTGTAAATAGAAGAATTCTATAACAATATCCAACTTTTCTGGCTTCATTTAGAAGTAAAGTTTTCTGAATTTTTTATATGACAAAAATTTACTCTACCAATATGAAAAGATTAGGTCTTCAGAATTAGACATATCTGGGCTCGAATCTCAGATTCTGCACACTACCTGCGTGTTCTTGTGGAACAAATTTATCTTTTTACAGTTTTTAAAAAAATGTATATAATCAGATATTGAGGTATATAAAATAAAGTGTAGAAAAGATGTGACAGGTTAGCATAGTCTCTAACTGATGATAAGTACTCAGTAAATGACAGTTTGCTTTGTTTTCTTTTAAGGAGATAATCTATTTTAAAATTTTTTGAATAATTACATTTCTGAAGTATATCACAATATTTAGTCTTCTGAAATAATACATTATTTTTAGTCTTCTGAAAGATGCTACTGATATCAGATGTAAGTCACAAAATTATCACTTCTATCAAGCATGACAATCATAATGTATTTTAAAGAAAGAGTAATAAGTGGACAAAATAGTACTGTTTTCAAGAATGGAATTTTACTCTGAGTTATAGAGAATATTTTTGAGAACTGGGAGACATTCTTTAAGAACAATATAGTAATTCTTCAAATACTTACGACACTTGGAAGATGAGTTTTAAATAATTTTGTAGATATCTCAAGTTTATTTGAGTGACCTTAAAAAGGAATGAAGAAAAAAGAAGTCTAGTCAATCCATTTGAATATGAAATTATTTAACTTGACTCATACCATTCTAGATACTCCAACTCCTTGAGAGATGACTCTGTATATAATTGGAGACTTTTGGCAATATTGATCATTGTTTCAGGGACTCCTAAGAATTGTAGATTAAGTTTACCCTCATCTAAATGGGCCCATTGTTTTAGCATTGATTCCTTACATCTACCACTTAGGTTTTAAAATATCTTGCCTCATTTGCAATTAAACTACTACATGTTATCTATCTTAGAATTAGCAAACTCAATCTAATATTCTGTTTCCAAACTTTTGTAATTCTGGAAACCAAATAATCAAGACTTGCAGTATTTCATGTGAAGTAAAACATTTCCACTTGAGAGTGCAGAATAGACTTTGTGAGTAAATTGTATGGGCTCTCCTGCCCAAAATTTGTCAAAACTTTCCAGCTGGCTTTAGTTATATTTTAACATATATTTGTAAGTGTTTTTATTCTATTTGACTCATATTTGTGAGTCTAGTAAATAACACAATAAAATGCATGGAACAACCTCTAAATGTGAACTGAATGAATAAATTCCAAGTCAAGTTTAAAGGAAAAGTAGCTTTTAAGTGAATGAGTGTGTGTGTGTGTGTGTGTGTGTCCATGACAATGAATATTTAAAATCATAGATTTCAGTAATATCTAAATAATCTTTCATTCACATAATACACTAGTAGTAAAATCTTAAGTTTCCAACTCCATCCTATCTTAACGTATGTACACACTAGCAGTGCCTACAGAGCAGCAGCAGCCACCTGAAGGTGAGAAATCACTGTGCCACAAGGTCACCATCTCTAAGCTCTCTCCTCCCATTCTCTGTTGAACCCATCTCAGTAAAGTGAACTTCTCATGGTCTCCACTGATAACCTCTGCTGGTAATTTTAACAATCTTCATAAAATTCAATGTATCCAAACATTTGAAGCAACTTCTTCCATTGGCCAGGTATGGCTCTTTCTGGGTTCTATCATGTCACTTTTAATTCCTTCTTATTTCCTTTCCCTGTTTCTCCCTGACTTCATCAAACCTATCCCTAAAATCACTCTCCTGATAAACTCCCTGTTTAAGCACAGCCTGGGCCTCTCTCCTGAACTCTAGTCTCTTATATACAACTACTTACACTCTCCATTGGGTTCTCCAAAAGGCATCTCAGAATCGACATATCTAGAAATAACTGATATTAACAGCCCCATCCAACCACAGTTCTCACAATCTTCCCATCTCAAATAACCATCCAACTGAATAAATGCTGAGCTCCTCACATTTTTTTCATATTTACCTGACACCAAATCCATAAAGTAAATCTTATCTCTGTTTTTAAAATACATTTATAATTTGACCAATTCTTAAAACATTTGCCACAAATACCCACATATAACCACTGTGAAAATCTCACCTAGAATATGGTAATACCTTCTTAATGTGTCTTCTGCTTTACAAAGTGCTACGGACTGAGTTATGTCCTCCCAAAATTCATACATTGAAGTTCTTACCCCCAATGTGACAGTATTTGGAGAGGGACTTCAGGAAAGATTTAGGATTAATGTATCCATAAATATGGTGCTTTCATGAGATTAATGTCTCTATAAGAAGAGACACCAGAAAGTCTATTCTTTAATGCCATGTGAGGACATAACACATAGGTCACCAGGGAGTCTTCACTAGAACCTGACCTTGCTACACCTTGATCTTGGGCTTCTAGATTCCAGACCTGTGGGAAATAAAATTATGTTTCTTAAGAGAATAGACTCATTTTAATGTTTGTATATAGTACTGCTCTATATTCCCTCTTAGTGTTTAACAATTAGGAAAATATTCAAATTATGAAATCAATTTCTACTATGTATATTATGTTTGACTCAAGATAAAAAAGAAATACTAACTTTCATTTTGTGAAGAGTTAAAACTAAACAACAATAACAACAGAAACAAAATAGAAAACCCCCCAAATTACCTATAATGTTTTTAAGCTCCCCCTATCCTTGTCTTTGGTTCATATCACCTATCATTGTCCACTTTGCTCTAGAAACCTTCAGAAGGTACCTGTACTTGTTCCTTCTGCCTTGAATACTTTTTTCTAGATGTACTTATGACTCATTTTATTCACTTTTGTTTTCTGCTCAAATTTCACCTAAATAAAATGGTAATTTCTCCTGTCAATACTTCCCAGGTCCATATTCTACTTTTCTCCTCTCGGTTGCCCCCACTGAAACTATGTGGCACATATATTGACTTATACACTTGCTTATTATTTGCTCTCTTTATTATAATGGGAACTCATGAGGGAAAGAAAAAAAGTCATTTCCTCATTGACATATCCACATTATCTTGAAAAATGCCTGACACATACTGGCACTAATTATATATTTGTTGAAAGACTTGTTGAGTAAATTTAATCTCAGTTCTAGATCACTCTTTAGCTAACATTTACACTCAAAACAATGAACCACCCTAATTAATCACTGAGGACATACTAAAGGTCTATCAGCTGACTTTAGCCTGAAATATGTTACCTAACATATCCATTTACAAATATAGCCATGTACTCTCAGACATATTTGCTTAGATTTTTGAGAATTAGTTTCCCCATCTGTAATAAAATAAATATCTCTACATTTCAGGTTGTTTTAGAATTCAATGAGATAATATATGTAAATATGCCTAATTTAGTGCCTACCAAATTGTAGGATGTTTATAAAATTAATACTTGCATCTACATTTCCAACCAGGGATTGAATCAAGTACATTGGGACAAATACAATCTAGAAGATCAATACAAATATTATTAAACATCAACCATATATATGGTAATGCTTTTGGTGAGAATGGAAAGAGAGAGAATGTAAAATAAAAAAAAAGATGTTTATCTTAATCCAATGACCTTGCACTTCATTAGGGAGAAGGATACATAGATTATACTAACTTAAACCAGTATAGAAAAATAATATAGATTGGGAGGAAATATTTTCTTTGGAATCAGAAGACATTAGTTTGGATTCTAATTTCATTAATTACTTGCTGATTTATTCTTTTCCATATTTTTTTCTTCCTTTTCTTTATTCTATGAACCATAAAATGTAACTGTCAATAATAATAATACAATGGGCAAAGTTGGGGATGTTAAATGAAGATGAATTGTTGGGAAATTTTTGGTAAATTGCAAAATTATTTATAAGTAATATTAATATTTGTGAGAAATGCCAAATATCTGTTTCATTGTACTCTCTTTGCATTTCTTTCACTACATGTTAGTACTTACCTCTCTTGATCACACTTTTGTATGAGTCCTGTTAGTGAGGTGGGAGTTCCATAAGGGGAGGCATTGTTTTATTAATTTTATTTTTATGGTGTCTATTTAATACATGTTGAAGAAAGAAAGAAAAGAGAATAAATAAATGGTAATAATAGAGATACAAGAATAGTGTAGGGAATAATAAATGTCAACTTGCCCAGAGGGATAGAAATAAAGAAGACCACTAAGGGGTGACGTTTTCACTTATGTCTTAAAAGTTGAATTTGAGTTTTACAGGCAGAAGATTAAAAGAACACTGTAGGTGCCATAAAGGCTCTTCAGCTGGACTCAAAGAATAGGGACTCATAAACTGATTATATAATTTTATGTGTTTATGCATTTACTCCCAAGGTTATAGACCACAGTTTGCATTGTAGGCTCAAAGTTGTCAATATCACAATAAAAAGATAAGAAATACCAAGGGTGAATCCAGGTAAATTTGTGTACTCTTATAATCTCAGCTACTCTGGAAGATGAGGCAGGAGGATTTGAGGCCTGCCTGAGCAATTGAGTGAGATCTTGTCTTAAAAAATGGAAAGAAAGAAACACTGAGGTTGAGAGAAAATGAGCAAAAATAAGGCCAGTCATAACATACTTAAAAGTGCAAAAATAATTGTTTGTTATATGAAACCGAACTGTGCTCACTCTGCACTTTAAAATCTGGAAAATCGGAAATTAAAATTTTCTTCAGAAAAGTAAGAAATATAAATTTTTATTCTTCCAAACCAAATACTTACTAGCTCTTACAAATGCAAAGACTTTCTCTGTTACTAAATACTATTTAAATACAGTCTTGAGAGAAGGAAGATCAAAACTCAGTTGTTCATTCAAAACTGTCCATTTTATTGATTCACAACTCTTTGATGTCTTCTTGGTTCTCTGATTCTCACTTATT
This sequence comes from Sciurus vulgaris, assembly GCF_902686455.1. Lineage (NCBI taxonomy): Eukaryota > Metazoa > Chordata > Mammalia > Rodentia > Sciuridae > Sciurus > Sciurus vulgaris. The sequence goes on along the minus strand of NC_136470.1, from coordinate 81,885,196 downwards.
CTTTGTAGAATTTTAGCCTTTGATTGTTTCCAACCGAGTCCTGGCCTTCTTCCCTATAGTAGAGAACAGCTGGTGCCCATGGTAAACCCAGCAGTAAGTGCCAAGCTAAAGACAGGATATAGAACACTGTTTTTGAAGAAAAAGTTAGATCTTCATTTGAACACAGTTGAAATTGTTCCTGCAGTTGAAGATGGCACTGAGTCCTATACTCGTTGCAGTTCACAGGGGTTTCGCTTTTTATATGTTTGTTTTCCTTATAGCAGAATACCTCTTATATTTATCCTTTATATAGTCTGTTCAATTACTAGCAATTATGAAATCCACCACAGGTCTTATAGAAAGATATGATACCTAGTAGAAACAGCGTCATGGGAAGGTCCCTCTGGACAGCAGTATGCTGAGTCATATGCTGTAGTCATTAGACTCCTTACATAAACTTGAGCTCGGACAAGGATTCATTTCAGGCAAATCAGGACTTATATTTCCAGGAATGGTTTCAGGGATTTAAATGTATAATTCATTTTTTTGATGAATTAGGAGAGAAGCTTCACAGGTAACCTCATACAAGTTCCACCTATACAAACATGTCTTGTCTAACGCCTCTCTGTTGAATAAATGAAGGTATACCCTTGTATATAAAGAGAAAAAGGGGACAGAAACAATCCATGCAGTGATGATAGCTACACATTTGGGCAGCAGTTTGCAGTTTACAAAGTACTTTCACAGTATGACTTACTGGAAAGAAAAATTGAATTTGAATTCAGAGAAATCTGTGTTTGCTTAGTGGATCTAGAGTTCACTAACAAAGTAATAAAATCAGTTTCTTTGTAATCCTCAGGGTTATTGCCTCATAAAGAGGATCATCTACCACCTAGTTCATCTATCAGAATTGATGGGAGGATTGATTAGAATTAAATGAGACAAGGAAAGGGAAAGCATTGGCAAACTCAGTGCTCTGCTGAGGTAGATCAGTATCACGTCTCATTCTCCTCCGAATGTTGCATAAAGGAATGTAATTTCTCACTTAATAAAGATGGAAGTAAAAAGGCTTTGCATTTTTATCCTATCATAAGCAAATATTAAATATGCACATACAATTTTCATACACTTTATTAAAAGAGGTAATATGAGGAAAAAAATAAGATGAAATACGATTTTGTGTAGGATAGTTTCCAAAGAAGATAATTAGTTAATTGGGGAGAAAATGAAGACGTACTATAAGAGTCCAAAGTTATTTAGAGGTTAAGGCCCTGAGTTGCAGGAAAAGTAATCTTGACTTCATCTCTGAATTATCTTTTTTTTTTTTAAAACTAGTGAAGTCTAGATCCAATAATCAAACACAGATTTCTCTAAATCCAAATTCCACTTGATTTTCCTAGAGTGAACAAGAGCAAGAACTAGTGAGAAAGTAGATGACACTTTCTTTTTTACCTCTTTTTTTTTTTTTTTTTTTTTTGTGGTGCTGGGGATTGTGCATGTGAGGCATGCACTCTACCAACTGAGCAATGTCCCCAGCCCATAGATGACACTCTCAATCCACAGACATCTTAAAGTTTAGAAAAACTAGTTGTCAAGATTTATAAGGAGTAAACTAGTAGTCTTATTTACTGTTTAGAGAGTCTTATTGTCTAAGCTTGAATCAAATAATTAAATATAAATGTTAAGAAATGGGAACGAATACAGGGAAATGGATTGTGGTTGATTTATAAAACTATATGAGTTATATCACTGAAAAAAAAAAATTGTCCAGAAGCTGGGAACAAGGCAAGAATTAGTGAATGTCTTTTCATTGGCACACTGGAACATTGTTTAACAGGCTTCATTAGGAATTATTTAATTTTCTAAGTGTCTGTCCCTTTTACTGGGCAACATGCTCTGGAAGGCTACATGCTAATTTATTATTTTTTAAAGTAAGATAGAAATGCAAATCATTCTATCCTGAAGAAAAGATAATTCCAAGGGATATGATTTTAGTGCTCCACAGGAGTAAACTTAGCAAAATAATATCAGTATGACTTTTCCAGCTCACTCTAAAAATCTCTGTGCTTCACATGCTCTTTGAATCATGTTATCAAGTCTTCTATTTATGAATTAAATCATTTGTGACTTATTCTAATTTAGTATATCACATTTTTAACTTTAAAAAAATGACACTCATTTTATTAATTAAAATGATGGGTATCTGTATGTCTTTTTTCCAAAATTTAAGAAAATAACAATAGGCAGATGTGGTGGTGCATGATTGTAATCTAGCTACTCAGAAATGGAGGCAGGAGGATTGCAATGTCAAGCCCAGCCTCAACAATATGGCAAGACCCTGTCTTACAATGAAGGATTAAAAAGTCTCAGGAAGTAACTCAGTGGTAAAGTGCCCCTGGGTACAATCCCCAAAACAAAATCAAAAACAAATTGGATATTTTTCTATGACTTTTATTCAGCCTGTATTTTGTATTTAAACAATATTTTTTCCAATTTTTTTTTACTTTAATCTTATCAACTTGATTGTTGACAAGCAGTAGCATTATTAACATAGCTGAGTGAAGTAAGGCAGAAAAAGTTATAACAGTTTGATGATATTGATATTACATTTTAAATATAACAAAGGATATCTCCATTAGGAAGGATATTAGTTTTTGATAAGATGGTACATAATAAAATCTAGCCTCCCTCCCCAAATCCCTACTCAGGAAATACTAAAGATGTAAAAGGGGTTGTATACAAATTGATATAATAAAAGAATTTCTAATAAAGCAGTGAAACTCCTAAATTGGTTCACAGTAAGTGCTAGGTGGGTGGTTAGCAGGAGGAATGGAGAGGGCAGAAAGATGTCAGTCAGGAAAATCAGATAGGAAATAGCATGCTAGGATATTTGACTTTGGAGGGGAAAAAAGGGAAGAAAGAGACGTTGGTAAATGGTTCGGTTGGTAAATATATTAGGGTTTTCATGAGAAACAAAACAAATAGGGGTGTGTGTATGTGTGAAGAAAGAAAGACAGACAGACAGACAGAGAGACAGAACAGGAGAGAGCGAAAGAGTGAACCAGAGATAGATTTTTTAAAAGGAATTGGTTCATGTGGTTGTGGGAGCTGGGAAGTCCAAACTCTGCAAGACAGGAAAACAGGACAGAGACCTTGGCAAAAATTCCTATTATACCTTGCATCTGAAGATATTCTGAAGGTAACTTCTTTCTTTGGGAACCTTAGTCTTTTTCTTAAGAACTTCACTTGAATGGATGAAGCAAATCCACCTCGTGGAGGGCAATCTGCTATACAGAAAGTCTACAGATTTAAATGTTAATGACCTAACCAAGTTAACACATAAAATTATCCATCACTATGATATTAAGAAATTGATAAAAAAATATGTGTAAAAATTGTTCTTGGACTTCTGGCTTCTGACTCAGCATGTAAGGAGCCTGAAAAGTCATTTCTCTGGTTCACAGACAGGCTGAAAGCTGAACAAGCTGAGAATCAACAACTTTCCTTAGATCCATTAGAGAACCAAGAATACACAGCAACAGTTGCACCAACAGTGGAAGAGACAGACACTTGGATACAGAGCTCACAGCTTAGTAGAGCCAAAGCCTGGAGCAGAAAACCATAGGAACTGGGCTTGGGCAGGAATATTTAATATGTAATTGCCCGATTGCTGTAGGCTCAGTGAGGACAAGTTTAAAAGATAAAAGCACCAGGAAATGGCCAGTCTTAAGAGGTCATCAAATTTTGTGTGTTTTACCTCCAGGAGCCCTATCAGGTACTCAGAGTGAAGGGGGAGAAACTATCTTTGTGTTTCTGGGACTGTGTAGCCATTTTTAAACACATCTGGAGTAATTTTCCTTAACAGATCTCCAAAGAAACTATTTTACCAGAGCCTAACCGTCAGGGTTTTAATGGAGATTAACTGGTCTGGGGAAAGGGAAATACCAAACTCCAACCAGCTGCAGTCTTCCTGTGCCTCCTAGAAGGGTGAAAAAGGAATCAACAGAGAAGCACTTTGAAGTCACAGTCTAGGACACAGGCACACTAAAGATGGAGCCCTAGGGATTGGACGGCAGAATGCTTCCTCTCCCCTTCACCCCTCACCCTTCAGCAACAGGTCTCTTATAAAAAATCAGGGGAGTATGATTGAGAAAAATATAGCTCATAGGATATTTTAAAAGTCTCTAGGGAAACCCAAAATGATAGAGGAGGCAAGAAAAAAGGACCAGAGGGACATTCAGCCTCTGAATATCTACAAACACAACTTAATTCCTAGCCAGATGAACAGAACACCTCACAGTAAAGGTCTGTTTACCTTGGTTGTTTTTATTTAGTATATTATGTTTGGCTTGCAAAAAACAAAGCAAAATAAAAACAAGGCATACTAAAAAAACAAAATCACAGTTTAAAGAGACAGAGCATGCATCTGAATAAGACTCTAACATGGCAGAGATATTGGAATTATCACACTGGAATTTTTCTCCAGCTTAAATGATATAAAATTTGAAAATAAACGTTGCATATATTTAGAGTACAAAACTGAATAATTTGATATACCTAAATGTTAAGAAATGTTTATCACGATCTTATTAACACATTTATCACTTCATATGGTTATATTTTTTGTATATTTGGTCATAATGCTTAAGATCTACTCCATTAGCAAAATTTAAAAATATAATACACTATGATTAGCTGTGGTCACCATGCTATACATTAAGATCTCCAGAACTCAGACATTTTATAAATGACAGTTGCTACCCTTGACCGGCATCTCCCCATTTTCCTCATTCCACGGAATCTAGCAACCAATATTCTACTTTTCTTTTCTATGAGTTTGACTTTTTAGATTCTACATCTAAGTGAAATCATACAATACTTGTCTTCCTATGTCTGACTTATTTTATTTAGTATAATTTCTTCAAGGTTCATCCATCTGGTCACAAATGGCAGTATTTCCTTCTTTTTCTGGTTCAATAATTTTCAACCATGTGTATGTGCACATGTGTATATTTATCCATTAATTAATCAGCAGACACTTATATTGCTTCCACATCTTGGTTGTTGTGAATATTGGTACAATGAACTTGAGAATACAGACATTTCTTCAAGATAATGATTTTGTTTTCTTTGGATGCATTCTTGGAAATTGGATTGCTAGATCAGGTGGTAGTTCCATTTTTAATTTTTTAAAGAACTTCCATAATTATTTCCATAATAGCTGTACTAATTTATATTCTCAAAAAAAAAAAGAAAAACAAACATATAGGTGTTCCTTTTTGTCCACACATTTACTGATACTTATTATGTCTTGATTTTTTTTTTTTTTTATAACAGCTGTGTTAGTCAGTTTTTCATTACTGTGCAAAATATCCAAGAAGATCAACTTAAAGGAAGAAAGGTTTACCTCATGGTTTCAGAGATCTTGGTTCATAGTCAACTGGCTTCAAGGTAGAAACATCTTGGCACAAAAGTTTGGAGAAAACCTGTTTACCTCATGGTGGTTGCAAAGCAGAGATAAAGACAGTGATGGGGAGGGAGTGGGGCCAGAGACAAAATATATTCTTCCGGAAAAGTTCAGAGTGACCTACTTCCTCCAACTAGGCCTCACTTAGTTTCCACTACTTCTCAATAAATAATCCATTTAATTTTATCTCCCTCAATTGATTAATCCACTAATTATATCAGATCCTTAATGATCCAATCTATTCACCAAAGTCCCACTTCTGAACATTGCTGCATTGGGGACCACAACTGCAACACGTGAGCCTCTGAAGGATATTCTAGATAAAAACCATAACAACAGCATATACTGGGAAATTAAAACAATTGTGATTAATATAAGGCTGCTAGTGGGAAATATGCAACAACAAATACATACTAGGAGCATAGGGTTGGGAGTGCCAAGAAAGAAGTGAAAGGAAAAGCTAGCTAGAAAACAAAGCACAGTAATAGAGATGGAGATTCCTTTGATGGGCTCATCAATAGACTGGAAACAAGAGAGGGAAGAATCAGAGACTAAAACAGTGTCAATAAAATTGCAAATAATCATACCTGAGGGAAAATAAAAGTAGAATATATATTTCCCACCGACTGAGTAAAATCCGATATATGAAGAATAAAACAAGAAAAATAAATGTGATAAAAATATGAAAAATATGGTGGAAATGAGTGCTAATCACATATATATTAAGTTTACAATGAACATATTATCAGAACAACAAACTTATTAGGATTCAGAAATATTCTGACTAAAAGAAACAAAATATATATGGAAAGTTGAAAAATTAATGTAAAAAATACAAGATAATTGAATCTTGAATAATTGAATTTTAAAATGCAGAAAAGATAGTGTCTTAAATAAATGGCCCTCGTATAATAGAATGTCCATATGCAGAAGGTCAAACTTGAACTTTGCTTCTCAACCTGTACAAATCAACTCAAATTAACCAAAAACCTTAATGTAAGACTTCAAATTCTGAAACTAATAGAAGAAAACATGGAGAAAATGCTTCCATGTTTCAGTACAGGCTACCATTTTCTGCATGGGACCAGAAAAGCAGAGGACACAAAAGCAAAACCAGACAATTAGGATTAATTCAAACTTGAAACCTTCTGCACATCAAAGGAAACAACCAAAAGAGTGAAGAAACAACCTATAGAATGGAAGAAAATATTTTCCAGCAATTCATCTGACCGAGGGATAAGATCCAGAATATATAAAGAGCTTAAAAAAAAAAAAAACTTAATAACAAAAAACAATATATGATTTAAAAAGGATGTGGAGAAAAAGGAGCTTTTATTCGCTGTTGGTAGAAATATAAATTGGCACAGCCATTATGGAAAACAGTATGGAGATTCCACAAAAAAACTAAAATAGAAGTACCATATGATCTAGTTATCCCACTTCTGGGTATATATCCAAAGAAAATCCAGCCAGCATGCAAAAAAGGTACCTTTATGCACGTTTGTTTGCAGCACTATTCAAACAAACTAAGGTTTGGAATCAGCCTGGGTGCCCATCAACAGATGAATGGATAAAGAAATATGGTAAATATCCATGTTGGAATATTATTATTCAGCCATAATGAATAATTGAATGCTGTCATTTGCAGCACAATGGATGGAACTGGAGGACATCATGTAAGGAAAAGAAGCCAGATGTAGAAAGACATGTTGTCTCTCTAACATGTGAACTCAACACAACAAACAAACATTGACCTGAAAGGAGAATAGTGATTAGTAGAGATTAGGAAAGGTGATGGGGTGGGGCAAGGGTGAAAGAAATACAGACGAATATGAGTAATAAATACACATTATGGAAATATCACAGTGAATTCTATTAATATGTATAATTAATGCCTGTTAATAAAAATAGATACAATAAGAAATGATACAAAATAAAACTATTTGTCGTTTTGATAACAGGTAAAATTGAATAAGGATATAAAGAAAGTTTTCAAAATGTAATTTAAATTTACTGAAACTTATAGGAATCCTGGAAAAAAAGTATTTCTTACCCTATTAGATATGACTACATATCTCAAAGTAACTAATGAAATCAACATGGTCCGGGAAGAGAGGCTCACAAATATTCTGTTCAGATATAATGAAAAGCTTAGAGATAGGTGGAACCTTTCAACAGTGAAAGAAGAAGAAATTGTTTATAAGATAATATTAGAAGTAAAATGCCAAAGGTAATTTAAAAATACATATAGGATAGTACCCTTGCAACCTTAAGATGGGAGAGAAAAATGTCTTAAAAATCACAAAAGTACAAACCACAAGGCAAAAAATACATCCAAATTAAGAATGTTTTCCCATTATAGGATGACAGGAACAAAGTTACAAATCTGGGAGAACAGATTTCACCATATAAAGCACTGTGAAATAAGAATCTAGAGTATTTAAGGAAATTCGTATAAAGAAGAATATGGTGGAAAATTCCATAAAAATAGGTAAACTGAATAAAGGGCCTTCAGTGGTTTTTCTCTTCCACTAGTACTCTAAGAATTGCAAGATGAAGTACCAGTGAAGCACCATTTTATCCCCATCACATCTTAAGAGGGACAGACAGAGAGAAAGAGAGAATTTGCATATTTGCAAAGACAGGCTTATCACTTATGATTCAATCTGAGAAACAACTGTGGAGAATGATATCAAATAATATACTTGTGTATATATTTGATCTTATGCAACTGCAGGAAATATTGATCAGTCAATATGAAGCTATAGTTTCTGCCTCTGTGTAGGTCTCAAGAGAAGGCAGTCAGGAACGAAAGATGAATTTCTATGTAAGGAGTGCAAGGATTAATTGAAACCCTGGGAAAGGAGCAAACAGGAAAATGTTTTGGTCTCATATGGCTTCTAAATCTCCAACTTTGATGCTGCTGAGCATGCACCTGACTCAGGATTCAAGGGGCTAAAGAGGGACATCTGGGGAACTGGAGGAGCTGTCGACCAGCTGTTGCCCCACACCATCACAGAGTCAGATTGCAATCCACAGCAGTGTTGGGGAGACGCAGAAGCATCTGGTTCCATTTCCCCGACCTTGGGAGCATAAAATAGTATGGCTTCTGTGACTCTTGTGCTTCTCCCAAATCATGCAAATAGTCTTTTGTGACCTACATCAAGCCAGAACAATGCAGGGAAAGAAATTCTGGGAAATACAATTCTAGCTTACCTAAAATGATATAATGTGTTTCCCCACAGGCCATTCCTTGCCTACTTGGCATTCGTATGCATCTCTTTTAAATGTAGTTAATTTAATTTCCAAATAGTGACAACAGAAAACTCATGCCCTTGCCAAATAAAATGCAATTATCCTTCTTGCACCCAAAATATGCCACCCTCCCCTCAACAGAAGGTACACTGTCCCTTACCTATCTTCCGGTAATATTCATTCTTCTTTAAGCTGAGTCACAATCCCCTTTAATGGTTTATAATTTAAATAACAAGATATGGTGTTAACTATCATTAACATATTTCATATAGATGATGGGGAGTAGGAGAGGAGAAGAAAATCATCATTATATGTGCAAGTGTATTCATATTGAAATAAAAGTAGCATGCTGATTGTCACAACAGTTAGTCACATGGACATAACTGGTATTTATTTTGCTAGTGTTATCTATTATTTTCCTTTAGCAAGCAACTTGGCTAGTCTTAGTTCCTTGCCTGATGGAGTAACAAAACCTTCATTCTTGGAGATTATGTCATTAATATTTCCTCTTATATTAGGTTCGTTGCAGTTTACCATTGACTTTAATCACAAGGTCATATGAAAAATGAAAGCAACTCGGGGGATATCCTGCATTCCAGATAATGCTCATCTTTATCCTGTACAGTAGCCACCCCATTTCCCTATGTATTCTTGATCAATTACCACAGAAGGACATAACTCCAGACATTTAAGGTAGTGTCCCCTACTCGGCACCAAAAATGTTCAAAAGACCATTCCAATGTTCTTTTATGCCAGAAGCTTCAGATGATGGAAAACATAAGACCAGAAAACTCCATGACCATGAGTTCCTCATCTTCATTACCTGGTAGCAGTTGTTTGGTTTTGGTTAGAATCAATACTATGTGGGAGAAAAAAGTAAAAAGGCATTCCGTAAGTTTATGGATAATAGTTTGGGCAGAAACATTATGTGAACAAAAGGCAAATCTGTATCCACAGTGAGCATCTATTCCAGTGAGGCCAACAGCTTGCACATTTCTTGACAGAATTGGTCCTACATAATCAACCTGATGGGCAGGTGAGTGACTGATTTCCTAAGGACTGGTGCCTTAGCAGGGAATTATACTTGACTTTTGTTGTTAGCATATTGAATACATCATAGCAGCTGAAAATGATCCAGCCTTCATATGGAAGTCTGTGTTGCTGAGCTCATGCAAAATCCCCATCTTTGTCAACATGACCACTGTACTGTAAGTCTCAGGTAAGGAGAGATTGGATGGAAATACCTGACAGATGTCCACAGAATGGGTAATTCCATTCACCTTATTATTTTTTGCTTAAATATCTTTTTGATGAGCATTCACAGTGGCATGAATATCTTCCAACTCTGACCATTTGTACACTTCTTTCCCTAACTTTTCACCAATTTCCCTATTGTATCTCTTCCATGTTCTTTATCAGCCAAATTATTAGCCACTGCCAACCAGTCAGGGTAAATTCATATCTCTACCTTCTAGGCAAAGTGCAAAAGCAAGTTCATTGCTCAATATTATGTCTATAATTTCAAGTTTAATCTATCAAATCAAGTTGGCATCATCAAAATTCCAGAAAATCATTTTAAGGATATTGAAAAACTTATTCTGAAGACAAAGGACCCATAACAGACAAATTAATACTGGAGAAGAACCAAGTCAGACAGCTAATACTACTTGACTTAAAGACTTAAAGACTTAACAAATCTTCATTAATCAAAACACCATGGTATTAGTGAAAGAACAAACAATCTTTTCAATTAGTGATGCTAAAACAAATGGGTATTCACATACACAAAAAGAAAAAAGGAAAATGATCATGGCCTTGACCTTAATCTTTCACACACATTAATTCAAAGTGGTTCACAGTACTAAATATAAAATTTAAAAACGTTTGGAAGGTAACATAAAAGAAAATCTAGGTAACCTTGAATTTTTTGTTATTTTTAGATACACTACCCAAAAGCAGAATCCATTAAAAAAAAAAAAAAACTGATAAATTGGATTTTATTGAATTTTAAAACTTCTGATAGAGCGCTTGCCTAGCATGTGTGAGGCTCTGTATTCAACAATCAGCACTGCAAAATAAAACAAAACAAATAAAACTTCAATTCTGCAAACGACATTATTAAGAAAAGAAAAACCAAGACTAGGAGGAAATCTTTGCAAAAACACATATCCACTAGAGGACTAGTACACAAACTACACAAAGAATTTATAAAACACAACAATAAGGAAATAGTAGGCAAAGTATTTGAACAGACACCTCATCACAAAAGATCCATCCACACAGCAAAGCAATAAGTATATGAAAAGTTGCTCAATCTAATGAGATATTAGGACATTACAAAATTAGAAACAATGACCACTACACACCCTTTAAAATGCCTAAAATCCAAAACGGTGGCAAAAAATGCCAAGAAGAGTGTGGAGCAGGAGGAGCTCTCATTCATTGCTAGTAGAAATGCAGAATTGGTGTAACCACTTTGGAAGACAGTTTGGCAGTGTCTCTGTGTGTGTGGTGCTGAGGCTAGAACACATGTCCTAATGCATGCCAGGCAAGTGCTCTGTCATTGAGTTATATCCCAAGCCCAGGGGAGTTTCTTATAAGCCAAACATAGTTTAAACATATGATCCAGCAATTTTCTTCCTAGGTATTTATCCAAACGTGTTGTAAACTTTTATCTGTACAAAAACTTACAGATAAAAGTTTCATAATTGTCAAAAGCTGGAAGAAACCAAGATGTTTAAAAAAAAAATGAATAAACAAACTAGTATGTCCATGCAAAGGAATATTATTCAATGATAAAAATGTGAGTTGTAAAACTATAAAAAGACACAGAGGAACTTTAAATGTGTATTGAAGAGTCCAACTCTAAGTCAAATGCTATGTGTTATCCTTCAGTCTTGATCTGCATAAGCTGCTATAATGGCTATACTTGGCCAGCCTCTTGGGAGAAAACTTTGTTCTGCACACCAGACTTGGTGCATAATCAAACAGGATTAGCTAAAGGATCAAGCCCTCCATTCCTCAACCAGCTGGCCTGCTCTGATGCATATCTACATTCCTGGCTCAAATGCCTTTGCCATGACCACCTGATTGGTGGGCCTTTAGAGTATTTCTCCATTCTGACTCGGTAGTATTCAGTACTTTTCCACGACTAATCTGTTTCCTTCTCCCTACTCTCCCCACCAGGTCCATAAAACAGCAGGAGACTTTTGTTCAGGATTGCCTTGGCAGTGAGATGATTCTCTCATCTGCACTGATAAATTTGACCTTCACCCAGCACCATTCCATAGGGAAAAATGGCACATTGAGAGAACTTGTCCTTTTTCCTATTTAACCTCTTGCTTATACATTGCAGTAAGAGATGAAAGCTTGCCAGTTACTGTAATTTTGGCTTGTTGTCTTAATGGACCACATCAACATCTGGCAGCTCAGTTCTTTCCAACTCAGCTCTTGACATATTGCTTAGCAGAAGAAGCCAATCTGGAAAGGCTAGCATATAATACCAACTGTATGATATCTTGGAAAGGAAAAACTAGAGATAGTAAAATACCAGTGGTTACCAGGGGTCCAAGGCAAGTGGGTACATAGGTGGAACTTAGGGGATTTTTAAGGTGATAAAATTATTCTGCAAAATACTGTTATGATGAATACAGAATATTATACATTTGCCAGACAACAGAAGTGTGTAACACAAAGAGTTAACCCTAATGTAGCCTATGGACTTTATTGAATAATAATGTGTCAGTACTAGTTTATCTGTTGTAAAAGATTTAGTGATGATCAAATTTACTAATGCAAGATGTTAATAATAGGGTAAATTGTAGGAAAGGGGTAAAGAGTAGGGAGAGAATGGTATATGGAAATTCTTTAAACTGTCTCCTTAAATATCTGAAAGCCTAAAAATATAATTGAAATGGAAATCTACTAAATAAAAAATGATACCCACCAGGAAATGTTTCCATCACTACTACCCTTCAGGGACACCCCAATGGGAATATAACACTGGATTTGCTGCCAGGCCATATTTAATTTTCTTTGGTCATTCGTTATAAGAATTCCCAGGGAGGGACTATGTGGCATGAGGATGGGTCATCGGCACTTCTGCCACTTATTCATACAACTTATTTAAGCCCATCTCATGTATACTACTTCCATTTGATGATGGAAAGCTACAATTAACACTCAGCTTCATGACTTGGCAGTTGAGAAAATCCCCAGTTTATAATGAACATCCTAGGTCACAGAGTAACTTGTCAATCCATTAATAAACATATGCCTCTAGTGAGCCCAGTAGTAAGATCTAGTAATAAGACAAAAGATACTTAAGGCTATTTCTTGAAGGGAGAATAGTGGGCAGACATATGAAATTGTCTCATATCTTGACATGCTCCTGATTAGTGGGACCCTACAAATTTACCAACATGCCATACCCCTAATATTTGTGGAATTTATTTCTAAGCATTCAATCTCCTAGAAAAACTGTGTCAGGTCAGGGGTTCAATGTTGGTCTCTGTGGCTAACAAGATAGATATTCAAAGGTGCATGTAGCCAGATATACAATATAAGTAGGCATCCATGTTACTGTACCCACGTGAAGTCTTTTTCTCTGCCACTGTGCTCATTCCAGCCATGCAACCTTCATGACGGTCCTGGGGTGGCTAATGATAAATGTTGGATAATGTCAATTAGTTGAGATATTTTGTCTACTTTCCTGGTAGGTGTTAAAAGGTGACCTGGAAATTTTACTCTTTGTGCTCCTCTAAGTCCATTGATATGCCCATACTTCTGACTTCCCTATTGTAGATCTAACCCTTCTCCTTTCAGGTCTCAGAGCATAAACCAGGTCATTGGCCACTGCCCATGAAAGTCTATATTTTCTCAATGTAGGCTGGTTTTCCTTTTATACAAAGTAAGTAACCAGGTGCTCTGCTTCAGTTCTGCCCCTTAGGGGCCCCTATCCATTTTTAGCTTGTACCCATGTTCTGAGCAAAACCATCTGGAAACCAAGTTAAGCATTTTCCTCCTCTTTCAGCTGTTTTCACCACACAGATACTGATTTTTAGCAAGTCCTACTACTTCTTCTGGTTTGGCCATACTTATTTTTATTCTGGGGTGTGTGTGTGTGTGTGTGTATTCTGATTCTTAGATAGTTAAAGATGATTCTCATGGAATAAAATTTTACTTTTACTATACTATCTGGACTATTGATTTTTAGAAGGAGCTTAGCTAATATAAATACTACAATGGTAGTGTAATCTCATTGCTATTTTAGTTTTAGAAATTCATTTGCCAGAATCCATGAAAAACAAGATTGGTTCTCAATCGCTTTATAGTTATATCAAAGGCAATCAAACAAAGTACAAGTGAAGACTTGATAAGATTAGAATCATGTTAGTAATGCTTGCATTTTCTGTGAATTATTATGGAATTTTAGGGACACTATTAGGAGTGCATAAAATATACAATATCTAGTGTCTATTCCCAAATATTTTAGGAATAACATAAAAATGACTTTTGATAGGAAATTCTTTATTTAGCATACTGCATAAGAGAGCAATATATTACTGAAATTTACAGTTTACTAATTTGATATCATAGACACTTTGACAAAGTTTCCATATCATAATTTCATTTTACAAAGTGATTGCAAGTTAAATGAAATCCAGACAGCAAATAGGAGGAATATTTTCCAAATGTCAATATCTCACTTAGATCTGTCATTGACTTATTTTAAATTAAAAAAGTTATGCAATTCCATCTTAAATTTCATGAGAATTCCCTATTGTGTTTTTATAATATCAATGTTTCAGCTATTTCACCAGGAGTCATTTATACTTGAACCATATGCATATAGATGGAGTTTCATGGAAAGAGATCTATTCATTCACCCATTCAATAAATGAAAGGTATCGAGAAGGCAGAGGCAAAGCAAGTATAGTTTCTGCTTTCAAGGAATACAGAGGTGAAAGTCACATAAACAAGTAAATAATTAGAAGCAATATATTGACTACTGTGCTCCTAGGACTCCACTGATACATACCCTACATATTCACCCTCCCAATTCAACCCTGTCCCTGGTCTACTCACTTGTTAGTTCTGAAACACTAACCATGCTCGCCCTTGAACAAATCCAGCATGCTATTACCTCAGGGATGGTATCATGGAGCTTATATATAAAAATAGAACTATCACAAGATAAGGCCTTACAGGGCTCAAAGATTTTGAGAAAAATGAAATACCTTTTGACTAAGAAAGTAATCGGGTCAAAGCTAAATCCTGTGCTATGTTGCTGAAGGAGCTTGGGATTTAGAATCTGAAAACCTAGATTTTAGTTGGGCAACCAGTTCTCAAGTTTTAGTTTTCTATTTCATAAATTAATGTGGGCTTCCTCCTTCCATCTGTAAGTTTCGAATAGGTTATATTAAATAATCCCTAAAATCTCTTCTGAAATACATACATATATATATGTATAATTTTTGTAATGTGTTTTCATATTTTCTTTATTCCTTTGTATATATGTGTGATCTTTTTAAAAGTGTATTCTCACATTCTTTGATGTAATTCTCTTCAAAATTTAAAATTTAATTTCCCTTCCCTTTGTATGGAGATAGTGTTAGTAGTTGGCTTATGTTGGAATAGAATGTGACAGAAGTAATGGGATGTGAGATTAGAGGAGGTCATAAAAAGTAGATGATGGAAAAAAAAGTGGATGATGAACTATAATGGGATGGGGGTGGGGGAGAGAAGAATGGAGGAACTTTGGATTACATAGAGGGAAATGAGAAGGAGGGGGTATGAAAAATGGTGGGATGAGACAGACATCATTACCCTGTGTGCATGTATGATTACTCGAATTGTATGAAGCTACATCATGCACAACCATAGAAACGAAATGATGTATCCCATTTGTGTACAATGAATCAAAATGCAGTGTGTAAAAAAGTTATATATATTGGGGGGAGAAAAAGCTGTGAGACTCCCTCTTTGCTCTCTTTCTTGGATCAATTACCCTAGAGAAACCAGCTGTTGTATTGTAAGGATCATCATGTAGCACTATGGTGAGGTCCATATGGCAAGGAACTGAAAGGAACCAGTTAACTGCTAATGAGAAACTGAGGCTTTTGCTAACAACAATATGAGTGAGTGATATTTTAAGAGTATCTTTCAGTTCCAGTCAAGACTTCAGATGACTTCAGCCTGGATGTACAACTTAAGAGAAACCTCAGAAGAGTTCCTCAGCCAGAAAAATTCAGCTAAGCAGTCCAGAGTAAATGTGAGATCATAAATGTGTATTGTTTGACTAAGTTTTGTGACAGTTTGTTACACAGCAATAGATAACCATTGTACAATTAGAAGTTTACGGATATTTTCTACTTTCTACAAAAGACCACTGCATTCTTACTTCCAGTATTATTGTTAAGAAGCCATCGCCACACTAATTTTTATGCCAATATTGAAAGCTTATTCTTTCTTTCTGCATGGTTTAAAGATATTGTTTGATTTTTGAAAGTTTAAATATTATGTGTTTAGATGTGAATTACTTATGTATACACTTTTTGCCAATTGTTGAATTTCTTGAATTGTTGGATTAATGCCTTATACTCAAATTTTCCATCTTATCTTTTTCTGAAATTATGATATATTAGAGGGTATATGAGTCAGGTTTCTTTCACTTAATGAATATTTGAGATAATTAACTTATAGAGTGAAAAGATTTATTTTGAGTCACAGTTTTGGAGATACCAGTCTGAGACTGGGTGGACCGATTGCTTGTGGCCTCTGATGAGGTTGTAGGATAGCAATGATAGGGAACAGAAGGCAAAGTGAATGGCTCTTCCCATACCTAGGAAGCAAAAGAGAGGGAGGAAGAGGTCATGGTTCCACTTCATCTTCAAAGGCATGCCTCAATGAGCTAATGAACTCCCACTAGGCCCCACCTCCTAAAGATCACACCACCTTCCTAAAGGACTTCCTTGGTGACCAATCCTATAACACATGAGCCTTTGGGCAACACTTATCCAAACCATAATAGGTGATATTCTAACTTCCATGTCTTTGTCACCTTTTAAAAAACATGATTTATCTCTATTCATGAAAGGTTTGGATCATGTCTTCAGATTTATCTTCTAGTTTAACCATTTTCTTTTTAAATGTGCTTAGTCCAGTGCTATACCATCCATTTGAAGTTTCATGTAAATTGTTTAATTTTTATTTTCAAACAGTCATCTTCTTACTTTATGGACTAACCTGTTCAATCTATAGTCTGTCATTAAAACTACTTATACATTCTTTTAAAGTATACATGTGCTTACTTTATAATTAGTGACAATTTTATTTGAATTCTTTGCAGACCATACTATAGCATCTGATTTTTCTTCTCTCTTTCATACTTAATTGAACTTTTGTTTATTGTAAATACACATTTCTTGAATGTTTAGGAATTATTTATTGGCTGCATGATAGGAGGTTCTTCTTTAGCTCAAAAACTATATTGATTCTCCATTGGTAGTTGTATAAGATAAAATTTGATGGATTCATAAAAAATAATATGGTTTCTAAGTACTTAGAAAGATTTTTTTTTTTTTTTTGGTTTAGTTAGTCAGCCTCATTCTTAGCCAAATTACTGTCAGCTGAATGGCATCACAAATAAAGTATCCATAAGTCTTGTATACTTGTTTTTTAGAGCTGCTACAACAAATTTAAGTAGTCCCCCATTGTACACAGGGAAATGTGTTCCAAGACCGCTTGTGGGTTTCTGAAACTGAGGAATACCAAATGAGATAAACATCATTCTTTTTCTTATGTATACATACTTAGGTCAAGGTTCAACTTATAAATTAGGAAAGACTCCTAAAAGATTAATACCAATAATAAAATATAACAGTTATAACGGTATATTGAAATAAAAGTTATTTAAAACTTATGAATTATTTATTTCTGGAATTTCCATTTAATATCTTGGGACCACAGTTGATTATAGTAAACTGAAACTGTGGAAAGTAAAACTGCAGATAAGGGAGAAATATATGCCATGAATTCAGAGGCTTAAAACAACAAAAATTTGTTTTCTCATACTTCTAGATGTTCACCACAATTACTCTGAAAACTCTGAAGGAGCATATTCCTTGCTTCTTGCATTTTTTGGTTACTCGTATTTCTGACAGCATAACTCCAGTCTCTGCTTTCTTCACATAGCTTTCTTCCTTCTGTCTGTGTTTTTCCCTCCTTTATTAAAACAGCAGACAAAAGATTAAGGACTACTGCAATTCAGGATAGATTCAACCTCCTTACATCTGAAAGGCCCTGTTTCCAAATAAGAGCATATCCTGTGAGTCAAAGGGGTCCCAGATTTGGGGACAAATTCAGTGGCTCAAAACTCAGATTTCAACCCAGTATGGGCATCAGTAGATGAAACACATGACTTAAAACTGAACCATTGTTCACCAAAGCTGAACCATTGTGATATTCCATACAACTTCATATTTTATCAAAGATTTCTTGTTGAGAAAGTCTGTTCCTGAGCCAATGTGATGGAGAGTTGGATCTACTTTTTCTTCTAGTAGGTGCATGTTTTCTGGTCTAATGCCTCAGTTCTTGATAAACTTTGAGTTGAGTTTAGGTATAGGGTGTGGCATAGGGGTTCAGTTATAATATACTACATGTGGATTTCTAGTTCCCCCAGCACCATTTGTTGAAGAGGCTATCTTTTCTCCAATGTATGGTGCCTTTGTCTAGTATGAGATAACTGTATTCATAAGGCTATGTCTCTGTATCATCTATTCTTTTCCATTAGGCTTCATGTCTATTTTTGTGCCAATACCATGCCATTTCTTTTACTATTGCTCTGTAGTATAATTTGAGGTCTGGTAATGTGATACCTCTTGCATCATTTTTCTCACTAAGAATTATTTTGTTTATTCTGGGCCTCTTATTTTTCCAAAAAAAAATTCATGACTGCTTTTTTTATTTCTGTGAAGAAGGTCATTAGAATTTTAATAGGAATTGCATTAAATCTCTATGGCACTTTTGGTAGTATGGCCATTTGATATTAATTCTGCCTATCCAAGAACATGCAAAATCTTTCCATTTTCTCAGTTCTTCTTAAATTTCTTTCCTTAGTGTTTTGTAGTTTTCATTGTAGAGCTCTTTCACCTCTTTTGTTAGATTGATTCCCAAGTATTTTTTTGTTTTAGGCTATTGTGAATGGGATAGTTTTTTAAAATTTATTTTTCAGTTGATTCTTCATTGTATGGGAATACATTTGAGAGTAAATTTTATATCCTGCTACTTTACTGAATTCATTTATGAGTTCAAGAAGCTTTCTGCTGGAGTTTTTTGGGTCTTCCAAAAATAGAATCATGTCATTGGCATGAGAAGAAGTAGGCCCAACTCTCCATCATGTCAACTCAGGAATGAATTTCCTCAATAAGACTCCTAAAGCATAAGAAATGAAATCAAAAATCAATAAATAGGATGCCATCAAACTAGAAAACTTCTTCACAGCAATGGAAACATCAAGAATGTGAGCAGAGAGCCTGCAGAATGGGAGAAAATCTTTACCACCTGCACCTCAGGATAGACCATGAATGTTCAGGATATGCAAAGAACTCAAAAAACTTAACCCCCAAAAAACAACCCAATCAATACACAGGCAAAGGAACTGAATAGGCACTTCACAGAAAAAGAAATATGAATGGTCAAAAAGTATATAAAAAATGTTCAAATGTCTAACAATTAGACATTTCATCTCACTCCAGTTAGAATGGCAATTATCTAGAATACAAGCAATAATAAATGTTGGTGAGGATGTGGATAAAAAGTTTCACTTGTACATTGCTGGTGGGACTATGAATTTGTGCAACCACTCTGGAAAATAGTATGGCAATCCCTTAGAAAACTTGGAATGGAACCACCATTTGATCCAGTTATCCCACTCCTCAGTTTAAAAGGACTTAAAATCAGCATACTATGGTGACGCAGTCATAACAATGTTTATAGTAGCTCAATTCACAATAGCCAAGCTATGCAACCAACCTAAATGCCATTTAACAGATGAATGGATAAAGAAAATGTGGTACAAATACACAGTGGAATATTACTAAGCCTTAAATAAGAATGAAATTATGGCATTTGTTGGTAAATTGATGGAATTAGAGAATATTATGCTAAGTTAAATAAGCCATTCCCCAAACACCAAAGGCCAAATGTTCTCTCTGATATGTGGGTGCTAAGACACAGCAAGGAAGGATAGGGAAGTGAAGAATAGAAGTTCATTGGTTTAGACAGAGGGAATGAAGGAAGAAAGGGGCGATGGGGATAGGAAAGATAGTAGAATGAATCTGACACAACTCCCCTTTGCTTATATATGAACACATAACCTGCGTAACTCCACATTATGTACAACAACAAAAAAATGGAATCCTAATTGAGATGGGTTTTACTCCATGTATGTATAATATGTGAAAATACACACTACTGTCATGTATATCTAAAAACAACAAATAAAAAAATTTCATGTTAAGGATGAAGACATAGACAAAGGGGGCTACAGACATTAGAATTCACTAATCTGGTTACAATTCTTTTGAAAATACCTGAAATTATAACAGTGTGGTTGATTTTAAATATGAATTATGATAATAGAAAATAGACTACAACTTGTATGTTTCAATCACTTTATAGATGCAGTGTGCTCTTAATCAACACTAGGTATGTGTGGTTGCTTCTGCTGTGGCCTTGCCTATACCATCCAAAGACCAAGGAGTGGCAGTGGAGCAATACTGTTCACATTTCCACTGAATATTTTCATATTTCTATGACTCTTAGCTTTGTTTATTTAATTTCAATGATAATGCTTTTCACTAGGAAACACAATACTAGATGCATTGAATAAGAACTTAGGGCTACCATCTGGCTGCTATCAGTTCATTATGGCTCAGAGAAGAAAAAAGAAAAATAAAAAGGGATTGTTTTTATTTTAACTAAGAAGATTATTGTGTTAGTCAGCTTTTCATTACTGCAACCAAAATATCTGACAAAATAATGTAGAGGAGGAAAGATTTGTTTGGGCTCATGGTTTCAAGGGTCCAGTTTATGGTCAACCAGCTCCATTGCTTTGGATGAGGCAGAATATCATTGCAGAAGGGTGTGATGGAAGATAGGAAGATAGTTGTCAGTTCATGGCAACCAAGAAGCAGAGTGAAGGAGGAAGTGGGGTGAAAGAAGAGAGAGAGAGAGAGAGAGAGAGAGAGAGAGAGAGAGAGAGAGAGAGAGAGAGAGAGAGAGAAAATGGGACTGGGTAGAAGCTAAGCCCTCTCAAGGGCACACCCCAGTGACCTACTTCTTCCAACCTCCCAGTGGTCAATTCCACTGTTCCATGAAATGGATTAATTCATTGATGAGGTCAAAGATCTCATGATCCAATGATTGCACAAAATCCCCAGCTCTGAACCTTGGTGCTTGGGGACTATGCCTTCAACTTAAGATTTTGGGAGATATTCTAAATCAAAAGACTCTGGGGACATTCATAACAATTATAAAGAGATGTTGTAGCTATGAAAGTATGTAGAGTATGAAGGGAACATGCCTAATCTTCAAGACTATTTATTTTCTACTATTCTGAGGGGGGAAGTTGACGGAAACTGCTATATATATTTACACATTCAATTATCAAAGGCCAAATCTCTCAGGAAAGAAGATCTGATGGATCACAGTGAAGGTAAGTAACTGGCTAACTGAAGAAATCATCAAAGGGATTGTAGAAAAGAGTTTATGGAAAAATAAACACCAATTTTTTCCTTCATATTGGTTATAGAACAAAGAACCTTAGCTTTACCTTTCTTTGTGTACTCAAATATATTTAACTATTTCAAATAATTTTTCAATATTTTCTTTTATTCTCACTATAATATGGACATGTGCAAGTGTGTAGTAGATTTCCCACCTTTTAAGACCAAATGAAAGCATTATGATAAAATTGTGGGGATAGGGGATCAATATCTTGAGAAGATCCAGAAATTTTAACAAAAATAATAAATTATGAAACATTCTTTTCCTCTGAAGAAAGGATGAGGTTACAGATAAACATTATATAGCTTTATTTTGTAAAGCAAGGATAATTTCAGGGATCCTATTGAACAATCATTGTGTATAGATATTAGGTAACAAGTAGGATGAGACAGGTTATTTGTTAAGTTTTTGCTTAACCAACACCTATTTCCCCTTCTTTGTTAATAGCACCATAATATTTTTCCTGGTTGAGTGGGAAAGGGAAGCATTATCTATCCTTTATTTGATACAACCTTGGAAAGGCAGGGTTTCTTTTCCCTAGCCAAGAGTTGAACACATGTCTACTATAAGGTAATTGACATTCACTTCTTCAGGGGTTTATCATCAGTAGAGTGGCATAAAAAATGAAAATGGTTAAACCTTATTTATTCCAGTTGTGTCATCCTGATAAGATTGTATATTACTTCCTTCTCTCTCTTTCTCTCTCTCTCTCTCTCTCTTTCTCCTTGTACTGGGGATTGAACTCAGGGACACTTTACTACTGAGTCACATCCCCAGCTCCTTTGTGTGTGTGTGTGTGTGTGTGTGTGTGTGTGTGTGTGTGTGTGTGACAGGCTTTCATTAAGTTGTTTAGGGTCTCGCTAATTGCTGAGCCTGGTCTTTAACTTGAATTCTCCTGCCTCAGACTCTGGAGTTGGATGGGATTACAGGTGTGCACTACTATGCCCTTCAGAACCTTACTGATTTCTGAATCAGAATTTCTAGCACTTTCTTTTTCATTTTGTGAACTAACTTTATCCTTGCAATAATTCTTTTTTTTTTTTTTTTTTTTTTTTTTTTTTAAACTTACCCAGCTAGATTCTATGGTATGGAAGAAAATTCTCTAATTTACAAAGTAACAGATTTCTTAAGCACTAGTCTATTTTTAGTATACTGCCTATGAAGACATTATTGACAACTGCATGCATAATCCATTTTACTTTCCCAGACTTAAGAAACTAATTATTTTCTTGTCCTGATATTATATTGGCAATGATGTCCTGGAAAATAGGATTCACTTAAAATATATCCACTATTGTTTTCTCAAATAATTCTTTCTTAGAACAATTTCTTAAATAATAGGTAAACCGCAAAAATAAATCTTTTCTCACCATTGCCACAGTGTAATTGTGAAATAATTTTATCTACTATACAGAGTTGCCTAGTAAGGAGAACCAAGTACAAAGATTGACAACTAAGCATTCGAAGGCCTTCTTTCCAGACTTGATCTTCTTTTCACTTTTGCATGAATGTACCCCCAAGAAAACTCAGATGTGCATTTTGGATTTTCTTTTGCTTATCTCTAAAATGAGAGTTAATGTTACTCATTTAAATAAGAAAAATCTAAAATGAACCTTTGATATGTTTTGAATAATAGAATAGAAAAATATGTCAAACTCAGCTACTAAAATAATAATATGAATATCAGGTATGTATTTGAGTAATGAAACAAAGATTTTAAATAACACATGAATATAGCTTAAAGGTTTAACCAAATTAATGAGTCCAAATGAGAACACTAACTAAAATAATTTGAAAATATTCTTCAAAAGCATACAAAAGACATCTGGCAACTAAAAATAACAAAGAGCAGCACACTCAGATATGTTTTGTGTAAGAAAGTTTTGTTGCTTCGTTATTTTCTCTACCTCTGAATTAGTAACAACATAGAAACTTAGAAATTTTTGCTTGAAATACATTTATAATCTATTTCATTTCTACTTTAAATAAATTCTTCATATATTTTTATTTTATATAATGTTTTTAGTTTAAAAATACTAACATGCTCCTATAAAACCAAGAGGTAGTCAGTCCTTTTCGATGGTTAATGATTTTGTCTAGAATTTTTCTCTCCTATACAGTTATAATAGATCTGTAAGTTTTTAAAAATTTTTATATAATTTTTTTTCTTTTAAGTTGCCTTTTGTTGGGATTTCTTAGACCTTATATATATTCTTCTGGAACTGCCTAGATGACTCCAATTATAGGTCATCTACTGTGAGAATGTGACAATGTGAGAGCAAAAACTCTCAGGATTCCAAAAATATCCATATAACTAAGACTTTGGTGAAATGTAATGGTATTTTGAAAGTGAATACATTTAATGTAGTTTCTATTAGACAATTTTTATTGTGTAACAAATTTGATATTTCAGAGCCTTACAAGCTCATGTATTTACTTTTACTTTCTCGGGGCTCTGAGGGTCTGGTCAGATGTGACTGAATATAGTTGGAGTTATGCACATTAGGTTCCCTTGGGCTCCATGAGTTTCCTCACATGTTCTCATGGTGAATCACAATGGGGCAAGTGAAGTCACATGTTTTGTATGTACTCCATTGGTCAAAGGTCAGTGGCAAATTTCACAAATTGTTGGGTCAGAGAAGTGTATTTTCAAAGAGAAGGGGAACAAGGTTGTTTAGATGTTGAATAATAATGGAGTCTACTCATTGGCCTATGTATTAGTGACACATCTTACCGTGTCTTAGCTCTCTGACTATTCCTGTCTTTAGCCTCTTCTAACTTTCTCTCCTCATTCCAAGATTTTTGCTCATGGAAGAAATCTCATGTCGTTGTACTTGGCGCTTCTTTTGCTTTGCCTGTGGGATATCTCACAATCCATAAGCAGCTATTCCTTGGTGTTCACTGGGTAAAGTACCTACCTTTATAGAATCATCTCAGATTCATCAGTAGGCCAGTGAATCGCAAGAGGCAGAATATGGCCAGCTCTTTTTCAGACTCAAAGATGAATGCTCCCAGAAGGAACCTATGGACAGAGCAGTTTACCTTAGGATTTGGGGCATATTAGGATTTGAAAGAAGCCCGTCCCGAAAAGCCAAAAGTCAAATGTTTTCACTGATATTTGAAAACTAACCCACAATAAGGTGGGCGGGGTGGTGGTGGAAGGAAGGGGAAGAAGAGAAACTCGGTAAGAAAGGGGAATGAAAGGAAGGGAGGGGAATGGGAAAAGGAAAGACAGTGGAATGAGTCTGACATAATTTTTATATGTACTTATATGAATACACCACAAAAACATGTACAACCACAAAAACAGGGTCCTAATGAGAATAAGATACATTCCATGTTTGTATAATTATATGAAAATGGATTCTACTGTCATTGTATAACTAAAAAGAACCAATTTTTAAAAAGAAATTAAATTAACCACCAAGTACTCAACAAATACCCACTAGCTTTTCTCCTCTCAGGAGATAGTTCCCTTGTATTATTATTCAAAGGAGATATTAACATTTGAGTTTTTAGTTTTTTTCCCCTCCAAATCCAGAAGCCCTATAGAGGTTGTGAAAACCAAATAGCTATAAGATGCAGGTGTACTAATACCCCCAAAATAGTCTACATCTGCTGACAAAATAGAATATTTTTATATTACTTACTTGATGAAACCATTTAATTTAAAGTATTCTTGACATACAAAATTATATTTTTCAAACTGCACAGCAGACTTTACTAACTCTTACCCATCTTGAAACTCCCAGTGTTAATCCATTTGCTTCCCCATTTCTACTACTCATGGTACTACCTTAATCCTCACCTATGGCCTGCAAGATGGATGAGGTGGGATTGGACAAATAAATGAAAATAGCCACTATCCAGAAAACCAATGCTTAATTTTAATGATTTGATTTTGGGTGATGTGAAAAAAAGTCCCCCTTTCCAAAGTGCCACATATTCCAATGGAAACATCTGAGTGAAAGTATTTTAACAACCCAGGAAATAGAGTTATGTGATTTTTAATTAATTTTCTCTTTCTCATGTTTTAATGCATTGTTTCAAAACAAAATAATGCATGATAACAAGTAAAATATGAGTTCATTTATAAATTGCAGAAGTGTAAAAATTATGAATTAAACAACTGAGTCTTTTATGTTTCTAAGTGATGAAAGTTCAGAAATAGACTGAGGATCATATGCTGATTTCACCATCATAACAGGGCCCCATGCTGCTTCTCTCATGCCTCTCTGTCACCTTGATCATGGCCTCGTTGCATCACGGCTATGCATAGCTCCTTCAGTGCCAGTATCTTGTCCAGGTTCCCATCAGAAAGAAGAGATTGTGTGCTTACTCCCCATGAGGAAAGCTTTACCCAGTAACTTCTGCTGGTAACTGACTCTAGTAAAATTATGAAAAGAGCTATGACAATTTTGAAGAAGAAAAGAAAGATATTTTTAGATATCAAATGTCTAAATTAATTGGCAGAATGTAATATTTAAGACTATATTTTAATAACACAAACATAGGCAATCTAATGGTACGGAATAGAAAAGACAGAGTAGAGATACATCTGTATGAAATTTATGTATAAAACTGGTTCCATTAAGTGGAGAAAGAGTGTACTATTTGATAAACAGTAAAGGTAAAGTTGTTATTTAATAAAGAAAAAACAGGTCCTTATATTTCAGAACACAGAATAAAATAATTTGAGATTGAATATAAACCAAGATATGAAATACAATCATTTAAATGTTTTAGAAGAAAAGAGAATATTCTTGCATTTAAATTTAGACCTTGGATTGATTCTTGACATAAAAGACAGCCTAGAACAATAATGATTTGACTGAGGATGTTTTTTTAAAATATTTTTAGTGGTAGATGGACACAGTACCTTCATTTAATTTATATATAAGTGGTGCTGAGGATCGAACACAGTGCTTCACACATGCTAGGCAAGTGCTCTACCAGTGAGCCACAACCCCAGCTCACCAATAATGATTTGACTGAGGGTGTTCTTCAGTGGTAAAACATTCCCCAGTACCAATTAAAAAATAACCAACCAACCAAACAAACAAACCCAGCCAAACCTGGGGAAGTAGGAGCACTCATTTCCAGAAATATCACACCATTAAATTAAAATGACCAGTTTTTATTTTTTATCAATTCCTTTTAGTTATATATAGCATAGGATACATTTTGACATAATCACAAAAGCATAGAATAAAATTTGCTCTAGTTCCATCCCCAGCCCTTCCACCCTCCCATGCTTTCCTCCCTCTATTCTACTGAAATTTCTGCAATTTAAATATATGTATATGTATATAGGTATACACACATATTATTAATTAGTGTCTTGTGGATATACTCCATGATTCACTGTGGAATATTCATGTATGTAGATAGGAAAGTTCAGTCAAATTCATTCCACTGTTCTTCCCTTATCCTATCCCTCCTTCCTCCCTCTCAATCCCCTTCATCTACTCTATTGATCTTTCCTCTATTTTGATGGAATCCAGTCCCTACCCCCTGTTTTTTGTCACTTTTTCTCTCTTTCTCTCCCCTCCTCCCTTATTTTGGATTAACTTCTGTATATCAGAGAAAACATTTGGCTTTTACTTTTTTTAAGTTTGGCTTATTTCGCTTAGTATGATAGTCTCCAGTTCTATCCATCCACTAGAAAATGTCATAAAGTCATTCTTTATGGATGAATAATATTCCATTATGTATATATACACAACATTTTCTTCATCCTTTCACCTGTTGAAGGGCACCCAGTTTGGTTTCAAAACTTGGTTATTGTGAATTGTGCTGCTATAAACATTGATATGGTTGTATCCCTGTAGTATGCTGATTTTAGATCTTTTGGATATATACCGAAGAGTGGGATAGCTGGATTATATGATGATTTCATTCCTAGTTTTGTTTTGTTTTGTTTTGTTGAGGAATCTACATACTGTTTTCCAGAGTTTTCCACTAATTTACAGTCCTACCAACAATGTATGAATGCTTCTTTTTTCTCCACATCATTGTCAACATTTATTATTATTTGTATTTTTGATAATTGCCATTCTGACTGGAGTGAGATGAAATCTCAATGTAGTTTTGATTTGAATTTCCCTAATTGCTAACACTGTTGAACATTTTTTCATATATTTGTTGACCATTTGTATTTCTTCTTTTGAAAAGTGTTTCTTTTACCCACTAATCAGTTGGGTTATTTGGCTTTTTATGATATTTTGAGTTCTTTGTATTTTCTGGATATTAAAGTTCTGTCTAAGAAGAAGGTGGCAAAGATCTTCTTCCATTCACAATCTCTCTCTACACACTCTTAATTGTATCCTTTGCTATGCAGAAGCTTTTCAATTTGGTGCTATCTCACTTATTGATTTTTATTTTATTTCTTGTGCTTTAAGAGTCTTGTTAAGGAAGTTGGTTCCTGTGCCAACATGCTGCAGTACTGAGCTTACATTTTCTTCTGGCAGTTGATGAATTTCTGGCCTAATTCCTAGGACTTTGATCCACTTTAAGTTGACTTTTGTGAAGTTGTGAGAAATAGGGGTCAAATTTCCTTCTTCTATGTATGGATAATATCAGATAACTATACATATGTGGGTTTATCTCTGTGTCTTCTACTCCATTATGTTGATCTTCAATCTGTTTTGGTGCCAGTATCATACAGTTATCATACTATAGCTTAGTAGTGTATTTTGAGGTATTATGATGTCTCCAGCATTACTTCCCCCAACGAAGGATTATTTGGGCTATTCTGGGTCTCTTATTCTTCCAAATGAATTTCAGAACTGATTTTTCTAGTTCTGTGAAGAATATCATTGGACTTTTGATGGAGATTGAATTGAATCTATATAGCACTTTTGGTAGTATGGCCATTTTGACAATATTCATTTTGCCTATCCAAGAACATGGGAGGTCTTTCCATCTTCTAAGGTCTTCAATTTCTTTCTTTCATGTTCTATAGTATTCATCATAGATGTTCTTCATCCCTTTTTATTAGATTTATTTATTTATTAGTCTGATCCCCAAGGTCACTATGAATGGGATAGTTTTTTCTAATTTTATTTTCAGCATATTTATTAACAGAGTATAAGAATGCTATTGATTTATGGGTGTAGATCTTGTACCCCGTGACTTTGCAGGGTTCATTTATCAGCTCTTTACTGTTTTGGTGGAGTTTTTGTTGTTGTTGTTGTTGTTGTTGTTTTGAACATTCTACATATAGGGTCATGTTGTCTGCAAACAGATAATTTGAGCTCTCCTTTTCCTATTTATATCCCTTTAATTTTCTTCTCTTGCCTAATTACTCTGGCTAGAGTTTTAAGGACTGTTGAATAGGAGTGGTGAAAGTGGATATCATTGTTTTGTTCCTGTTTTCAGAGGAAATAATTTCAGTTTTTCTCTATTCCATATAACGTTGGCCATGAGTTTGTCAAGTAGTTACAAAATATACAAAGAAACGACAAAGTATGGCCCATTCAAAGGGGAAAAAATAAGACAACAGAAACTGTTCCTGTAAAATATTTTGTGGCCAACTTACAGACAGACTTTAAATAATTTTTGAATATATTCAAAGATCTAAAGGCATATGCAGAAAAAGTTTTAAAAAGTATGAATGAAAGACAGTCTATGTCAATGAAGACATAGACATCCTTAAATGAAAACCAAAAGAAAGTTCTAGAGCTGAAATGTACAATAACTAAACTGAAAATATCACTAAAGGCATTTCATGGTACAATTTAGAAAACAAAAGAGAGAATCAATGAACTTGAATATAGAACAATAAAAATAATTGAGTTTGAGGAAAAGAAAGAAAAAATATTAAACAGGGACTTGAGTACCTATGGGATACCATCAAACAAACAAACCTTTGTATTGTGGGACTAACAAAAAGAAAAGAAAGAGAGGAAAGGGCAGAGAGAATATTTGAAAATATAATGATAAAAACTCCCCAAATTTGATGAGACAAATGTCCAAGATGCTAAATGAACTCCAAGAAAGGATCAACTCAAAGAGATCCAGATCAAGACACATTGCAATTAAATGATCAAGAAGAAAGATCACAGGAATGAATTATTTGCAAGTATAGATATTGAAAATGATTATATCCAGAATATATAGAGAACTAATATCAAAATCATAAACAAAACCAACATCATTCAAAAGTGGGCAAAGGAATTGAATAGATATTTTTCCTAAAAAGATATACAAAGGGTGAATAAGAAAATGAAAAGATTCTTGATGTCACAAAGCACTACAGGAATTCAAATAAAAACTTCAGCATCATCTCTCAAACATTAGGGTGGCTATTATCAAATGACAAAATAAAAAGTGTTGTCAACGATGTGGAGAAATTGCAATTCTAATACAATGTTAGTGGGGATATACATTGACAAAGTTCTTGCAGAAGACAATATGATAATTCTTCCAAAAACTGAAAAAAAAAAAAAAAACAATTACCATATGATCCAACAATTTCACTTGTGGTATATAGCCAAAATAATTGAAAGTGGGGTCTAAAAGAGATATACCCTTATTTATAGTAGTGATGTTCACAATAGTTAAAATCAACAGATGAATTGGTAAGCAAAATGGCATTTGTACATACAATAGAATATTATTCAGTCTTAAAAGGAAGGGAATTCTAACTGATTCTGCAACATGAATAAACCTTGAGGACATTATGTTAAATAAATTAGTCACAAAGAGACATATGCCATATGATTCTACATCTATGAGGTATCTAGAATAGTGAAATTCACAGAGATGAAAAAAAGAATGATGGTTGCCAGGGACTGAAAGAAGGAAGAATGGGGAGTCATTGTTTAATAGGTATAGAATTATAGTTCTGCGAGATGAAAAGCATTCTGGAGATGAATGGTCAGAATTTGTGCACAATATTAATGTTCTTAATAGCACTGAACTGAATGCTTAAAAATTATTAAACTGATAATTTTATGGTATATGTATTTTACCACCACAAAATGTTAGAAAAAATAAAATAAAAAGGGATACTTTAAATTTACAAACTCTTTAAACATGGTGGTTTTTCTTTGTATTCATTCAGGTGTTGCAAAAATGGTCTAGAGCTAAGTGAATTAGTATGGATATCAGTAATAGAAATGTTGAGGAAGAAAAGGAAATTTTACAAAGCTGTAGTCATATCTATTTATGTAGTTGATACAACTAAAAATCAATCCATGTATTTTTGAGATGCAGCACATACTTATTGAGTAAGAATATGAAAATATCCCTGAGATGACTGGGCATTTTGAAATAAATTCAAATTGTGCTTTCCTCTTAGATAGAACATAACAAGATTGGAAAGTAACACATGGTGTGTTCCTTATTATAGCTGTCATCTATAATAGTAATGCTATTCAGATATAAGAATATATATACACACACACACACACACACACAAATGTGAAATCTGAGGCAAATATGACGTAATGTGTGGGAAGTAAAAGGTGTTTATTTCTTTGCCATTACAAGTTTTTATAATTTGAATTATTTTATTTAAAACATTTTCAAAAATTCATCAATACAAGTAGTTTATTAAAACGTAAATCAGTTCTACATGTAAAGTGTAATTCACTGTTGGCCCAAACACAAGCCTGCCATTATCAGTGATGATAATGACTAATGCAATAGTCATTAACACAGATACTGTTTTCCCCATTCATCCTATACAAGAAGTATAAAGGATTTCTAAAGACCAGTTGATACACCTTTCTCACCATGTATGCTGGAAGGTTATGGTTGATTCCTGTATCCATCAATTTGGCCATTGAGTATTTATCAAGCATATTAATAGGTTATATAGCAAATGCTGCAGTTGAAATGTAGAAATAATCAAACACATTCCCTTACTGATAAAGCTATTTGATTATTCTTTATATAAAAAGATAATGATACATAAAGTAGAAAGAAAAGGCATTAGAGGGGAAAAAGTCAGTTTTGGTGATGATGTTATGTGTGGAGAGAGAAGGAGAAGGGTATAGATTAAATCCTGTCTTGCTATCTAAAGGATTAATAACTCCAATATTAAAAAAAAGCAATAATTTTGCAGAGATGGTACATGCTAAGCATGAAGATAGTGATAATACATGAGACATAGAAGTATTAAGCAGGCAATGCACATGATAAAGTAATTCAAATAGTGGAAATAGTCCAAGAAAGCTGTGATAAGAGAGTCTTGATGTTGCACTAAACACATTTTTTAATTCTACGAATTTGAGATCTATTTCTGATATTTGATCCTGGGTAGTAAAATTTAAATGGGATCCACTATTCTAAGAGGAGGCTTAAACTGGTTTCATTGTGAGATTAAAAAAAAAAAATCTGTCTTATTTTCATAGAAGTCTTCCGTGTATGAAGTGCAGAGAAGACCAATTCTGAGTTTAAAGGAATAGTGAAGGAGGGAGAAGGCAGAGGAAACTGGAACGACATGCTAAGTGTTGAAATATCAGCTCATTGCTTTGGAAAGTATTTTTATGTGCTGATTATTTACATGTGGGGCAGAGAAATAAAGCACTACTAAGATCCAGTATTGATAATATTAGAAGCCTGATGCACTGTCTTTGTGGAAACATTTGCTTTTGAGGCTTGCTAATTACCTTGACTATATTTTATTTTTAATAGCTATAAAAATAAGTTCTTATCAAATCTCATCTTGAATAAATAAATGCCCACTATCAAAAAGACAAACATGTTCTTCTGTGTTTGAATGTCCTTCTGGCAAATTTTGAAGAATTGTCCATACTGATATTTGCGAAATTAAGGAAATGATCCGTAAGAAATAAATAGATCCAAATGTCATATAAAAGCCTTGTGTGGAGGGGTGAGAAAAGCTGATATAAACATTAAGCCTTAGGAAATCACAGTTGCTTTGGACCAAGTAATGAAAAATGAATAAGAGCACCATGCACAAAACTTCCAAAGCTGCTAAAATTCCAGCACACACAGAATTATGTCCCACGCTATAAAGTAAATTAAAGCTTTTAAAATGAAATCATGCAAAAGGCCCACTAGCCACCACTCAACTACTGTGTCTGGATTCCTTCCATTAAAAAATGTTTAGGAGATTGCTTAAGCACTATAATAATATCTGTTGGAATTTGCAATGTATATCAACCAAACCAAGAACTCAGCCAAAACCAACATTTGGCAAAGTTTCTTAAAAAAAAAAAAAATCAATCATGCCTATTAACACATTATGAAGAGAGTCAGGAAAGCTGTTTTCCTTCCTTATACTTTCCTTTCTTATACTTTTTTTTTTCCCTCACGTTTCTATCCTGAGGTACCACTTTTACCAAAAATAATCTGTGTTTTCAGAAGATGGATGTCGACATCCTTTGGAAAACAACCTATCCACATACTTCAGAAAACAGTTATTTTCTGCCACTGTTCCATCAGAAGGACCACAAGAAGGGCATGATATCTCTTTATTTTCTTCGCAATGGCTGTCCCTGGGAGTACACTCTGGGAGTGTCAGCAGAGCTCAGACGAGGGAGAGATTTATAATCCCCAGGTGGAACTTTTGACCCACTATGGCTGGAACCAATAACCTCCTATCAGTCAAGCAGATAATTATGGGAAACATTTGTACATTTCTCATAAAGTCCAGACAGAAGCAAGTCCAAAATAATAACCTTAATATTAAATCTTTATATTCTTATTTTTTTGCTTCTCATTTCCTCCTCACTCTTCCAATAATCTGGGACTATTCTGAAAATAAACAATCCATCACAAATCTTTGTCTTAGTCTCTGTTTACATGAAAAATCAAGCTAAAGGAGGGTCTATGGAAATATATATTGGATTCTGGACTTCTGAAAACCTTCAGTGGTTCATCACTTCCTATGGCATAAAGTCCAGGCTCCTTAGTGTGAGGCAAAGAAAGTTTGATGACTGAATTTTCCCTTTCTTGTTATCTCAATCACAGTTGATCCTCAAACTACTACCTCATGAGCCTGGGTTGCTAACAGATGCCTAATATCATGGTGTTTTAAATACTTGCCCTTTGCATATGTTTTTTACTTCACTAGAATGATTTCCCCCCTCCATCTCCTGCACATCCTCCTTGCTTTAGCTTTCCCTATTGTTCAGACACATCGTCTCACTTATTCCTCATGTCTCCAGAGAATTCTCTTGCACTTAACCATGGTCTATTTTTTTTTTAACTCATTTGAGTCTGTGTTTATTTTCTCTACCAGGCAAAGACTGATACGTTATTCTATTTTTCAGTCCCATGAGCCATACTTGCAGTGTCCCATTCATAAAAGGTAGGTGTAAATATTTATCGAAAGATTGATATAATGTATGATCAGTTAGTTGTTGCTCAAAGAGATTCACTTATTCTCCTCTTTAGTGAAGCCATGTATCACTTCATTGTAACTAGTCTCATTTTTAAACTCTTCCAGTGGGCCTCTGACAAGTATCTCCCCCAGTAACTTCTGAGATTGAAGTCATCTGTATGGTTGTAGATTATATGTCCACATGATTCTTGAATAAATGATGTTTTGCTGCCTTTATAATTAGATGCTAAATTGCATATACCAGTGTCTAAGTGCTAATATGATCCAGTTGCTCCACTTATTGAAGACAGGTGATTGGGGTGCTTCCTTAATGCAATTGACTTTAGCATCAGTCAATATAATTAAAATTTAACAGTTAAGGACGATGATGCAATCTTTCTTTATTATTGGAGTTCAATAGAATTGTAAAGATGTCCTATGTATAGAAAATATGAGCAACATAATTTGAAATTCACAAAATTAATAGTTCCACTCTTAAGAGGAAGTGAAATGATAATGTAAGAGGCTCAGAGGGTTAGTATAAACTGAGGGATGTTATTGTTGTTGTTGTTGTGGTTGTTGTTACCACTAGAAGGGTAGCCTGAGGACAGAGTGGCATTCACTTTTTTGTTTTAAGTAACATATGTCCTACTTGGATGCCAATTAATGATAAGTGGGAGCCAAGAGAATGACATCTAAGAATTTTCTAACCTTTATAAATCACTTTCAGCTTCAGACATGAGCCAAACAGGAGCATAAAAAAATAAGTCAATAAAAAAATTTAATTTGAGTTTCAACTCTAGAATTACTCCCAAGAACTAGCAAAAATCAGATATTAGAAGTTCCATTTTTTTAATCTCCAAATTGCTTACTATATCTGCTTGAAATTAATCTATATAATTTTAAAATTATTAGAGAAGGAAGGTTCTTGGTATAAGTGAAAATTTTTAAACATTTTGGTGGTTAAAACGTTGGCCTGGATGAGTTAGTTTAGTAAATACTTAAAATTATATATACATATATATATATTCATGTGTGTATATACGTGTTTAACAAAACCAAATAAGTTGCCATATATATATGAATAGATGTTAATTTGAAATTTTAAAATATTAAAATTATTCATATTTGTTACACAATCTATAGTATCTTATTTTATAATATATATTTAGCATATATTTATTGAATACTTTCTATGAAGTGCTTTGAGAACTGAAAAGATAGAATTTTTTGTAAAGGAAATATTTCAAAGTATAACCTAAATGAATAAAAGTACACAAATCATCTGATGAATCATGAGATTAAAATACCCATATGACTAACAACCAGACTATGAAACAGAATGTCCCTCACATCTTAATATCAAGCTCCTTCCCAGTTAAATAACTCTTGAGGAAGTGACTTATGGTTTCTGTCCCCATAGAGCCTTTCCACCTGCAATTAAAAGCTACCTGAATGAGATCATATAGCCTGTGTTGCATCTGCCTCCCTTTACTAAATGTAATGCCTGTGAGATCAATTTGTGTCGTTGCTTGTAGTAGAGTTTATTCATTTCCATTGTTGCATGGTGTTCTACTACTGAAGAACATTTGATTTGTTTCCATTTTAACCTACAAAAGTGAGTGCTCCTCTATACAAAATTGTACTTGTCTCTTTGTGCACAAACATGTGACTTCTAAAAGGTTTTAGCTAAAAAAAAAATGCAACTACTTGGTCAGACAGTATATTGTCCTAAATTTAGTGGCTTCAAACAGTGATAAATATTTTATTTCTCAAGCAATTTCAACTACTTTGGAATCCAGGAGCAGTTTGGCTGTGCAATCCTGGCTCAGAGAATTTCACGAGGCTGCAGTCAAGATGTTGTCCTTGGCTGCAGTTATGACTAGGTTTAGAGGATCTGCTTCCAAGATGGATCACTCACATGGCTGTTGGCAGGAGGTGTCAGTTCCTTACCATGCTAGTATCATCATAGGGTTCTTAATGTTCTCATGACATGACAGCTAGCTTCTCCAAGAAGGACTGATCCAAGAAAGTGCAAAGTGAAAGCCACAGTGTATTTTATGACTTGGTTTTGGAAGTCATACAAAATTTTACTGGTTACAGAATTCATTCATATTCATTGTGAGAGGAGATAGCTTTGTTCAGTGAATACCATGAGGCAGAAATCAGGGATCCATCATGAACTTGACTAGAAAAGAAGAATGCATATATCAGTTTACATAAACACTATCCAAAAGTTTCCAAAGTGGTTGTACCAATTTGCATTACTATCAAAAGGGTATGTAAGTTTGGTTTCTCCATTCCTTGCTGTTACTTGATTTTGTCAATCTTTTCATTTTACCCCCTGTCAGGTGAGTAGTGATATCTCATCGTGATTTCAATATGGCTTTACCTGATTAGGTAGGTTTTCTTATGCATTTATTGGTCACTTGGATATCCTCTTTTTTGAAGTAACTAACACTTTTCCTGCTGTTAGGGATTTCCCTATTTTTAAATTGAATTGTCTGAGTTTTAAAAAACATTATTTTTAGAAGTTCTTTGTTTTAACATGTGTTTAAAAAATATCAAATATCCTCTTAAACTTGCCTTTTGTGGGAGTGGGAGGGTACTGGAACCCAGGGGCAATTTGTCATTGAGCTACATCCCCAGCTCTTTTTATTTTTTTGAGACAGGTTCTCACCAAGTTTCCCAGGCTGGCCTCAAACTTACAATTCTTCTGCCTTAGCCTCTTAAGTAAATGAAATTACAGATGTCCACCATGATGGGCCCAGCTGTGACTTGCCATTTTCATGCTCATAAATGGTGTCCTTGTTCAGCAAAAGCTCTTAAATTTAATGTAGTCCAATTTATCAATGATTACATTTATAATTAATGCTTTTTGAATTTCTGATTACTATTTCTCTACATAAAGTCATGAAGATATTTACCTATTACTTTCTAGAACTGCTATTATTTCATGGCTCATATATAAAACTATGAACTACACTGATTTTTTAAAGTATCATATAACATAATTATCATAAGTCACATTTTCAAGATATTGAACAGGAAGCACTTACTAAAAAAGTCTATCCTTCCCCTATTATAACTGCTCTACAGAGATAATTTTGTAATAAATCCAGAGTCTATATATACTAGAGTTGGCTTTTGAAGTGGTTTTATCCTTTATCTATTTGATCATCTTTACAGGGATACCACATCCTCTTAATTATTATTGTTTTGTGAGTCTTGATATCTAATAGTATAAATCTTTTTATTTTTCATCACGATTTTTCCATCCATTTTAGATTCTTTGCATTTTTATATAAATCCTGTAGTCAGCTTATATGAATTGTCTCCCCACTTAAAAAGAAACTAGTGGGATTTTGATTAGGATTTTATTTAATCAATGGAAAAATCAAACATAATAGAATATTGAATCTTGAACTATCATAATGTGGTTCATATACATATTTATTTAGGCCTTTTTTCTCACTAATATTTTATAGTTGTGTATGGAGATATCTGGTATATTTTCATAGATTGTAGATTGTAAAATTATGCCATGGCATATGATATAATTTAAATAATTTTCAAATAGTTTTACAATAGTGTGTAGAAATGAACTATATTAACAATGAACTTGAATCAAACTTAACTAATTAATTCTAATAATTTATCTGAAGATTCTTTTAGACTTTAAATATATTAATGTTACTTAGCTTTTCCATAACTGTGACCAATTACCTGACAAGAACAACCTGGAGGAAGAAAAGGTTTAGAGGTCTCAGTCCAATGTCAGCCCACTCCAGTGCCATGGGCCTGACATAAGGCATCATGAAGGAGGAAAGCCCCTCATTCATGACATCTAAGAAGCAGACAGAGAGAAAACCAAAAGGCTGGGATAAAATATAATCCCCAAGCACATGTCCCTAGTGACCCATTTCCTTCAGTCACACCTAACTTGCCCACAGTTACTACCCAAATATGCCATTCAAATTATTAATCTACCAAATGGATTAAGTCACCAATTAGGTTACAATTCTCATAATTTAATCATTTAATCTCTGAATGATCCTGCATTGACTAACACATGAGCTTTTTAGGGGATACCTCATATCCAAACCACAACAATATTCTGTTGTGTGGTTTCACTGGCTAGGATCTTCAAATAATGTTGCATAGGTGAAGTTATGGTAAGCTTCCTTGTTTTGCTCAGTCACATATAATACTTTTGATATTGATATGGTATTGTCAGATAGGATATTTACTATAGTTTTGTTTTTTTAAGACTCTTTTTATCCAAGGAAATTCCTTTCTGTTCACAGCTGGTCAAAACTCGGGTTTTTAAAAATCATGGATGGTCATGAATTTTATCACCTGCTTCACTTCATCTATTAACACATTCTTGGAATAAATTCAGTAGTAATATATATTTGTGTATTCAATTTTGAATATTATTTGAAATTATTTTGAAAATATTTTTTGAATTTAAGAGTTTAAGAGAAATTAGCCTGAGTTATTTTTTCTTGCAATGCCCTTATCAGATTTTCTTTCTTTCTTTCTTTCTTTTTTATTTATGTGTTTGTCAGGGGAGGGGTACTGGGAAATGAACCCAGAGGCACTCTACCACTGAGCTACATTACCAGTCCTTTTTATTTTTATTTTATTTATTTTGAGATAGGGTCTTTGCTAAATGGCCTAGACTGACTTAAACTCAGTGATCCTGCCTTAGTCTCCCAAGTGTCTGGGATTACCAGTTTGGAACACTGTATCCAGTCCTTGTCAAATTTTTAGATAGAGTTCACTCATAAAACAAAATGGCAAATTTATGTAGTTTTTTACTATTCTCTAGAAGTGATTTTTTTAAATTTATATTATCACTTCCTTAAATATTTAGAAGAATTTAACAATGAATCCATCTACCCATCTAAGCTGGAGGTTTTGTTTCAGCAGGAGTTTAAAGATATATCAAAATGAGAAGTATGCAGATTTTCTATTTTTTGCTTGTTTCAGCTTTGGTTTGGTAATAAAATATATGACCATAATGATTAAATTCCTTTTGCAATTTTATTTTCCTAGTGTATGCTTTGTATGTGTGTGCATATCTATTTTGCTGGCAATCAAACTTAGGACCTTGCAGATGCTAGGCAAGTGCTTGACCACTGGACCACCAAGCACGTTCCCAGCCCTCTGCTTGTGGTTTTTATATATTAATAAGCTTTCATGTTCTCTTTGCTTCTTATTTTTTTACAGTGTCTTCCAACTGATCTAATGCCAGATCTTTCACCCCTCTAAGAATAGGTTGGAATTTGAGGGGAAATCAGCTAATTCGCATAAAGTTCTTATAAATGATATCAAGACCAGGACAATCTTATAGTTACCATGTATTTTTCTTTCTTTGCCTACCTACCTTCTTTGCTTCTGCGACACAAACATGTCCAGGGATCTTTTAAAAATCAGTTCTATTGATTTTAGTTCCAATATTAGCTTATAAAGCATTTCACTTCAGCCTTATAGATGAAATACCCACCTAATGACAGTTTTTAATTTAATTTAATTTTGCTTTGCTTTATGAATTTTGAAATATTCTGACTGCCCAGTCTCTCAGTCCTCTTCATTCTTCCTCCATTACCACGTTGAATAGCTTCTTTCAGTTTTCTCAACTGCATTTTAGTCAAATCTAGAATGAATATAATATTTCAAAAAAACGCTCCCAAGTCAAACAGTATTCTCTCAGTCATTTAGATTATAAAACTTTGAATGATCTATAGTTCCTACACCTCTCCTACCTTCAGTTAACAAGATATGTTAATTCTTTCATTACTATTCATCCATTATTGAGAATTTTTACTGCAACCATCCTGAACTGTAATGTACTTTGAAGGTAGACTTAGAATATGTAAATATATGTTATTATAGATTCTAGGGCAAGTGCTAAAAAGGTTTTTAAAACATGTAAGAACAATATTTTCATAAATGAGTTGAAATATAAAAATGCACAACTGATGTCAGAAAGTGCAGAAAACAAAGAGGGGAAGAGAAAATTAAACAAGTGAAAAAATGAAATAACTAAAAAATTTAGCAAGAAGGAAAATATTAATCTGAATGACTTTAAAAGGGAAGTATGTAAATGCAACAGTCAGAAGACAAAGATAGATATGAAAGTTAACCTGACTATATGCTTTCTTTAGGAAACAGAGTGTAAATATAAAGACTACTAAAAGTACTGAAAGAAAAAATACCAACATAAAATTCCATAACATACAAAACCTTCAAAATAAGAATTAAAAAGCTTTTACATATAAGTAAAAGCTTATATATATATATATATACTCATATCCACATGCACATGCAAATTTATTATGAAAAATCACTATCAAAAATATCTAACCTCACTTATGTGCATTTTTGAATATATCATGGTGAATCTCATCATCATTTATGTCCACAGACAATAGGTATTAAAAAAAAAACCTAAATAACAGAAAAATCAGGAGGTACAGGTAAGGGAATGGGGGAGAGAGGAAGGAAGG
Organism: Sciurus vulgaris; assembly: GCF_902686455.1. Classification (NCBI taxonomy): domain Eukaryota; kingdom Metazoa; phylum Chordata; class Mammalia; order Rodentia; family Sciuridae; genus Sciurus; species Sciurus vulgaris. The sequence goes on along the minus strand of NC_136470.1, from coordinate 81,844,893 downwards.
GAAAGGGGAAGTACTGGGAATGAATTAGAACAAATTATATTTCATGCTTTTATAATTATGTCCAAATGAATCCCAATGTTTTGTATAACTAAAGAGAATTAATGAAAATGGAGAAAAATGAGACTGAAGGAAAACAATTACAAATTGGATCATCAAACTGATAAAAAGATTGAAGGTTAATGAAAATGCTGATCATATGGGAATATGAAAATAAATATTACCTGTTTAAAATAGTATAGTAACAGCAATAATGATGACACATGGAATTTTGAACATAAATAAAAGCAAAATATATGAAGATTAAAACACAAGATGTATAAAGTTGGCGAAAGAATGAATATGTAATAATTTCATTATGAAGTAGAAATGATAAAGTTTCACATTTAAAGCAGACAGTAATAATAAGGCATATATATTGAAATTTCTAAGGAAACCAGCAAAAGAATAATAAAATGGTATAATTTAAAAGCAAATGCACAATAGCATCGAAAAAAATAAAATACTTGGGAATCAATCTCACAAAAGAGGTGAAAGACCTCTACAATGACAACTACAGAACACTAAAGAAAGAAATTAAAGAAAACCTTAGAAGATGGAAAGATCTCCCATGTTCTTGGATAGGCAGAATTAATATTGTCAAAATGGCCATACTACCAAAAGTGCTATACAGATTCAATGCAATTCCAATTAAAATCCCAATGGTGTACCTTACAGAAATAGAGCAAGCAATTATGAAATTCATCTGGAAGAATAAGAAACCCAGAATAGCTAAAGCAATCCTCAGTAGAAAGAGCGAAGCAGCGGGTTTGCAATACCAGATCTTCAACTCTATTACAAAGCAATAGTAACAAAAACGGCATGGTATTGGTACCAAAATAGAAAGGTAGATCAATGGTGCAGAATAGAGGACATGGACACAAACCCAAATAAATACAATTTTCTCATACTAGACAAAAGTGCCAAAAATATGCAATGGAGAAAAGATAGCCTCTTCAACAAATGGTGCTGGGAAAACTGGAAATCCATATGCAACAGAATGAAACTAAATCCCTATCTCTCACCCTGCACAAAACTCAACTCAAAATGGATCAAGGACCTCAGAATCAGACCAGAGACCCTGCATCTTATAGAAAAAAAAGTAGGTCCAAACCTTCAACTTGTTGGCTTAGGATCAGACTTCCTTAACAGGACTACCATAGCACAAGAAATAAAAGCTAGAATCAACCACTGGGATAGATTCAAACTACAAAGCTTTCTCTCAGCAAAGGAAACTATCAGTAATGTGAAGAGAGAGCCTACAGAGTGGGAGAATATCTTTGCCACTCATACTTCAGATAGAGTGCTAATTTCCAGAATCTATAAAGAACTCAAAAAACTCTACACCAAGAATACAAATAATCCAATCAACAAATGGGCTAAGGAAATGAACAGACACTTCACAGAAGAAGGTGTACAAGCAATCAACAGATATATGAAAAAATGTTCAACATCTCTGGTAATAAGAGAAATGCAAATCAAAACTACTCTACGATTTCATCTCACCCCAATTAGAATGGTGATTATCAAGAACATAAGCAACAATAGGTGTTGGCGAGGATGTGGGGAAAAAGGTACACTCATACATTGCTGGTGGGGTTGCAAATTAGTGCAGCCACTCTGCAAAGCAGTATGGAGATTTCTCAGAAAGCTTGGAATGGAACCACCATTTGACCTAGCTATCCCACTCCTTGGCCTATGCCCAAAAGACTTAAAATCAGCATACTACAGAGATACAGCCACATCAATGTTCATAGCTGCTCAATTCACTATAGCCAGACTGTGGAACCAACCTAGATGCCCCTCAGTTGATGAATGGATAAAGAAACTGTGGTATATATATATATATATATATATATATATATATATATATATATATATATATATATATATATATATATATACACAATGGAATATGGAATATTACTCCGCCATGACGAATGATAAAATTATGGCATTTGCAGGCAAATGGATGAAATTGGAGAATATCATGCTAAGTGAGATAAGCCAATCTCAAAAAACTAAAGGATGAATGGTCTCGCTGATAAGCAGATGAGGACATATAAGGGGGGGTAGGAGGTGTTAGCGTTAGGGTTAGGGTTAAGTTTAGGGTTAGGGATAAGGAGGGTGGTAAGAATGGAGGAAGGAAGGACTGTATAGAGGGAAAAGAGGGGTGGGAGTGGTGGAGGGGAAGGGAAAAAAATAACAGAATGAATCAAACAACATTGCCCTATGTAAATTTATGATTTTTAATTAAAGTAAATAAATAAAAAAAAGCAAATGCAGAAAGAAAATGGAATAATAAAGACAGTCTATAAATTGAATATGTAAGAAAGGGGAAAAGTGAGGTACAGGGAAATGAAATTGAAGACACTGTACTGGTATATTGTGGGCTTGTATGAATATGCAACAACAAATCCCACTGATATGTACAATCATACTGCACCAATAAAAAGGAAAAAATAAAATAGAATCATCTCAGTAAAAGAAACAAGTGAAGATACAAAGAGCACATAGATGGTAAATTTATACCCAATTTTGTCCATAATTACATTTATAAAAAGTGATTTATATATTTCAACAAAACATGTCAAATTCCATAAATGTTTAAAAAGCAAACTATATGCTGTTTGTTAAAAGCATACTTCAAATATAAGAACAGAGAAAATTTATGAGAAAAATTAGGAAAAGATTTATTAACTATAAGAAAGCTGCCATAATGCTATTAAAATCATAGAAAAATCTAAGAAAATAAATGTGTTATGAATTTAAAAAGTGATATCTCCTGAAGATAAGATCAATTGACCAGTTCAAAATGATGATAAAATAACCCTAATTGGCTTGCACAAAATTAGTTTCAAAAATATAAAGCAAAGTTTGACAGACTAAACAAAGAGATGAATATATGATAAACCTAGTTAAATATTTTCTCATATCTCTGAGAATAATTGGAGATTTTGAGACAATTCTGCATAATTTAACATCATGAAGATAATATTCAGTTAAAATATATAAATACCTGATCAACACAATTAACTGATTTGATCTCATTAATACATATGAAAAAATTCATCCAGCAACTGAAGACTCAAGTGTTTGCAAATATGCATATGTAATTTATCAATGAAATCTCTATCATGGACTTTAAAGAGACTATAAAAGAAAATAAGGAGTAACCAGAATCATCAGATGGCAAAATTTTCTTTCTAACATTAACTAAGGAAAGACTGTACATTCAATTTCATTAAATTTGTAACTATAGGAAGGCAACTTGTAGACTAAGAAAATATATTTTAATAACATACTTCTAACAAAGACTCATATGCAGAATGTGAAAATAATTTCAACCAATCAGTAATGATGAATAAACAACTCAATAAAATAGGCTAAAACCAAACAAACAAGAAATCAAATGGGCAGAAACTTTGAACAGGTACTTCACAAAAGTAGTTGACCACCACACCAATCAGAGAAATGAAAATTAAAACCATAATAAAATATCTTGAGAATGACTCTGATTAAAAGGACAGAAAATGTATTAAGTGATAGCATAAAATGAAACAGATTGCACTGATGATTTGAGTATGTATGTACAAAATCACTCAAGTACATTGGTTGGAAATATTTACTAATATTAAAATCATGTCTACTTTCAGACTCCATTCTTGGGTATACCCTGAAGGGAATTAGTGCTATGTCCAACAAAAAAAATAACACATGTATTTATAGCAATATTATTCACAATAACCCAGATTAAGTTTTATGTAATGGACACAAGGTGCCAGTGAAGTTACCATTGAACTAGCAGACTAGTCCTATCCTCAGGCAGGTTATCACTGCAAATGCATAAAAGAAGAGTTTTGCAAGTTCATATGAGGCTATCAGTGGGATACTTTCCTACTACTTTTTTGGCTATAGTTGTTTATGTAGATAGAAAACACGCCTTTCTTTTACAATGTATATTTAATATTTTGTTATTTTTTCATTTATGTGTTTTGCAATTTAGGGACCACTTATTGGTGTGTTGCTTCAAGACACTATGAACTTTATAGTCTTTTTATTTGATTTATTTGTCTGATCAAATTTATTTCCAATTACATATCAGTTGTCTTCTAGGCTTATGTATGTTTATATAATTCTTTTTCTCAAAGTCAAATTTGGAAATAAAAAGTTTTGGGTGTCAGTTATTTTGAACTTTCTGAAGTCTACCTTCTCTACTGTGTTTTATGATGTTTGGTTCAGATAAGAATTTTTATGAAATATTCAGTTTTATTAGAATTGTTCTAAAAAGGAGAATTTTTTCTGTTCAAGATTCTTTAAGTAATAAGTGAGCAGTGTTGACAATGCCTTTTTTGAGTATTTGAAATCATTAGGAAAACCGAATTAAATTTTAATATGCTTGTACCTCCTTATCAAGAGATAAAATTTTGTCTTTGCCTATGCATGGATTTAGTAGATACAATTGGACTTGTTCAGACATAATAGTTGATCTTCAGATAAAGATCATATAACATGGATGTGAATGTTAGCATGTCACAAACTGAAGTTCAAATACAAATTGGACAGGAAAACTGAATTAGTGACAAGTTCAAATAAAATGACAAAGACTCAGGAATGACAACTGAGGACCATGGAAAATCTTATATCTATGATTAGCTTTATTAGAGGCAGTAATTAGTTTTAAGATATTGGCTCAAATTTTAGAAACACATAAACATTTTCCTGGCATATAATTTGTTTATCTCTAAATTTAGGTGTCATTTTGTATTTGGAGCTCTTAATTATTTTTTTATTATGATATCACAAGAAATTATCACCTGTGTCTTATCTCTTTGCTTAAAGCATCACATATTTCACTGTTGGTAATTTACTTTTAAATTTTTCATGTAAATAAATGTGTGTGTTTTCTTTATCAATTCTGGGATGTTGGGGGTGGCATGCACACACATATGCACTCACACAGTTTGGAAAATACTTCTAATCTCTGTATTTTTACCACTTGTATTTTCTTCTAACAGCTTTATTACTTTTACTTGTAATTTTTAAAATTCTTTAACTTAATGGATTTTTAAAAATCTTTTTATCTATACTAATGGATTTGTAACCTAAGACTGCATAGCCAATTAGTATAAATTACTGAATAAATTACTATTTCCACTATTGAGATAAATAGTATTTGTCCTAAGTATTCATGTATAACAAGATAGTTTCTGTGGTCTTTTTGCATCACATTGCATTAGTTGTCTATAATTTCTGTATTATAAACATTGTTATAATTTTTATAGCTTGATAATAAGCTGATAAAGATATCACCATACATCTTGTTTTGGTCATATATGTCAAAAATATTCTTTTTGATAATGGTCATTATAACAGATGTAGGGTGATATTTGAAATCTGAAAAAGTCAATCTCATAGAAAGAGGAGAAAGGTGGTTACTGGCAGTTGGGGTGGGAGGGGGCATGGGAAAAGGGGACATGGGGACATGGCCTAAGATATAATTTTTCAGTTATACAGGAGGAATAAGTAGTGACTGTAATTAATAATAATGTAGTATATACCTTAAATTTGCTAAAAACTTATTTTTAATGTTCTCACCGTAAATAAAATAGTTGATATGAGGATGAATATGTTAACTTAGTTTAGTTTTTCCCTGTAAGTAAAATTATTAATTTTGATTAAGAATAAATTTATCAAATACAAAATACATGTAAACACTTTTGTTTGATAAAATCCATTGCCATCTACAGGATACATCTGAGTTTATATAAATAGGCAAGCAAATCTGGTGCAATTGAAAATCCTTTCTGCTATGTTTGCATTTATAATTAATCAAGAATTTTGATTTCCAATTGCCCAGAAATGTTACGATAATCTGGAATGAGATTTTTGGGTTGATCAAAAACTTTTTCACATATATCTAAAAGATATATTTTTTTAGACCCTCATATTTTTCATTCAATTCTGTTCACTCATTCAGTAACACATTCATTGAGTAGCTAACACCATATAAAAAGTATTGGCCTACTTGATAAGGATAGATTATAAACAAAAAACCCAGATCCTAACATTAGTGGTATCTACATGTGAATTTAACCATTAAAATAAACTTTTGCATATACTACACAATTGAAGTAGTTGTTCTGCATCATGGATTCTTCCCACCCCCCACACCCTTTTCTCAAGTAGTATATTTGGGCAGCGAATTCCAAGGTTTCAATATTAAGATAAAAGCTTAGAGGTCAGATTACTGATGGTACAGAGGTAGATGAGGAATCCCTACCCTCTTTGCTCCTTGGAAGAAAGCAAACCTCACCACGGAAGACTGCACAATGATGCCAAAGCAGGAGGTGATAAGATCTGCTGCTAAGGGGTCCCATGGCAGCTGAATTTGCACAAAGCACACTTGGTTTTGCCTCAGGACATTTTTTTCAATACAAAAGTATTTAGAAGTCCCTTATGTTGTGCATATTTAAAAAACTGAGAATTTTAGATAAAGACCTAAATGCAAAATTAGAAAACACTTTGTGATCAATTTTGCCTTATTTTTTTGTTATTTTGTTGTTTAAGTTCTAAAAACAGGTGTGTGTATCCAAAATGTGCACTGGCTATGTCTTTTATGTCTCAGATATTGTTGAAATGTATACAGATCTTTTCAAACATATTTCTATTTCTATTTTGGGCATGTCTCAAACATATTGCCTGAGGAGAGTTTGTCTAACAGTAGTAATAAGATGCATCCCTGGAGAACTAAGATATGTCACTTACTGAAATGAATACTTTAAACAGCTAAAGGCAAATTAACTTCATTTCCTTCCTATCTTCCAAGTGTACAAGACTGTAGCTAATCTCTGATAGAGTTGTAGGGACCCAATACCAGGATATGGGCTCACAATATCTTTTATAGATTTTATTTATACAGATAAGCAGCTTGGGCACTGTTCTAAATGTCCATGTGCACTCTGCTTCTTCCTAATGGCCCTATTATTTCAGAGTGAAGCAGTCAGGCTTAGAAATTCCATCTGTTTCAATAACACACAGCCATCTTCCCTACAAATGAGTGTGCCCTAGGATTGGATTTTCTGGCTAGTCATTTGTTCCCAGGCAAAAACACTTGGCAGAAGTTAGAGTGGATGTTGTTTTCAATAAAGAGAAAAATAAAGGTTGAGTATCTCACTTCCTCTCACATAGTATTAGAAATGGTGTTAAAAGGCTTATAGTTGATGGGCCTTGAAGAGCTTCAAAATGTGAAATTGTTAGCTCAGGAGATACCCATCTACTCTGTGACCCCAAGCAACACTGTTATGAAAAGAATATTGGAATGCCAGTGAGGATTCTGATGCTCTTTTCTTGAATCTGACAATCAAGTTTTTTGTGTGTCCTTGCATAAATTTCATTTCGCAAACCTAGTGAAGTCTACATAATTTACCAATCCGGTACAAAAATCTAAATTTAAGACTCATGCTCATATGTTTTAAGATGATAGTGGCAGAGTGTTAAACTGTGCATAAGACCCTTCTAAGAGAAGGAATCTGTGCAACTACATAGGTTTCACACCCACGAAGTCAATGCTTCTATATGTGACCATGTATTCTCTTTATTTATAAAATCAGAATGATTTCATGTACCTTGCCTGAGTTATGGAATTCTTGAGTCTTAAATTGGATGTGATTGTTTTACAAACAACAAAGAACAATACTAACATAAAGAGTTGGCAAGGTTTAATGTTGAGTTTACCTGGGTAATCTGAAAGAAACATTTTTTTTCTCACCTTTGTGGGTTAGGTTATTTCCTGTACTTTCTTCCATATCTCAGTCTCAAGAAAGTTAATTTAAAAAAAAAAAATTCCACCATTCCTGTACATTCTCTAACTCAACTACATTAAGAAAGTATATATAGATGACATGTGTGTATGTGGAACCAATGATCAAAAGACAAGTGTGAGCTGGAGACAGAGATAGATTCAAGAACATGATGAAAAGTCCAAGATATGAGAAGAATCATGGGAGACCATTCGCAGGTACAGGACTGAGTGACTGACAGCCAGGCTGGTGAACAGCTTGTTACCAAGCATTCAGGGTGACTAACTGTAAATAGGAAAATGACAGAAAAAGAGAGTAAACACTGGGATGACTTCTAAGTTTCTATTTATGTATTACCATTCTGAAACAATGTCATATCCCTTTGCTCAGTAAAAGATAAAGGGGGGTTGGGCAGGAAATCATATTGTGTGTAGAAGAAATAGAATGTGATTTGTCTTTCCTTTTTTCTCCTGTTTTGATGTTATTAATAATCTAAGAACTAGGAAAGTAAAAGAGTCTTTGAGGCATAGATTAAAACAAAAAGACATTTTTAAAAAATCTACCCAGTTTCAGATGCTTCCTTAGAAATAACCAAATTTTTGATTATCTTCTTTCAGCCCTCAGTACATCTCAACAAGTTCATTCCAATTTACTTCTTTACAGTCTCTTTACTGTTCACTGGATCCAACAACCTTTCTCCAGAGTAGGCTTTCTAGCACCTAGGCCTGCTCAAAGCAGCCCTAAGAGTAAAGCTATTTCATTGACCTGCAGCAAATTACTTTTAAGGCCTTTGGCACTCAGACCCAGCCCTCTTTTCCTTCACGTTTCATGATTTTCACTTGATCACTTCACATTCCAGTCCCACTGCCATACTGTGATAGGACCCCACATAGAACATTGTATCCCACATCTCCATTCAGAAACCACCTTTTCTTTAAAGCTTATATACCTACTCTCTCCTCTGTAGTTGCACATCCCTGCTGAGTTTCAGAAAGAAACTAACTTCTGGGGTTTTCTTAGAGTGACCCTAACATTATGTGTTATTATTCAGCTTTGCCGTGAGAACAACCCAGCCAATAACTTGTTGTTATTTCTTGCTCCTGTTTCAAGAGGGCTGTGACTTGTCTATAGCTCTGCCCTATGTAGCAGTTTGCTGTGGATCTCCTTCCCTCATCATCTTCCTCCAGATTTCAGATACTGGTATTTCCATTAAGAGATTTAAAAGGGGTTTAATAAGAAAATTAGAATCAGGTTACCTTATAATGGAGGTAGTCAGTGAAGAATTTCAAGGTTGGCATCTGAAGGACAAAGAGCATCCTTACTACTGACCATGAGGTGACAAGCATTCCAGGTAGTAATGTATACAAGAACTCCAAAACAGATCATCCCAGAATGCATGGTTGGACAGAAACAGAATGAGGACAATGACAGACACTGAAGCAGAACAGGAAATCAAGGACTCTAAAGTAAAAAGGAAGATTTTGGATTGTATACTTATTGTAATGGAAAGTCATTAGATAATTTTAAGCAGGTGTGATGAGATATTTTTAGAAGAACCCTGATGGCTGCATAGCAGTAAATTATAATTATAATGGACCAAGAGGTTGAAGAACCTGGAAAATTAGGAGGAAAGGTGTTGGGAAGCTGTGAAAGGAACTGATCACAGATTATTGTTAGGTGGTGGCAGTAGATTGAGGGCACATAAGGATAAGTGACCCCTTGGTAGGGCAGGAACATTGAATCCTCACGGCAGAGGGGATGGGTGTAAGCCGGTTATGCTCGGATAAAGGATTTCCCTCATTTTCCCTATTCACTACTATAACTTCCCAGTGAAGTATGTGACAAAGTATGTGACTGTTGGTTGCGGGGAGGGCATCATGTAGGAATTTCAAAGACACAGTAGAGTTTAGGGAAATATCCCTGAATTAGCAGGCAGTGTTCAGGACTCATCTGAGAATATCATCAAGAATTTAGTGAGACAAGTCAACTTGGTTTTGAGGTTTTCATTCATCAATATGCAGTTTTCCAAGAAATGATAAGTTAAATTTAACTACAGCTGACATTTTTCCAGACTAGTGTAAGGCAGAGTGAAAAAAGCGAGAGAACTAGAAATATTGGCAAATTAGCCTGTGTAATTATTTTGTCACAAAATCTAAGAAAGGACAGAGAGGATTAAAAAACAGTGAGCAGTAGTGAGGAAATGGTAGGGTCAGTGGACCATGGGCTCAATGGAATTTTTCAAAGTTGAAGAAATACTAGACAAATAAGCATGAAGGCTAGGAGGTGTGGTCATAGAATAGAAAGTATTAAGCTGAGATTTTCTCCAAGTGGTGAAGTCATGAGTGATCCCCAGGTTTTGAATGTTACTAAGGGACTAAGTGACAGACATGGGTATGAAAAACTATTTTTGGTGATGAGGGAGTTTAGGACTGGAGACACAGAAATATTGAAATTTGGAAATCATCTATAGCAGTACGAAAGGAGATAATAAATCAGAAACTAAAACCATCCATCAATGAAGAGTAGTAACCAGAGAGTCAGAAGGTAAAAGTGATCATGGGGAGTAGTGGGAACTCTGATCACCTGGGCTGAGGGTTTGCAGGCAGGAGAAGGAAAAGAACATTGATTCTCTTCCAGACCCTGAGGCACATGAAGGTTTAGAAAATAAACAATTTCTTCTCAAAGAACTACATGCAAAATAGTGATACGAGGGGAATGTTTATTCCAGGTCAGTTGCTGATTGCAGATTATGAGTTCAAAACACATAGTAGAATGGTTTGGGAGGAAAGAAATCTATGGGAAACTGCTTCAGAGAAGTCAAAGCATAGAAAATCATGCTGACAGGTTCAAAGTGCTAATGATTTTTTTTCCCCAAGATAAAAATACACTTTACTATTTGCAGTTATAATAATGCACAGAACTTTTACAGCAGCCACAGTAGGAAATTCTCCAAAAGGGCTTCCTGATGGTTTGAGAATACTGGTCCTCCTCTCCTTGTAGGTGGTATGTCTGAGTTTCTGCATGGGAGGTCAGGAGTAGTGCCTGAGAGTTTGCATTTCCCACAAGTTCCCAGGCAATGCTGATGTTGCTGGTCCAGAGACAGCACTTCTGAGAACCTCTGTGATAAACAGTTATGAACATTTTATTGACGCAAAGTTACAATATCCACAAACCTTCCTCTATCCCATCGGTGCAATTGAAAGGGAGTCCCACAAACTACTAAAACAATAGGAAGTCTCCCACTGATGACTTTTAAAACATCTAATTAGGAATCTGAAATCTCAGACCTAAGCTCAAATCTGAGCTCAGCCTTATGTTAGCTCCTGGACAGGCTACTTGATATCACTAACCATTAGTTCCTCCTCTGTTACACAAGGAGGGCATCATAGCCACAGAGCTGCAGAGAAGGCTGCCTTTTACCTAGTACCACATACATGTGCTGGAACTATCATAATTCCCTCTTTCTTTTTTTGTAATAAACAAATATGCTTTTCCTACAGTAGAATACTGTTTTGAAATGTGAAAAAAAAAAAAAACAAAAAAAAAAAAACTGACTGCCTTGGAGCAAATTAAGGCTTAAATGTTAATTTATAAGACTTGAAATCCTTGCAGAGCCTTATTTTTCACTTCCGTCTCTGCCCTTGATAATCTTATTGCATATTTGTGGGTGGCCCAAAACTTTTCAGTTTCAAGTGGTTTCAATATTTTTAGGAAGATAGACCTTGTTTGCAACTGCAGTTTGTTTTTAAACTGAAGAATCATTGCACCTCAAGTAATGATATTGATTCCATAACATTCATACTCAGACAAGATTTTTCAACTCACATCTTTAGAAAAGAACTTTTTCAGTTTTAAGAAATATTTCCTTGATTCTTCCCCAAATCCTACTCCTGAGCAGTATTGTCACTTATATCAATAGTTCGTTTCATTTTATAGCTAAGTAGTAGCTCTAAGTAGAAAATAGATAAATCTGTTCACCCATTGATGGTTATTTTTTTCTTTTTTGGTTATTACAAATAAAGCTGCCATGAATATCACCGTACAAGTCTCTAATAGTCTCTAATGATTTTGAAGAACAAATACTTTCAAAAATTTAGGTCCTGGAAGACTTGGGTGTTTGACAGTAAATAAACAGGATTTGTGGAATTAGAGGAGGCAGAGCTATGTTTCTAGCACTCTCAGCCTCTAGGTTTCTAGAACTGGCACTCATTTGATTTCTTTCCACCATTCTGGATAACTCATCTGTTTCTATGCATTCAATTATATGTCTAATTGCTTCCTAATGTGAAACTCAGGATGCCACTTGAGATGCATTACAGGTCTTTCTGCCTATTTTTGAAGAAGAGTTTCCTTTAATTGGGGTTTTTTACTTTCGAGCTAATGTACCTAACCTTCATATATGCCCCAAAAGTATAATTCAGAGAACTGAATATATCATCCTCTATATCATCAACCTGGGCTCTGCTGTATCTTTCATAATATCTGAACATAGAGGCTCATTTCAAAGAGTCAAGCAGCTAAATTAAGCAAAACAGCTGTGTCTATTAAACATGTGCTGTTGCATTTCAATAATTATCATTTATCTAAAACAGTGTTTTAATAAATTGCTTATGGTTTCAATCTTCCTTCTTTGTAAAAATTATTTTTATAATTTTGAGATCACTTAATCATGTAGAAAAATGTAAAAATATACAACAGGCATGTATGATTCCTTCCTCAAATTTACTATTTACTAACATTTTCCTTATTTGTTTCAAATTTCTCTTTTTAATAAGATGTTAACAGATGAAACTAAATCTTCCCCATTCTTTTTAAAAATATCTTCCACCATTATTTGTGGTAAGTTTTCCAGCAGTTTATTTCTAAAACAGAGTTCTAAACAATATGATTTGTACATTTCAGTTGTTCCTACTGTATTTTAGTATAGGCAACTTTAGGTTATTTCATACTGTATTTGAGATTTATTCATGGTTGGATGTATTGTGTGCTGCATTCATTATAATTTCTATACAGGTAATATTCTTGGTCTGAATAAATTAGAATTTGGTTTTCTGTTCCCATAATGATGGAGATTTGCGTGCTTCTATTTTTTTTTTTTTTTTTTTTTTTACCCTTAGTTATCAATGGCTGTTCTTAACCTCTCACTTTAAGACCCACTCATACCATCTGTTCAAACTTATTTGCTAGTTACAGCAACCTCATCCTCTCTAGCAGGGGCTTTTACTACACTCCATGGTAAATATTTTCTTTCTTTTTTCTCTAAGGTTAGTTCTAAGGCCTAGAAAACTTATCCATGTTAAGCCACACATTCTTCTACTGCAAATTCTACAAATGGAAGGAAAATTAAGGGGATTATGTTTGGGATGTGATGACTAGAAAGGACTTCTTAAAATTTCAAAATAATCAGCTATGTGGAAAACTGATGAAATTGATTATCTAAAAAATAAGGATTTCTAGTTCACTAAGGACATCAGGGACAAAACTAGTAGAGAAACCATTTTTTTTGATGTTCAAATGTTATAGGAAATTCTGTATGGAAGCAGTATAACTAATGCAAATACACAGAGAAATTTTAAAGGATATAAATTGACTGATTACAGGTAAAAGAAGCAAAAACTAGCAAGTATAAGAAGAGATCCTCAAAATAAATATTAACCCTAAAAATGCAAATTTAAACTGCAATGAGATGTCCTTTTACCCCTATTAAACTGATAAATATGAGGATGCTGGATAATAGTAATGGTAGGGAAATAGTAGTGTTCATTCTCTGTCAGTGGATGAGACACTAAAGCAGGGTTCTGCTGAGTAGTACCTGTACTACTTAGGCAAACTGAGCATGAGATCTGCCCTGATTCAATGTGAGTGGGCAATATCCTATTGACTGAGGGCACAGACAGAACAAAAAGGCACAGGAAAGGTGAACCCCTGCTCCCCTCTTTCAGAGTTGGTGCCTGTTTCTTCTCCGAGCCTTGGACATCAGAATTCTAGGTTATCTGGCATTTGGATTCGAGGACATGCACTAATGCACTAATGGTCTTCCCAGTTCTCAGGCCTTTGACCTCAGACTAAAAGTTACACAATCAGTTTCCCCAATTCTGACGTTTCCAACTTGAACTGAACCATGCTGTTGACACCTGGTTCTCTAGCATACTGTGAAACTTTTTAGCCTCCATAAGTGCATGAGCCAATTCCCCTAATAAGTTCCCATTTACATGTACATCATCTATGTAATCTGTTGGTTCTGTTTCTCTGGAAAGCCCTGTAGTACATATAAATATAAATTCCTAACAGGTTCACAAAAGGACATATACAGAAATGTTTTTCATGGCTTTTTGTAAAGATGGTGTGAAATACACCAGGTGGAGAGATCTGAGGTAATCCTGCTGCCATTAATTCGAGGACTAGACAGGGAAAGAATAGTCAGTATCTACCATGGAGTACTACACAGCAGTTTAAATTAAAGTATTATTTGTAGATGTAACATAACGAATGCATATTAGAATCAAAATGCTTGACAAAATTAAGTACACAGTTGTATAGCATATAATGCCATTTAACACACACTTTTTAAGAATGAAAACAAAGAAAAAAGATTGATATTAAACATGATCACCAATGGGATAGGGTACAAATGGGTCACACAAGGGGATTAGAGAAAATAAATAAGTCATTGTAAAGACCAGAGATAAAAACAGTATCACAACTTGGTAGTGTAATTTACTCAACCATCTGTAACTACAATTTCTAAAAATTAAAAAAATTAAAATAAACATTCTATTGTACCCTTCTGAAATCAAAAGGCTAAGTTTAATCTTCCATATATAATCACACAAGAATTTGTTTTTCTCTTCTTCTGACTACACTATTGCTTCAACTCCTATTCTTACTCTCTTGGCATGTTTTCTACACTCCACTATTCTGGAAAGTGCTTTGCTCACACAGTATTTCAGCATCTTCTTTTTGGTTTCTCAAAAAATTGTGTATCTAACTTCCAGAAATAGTAGGAGCAGCAGTAATCTTCCCTATGGACACTTCACATCTATTGAAACAAGAATTCTTGCTCTTTGGAAGTCATATCACACTAATCAACCCTTTTTTCTGGTGTTTATTTTCTCTCATGTTACTTATTTCCTATATTCTTTTTTAAATTTTATTTTTACAGACTGAATTTTGATTCATATACACAAATATATGCACAACTTTTCATTTCTATGGTTGTACATGGTGTAGATGATTCGTGTAATCATATATGTACATAGGGTAATGATGTCTGTTTCATTCCACCATCTTTCATACCCTAGTTATTTCCTGTCTTGTCCAGCGAGTACAATGAAGACTCAGCTCTCAGATGAAGTTTTAAGGTCTTTATTTTTATGGGAGAGCTTCTGAGCCGAGTGCCTGGTTCTTCTTCCTCCTCCACCGCCGTCTTCTTCTTCTTCTTCTCTTGTCATGCAGCTCTCTCTCTCTCCTTCTTCTCTCGTCACACCACCGCTGCCTCTCTTCTCTGGTCACGCAGCTGCTGCCTGCCTTGCCTGTGCTGTGCAAAGTACGCAGCTTTATGGGATGTAACAGCCAATCACCATAACGGGTCAGGCGTTTGGCTCCTGGAGACTTAATGGTGGGCAATGAGGACCTGTACTGATCACGAGCTAAGCACGGATGTGGAGGAGATCAGTCAGCCAATAGAAAGCACTTCCTTAAAGTTGTTTTTCTTTGCAGTTGGGCTTCTTGGAGCCATCTTAGGGCGAGGCCAGCCACCACTGTGGGCCCTACAAGGCAGCGGCCTCCAGCAATTTCCTATATTCTGACATCTTTGATGCAAACTATTTCTTTTTCACTACCTGGTTTTCTATGCTTTCCTTTTCTATTCTAGATTCTGTGGCAGGTTCCAGGGCTTTAGAAATGACCAAGGTGTAATCTTTGCCCTGAATATATTGTAGAGAGCATTTCTTCTGCAGAAACGCAAGAATCAGGCTCATTTGGCCTTAATTGCCTAATTTAATTTCTTATGTTTACTAAGGAGTTACAGCAGTATCATTTCTCACCCCTGCTGCTATTTTTAGTCAGTCATTATTCTTTTTGAAATCTCTATGAAATCAATAGACCTCTCTGAAGGGCCATTCTTCTTGATATGAAAACAAATGCATTTCTACTCCTCTTGAAAATGTTAAGATTTATCTCTAGAAAGTTCTCTGCCAATAACATTTTAATGTGTTAGAGAGATCTTCTAACTCAAAAATGATTGGATTTTTGATTCTATATATTTTATTTATTAAGGAAAGCAAATCCATAAAGACCTAGGGAGAAAAGTTGAAGATAATTTGTAGTTTTGTGAATTGCTTAATTTAGGCCCAAAATCATAGATGCAGGGACAGGAAAACATTTTAGATAGTCAGGTAGTACTAAAAACTAGTAGCAGTACAGCAATTTTTTTTACATAATCAACCATAGTATGTACCCATTTTTTCACCTAAAGCCCATTTGTGTACATGTACAGCCAAGAATTTAAAAAATAAATAAATAAAAATTAAAGCTTCTCCAGGTTAAATGAGAAGCTTTGGCGAGAAATGAATAGACACACTTTTACTGCTTTGGCTTCCATACAGTTTCTCTGAACTTACCTACACTGCACGCACCTCCCTAAGGAAGAAGGGGCTCTCTTTACATTAAAGGCGGATTTTAGATGGCATTTCCTTAAATAACAATCTCTCCTGACACCGCAGGATTGTTCCATCTATTATTTCCTTCCTCTGGTTTACCTCCAAACCCTTTTCCATTGATTAGTTTCCCTCTGACTATACAAAACCTCAAAATGACTCTTTCTAATGCAGAAAAATGAAAATCGTCTTTGACCCTGCATCCTCCTTCCTGTGCATTCACTGTACTTTCTTTTCTTCTTTTGCCAGACAAACCTGCACTTTGCACTTCTAGTGGACTCTTCCCTGATCATTCCAGTACCTGCTGGTAGCTGTGGCAACCACTGCACTGAAACTAATGATTTCCACTGCATCAATGAAGGCCTGACAATAATGTTGTTCAACTTTTCCCTCCTGAAACTTCTTTTGTTCTTTGAGTTCAATGGCAGGCCTTCTTTCCCAGTTTCTTTCTCAACTCTTCCCTCTAAGCCTCCATTGCTACATTCTCTTTCTCTGCCCACTCTTGGTTTCCTTTAGAAATGCTTTCTGTTCCCTAAGTCCCTCTACTTTTTCTTCCACTTCATACTTTTGATAAGGATTGATGTCTAAAGTTCTCCTAGGTGTGAAAATATAGCCTTGATATTTCTACAAGCTCTACATACATAGTTTAGCTGCCTATTGGATATTTCTGACTACACCAAAGGCATATGCTTTTCAGAATGTTTAAATTATAAACCTCCCCTGTCTTTTTAAAACCTCATTGTCTACCATGTTTCTTATATGAATTATTGGCAATATTTAGCAATACAAACTCAAGGCTTAAAAATTATCTTTTATTATTTTCTTTTCCTCTCTTGTCCCCATATCCAAATATTTATTCATTTGTGTCAGTATTAGTTCCCCAATTTCTCTTTAATGCATTTAATTGCCTTTATTTTCACTGTTAAATCCTTGGTTCACAATTCCTTATTTTTCTAGAAATTTATCAATAATTCTGGTGCTGTTTATTTAAGATGTTGAAATGTTGAGTTTAAGTTCCTTTTTTTTTTTTTGAAGACAGAGGTTTATTTAGGAAGATAGTTGCACATTCAAGGGTGAAGGGGGCTGTTACAAGAATAAGAAGCAGCCCTGACTTGGACTGGAGATCCAATATTTATAGAAGGGCTATATCAAGGGCAGGACTGGAGGTGGACCCAGGATGGAGCGGCACAATTTTGTGCCAGTTTTCTCTGTACTTGTATATTTCCCTCATTTTACAAGGTCATGGGCTAAGGGCATGTTGCTCAAGATTTACAACTATATTTTCTATCTAAATGGCTTGTGGGTATTTCCTTTAAGATTCAGTGTTTCTTTCTCTTTATCCTAAATCCCCATCTCATTCCCATCCCCACAATTTGATCCTTTAATCTTAAGGGCTGCTTCACGCTGGCAAGGGGCAATGACTTGCCTAGTGAGGGATCAAAGTCTCATCCTGACTGTTTCTAAAGGAGACAGACACTCTGTTGCAGGGATGGGTTGGTATTCCTGTGTTGCTATCCTTTTAAAATGGAATTGTTTGTAATCCTGAAGATACAAGTTTTGTTATACTAAAAAGACCTAGATTGAGCAACAGGAGCAGAAATATAGATACCAGAGGTTCTAACAGTCGAAACAAGTCGAGTGAGGCTAGTTAAGTAAGTGTTAATAGTTTTATTTTTCTGTATATCTCAGGACCTGGAATTTTTTTTTAAAGCATCTCTGTCAGATTAGAAAAATTAACTTGGGACGAACATCATTTTAGCAAAGTCTGTCCTGATTATTATCAGACATTCAAGCATAAGATTCCTTTTTCTATGTCTTTCACTTACTTTTGGTAAGGTTGATGCAAATATACATCAAGTTACATTTAAAAGGGCAAGTTGTTTTTTTTTTTTAATGCTCATTTATGATTGTTCTTTAGTTATACTTTCCTGTCAGGTATTTAAAACCAAGTTGATCAAAAATTGACCTTCCTTCTATCTACCATTTGGGTCACTTTTGAGATCTTGCCTCTAGGCTCTTTTGGTCTTTCTCTACCAGTTGTGCTATCTTCCAGAATACGTCATAGTCTTGCTGACCACGTGTGGCTTCCTTGGAAGCATCAGGGACATTTCCCTCTCCGATGACCTTCCTCTTTGCAGAATGTGCACTGGTTGGCTTCCTGTTCTCTAGGGTCCTCATAAACCCCCTGATGGGGAGGTCAAGTAATTCACTTGAAGTTGCAGAACACTTAGAGCAGTTCCATCATTTTCTGGATCCAACTTGACCTTGGATGCAAGGGTCAAAACACTGGCTACTTTTTCCTTTGCCTTTTACTTCTTTGCCTTCGGTTTCCAAGTTTTGGTTTTAAACATCCAGCAGGTCAGTTTCAAAAGTAACTTTAATGTCTATAATTTTATAGTTATATCTTGCATTTAACTAGGGTTACTACTGGAAGTCAGACTTACATCTTATTCTGTCTAATAGGTGATGGCTTATTATCTCAAATTAACTCAGGTTGTTCTGTTAGAAGTACTACTTCAAAACACTAACAGGCAAAAGTTATAAAATTCTATAAGGAAAATATGAAATGAAATTAATAAGACCAAAAACATTCACTAAATTCCTTTTTAATCTCACCTTAGCCCAGTTAAGCTGATGTCAAAGGTCAGTTTCTCACCATCCCTGGAAAACTGGATCCCAGGTAGTCTTTACCATTCCAAATATTGCTGAAGATTTATAATGCTCATTACCAGATTTTCTCCTTTTATTCCTTACTGATAACAATTTACAAATTAAATATGTTTAAAGTGTAACATAAAGACATATAACATGTAAGTACTACATCAGGTACAAGATTAAAATAAACTTATTCAGACATGTATAATCACAATTCTAATTGTCACTACATTAATATTTACATAATTTATTTATATCTATCTTGTGTTGCTTTTTTTTGGGGGGGTGAGATATAATGGAATCATGACATGGAACCTTCTTTGCTTTCTATCTCAGAAGCAGATTTTCAGAATCCTATCTCTGTATATAGTAAGGTTAATTATACACAGGGTGTTGTGATAGGGTGACAAGAGAGTTGCCACCCCTTACAGAAGACAAACCTTCTCTTGACTTCTGAGATGCACACTCTTAGAAACAATAGGCTATTGTTCTGACACAGACATCCCATATTATCATTTATTCAGAAAAAAATACTATCCATGGCAGGAAGAAACTGTGCAGAAATAACTATTTACAATTGTGAGGTTGCATTCTGAGACAATTAACACATCATGGGGGTGTATATTTTACATCAAATACCAGATGGTCTCATGTGAGAAGCCTGGCAATTTGAAGAAATAGCAAAAGTCCCAAAAGTGAGAACAATCACTTTAAATGACTTTTCTTTAAAGGAAAGTTCAAGAGCAAAAAGGGAAACATGAATTCAAAACAGCAAAATCTAATGGGATCTTTGTGCTGATAATTTCAACAGGTAGTCAGAAAAGAAAGATGAAAAAAGTTTTTTGGTCTACTCCTATTAAAAATAGGAGTACAAAATTAAGAATCATATGTATTGAAAATACAAATGTCACATAAAATAACTAATTTTTCTTTCATCATCCTTTCAGCAAGTATGCAGAGGATGCAGATACTAGTCACTTCCATATTCAAAAGGAGAAATGAAGCTTCAGAGAGCCTGAGTGCCTTGGTAAAAGTCAAACAACTTCTAAGTGATAAAAATACTTGATTTCAGACCTTCTGACTCCAAATTCCATGCTTTATGCTCTCTGTTGAGTGACAGGATCTGAGTAAAGGTTCTCCTCTAAGCTTTGCACT
The DNA here is from genome assembly GCF_902686455.1 of Sciurus vulgaris. NCBI lineage: Eukaryota > Metazoa > Chordata > Mammalia > Rodentia > Sciuridae > Sciurus > Sciurus vulgaris. Next base: position 81,824,588 of record NC_136470.1, on the reverse strand, counting down.
TTAAGAGAAAGTTTAGCCTCATAAATATTTCTCACTCCAAGGAATAGCTAAGGGCAACTTGCTGTGTGCTCTGTTGATCTGACCCGTCAGCGTTTTGCCTCAGTCCTTCCACACCTGCGGAAGATTGACCATAAATAAATAACGTCCTGAACCAGGGTTGCCCAAGGATGGCTGCTCTGGAACTCTAATGATGCTGATACGGCCAGTTAGGGAAGAAGCTCCCGCTCTGTTGCAATGATGTGCTCATTTATTCTTATTAAGATAAATCTACATAATTTATTTTAAATAACTTATGTCTCATGGTACCAACAGAGGAGATCAATTTATATAGTACTCTAAAAAACCCCACCAACTGTTTCTTTCTCTTTCTTTTTAAAAGAAGCTGGTTATTTAATCTCTCAGGTTTTGGTTAATGGACATTACTGAATTTGGTCTTCCTTCAGGTGCTCTTCCTTTCCTTAGTCTCCAGATGGTGCAAAATTTGTCAGTGGCAAAAGTTACTTTATTTTTCACTAGTTTGTTAGCTCTGAAAGGCCAGGCAAGGGCCAAAATCAAAATGGACATTCTGGAGTACTGAACTTACACATATTCACAACCATCTAACTGTTTTTGCTCTAAAATCTCTGGCTAAGATTCCCTTCCCCCAACTTCAATTTCAGTCCTCACGGAAAATGTTCTGGAGTCACTACCTTTCTCTGGAAGCATTCCTCAATGCTCCTGCTCTAAGTCATCATTCTTTGCTGTATGCTGCCACATTAGGCATATTCTCTGCACAGAATATGCTTATAATATGGCATTGTGTAGTACTGTAGAATATGTGTATTGCATAATTTTGTTCCTGCATCTGCCTTTTCCAATACTACCCTGAATTGAGTTTCACCTTCCATAGTAACTGACCCAGTAGCATATAAAAATAGTTGATCTTCAATAAGTGCCAATGGTATGAATGACATGGAAAATGATGCCCATTTTTAAAAGCTATGTTTCTTCCCTAAATCTCAACATGCCTGAGTTCTCTCTGTTTTAGGAGGTGCAATTTATGAGGGATTAAAATCCATGATAATGAATGCTTTCCTGACTGGCAGGCGTGTTGTTTTCACTCATTAATTCTTATCCTTTGCATTTCCATTAGAGAGAACTATATATTTAGGAAGATACAAAGATCAGGCAAATGCATATGTGGTCCATACTGGAGACAAAAACTTATCTACAAATTTCCTCCTTGCATGTTACTGTTCAGCAAATAAACCTCTTGCTTTTTTCCCCAAGATGCCATGTCAACTCTCGATTTTGTGATTTGGACCTGCGATTGACTGAATATTTGCTTTCCCTTCCTATCCGGTGATTTTTCTACTTTCAAATGATCTAATTCCTGAGAATGAAACAGTTTCCTCTTTTTTAATTGCTGTTGTAGCACTCTGGAAGTACCTCTATTATAAAATTGTTTTATTTATGATTCTTTACTTTTTGGGTTGTACGCTTGTTTCCTCTCTTAGATGTGGAGGTCCTTTGGCAACCATGTTTTCTTTCTCTCTGTATTTCCAGGGGGTTCCATAGGGTCCTAGACATAATTAATGCTTAGTAACTTCTTAATGAATTAGTGATTTTTTATTAACGGAAGTTATTTATTACCTCTGCATGCAAAGCACCTTATTAGACACTAATAAGGAATGAAAAATGACTCAAAGAAGGTCAAGAGTTATGAAATCTTCCTTTAGGTGACCAAGGAATATAAGGATGGAAAGAAGGGTTGAAGCAAAAACCTGAACTGTGCCTCAAAAACAAATTCCAGTAACAAAGAAGGAGTGGTGCGTGGGTGAGAAAGACAAGGTCATTGCAGGTTGAGGGAGCAGCTGGGTACCCTGGGAGCTTTCCTGAGCTGAGTTAAAGGTAAACTCTGTTAAATGTAAATAAAGCAGCATGACTTTAAGAGAAACAATGTATAATGTATTAAAGTAGATTAAAACTAGAGACAACCCTCTGAGAGCCCAAATGTGTTTAGTGTAGTTTGAAATTAACTTAACGTGTGAAAATTCAGACAGGTTGTCAGGAAAAGCAGAACAGCACTGGGTTGGCATGCTTTAGCCTTACTTACTTGAAACAAGTAGCTGGGCATGCAGTCATCCTTTAGCACGAATTATTTTATTATTAATTTAGAATCATGATTGGAGCTAAATTTGAATACTGGAGTTGAGAACTGAACTGTATGCTTGACTCCATGTTTTAAACCCTGGTTGAGGTGAGCACATCTGTGTAGGGAATGATGGAGTCCTCTCCTTACTCTAACTTTTAAGCTTATCTTTTCCTAGGCATCTAAAATCTATCCAAAGGGATAAGACCTATTCTTTCTTTCTTTTTTTCTTTTCTTTTTTTTTTTTTTTGGAAGTGGGGTAGCAGGGTAGAGGGATTGAGCTCAGGGGCACTCAACTACTAAACCACATTCCCAGGCCTAATTTTTGTATTTTATTTAGAGACAGGGTCTCACTGAATTGCTTAGCACCTCACATTTGCTGAGGCTGGTTTTGAACTCAATCCTCCTGCCTCAGCCTTCAGAGTCCCTGGGATTACAGGCATGCACCACAATGCCCAGCTTCATTTTGTTGTTGTTGTTGTTGTTTGTTTGTTTATTTTAATGTCAATTTTCCAGCCAATGGTTTTTCAAAACCATCTTATTGATAAAAGTTTCCCATCAAGTCTGAGACTCACATCAATTATAAAAAGTTTTTCCTCTATCCAACCAACTGCATAAAAACAGTTTGATGATAAAAACTGAAAAATACTGTGTCCTAAAAAATTGAGCTTGCAAGCATAACTCTATGTTTGTGTAAGCAGTAATACAAGATAGCAAACACACTTAAAATGCCATAAAGGTTTCCTGTGGGTATACTGTGCTAAATGAAGTCAAAGGCTAAATGAATCTAGTCCCCAAGAGTTCCATATAACTGAAAAACCTGCAGTGTATCACTGCAGTTAGAAAATGGTTATTTTTAAGTTGGCCTATTGAAACTCTTCTGACTGTGTGCATGGAAATCCCATTAAAGTTCATAGATGCTGCACACACAATCAGAAGAAGACATGCAGCCCCCTAATGTTTTCTCTAATGAACTCTGACCCAGCAGGTAGGGACTAATAATTACACAGCACAGAATCTGTATTAGATTGCTTTCTCAGTCTATGACTGTCTGAAAACCGTGCGACACAGTGCACACCTTCTGTTTCAAGAAGAGGGCAAGGATATTTTTTCAGACTGTAATTTAAACAGGGAGCTAAATTCCTGACCCATTTTATGGTCAAGGGATATGAATAGATAATTCTTCCAAAAGTAAAACCAGTAAGTCAATATTTAAAGTTAAAAACTAAACAAAATTTCCAAAATAACAACCCCTTTTTAATAACAGAAAAATGTGATTCATCCAAATACCAGTACAGATACCTGGGTATGATTGTATCTTTCTGTGTATAAATTAGATAGAGATTTGATATTTCTTAATGGAGACTATTCTGGCAATGTGAATTGAAAAATGTCTCACCTTTTTCATCAATAAGTTTATTACCAGAAATTTATCCTAAAAAAACTAATTCAAAAATAAAAATTACATAAATGTTAATTATGAGAGTATTTCTGCTCTGTGCTCTTAATGCAGTCAAATAATTTTCTTTTCATCATTTTTTTTTTAGAGTTTCACTATGTTGCTAATATTGACCTTGAACTTGCCTTCCTCCTGAATACCTGGGTCTACAGGCATGTGCCACAATGCACAGCTCATCATTTTTCATTCTATATTTACATTGTAGTATAAGAGAAAAAGGTAGAGAGTCTTGGGTATAAAACACAATTTTCATAAACTGAACACAGGTATTTAATTCTCACCCATATTAAGACACACAAACACCTGAGAGAGCCCCTACATCCTTTCTAGGAAAACACAGTATTTTTTTCTTTGTAATATTAACCTATTTTGGCAGTCATGATAGTATTGTATTTGATTGTTCATTTGTTTTTCTTTCATAACTAAATGTTAAAAATCTCTTCATTAGGATTTTTTATTGCAAAGTGACTTCTCTGATCTTTGTTCATTTTTCTTTTAGCTTGTCTGCCTTTTACCATATTTTTGTTTTATATTTTCTAGCTATCATATGTGTATGTACTACAAGTATTTCTTATACTTTGCTCTTTTTATTCCCTTAAAACTCTCTTTGAATAAACATGTTCTTAATTTTAATTTCTTCAATTTATCATTCTATCTTTACATTTTTTGTCTGCCAGTTTTTGCATGTGCTACTTAAGTTCATCAACAAATTCAATTCAGCCTTTATCAGCTCATCAACAGATTCTCATGTTTCCTTCTTAAAGGCTCTTTATTTTTATTTGTTTAATTTTAATTTTTACAGGCTGCATTTTGATTCATTGTACACAAATGGAGTACAACTTTTCATTTGTATGGTTGTACGCAATGTAGATTCACACCATTCATGTAACCTTACATATACATAGGGTAATAATGTCTGTCTCATTCCACTATCTTTCCTTCCCCAACCCCTCCCACCCCATTTCCCTCTACACAACCAAAGTTCCTCCACTCTTCTCTTCCCCCTCCACTCCCCTCATTATATATCATCATCAACTTATCAGAGAAAACATTTGGCCTTTGGTTTTGGGGGCTTGGCTTATTTCACTTAGCATGGTATTCTCCAACTCCATCCATTTACCAGCAAATACTGTAATTTCTTTGACGTTCCTTTTTATGGCCGAGTAATATTCCACTGTGTGTATATACCATGGTTTCATTATTTATATTTTATGTTTAGATCTATAATTTATCTATCAAATGTTCATATTTGTGTATGCCATCCAAATGTCCCAGTACTGTGTTAAGGAGAATTCCTTTGTCCCTTCAGCATGAATCTGGTGACTATATATGTATGATTTTGGACTATCTATCTTTTTTTTTTTTTGCTATTTATCTACCCTTTGCCAATACAATACTATTACCACAGTTTTGTAATAAGCATGGGTACCCACTACTGCAGGACCTCGAAATGTATCTTTCTTTAAAATTATCTTATAGTTGTTTGCTATTTGGGTTTTCATATGTGTTTTAGAATCAGCTTTTTATAACACCTCACTAAAAGCTAATTTCTAAGATTCTGGGTTTCTAATTGACATCGTGTTTTCAATCTACAGATCAATTTGAAAGGTACTGACATCTATATACATCATGCCTTCCAATATATAACATGGTATTGTACTACATTTCTTTTTGTCTACAATATTTTCTAGTTTTCTTGTAAATTTTGTTCTTCCTTTGTTAAGGGATTCTTAAGTGTTTTATGGTACTGTAAATATATTCACTTATTATTTTAAAAAATTGCCACAACATTTAAGCATAATTAACTATAAATTTGTGGCTATCAAACTTACTGCATTCATTTATTGATTCTGAAGATGTGTCAAGATTTTTCCTAATTTCATACCTATAAAATAATGTCATCTGCTAATAAGGGCAAGGTTTTCTCTTTCTCTATGTTTATGTCTTTTATAGTTATAGAACCTCCAGTCAAGTGTTAAAAAGTGGTACTTACAGCAGTTATTATTGTTTCAGAGAACAAGTTTTTGATAATTCATTATTATTGTATTGCTTATTATATGATATTTATAAGATTTCCTTTATGATATTAATAAAATTGACTTTTATTTTTGTTAGCCAGATATTTATCATGATTATGTACTATTAACTTCAACTAACACAGCCCTTTGGCAAGCCTTCAGGTCTGTAAACAATATACTAAATGAACAAAGGTATAAATCAATGACATTATATAGGGAAGAGTTTTTTCTAAGACTCTCATCAATATTTCTTAGTACTTAAGAACAAGTATCCCTATTAATTCCCACACAGATGATTTTGATAATTTTAAATGTGCTAAAATGTTGTATCATTCACAATTTTACTAATTCTCATTGACAAAAGTGCTTGAATATTTCATTACAATGTTTCAGTTGTATCAGCATCGGAATGAGGATGGTCATTGACTGTGATTTCCATAGAATAAAATAGCTAGATTTATTTTCACTAACTGTGAAAATTCTAAATAAGAAACATAAAAGAAGGTCTGTCCATGCATGAAATTCAGTCAAATTTTTTGGAGCCATAGAAATTAAAAAATACTGATCTATAGAAATTTTTAAACAATTGATTAAATAAAATAACTTTTTTGTATCATCAATATAATCTAAATTAACTATTATGAAGAAAGAATTTTTTTATTTAAAGTAATTAAAAACTCAAGTTTCATCAGCATATCAACTCGTTCTATCCGTTTTGTGTGTGTGTGTGTGTGTGTGTGTGTGTGTGTGTGTGTGTGTTCTAATTTATCATTCAAAGCAAATTACTTGAATTTCAATGAAATTTCGATTTGCTGTGACCTTACCCTGGTGATTTTCAAAATTACCTTGGTCTAGTGCCAACCTAAAAATTCTTATTAAGTGTCAGACTTTCCTGCTCAGCAATACTAAGGGTGAATAAAATCATTCGTGGGTAGATTTTTAGATCAAGAAAGGACTAGATCTTTATCTAGTCTGAATTCCTTCCCCACCCCATCTTTATAGACAGAGCAAAGCACCAGACAGACACACTGACCTCTCCAAGGTCACAAACTTTATAACAATCTTTAGATAAATAAACTGACAGCATTGAGATTTATTTTCCAAAATTCTACAATACTGTAAGATGAAGAGCACCTTCTGGTTTTAAGTTGCAAATGCTGAGGACCCTGATGTTTAAAGATAAATAACAGCATGAATGTTTCCTACAGTCCCAGAGTCAGGGCTTGATATGTACCTATTGCTTCTCTGGACATGACATATTCATATACATGTCTACATATATACAAAAATCAGTTAAAATCATGTGATAGTGTGAGAATAGAGGAAGAAGGAAATGCCAAAAGAAGTGACAGACCTTAAACATATTGATATAATTGCAGTATCCAAACACCTAAGCTTCATTTCTATTTTAATTCAAGGACATAATTATAAAATTATCTTCCTAGCTTATCTTTTTCTCTAAATTGGCTTTTACAAAATCTTTATACACCTCTGCTAACAGAATATTCACTCTGTAACATCCTGTCTTTTACTTATGTAGATTTCCAAGATGTGCTGTCCTAACACAATTGGAAAAAGAATTTTGAAATTTTAATTATTCAAGAACCAGTGGGGTGGTTTTTGTAGAGTTGAGCAAGATTTTATGGGGTACAAGATGATCAGCAGATCAAACATTAATAAGTATTTGAATGTTTTATTATATATTCTAATGGAATATTTCAAAAGAATCAATCCTACTATTCCTCCAACATTAGTTGATTTAACTTTGAAAGTATTTTCCTCAGAAGTGATTTCCTACATTATGAAAGAAGAACTTGCATTATACAACAAAATATAATTACAGAAACAGTACAAATCAGGTATCCCATAACCAAAGTATTTATACAACTTTTCTCCACCTGGACACACTCACTCGAATACTGTTCTAATTTAAGCATTGATCAGTCAACCCTGTAACAGAAGCCAGGTTCATATGTTCATAGTGAACTTCCAGAAGAAAATGGAAATTTGTCAGTAGAACATCAAAGTCATTCAAAGTCTAGATTTACAATTATAACACAAAAACGTTTACCTCTACTACTTATTGCCAGATGCTTAATCTTCAACAGGGTACTAGAGTTTTAATTGAATAATATAAAAAGGTCACTAATATTAAACTCATTTTCCAAGGGTATAAAAATAATCAAGAGTGATTCCAACATATCACTCTGATCATTTGTGTTTTCTTAACCTCTGGACAATCTATCTAATGTTGACTTTTAGAAAATCCGGTGTACATGATAGCAATCAAAATTTTTATTTTAGGAAGTCATCATGAGGGTAATTTAGAACATCTTCAGAAATTTTGATTATTTGATATGGACATTTGGATATGTGCAAAAATCACATCTACATGAGATGATGTTTTTTATTTCTTCATTTTTGAATTTCAGAAATTTGTTGTTATGGCTTAGATGTTACGTATCCACCAAAAGCTCATGTATGAAGCAATGCAAGAAAGTTTAGAGGTCAAGTGATTGGATCATGAGAAAATTTAACCTAATCATTGTGTTAATAACTTGGTAGGGATTAACTAAAGGCTGACTGTTGGCAAGTAAGGTGTGGCTGGAGGAGGTGGGTCTTTAGGGGTGTGCCTTTGGGGTATATAGTTTACGAGATGAGCTTAGTCTCTTTCTGCTTCCTGGTGCCCTATCTTGAGCGTCATTCCTTATACCACATTCTTCTGCCTCACCTCAGGCTCCGAGGAATGAAGCCAGCCATCTGTGGACTGAGACCTCTGAAATCATGAGCCCCAAATAAACTTTTCCTCCTTTAAAATTGTTCTTGCCAGGATTTGGTCACAGCAGTGAAAAAACGGAATAAAACAATTGTTAATATTTGCAATATTTTGCAATTTACTTCATATAAAGATAATAAATTTCTGACCAATAAAATGACAATGGATTAAAGTGACCCAGGAGCAAATTTCTCAAAGCAAATCCTGCCCACTGACTTATCTCTATATCCACTAGCTGAGATATAAAAACATCTTGATATTTACACATACAATAATTATAGCGTGAGACATTGTTTTGAATGATAGTATTGCCATGAGTATTTTAAAGCCTAATAGAATGTGATTTATTATGTCAAGAAATATTAGAAACTGAGAGGCATTATTAAGCTTATAAGTAAATCTGATAAGTCTGGTCATAAATTAGAAAACATGGGAATAACATTTTCACGTCATGTATCTAATAAAGACCTAATATCTCAAGCATAATCAAGATTAAATGACAAATAATGCAGTTGGAAACTGGTTGAAGATTTGAGTATGCAGTTTTTCAAATAAGAAAGACAAATAGTTAAAACAAAAAAAAAACAATGAAAGGATGTCCCACATTGTTTCCCAGAGGAAAACCACATTGAGATACTCTTTCATATTAAGATAGCTAAGGTAAAAATGATGGGAAATAAGCATGTTGATTAGCCTTACAGTTGGATGTTGAAGGTCCCCACCAAAGGTCCTTGTATTAACATTTTGGTTCCTAGGATGGTGCTATAGGGAAGTGACAGAACGTTGGGAGTTTGTGCCAAGTGGCAGGTCCTTAATTCATTGGTGGTCTGTCATTGCATGGAAGAGGGAGACCCCTATCTGCTTTTTATGCCTTCTTTTGCTTATAGCCATGAAGATTGCAATTTTCTACACACATACCCCTGACTATTGTCATCCATCTCCCCCACCAAAGCATATTGGGCTAGAAACTCAAAGATTGTGAGCTAAATAAACCTTTGCTCTTATAATTATCTCAGGTATTTTGTTACAGTAAGGGAAGGCTGACTAACACTGTGAGAATGTGGAAAAGTTAGAACTAATTTATTTCTGGGGAGATTTTTCAACAGTGTAGCCACTGTTCTTGAAAATTCTTGAAAAGGCTAAACGTGTAGTCAACAAGAATGCATGGCACACTTATAATTACAGGAGAGTGTATTTCATGTTCTTTGTTTTAACAAAAACAGCAAAAAGTTAGTCAGACAGTCACCAAGTGACTCAACACTTTCATTCGTAAGTATTTTCCCAAGCAAATTTATTATGTGTATCCACTTAAAAAATTGTACCCCATTTGTGTACAATGAATCAAAATGTGTCTGTAAAAATAAAAAATATTTTGTTAAAAAATCTGTACACAAATGTTTAGTTTTTTAATAACTAAAAAGTGGGAACGGCCCAATTGCTCACCAACTGACAAATGAATAAACAAAATGTGGCATGTCCATACAATGGTATATTATACAACTACAAAAAGTGATGAAGTACTGCTGCATGCTAAAATACTGATGAAGCTTGAAAACATCATCCTACAGGAAAGAAGCCAGATGCAAACTGCTACAAGTTATGCCATTCTATTTATTGAAACATTCAGAACAAGCGAATTCAGAGACAAGGTAGATTGAAGGTTGTCTGGGGAAGGGATCAAGTAAGTAATGACTACTAATGGATACAAGCGTCTTTTTAGGGCATTAAAAATATTCTTAAATTAGCGTGCATTGCACAACTTTATGAAAAAGTCACTTTACTAAAAAGCACCACATTTTACTTTTAAGGGATGAATATTATGAGAATTATATGTCAATTAAAAATCACTAAAAGTAGATGATAAGGTAATTTGAAAAATGCCCCCAAATACTTGAAATTAAACCTGTATTTAAAATCTATAAAGAAGTAATGAAATACTGTTGGAAGTGGAAATTCTGTGATTGTCATGGAGTTTCAGTCTAGTCAACCTGGGGTGGAGAATTGTGGGCACAAGCTGATGACTGTAATTGGGCTGTTCAGACTTTTGACCTCGGTTCTGTTTTAAAGTAACTTTCTCACAATAAACCCCTTTGATGTAAAAATGCTACAAAATAAACACCAGGAGCCTACACATTGGCAGTCCTCCTCCATCAGAGGTTGGTGAACCACTAGGTCCCGCTTTCTGTAATTCTGTGTTTGTTAGTCTTTTTTTCCAATCCCTTCATCAGCCAAGTTCAGGGAAACTGAGTAAATGGTCATGCTGGAAGTGACAAAATAACTGAATAAAATTCCCATGTAAACAACAGATACACTTTGGAAGTCCCACTGCTGAAGCAAAGGTGGTAAACCGTATGGTTCAGGGACCTTGTCACCTGTTCCTCTTCAAAAGGAAGCAAATCCAAGTTTTCAGCTTGGCAGGAAGTTTCAATTAACTAAACATAAACTGGTGTAGGAATAGACTCTATTGATCTCTTATATTAAATGCTTATGATATTTTGGGTTTTTGGCAAATAAATAGTGAATTCAGGTTTTCACTAGAGCCAACTAGGTAATAAATGTTTAATTTTCAAACTCAAATTGTGCACATTAAGCTAAGGAAAAACTTCAGAAAACGACCAAGTGAAATTTTAAGGTCCTTGACAAAGCCATATTTACAGTAAATGTGGATGGATTTGCAGCAATTTAATTTTCATAATGTACTAAATTAGCCATAACATGATGGTCTGATAGAAATTTTGCTAAATTTTTAAATTTTTGAATATGTCAAGAGGTTTTGTGGGCCTAATAATGCCCAGAGACAACAGCCTGTGGCACTCTAGCCTAGTAATGCTGGCAGCTCTTTGACAAAATATCCAAACACTGACATTGTAATACTTGAAGTATTTCTTACAGAAGTCCCTATGAATTTGCTGCATTTTTTAAAAACTATCCAACCATCACATTGGCACCCAAGTTTTCTTTCTAAAATACAATTTGATCATTTCTGAGTAAGTACAGAACAGATGGAATCCAAAGATTTGTCAGCTAGATTGTTTTCAGTTTCCTATCTCATGTAGCTACACTAAGAGCCCTGGATTCCTAGCAAACCAGACTTCTTTCCTTTGATGATCTTCTCTTCCTCCTTTGCACCCCTAGGTCTTGAGGCTCCCTCCCCTGCCTGAGAAGCTCGGGACTGGGCTGTGTTGGCCAGCTTAATGCTGAGCTGTGAGCAGAAGGGCCCTCTGCTTCCATTCCTCTGGTGAAAGCAGTGATATTTCATTTCATGGGATTGGTAAATTCTAACATTCTAGTTTAAACATACTCAGAAGGAAAACTTACTGATCTCCAGTCCAGATAAAGGGACCATTTGGTGTATTTAATACAAGAAAGCTTAATGGAGTTACTGGACTGAGGAGTTGAAGTCTCAGCTGATGGGAAGTGTGTTTTCACTGGTCTTCACTTGCTCGAACATTTCTTTCCCTCAGGAGCTTTAAGAGGAAAAAAGAGTCTTTTGGGATAAGGAAGAATACTTCCTACCAGCATGTCTTCTCTAATAGTATTTAAATACTTAAAATCATGATTATTGGATCTCCCAGTTACACTCATCTCTTTATATACTTTTTATAAGTAATGCATTAGAATGTTCTCCCTCCCTTTTGCCCACCTGGAAGACTCCTCTTCCTTCTTTAAGCATTAAGTTAGATACAACTTTATCTGGGAAGTTCCCTGGGAAAAATCAACAGTTTTTCAACTGCCTCTACAAAGCTGTATTTTATTTTTCTTTATTTTAACCATTTGCTCACAAACACTAGCTCTTACATTTGCAGATTCTTGGGAAGGAATCGAGACATACTGTATCTATCCCTATATTCTCATAACCTAACCTAATACATTTCACAGAATTCCTATCAACTGACTGTATTCTGGATAGCTTTGAATATTAAGGTGTAAATAATGAAAAAAAAAAAAAAAAAACAAAGGAGTAGATTGGAATGCATAAGAAACATTTGCTGAGCCCAATTTCTAAGCCTAGCAATGGAACCAGAGATTCCGAGACTCAAGTGATTGAATTCAAAAACTTCACATGGCTTGTTAACATTTACCTCTCATTTAATTTTAAAGTCTATCCAGCACTACTGTTTTATACACAAGTCATATGAACATATTTCCTTTTTCTGTACATGTTCCAAAGTTTTGCCTCTATAGTTCTGCTCTTGGTCTCTCCTGTCTCTCCTAAAATATTTTCCCCAAATCTGATGTACATTTAGAGTATTTCAAAAGCCTGCTTCACATTATGTCCTAGACTACCTCAATTACATACCCAGCAAATAAATATCATTTATATTTTCATTCAAGTAACACATTCTTTTTTTTTTTTTCTTTTTTTTTTTTTTTTTTATTGTAAACAAATGGGATACATGTTGTTTCTCTGTTTGTACATGGCGTAAAGGCATACCATTTGTGTAATCATAAATTTACATAGAGCAATGTTGTTTGATTCATTCTGTTATTTTTTTCCCTTCCCCCCACCCCTCCCACCCCTCTTTACCCTCTATACAGTAGTTCCTTCCTCCATACTTGCCCCCCTCCCTAACCCTAACTCTAACCCTTCCCTCCCCCCCATTATGTGTCAACCTCCACTTATTAGCGATATCATTCGTCCTTTGGCTTTTTGAGATTGGCTTATCTCACTTAGCATGATATTCTCCAATTTCATCCATTTGCCTGCAAATGTCATAATTTTATCATTCTTTATGGCTGAGTAATATTCCATAGTATATATATACCACAGTTTCTTTATCCACTCATCAATTGAAGGGCATCTAGGTTGGTTCCACAGTCTGGCTATTGTGAATTGAGCAGCTATGAACATTGATGTGGCTGTATTTCTGTAGTATGCAGATTTTAAGTCCTTTGGGTATAGGCCAAGGAGTGGGATAGCTGGGTCAAATGGTGGTTCCATTCCAAGTTTTCTAAGGAATCTCCACACTGCTTTCCATAGCGGCTGCACTAATTTGCAGCCCCACCAGCAGTGTATGAGTGTACCTTTCTCCCCACATCCTCGCCAACACCTGTTGTTGCTCGTATTCTTGATAATCGCCATTCTAATTGGGGTGAGATGGAACCTTAGGGTGGTTTTGATTTGCATTTCTCTTATTACTAGAGATGTTGAACATTTTTCCATATGTTTGTTGATTGCTTGTAGATCTTCTTCTGTGAAGTGTCTATTCATTTCCTTAGCCCATTTGTTGACTGGACTGTTTGAATTCTTGGAGTAGAGTTTTTTGAGTTCTTTATAGATTCTGGAGATTAGTGCTCTATCTGAAGTATGATTGGCAAAGATATTCTCCCACTCTGTAGGCTCTTTCTTCGCATTGCTGATAGTTTCCTTTGCTGAGAGAAAGCTTTTTAGTTTGAATCTATCCCAGTGGTTGATTCTAGCTTTTCATAAGTGATGAATCTTCAGAAAGAGAAATTAGGAAAACTACCCCATTCACAATAGCCTCGAAAAAAATAAAATACTTGGGAATCAATCTCACAAAAGAGGTGAAAGACCTCTACAATGAGAACTATACAACACTAAAGAAAGAAATTAAAGAACACCTTAGAAGATGGAAAGATCTTCCATGTTCTTGGATAGGAAGAATTAATATTGTCAAAATGGCCATACTACCTAAAGTGCTATACAAATTCAATGCAATAACAATTAAAATCCCAATGACGTACCTTACAGAAATAGAGCAGGCAATTATGAAATTCATCTGGAAGAATAAGAAACCCAGAATAGCTAAAGCAATCCTTAGCAGGAAGAGTGAAACAGGGGGTATTGCAATACCAGATCTTCAACTCTACTACAAAGCAATAGTAACAAAAACGGCATGGTATTGGTACCAAAATAGAAAGGTAGATCAATGGTACAGAATAGAGGACACGGACACAAACCCAAATAAATACAATTTTCTCATACTAGACAAAGGGGCCAAAAATATGCAATGGAGAAAAGATAGCCTCTTCAACAAATGGTGCTGGGAGAATTGGAAATCCATATGCAACAGAATGAAACTAAACCCATATCTCTCACCATGCACGAAACTAAACTCAAAATGGATTAAGGACCTCGGAATCAGACCAGAGACCCTGCAGATTATAGAAGAAAAAGTAGGTCCAAATCTTCAAGTAACACATTCTTAGGAGCCATTGTAGTACATTTTCTGTTGTGATTTGGATGTGAGATGTCCCCAAAAATTCATGTGTGAGATAATACAAGAAGGTTCAGAGAAGAAATGATTGGGTTAAGGTTCTCATAACCCAATCAGTGAATTAACCTCCTGATGAGATTAGTTGTTTGGTAACTGAAGGTGGGTAGGGTATGACTGGAGGAGGTAGGTTCTTGGGGGAATGCCTTTGGGGTATATATTTTGTATCTGGTGAGTGAAGTCTCTGCTTCCTGATCATCATGTAAGCCACTTTCCTCCACCGCACTCTTCCACCATGATGTTCGGCCTCACCTCAAGCCCTGAGGAATGGTACCTGCTGTCTATGGACTGAGACCTCTGAAACTGTGAGTCCTCAATAAGTAAGTCCTCTACAGTTGTTCTTGTCAGGTCTGTTAGTTACAGCAGCAAAAAAAAAAACTGACTAAAACATTTCCCTTACACTGTGCAGTAGTACTCACTGTGAAAGGACACAAAAGTGTCACTTGTTTGGGTTTTATCTTGCCTATTAGACATCTGGTTCTGGTTAAAGGGGCTTCTCATTATATATTTTCATCCCTTACTGGTTTGGGGTTGAGAAAAATATCAAATGCCTTTTAGTTAAATTTAATTCATGAAGCAGATCATGAGTGAGTCCCAGGTAAAGTACAAATGCCCATGTGATTGTGTGATCATGAGTGAGTCATTTTTTCCTTTGTGGGTTTTGTATGTATAAAGTAATAGTTTTGAATTCAAATACCTTTAATTCATTTTTAGTGTCTAATTTTAGATTTTAAATAGTTCCTTTCAACTATGAAAAACTATTTTTCCTTTTTTTCCAAAATTGTAGCATAAGTATAATAGTTTTTTCATGTTATTTGAAAGAATCATTGTGACTTTTAAAAACATTTATTTTTAATTGAAAAAGAATAATTACACATATGCAAATATATATTTCAACAGATGGATAAATATAATATATGTTCATATAAATAGTTAGGGTCTGAATATATCTGATTAAATTCCTATGTTGAAACTTCATTACCAATGTGGTATTAAAATGTGGGACCTTTGGGGATGTAATTAAATCATGAGAGTTTCAACCTTATGAGTGGAATTACTACTCTTATTAAAGATGCTTCATTTGGTCTTGCTTCCTTTCTCTTTTCTGTTTTATGAGAAGGCATCAGCAATGGAACAGGCCCTGACCAAAAAGCAAATGTGCCTCCCATGTCCTTGACATGAACTTCTCAACTCCAAAATTATAAGAAACAAAAAGTATAAATTACTGTTTTTATTATTTTGTTTTAGTAGCAGGAACAGGTTGAGACATGCATGCAATGAACACTATTCACTTTTAAGAAGGAAATCCTGTTATTTGTAAAAGCATGGCTGTATCTAGAGAACAATGTAGTAAGTCAAGCCAGAAAGACAAGTACTACATAATTTCACTTACATGAGAAATTTTAAAAAGTTGAATGCAGAAGTATTAAATAGAATAGTGGTTACCAGAGGCTGGGAAAGGGGAGAAGGTAAATGTAGATTCAAAGTTTACAAAGAATCATTGTTTTTTTTTTTTTTTTTTTCTGGATGGATGGATGGATTTGTCTTATAAATAAAAATTATCATTTTTAACACTAAATTTAAGCACTATGAAAATTTGTGCAGCAGGAATAAATTAGAGCATAAAAGCAAAACTAAAACAAGTAAAATCAGATTACTTTTATGAATAACTATACCACTAATGCTTAGAACAAAACAAGCAAAAAGAAAATGGACCCTATTTTCATTAGCATGACTGAATAATGATTCTTCTGGCATTAATTTTTTAAATAACCTTCATCTTTTGCAAAAGAAGAAGGATGGAGATTATTCTCAGTCAATGAGTCTTGGAATGATGGAATCACAAATCAACTATTTTAGTTCCATCTCTCTTGCTGAGTTGGTCTATGACCTTGAGCACACGTTTCCAACCACTGGATTTAGCCATTTATATAATGAATAATATTTGCTATTCTTTTATAGTCTCTTAATGTTAGATTTCATCATGTTACACACAGTAGATAAAAAATGGTAATTTTAAAAAACACTGCTAATGTGCAGTCATTTTTGGACCCTGATGACCCTAAGGTCTTATTACCTGAGAAACATTAATAACAAGATGTGAACCTATTTAGTTGCCATTTCCATGATCTTCAATCTACTTCCACACTTCTTTTTGAAAATGACCATTCTCATCAGCTCTGCTCTTTGCCATTTGTCTTTAAATGGACTTCAAGGAATGAATGATTCTTACCATGTATCCCCAGTGATCTGTGATAGCCAATTTCCACTACATTATGGAATTCCCTAATACAAATACTAGTAAAGAACTTTTCTTAACCTTCCTTGTATTCTCATTTAGCTGAAAATGTCAGAGTGGGAACTTACAGGCTGAGTTGAATCACATTTAGATTGGTGCATTTAAATACTAGAAGCTTTTAATTAATATGGAGGCAGAGTCCTTCTCTTATATTTGCTCAGTTAGCTGGTGGAAGCAAACAAAAGTACTTGACGTTCACAAAGGCTTGAGAACCACCACTTGTAAAGCACCCAAAGTCAGCTGAATTACAAAATCCCCTCAGATTTATTGGTGTCTGTGAAAAGAAGATGCAATAGAACAGAGTCAGGAAAAACATCTACCTTCAAAATCGAAAGCAATGGAAATTCAAAGGAATTCTGGGGTCTCCTAAAACAGAAATCAACTAGTTTCAGATAGTTATTAGTGATTTGCTTCTTAGACTTCTAAAGTGTGGTACATTCATTGTCTTACCTATAAGCCTGTGTAAACCAATGAATCAGTTCTTGGGACTGAAATTCAGTTTTCTGAACATCAGAGGTGACTGATGCATGTTATCATTTGAGGACTACTGTGTTAAATCATGGAAGTTACTTAGCAACAGAGTTAGGACTTGAATTTAGACTGGCAATACTAATAAATTTAAGTAGAGCAAACAATAGGAAGCATGATGTGTTATTTGAACTTGTGTTCTTTAAGGGGTACATCTCTAAAAAGCATTCCTAGACACGTGTATTTAAAATTTTTTTAGAAAAAAAAAAAACAGTGTGCTATTAGGAAAGTGACTTTCTAATTTTCTTAAATCAAATTATTAACCCTATTCTCCATGCCCATGCATAGCTTCATTTTAAAAGGAGAATGATTCTCTGTTCCTGGACTTTTGCTTTGGTCACATTACTTGCTTTAACCAAAGAAAAATGGGTAGAAGTAAAAACATCTTCTTCCCTTTTTTTTTCTTTCATTATTTTGCTTTATTGTTGTTGTTCATTGGGGGTACAAATTGGTGCCCACTTAGTATATCAATCAATAATTATTAAGAGTTAGCCATGTCAAATCAAAATTACCTTAAGATTTCATCTCACTCCAATTAGAATGGCTATTATGAAGAATCCAAGCAACAATAGGTGTTGGTATGGATGTGGGGAAAAAGGCACAATCATATATTACTGGTGGGACTGCACAAATTGGTGCAGCCACTCTGAAAAGCAGTATGGAGACTCCTCAGAAAACATGGAATGGACCCACCATTTGAATCAGCTATCCCACTCCTCAGTTTATAACCAAAGGACTTAAAATCAACATACTACAGTGACACACCCACATCAATGTATATAGCAACTCAATTCACAATAGCTAGATTATGGAACCATCCTAGATTCCCTTCAATAGATGAATGGATAAAGAAACCGTGGTATATATACACAATTGAATATTACTTAGTCATAAAGAAGAATAAAATTATGGCATTTGCAGGTAAAGTGATGGAGTTGGAGAATATCATGCTAAGTAAGATAAGCCAATCCCAAAATCCAAAGGTCAAATGTTTTCTCTGATAAGTAGATGATGATACATAACGGGGGATGTGTAAGGGAAGAATGGAGGAATGTTGAATGATGTAGAGGAAAATGAGGGGAGGGTGGGGGAGGGGAAAGGAAAGATATTGGAATGAAGCAAATATCATTACCCTATGTACGTGTATGATTACACAAATGGTGTGACTCTATATCATATACAACCAGAGAAATGAAAAGTTGTACACCATTTGTGTACAATGAAGCAAAATGCATTCTGCTGTCATGTATAACTAAATAGAACAAACAATAAATAAAAGGATTTAGCCATGTGGTTATTCCAGAGTTGAGAGGGCAAACAAAATACATCCCCTCCCCAATGTAAAGTATTTTTTTATGGTTTTATTAGTGCATTAGTGTTGTGTGTAATAGTGAGATTCATTTTGACATAATAATATGTAAATGGAATATAATTTGCTCCATTTCAATTTCCTTCCCCTCCTCCTATTCCCCTTCTTCTACTCTACTGGTCTCCCTACTATTTATTTATCGTTTTTGTAATTGTGCATGTATACATTTGTATATTTATTTATATATAAGTATATCTATATAAATATATATTTCAGTATGGTATATTCATATGTACATAGCATGATTTGGTCAATTTCATTCTGCTGTTCCTCCTTTTTCCCATCCTTCTTCCTTCCCCTTAAATCCCCTTCCCCTACTCCGCTGATTTCCCTTCTGTTTTCATTGCACTCCCCACCTAATCCCCACACACACTTTTTTCCCCTTATTTTGCTCTAGCTTCTGTATGTGAGAGATAGCATTTAACCCTAGACTTTCTGAATCTGAAAACATGCCATTTCTGAGCCTAGATTTTAAGAGCTTTGTTTGTTTGCACTTGTTCTCTTCTGCTCTGTCCTAGTCCTGCAAAAAACATACTTAGCTTACTGGTGAAACGATAGGAGGAGCAGAGCTGCCCAGCTACCCTGCGGACAGTGATAAGCAGAGCCAAAGTACCTGGCACAGTGTGAAGCTGAACTTGGTTAGATGAACTTCAGCCAATCCAGAGATCTGAATGTTGCACGGCACTGAGATTTCATGATTGCTTTGTAGAGAAGGATAGCAAATGAGCCTAGTTAGGGGAATTAGGGGGACAGACAAGACGATGAGTTTTCAATACCTCTCCACTCCTAACTCTCATCAACTGTGGATGAATGGTAAATTCAGATCTTCCAGTAGTAGACAAGTACAATAGCCAACTGGTAAGAAAGGTCTTTCAGAGACAACAAACCTCATGATTATTGTCAAAATATACCATCAAGATGGTTTTCCACATTTCTGAGAGTAAAACTAAAGTCTAACTGCAAGTACAATTAATATGCTTATATTTCCTAATTCAGGCACATTGGCATATCTGAAAAAATATGTGGTATTCTTTAAGGTTTAAACAAATATATCTACTAAGCACAGTAATAGAAAACGTTAGCATTGACCTCTCTAATCATTTAAATCTTCATTAAATCTTCATTAAATTAGATCTAGAATTTCATGGTGTATGCCCAAGGCAATCAACAGAAGAGCGAGCTTATCAAGAGAGAACATTATTATGCTATCAACTTCTCCAGTTTAGTTCCTGTCTTCCCTTAACATGTTGTTTATTACTTTATATGGATTAAACAAATAAATAAATTTCTTGAATTTTCATGAGAAAAAATGGACCAGAATTTCAAATGTTGTCTATTATAGACTGATAAAAAAAGGTAAAGCCTTTTATTTTCTCAGATATGACTATTGTGCTTCCCTTTCCTACTTTTATCTTCATCTATTGAGATTACCATATAATTTTTCTTCTTTGATGAGATCCAATATTGAATTGCATTGTTTCATTACATGTTATATCAAATATACACTGTTAGGATAAACTGTACTTTTTAATAGTTTGAGAATTAAAATATCAACACCCCTTCCCCCACTTTTTTTGGTTTTGTTTTGTTTTTGATTCTGTATTTTGAGGATTTAAATCATACATTCCTAAGTGATATTGATAGGAAATTTTCTTTTCTGGAAATGTCTGACTCACATTAAGTTGTATTATAATGCTAAGATCTTATAGTTCTTTTCTTTCTGTCTTTTTTTTTAATTTTAGCACAACTTAGTCTCAATAATGCGATATTTACCATTGAGAGAGATAATTGGCATATTTTTGCATGAAAAAACTTTCCTGTGAGTAAAAACATGTTATTGCTTGACCTTCAGCATTTTTAAAATGAACTCTGAATATAACACTTGTATTTCACGTCTTCATAGCCAAATCATTAGTTTGAAGTTATTCAGAGCTTCCATTTTATCCTAGTTGTTTGAAATCATTGAGCTACCACTTTGAGTCTTTAGTCCCCAGTAGGTCTGTTGCTTGATTGGTTGGTTGGTTGGTTGGTTGGTTGGTTGGTTGGTTGGTTGGTGGATTGAGTGATGATTAGCTTTCATTAACAGAGAAAATATTATCTCAATCATAACTCTACAGGGATTCTAACTAGTTGTTTTAATTTTAACTAAGCACAGTTAGTGCTTAGTTAATATATATATAATATATGTAATATATATATATGATATCTAACACTTAGTAATAATCTAATATGTGGACCATATTTGAATTCTGTTTAAAAGCCAACTACAAGAAGTCATTTGCATGACAGGGAAATTTTCCTGAAAAAAATTATTGTTAATGACATTTTATAAGCAAATTATTGCTGAGTATGTATCAAATTTTTTCCAGAGATTCATCTAGAGACTAAAGGGGAAGAATATTATCTGGTTTGGATTTGATTAAAATACATACACATAACAGGCAAATCAAATATGGCAAAGTGATTATATTTCTCCAATCTATTGGGTACATGCTGCTTTACAACACTGTTTATATATGTTTAAAGATGGTTTTCAACATAAAGTGTTTCCAAATGTTGTTGACATAACATTTGATAAAAGGAAAAATAATTTCTTGGTATTGTAACTTTTTGTTAAAATTCTACAAAGCATCTTAGTTTATTCATAGATCAATGAAACATCATTGAAGGTATTATGTAGAGCTATGTCATTAAAGGAAACCAAAAGTAATGAAATAATAGAGATAATTATATTTAAATAACAGTCTTTAAATGCCTAGTTTAACCATTGTTGTCCCTGTATTATTTTAATAGGCATAATACTTTGGAAATTCTGAACAATGCAATAACATATAAAAGGGACCACTACCAAAATGAGTAACTGAATCTATTATGCATGTGAATACCTGAAAACTAAAAATACTTAGATATAGATAAGAATGGAGTATTTTAGATTTAATATGCATAGGCAAATATTGACTGCTTTCTAGCATATCAGCAGTAACAATCAGTTAAAAAGCCTCATTAAACAAGCTACACTTCATTATCTTAGAATATCTTTAAATAACATTTTCAAGACCAATATCAAGAAACTATGAAATTTTAGTTTATCTTCACTCAGAGAGCTAGAACAGTAGAACTGGAATTAATGAGATATTTCGTGTTTTCATTTCTTTATAAAAAATATTGAGAAACTAATGATTAGTGATACATAGTGTAATTTTACTAAATTAATTTTAGGGGTGAAAATAATTTAAAAACAATTTAAGAAAAATAATTTAAGTAAAATCAAACTATACATAACTAATCATCAGTTTCTCAATAGTATCATAATACATCAATATTCTTGTGAAATTTTAATAGCTTTGTAATTGTTTTATTTCTCTATAAACAAATAGATGGAAATGCCTGATATTTTTATTAAAAAATTCATAAATTACAAATTGAAGAGATATCAATGAAGCAAAAGGTAGTTTAGTGTATGTGTATATACATGTATGTATATATATATATATACACACACATATATATAGTAGTTTAATGTTTTCATAGATTATAACTGAATTTGAGCATTCCCTCACAAGGTAGTTATTCAATTAGATTTTCATGCTATAGTGTCTACTCCTTTTTAGCTAGCACACAAATTATAGGGAGGTTAACTTTAAGAAAGCAGTATCAACTTACAGTGAGTTTTTAATTTTTTATGAATATGGTCAGTACCTTCTCTCTACATAGTATGAAAAAAAATCACAATAAGAATTCTATTGTATTTATAAGAAATCAGTCTTCAGAGAACAAGAGTAGTCAAAGACCACCTAATCAATAAATTCTGTCAGAGGAAAGACATAGAATGGCAGTCATTCCATTCAGAAGTTGTGATTAGAACAATGTCAGTTTAATACCCTGAATTTGGTATATCATATTATTATGTGTTCTTACAAGGGATTAGAAAGATTTCAAAGTTTTTGCCTCAACTTTGTTGGTCACATTTTAGTGTGGGTCTCCCTACCAAAGGAGTCTGTCCAAAGGAGTCTTGTGGGTCTGTCCTACCTTTGGGAACAGAAATGCTTTGTCTAAACATTTCCTAGTCTGTTACCAGTATATGAAAATATGCTGCGTCTGTCTGCTTCAATTATCTGTTTTTCTACTCTTTTTTAACAAGCAAGCCCTTATCTGAATCATATTTAAATATGCTTAATACATTAAAGAAGTTTTACGCACATTCTGCTGGTCTGGAAAAAAAATCTTCTCTTTTTCAAATAGCTTTACATTTTCATGGATCCCTGTTCTGATTGACTAGATGGTGTAGCTTCAGTTAAATTCTCAGGCACAAACTTATTTTCTACATCTTCATTACATCATTCCACATACAAAATTTTAAGCATATTTATCAGTAGTATATTTCTTTTAAATCCTTTAGAGAGTTGTGACATACAAAAGATATTTAATAAACAGTGATAAGAAATGGTTGATCTACTTGAAAACTATGAACCTAGAACCTCAATTCACAGTATTTGTTAAAGATATTTTCAAGTGGATTAAAGAAATGAACACAAACAGAACAAAAGTGAATAAGTCAAAGGTATGGATGGGTTTATTTTGTTGCAAGTAATTAAATCAATGCTGCATAATGTAAAAAATGTTTACTGGGTTTTTTCAAATTTGGAGGTAATCACCAAGGTCTTGTATAGTAGTTAAGAGAGGAAAGCTACAGAGACTGATGTCAGAAAATCAGGAATGATCTCACTGGAGTACTGGAGCAAAATCAATGGTCTTGCTTCTCCTTTTGCTCCTGTGTCATTCTGCTCAAGGATTGTACTTCTTGGAGAAGAAAGAGCATGTTTGATTTTATTAGGACTACTCTCTGAAGAGCCAGCATGTAAACTGAACAAATGCATTCTCCACTCCGCCATGTTTTAAGTTTAACAATATTAGAGACAAACTCAGTTTCTCTAATGGAAAAGAATTACAGGGTTAAAAATAATGTTTATTAAGGGAGTTTTTTTCCATATATTTAATGTCACATTTTTTAGTCTGTGTTTTTATTTCATCACTTAGTAAATCTGGTTATTTCATTTACATCTGCTTAATGGCTGTGCCTTCTTGCTCAATTGGTTTTGAATTCAGAAAGGAAAAGAGTATGCCACTTAATAGCTTTTGAAAACCTCACAAAAAAAAACTCTGCATGCTTTTGTTGGGAATGTAGAAAATGTGGACCTGCCACTGTGGACCCACCTGAAGTGACCCCAGGGTGTATAGTGAACCCGAAACTTTGGTGCAGGTGACCCATCTTCTAATGTTCAAGGTGTCTACAGCTTGTTGATGCTGTTTAAAATTCAGTGATTGCCTTCTAACTATTTAATGTCACATGAAGACACCACAAAAAATACACTGAAGATTTGTGTGTGAGTCATCTCACTTGACCCAGACAAAAGTACCTCTTACATCAGCCTACTGGATTCAAAATGTCTGGCTGTACGTTTTGTTTTCTGTTGTCATAGGGCTTACTTCAAAAGAGTCATGGAATATTGAAGCTTTTAGACACTGATAGTGAGATAATTTGACTGGTTTTATTGTGTTCTCAATCACATCTACAGGTGCCTGCTTTAAATTCTGCAGATAGCAAAGTTCTGTATGACTACAGAACACTAGTGTGTTGGTTCTATAGGAAGTTTGCACAGGTAGTGCTAGATCAGCTGCCCTCAATTATGTGGTTTTTAGCTGAATTCATGATGGAAGATTTAGTAGGAAAATGGAAAAAGATAATCATTTAAAAGATAATACTTATACTCTTCCTCCCAAAACAATTTCAAGTTGATTCTGGCTTTTTTTTAGTCATGTAAGCTTTATCTGAGCAACCTTGGCTACACTCTCTGGAGTCCAGTATGTAGCATCACCTTTAGATGATATATATTTATACTCATATGTATATGTACACAAAATTAAAATCAGCTTATAGTAACACGACTCCTTATTCAGTACCAGAGGCTGTGGCATGAGCCCCAATGACATAAAACAAAAATATGGTAACATAAAAGAGAGTAGAAGCTCGGTCATCAGATATGCCCACTCTCGATGCAGAACCAGATTTGTTGAAATCTGTACATTCAACAGCCGCTTTCAGAGAAAGAGGACAATACACACAGGTGGCTTTTCCTCCAGGCAGAGTACACAAATAATGCCAGCACAAAATTGTTGATGAGAATGTTTTCCCCACAGGCCATGAACACCTGATGTAATTGACATAGGTTGGTGATGTAGAAACCAAGATTTGCTTAGTCATCTACAGTTCCTACAATCACTACTGATTCTCCGATTGACTATTTGGCAAAAATAACAGGGTCCAAACTACACTCTGAAGTGGCTTCTAGGAGAAACATTTTGCTTTTCAATGTTACTCTTAGGGTTAGACATGGCTTGTTTCTGAAATTTTATGGGCACAGAACTGATGGCAGTAGAATTTTATGTGTTTTCTGAACTCTCAGATGCCTTAAAAGTAGGGTACAGAGACTAATCTATTTGTGAGACTGGTGTAATTAAAGATAATTATAGTGTAAGGTAGTCAGGTTTAGTGATGGGGAGACCATACTTGGACGAGGCATCAGATAGAGATAATTCTGATTAAAATAGAATAGAAAAAGAAGTTTGAAAATTTATTTTCTTCAGTTTCAATTTATAAAGACAAGGGTATTGAACTTTTACAAATTTGTGACTTTAATTTCTCTGAATTTTTAGCGACCAGGTCAAGGTCATTTAATTTTTTTTTTATTGTTGTTACTTCAAATTCTCCCTGAGAATTTGATCGTGGGAGTAGCTTATATTTATAATGAGACATCCCCATAGGGTAGATCTTTAAAAACTTGTGTTATTCCTTCCCACATTGACTGTACCTGTCATTGGAGTATTAGTACATGTGACATCAGTGACTTAGAAAGTGTTTGCTCATTAGAGCTTGCCCACTCTGACTCACTGCTTTAGAATCAAGGTCACTAGGAAAGAAGCTCAGGCTAGACCACTGGCAGACGTGACTTAGCTGAGAGCCAGCCTTAATGGCTACACATGTGAATAATGATGAAGATGAACACTCATTGGCTCAGAAGAAACACAAATTGCCTTTAACTTAGATCTCCATTAGCACATTATCTGGCCTTTCTCAGCACTTTTACTTACTTTACTCTGAGATGGTAGGTAACTTGCATGATTGGTTAACATGAAAAAAAAAAAAAAAAACAGGCAGAGTGTGTGTGTGACTCACTTTTGATCTTTCTTTCTAGAAGTTAGCCCATCTTAAGGAGTAAAAATTCTACTTTGTTCCTCCAGGGGAAGCATACACCCCACATGGCCAGTTGGCTCTGTTCTCTCAGAATCTTAGACTATATGGCTATTTCTTTTTTTCTTTATTTTCAATAATATTTTTATTGATGCATTATACGTATACGTAGCAGTGAGAATCATTATGTCATATACATACACACACTTAACATAATTTTGTCAATCTCATTCCAAAGTACCTTTCCTTTCCCTCCCTAAATCCCTCTCCTTGATCTACTTGCCCTACTCTACTGCTCCCTTCTATTATTACCATTATTATTATTATTATCATTTTAGTTAGTGCATTATAATTACATATATGTGTGGGATTCATTGTAGTATCATTCATGGACATGGCATAATTTGGTAGATGGATGGTGACTTTTAGCATAATGTGGACATTAGTGAAATGGAGGGAAACTGAGTAATTCTCTAGTTTTACTTGCTTGTACTTACTTGCTTTTAGCTGACTTTAAAATTTATTAATTTTTGAGGTAATGCTGCTGAGCAAAATATTACTAGCTTCCCACTAGCTTTGCTATCGGTAACATCTCTGATATGTGGGTCATGATGATAACAGTTGCCTAGGTTACTTTTCAGGGACTTGAAGGCATTTTTGTTGAAACCACTGCTTTTCATTTAGACTTGTGAAAATAACTGTTGGGTGACTTTTTGATGTTAGGAGGTCTAAAACTTCACCCTCAGATCATGCGTACGCTGACATTTTCTGAACAAACATTCCAGGAAGAGCCACGAAGAGGATTTTGCATGAACATACCACTGAGGGTTCCATCTCCAATCACCTCTCCGCATACTTCAGATATCCTGCTTCTCTACCCTATAAATATTCCCTAATCCTACCCTCTGTAAGACAAATGTGAAACTTGGTTCTCCCATCTTCATGCTTGGCTGCCTTGAAAACAAACTCTCTTCTGCAAAACTCCAGTTTTCCAGTTTTTCCAGTGATTGGCATACTGTAGAGCAAGCAAAATGGGTCTGGTTTGGTTTCATTAGCAGGGCCATTTAATTTTTTGTTCCTTCCTTTTTTTTTTATGGGTAAATTTTATATCTTTTTTTATTTTATTTTTTTATTTTATTTTTTTTTATTTAGCTTTTAATTTTTTACAGACTGCCTTTTGATTCATTGTACACAAATGAGGTACATCATTTTGTTTTTATGGTTGTACATGATGTAGATTCATACCATTCATGTAATCATACATGTACATAGGGTAATGATGTCTGTCTCAGTCCACCATTTTTCATACCCCACTCCCTCTCATTTCCTTCTACATATTCTAAAGTTCCCCCATTATTCTCTCATTCCCCACCTCCCCACCCCTATTATATATCGTTCTCCACTTATCAGGGAAAACATTTGCCCTTTGGTTTTTTGGGCTTGGTTTATTTCACTTAGCATGATATTCTCCAATTCCATCCATTTATTTGCAAATGCCATAATATTATTTATCTTTATGGCTGAATAGTATTCCATTGTGTATATATACCAGAGTTTCCTTATCCATTCTTCTGTTGAAGAGCATCTAGGTTGATTCCACAATCTAGATATTGTGAACTGAGCTGCTATAAACATTGATGTGGCTGTGTTACTGTAGTTTGCTGATTTTAGGTCCTTTGGGTATAAACCGAGGAGTGGGATAACTGGTTCAAAAGGTGGGTCCATTCTAAGTTTTCTGAGGATTCTCCACACTGCTTAGAGTGACTGCACCAATTTGCAACTCCACCAGCAATGTAAAAGTGTGCCTTTTTCCCCACATCCATGCCAACATCTATTATTGTTTGTGTTCTTAATAATAGCCATTCTAATTAGAGTAAGATGAAATCTTCGAGTTGTTTTAATTTGCGTTTCTCTAATTTAGAGATGTTGAACACTTTTTCATATATTTATTGCCTGTGTGTCTTCTTCTTTAAAGTGTCTCTCCAGGTCCTTGGCCCATTTATTGATTGGGTTCTTTGTATTTATGTTGTAAAGTTTTGTAAGTTCTTTATAAATTTTGGAGATAAGTGCTCTATCTGAAGTGCATATGGAAAAGATTTTCTCCCACTCTGTAGGCTCTCTCTTCACATTCTTGATTGTATCCTTTGCTGAGAAAAAGCTTTTTAGTTTGAGTCCATTCCATTTATTGATTCTTGCTTTGATTTCTTGTGCTTTGGGAGTCCTGTTGAGGAAGTCTGATCCTAAGCCAACAAGATAAAGATTTGGGCCTACTTTGTCTTCTATTAGGTGCAGAGTCTCTGGTCTAACTCCTATGACTTTGATCCATTTTGAATTGAGTTTTGTACAGGATGAGAAATAGAGGTTTAATTTTATTTTACTGCATATAGATTTCCAGTTTTGCCAGCACCGTTTGTTGAATAGGCTATCTTTTCTCCATTGTATGTTTTTGGTTCCTTTGTCTAATATGAAGTGACTGTATTTATGTGTTTTTTTGTTTCTGTGTCTTCTATTCTTCACCATTGGTCTGCCTGTCTATTTTGGTGCCAATACTATGCTGTTTTAGTTACTATTACTCTGTAGTATAGTTTAAGGTCTGGTCTTGTGATACCTCCTGTTTCACTTTTTCTACTCGGGATTGTTTTGGCTGGTCGAGGTCTCTTGTTCTTCCAGATGAAGTTCATGATTGCTTTCCCTATTTCTATGAGGAATGTCATTGGGATTTTAATTGGAATTGCACTGAATCTGTATAGTGCCTTTGATAGAATGGCCATTTTGACAATGTTAATTCTGCCTATCCAAGAACATGGGAGATCTTTCCATCTTTGAAGTTTTTCTTTAATTTCCTTCTTTAATGTTCTGTAGTTTTGTAGAGGTCTTTCACCTCTTTTCTTAGATTAATTCCCAAGTATTTTTTTTTTTCTTTTGAGACTACTGTGAATGTAGTGGTTTTCCTAATTTCTCTTTCAGAGTATTCATCACTTATGAATAGAAATGCATTAGATTTATGCATATTGATCTTATATCCTGCTACTTTGCTGAATTCATTTATTAGTTCTAGAAGTTTTCTAGTGGAGTTTTTTGGGTCTTCTAAATATAGGATCATATCATCAGCAAATAGTGACAGCTTTAGTTTTTCTTTTCCTATTTGTATCCCTGTAATTTCTTTGGTCTGTCTAATTGCTCTGGCAAGTGTTTCAAGGATGGTGTTGAATAGAAGTGGTGAAAGAGGGCATCCCTGTCTTGTTCCAGTTTTCAGAGGGAATTTTTTCAGTTTTTCTCCATTAAGAATGATGTTGGCTGTGGGCTTAGCATAGTCTTTACAATGTTGAGGTATATTCCTACTATTCCTATTTTTTCTAGTGTTTTAAGCATGAAGGGGAGCTGCATTTTATCAAATGCTTTCTAAGCATCAATTGAAATAATCATGTGATTCTTAACTTTAAGTCTATTGATGTGGTGAATTACATTTATTGATTTCCTTATGTTGAACCAAACTTGCATCCCTGAGATAAACCCCACTTGATCATGGTGCACTATCTTTTTAATATATTTTTGTATGTAATTTGCAAGTATTTTGTTAAGGATTTTTGCATCTATGTTCATCAGGGTTATTGGTCTAAAGTTTTCTTTCCTTGATGTGTCTTTGTCTGGTTTTGGTGTAAGAGTGATACTAGCCTCATAGAATGAATTTGGGAGGGTTCCCTCTTTTTCTATTTCCTGAAATATTTTGAGGAGTATTGGTATCAGTTCTTCTTTAAAGGTCTTGTAGAATTCAGCTGAAAATCCATCTGGTCCTGGACTTTTCTTGGTTGGTAGACTTTTGATGGCTTCTTCTATTTCAGTGCTTGCAATTGATCTGTTCAGATTGTGTACGTCTTCCTGATTCAGTTTGGGAGGATCATATGTCTCTAAAAATTTGTCAATGTCTTCGATATTTTCTATTTTGTTGGAGTATAGATTTTCAAAGTAGCTTCTAATTATGTTATGTATTTCAATGGGGTCTGTCATGATCTTTCCTTTTTCATCACAAATTCTAGTAATTTGAGTTTTCTCTCTACTTCTCTTCATTAGTGTGGCTACAGGTTTATCAATTTTGTTTAGTTTTTCAAAGAACCAACTTTTTGTTTTGTCAATTCTTAGAATTGTTTCTCGTTTCAATTTCATTGATTTCAGCTCTGATTATTATTTTCTGTCTTCTACTATTTTTAGTGTTGATCTGGTCTTCTTTTTCTAGGGCTTTGAGATGTAATGTTAGGTCATTTAGTTGTTGACTTTTTGTTTTTTTAATGTATGAGCTCAATGCAATGAACTTTCCTCTTAGTATTGCTTTCATAGTGTCCCAGAGATTTTGATATGTTGTCATTGTTCTCATTTACTTCTAAGAATATTTTTATTTCTTCCCTGATGTCTTCTGTTATCATTGCATCATTCAATAGCATATTACTTAGTTTCCAGGTAAATGAGTAGTTTTTGTTTGTTATTTTATTGTTCATTTCTAGTTGCATTCCATTATGGTCTGATAGGATACAGGGTAGGATCTCTATTTTTTTGTATTTACTAATGGCTTTTTTTGTGGCATAGCCTATGGTCTATTTTGGAGAAGTATACAGAAGCTGCTGAGAAGAAAGTATTTTCACTTGATGATGGATGAAATACTCTATAAATATCCATTAAGTCTGTATCATTGATTGTATTATTTAGTTCTATAGTTTCTTAGTTCAGTTTTTGTTTGGAGGATCTATCCAGTGGTGAGAATAGTGTGTTAGGGTCCCCCACTATTAATGTGTTTTGGTCTATCTGATTCTTAAAATTGAGAAGGGTTTGTTTGATATTCATAGATGCTCCATTGCTTGGGGCATAAATATTTAAAATTGTTATATCTTGCTGTTTTATGCTTCCCTTAAGCAGTATGAAATGTCCTTCTTTATCCCTTCTGACTAACTTAGATTCGAAGTTCACTTTATCTGATATGAGGATGGAGACCCCTGCTTTTTAATGGGTCCATGTGCATGGTATGTTTTTCCCCATCCTTTCACCTTTAGTCTGTGGATGTTTTTTTCTATGAGATGAGTCTCTTGAAGGCAGCATATTTTGGGGTCTTTCTTTTTAATCTAATCTGCCAGTCTATGTCTTTGATTATTGAATTTAGGCCATTAACATTCAGGGTTATAACTGAGATGTGATTTGTATTCCTGCTCATATTGGCTTATTTTTGGTTTTTTACTTGTCCTTTGATTGGCTTTTTCTTTAGGGTAGTTCCTCCCTTTGCTGGCTTGTATTGTTGTTTTTCACTTCCTCCTCACAAAATATTTTGCTGAGAATGTTCTGTAGGGCAGGCTTTCTATTTGTAAATTCTTTTAACTTTTGTTTATCATGGAAAGATTTTATTTCATCATCCAATGTGAAGGTTAGTTTTCCTGGGTATAGTATTCTTGGTTGGCATATGTGATCTTTCAGAGTTTGAAATATATTGTTCTAGTCCTTCTTGCCTTCAGAGTCTGGGCTGAGAAATCTGCTGATATCTGTATTGGTTTCCCCTTATATGTAATCTGATGCTTTTCTCTCACAGCCTTTAAAATCCTGTCTTTATTTTATATGCGAGGTATTTTCATTATAATGTGACTTGGTATGGATTCGTTGTAGTTTTGTGCACCTGGTGTTATGTAAGCCTCTTGTATTTGATTTTCCATTTCATTTTTCAGGTTTGGGAAATTTTTTGAAATTATTTCATTGAACAGGTTGTTCATGCCTTTGTTTGTATCTCTGTGCCTTCCTCAACCCCAATAATTCTTAAATTCGGTCTTTTCATAATATCCCATAATTCTTGGAGGTTCCATTCATGACTTCTTAACATCTTCTCAGTTTGTTCAACTTTATTTTCAAGATTAAATATTTTGTCTTCATTATCTGAGATTCTGTCTTCCACTAGGTCTATTCTGTTGTGATGCTTTCTATTGAGTTTTTAATTTGGTTTTTCGTTTCTTTCATTTAAAGTATTTCTGTTTTTTTTTTTTTTTTTTTTTTCAGAATCTCTATCTCTATTGAAGTGTTCTTTTGCTTCTTGCATTTGCTCTTTTAACAGTCTACTGGAATGATCATGCATTGCCTGCATTTGCTCTCTTATCTTGTCTCTTGCTTCATGGATCATTTTATTCATGCAGAGTCTAAACTCCTTTTCTGTCATTTCAACTGCCATGCTGTCACTGGAGTCTATCACAATAGCATCTTGGTTTGTTAGGGACACCTTCTTCCCCCGTTTTTCCATATTGTTTCTATATATTTCCCTCTAGCAGTGAAGATCAGAGACATTGTAGTTTCCCCCCTGCGGGCTTATTATGACCCTGCACTACCTCTCCTTTGAAGGGGAAATCAATACCAGTAGCACCCAATACAGAGAAAATGCAGCCCTGAACCAGACAGCCCCTATAAAGACTTCTTCAACATTATTGTAATGAACAAGATCAGTTTGATTACCATTTACAGTATTTCTAGTTGTGAACAAGAGGATGGGGAAGGGTGTAGGATGTAAGTGAGTAAATAGAGGTACCTGTCAAAGGGCCTTCAGTCTCCTGTAGGTGTCTCAGGAAGGGAGCCGCCCTTCCAATGATGATGGCCACGGCCTCAGGAATAATTCAAAGTGCCTGCACCAGCTTCCAATGAAGCTGGGGAGCCCCAGGGAGGGTGTGCTGAGTCACCACAGAGGCAGGTGCAGTGTCCCCCAGCAGTAGGGGGGCAGGTGGGCAGGCTCAGGGACGGCAACCAACCTCGGTGTGGGGGAGCGGCTCAGTCAGATGGCGTCTGACCTTGGTATCACCATTTAATTTTCACACCAAATTATGTCCTTTAATAATTTGCAAATAAAATGTGTTCTAATTCACATAGAAACTTGAAAAAACAACCAGGAGGGGTATTATGAGAGTCTGGACCTAGAGGTGGAAATGATTTCGGGAGCCTGATGTGATTTCAGATGGAGAGATCAAATTGGAAAGAGTCAGGAGATAAAAAGTGGTAAGAACACTGGGCTTATTGGTAAGAGACAGAAACCTCAGGGATAGAATACAAAATAAAGGACAGCCTTGCTTTAGGCCTTGTGCTATAAGAAAAATACCAGAGTCCTAAATTCAAATTTGAGTCTATATTAATGTGTAAATTTTTTATAATTTTGATGGAAAATGCACCCCAGAAATATCTTATGCACAAATAATCACACGCACACAGAAATATACACAATTAGGTGTCATTTTAGTGTAATGGTTAATTTGAATTGTCAAATTGATTTGATTAAGAGATGCTGAAGATTAAGAGGCTTCTGGGTATGTCAATGAGGGTGTGTGTTTTGGTTTGGATGTGAGGTGTCCCCAAAAGCTCACATGTGAGATAATATAGGACATTTCAGAGGAGAAAGATTGTGTTGCAAGAGTCTTAACCCAATCAGTGATTTAATCCCCTGATAGGGATTAACTGAATGGTAACTGAAGTGGTGGGTGTGGTTGGAGAAGATTGGAATTGGCAGGTCGCTTTGGGGTTGTTGTGAGCAGTGAGTAAGAAAGGAATCAAGTTTGGTTCCAACAAGTAGATTTTATTCATGCAATAAACATTCAATTTAACATTCCTAATAATAGCAAGTCACATACATTGAAGATTCACTCCCTCATTCACCTAGAGTCCAATCCCCATGGACTTACTCAATGTGACGTCTCTCAGCCAAGAAGTCAGTCAACAAAATCGAGGGGATTCTTCTCAGCTGTATCCTCTCTCAGCTCCTGGATGTCTTTGAATGTCCTTGGATGTCCAATAAGCCGGAGGCTGGATGGCAGTTGTCGTCACAGATGTGGTCAGTTGTCTGGCCTCGGTAACAATGATTGATCAGCAATCAGTGATAGAGTGGATAGCAGAGTGGCAGTCAAGAGACACAGTGACTTGGAGTCCTCTGGCAACAGTGCTGCTGACAGTTTGCTCCAAAAGTCCAGGGGTTTAAGTAATGATTTTCAGCCCAGTCATACTCTGGTCTTCATTGATAGAGACCAGAACTCAACTATACTAGGAGCCACCACTCAAATCATAGATAAAGTTTCATATCAGCATTGTTCAGGAGTGTTATCCTGCCACACAGCAAATTTGTCACCAGGTGCCTTTTATGATTTTAATTTTACAAGTCCAGGCAAATATCAAGTACAGCTTTTTATTACTACATAACACACAACTATAGCAATTCCTATTATTTCCTTGTCTCATTACAGGGGTATATATTTTGTATCTGGAGAGTGAAGACTCTTTCTCTCTCTGCTTCCTAATCTCATGTGAGCTGCTTCTTCTGCCACACACTCTGCATGATGTTCAACCTCACCTGAGGCCCCAAGGAATGGAGCTGAGCTTCTATGGACCAAGACCTCTGAAACCGCAAGCCCTCAAATAAACTTTTCCTTCTCTACAGTTGTGCTAGTAGGGTCATTTGGTCACAGCCGGAAAAAATCTGATTAAAACTGTCTAGGAATGATTGGCCTGTGAGATAGTAAAGTGTGGGCAGCACCATCCAGTAGGTTGGAGGCTCGGATGGAATAAAAGTTGGAAGAACAAGGAAGCAGCAGCAGACACAAACTCTACTCTTCTTGAATGGGTTCCTGATTGCTGCTGTGATCCCGGGAGGACATCAGATTTTGCTCCTTCAATCTTCCAAAGCGAACTCTGTTGGTGATTCTTTGGGGAGTTTCCATAAATCTTTGGTCTTAGACTGGGGTGGCATTGATCCTTCTTGTTCTGAGGCTTCAGAGTCTTGGGCTGTTCAGCTACTGGTTCCTCCAGCTCTCCAGCCTGCGGACAACCATTGTGGAGTATCCAACTTCTGGTTGCATAAGCCAACCTAACAAATTCCCTTTTTATAATCAAACCTCCTGTTGGTTCTGTTTCTCTGAGAACCTTGGCAAACACATTTTAGCAATGCCTATAATGGTGAAAAATTAGAAACTCATCAAAAAGCCCATATTTAAGAAAATGTATAAACAAGTTACAGTATATGTGATCCAATATATCTACATCATGTGCTCTATGTAATAGATTTAAACAATGAGCTAAAATCTGTGCATGTCAAAACTTTGTAACACTAAGTTAAAAATCATGATTTTAAAAAAGTGTGATCTGATATAGATAGATAATGTAGAGTAAATGATCTGGAAAATACTTAACAGTTCCTTAACAATGAATATCTTGAATCAGAGCAGTGAGATTGAGAGTTCTAAACAAATGAAATGGAAACTTTCTGTTCATTGTTGATGTTTTAATATTTCACACAATAGAAGTTTGCCTTGTCAATACATAAATAATTAAAAATATTAAATTAATTAGATAACCCACTAATAAAAGACATGAATAGTTCCTAGGAACATTTCTATCAATCCCCAAGATAACATGCCTATGTGCCTCAAACATACAAGTCAATCAGGTAAAAGTAGGATATTTAAGTAATGATGAGTATTTGCTCAACCAATTTTTATTGCTGAAACTCAATCCTGTACCACACTGAGTGCAAACACTAATAAACCACTGTGTATTGAAAGAATTATGAACTTTTAAAAATTACTTACTGCTTTAAACCTTTAGCATTAATTTAATTTAATAAGATATCTTTATTGTTGTCATATTTTTCCCTCTCTCCCTCTCTCTTTCTTCATGCACACATACACATGCATACATACATGCACACATGCACATAATGAACAGTCTTCAGAAT
This sequence comes from Sciurus vulgaris, assembly GCF_902686455.1. Classification (NCBI taxonomy): domain Eukaryota; kingdom Metazoa; phylum Chordata; class Mammalia; order Rodentia; family Sciuridae; genus Sciurus; species Sciurus vulgaris. Next base: position 81,788,796 of record NC_136470.1, on the reverse strand, counting down.
ATTCTTTCTGGGATACAGTTCATTATTCCAATTATTCCATCACTGTTTAAATGTATTTTCTCTCTAGGAGTTATCTTCAAAATTTCTTAGCTACAAAAAAGCAAAACCTGTTTTCACAGTTTTCATAGTCCTTTCCTTCCTCCCACCCTCCAAAAAATACTTGTTTTGTTTGATAACCACCTTGGACATTGTATGTCTGCTGAGTCAGTCACTATTCTCCAAGGTCAGCTCTATCCTTAAAATGACAAAACAATTGACCTTCATTAGAAAATTCCAAGGCTATGATACCATCTCTGAACATCCTGAAGGACTTTCTCTGCAGCTAGTCAACAAGTACTTTTGAATCCATACTTATTGAACACCTCCTAGATATTCTAGGTACAAAAGAATTGCCAAATAGAAATAAAAAATAATATCTGTCAAGAAGCTTATTCTATTTAGGGAGAAATTTATAAAATTGATTTTTCTCAAGTTGATTTTTTAGTTTTTGAGGCTTTGAATATGAAGCATTAAATATACAGTAAGATATATGCATATGATATTCAGAGGATATTAGTTTAGAAAAGTAGTTTTAAATGAGCAATGATTTTCTCCACCCTGGAATATTTAGCAGTATTGAAAACATTGTTTTATTGTCACTTGTGGAAGGTGAGTCTTACTAACAGGGAGTGATTAGGATATGACTGGCATCTAGTGAGCAGAGGCCTGGGACACTGGCATACTTTCTACAGTGCCCAAGTTTTTTCACCACAACAAAGAATCACCTGGCCCAAAGCATCAACAGTGCTAAAGTTGAGAAATTCTGGATTAGGGACATATGTTTCTAATTAATCAACAATAGATGAGAACTGAAGCTATAGTAGTACATGAAATTGATTATAGAGAGATTATGTGGAGGTAAAAAAAAAAAATAAAGATTCTGCAAGGACCCTCAACATTTAACTGCCTGGTTGAGGAAATTAAATAAAAAACAATTGAATGAAGAATTTCCAGAGAGGAAGAAAGAAAATAAGAAAAGTATTGAGTTGTGGAATGAAAGAGAAGAAAGACATTCTAAAAAATGAATTGCACCTTCTAAGTATTTGCCTAAGATTACTGACTGAAATGCCTGTGGGATTTAGCCATATGTACGCCATTTATGACTTTTTTGAAACTATTTCAAGGCAATGCCTCGTTAAGCGAAATGAAAATTAAATAGAGGCGATATAGATGATTCTTTTGAGAATTTATCTGTAGAGAAAAGCTATAGAATAAGTTTGTGGGGTAAAATGGGAAGCTTTGTTAGTTTGATGGGAGAAATCTGGATATGATTCAAAGTAAAGAGGAGCAAAACTGTCCTCATAAAATGGATCAAATAAAACTATGTAAATCTGAATGTTCTTCAAGTGTTCATAAGATATTGACTCTGGTATGAAAATTCTTCCCATAAAGAAAACCCAAGCCCCAACAGCTTCAATGGTGAAATTTTGCAAATATTTAGAAGGAAATCACCCAACCTAATACAAAGTTTCCAGAGGACAGAAAAAAATAAGAAAAACATTTTCCAAGTAATTTTGCAAGGTTAGTAAGACTCAACAGAAAAAGAAAGAAAAAAGTGAGCATTAAAAGAAAGAACTAGTATAGAGCTCAGAAATGTAGTTGAAAATATACTACATAAAAAAGTATTCAATCAAATTCAGAGATAGAGGGAAAGAAATTCATTAATAGTAAGAAAGCAAGCATAAACATCTAAAATCATTTAATGAAATAATTCATAAAATCAAGCAAAACAAGAAAGAAAGGTATATGGTTATCTTGATTACTTTGGGAAAATAACATTTGATAAGGTCTATGAGTTTACAAGTCAAAATCATAATAAAAACTTTTTGGAATGTGAAGTAAAAAGGAAGTATTTAATCTGAAAAATAGGATCTATTCAATTTCTATGTCAAGGCATTTTTAATGTTGAAACCCTGAAAGCTTTTCTTCAAGCCCAGAAAGAAAATAATACTGATATATATTACCATTTTTATTCAACATCACAATAAATATTTCTGTCAGAGCAACAAGGCAAAGACAAAGCAGATGGCATATAGATTAGAGAGTAGTAAATGAAATTGTCGTTATATGCTACAGCATGATTATACATGCTGAAATTTAGAGAAAATCTATTAAAATTAGGAAAAAACTTTCTAAGTTTTTATGTTCACAAAATCAATTGCATATATATATAAATCAATTGTATATCTATATATCAGTGAAATAGAAATAGAAACACTATTGCAAAAATAGTAATTTTAAATGGCATCAAAAAATATCAAATCCCTAGAAATAAATCTAATACTTAACAAATCTACAGTGAAACCTTTAAAACACTACCAATAAAAATTATATGTGATCTAAGCAAATAAAAGGATATATTGCATTTGTGAATTAAAACATGAAATATAGAACACATGTCAATTCTTGTTGAACTGATCTGTAGGTTGAATTTGTTCCAAAATAAAATCATAAAAGAATTATAAACTAATTCTACAGCTTATACAAAATTAAAAAGTCTCAAAATAGTCTAATTTTGAAGAAGAATGAAACTGAGAATTTACCCTTCCATAAGCAAAACATACTGGAATGATACTATAGTTAAAATAGACAACTGAACCAGAGTGGAAAATACAGAAAGAAATGCATATACATAGTTACTTGATATATCACAGAAGGGATAGTGAAGTTCACTAGGAAAAGGATGGCATTTTCATTAAGTGGTTCTGGGTCAATTAGATATCAAAAAACAACAAAAATCCTCCCCTTTTCTTACATTCTGCCAAGGTGTTCCATGATTCTGAGGACACTAAGGCTCCATGGGGGTCGGAACTCCTCTTCATCCAGTGAGTAGCATTAGCAGCACCCTGGCCCATAGTCAGTCTCTGAGATCACATTCATCTACTCTGTTCCCATTCTGCATGATAATGAGGTGACTCTAGTGAAGGGCAATATCAATGACCTCATTATACAGCTATTGCAAATGTTGAACCTTTCAGGCCTACCTCATTTTCAAAGGACCTGGCTAATGTCAACATTGGGAGAGTTTCATCTACAATGTTGGTGTCTGTGGACCTGCTCCAAAACCTGGTGCCATATTAGCAGTAGGTACTGCTCCCTCCACTATTGCTGCCTCAACTGAGCAGAAGAAAGAACAAGCAAAGGAAAAAGAATCAGAGAAGTCCAATGATGACATGGGCTTTGGTATTTGTGACTAAATCACTTTTGCAGCAAGTTCAATATGAAGATAATTCATAAAATAGTTTAAAGTGAAAATAAATGAACAAATTAATATTCATTCTATTGCACATCATACTTTAAAATTCAATTCCAGATGGATTGATGGACTATAGATATGAATATAAAAATTTATGAAAAGCTCATAAAAGGAAATTGGAGAAAGGACTCCAAGATGGCTAAATAGAGGTGCCCATTCTTGCCTTTTTCTCTACAAAGAATAACCAAAATAATATGTGAGTGAAGGGAACATCCTTCAAGCTTATCTGACAGCAGTCACTGACGCCATGGTCTAAGTAAGCCAAGCAGTCTGAACAGATAAACTGAGGTAATGGTAAAGACTGGAATGAAGGTTTTTGCAGTTGCTGAGGCTAAGTTTGAACTGAGGGGAGGCCTCGTTCTGACATGCATCACAGAAAGCTGTGATGTGAGCTCACCTGCGCTGCCTTGCCTCATGCTGTGTGCTGGAGCTTGCCATTCCCCCAGTCCTTTGTCTCAGACCTGTTGCTGGGCAGAATTCCTTAGGCATGCTTGGTTTGTTTACACTACCTGGACCCTCGATGTCTAGTTCACCTATAGGCTGACTCTGTTATACTTTAACAAGTGTGTTAACCTGATTGGATAATGTGCCTATATATGTCCTGTGCAACCCTAAATAAAATTAGATCCGTGCCTTCAGAGCTCGATCTCCGATGCCTGGGTAAGCGCGCTGGGTAAGGCTAGGTAGGGTAGGCATCGTTCGTCCTCACCCTCAGCAAACCCTCTCTGAACATCTACATATGAGTACCTGAATTTCAAGGTCAGTATCTGAGGAAGAGCACTGGAAAGCGGTAAAGATGTCTTGGGAACCCTATAAGAAATGGAGACCAGGGATGGCAACATAAAGAGAGGAACAAATTGTACCAGCAACCACGACCTTACACCCAAGGCTGAGTGGATTCCTTGTTAAGGGAAAGGAAAAACAGGAGAGTCTTAGTGGACTCCTCTGTCCATTGTCATAGATGAGCAATCCTAGCTACAGAAGAGTCCCATCATCATGTCAGGTTTGGAGCACAGTTAGAGGTGCTACGTGAAATATGTGTAGTACCTTTGTTTCCAAGGAGGAAGTCACATTGCCTCCCTGCTGACAGCTGAGAACACAAGCTGCTGCAGCATGGCACCCATCTTCAGAAAGGAGCTGATCTCTGAATTCATAGTGCCCTATGGTAAAGAAGAGTATGGGGCCTACGGAAACTTCATCCTACTACAAAAAGTGCTATAGCCTTATGAATGCAGAAACAACCGGAAATGTAACTATGACCTCATCATCCAAGCCTAGGCAGTATCTTGCACTACAGAACATAAGTGGTTCAACAGTGTAGCTGGGGATGCTGCCCCCAAGACCTGAGAGGCAAGATAATTAAACCCTTAGGCGGGGGGCTCATTCTACTCCCTACTTCTGCTGTTGGTTAAGGTTCACATGCTCCACCCCAACTGAAAGCATACAGTACACATCCCTGCCCCCACCATTGGCTGCGTATAGCCCACAAATCAATGCCATGACTGACCCATGCTTGACCACTGGGATGGAAGACATGTGCTCCATCCTCTGCCTCTGCCACTCCTGCCATCAATTACAGCTGAAGAAACTACAGGGAGATAACATTATGAAACCTGATTGGAACTAAAGCCAGTTTAGCCTCTAAACTGATTAGAGAAAGCCTTTTACTACAAAGTTCACACGATAAAAGAAATTGAGACAACTATTTTTTGTAGAGATGTGTGAGATGTGAAAAGGCAAGGTAATGCAACACCTCCAAAGAAAAGTAATAACACTTCAGCAGCAGACCTCAAAGTAAAGGATATAGACAAAATATCTGATGAATTCAAAGGAACAATTCTAAAGAAGCTTAGTGAAACACAAGAGTACACAAATGGTTCAAGAAAATAAGGAAAATACTTCATGATATGAACAAAAAATTCAGCAAAGAGGTAAAGATCATGAAAAAGGACCAATCAAAAATCTTGGACCTGGGATTGTGGTTCAGTGGTAGAGCACTTGCCTAGCACATGTGAGGCACTGGGTTCCATTCTCAGCACCATATAAAAAATAAATAAATAGAAATAAAATAAAGATATTGTGTCCATCTACATCCAAAAAAAATTTTTTTTTAAATCTTGGACCTGAAGAATTCAATAGGCCAAATAAGTAATAGAATTGAAAATCTCAACAACAGACTAGATCACACAAAAGAAAGAATATTTGAATTCAATGTCAAATCTTCAAAATTTCCCAACCAGACAAAATAAGGTAAACAAAAAGAGTGAACAATGAATAAACATGCTAATAAGTAGGAAAACCTAAGAGAAATGGAGAAATTTCTGAGCACAAACAGCTCAGAAAAATTGACTATGTCTTTGATAATGCCATTTACCGGTGACGAGTTCTACTCCCTCTAATGTTGAAGTTTGAACACTAGAGAAGCACGCCAAGGCAAGCATATTAAGCAGATTTTATTTAAAGGTGATAATACAGACTTCTCCCCTCCCGGGAGGGAGAAGGGGGCCATGGCTGATGTTCTGAAGTCTCAAGAAGTGAGCACACCCTACATCTTTTATAGGTTAAAGTCTCTTTTGTTCTCCAGTTCTCTCCCCACTTATCTCTCTTTCCTGCCTAGTGACTAGACCTGGTTTTGCAGGTGAGATGTAAAACGTGAGAAGCAGATGGGCAGGGGGAGGGCCAAAGCAATTCAGCTAGGCAAGGGCCCAGGGGGCATTAATTAGCAGCTCCTTGCTTGCAGTCCTTGATAAGGGCAGGTAAATTTGGTAATCAATGAGCTCTGGAGATCCTTAACATTCTATTCTCCCAGGGGCAGTCTCCAACTTCCAGAGGCAGATGGCTCTCATGGTGTCCATTTCCTTGATTTGACCCGATCCCTATTTCTACACTAACTGCCTGTCCCCAATTCTGGCTTCATCTTCATACAGTATATCATAACAGACTAATAAAAATCTATGAAATTATGTAGATGTCAGAAAGGCAAAAGAAAAAAGGGGGAATGTCATGAAAATTGAAAGGAGATCAACACAGTCTCTACTGTATTGGAAAAGGACTAGGGAGAGGGAGAAAAAGAGGAAAAGGGGAAATACCAGGAATGATAGTGACCAAATTATATGGTTATATCATGTGCCCATACCAAACATAATGTATAATTATAATATACCAATGAAAATATGAAATTAAAAATTATGAGATTGATTCAGTAATAAAAAGTTCTCCAACAAAGAAAATATGATGATCTGATGTTTTCAGTGCTGAATGCTACAAAATATGTAAATAATAACTAATATCAATTCTTCCCAAATTTTCCAAAATTTGAAAAGGAGATCACTCTGTCAAATTCATTTTACAAGACCAACATTACCCTGATCCAAAGACATAAGAGAAATAAAACTATACACCAATATTTTTAATGAGAACAGAAAAGTTCTCACTGAAATACTAGCAAACCAAATATAAGACCACAACAAAAACATCACACATTATGATCAAGTGGGGTTTGTCTTAAAGATACAAGGAGAGTTCCACACATAAATCAGCAAACATTGTACACAAAATCCATATCTATCTATGTATATCTATTTCTATGTATCTATGTATATATATCAACAAAAAGCTATATATATGAAGTTATAAAAGCTATATATACGTGTGTGTGTGTGTGTGTGTGTGTGTGTGTGTGTGTGTGTGTAGCATTTTGTTGCTTTGACTAAAATATCTTACACAAACAACTTAGAGGAAGAGGAAAAGTTTATTTGGCTCCTGGTTTCACAGGCTGTAGTCCATGGTTGACTGACTCCATTGCTCTGGATCTGAGGTGAGGCAGACCATCATGACAGAAGGGTGTGGTGGAGGAAAGCTGCTCAGTTCATGTCAGCCAGGAAATGGGGACGGGGCCGGGGAAGGAGACAGGGACAGAATATAATCCCCTCAATCACCTACTTCCTGAACTACTTTCCATTTGGGAACAGTTACCAGGCAGTATTCCATTCAAATTATTAATCCACCACATGGATTAATCCATTCAGGAAGTTAGCACTCTTATAATCTAATCATTCCCCTTCTGAACATTGCTACATTAGATATCATGTTCCAATACATGAACTTTGAGGGGGACACTTCATGCTCAAATTATAACACTATGAAACCAGAAAAGACCAAGAATAGCCAAAACAATTCTGAGCACAAAATAAAAGTATTAATGGGAAAAAAAAGTCCCCAAACAACCAAAGCTGGAGGCAGCACAACATCTGACCTCAAAACATACTCCATGGTATATCGATTTAAACAGTACTGGAATAATAGCAGATAGAACAATGGAACAAAATAGACAACCCAGAAATTAATCTGCATACTCACAGTCAACTAAATTTTGACAAAGATGCCAAGATAATATGTTGAAGAAAAGAAAATTTCTTCAATAAATGATGCTGGGATTACTGGACACACATATGCAGAAGAATGAAACAAATCCCCACCTTTCATTTTATGTATAAATCAACTCAAAATGGACCAAATACCTAAATGTAAGACTGAAAACAATGAAACCAGTGAACATAACAGAGACACTGAAGACACTGGGATATGCAAAGATATTTAGAAAAATATCCCAAAAACACAGGTAACAAAAGAAAAGTGAGATAAAAGTAATTCTATCAAACTAAAATGTTTACGGACATCAAGGAAACAAAGAGAAGGGTGAAGAAACAACTAAGAATGGGAGAAAATATTACAAAGTATTCATCTGACAAATGATTAATATCCAGAATATAAAAAGAACTCTAACAACTCAACAGCAAATAGTAAAAAATATAATAATAATTCCTTTTAAAACTGGGCAGTGATCTGAATAGATACTTCTCAAAAGATGACATACCAATGGTTAACAACTATATAAGAAGAACGTTTGACATCACTAATTATCTGGGAAATGCAAATCAAAACCACAATGTGGTATCACCTCACCCTAGTTAGAATGGCTATTGTACTGCTATCCCAATACCCCCAAATTTTGAAATTAATATTCACTCAACAGTCAGCATTTTCTACTCTTGCTTTTCACTTGCCATCAGTGAATTTCTTCTCACCTGTAACATCTCTATGCTGATATTATTTGCTTTTATCCTAGCATGAGATGTTTGTTTGCTTGTGTTTTACCCTTTCCATAAGTCAAAAGTTATTTGACTGAAATTTCTTGGAATATAGGATTTTGAAAGCATATAAGTCTCCCCAGGCAACTTTGTGAAGGAATCCCTGTAAGGAAACATAACTCATAACAATTGAAGAGCTTCCTTTTTCTTTGTCCCTAAAGAAAATTAGAAATAAAAAAATCATTGTTGAGTAGAAAACAGAAAGAGCTGTTATCATGTGATGAAAGCAAACTGAGGGTGGATGAGAATGGAGATGTAAACACCCCACTTCTCAGTGAGGTTTGTGAACTGTATCAAATACATCAATGAAATCTGGAGCTTAATTTACCTCTGCATTTCTTGATATGTGAATGTATCAATTAGTTATTGCTGCTGAACAAATTTACCCCAAACTCAATGGTATAAAATAATGATATTTAGTTCACAGTTCTATCATGAACATTTTAGGCATTTAGGCACAGTTTGTTGACTCTGGTTTCACTCAGCATCCATCTGTAATGAGCAGCAAGTTTGGCTTTGCTGATCTCTGAGATGTCCTTCATATTTGAGACTGTGACTATAATAAATAGGATGATTTGGCTCTGGTCTACAGTCTCTCATTTCCAGAAACCTGATTTAAACTTGTCCACAAAGCAGCAGCAGAACTCCCAAGAAAACAAGAAGAGATTTTGAAGATAATAAAAAGTGTAGAATTGAAACTAGCACAGTTTCATTTCAGCCACATTATTTTGGCCAATTAAATAAATAAATTTATTTAAGAAATAAGAAAAAAGATATCACCTACATATGGAAGGAACTACAAAGTCAAATCACAAGGGATGTGGATAAAGGGTAAGGAATAATTTAGTTTGTTTTTACAACCTGTATAAAAGCACAGTGAGATCATAAATTCTCCAACAACTTGAATAGCTTAAACTAGTTTGAAACAGGAGTTTTATTATTTGCTGCAGACAAAATCCTTACTGATCTGATTCCCATGTGTATATCTTTCTTTAATGAAATTTTAAAAATGATAGCTGAAATTAAAATAGAGGCCTTTCTCACAATCAATTTCAATATTAATTTCAATGAAGAGTTTAAAATCAATGAAATTGATATTTCAAGGGCGAAACACTAACATTGTTTAGCTTTGATTCTGAAATCACTATTTTAAGTTCAATAAAAGTTTCTATTAAAAACAAAGTATTAGTTTACACAAAATATTATTTTATAGCATTTTCTACCCTTGAGCAAGTTTTAGGATGGGCAGTTTACCATAAAGACAAATTTCTCAAATGGTCCAGAAGATAGAATAGAACAGCTCATTATCTTTATGGAATTATAGTTGTTTACTATAAAATAAGACCTGTTTTACTGCCAGAACATAGCAAATTAGATAAAATTTCTATTCCATTTAAAAAATACAATAAATTAATTACTATCAGAATATAACAACCTTATAATATAATCTCAGAAAATCAAAATACCAACAATGTAAGGCATGAATCTTCAAAATAAGACATTGCACAGTAAATCCAACTGACATTCTGCTATTCCCAAGTTCCCCAGCACAGTCATTATTACCGGGAATTTCCTAATATTAATTGGTCATTGTTGCTACCTATTTTCAAGGGTACGCTAAGATTATATACAACTACAAAATACTTTTGAATCTCTACTGTAATATTGAAATAATAAAAGTCTCTTGTCTCATAGTTCTGTCACATTATTTTGGCCAAATAAATAAATAAATGCATTTAAGAGGTAAAGAAAGAGATCATCTACCTATGGAAGGAACTACAAAGTCAAATCACAAGGGATGTGGATAAAGGGTAAGGAATAATTTAGTTTGTTTTTACAGCCTATATAAAAGCACAGTAAGATCATAAGATGTAGTATCTGTGAAAATATTTTGATAAGAATGGCCTTTTAGGGTTGGTAGAGTACTTACTTCACATGCACAAAACCCTGCGTTCAATCCCTAACACCACAAAACTAAAAAAAAAAAAAAAAAAAAAAAGAATGGCATTATATATTTTTTTTCAAAATACAGTCTAGTCCAGTCACAGAGAGCAAAAATGATAAAATTCACATTCTCAAATCTTGTCTTCCTCCTCTCACAATTCTCTATGCTCATTTTTATTTCTCTGCCAAAAAAACAACCTCTGCTAATAATTTTACTGTATGTACTCAATAAGGTCATTGAGGTTGGGGAATCTACCTATAGTTTAGCTGAGATATAAAGGCACACTTAAGTTCTCATCAATTTAAAGGTGACCTAAGTCATGCATGCCTAAAGTTCTGAACTATGAAAACAACTTCAATATTTTTCCAGGATGAAATGAGAAGCTCTTGAATACCTCTGTACCCTTTAGAATTGAAAGCTGCCCCAGCAGGAGTTCAGGGAACTTATATTACTATTTTATAAAGATTTCTAGAATTATTTATGAAGGATAAAGAAATATATATCAGTGAAAAGTATGATGAGACCCTTGAGAAATTTTCTAAAATTTTATAATTTCTCCATTCACCCAAGAGGGCACTAATTATGCAAATGTCTTTTAAAGATCTGCTATGTACCAAACATGAAGGTGTGTGCCAAGATGAATTCAGCCCAGTCCTTGCCCCAGGGGAGATTTTAGTTAAGCAAGGGTAGGGTTGAGGCAAAATATATTTACATAATTAGCTATAACCTAGTGCAGTTCGAAAAGAACTGCACTACAAGGAAGAATTAAATATATGGTTTAACTGGGTGTAGGAATCATGCTGTGCTATTAATGAGAAAGCTCTTATGATTTCTGGCACTACAAATAGTATATAGTTAACTTAATTCCTAAAAATCTAGGCATTAGGCTACTGGGGTTTGAAATCATCTTAGGATTTCTCACCTGAATCCTTTTCGCATTTCAGTTTTCTAAGGCAACACTAAGCTTAGTATAAGCTCTATTATTTATTGTACCATAAATGAGTTATAACAAAAGTGATACAATTTTAATAAGGATAACGGTGACTACTATTCATTACTCTCTAAAAAGGTTACCGGTACTCTGCTAGTATTTTATATTTCTTTTTTAATTCTCACAATAGTCTTTTGTCATAGTTTTAATATTATCACCCTGACTTTGTAGAAGACAAAAGGAGAATCACAAAGGTTAAATCACTTACTGAAAATTACTCAAGGGACAAAAGTATATCAAGATTGCACCCAAGGCAGGCTACTTCCAGAATCTGCATCCTTTCCAAAGCCAGCTCCCTCCCTGTGGTCCTCCAGCAGTGACTTTCACGTTCCTGCTTGATACCCTCCCCCACATTACCATCCCTCACACCTTCCCTTTGTCCTCCTGAGACTGCTGGAAAGTACTGATAAGAGCATGACTTGAAGACAGATAAACTTGCGTCCAATTCCCTGCTGTCTCATGCAAGCTTGTAATCTTACCTGTTTTGAATGATGGACATAAATAATCTTCATTTCACACACAGTTGTGAGGCTGAAATAAGACAATGTATAGAATGAACTTGTAATCAAAAGGATCATGTTAACTCCATAGTCTCAATAAACATGAACTTCTATGGTTTTAAATCTTTTTTTAATTTTTTTTTCCTGACTGAAAGAAATTTCAGATTAGATAGCTTCTTAAAATATTGCCAGTATGGAAAATATTTGAGACTATAGAAGTCCTAACCATTCTTCAAATTTTAACTTACATTTCACTCTGTGACCCCTCTGCCCTGTCACTGATATTTGTGTCCACTGGAGTTATTGTTAACACTTATCATTGTCTGCTTTGTACTAAGTTTATGATGAGTTCATAGAGGGCCAATATCATGGCTTTTCTCAATTTTGTCCTTCTGGTCCTCTCCACCAAAGCCCAGCATGGCAATTGGTTTATAACCCTTATGGTTTATTCCATAAGGGTTTATTGAAGTGAGTTGTTTAGATCTAGATCCCCAGAAACCTATTGTCCCAAGTCAACATGTATACATTGGGATGTTCTTAATCCCTGCAAAGACTGTATGACAGAATCAATTGCGAGAAGACAGCATTTTTAACTTTACTCTCTTGCTTTGCAGATTTTGATAGTAAAGAGGAACACCATCTATATTACATCCTTACCCATTTTTACTTTTGTCTATAATCTGTGGACAGAGAAAAGAACAAATCAACAATAAAAGCATTCATACAAAATACAACAAAAGCTTGCCGTGGCCTACTGACTTAACAATTCATCTGAGGTTTCAACAGAATCATCCTGCTTTTTCACAAAATGTGACCAAGGCAGCCAATGGTCTTCATAATATTGTTACATTGGCAATATTCACCAAATAATGCTACTGTGGGTTTGCTTTGAAGAGAGAGAGAGAGAGAGAGAGAGAGAGAGAGAGAGAGAGAGAGAGAGAGAGAGAGAGAGAGAGCGCACATTCATCTGCAAGAAATTAATGATTATTTATGAATATTTGTGTATAGGATCTGATATTTAGTAGTACTTTAAATGTATTTAATATTGTAAAGGTTTTGTGGTTGGAAATCATATGGCAACTTGCTTAGCTATCTGAGGAGCAATCAAATATCTAAGAGGTAGCTGTAACTGAGTAGTCTTAGACACAGAGTGACAGGTAAAGTCTTCAACACCCTGATCTTTATCTATATTTTCTATCTTATTTCCCAGCATTTCCTCACATGAACTCCATATTCTGAGCAAACTGCAGTCTCAACTGCCAGTTCTCCTGCCTTCAAGTCTTGGAACATGTTGCCTAGAATGACGGTCTGCACCTGTCAAAAATTAAAAATTCTTTGGCCCAGTTCAGTTGCTACCTCCTGAATCCCTCAACAGTGATAATTACAGTTTGATCCTCTCCATTTTGTACTCTAAATTTCTCATAGTAAGTCCCGTGTAGTAGTGAAGTGTTACGCATTTTAAATTGATTTTCTCATTTAGTACTCAAACATACAATTCTGTTTTACAGTGAAGACAATGAGGATCAGAAAGGTACAATAACTTGTCCAATAGCACCTACTTGTGATTGGCAGTGCTGGCAACCAAGTCTGGACCATCTGTCTCTAGAGACCAAATTGTCAACATTGTCATGCCAGCATCCTTATAGAGAGTATTGTTGTTATCTGTGTATTTTCTTCCTCCTATTTGACTCTGGGTTGCTCTGCAGCAAAACTGATGGCTTTATTTCTTCTTCTTTATTTATTAGTAATTTTTGTTCTTAATTTATATATAGGTAATATGTGCTCTCTATACTAAAGTATAACTCAGCATTTCCTGTTCCCTCTAAAATTTATGAGGTACAATAGAGAAAAAATATAAGACAAAATGCTCATTAAGTAAACCATTAAGCCATAGATGGAACGCAAACACCTCTACAATTTTTAAAGGAATGTCTAGTTATTGCTATTCATTTCTTATATTAAATGTGTATTAGTAGAATTAAAAATTGAATTTTCTGGCAAGATGAAAAAGAACAGAAAATAATTTGAAATAAATATGTCTTAAATGTGATTAAGTTACCTTTGCTTCAAGAAAGATAAAGCATTTGCCACAACTAAATAGTAAAATACATATTTCATTCGATATATAACATACTTGATTTTCAGTGTAAAAATTCTCAAATAGAAATAAGAAATGCAAAACCTGATTTATATAAAGTTTTACTGATTTATTTAAGAGTGAGAAATATGTTCAAAGTATCTCAGTGGAGGTGCTTCCATAAAAAATATAAGCTGAGAAGAAACCAGTGTGTTCCAAATATGTAAATACACAAGGTTTTATCATGTAATTTGAATCAAGTTAAAACTTAGAATGTACAGAAAGGAGAACATCCCTTAGAAAATGTTCTCTGCTTATCATAGTTCATTTACAATTTTATTAGAAGTTTCCCAATTTATACTTAAGAAATTCTTTCATCACAAGTTTATCTCATTTTCATACAAAACTCCTTGCACTTCCCTATATACACTTGTTATTTTTTGCTTTTATGCCCTTTTACATGCTTTTATTTTTTAATGGAAGAAATGCCTATTCCTCATAATTATTATTCTGTAAAATGTCAGCCACAGTCTCTTTGAAAAGCTCTCTGATCCACAGATAAAAAGCAGTTTGTTTCTCCACTCTATTTGTTTATATAAATGATAATCATTAAGAGGGTTGTCTTTATGTTGATTTCCCTGAAATAATCCATACACTCTTGGAGTTTGCAATATATTTTGTTAACTTTAAAGTAATGTTTTATATATAGAATATATTCATGAACACACGTTGAGTAAATGAGTACTTCAATTAACTAATAATATAACAGGTCACATAATGTGTTATTAAAGAAGACTGGACATAATCTCTAAAATATAGAATGGTGGGAAAAAATGGGTACAATGTAGAAATTTGATAAAATTGAAAATATCAGCTCATTTTATAATATTTCATTCAACATGTGTCTATGAAATTCCTATTATAGATAAGGTACTGTGTATCCCAGACCATGCAAAAACTTTGTGTGGTGAAGAATAATTTTATAGTCTAACTAAAACAGGAAAACTGTAAAATAGTCAGTACATCTTACTGATCATCTAGTCTAATCATCCACCTGATAGATTGTTTCAGACTTTTCCTAGACTGCCAAAAATAATTAGAATATCTGCACTGTATCCCCGAAGTTTGTTAGAGGATAATCTCTATAGAACCCTTGTGAGTACCTCAGGATAAAGTTGGAAAATACAGAGGTTTTTACACACAGACCTTTAAAAGCAAACTGAATCTCCTGTCTTCCCAAGTTCTCTCCTGTGAGTACTAAAAGGAGGGCAAAACACAAGAAATGAAATTAAAGGATGGGTGGAAAGAAGAGTTTTTTCATGCTGCATGAAAATGCTAGTTTATCTGTTTGGTTATTTCTTGTGCTCTGATAACCTTTCCTTTTAGAAGCAATTCTTTTCTAAGTAACCCCTGACACAGCCATTTTATTTGTAGTTTGATGTCTTCTTCCCAAGAGTCTCCATTTGTGCAAGGTGAGGTTAAACTCTAATATGCAGAAAGATCAATGGGTTTTACCTCTTACCTCCAATGGGATGTCCTAGTGATCAGGGGTTTTGGGTTACCTGTTATGAGGATGTCAAAACAGGATTTTGAGATGAGTGCTATTCACACATACCAGATGCTCCAAAAATGTTTTAATGTGTGAGTGCTTGGGGTTCAAAACTCAGAAATAGTGAATTTCCTTAAATTATTCTGAAGGTCATGTCTTAAAGGATACTATTTAGAGGATCTCTGAAATAAAATGGTTGAATCTGATATTTTAAGATTTAAATTTAAAAATTAAATTTGGAAATTAAGCTTAATTATGTTAATACATCTCTTTTACTATTATTGCAAATAATTGGTTAATATTTTATAGAATAGGACTGGGGGTATACCTCAGTGGTTGGATACATGCCTAGCACACATCACATTGAGGCCTTGGGTTTGTTTCCCAGCGCTGCAAAAATAAAAACAAAAACTGTATAGACAAATTTTTGCAAGTCTCATTATTTGTTATTTAATTATGCTTAAAGTATAAATATTATAGTCTGTGAACTTTTAACAATTCATGTAAGATGTCAGTATATTATAAGATCCCAAGAGAATATAAGATGGCATATGTGTACATTTTATTATTATAACTATAAATTTATTCAGAAAACACTAAGTGTCTATATGTACTTAATAATATAAATAAAATATTAATAGGCCTACAGATTAAGAAGAAAGGCTTCCATGTAGATATGCCAGTTAGAAGAGACAAATTTTTAAATTTATTCCTTCTATAGACTCTTAGAATCCTATAGTTTGCTACAGGTGTGCTATGGTTTGCACTTATATGTACCCATGTGTTAAATACGACTTGGCACTGTTGGGAAGTGGTAGAACCTTTCAGATGTGAGACCTAGTGGAAGGTCTTTTAATAATGATCATTGGAGCTGTGCCCTATAAAGGGATTGTAAGACCCTGGCCCCTTCTTCTTTCTGTCTTTTGCTTCCTGACCATGAAGTAAGCAGTTTTCCTCTACCAGGTCTCTGGCCACAGTGTGCTGCCTCATCACAGGCCCAAAGCAATGGGGCCAAGCAATGATGGCCTGGAACCTCTGAAACCATGAGCTAAAGAAACTCTTTCTCTTTGTAAGTTGATTGTCTCAGATATTTGTTATATTGATGGAAAGTTGATTAACACAAGGTGTAAGCAAAGTTTGAGCTCTTCCTTCTTCAACACTAATAGTCCTAATGGATGTTTTGTGTCACTGAATGGCAAAGGCCAAATTTCACTCAGTTGTCAGGTTCAGCCCTAGTAAAATCAATGCTTCATGGAATACTTTAATCTTGACATTATTTACATACTCAACCATTTCTTACAATACAAAAAATTTTGGATTTTATCCATTTACATGACATCTTTCATTTATTTGCCATAGCATTTTTTAATAAGTTATAGGTACCAGTACTTAGGAAATGGCAGTATTATTCTCTACAGATTTCTTCATAAAGTATTCAAACAATATCCAAAGTTATCTAATTTATATCATTTAAAAGTATCTTAATTTATAAGTATGTTCAAATCACCAGATGCTTATGAATATAATTAAAGGTAATGAATAGCTTTATCAGTCTTCATCTTGCTTTGAAAATGCCTTTGAAAGTCACCATTTTCTTGTTATTTGTGCATGGGATCCGAAAACACGGGAGAGACTCAACTTTCTTCTTCTCACGCTTCTCTAACTTACTCATCCTATCAAATGTCAAAGGAGATGGTGAAAGCAAGTGTTTTGTCTGTTACCTTGAAGCCAAGCTGTTAGCAGTTCTGTGTTCCTCTTCCCTCAGCTGAGTCTGAGAAACAAAAGTAACAAATAAACAGGGAGGAGAGTGATGTACTATCAGTACAACTTTCACATATGCCTCCATCCTACAGTGAGAAGGCTCTGAAAAGCAATTCAGTTCCAAAAGTAGCAGCAGGCTGAAGAAACTTCATTTGCTTCCTCAAGCTGTATTGCCAAAATTTTCCAGGATCTTGTTTGATATTTGGGAAGGCTTTCCAGTCAATAACTGATGCTTATAACCGAGGATCAAATCTGGAGCTGGAGGATCCACAAGAAATGTTTTACTACAAATAGAAAATCCCCATTGCTGGAATAAAGAAGCTATATTTATTTATACATTGGCCATGAATATTTTCAAAGCTGCAGATTCAGCAGTGACATATGGCTCACTGAAGGCCTAAAAATCTTTCTCTTTTTTTAAAAACAGAGATATTCCTTGGCTTTTTCTCACTGTTTGTGTTACAAAAGTCTTCTCCGATAAGACTATTTTTACAGAAACTCAAAATAAAATTCTGATAAAATACTGTACTATTTGGGAGTTCCCATAATAACATAATCAGTCTGTTACTTCTAGAAATGTGCTTCAGATAAAAATGTACATGGCTTCGTAGGTGCTTATATCTCTCAATATTAAATAATTTTGAATTCCAGACACCTTTGCTAGAATTTGAAACTTCCACTCATTGCCCTAGTTCCTCTCTGTAACTACATCATAGGGACAGTAATTTCACAAGAACTATTCCATTGAGGTCTCAGATTATCAGAGGGTCAAACCTGGACTGCTATTGCTGCTATTAATCTTCCTCTCTCTGTGACAGCATTCCTTCTGGCAGCCTCTGAGTCTCACAGATGCTTTGTAGTTCAATCACCCAAAGGGAGTTTCAACTTTAAAAATATGTTTTCTTAATGCATTGGAAGAAACTACTGTAATTTAGAGTGAGGGAATGCAAGCCATTTTCCATAAGGTCATTTCAAAGGAAAATCATAGTGAAAGTTTAAAGTCTTTTTGCAGCTTCATGAAATAGGGTTGTTTTTCTGGGCACAATATCATGACAACTTTGGTTTAAGCCGTTTGACAAGTTTTATCACATTTATGAAAAACATCAACAAACTATCCTGAAAATAAAAAAAAAAAAAAAAAACTTCATTAGATAAAGTCAGTACTTCTAGTATTTAGTTACCTCCTTCCTCCTATATCCCTCCTTTTTATTATTAAACGGCTCATTTTATTTGAAGGAATTGTCATAGAATCATATGGCATGTTAGGCTGGAAAGTGAGTGATTGAAGAAGCTGGAGCACATACTTGTAGGGATTTAGTCAAGGGCAGACAGAGACATGGGGACAGTTTAATTTTCTTCTGAGTGTTGCCACTCTCTATCATTACATGATATAACATTTATGCCCCTGCTCAAAATAACTTTCAGAATGTAAATAATAGTAAAACTGCTCATGTGTCAAAGACAACTATTCAAATATCCTCTGGCTAATGACTAAATTACAGACCTAAACCCATATCCTCAATACTCCTCAAACATCACAGCATCCTATGCTCTGACTTCTTTGAATTTCAAAGAGTTATAATTTTGGATTTTAATCTCATGAGCAAAAGAAACAATGTTACCCTTTATCTATCCTTTTGGAAGGAACCCTGATGCTTAGTGGTAGGATTCCAAGTTAGGAAGTACGGTATCTGTTTTAATAGCAGTTAAGCCACTTTCTAACTGCCTCCAAAATGGAACACAACATACTCTAAGAAACAGAATATTATACAGAATATTATAAGAAACAGAATTATAATACCATTTTCCTGAAAATCTTTTTCCTTTGACAAGTCAGAAGATATTAGCCCAGTATTTAGTTTTGTCAAATTTAGACAAAGTAATTAACTCAATTAATTTATAAAAATCAAAATTTATAAGAAAGCAATCATCTACAAAAATTACCACATTTTTACCACTTCTCAGAAGCAATGCTTACTAAGTCTTAATGATCATCATATTCTACAATTTATTGATTTATGAATTTAGCTCTTGTCTCACATGAAGGGTAAGAATTTAGTTTACTAATACCATCATATTTCTTTAAATCTAACAGTTGTATCACTATTGTAAATGTCTTTTCACTTTAGTTGGTTGATAGCATTCCTTAGCCCCATTTTTAAAAATTTCATCACCCACAGACTTCTCATTTCTTGATATCCCCAGACTGCTCATGGCACCGCATTTGGTAAACAACAACCAGCCTGTCTCTCAGGCACTTTTACATTTTTAGAGTAAGTAATAATTATCTTCTGTGTTTTTGTTGTTGTTGTTGTTGTTCTAATTGGTTATACATGACAGCAGAATGCATTTCAACTCATTGTACACAAATGGAGTACAACCTTTCATTTCTCTGGTTATACATGATGCAGAGTCACACCATTTATCATCTGTTTTTGAATTCATAGCTGTCTTCCATTATTCAACCATAGAATGATTCTGAAATTTGTCAGCATGTCATCATTTACAGTACATGGTAATGCAAATATTCTTCACTGAAAAGCAAAGGTGTATGCTCAAATTATATTTCTTCTGTTTGTAACTAATTCATAATTCTTACGCTTCTAAGCAGTGACTCTTCTTCCATCAGATTTCATAAAATTTCTCTGTTTTGTACTGCCTCTGTTGCCTTAAATTCATTTCCAAGTTTCTTCCGACTATTTCTAGAATATCCTAAGTGAGGTTGAGGAAGACAGAAGGAAAATAGCTTACTAGAAGACTTTCTGTCAAACCATCTGGTGGCATTACCTCACCTTACCACCATCAACTGATTCTCTGCCTTTTCCAAGTCCAGAATCTCACTAGTGTTCGAGGGACAAGATTGATTTTATACCAGCATTCAGTTCCCTCTGGTATTCATCGATCAATTTTCTTCCATATTCCTTTGGTCTACAATTCACCATAATGAATCAGAACTGTTGTTAAGACTTTAATTTATTGAAGACACTTCTCTAGTTCCTGTCCATTTTATCTGCCATTGCTTATTTTATAGTTGAAATTATTAGAATGAATAGCATACAGAATATCAGGATCAATTCCAATAGTGGTAATAGACACAAAGAAAAAATACCCCAAGAAATGCTTATAGTTTTCTGATGTGGTTTTAGTGAGAAACAGTATTCTCTTTGCTTCTATCCCTTCTCTATTTTCTCCACAATGATCAGAAGTCATGTAGTCATGTGGATTTAAAAGTCCACATTTTCTTCTTTTAGATAGACTTTGTTCACTACAAAAGTAAGCAAAAGTTTCAGTCCACCACAAAAGTGAGCAGAAAGTACAGAGTTCTCATGTGACCCTGTTCCCTCTTCATGTACCCAGTCTCTGATGTAATAAACATCCTGCACCACAGTGATGCATTTGTTATAATCCATGAACCTACACTGACACATCATTATCTCCCTAAATCCATAGCTTGCATTGGAGTGCATTCAGTATGTTCTATTGGCTTTGACAAATGCATAATGACATGAATTCACCATCATAGTACAGACAGAATAGTCTCACTGCTCAAGAGTACTCTCTGTTACACTTATTCATATTTCCCTCCCTGACTCAGTGAGGAGTAACCTATCTTCACTGGCAGTAACCTTTTTTTGTCTCCATAGTTTTGTCTCTTCCAGAATGTCATGTAGTCCAGATCATAAAGTATGTAACCTTTTCAGATTGATTTCTTTAACTTATTAATATGGATTTAAGTTTCTTCCACATTTTTCCATAATTTCCTTTTAGCCTGAAATAATAATTACATTGTTTGAATGTGCCACAGTTTATCCATTCACCTACTGAAAGACATCTTGATAGCTCCCAAATTTGGGCAATTATGAATAAAGCTGCTATAAACACCATCTAAAAGCTTGTTATTTCTAAACTTTTTCTTTGACATCTATCAATATGTGAACATTTATCCATGATGGAAAAATACATGTAGTCTCTGAAAATAAAAACCAGTAATACTGAAAAATATGTGTCTAAAAATCTTCCCTGGGCAAATATAGATATTTTCAACCTCTAGATATTCTCATGTCCTCCTTCAACCATGAAGTAAAGTTTTGACAATTATTCCAAGGAATATCTGTCAAAAAAAGTTCTAAGTGGTATTTGTAAGCCATATCATCACCAGAAGAAAATAAACAAAGTATTTGTCTTTTCTAAAAAGGCCAAACCTGTCTCCATTCGATAGCAAATCTAAAATTTTAATTTATATATTAGAATACTTCTGTGGAAGAACTAAAAGCTGAGTTATCTCTCTTTCAAGGTTTCTCTGCACTGTTAGCTGCTATTCAGCCAGTGGATCAATGCTTCAGCTACGGACTGCCAACTCCATTTCACACTTTCCTCCCTCATCCTTGGCCCATTTCCTCTGTGTTTTGAGATGCTCACATGAAATCACCTAACTGAGTAGGGAGTGCCAACTCCCAGTTATGTGTCTGAACAGGTGATTTGCTTCTATTATGCTGCCAATTGTATTTGTAAAATTTTTATAACTTCATATTTGCTTCCATTGAATAGGCTAAAATAATAAGTCTGAAAATCTAGCATCTATTATCCTTAAATTCCTCAAAATCCTGGTGTAGGATTCGTCCTTGTCCTAATGGGAATGTTTGCAAGTCTGATTGGTTTTGTCAATTTTTTCATCTCACTCCTTGTAGAACTTTCAATATAATTTGTTCTTGGAAATATTGTTAGTCTCTATGTATTCTCCAAACATGGAACACATAGATCCATAATCTTATATCTAATCCTGAATCTTGGTTGTTCAATAATCACTGAGTGTTACACAGAGCTCTGTCCATAAAATGTAGCTTCTTTGCATGATTTTAAGGTAAAAAAGCTGTTTTATATTGTGAAAGGAAAATATAATGGTGACCTCTGACCTCACTTTCTTTTTGGTCACACTTAGCCTCTGTCACATCTTTTGAGTCAGGCTGGAAGACCTTGTCATCACAGAAGTTCCTTTAAGCTCAGAATAAACTATGTTCTAGTTGCAGCAGTGAACTTCTGAAACAGGTTGAACCATGCCTTATTGAAGGTAATTTACCACTTACTGATACTTTTGAAGAAATCTCTCTCAGATAAGTTTACATAATTCTGAAACATCAATAAATTTAGGTGCTAATGTCAGCTCAATCATGAAATCATAAAAAAAAAAAAAAAATCCTCCAAAAAGAGTATTGTTATCCAGAGACAATGGGGGACCTATTGTGACTAAAGACCTAAATGACAGACATATTTTTATACACATAAATAGAACTTTAAGGGTAAGGATGTTGGGTATCTATTTGTTCCAGTCTTAACATCTTCCAAGAATAAAATAATTTATTCTTCCTTTTGTTCCTTTAAGACTATTGGTATGAAACAGCCTTATATGTGGAGGTTTCTGTCATCTAGGAAGCAAGGAATTTCAGTGTTTTCATACCTATTTCACTGTTTTCTTTTTTTCTTTTTGGTATATAAAAGTGATTTTGTATTAATACAAAATCAAATCATTCTCAGTGCTGTGTATGTTGTACAGAACTAATTAGATAAACTTCTTCCCAAGTGTATTTCATGGGTTTTGAAGTGCATTGCAAATAGTTGGTTCCTAATGATAGGGTCCATATTCTTAAAACAACTTTAAAAGATTCAAATCATTCCTTAATAATTTTGTTCTATTTTCATTTCAATTGCTTTACTTGAGTGATGGAAAAAAGGGTGAAATTACCATTAATTTCATATAATCTATGCAATTGGTTGGAATTGAGCACATTCTACCACCATAACCTATGATATAGCCAGGACTGAGTGGCTGCAATCTATTTTATTTCTGCTTGCCTTTCATTTAAATCTGTTTTTATTTTTTTCCTCGAGCTTTGGGTTTTTCGGTGGGAATGTACTACCCATGTGCTTCTCATTTGTCCTATTTTTCTTTTTGATTTCTTTGGTTCAGAATATTCATTCCTTGTGCTTTCTGAATAACCTAACTCTATTAACTCGTTACCCTCTCAATTAGATCTTTTCCACAGGTATTGAAATTTCTTAATGTTTCTCCTATTAAAAGGAAAAATAAAATCCTAGTAACTATAGCAGGAAGATCTTCCTTTGAATCCACATCTTTGTCTCCTTCCCCTTCTTCAAAGACAGTTTTGAAGGACCTTAATTTATACTAAACTTCATTTTTTTCACCTCTTGGTGCTCCAAGCAGTCCAGACTTACTTCCTGTAGTCTCTTGAAATGCCACACTCCCAGGGTCACCAAGGTCATCCTATCAATGAAAAGACAAGCACTGTTGAGTTCCTTTACTGTGACTCCCGGCAGTACTTGGTCCAGTTGACTGCTCCACATTCCAGAAACTTTCTTTTCCCTTGGTTTTTATGACTCAGCGAATTCCTGGGTTAGCCTCTGCTTTTTTTTTTTTTTTTTTTTCCTAATATTCTTTCTATATAACATGCTGAACCTGACCATTAAACTTTGTAGTTCTAGGACTAGGCTTTATTTAGATAGGAATAGGAAGTTCTAGTGTACTACTGCACAGAACTGTGACTGTAGATAACAATAGTGTACTATATATTTTTTTTAAAAAAAGGATTTTGAATGTTTTCTCTATACATAAATGATATATTCTGGAGAAGATAGATATGTTTGCCCTGATTTGAACAGTACATTATATGTGCATCTATCTAGATATCACATTGTATCCCATAAATATGTACGATTTTATGTTTTTATGTATCAGTTCAAAAATAAAATATTTTTTTTAATTTGGTTACTTCAACACTTATTCATATCATAGATTCTTTTTTTTTCTCACAATAAAAACTTTTCCTAGGAACTTTTAGTTGCCTAGACCATATGTTCAGATGTTTTTCCAACTGATGCATCCTAGACCTCTTCACAGACTGATTAAAAATCACCACTTGGATAATTCCAAAATAAAAATTACAATCTTACCTCTGCTTTATCACTTGTTCACATCCTATCTCCTTATCTCCATGAAAGGAATAACTGAGAGTCCAGTTCTGCAACCTAGAAATCGCGATATATCCTTTTCCTTAGTCATAACATTCCCCTTACCATTAATTATTAATTCCTGTTTATGCTTCCTTACAAATCTGTCATAAATCCATCCTTTATTTTCTATCTTCAAGGTAAACATTCTAACCTAATCCACCCAAATTTCTTCGAGAAAAGCAAAACCAAAACAAAACCAAACAAAGCAAACCTCTCACTGCTTTCTGGGGCATCCACTATGGTCCTCACCTGGTGAGTTTTTCTTGCCTCAATATTAATTTTGCTTCACAATTCTTATAATCTTACTTATAGATTTAAAAGAAGAATTTTAAATTTAAACACAAAATATTTGGATTAGTTCAAGGCTAATTCATAGATTCTTTTCAACTTATTGTCTTCAGAGATCTTTTTATCTTGTCATTTTAAATGCATTTAACATTTTTCTGTTGCATTTAGGATAAAAGATATACCTTAATTTTGGTCTACAAGGTGCAATCTGATGCCTACCTATGTATTTATCATAGGCTGTATTTTTTTTTTTTTTTTTTTTTACTCTTTACTGCCACAATTCACACAACAAACATATATTTCCCTTTTGTAGGAATGTTCAATCAAGGACTATCCTTTACTTTCCCACATAAAGGAGTCAGTCTTTCCACATTTTATTGTAATGATGGGCATTGTGCGTGCTCAAATAATAGAACTATTATTGTTTTTAACCTGTTGAAATCGATCACTTAGTAATTTAGCAACTTCTTGTAGATCCCAACACAGTGTTTAAACTGTAGACAGTTGAGCTTTTGGCATTGTGCATTAATTTTAAACAGGCTTTAATTTAACAGGCTTTAATTAAGCTAGTGTCACTACTCTATTCCTAACCTGCACTCTATCATCTGCATTTATCTGTGAACTGTTCTCTTGGCCTATAATCTTTCCTTCAATAGATTCTGTGCAGTGATGTCAGCATTTTCTCACTCCTTTTCTAATAAAAAATGATCTCTCACTGTTCTGTCAATGTGCCATGCCTTTTCACAAACTGTTACTCTGAACTTGATGTTCCCTCACTCTGAGTACTTTCCTATCCTTTCTTCTCTGCTTATCAAACTCCTACCCACACTTCAAGATGGATCCCAAATGTCATCACCTGTATGATGCCTTCCTTCTATCCTCAGGCAGAATTAGTCATTCCTTCATGACTGTTTCCAGAGTAGAGGGTTACTTCCTGCGCATAGCACTGCCATTTAGCTTTGAGTGTTTTCTCACTAGGCAGTGAGCTCTCAAGGATAAGCACCGTCTCTTCATCTTTGTACCCAAGGCATGTTGCTTTGCACAAAGTAAGCACTCTCTCCATAGATATACACATTGACTCAAGGCAAGATGGGACACAGCAAAATAATTTAAAATATGACATTAAACATCTTATCTGGCTTTCCCCAAATAGTAAATAATTCCTGCTAAAGCAGAACATTGAATGACGACAAAAATCTCAGGTAGAAAGTGCACAATGTTTATCTACAGACTGTCCATTGTTAATAAACTAACTGAAGACAAAAGGTCACATGTAGATAGATATTCCCAGGGGAAGGGGCAGGATGCAGCTACTTAGCGAGATACATGCACGAATGCCTCAGCCAGTTTTCTCTTGTGGAAAATGAAAAGTAACCTTCATCTGTCCTGTTTTCAGATACTTGTTGGACCCATGAAAAGTACAGCTAACCAGTTTCCCAATTTTTTTCTATTTATTCTACTACAAACAAATTTAGGTTTTCTTTTTCAAAAATGACCAGCCAATTTCACCAGAAAGTGTCCAATCTTTACAACCAGAGAGATTCAGCAACAAATATGACATGGATCTTCATAAATGAAACTACATCACACTGAAATAAGTTTACTCAGTAAAAGAGTAATACAAATGAATAAAATGCATAGGGTTAATACAATGATTTCATATTGAAAGTCCCTTAGTGAATGAGAAAGGAGTTAAAGATGTTTGTTGAAAGTTTTCCTAATAGTCAATACTATGACCTGGATATTTTGACCTATGTCCAACACATTCCCACTAGATGTTTATAGTGATCCTTCAAAGCATTGCACACTGATATTGCAATGACTCAAACTGAAATATTATTTCTAATTAATGCTCTTTAAAATATAGAAACAAAGATAACAAATACCATATTTCTTATAAACTAAGAGATTTAATTTCTCATAAACTATTAAAGAGTTTAATTTGGGGATATTATTTATAACTGCATAAACTCCTTTTATTTTTATAAGAAAAAATAAATATGATTTAATACAATCGTGATAAAGAGAATTGTTCTCAAACTTATTTGTCCCATAAAGTATAGTCTTTTTTAAAGTGCTAGTCCTTCCTTCCATTTATTATAAATCCAAAGATCATTCCTTTGAGACAAATGTGCAAATTTAATTAACCTCTTAATTTAGGGATACTGATTTGAAGCAATATATAGACTTTGGTTTTAATACAAACATTAGTACCATTCTGGAAAAATTAAAATGGCAATTTTGAGCATCAGAATAAATATGAAGGCAGCACAGATATGAACTACTAATTCTTCATCTTCACAGCTTTCCTTTGAGATTTGTACCTTCAAAGATAGATGCCTAGTCCTTTTTTCCTTCTTGGCCTCTATGATAGAAAATCATTAGTTCAACAGCATCTCTTGTCACTCAAAATCATCCTGATAGCATGAATTTTTACTTACTCATGATAGATCGGACAAATATAAGTGTCAACTAATTGTATACATTTGTCTGGAACTTGAAAGACAGATTTATCTACTTTGGGACCTTTCCATATTTAGAATGTTCTAAAGAGATCATTTTTTATTTTAAATAATTTCTCTGTTCAGGACAAAGCAGACTTATTTCAGGAAGATGAGTTATCTCTCTTCCTTTCAAATGAAATCAATGGATCCTTGACTAACAGTTTTGTTGATAGTTCCTGTTTTCTTCTAAACCAAATGCACCTCTTTAGTGCTAGTAACTGTGATTTTTTTCTTTTCTCTACAATATAATGGTAACAAAAATTTTTGTTCATGGATACAGAGTGATAATTTTTATTCATTCATGTAAGATCATACCCTGTTACCATAGGAAGATTTACTAAAATATTATATTTATGTGTTAATATAAAATATTATATTTATATGTTAATACTCCATCACAAAAAAACTTATGCTATTTTCATTGTGTATAAAACCAAGTTCCAACTTCTAAGATTAGCTTCACAGGCCCTAGAATGTGCATGGTCTCTTGTAGATTGTCTCATTCTAGATTCCTCAAGACAGAAATGGTAAATGTAAAATCTGGTTATTAATGTTCACACAGGTATGTTAAGAATGTACACTACAGATAGCAGTGTTATTTTTCTTTTTCATTATTATTTTGGAGAAGTTTTATGGGTGCAAGGGATTGAATCCAGGACCTCATGTGCACCAATGGAT
This sequence comes from Sciurus vulgaris, assembly GCF_902686455.1. NCBI lineage: Eukaryota > Metazoa > Chordata > Mammalia > Rodentia > Sciuridae > Sciurus > Sciurus vulgaris. Next base: position 81,761,032 of record NC_136470.1, on the reverse strand, counting down.
TATATTCCCAGATTCTAGTGTTTTTCATCTATTATTTCCATATGAATGAGACAAATATCCTGCCCCAGCAATGAAAATGCCTTATGGATTAGATGTGATGCCCATTCTGCAATTTAAGATAGTAATCGTCTAGCCCAGGGCCTTAGACTTCAGTATTCTTTGGAACCAGTTATTCAGTGAGGAAACATTCAAGGATGCAATCTAGTAATATAAATGTTTAGTGTGTGCTATAAAGGGGTAATTCTACTGTGTAATATTATGCTTTTTGTTCATCATACAGTGGTAGGTTATCTTCCTCATATTTATACAGTATGATTTTCTCCAGACTAGCAATATATAATTTGCACACTTGTTTCTAGTAGTCCCTGTATTCTGAAATTGTGTGCAATATCTAATGTGTATGCATTAAGTACATTCTATTGATCATACTATTAACAATTTCAGTATCATTTCTAAAGTTTCTATTTTGCTAATATTATCAATTACTGATAAATTCGTGTTAAATACTCAACCATGATTTGTCTATTTCCTCTTGTAATATTGTAGATTTTTTGGCTTATTTACTTTGAAGTTTTGCTATTAAGATAAGAAATTTAATCTTACTCTATCTTTCTGGTGAAAGGAGTCTTTATCATTATGAAGTGACTCTCTATTTAAATAATACTTTTTCTTTGAAGTCCACTTCTTTAATATTAGCATAGTTGATTAGTTTTCTCTTATTATTTGCATTGTAAGATTTTCCCTGTTTTACTTTCAATTTTGTGATAACTATACTTTAGACAGCATATTCTTATAAAAGAACTTATTTTGAATGTGATTTGTTTTCAGCCCACAAATTAATAATCTCCACTTTCATTTAATGTAATGACTGGTATATTTTAGATTATTACCAATATGTTATTCTAATTTTTGTATCTTGACTTTCATTTTATTTTTGTATTTGTTGTAAATTTTAGATGGATTATTTTATCATTATTGTCCTTTTTTCCCTATGCTGGTTTGGAATTTATGCATTTACTAATTATTCATTGATTCTTTAAAATTATGGCTTATACGATTAACTTGTCCATATATGAAATTAATTTTCCCTATTAGTATGATGACTAAAGCACACTCATTCCGTGCATTATCATTTTGAAATTTAAAAAAAATTTAAATTTCGAGGAAGGTCTCACTAAGTTGCCCACACCGGTCTGAAATTTGCAATCCTCCTGTCTCAGGCTCCCAAGAGGTTAGACTGCAGGCATGTACTATCACGCTCAGCAATCATTCTTCAATTTTAATATACAAAGTAACATTGTTTTATGTAGCCAAAGCATATTTAGTTTTGTCCACAATTTACCATTTGCTTGATTTTCATTTCTTTAACATCCTAGATCTGTTTTATTAGACTGTTTTATGCACAAAATACATCTTTTAAATTTTCATAGAGATCCATTTGTGATGATATTCTTTAATTTTTATTTTTCTGAAATTATTTTTATTTCACCTTCCCCTTTGAGGAAGATAGTCTTATAATATATAATTCTAATTTGACAATTACTTTATTTTAGAACCTTGGAGATTTTATTGCACTGCATTCTGACATCCAACTGTTACTGCTGTGAAATAAGCTTTAAGTCTAATTAAGGAACCTTTAAAGAAAACTTTTCTTCTGACTGCTCTATAAGCTTCTTTGTGTATCTGGTGAACAGAAATTTCACTATCATACATCTAGACATGGATATGGTTTATATCATAAAGGGACTGGCTAGAATTTTAAATCTGTGGATTAGATTCTTTCATCAGTTCTTGAAAATCTTAGTCATTATCTCTTGACTCTGTTCCATTATCTATCTTATTCCTTCTGAAACTACAATAAAAATCTTTTCTAAAAAATTTCACTCTTTACCTCCCACTTCTTTCATTTCTTGCAGTCTGTGCTAAACAAATGGCTAATTTTTTTCTTTCACTGTGTCTAATCTCTTATCTCATATCTTCTATGAAGTTTACATCCTGGGATTTTAAAGTTTTTATTTCTGGAAATTCTAGTGGTTTAGAAAATTTAAGTAATTTTCTATAGATTTATCTAGTTTCTATATTTTTAAATTTAGTAAACACAGTTGTATCATCATCCGGACATAACTATCAGAAATAATTATGAGTTTGTTCTTGTTTTTACTTACGGTATTTGTCTTCCCTGTGTTTATGTTGCACTGCTAATTTTGCTTGAATGAATTTTTGGCACTACCTGGGAATCTAATAAGCTTCAGAGATGATTTAGTTTTACTTCTTCAAGTGGTCTAGAGCTTAGTACTCCCTCCATTGCCTTAAGCAAATTGGTTTGTTGCTATTTTTTGGACCATCAACATAATGTGGATTTCAATAGAAATTCACTTGATTGCTGACTTGAATGTGCAACAGCATAGAGATAGGTATGTTAGTTTTGTTCTTTCATCTTATTCCACTGAGTATCAGGGCAATTTTCTATGTATTCTCCTATGACTGTGTTGGTGGTGGTGAAAGTTGACTGTTATTTTAACCCTTGGAGTCCCGGCTTTATATGACAAGAATACTTAAGTGTTCTGCACCTTGGATCAGCCACCTAGAGGATTAAGTATGAGGTCTTCAGTAAAAGTCAAGAATTAAAAGTCTATTCAGTACTCCAGCTCTTGCTTTACATCTTCACTGACATTAGCCATAGTAATTATTTTACTAAGTTTGACCATCCTCCATCATGAAAAGTCTATAATCTAACAATGGTGAATTCTATCTTTAAAATGTGTGAAAACAGGCTATAAGAGTTGAGGGTATCTTTTTTTTTTTTTTTTTTTTGTGAAAACTTTATGTTTTTTGATGTTCCGAGCATTCTCCACATAGGTCATGAAAAATCTCTATGGCAGAGGGTTTTCTCCTTCTTCTGTTTTCATCAGTAGATTGCTTGGTGCCTGCCATGTACATATTTTAATTTGTTAAAATTTGATAGTCTGAGCTTCCTAAAGATATATATTCATTATTCAAATAGCTGAAAGCGAAATAAATTTCAAAAGGCCTGAATATGTTCTAATTAGTTTTTAGGAAGTTTATTTAATTAGCAAAAATGCAAAGGTAATTTGACATTTACTTTAATCAGAAAAAAAAACAGTACTCTTTTAAAGATGATTCTGAATTTTTTTCTAACACTTGGAAAGAACTCATAAGAACATTTTAATTTTTAAAGAAATGTAAGTGTATTTTTAATTTACTTTTTGTGGTGAAGATTGAACTTTGTACAAGTTAGGTAAGTATTCTACTACTGAGCTACACCTCCAGCATTGAATACTTTTAAATTTCCAGTTTTGGGGTGCAGCCTATGTTTATACTTATGTGTCCACTTACATGTTCCTATGTGTCCTACTATAGTCCTGCAATACAACCCCAAACACACCCAGTCTCTGTGTCCCTCACATACACACACACACAAAAAAACCAGACTATTAAAATCAAGATTTTTAGGTGCTGTGGCTCACACCGTAATCCCAGCGACTCAGTAGACTGAGACAGGAGGATCTTGAGTTCAAAGCCAGCCTCAGCAAAAGCAAGGCATTAAGCAACTAAGTGACACCCTGTCTCTAAATAAAATATAAAATAGAGGGATGGGGATATGGCTCAGTGGCCAAGTGCCCCTGAGTTCAATCCCCAGTACCAAAAAAAAAAAAAAAAAAAAAAAAAAAAATCAAGATCCTTAAAATCAAGAAAAGAATCCTATCTGGGTCAATTTTGTTGTTCAGGGACCATGAAAACTTCTAGAATATGAAAATGTAAATGAGAGACAGCATAGGTAAGCACACTAGAGTTTAGAGACTTAAAATGTTAATGCTAGTTCTTTGTGTCCCTTAAAATAAATGACTAATCTACCTCCATTAGAAAGGAATTGGGGTGTTTTAGAAATAATGAATAAAAAATGGAAAGTAATTTATGTTTGTAAGTATTATATAAATGCTGAAATACATAGATCATCTGAAAAGAATACTTAATATATGTTTAATGATGTGACCTAATTTTTTAAACCAACTTACTTTTTTTTTTTTTTTTTTTTTTTTTTTGCTTCCTAGCCAAATAAAATAAGACAAAAATTTCCACTGGATACATGGCCCACTTGAGAAGAAGAGTTTTGTGGTAGAGGACATTTGCAAAAATTATCAGATAGAATCGTATTGACTTTCAAAAAGTTGAGAGAAAAGTCTGACCTTTGAAGAATTCATCATAATAGAATGTTTAGAGAGATGCTCCATGGAGTTCAATAAAAGTCAATACCAAATTCCTTTGCAGTTCCGTCCCCCCTGCCCCGGCTCTGCCATGACAACCCCTTTCTAAATGTGAGAGAAAGACGAAGATGTTCAGGCCCCCAATGAATGCACTACTCTGATTTTTCAAGACACTCTTCAAATCTTCTTGTACCTTGCTGTAGTGCTTTTTAATTCATTATAATTACTATTAACCCTTAATGATTTAAAGCAGAGAGAGGAAGAACCATCTTGGATTCTTGACAACTAGAAGCTGTTAATAAATTTAACCTCTAAGAGAAGACTATTTTATGAGAAATTAGAGATCAGTTAAATCACTTAAAATAAACTTGGATTAGACTTAAATCAATTTTTGAGCTGTTAAATTTTAGTTGTATGTTTTATTTTCTGGGTCCAGAAATGTAATAATAATAAAACATATCTTAAAATCCTGTAGCCACAATAACCACCTGATCTTCAAGTAATGTATTAATGGCAATGATAGTGCATAAAATAATATTCCAAATGAAAATTTAGAACTTGTATTTGCTAACTCACTTTGTCTCTTCCTTCCTTCCTCCTATTCTTTCTCTTTTCTTTTCTTTTCTTTGTTTAAAAATTTTCATCCAGAATAGTTCAAAATTCCAATGAACCTGGATCAGTTAAATTTCTGATTTCAATGGACTCAGTCAGTTGCATTCAATAAATTGGACTCACTTGAATTCAATAATTGAAACCAGCCATGTATAAATCACTGAGAAAGATATCTATACCAACCCTGTGATTGATGAGCTCCAGATCTAGTAGAGAGAGGACATGTGTACACTGCCTATGATAGAAGTCAGAAAGGGATGATTGAAAAAAGGATCTGCAAATATAATTTTTAAACATAAGAGTTTAGAGGTGATGGCTTGCTTATAATGTTGCTATAAAGGTACTTTCAATTATTTAAAGGGAAAAACAAAATGACATGTATTTCATAGAAGAGGTAGCATGGAAAATTCAAAGACCTAAAAAAATTCAGTTTCTAAACATCACACATGTCCTCTGACTTTTGGTGGAGAGTAGTGCCTAGTGAAAAATTATGGAATCTTGGTTAGGGAAAGGAAATTACTCAATGCCACTTAGTTTGATGAACTTTATTTTTCTACTCCAAATACTGGTTCTCAATTCTCAATTTTTAAAAAGCTAGAGCCTCTGCATAGCAATTATTTAGAAGGCAGGATGGTAAGCATAATATTTACCTTTTTTAAAAAAGGGAAGTTTTGATGAATACAATCCATTATTTTTCATATCTTGGTGTTCAAGACTTTCTCCAGTGAAAATAGGGAAGAGCTTATTTTATTATCAATGGAAACCTTAATAAAAATGGCTGATATTGTGAAACTCAGGCATCTCCCATGAGAAGACCATTGGGAAGTGAAAGAGTCCATGAAGTTCTGTTGTAAATTTTGAGTTAGTCATTGGCATCAAGGGGGAAGGTTTGTAATGGTCTCGCGCAGGACAGATTGTTCAGGGAAATACTGTACTGAGATATGATAACATCACATCTGTCCTGCTTTTAGTTTTCAATAGACAAGTGGAAACAGCCCAAGAAATTAGCATCTATTATTTCCTCAATTTGAGAGTTTAACAATAAATATGGTGAGTCTGTATTGCAAAGCACAAGGAGACAGTGAGATGCTGGTAGGTAATGGTCACCAGTGAACTTCTCTCTATTAATTTGAATATACTGGAAAGAAAGTTGAACTTTGAATGAAAAACAAAACAAAACCACATGTGAAAGACAATCTAAGCTTAAGTTTGGATGACAGACTATGACTAACTGTGCATCCTTAAGCAAATTCTGTGAGTCTTCAAACTTCAATTTTCTCATTTTTCAAATAAGGATAATAATTTCTGCTATATTTTTCTTAAAGAGTATTGTGAGAGTCAAAGAAGATAATTGGTATAGGATAGATCAAACATTGTCATTTGCTGGGATGAATAATTATGGTGCAGTCATTTCAACAGACTCCTACATATGAATTTGAAGTCCTCTTAAAAATTGCCTTACTTGTGTAACTGTGATGGCTGGCGTCAAGTTTCTTAAATTATCCTGCTTCAGTTTCCTTATCTGTAAAATGAGAAGGATAACAGTACATACCTTTAAGTTTGTTAAGGGAATTATGTTTATTATTAATTATACAGTGTTAACAACAGTGTCAGACATATAATCTCTATTTAAGTATTTGTTTATTTAATTATAAGTCACAGTGTATTCAGAAGAGAGGAACATTGATTAAGAGGACCTAATAAATTAGAAGAATAAATATATATTTTTAAAATACGGGTGGGGATGTTTGGATCAGTAACACCTGGGGAGATTTCCAGGAATGACCCAGAACAACTTAATCAGCATTCCTTCAAGCTGAGATCTCAGGAATCTTTGTTTTATTTTATTTCTTGGGTGATTCTTATTCCCAGCAAAAACTCTAGAACTGTGGATCTACAATCTATTTTGAAAGTTCATCTATGCACAATCTATTTTCTTCTCCTGTTCGAGGAATTCAAGTCTAACAGAGAGAAAGGACATGTATACAATGACTGTGACACGAGTCCCAGGATGAAAATGCTGTGGGATTGTTGATTGATTTGACGAATATTTAAAATGTGCAGATTAAATGCCAAGCACAATTCTGAACACTTTAGATCAAAATATTCGTTCATTTATCCAACCACTCAGGTTCACTTTCAGGTACTATTTAGAGTCTGTAAGACAGGTGTAGCAGGTATACTGGATCAGGCATAGGTGGATTGGAGGTAGAAAAGGATAGAATAAGCAAATTTGAGCTAAGATGCAAAGGTGACGCAAAGAGGAATGATACAATGATGTGCCATTAACAGGTTAAAAACAAAAGTCCTGATGTGCAGTATTGACCAATTTTCATGACATACCCCTAGCAACACCAGTTTTACCTACCAAACTTTTAGCAACTCACTGATGAATTCTTGAATATTTAGCCATCATCCCTCATGGGTTGGTCTCTGACTTCATGGAATGCACCTTCATGAATAATAATGTGCCATTTTATAAATTAGGGACTGGGATGACTATTGAAGGGGGTATTACAATAAAATGGTAGAAGAGTGTAGCAGAGATAAACTTTAGTTGTTACTGAGGACAAGACTGGCAGGAAGCCCAGGATTCGCCTCTGTCTTCTCTTTCCTCCTCAGTTTAATTTCCCCCTTTTTGCCCTTTAGAACCGTCATTCCTTTCATTTCTTCTTTTCATGTATTGCTTTTCTAGACTTGCTTTTGTTTTCGTTTCCATCTCAGGGAGGTGACCCCATTGAGATCAATGACTACAGAGCATATTTTTACTCAAGGTGGGGGTGCAAAGTCTCTAATCACCAAAGTGATTCAATTAACTGATCATTTGATAAAGTTTCATTAATATCTTCCAGATACACCAACCAGTATTCACTAAAACAAAGTTTCCTAAAATTAAGCATTTCTGCTTGATGATGTTCCTTTCCTCCATACTAAAATGCAAGAAAAAGAATCTCCTTTCTAGTTAGTTCATACAAAACAGCCCATATAAAAGTTTTACTAAATTTCCATTCCATCACCAAAACTAATTAATGAATATAGTAAAGTATTCTCAAAACTAGTCAAATTCGGTACGATTTCAAAGCATGTTACTTCTTCCCTTTGTCTGCAATGTCTTATTTCTGTCCCTTCTCACAGATTCAATACTTAAAAAATAAAGTAAAATGCATGTCATTTCATCTTGCAATGCTGAAAGAATAGTCTCATTTGCTCCTCTTCCTCCTTACTGTGCCCTTGATAAAAGTCTGTGCTAAAATCAATATATTTAGGACGGAAGACTGATCCTTGATTAGAATGCTTTTCATTTTAAATCTGCAAATATGTAAAAAAAAAAAAAAAAAAAAAAAAAAAAAACAGGAGAAAATGGAAAGAAATTTGAATTCTAAAGTCTGTCATTTAAGCATCAACAAAGCAGTAACTTTTAAATTAGTGTTCCAGTCAAATTCTTTTCAGGCTTTATAACAAATATTTTGTGTAAGGCCTTTGGAAAATATCCAGCCCATCTGTTTCTACTCAGTTGTTAGCAACCATGATTTTCTATAAAATTTATCATTAGCCTATCTAAAAGGAGCGTATTTGACTTAAATAACACAACATAAAAATTAATGATTCAATTGTTTTTATAGTTAATTAAAATGACAATATCTCATTCATGGTTACCAACAACATCTTAATCTGTTTGTCTTTTTTTAAATTTTTTAATCTTTTTATCAGGCCTCAGGAACTTGTCTATATTCTTAACTCCTGAAACTTGGAATAGTTTAGAAAATAAGCTCACGTTTTGGTAGGATTAAATAAGCAATATTGACCCTTTCAGCTCAATATGTAGAATTCTTATATTCTTGGTCAGAAAGCACCATTTAGATAACGACTACTACTGAATACTGTTGTAAGATTAACAGAACAGTTGAGATCAAGACTGTAAGGTAAAAACCTTTTATAATCTCTCCCTAATTAATCTGTTTCCCTCTGTTCATTTTTTCTACCTGTTCTCTGTTTAAGCTGCAATTGCTTCTCATGGCAATGATTGAGAATACTTTCTAAGTCGATCTCTGTCTCCGTGTTCTTCTCTCTGCCAGCCCACACAGCGTCCCCCTGCTAGGATAATCATCCTAAAACACAGCCTTTGGTAATGTTTCCCTAGGAACAAATGGCTTCAGTCTTCGATTTGCCAGCAGAGCAAGGTTTCATCTCCCTGACCTGATTTTAAATTTAGTGCTTTATTGCAAACAGACTAGACTATTTACAGTTTTGCAAGCATCTCCTTTACTTAAGCATTTTTGTGTCTTTTCTTAATTAGAAATTGTTGCTGTTTATCTCCCTTTTCTCTCCAACCCCTGTATTTTTCATGTGAAATCCTACCTAATTATCAAGTGATTATTCAAGTACCACTTCTATGACACCTATTTAGATGCTTCCTCATTCCTCACAATCTGTGTTGTGTCCTTTCTACTTTATATCACATAAGATGTTTTGACTTCTTGCAGGCTACTTGGAGATCTTGTGATGTCGTTGTTTGTGTTGTAAACTATGAAACTCTGGAAGATTCATCCTTTCTTTTCTCAGTCTACTTGAAATACATATACAGCTTGAATATATAGCTTATTAGTGGAAACAAAGTCGGGGTGGAGGCGATGATAACTACCTTTATAGAGCTTTGTACAAACTGATATGAAATCAAATAAATGTAATTGATTCTGAGCTGGACTGGTGAAAACTTCACACTGAATTTTATGTAAGCCTTGTAAGATAATTAGGAGTTTATGAGACAGGAGGGTCAAGTTCAAGATGTGCATGTAAAGTAGGGAAGAGACTTAGCATTCAAGCCCCCCAATAAACGTTAACAAGTTAGTGTGGAAAGATAATTAGGACATTTTAGAAGAATAAATTATTTACATCTGGATTAGAGTTCCAGGACTCAAAGGGATAAGGGAGGCTTAGAGGATATAACTGCCAGGCCATGGAAGGATGGGGTCAGCCATTCATGTGTGTCTATTTGCTTGGGGATATTTCAAGTTGCTTTATGCACATTTTGTTATTTTTAATTCATGTAAAAATATTCAAAAATTCAAATACAGAAATATAAAATATATAAAACGAAAACTGCACTACCATTTCATATTTTCATACTCCCCAAAATTAACTTCTGCTACAAATTTTACTATGTTTAACATAAAACTTTTCTAAGTACACTTACATACAAGGTCTGCATAGAAGAGGCTTCTTTTCCCTTTAGTTTGCTAAAAGTGATAATGACTATATTGTAATAGTATTTTCAGCTTTTTATAGTCATTTGAAGTTTTATAGAATCCATCTATATTAGCACATTAGGAAAAGGAAAAACTACCTCAATCTTTCCCATTTTATGTTATTTAATATTATTCATGTATAATAATTTGCAGAATAATTTTGTATTTGTCAACATTTTAGGATTTGCTAATTTCTCACTAATACTAAAATTATACAAATATTTATCAATACAAATACATAAATACCGATTTACCCTAAACATAAATTTAGATATATTACTCACATATACATCCTTGCACTCCTGTCAGTGTTGTTGAAGTAGAGTCTTGGAGATGTACAATTTTGGAGTCAAAGTTTATTGGGTTAAAGTTGTAGTATTTAACAGATAATAACAATATTCTTTCCAAAAATATTACTTTCATGTTATCTATAATCTCATAAAACTGCTATTTACACACATTTGGAAACATCAATCTTTTAAGTACATGAAACTGTGAAGATGAAAACTATCTACATTTCCTATTTAATTCAACATTTTCTTTGCATTTACTCACACATTTTAAGAATTGGTTTATATCCTGGGCAAACTTGTATATTCCATTAGCTCTTTGTTTTGTCCCCATTGGTTTTAGCATAATTTTATTAAGGCTTTGTTGATTGTATACATTTGTATTTATTTTCTTCCTGGCTCTCTGTAGTCTTTCAAATTTATCTATTCTTTCTTTTATTCTATCTATGTTAGTGTCATATTTTTTTCCACCAAGAGAAATCTATTAAAGTGTATTCTTATGGTTTCTGAGTTTTGTACCTTGTTTAAAATTTTTCCAACTCCAAGATTATTAAAATATGCCCACAAATCTATATCTATTAAAAACATGTTTTTCATATTTTTCTATGAAAAAACTGAGTAGACAACAAATATGATATACAGAATAAAAAGTACCATTTGTAATGAAATTAGCAAATATTTACCCCCTACAAACTGTAAGAGATAACTTCCAAATGATGTGAATGTGGTAATAAGTAAAAGGAAGATATCAGGGACTGATATATTCCACAGGATACATAGAGCATATTCAAAAGTGTTTGCTGTAGTTCTACAGCTCCAATTAAGGATGTCTTAATTCCAACAACAGGATCAGGAAGGCACACGTGAGGACAAAAATCCCAAGGACCCCATTCTACATTTTGAGTAGCAGAGACAAGGAACTATAAGCTAAACTGATCAAATAAGCAATCTGTGCAGAATAACAGATTTAACTGTAAGATTAGAAGAAAAACAACGATTTCAGCTAACTTTACAGCTACTTAGGGACAATAGTTAGCTCAAGAGATATACATGCTAAATCACACTTTTTTAAAACAAAAAATTCTGACATATAGGCCTTAGAAAACAAGACTTACTTGAAAGGTGGGAATACTAAATACTGATACGTGGAAGAAGACAATGAGAGAATTAATGAGAGATTAGAAGGCCTAGTTAAGCTGCTCTCAGATGAGAAGTATTTGTAATTGAAAAAGCCTGGCATTCATGCCCATTTAATCTAAAAATGAAATGAAATTACAAAAAATATAGGTAATATAACAATACATTAGAATAAATTATGCTAGAATATAGAAGAACTAAAGTAAAAGACAAAACAGAAAAAAAGACCCTCTCTGAGTATTATCACTTTGGAAGTTCCAAGGAATAATTTACGAAATTTATTGAAATGATCAGTACCAACATTTGCTGAAACTGTGGAAACATTTTATATAATTTTTCATATGAATTTTTAACAATTTTTTATTTTTTCCAAATAGAGAACAAAATATTCATTCCATCATTAAAGTCAGTTTGGCAAGTTAATTTCCAAAAAGTTTTGCCTTAAATAAATTTTAAAATTTATTTTAAAAGTTTGAGTTTTTTTTTTAAGATTTTAAAGGTATAATTTGCATGCAATAAACTGTGCATTTCTAAAAAAATGAAATTTGATAATTTTTTACCTATGTATATACAATTAAGACCATAATGTCAATCAAGATAGTGAATATATCTGTTACCTTAAGAGAGTTCTTATGCCTCTTAGTAGTGGTTCCTCTCTGCACCCTTCTGATATCCCCTTCCCAAGCAACCTCTGATTGTTTTTTGACATTATAAATTAGGTTGAACTAATTTTCTAGAGTTTGATATAAATGAAGTAATATGTAATGTATTGTTTATTTTCAGTTTTTTAATTCCATCACATGTATTCTGGGATTCATCCATATTATAGCATATATCAATAGTGAATTTCTTTTATTTATTCTTTTACTGGAGAAATTAAAATTTTTAATCCAATCAAATCTTATGGACACTTGTGTGGTTTTCAGTTTAAAGCTATTACTAAAAATACTTCTATGTGCATAACCCTGTGGATATTTATCTATTTATGATTCTACACTTATTTGGTCTTTTACAACTTAAAATCTTGCTGATCGCTATAGCCTACATGAATTCCACTTTTTAAAATTCCTTGAGATTTGTTTATAGTGTTAATAGAGGATAAATTTTTATCATTGTTCTGCATGTGCTTTAGAAGAATATATCTTAGTTCCACATATAACATTTAAAATATGCCCATTAATTAAAACCTATTAATGGTGTTGTTTAGATCTTTAATAAAAGTGCAGTTTTATAAAAATCTTCTCAGTCTATCAATTATCAATGAGAAATTTTTTGAATTTTTCTGCTGTGGTGATGGGTTTGTGTTTTGCTATAAGTCCACAATATTTCAAATTTACTTCATCAAGTAACCATAGGTTTAAAATTGTTACTCATATCCTAGCTGTTCGATTTTTACAACTCTAAAGTGACACTGTACATAAATTTCTTCTTTTTGAAGTGTCTTTTGTTTGTGATTTAGTTATATCATCTGCATATTGTTTTTCTATTCTATGACTTTAAAAATTTTTCACTAGTTTTTTTTTTTTCATTCAGTCTGGGAATTGCTGACTTTTGATAGTTTATTCAATTTATGCTTGCTCGAATAATTGATTTATTTGCTGTATTTTCTGTTTGCAGTGCTGGGGATCAAATCCAAAGCTTCATGTGTATTAGGCAAGTACTCTATTACTGACCTGTACCACCTGCCCAATTTGTAGTTTTAAAAATCAATTGTTGCTTTTATTTTTATTTTTTGTTCTGTTTCTGATATTTTCCTCCTTTCTTAAGTTTCTAGTCCCAAATTTTGAAAGATTGAGCATATTTGTTAATTCTTTCCCTTTTCCCACTCTTTCCTTTTTTAATCTCTCAGCACTTAGTCCACTAGCCTTTCCAAAGAACTGCATTTCTATTATTTTAGTAATTGACTTTTTGAAATATTAATATTAATATTCAATTTAGTAGAATCTTACCTGTATCTAAAACTCTCTCTGAAAATAAAATTATTTAGATATATGGATTCCAAATACTGCATTTTAGTTTTATCCAGAATTGCTAGAAGGTCTCAGGACTATCAGTTAAATTTGAATTTAAGGCAAATGCAAAACTTTTTACTATAAATTTGACCAGAACAGTATTTAAGCCAAAAATTTATATATTGTTTGTCAGAGATTCAATTTGAAGAGTATTCTGTGTTTTTACATACTGATTCTGCCATCCCTAGTTTAATATTAACTTAATTTTATATTTAGCACAATAATTTCTATAGAAATTGGAATTCTTTTTAACCTTTTTACTGTAGTTCATTCATCAGTTCTTTTCTCTAGGATAACTTCCTTCTTGGAGATATACATATATATAAATATTTAGTTTTGAAATGCAATATGATTTATTATTAGTTTCTGCTTTCATTTTATCATTTTTCCTGAATAATAATTTTCTGTAAATACAACTTTATTTTGACAAATTTGTTCACTCAGCTCTTTGGAGATACTTATTCCACTCTCTCTTGCTTTCATCAGTGTTGATCAGCAAGTAGTCTGATGCTATTCCAAACATCATTCCAGGGTAGCTGAAGGTTTAGCATATTACCTGTAGTTCAAATCATGCCTATGTCCTGTTTTTGCACAGCCCATCAGCTTATAATTTAGTAGTAATATAAAGCAATAAAGAAGTATATGACAGAAACTATGAAGGCTCGCACCGTTTCTTGCTTTCATTAGTTGATGCTTAATATAAATAATGATGATTTTTATAGAAAGGGTGAAATCAGGACCCCGTGTCATTTATTTTTTCATGTGGATAACAAATGTTTCCATATAAACAATCAAATTCCATCTTTTCTCAGTGATCTATAAAATCAGTTTTATCATACCAAGTTTCACATTAGTGTAAGTCTGTCTTGGTGCTATCAATTCCCATCCATTGTTCTCAGTATCTAAACATGGGTAATATCATCCTGTCTTAATAACTAGGTTTTTAATAAATAGCGAAGATTTGTGAAGAAATTTTATTTTTATGGATATTTTGGTTACTTGCATTCCCCACAAATTTCAGAGTTTTTGTTAAATTGCACTGGGTGTGTAGATAATTCTGGAGTAAAAAGATACTTTAGATATGTTGAATATTTCAGTATATGAATAAGGGATATTTATTTTTGTGTTAGTAATTATATTTCAAGAAACTTTTATAATTTTACACATAACATTTTACATACATATAATTTTATACATACATTTCTAGAAGCATTCATACAGTATTTTAAATCTAAATTTATGTTATAAATGTTGTTGTTCTTGCATAGAAATAAGATTATCTTTGCAATGAGTGATTCTAGTGCAATAAAATTCCTGATTTCCAAATGGGGTAAGATGGAATCTTAGGGTAGTTTTGATTTGCATTTCTCTTATTACTAGAGATGTTGAACATTTTTTCATATATCTGTTGATTGCTTGTACATCTTCACCATAGCCAGATTGTGGAACTAACCTAGATGTTCTTCAATTGATGAATGGATAAAGAAACTGTGGCATATATATACAATGAAATATTACTCTACCATAAAGAATGATAAAATTATGGCATTTGCAGGCAAATGGATGAAATTGGAGAATATCATGCTAAGTGAGATAAGCCAATCTCAAAAAACTAAAGGATGAATGATCTCGCTGATAAGTGGATGGGACATATAATGGGGGGTGGGAGGGGTTAGCATTAGGGTTAGGGTTAGGTTTAGGGTTAGGGTTAAGGAGGGTGGTAAGAATGGAGGAAGGAAGGACTGTATAGAGGGAAAAGAGGGGTGGGAGGGGTGGGGAGGAAGGGAAAAAAAACAGAATGAATCAAACAACATTACCCTATGTAAATTTATGATTACACAAATGGTATGCCTTGACTCCATGTACAGAGAAACAACATGTATCCCATTTGTTTACAATAAAAAAAATTCCTGATTTATTTTTCTTGTTTGTTATGTTTCCTTATTATTTTTAATTAATTTGTTTCATTGAACAAATACTGTGAAATACATATTCAACACACACACGCACACACACACACGTTATTAACATCTTACATTATTGTGCATTTGTTACAATTAATGAACCAATATAATCAATCAACAAATACATTCATAGTTTACATTAATGCTCTTTGTATGGTACAGTTTTATGGGTTTTGACAAATACATATTTTGATGACCTTATTCTTATCGTACAGAATACTTTCAGGCCTCCTGAAAATTTTTTGTACTTCACCTGTTCATTTCTTGTCTTTCTCTTGAAGTTTTGGTAATCACTAATCTTTCCTAACTGTAGTTTTGCCTTTTTTCACATTGCCACATCATTGTAAGATAGAGTATATACAACATTTCAGACCTATTTTTTTTTCCACAAAGCAATACATGAACTTCCACAATTTTTTCTTTCTTAATAGCTCATTTCTTTTTATATTCCATTGGATATGCCATAGTTTATTTACCCAGTAATCTCTGATTATTATCTTGGTTGCTTCTAGATTTGGGTGATTATGAAATAAGACTGCTATAAATATTTATGCACAGGTTTATGTATGGACATGTTTTTAGTTCAATTTGGTAAATAGTGCAATTGCTGTGTCATGTGGATACACTGATACTTTTTGTGGGAATCTACCTACTATTCTCTTCCAAAGTGACTTTACATTTTGTATTCCCAGCACCAAGGAATAAGAATGCTTATTACTACACTTTCTTACTATCATTTGATATTGTTAGTGACTTTTTTGATTATTCACTCATTTATTTTGTGGTACTAGGGATCAAACCAAGGACTTCACACGTTAACCGAGCACATCACCAGGAAGCTATACTCCCAGACCAATGTTTTGGATTTTAGTCATTCTAATACATATATAGGAGTATTTCTTTGTCATTTTAATTCATAGTTTGCTTATGACATACAATATTGAGCATCTTTTCATATGTGCATTTGTCTTCTCTATATCATCTTTGATGAGGTTTTTCTTCAATAAGTTCGCTTTAAGAATTTTTATGAATAGCTCTTTTGTTTTATTCTGCTTTCTTTGTTCAGTGTTAAGAGTTATTTGTATATTTCAGATGCAAGTCATTTATCTGATTTTGCATGCTGCTAATATTTTCTCCTAGTCTGTGGATTATCTTTTCATTCTATAAAGTCTAATTTGAAGAGCAGAAATTTTAATTCAAGTTATATTTATGTCTATATTCATTTTGAGATAATTTTTTTGTGAAAGGTGGAAAGTCTGTACACACATATGCATATTCATTAGATGGAAGAGGTACACTTCAGCAGCGTTTGTTAAAAAGAACATAATTTCTCCATTGACTTGCTCAACCATTTAAAATTGCTTGTCTGATTATTCCGACATCTGCATCCTATCTGATGAGTTTGTTCTGACCCTGGCTTGATTATCTGTAAAATGTCATTTTTCTTTATGTTGTCTATCTTTAGTTTTTGTGTGTGTGTATGTAAAAACTAAAAGTAATATATTGGTAGTAGGAATTGAGATCACTTGAACTTGGGTATGAGATTTTACATTAATTTGGCTAGCAGGTGGGCTGTGCTTAATGTTTGCTGTAGCTCTAGATAATCGAGCTTTTAGTTTATTCTAGCTTCATTCTTTTCATTTTCTGTCCACTGTTGTCTTTGGTTTTCCCTAAGAACTTAAATAGAGACTGCATCTTGCTGTTCTTTTGGTTGTAACCCATAGATTCAATCCTGTACGAGAAAGTAAATATTTAATGAGATAATCTTAATGAATTAATATTAAGTCAGGAAGACTGCTGGTCTGGTGACATGGAGAGAGGGTGGAAATAGTCATTCCCATTCTCAAGAAAAATAAAGGCTGAACAAACTGGAAGTCAGCAACTTTATTATACACAGCCAAAAATGGAGGTCTCACTAAAAACTCCTAAGACAGAAGCAAATGCAGAGGCTTCACAGGCAAGATGGCTTACTCGAAGAAAATTTACCAGCACCAGTAATTGGTAGGAACACATTAATGATCATGTTGATGGAAGCTAAAGGTGGACAGAACTCCTGGTGTCCCAGTCATAGAGGTTTTACACACCATGAATTCCCACCAAATTCTCACAGTAAAGATCAAAGAAAAGTCCTCTCTGATTCACAGAAAAGTAGAAAGTCATCAAGAGGCAATACGGAAAGAACCTTCTCCATTCCCAAAAGAATACGTCTTCCTGTTTCATGTAATAGGGGAATAAAACAAGACAATGATGCATTTCTGATACATAGTTCATGTTTAGATGAGAAATTATGGAAACTTATGGAAATTACAGAAACATATTGGTAGGTTGAAGACATCAAGGCATAAGAAAATCATGTAGGGAGGGTATGGAGAACAAGGATACGAAAGAACCAAGGAGAGAACCCTGTGAGGGAACAATATTTAATGCACAGGTAGAAGATAAAGCATCAAAAAATAAGAAAGTGTTGAAACATATCTGTATATCTCTAATGCATTATTATTCAAATAAGATCATAATATCAGAAACGTATTGTTTTATTTGGGGGCAAAGAGTGGTAAACACTTGTGTTAAGGTACAAGTCACAAGTAGCAAATGGCACATATTTGAAATGTTCAATTTGATGAGCACAGCATATGCTTTGAAATCATATTTTGACTTCAAAAGATTTCCTTATGCCCCTTTCTTTTTTCTACTGTGTCTCCTAACTCTTTGATTCCCCAAGGTAATCCCTGATCTGCTTTCCCTCATTACAAATTGTTCTTATGTTCTACAGGTTTTTATAAAAGAATCAAACTACATTGTCTGCTGTCTGACTTCTTTTACTTAGCCCAATTACATTCACATTCATCCTTGTCATTTCATGAATCAATATCTCATTTATTTTTAGTGTGAGGCAATATTCCATGGTATTGAGATGCCGCAATTTAATTATCCATTTACCTGTTGACAATATCCCTTGTAAATCATATTATTTTTGTCAACCAATATTTAAATTCTTTCTACAATCAGACATTAGGTGGCAACTAGGTAGGTAGTAGACTAGATGGACAATTAGAGTTCAAAGTTTTACATCTTTTAAAGAAATATAACATATGTTCATATGAAGACTTGCAGGTAAAATGCTCATTATAGCTTTAATATAAAGCTGTACTCTACATTTTGTCTGTGAATGAAGAGAGGGATGACTGAATCACCTGGTAGTCTCTATTTAAATTTTAAAGAATAAACTAACTGACTTGAAAGTAATTGTCCCATTTTAAATCCCCACCAGCAGTGTATGAGAACTTGATTTCTGGCACATCCTCACTAATATTTGGTATGGTCAATAATTTTAATTTTACTCATTCTAATAAGTGTACAATGATATCTCATTGAGGTTTCATTTACATTTCCCTAATGACTAATAATATTAAGTATCTTTTCTTGCGCTTATTTGTCATCTGCAAATATTCTTTGGTAAAGAATCTGTTAATCTCCTTCACTGCTAATTCTAACTTCAGTGCCAGATCTATGTCATTTTTCTCTGCTTGAATTTTCTTCTTATTATGACTTGGTTTTTTTTTTTTTTTCCTACTTTTTGTATTCTGATCATTTTTAGTGGATGCCAGACTGAATTTTGCCATGTGAGGTGCCCAGATATTTTTGTATTCCTATTAATATCTTTGAGTTTTGTTCTGAGATGTAGTTAAGATCCTTGGGAATTATTTAATCCTTTAAGAGCTTTTCTTTGTAATTTGTTAGTTGGATTTCAGGCAATACTCATTCTAGGGTTGATTATTGCCACTACTGAGGCCAGAACTTTCTGAGCACTCTACCCAACAGCCCCTCAGTTGTAAGCCCTTCCAGTCTTGCTTGTGAACATAGCTCTGGGCCTGTTTCATGTCCAACACTGCTACCTCCAGTTCCTCCAGTCAGTTTCTTGACTCAGGTAGTTCCCTCACTCATATACAGATATTGTGTCTCTGTTGAATAACTGAAAGAGGACCTCTACAGATCTCATTGCTCTGATTCTAACTAGATTCTTCTATTTCTGTATTCTGAATACTGAAGCATCTCCCCAAACTCTATCTCTTCAGCTCAGATATTTTATGTAGGTCCTGCCTTGAGCTTCCCTTCCTATTCTGCAGCTTGGAAATTCTTGATGCAGTAAATTGCAGGAACATAATAGACTCTCTCAGAATAACTGCCCTTTATCATATGATGTCCAGGGGCTTAGAAACTGTAGTTGTGTGTCTGTCTGTTCTTTAGATTGTTTCAATGGGAAAGTCAGTCAGCTTCTTGTTACTCCAATGGAATATGTCTTGACTTGATTGTAAAATGCTGCTACTATTCTTCCACAGTTAAAAAAAATTCTGAGCTTATACCTCTCATTCTTTACATAGAGGATTGAATGTACACATTTTTTTTTCACATCTGTATTTTAAATATGCTATTTTCAAGTTACCTAAGTTCAATCATTTGAGTTGGTTTACATTTTCATGGTTAACAATCAGTTGACCCCCTTTTTTCCTTTGCAAGTAAAGGTTATAATCCTATGAAATGCGTCTTATGAATTTATCCAATATTAACAACGACAACTTTGTTTCAGGGGGAAAAGTCAATGTTCAGTTATTCCTTAGTTTAGCCATTGTACTGGAAGAATATTTGACTTAACTTACTTTTTAATACATTCAAAAAGTAGCCATATCTGTCAAATAATTCTAGATGTGAGATTCAACAAGTCTAATATTACTTTATAGTTAAACAGTAAACTATATTTATAGAGAATTCTAGGTTATGTGAACAGGGAATTTGGTAGATTTCTGCTTTCCATCCTATCAAAATGCATCTCAGGGAAACAAAAGAAAGAAAACAACAACAGGTCTATAAACTAAATATGGAAGAAAACATATGCCAAAATCCAGAGGGACTTTACTCTAATTATGCCAATTATGAGGAAAAGTTAGAAACATTGTCTTAAACTAGTAACCATATGCTCCATATTCTGATAGAAAATAGTGTGAACACCATCAAAGAAGTTGGAAAGAGACATTCATTAAACCCGACTATTCCTAGAACTTTGGAATACAAAGCCATCACTGACCTGAGAAATAACCTTCAATTCTCTAACTCCACAGGGTTTCTCTAGAAGCTGTGAAAGATGATGGAGTCTAAAAGGACAGAGATGGGCACATGGATCATACCCCACCATCCTCTCTCTCAAAATATCAATAGAAATTTCTGCTACCAAAACAAAGTTGAACACAGAAATACAAGGAAGGTGGTACAATATGTCTTGGGACACAAAAATTAGGAAAAACTATCTCATTGACAGGTATATTGATAGAAACAAGTTGTAAAAAAAAAGGTGAGAATTTTGAGTCTACCTACAAAATGTTTGTTTATACATTCTCCATTTTTAAAAGTATTTCTTAGTTTTTCTGTGTCACTATTTCTCCATTTAATAAGAAGAGTAACTGAAATAAAGCATGCGAAATTCAGCAGAAGAGGTCGCATAATAGTAAACGTTTAGTTAGCATTAATTATAGTCATTATCATCATGCAATCACCATCATTATCATTATCATTTCCTTTATATTGTTGTATAGAAAAACTAATAGCAATAATGTGGCATAGTAGGAGAAGGAACATGATCCAAACTGAACCACAGGCTGTCAGGTTCAAAGCCTTAGTTAGTAACACACAATGTGCAATTCCCTAGATGGTTTGTTTCACATATATCCCTCAGAAAATGATCATAATTATACATAGTCCAGATAGTTCTTCCAAGAAGATAGAGTGAATTGTACAGTAATAAAATTCAAACAAATTAGCAACTATTCCTCACTAACATAAGTAAATTAAAAATAGAAGAATATTTTCACCATGTAATAAAGAATGTCTGTCATTTGGACCTGCAGAAGCAAATATTACATATAACAGAGAAACATTGGTGGTTCCTCTTGGGTCTAGAACAAATAGCAACAAGACAAATAAATAAGACCTGTCATTGTTGGTGGAGAGGCACCTCACTGTTTTCCAATGGTAATTTCTTTTTTTTCTTTTTTTTCATTTTTTCAAAACCATAGGATTTCTGCTGAGAAATTCTTGGAATTAAAGAGGGACATAAATAATATGCTGACTTACAACAAAATAAGCCCCTGATTTATTTAATTATGAAAAAAAAAACTGCTTAACTGAAGGAAAATTTGAACTAACTTTTCCCAGGATGAGGAAACACATTCTAAATATCATGTTAATAGAAGCCACCAAGGATAGGATTCAAATATTTTACTGTGTTAAAAGATTCAAAACCAGCACTATAAAACTAAAAACAAAATTATGAATTATAAAGTGACTGCAACAATTGCAAAATGTAGGAGAGCAATACAAATCCATGAGAAGATCTTTGATATCATGTGTCTGAATCACTTTTGGGAACAGGTTTATCAATTTCCAGTATTCCTTTATTCCCATAGGAAAAAAAATGACAAAAAGGAAGCAGTTGCAGATCTCATATTCCTCTAAGGCCACTGGTTCTCAAACAGAATCACCTGAAGGACTTGTTAAAGAGCATAATATGGGATCACATAGCCCACCGGACCCCCATGCGGAGGTCAGACGCCATCTCTGAGCCTGCCTGCCTGCCCCCTACTGCTGAGGGACACTGCACTTGCCTCTGTGCTGACTCAGCACACTCTCGCTGGGACTCCCCAGCTTCTTCATAGGCTGGTGCAGGCATTTTGAATTATTCCTGAGGGCGTGGCCATCATTATCGGAAGGGCGACTCCCTTCCTGAGACACCTACAGGAGACTGGAGGCCCTCTGACAGGACTCAGGGGATTCAAGAAGAGGAGGTATTGAGAGATTTGGGATCAACTCAGAGCCACTGGGTGAGTGTCTCCCACTGGGAGAGGCTCCCTGGATGGGGCAGTAGACCCGGAATGCAGGGAACTTCCTGGAGTATAGTTGCTCAGTAAGACTCCCCCACTGGAGCCATGAACCCAGACAACTGGGAGCATTGTACAGGAGGGCTGCCCAGCGAGAGCCTTTGGCACAGGGCGAGCCTCCCTGGCCCAAGCAGTAGGTCCAGTCCCCAGGGAATGTCCCAGAAGAGGGCTGCCCAGCCCAGGCGGTAGTTCTGGACCGAAGGGAACTTCTCGGAGGAGAGCTGCCCAGCAAGATTTCCCCACCGGTGAGTTTTCCCCACTGGGTGAGGTTCCCTCACCAGGACGGTAGAACCAGAGACACAGGCCCAGACCCATGGTCTAGCCTCCCTTTGGCTGACCATTGGTCAACAAGTGGAGGTGCCTCTGCCCAGAAGCAGGGAATATACGCCACCTGAAGAGAGCCTCCATAGTGGGAGAATATCTTTGCCACTCATACTTCAGATAGAGCAATAATCTCCAGCATATATAAAGAACTCAAAAAACTTTACACCAAGGACACAAATAACCCAATCTACAAATGGGCTAAGGATATGAACAGACACTTCACAGAAGAAGATCTACAAGCAATCAACAGATATATGCATACTACAGTGATGCAGCCACATCAATGTTCATAGCTGCTCAATTCACAATAGCTAGATTGTGGAATGATCTCACTGATAAGCAGATGATGACACATAATGGGAGATGGGAGGGAGGCGAGAATGAAGGAAGGAGGGACTGTATAGAGAGAAGAGGGGTGGGTGGGGTGGGGGGGAAGGAAAAAATAACAGAATGAATCAAACACCATTACCATATAAATGTATAATTATACAAATGGTATGCCTCTTTTCATGTACAAACAGAAACAAGTTGTACCTCATTTGTTTACAATAAAATAAATAAATAAATAAATAAATAAACATATTACGAGGTCCTGCCTCCAGAATTTCAGATTCAGGTGATGAGGTGGGGCAGAAAACTTGCATTGCATTTTTTCTTCTCTTTAAGTTTTATTTTGTATTAAAGAGACACATTAAAAATATTTAAAAAAAGAAAAAAATCACTTTCTATGAACTAAAGGAAGGGAGTACAGTTAAAACATATATGAAAATAAAAATTATTGAAATAAAAAATTGAAATAAAAATATAATTTTTAATTAGGATACTAACAAACATTTTAATAAATACACAAATTTATAACAAACATCTGCTATTAAAAGCACATTCATATATTGTTTCTGATATTTATCAAGTAGTTATTACATAAAGCCTTTGCATACAGCATATTTATATAAATTATATTACTTCAATATTCACATCCATATAAAGTATGTATTTATTTGCATCACTTAACAATAAATAAATAAATAAATAAATAGCACAGAGCAATTTAAAAATTTACCTAAGCACATGGTTAGCAACCAGTACCCTGGAGCTTTAACTCATGTAGTTGAGTCAGTCTAGTTCAGTATTTTAACTAAAAAATTACCGTACTACACTAGAAATCAGTAAAACTTTTCCCAAAAGTGATTCAGACACATGATATCAAAGACCTCAAAAAATAAATGTGCTTTAACTCCTTAATGTCTACATTTCTATCCCAAATATTCGAAAATATGAACAAAGACTTATACATAGAGATAAATATCACTCATTTTAAAAAGTGAGGACAAGCTAAGTGATTAAAATTATTATAGTTTATCGAATTATTTATGTAATTTTTGAAATAGTCAATCATCGCTGTGCTTACAGAAATTTTAAGCATTACAAAAATGTGGTAAAATGAAATAAAACATCAAGCCATAGAGAAAGGAATTGATGATCATAAAATTCAGAACAATAACTATCTCTGGGGATTAAAAAGAAATTTATGATTTTCTATTTAATCTGAACATTTGGTACAAGTTCTTTATCTCATTGTCATGTTTTACTTTTAATTTTTTTGTAATTAATATATAAATATTGTAATATTTGGGGGGTACCATGTAATGTTTCAATGCATGTGCACATTGCATAATATTCAAATCTAGTAAAAGTATTTCCTCAAGATTTGTCATTTATAGTGAAAACATACAAAATCCTCTCTTGTCATTTTGTAAAAATATAACTAGTACATTATCTGTAGTCCCCCAGTTCTGCAGTAGCGTGCCAGAGCTTCTTACTCCTTCCTAACTCCTATCAATATTTCCCTATCTCTCCTACCTCCCACACTCCCCAGTCTTTGGTAATCACCATATTACTCTCAACTTCTTTGGGATCAACTTTTTAAGATTTCACATAAGAGGGAGATCATGTGGTACTTCTCTTTCAGTGTCTGACTTATTTCCCTTAACATAATAACCTTCAGTTCCATCCACGTTGTCTCAAATACTTCATTATTTTATGGCTGAAAAAAATTCCATTTTTATATATATGTTTTATATTTTCTTTATCCTTCATCAGCTGATGAACACTTTGGTTATTTCCATTTGGGGGCTCTTATAAATAGTGCTGTGAAAAATATGGGAGAGCAGAGCAGACAACTCTGACAGCATGCCTCCATTTCCTTTGGATATCTACTCAGTAGTGGGATTTCTAGATAGCATGGGAGTTCTATTTTCAAATTTTTGAGGAACCTCCATATTCTTTTTTCCACAATGTCTGTACTAATTTGACTTTCTTACCACTAGTGTGCAAGGGTTCCCTTTTCGCCACATCCTCACTTCTTTCCTTTTAAATTTTTGGTTTTTTTGCAAATTGAATAAGAATTGGTGTTAGTTCTTATCTAAGTGTTTGGTAAACTTCAGTTAGCAAAGCCATCTGGTTCTGGGCTTTACTTTGATGGGAGCCTTTTTATTATGGATTCCATCTTGTTCCTTGATGTTGGTCTGTTCAGGTATTCTACTTCTTCATTATTCAGTCCTGGTAAT
Source organism: Sciurus vulgaris (assembly GCF_902686455.1). Classification (NCBI taxonomy): domain Eukaryota; kingdom Metazoa; phylum Chordata; class Mammalia; order Rodentia; family Sciuridae; genus Sciurus; species Sciurus vulgaris. The sequence continues at coordinate 81,735,725 of NC_136470.1, read as the reverse complement.
ATGTACATGTTCATTTCATTATAGATTTATATTTTCACCTATAAATATTCATTTACATTTATTTAATGCTTTATAAAATAAGGTAAAGACACAAATGTGATATGAAGTTATATTTTCAATGATAAAAATAAAAGCAAATATTTTAAATATTCTGTTTAAAACAGAAATAAATAGTCCAAAGCTTTAATGTAATTGCTTTTGACAGTTAAATTATAATGTTTTTAATTCGTCTATGACTCAGTTTATTTCCAATTATTTACATTGACTATTTCAGCTTTCTTATTTTTTATAATGGTAAGTTACCTGTCACTAAAAACAAAAAATAAAATTACCAAAAACCCACAAACAGATGAAAATAAATAAAAGAAGCACAAAACTGGAAACTGAGAGAAAGGGACAAACTTTTAAAAGAATAGATAGAGACTGGAAACTGCATTTGCACTAAGGACGCTAACTTATTTCTAATAGTAAATTTACTTCAGCAGTGAGAAGGAGAGGGAGCCAAGTCCAAGGTCTACCAAAGCTGGGGGAACCCCCTAATGGACAAAGAGTTATGCTTTCAGGGAAACTCTAAGTAAGAACACAAAACAAAGGCCTCTGGTGCACCTGAGTACTGCCCAACACTGTGCAGGGCTGCTTTGGTTCCTATGCATCCCCTTAGTCCTAAAGAGGTGAAATGTATTTTCAAAGCAAAGTATCAAATCAGGAGCAAATGGAACCCTTAATCCAAGTCTTATTGTTTAAATCCCAATGCTGTTTCATTAACTAAATTGTGGAAAATTGTAGAGTGTTTTCTGGCTCTTCACTTTTTATTTCATATCTACAGTGGGATTTCCTCCTGTTCCAGATGAATGTAAGTATAGCCCAATGCTGAAATAATATCTTCAGGGAACACATAATAGGATGCCTGCAAAAGCAATAATGGTGAATGTTTCTAATCACAGTGAACCCTGGATATTTTTTCCTTCCTACTTCCTTGTATAAGAAACATAGTCTTTTATCCCTGACAAAGAGTGGTTTAAAAACATTTCACAATCCAAAGAATATACTTCCGAACTAGGGCAGCTATTTCATATAATGAATTCCCACTAGCATTCCCTCAGCTATCTCAGGCTATCAGTGTCTTTCCAAAATTTCAGAACCAATAGAAATTACATTTCCCTCATAATAAACATAGTCTTTTCAAACTAAAATAAATCACAAAGGTAACACACTTGCAGAGACTTACACAACAGTAAATTATAAAGATTAAAATTCTTAAAGGAAGAAAAAGGGTGGTCAAGGGGGTGCTGGAATGCCTAGCTAACCAAAACCCATAGTCCCTAGGCTTCTCCATGTAGGGCAGTGATTCTCAACGGGGAGTGAGTGAATAACTTTGTTTTTTAGAGGGAGTTTGGCAGTGCGTGGAGACATTTTTCAGGTGTCAAAATTGAAGGTCTGTTATTGGCATCTACTCAGAGACTGAGAATTCTGTGCAACATCCTAAATGCACCAGAGAACTACCTATAATGAATTGTCTGACAGTGTCCTTAATGCAAAGATCGAGATGCCCTGCTTTAGGCTGAGTTTATGATTGTTTCCTACAGACAAGTTAAACAGAAGCCATTTGATGAAGATTTTGTTATGATTATTAATTTATTTTCAAGTTTTCATGATTCCTTGTGAGGAACTTTCCTAGAATAATCTTTTGGTCAAACTTTGGTCTTTTACTCTTTTTTCTGTATTCCTGTATTACAGGAATAGAGGTAATTTTCTCATTAGGAGATATGAAAGTAGGAACTGAGCATGCTTCATTCAGTCGCCTTTTCTCCTTTCTCAGAAATATATTGGCCACAAAACAACACATTTTAGGCATTCTCTGCTTCTCCATAATTGCTTGCAGAGGCTGCACACACCAGGGAGGCTCACAGTTACCCAGTCTATCAGTGACCTAGTGTGAAATGTTTAACTATAGCACAGCAAGCAATTGGTAACAGTCTGGTCAAACCACAAACCCCAGCCATTAGGAAGACTTATTTACATGCCTCTTTTGGATTCTGTGTGCCATTAGAATTATCTGAGTTCCATCTTTAGAACTGAGGTAAAGAAAAAGGTTTAATAATTGTATATTTTTAGTCTCTAGAATCCTACTTTCCCAAGTCTTTTAACAACTTAAGCCTCTCTATATTCACACTGCTTACTCAGTGGCTTTGTTCCTCCTTGTCTTCTGAACTATTCCAATCACTCAGTTTCTGCCTGTATTTGTGTTCATGATCTGACCATAGTAATCTTCTTACACTGCAGTTCTGATTAGGAGCTTCTTTTGTTTCACAGTCTCCAACTGTTGATCCAATTCTTTACCCATAAAAAATTATCCAGATTTCTTAGCATTGATTTCAATTACCCTTTCAAACTGTTCCAATCTGCACTCCAGTCAATTTGGAACAATTGTGATTCTCCTTACACACACTACAGATGCCCATCATGAGAGAAAATACTGTGAACTTAGACTTTTTAATGTAATCATAGGAAAATTACTTAAGCTCTCTGTGCCCTTATTTTCTTTTTTATAACAAAGGATTAATTATCTCTGGTTTTCCTTTTTAGAGGCTAATTATGATAATTAAGAAAACAAATATGCTGTGTCATTTTATGTAAATGCAATATGCTAATGTAACAAGAATGTGTACATATCTCAAATGCATATAGATAGAACTTTGACTATCTATAACTGTCAATGACTGTCAAGATCCTTAATTATAATTTCCAACATTTAATTTGCAGAAAGTTGATGCTAAAGATTGAAATTCTAGTATCTTATAATCATGTCACAAACTTCATGCTGTAATAACTTTTTTTTTGCTTTTCACAGAAAACTGAAAAATACATATTGTCAGTGTTTATGAAGTGTGCACTTATAGGGTTAATGTAGATTTTGAAGTTAATATTTCCTTTAAGTTGAATGTGTCTGGAGCCTTTACACATTAGTGAAGTACATAATAATGTTCTCTAATTGCATAATGTGTTTTCTCAGGGAACTTAATGCATCTTACATATTACAAAACTGTGCAAAGTTAGACCTTTATATAATGTCAGAAACTAAATAAATTCAAGCAAAAGTGTTAACTTAAAGAAGAAAGTGAGTCTGATGATAATATTGTACATTTTTTAATGATAGTGATAGCAAAATATTGTAAAGTCACTACTACAAGTCCATGGATTCCTTTTTTGGTGGGAATTCCAAATCTTTACAATTCTCATTCAAGTTAATTAAGTTAATTATTGTCCTCCTTATCTGCATGCATGGATGAGACAGACTAATAGTCTGAGAGGTTATGTGATACATGCAAAGCCTTCCAGTTTACTATAAGGTAACTATAGAATTCATACCCGGAATTCACTCCCTAACCCTAATTTGTGTCCATAGTCCTACTAATCTCTAAGATTATGTTTGTAATTCTTCAAAACTATTCCTGGAATGTATCTAAAGAGTGATTAAGCTTTGTAACATTAATAATGAAAATTCCAACAAAATTTAAGAAAATGTCTCCATATACCAGAAAGAAGAGTTGAAATCCCGAAAATAAAGTGATCAGTAGGTGTCAAATACCAAGTTCACAGGAGGGCAAATACTAGAAACTAAAAGTACTTTGAATTCCATGTTAGTTAAGTTTTATTTTTCTGGTAGGAAACAAATATTTTCTATCTAGATACAAATATAACTTTTATGTAGTGGGCACAACACAACTAAAAGTGAAATTCCATCGAGGCTAGAATGCATATGGTAGAATGCAGCATTTCCTAAATGTGAGAAGCCTGGAAAGAGTAGATAAAGCAGAACTTTGCAGCTGACTTAGTAAGAAAAGGAGTGAAAGATGGAAGGAAAAAAGGCAGGGAGGAAGGAAGGAAGAAAACTCATAAACAAAAAGGATTTTATATGAAAGAACATGTCTTTCTGATAAGATACAACCCCAAAATATATTGTTTTCTGCTTTAAGACTGGGGAATTTTTTTTTCATTTTCTTTAAGCCTGTATCACCCCTTCATAATAGACTAATAAAGAGAACAAAACTGAAGCTTCTAAGGTCAGTAGCATATTTGAATTTGAGGAGAAACTACATTTTGCAGCTTTTATGAAGATATATACAAAAGTTACTTGAAGAAATATTTGAATTAATAGAAATGCAGCCACAGAGAGAAATGAGTTTTTATTGAAGACTTTGAGAAAATTCTGATCAAGACCTTGGAAACTCTGCATAACTAGTGCATCATTTAAGGTTGTAACTTGTCTTATCTGAGATTTTGTGATAAATAGAGGGATCAAAACAGAAGGAGAAGCAGAAACAGCAGAATATGAACTATAACCATGAGAAAACAGTACTATTAAAAAAAAATCCAGGATCTTAATTATACCCTGTGGTTAGACTGATCGTCAATAGTAAAACCACACTGTCAATATGGTTGAGGTTATTTATAATTTGATATGCTAAAACTGCATATGAGTTCAGTTAATTGCTCAAAAATTGTTAATAATCCATTTATGTTCCCCTAAAGAGCATTTTATATAAGAATACCTTTAGATTTATAAGAAGAGAAACTAGAATAAGCAAACTCATAATTTTACTCTAAACCATGGTACTTAAATGAATCAGACTTTAGCACCTTGCAACCAAGTCACAGGTCAGGTCCAAGATGTTAAATTTAGAGTACAAGATATTTTAAAGATTGGCATCTCTGAAGGAAGGTGGAGGAAACAGAATTTGGTGGAAAAAGTTAAACTAAAATGCACATGAGATAAAGGCTAGCCAATCAGGAAGGTGGTTCTAAAGAAAGTAGCACCTTAGAATTTTCTCTGATTGAACCAAGTGCTTGGGCCTTTATACTTCTACCTTGCTCAGATATGTGTGTAGGTAGACTGAAAGACATGGACTTCAGGGAGGGCAGGGAAACACTGAAGGAGTTGGTAGCTGACCTCCTAGAGGTGGGAAGAAAATCTTTCCTTGAAGGTCCCTTTTTGTTGTATCATGAAGAACCATATCAGAATCTGAGGCAGAAGGAAAACTTCATAATAATTTTCACATCATTATTTTTATCTGATTATTTGGTGCTGTGTTAGTCAGTTTCCCACTGCTATGACAAAATACCTGAGAAAATCAACTTAGAGAAGGAAAGATTTATTTTGGCCTATGATTTCAGTCTATGGTCAGCTAGTTACATTGTTTCTGGACCTGCGGTGAGACAGAATATTACGGTAGAAGAGGTGGTAAAACAAAGCTGAGGACCTCATGAAGGGTAGGAAGAAGAGAAAGAGAGAAAGAGAGAGAGAGGAAGGGTCAGGGACAAGGTATAATCCTCAAAGGCATGCTCCCAGTGACCCTCTTCCTTCAAATAGGTCCCACATCCTAACTTTTCCACACACCCCCATAATGCCATCTTAGTATGTCTCCATCCATGGATTAATCCACTGATTAGGTCAGAGCCTTTATGATTCAGTCACTTCCTCAGAGTCTCATGTCTAAATATCGATGCATTGGGGACCAAGCCTTTAATACATCACCTCTTGGGGACATTCTAGATCCAAACCATAACAGGAACACCATGCATTTTTCATATCACTTTTGATTTTTAAAAATACTGCATTACAGTTATTAGCTTGATTATAAGATTTTTGGCACCCTTTAAATTTTGTAACTCTATTTCCAGAAATACCTCTTTATTTGCCATATTCTTTAAAGGAAGGGTTGGAAAAGACCTATCTTTCATTCTGTGTGCTCTCCCTTCCAGGTGATACTTTGTCTTCCAGAAGATTATTATATCCCATGGGGATATAATATACAGTCTGTAATAACCAGAAACATGTTGAACAGGAACTCAAAGAAAACTGATTTTATGCCCCATTTCTATCAGTTACATATAATAAATCATTTCACTTCCTGTGTAGAGTTCCTATGATACCTATACCCCCAGTAATCATAGCACTTGAGGTAATTTAAAAGCAATAGATGCCATATGGCTTAAAGAATATTAGGGAATTTTATTGGCCACATAGCATCTACCATATAAATTGGTATCAGGCAAAGTGCTGACTGAGCCTACTGAACAATAAAATTGTTCACAGAGATTTTAGAATTTCCAGTATTAGAATATTCCCCAGATGCTTTCAAATTCCATTCACTCCATCACCAAGCCATTTCACAAAGTGAAAGGTGTAAGTGGAGAATTTTCTAGTGCCATTTTTTCAGGAGACAGAGTAAATTTAGCATTATGTTCTAAAACATATAACAGGTATTGTTTCCTATGAGGATAAATTGAAATTTGACGTTAAATAATTTTGATGTACTCCCCAATGCAGTTTCCCTTATAAAGAAAGGTAACTATTTCTTTTATACCCTAGTCTCAAAGTACCCAAGTAGAAAGACATGTTAGAGGTGCTTTGGGGACACTGAAGACAGAGGGGACATGGGGTCAGTTACAAACCAGCAGTAATCTTAGCCAAATATACCCTTGCTGTGGCACCATCAGGCAGAGAAAAATCTTTTTTGGCTTTTCCTAAAACATGGGCAACTGTCCTGGTTTTCATAAACTATACCAGGTTTAACACTGGAATTCTCACTTCCTAGAAATCTCTTCAGGCTCAGGCAGATCCAAAAACTTGCTCATCTTATTTCTGAAGCCATACTCAATTTATGAGGAAAGAACTCAAGTACCCTGGGATCACATGGGAGTTTGGTATACGTATTTTAGCTTATTTAATAGCATTTGTCCTCTCATGGAAATAGACCAGAATATAGTTCAGAATAAGGAATCTTTATATAATGCTGGAGTTTGGGCGAGGAACAAGATAGGGCATGTGGCAGATGTCAAGCTGAGTTATATAGCATCAAAAAGAGCCCAGATGAGACAGGTAGAGAGAGAGCAGCACTGGACCTAAGACAAGAGACACAATTAGAAAATTAACAAACAGGTTGGGTAATGGATAGTATTAAAACATCATTAATTTAAAAGGCACAATATTTATAGAAAAGATGTGAGAAAAAATAGTATTTGGAAACGCATACAAAATGTTTAGAGATAAACTTTAATGATGGTCATGATTAATTTTTAAAAATCATAGTAACTAAAAAATGGAAAGCTAACTTGGTAAAAGGGTAATGATTATTAAAAGTATGTGCTCATTGAATGGGGGTTATGTTTTTTGTCTACTATTTTCTTAATTTTCTTTTGTATAGCAGAAGCCAAAAATATACAGGGACAATTTGACTAATGGGAATTGTTTAAAATCAGTTTGCTTTTGTTTTCTCTCCACCTCTTAGGCAAGGGCTCATGAGAAAAATTAGTCATACAAAAGAAAAAGAGGTGGTTTCCTTTGGGTGTCATGTGTGTTCTGCAATTTATGAAATTAATGCAGATAGAAATGAAGATACACACAAGCAAAGATGATATGTAGACACCATTGAAACCCCGTGCTTCTCTCGAGGAGGATTTCTGACTCATTTTGTATTACTCATTTCCATCTGCATTCCCCACAAGCATCTCAATAGTTAGGATGTCCCCTGGGCACTTTAAACTCCATGAGTTTAAAATTAAATTCAACTTAATTATCTCTACTAATCAAATCCTGTTCATTTGTAAGATGGTGTTTTAAATGACTAGAATAATGTTTGAAACATAGTAGGTCCTTAAAATTAGTAGTTCCATTATTATTATAATTACTAATATCATCACTAACTTACCCCCTTAATTTATTTTTATTTCCTTCAACATTTGACTTGCAAAGTCTTCACAATGCTTGCAGCATGTGTCTCAGGGTGTTTTTCTTTTCCATTTCTGCAACCATACGGCCCTTATCAATTCTCACCTATTTTTTTCAAGTTATTCCAACTGTATTTTACCTTGGATTAATATGCCGTATTTTGCTTCATGCCATTCCTATCCATGAATTAGCTTAGTATCATTATGTAAGAACTTGGGCTATGCAACTAAACTATCTTAGTTCAAATTCTGACCCTATTATTTTAGCCAGGCATTGGACTCATCATTCAACTATAGTCTCGTCTGTAGTGTGGTTATACTAATAGTGCCTCCCTTGTACACTTTTAGTAGGAATCACATTGTTATACACTTACATTACTTAGAACTGAGTCTGAGACACTGCAAATGGTTTTACACAGCTTCTAAAAATAGAAGTAGTGTTTAGAATGGGCCATGAAATTAAGTTCCTCTCCTAATTTAGGACATTAATCTAGTTGGTAAGTATCTTAAAATTCTGCTGTCATGAAAGTTTTCATAAATCAGTATTAGATGTTCAACTGTCATTTTTATGGCTTGTAAATAGATTATACCACATTACATATCTGCTAGCATTTCACAAGAATGTCCACTTTGAAAAATTTGTTTAAAAAATTTGTTACCTGAGAATTATTATTTTAGTACTTGCCAAACTGATAGATAAATATTTTGTTGATTACATTTTAGTTTCCTAAATTCACAGAGACTTCTATATATTGAAAATCTAATTTCATGTTATATAATTCAAATAAAAAACTAAGATCAGGAAAAGTGAGGTAATTTGCCAAAAGTCATAATCCAACCAAGGGAGAAGACTCAGGTCTCATTCCTGTAGTGTCCTCTGAGATTTCATACATGTCATGCTTCTATTGTTAATTATATTTGTAGTTCATAATTTTTATATATCCTAATTTATTTTTTATTGGTTCTTTTTAGTTATACATTCCAGCAGAATCCATTTTGATATAATCATAAAGCAAGGACTATATCCTACTTTATGCTGAGCATTTCTGGAGAAGACACTACATTTTCTTCTAGTGCCTCCTATAGTTCTTTGAACAGAGCATCTTTCAAGCAAATATCTATCAAATGATTAAATAAATATATGGATCACATGCCAAATGAATAGTAACAAAATGATTCATTTAGAAAGATTGAACCAGTCTTACTTGAAGACACTATCATAAGTTTGCAACTAAAAGGCTGGGGTTGTGACTCAGTGGTAGAGTACTTTGTCTGGCATGGGTAAGGCATTGGGTTTGATCCTTGGTACCACATAATTTAAAAAATGAATACAAAATAAGGTAAAAAATAAGTTTGCCACTTTAATGTTATAACTTTAATTTGAAGACATGAAGGACAGTTAACTACAGAAAAACAAAACAGGCAGGAATAGGATTTTAAAGATTAATCCAAAGTACAAAATAAAAAAAGAAGAAGAACCTTACTCTAGGACATGGCAAATGTGTGCATGAGTATAAATAAAATATAATAAAATGGAGGAGCAGATTTTGGGGATTTGGAAGGATTGACACATAGTTGTTTTCCTGAAAAAAATCAGATATAGGATTGAGGTCAAATTCCCTACAATATTTCTTCTCCTCAATCAAATAAATCACTCAAAAGTAGAATGAACCCTTGAATGTGTATGGTTTATGGGTTAGCTCACTTCATGCCTGCAACCCTTATTTATCTAATAGTCATTATGCAACCGTAACAGGCTACACACCAGAAAAATGGCTGCCAACATAGACAATGTCCTTGCCTTAAGGAACAATATTCTGATGCAAAAGAGTAACAGAAGGAAACAAGCAAGAAAGCAATGACGGGATATGACAGAGGAGCTGGGGTGTGGGCAGATTCATTCAGACCTTCTTCAGGTGAGTTGTCAAGAAGGCTTTCAAGAAGGTAACATCTTAGCTGAAATCATGTGAAGCTGTGTTAATCACATAGAAGGGAATCCATGCATAAGGACCCAGGTAAGGGAAATGATCTGCTAGCTTTTAAAAACATCTTAAAGTTGGAGTTAAGCAACTTTCTTGAGGAATGAAGGAAGGTAGACAGATGCCAGATCAGGAAACACTGTACTTCTGTCCACAGCCATTAGGAATGTGTTAGATAATTTACAGGCAAAAGAATAAATGTTCAGATTCAAACTCACTACAATCATCAATCGGTCAACTGGAGGAGATATTGGAAGTGAGGCATGCTGAAAGTGAAAAGAAAACTTGCCAATTCATATAAGAAATGATTGAAGAAGGAGAGGAAAAAGTCGAGAAGGTGGACGAGCAAGCAAAGGAGGAGGAAGAGGGCTGCTGTTCCTGAGATATTGACAAGAGATTTGGAAAAGTCAAGGAAAGAGAATAAGAAACACCTAGAAATCTCAGGTTCATGTCTCTTGTATAGCAATTATGAAATTCTTCTGGGGTCATTCCTTTCTTGCTAATGACCTTCTGGGGTCATGTTCTCATCAGAACATGAGTTGTTGGAGATGTCCTTATTTAGTGACATGTTTATGGAATTTTTTTTTTCAGTTTTTGCCACATAGTAACCACATTTTATGCTTTTGGATACAAGAATCAATGTAGTCGTAAAATAATTACACATACAAACACATTTTACCATGTCATTTTATATCTGGTGCCTTGTGTGATATTTAGAAAGGCTTCATCTTTCACATGGGGAAAGTGAGGGTGACATGGGGAGAAGACAATCTTCTTTCTGTCTCTCCATGTTCCATTTTTCTTTCCATGTAACCAAACTAATTTTTCAGGAAAAAGAAAGAACATTCAAGCAGTGATGGCCATTCATAATTCATAGCAATTACCCATTTCCTCCCACTTTCATTAAGATAACTTCTAAAGATAGGATTATCATATATGTTTGACTTTTCAAAGTATGACTTTCTGCAATTTTCACAGAATTAAAGAAAGTAAAATAGAATCATAGTGGATTCGATTTTCCATTTCAGTTTATTTTGGGGCTTAAGTAGACTTGAGATACTTCAACAAATATTTTCTTTAGAACTAAAGATGACATTCAACTGGCGCCTTTCTTAAGTTATTCAGTGGCATGAACACCAGTATTGCAAAACCAGCATTTTGCACACCAACTGTTAAAATAAAATTTAATTATTTTGAATGTATTCATCTGATGTTTTCTACATATTCTATATTTATAAAAAGAGGATAATGAATTTTTCTGGCATATACACCCATAATTACAAATGGAATATGCATTTAAGGAAAGTGAAAGTTTATAATGACAGTATTGAACAAGGTTATACAAAATGTTCAACATCTACTTCCATCCATATTTCCCTTGGGCACAATAATGCAGTACTAGCAAATGACACAGATATGCAGGATCTTTATTGCTCATTTTTTTAAAACATTCCTGTGCATACTGTGTATTGAGCTAAAAGTTATTTAAAATCTTCTTCTGTCTTTCCTTTCATTACCATAGAGATAATAAAGTATGGGATAGAAACACCTGTAAAGCTTGTGAAGTCATTGGGCTTTGCAGGAAAATGATAAACTTCTTTACTAACAAAACCTAAGTGATGCCATAGTCCAGGGACCACAAACTGAGAACCACTACTGCTTTACAACAGAGATCAAAAAATCACATTTACTTTTCTGAGTTGTATATGACCCTGTATTTCTCCAGAGGGGTTGAATTATGCTGCAATAACAACTGCCAAATAGAGGTGACTTAAAAGAACAAAGCTGTATCTCTGTATCAGGTTCCAATTGTATCTCTCAACATGAGTTTCATGGAAAGCAAGTTGGTTGTGATCTCTGTCCCACAATGGTAAGATCTAAGCATATACAGTAAGCTGGAGTGCTGTTGGAGACAGCGACAAAGCAGAAAAGATCTGATGATTGTACACTGAGGTCTTAAATATGCATACTCAGAAGCAACATTTAATTTTCCCTTAAATGTCATTGACTGATTTTAGTGAATCGCCATGCTCGATTTCTGGCCAGGGCAGGAAGGTGACATTAAAACACTTCTACATGCTTGGAAGGAGGTGAATCCAGATATTAGTGCATAACTGTCTGGGCCACCACAGATGCAGTGCTGACCAATACAATATAACAGAAATGCATTAGACAAAGACCTCCGGGATAGCAACAACTTGCTGGGCATACCCCTTCTGCATCCCACACTTTTCAACATGCATTCTTTTTCTAACTGGAGTAAGATGGGAATATTGAAGATGTAACCATCATATTGAGGTCAAAGAGGTCAGTAAACTAAATTCTACCAACCCAGTGTGGCCCACTGCTAGTTCTGTAAATAAAGATTCATTGGAACCCAGTCACACTCATTCATTTATATATTCTCTTTGGTAATTTCCACACCATGAGGGCAGAGTTAGGTAGTAGCAAACTCATGAGTCACGAGGTCTAAAATATCTAAAATATACCCTTTACAGAGTAAAAGCTAATCCACTCCTGTGCTAAGAATTCAGGGATGAAGGTAATGGGAACTTGGATCTTTAATGGCATCCTTAATCTCCTGCACACTCTACCTGCCATTTTCAGAGATGTTTTCCACAAGGGCAAAATTAAGCTTATCTATTTAAGCTGGAGCAGCAGGCTTTATTACTCACAGCTGAAAGACTTTTTACTGATTATCCTTCTAAAAGCATTAGGAGATGCTGGAACACTAGGCACTCTCCAAATGGTGGAAGAGACCCAGGGACAGAGATATTTGCCCAAACACGTGCTCCTTCCTACTTGAAGGAGTCATCACTATAGCCAGAAATACAGGTCCCCGTTCAAAACACGACTTAGAGGCATTTGTTTCATTGTTTAATAAAATCTTAGGAAATATATCGTTAATTTAAAGAAGAAATTATAAATAAAGATAAAGGAAACAATCAAAAGGATGACAAATTTGGAAGAGAAAAATAGTACAGTTACATGGACATTAACATATCAGAATACTTCTATTTTAAATTCTGACTGAAGCTACAAGATCAAGGTATAAATAACAATGAAGAGTAAGGAAGCTGGAAAGTACAAATTCTGGGGAATTTAATAAAATGGAAATAGGGCATTTATTTACTGAGATTTTATTTTGTGCCAGAGTTTTTCAGAAAGAAAAATTATTTAATTCAAAAAGCAATGATAGCACAGGAAAAGTAGAAATGTGTGTCACCGTAAACTCCAGAGGAAGAATTTTGAAAAGGGTTGATCAGCAGTGGCAAATGCAAACAGATGGTAGGTAAAGAAAATCATAACTAAGAACAGTTGTAGTGGAGAAAAACAGTTACTTCATGATGGCTTGATGTATCAGTGATAAAAATCAAATTACAATTGTTTTCTGAGAAGAAAAGAGCAAAGTAGGGAGGAAGAGAGAGAGTGAGAGAAAAAATTGAAACTATAATAATAGAAATAATAAAATACTTACATTTTCTGTTTATCAATAGGACAAAAATTGACAGGATATACGTGTGTGTTTATATATATATATCATGTTCTATTGCTTTATTTAAAGGATAAAATTTTATGAAGAAGTCTTTGTTTAATAACCTAGAGGAATATCCCTATACCCTTTATAGCTCAATTGTTTCACTTATGAATTAGGGTTTATATGTAACAACTTAGAGTACTATGCTGTGTTTTAAATTTAATAATATAAACAAAATACAGACTGTGTAGTCTAAGACATAGTAAGCATTTAATAAAAGTCAGCCATAATTATTTCATAGTAATATTATAACTTTTTCATAACATTTTTCTTTGCTTATTTCTGTCTCTCCCTCAGGAATAGCAATTATCTGTAGACTTTTGATTATTCCCTGGTCATGTCAATTGTATCTTTCATCTTTTACAGGAATCTGTCTTTTTTCTCTCATTCTCAGTGAGCTTCATATTTATGAGCTATATCCTTAATTTTACTTCTAATGAAGATCCATATTCTACTGTTTAGTTTTCAGTTTTCTTTCCATCTTTGCTCAATTCTTCTATCTCCATTTTCATCCAGATCTTACTTGCCCCTAGTTTTTTCAGACTCACTTTCCTTGAAGTCATGATTTATTTAATTCTAAGGAAGATCTTGAAACAAATTTCTGCAGCATAGTTGAAAACTTATTTCTTTGAGTCTCCTGAATGCTGCATTTGTTCTCTGATTGTGTAGAATTTTCTCTTAAAGTACATGTTGATTTATTAAAACATTTTAAAAGAACACTCATCTTCAAAAAAACAAAAAACCCAAGCCTTTGTCATTGGACAATCCTTAGCATTTCTCTCTGTCCACACAAGAAGTGGTAGGCATCTTCAGACTGGGATGAAGGTCGAACTGCACAGGTCTGCATCTGGTCTTGGACTGGCTGTTACCAGATGCACTACTGCACTACTGAGGTGGAGTCTTCCTCTGCCTCCTTCTGGATGGCTTTTCCTTCATTTGAATTGATATAACACATGAAAAGCCCAGTTACTAGCAAGCAAGGCTACTTGTTCTTTCCCTACTTCCGTTGACTTCTATGGTACTTTTCTTGTGTGGGGTTATTACTTTCAAGTTGCACATGTCACTTCCAGATTCCAATACTCATGAGAGACTGAATACACAAATTCTCCATAGTAAGTCTATACATAACAGTAGAATTCTAACCACAGTCTGCAGCCATCAACCCAGAAAGCCAGCCTACAACCTCTGCTAACCAGCCCAGGAAGCCAGTAACCAGTCCAGAAACCAAACAGTAAACCCCTATAAACAGTGAGGACTTGATTAAAACTAACAGTTTCCCTAATTTTTGCCCCTACTTTCAACTTAGGATCAACCAGAGAAAGCCAAATTTGTAATCTGAACCAATCACATAGGATGCTCTGCTTATTGTTGGCCTGTCTTCAAATTTTCATGACAACAGTTTTCAATCAGGGTACAGCTGAAACCTCCCTCTCTTCCTCTATAAAGCTTTTACATTCCTATGTCAAACACAAAGGATGACAACTGATTTTTTTGCCATAATCAGTTCTGAATAAACAGCCTTTATATGTTCTTATCTGAGTGGCCTTTGCTGATTTCCACATTAACTGCCCTGTTCTGGGCTACATAAGTCTCTGCCTAAACAAATAATTATATGAATCAATTTATATTTTGTGGAAAAATGCATTTTAAGAAGAAAGATAAGATAGACCATAACTAAAATTTGGTTAGTTTCCTTTTTTATTCATTGACATCTGCCTGAGAATTATAGTAAAGTTTTTTATCCCTCCTAGTTTTCAATTATATTTTCAGTATTGGAGATTGAGCCCAGGGGTTTTCCACCACTGAGCTATATCCCCAGTCCTGTTTTAGTAAAATGTTAGGAGAGAACGCTTGGTGCTGTCATTTTATACCAGAAGTATCCATGCCGACATATTCTTTTATAGCACAAATTCGAACACAATAAATTAAAGGTCGATAATGTATTGCTAGGGATGGCAAATTTAACTCTGTCTTCATATCCTCCTACAAACACATACACATACACTTGCAAGTACATACACTCAATTGTAATGATTAATGAGTCCCATTATCCAGATCATTTTGTTTTTATAAAAAATTTGCCCTCAAATTTGTATCCATATTTTAGACAATAGTATTATTTTCCACGAATTAACCATTAACTAATTCATGGAACCATCTACCTGTCTAATAAATCTTCTAATTAATGGGGTGCCTTCTAAATTAAAAAATGTTTATTTCTCACATTACGCTGCTAATAGCTTTGTGACTTTTACAAATAAGGGGGACCCAGCACTCAAACATGTTCTTAAAAGAAGAAAGGTATTAAGCTTTTTCAAAACAATAACCAAATCTTCTTTTAAGCTCTATCAACTGAGAAAAGTTAAATTTCACAACCTGGGCTTGCTGTGTGTGATTCCTGTTTTCCTTTTCTCTGCTTTTCACCTCTGCACACAGTCTTGTGTCCTTGAGACACAAAGTAATTTAGAGTGGCTCTTTGCTATTCCTGGTAATTCAGTCTTGTTTTTCTATTGCACACTCCAAAGCTCAGTGTGAAACATTTATCCTACTTAATCATGACAATGTAGATGGCAGAAGGAACTGAGTAAAGCTGCAGAACAGAGAGGCCCCAGTCCTGGTGAGGAGGAATCAGGTTCTTTTTCCCTTGTAACTTCCATTGCAATGTACTCCTTTCTAGATTTCAATAGTATTTTTTTTTTTTTTTTTTACATATGTTTACAGCCTCAACTTGCATTCCACTCCAATCTAAAACTACTTTTCTTTTCAGTCACATCTTACAAATCCATTACACGTGCTGGTGAAGTTAATAGGATAATTCCTATGTCTCCAGTATCTATAGATAAATTCTGTGTCATTTATTTAAATCACTTTAATGATGTCAATGTGTTCCATGAGGCATTTGACTAGAAGGATTACACTGAGATATACCTTCTTATTTGAGTTGATATTCACGCTGACTCACAAAATTGCCCTTTTAAAAGGTAATGTATATCTCTGCCTTGAAACCAGCTTAGCAGTCTGCATTTGACTCCTCTTTCTTTTGATTAGATTCTCTCAGTATGTATTTTGCTACACAGTAACAGTTGAATCACTTGAATGGTATTAATTAATAACAATTACTGATAATGCAAGATCTAATAGTAATTAATATTAAGTACTTGCTATGTGCTAAGGTGTGTGCCAAGGAGTTATATTTCACTGCAACCTCATGAAGCAAAAACCAGTGTTGCATCCACTTAAGAAAATCTGACTTTTCAAATGGTTAAAGAATTTTCTCAAGGTCACATAGTGTTCAATCAAAGCTATTATCTTGAATGGGATATTATTGATTTTTATAATTTTTACTATATGTTAAATTTTTCATAATAAGGCAAAAATCTTAAACTATAATTTTAAACTTTATTTCTTAATACAAGTATTAAAAATAAAGTGGAAAGATATGAGAAAGAGGTTGCATGGTATTTATCTACTAGCTCTTTTTCAAAATAAATATATTTTTTAAACCTGACATTTCTATATAGAAATGCTTTAAAGGTAAATCATAAAACATCTCACCATTCAGATGAAGCCAAAATAGGAAACGAAATTAATACCTCCAGAATCTGTTTTCTTAAGAGGTTCTACCATTCCCAGGAACGCATTACCCTCTTAATACAACAATATGCTAGCCCCTGACTTGTCTTTGTTTCTTGAAACAAGTTACTTCGTTTCTATGAGATTCAGTTTCTTCATATGTTAAATGAGGATACATAAAGTGTTGTCATGAAGATTAAATAAAATCATGACTCTAAAGTTCTGGCAATGTACCCAGCTCCTATAAATTGTTCATTGATAGTAGCTACCAGTTATGGAATTTTACTCACTGTGTTCTTCAGCTTTTCTGTTGCTGTGACCAAAATACCTGACAAGAACAACTTAAAGGAGCAAAGGTTTATTTTGTCTCATGGTTTCAGAGGTTCAGTTCATGGTTGGACAGCTCCATTGCCCTGGGCCTGAGATGAGACAGAACTTAATGGTGGAACAGTGTAAGAGAAGCACTGTACTGCTCATGATAGCCAGGAAGCACAAGAGAGTGAAGGGAACGGATCACCCATAAGACGAACCTAGGATGGGCTGATTAGTTTGTAGCTCTCATAATGTAATCATTTACTTCTGAATATTCTTGAATTAACACAAGAGACTTTGAGGGACATCTCATACCCAAACAATAATGTCACATTATCACCCTATTCCATTGCTTGCTTTGATTTCTTTTCTAGTGCAATTCTATTGCAGAGATGAAGATGGGAATGTGTATCCATATCTAGCATGGTATAACATGAAGATGAGGGAAATGAGACCTGACTCACATCCCAGGTTTTCTGATAGCACATTCTGACACTGGGAAAATCACCAAGATTTCCCTAAGCTCAAATTCACACTTACAGGAAATAAGATAGGTACAATGAGCTCTGATACTAAATTCTCAGAGCAAAGTCAAATTTGTAGGTTAATGACACAGTCTCACAAGACCACCTCTAGGCACACATCAAACCTGGGTGAGGGAAAGGGTTTCTGTCAGAGGGATGGGCTGGCTGTAAATTAATCACTAAGAAACTTATTTAATAGAAAAAAAAAAAAAAAACACAGGAGACAATTATCTTTTGAATCAGGGGGTGTGACGAATTGAGCCATGCTAAGGATCAAACTCTAACAAAGACTGGAGCCCATGCTTGGTTTATTTATAGCAGTCCGGATAAAAGGAGGACCAGTAGGAGCTGCCTTTGTGAGAAACAGGATGGGATGGAGTTGAGCAAGCCATTTTCTCTAGCAGGTCACGTGGTGCATCCAGTACACACAAATTCCAGCAGTGAGTCACTCTGCATGGACATCACATACTTCAGGCCATCTGAAACAAACTCTCATGACTGTCAGTTCCTGAAAGTCAGATTTCCATATCTGAGGGTTTGAACAAGCCTGATTTTATTTGCTAGTCATAGATGGTACCCCACAATCACCTTCACCTCAGACACAGGCACAGATTTAGGAGCCCTGCCAGACTCATGTCACTTCTGATGAGCTGACTACACAATCAAGGGCATATTTCCTACGCCCTCTCAGTGTTGACAATACAGTAAATAGACTCACAGAATTCAGGAAAGTACTATTTTCATGATTCTAATTTTATTATTCCAAGGAAGATAAAAATCAGAATCAAACAAAGAGCAAGAAGCTTAAATCGTGGTCCGAGAAGTTCTCAATAGCAGAGGTCCCACCATCTCCAATGGTGCATTACCCTCTCTTAACACATCAATACGTGACAATACAGAAAGTCTTGCCAACATGGGACACTCCTCAGTTTTGGCGTTCAAAATTTTTATTGGATATTGTTATGGATCACTGATTAAGTCATGGTCAACATAACCAAATCTAATCTCCATCCTCCTACCCTCACCATAAGTCATACTGATATCATCAGGTTGAAAGTCTCAACCCTATAATCACCCGAGTGGTCTTTCTGGGGCTAGACCCCATCCTGAGTCATCTCTTTAACAAAAACTCTCTAGAGGCACATTGTGAGACACTTAAATAGAATAAGTTATCAGGGGTGGCCTCAGAGCACCACCATGAATCACAAAAACAGTCTGGAAAATTTCAAGGATTCAGAGTTTACTTCTCAGGAAGCAGGAGCACAAGCTAGCCAAATTCTTTATTGCACAGTAAGTGATATAAAATATGTTCTCTATGAGCATCCTATTTCCTAACTGGCATAAATCATCTTAAAATATAAAGCTCAGGAATTATTCTACAAATAAGATAACCTAAGAAAGGAAAATCAAAGGACATCTGTAGGAAAGAAGGGAAAGTTCTCTTTTATGATTATCTTCCACAAGGTAGGCACAGGGGAAGAAGATGATTCTGGCATCAGAAACACTTTGTAGAAAAAAAAAAAAAAAGTAGCTTCTTAGCAAAGGAAACAATCAGTAATGTGATAAGAGATCTACAGATTGGGAGACAATTTTTACCACAAGCACCTCAGATAAAGCACTAATCTCCAGAATGTACAAAGAATTCAAAAAACTTAACACCAAAAAAAAAAAAAAAGAAAGAAAGAAAGATAGAAAAGAAAAACCCAATCAATAAATGGGCTAAGGAACTGAACAGATATTTCACAGAAGATATACAATCAATAAATAAATATAAGAAAAATGTTCACCATCACTAGCAATTACAGAAATGCAAATCAAAGCTATTCTAAGATTTCATCTCACTCCAATCAGAATGGCAATTATCAAAAATACTAACAACAATAAGTGTTGGTGAGAAAAGGAACACTCATACACTGCTAGTGGCACAGCAAATTGGTGCAACCACTCTGGAAAGCCATATGGAGATTCCTTAGAAAACTTAGAATGGAACCATCATTTGACCAAGCTATACCACTCCTTAGTCTATACCCAAAGGACTTAAAATCAGCATATTACAGTGACACAACCACATCAATATTTGTAGCAGCTCAGTTCACAATTGCTAAACTGTGGAACCAACCTAATGCCCTTTAATAGATGAATGGATAAAGAAACTGTGGTATATATGCACAATATTACTCAGCCCTAAAGAAGAATGAAATTATAGCATTTACAGGTAAATGAATGGAGTTGGAGAATATCATGCTAAGTGAAATAAGCCAATCCTCCCCCAAAGAAGGCCAAATGTTTTATCTGATATGTGGATGCTGATCCATAAATGGGGTGGGGAAGCAAGGGAAGAATGGAGGAACTTTAGACTGGGCAAAGAGAGTGAAGGGAGTGGAGGGGTTTAGGGATGGGAAAGATGGTGGAATGAGATGGATGTTATTACCCTATATACATGTAAGATTACATGATTGGTATGACTACATCATGTATAACCAGAGAAATGAAAAGTTGTGCTCCATTTGTGTACAATGAGTCAAAATGCATTCTGCTGTCATGTAATTTGACAACTAATTTGAACAAATTTTTTAAAAGTATCCTGGAAAGGTGGCAGTGTACAAGTGTGGCCAGTAACTTATTCACCTACTATGTAAAACTTAACTTCTTTGTTTTGTAACTCCTAAATCAGTCATACTTATAGTCCAGATCTCTGGGGTTCTTTTTATTCAGTACCAGCAGTCTTGAAATTATCATAGATTGTGAGGCTTGATTCTGCACATCTTTTATTCCTAAATCTTGTGATTTGATCTCTTTACCCTGTAAAGGTTATTGGGAAATAACAGAGTTTTCCACATATCAGGCTCCTGCCCCCGCCAAAAAAATCAATATGTTCAAAACTTGAACTTATTGCTTTGCTGTTAAGCCATTTCTGAAGGAATAAGCAAATGTCACAGGAAAGTAGATAGTTCAAACTTATCATAGTAACTTGCTTTTTTGCCCCATAGTCATGCAATCTCAGTCTCTCTACTCTTTGCTAAGAAAAGATGTTTTACTCTGTGTTTCTTCCCAAGCAGGTAGGTAGAATACCATCTTTTAAAATGGGTATTTGTGGGGTGCTAAGAGAGGGAGTGAATTCTTTCTAATAAGAACAGTCAAAGGATAAAAGTTCAATTTAAAGATTTTAATTGGCATTATTTTTGATTCTACAACCAGACCACACTTGGTTCCATAAAATGAACAATTGTTCCAGAAAGCCAGGTCAAAGAGGTTGGTTTTCAGGACAGAAAAAGACTGAAAAAATCGGAAAGAAAAAAACAAAAATGTAGATTGGTCATTTCAAAGTTAATTTCCTTAGTAGGTGGAGACAGTGGGACAGAACAAAAGAAAATGAACAGATTGGTTAACGTCAAATTACTTCAGGATATCTGTTCTGAGTGAGGATAAGGAAAAAGGGAACTTTATTATCCTGCCAATTTAAACTGCTGATTTGAAAAATGTGACTGTTAACTCTTTAAACTTGATTTCAACTCAGATAAACAACTTCTTTTCAGCATGATGACATGGAACTTTTTAGCATGAGTGACTTCATTTTGATTTTTAGCCTGGTCTCTTGGCATAGAAGCCTAGTCCAAAACCATGGCCTCCTATAATGTTTATTTAATAGAAGTAATTAATATTGTAAAGGAAGAGACAGCATCCTTCATTGAGATAATTAATTGAAATCTAATGCTTTCACATATGTGTTATTATATGTAACTGCTTACATAGAGGAACAAATAATTAAAGGAACAGTATTTGTGTTATTTCTTGTGATAGAATTATTATTAGATATTATACACTTAAAAGCTTTTAAATGCCAATTGGCAGTTTAATGGACTATTTGTGAGGAGAAAATATTTCTGAAATCAAATACAGGATCTAATAAGAATGAATCCTAAGACTGTATTTTCAATTGGTTATTTAGCCAATATATATCCAAATTATTAAGCTAGGTCTTAGCAATAGAAACATGTGAGATGATTTTTTTCTCCTGGGTCTTACTGTGTATTGAAGAAGTAAATGTGTTTCATGACTTATTTAAATGAATTCCATGATGTTAACATATTCTATGAGGGCTGCTCTTAAGGATCCCATTCAGATAAACTTCCCATTGAATGTCTTACTGAATTGGCACAAATGCACATTATAGAGATACGTGATAGAACTTTGAATGATTAAGTCCCTAAAGACTTACTCTACCTATGTGTTGTCAGAAAATCCTTCACCAGAGAGTATCATCTGTCATGAAATTATCTGGGAGGATGAGTAGCAACTGCCTCAACCAAAAAAGGGATGAAGGATATTTCAGTGAAAAGTTATTTGTCAGCAGCACCAACATAAGTTATAAAAGAATGAGCTACCAGGTAATATAAGGAATGGGGATAAGTTTGACATCACCAGAAACAAGGAGAGGTGGAGTTTAGATAAATACTGTCTGAGAAAGAAGGAGGCCCCTGGTGATATAGATGAGTCTCTGTGACTAATTAACTGTGAGACTAATGGGCAGGGTTTCGCAGTGTGTCCATCTCATGTCTGCAGATGCAAGATCCACCCATGATCTCTTGCTCCTGTAGATTTCACATGGGTGATCTTTAACAATCAAGCAATAAATTCACCTGGACAGGAAATGAAGCATGTACAGAAGCCTCCCTTCATTCTTTCTCTCTGTTATGTAGCCATGAGCAATTACTTTCTCCATCACCAAATTTGCCTTGCCCTTCCTCTTTCCAGACACAATTCCTCTGTAGAATATGCTGCTCATCTCCTGTCTCAGAGACAACTTTACAAATTCTCTCTTTCTTTAAAACTTTTCTGAAACTCCTAAACAGTAATTAACCTTTCTTTGTCCTTTGACTTTGTCAAACTCGACATCTGTTTGTGCAGATCAGATCTTATATCAGCCCCATGTTACAGTTAATATATGTTTTCCCCACAGATATCAAACCTTTTAGACAGTCACCACATATGGATTCCCAATGGCCCCTCCAGCCACATATGGCTCATGATGGAGGTACAATACATATTTGGTCAATAAAATTTAAACCATAAAATGTTTTTAATAAGGCTGTCAAATCAGAAATCAGGCCTCTATAATAATTCAGCTTTTTCATACAGGCAAGACAGGTGTGTGTGTGTGTGTGTGTGTGTGTGTGTGTGTGTGTGTGTGTGTGTGTGTATGTGTGTGTGTGTGTATAGAGAGAGCATATAAAGATTTATTTTAACTTTAACTGAAAATAGAAACATGCTATCAGTTGATTCAGCACAAAATATTCAGGTACAAGCTTATCTTTTTGACACTTCAAACAATAAATTCATTTTCCATTTTCAAAGCAATAAACTATATTCTTTGTTAGCTAGTCCAACCAGAAGGTTTTACTATGTAATTTTATACTCCCTTTGTTGATGTACCCAGATAAGTTATTGCTTTATGAGCTATAACCTATTAACAGGCATTCATATTGAGCAGCTTACTTTGCATGAAACATTCCTAGGGAAATACAGTTACTGCAACATTATTATTAAAGCAGCAAAGAAATACATCTCTTTGAGAAAAGGAAAATTCTCTATGAACTTCCTCCTTTTTGCTCTTCGTCTTTAGCGCTTTTTATCTAGTTAATAGCTCCTCTTCAGCAAACTGTTTTTCCCTTTATTTGGTCCCTCCATAGGATTTAAAATCTACAATCCTATAGACTGTTATGGCTTAGATATAAGGTATTCCTTAATAGCTCACATGTGAGACAATGTAAAAAAGTTTAGAGGTGAAATGATTGGATTACGAGAACCTTAACCTAATCAGTGCATTAATCCCCTGATAGGGATTAACTGGGTTGTAACTATAGGCAGGTAGGGTGTGGTTAGAGGAGGTGGGTCATTGGGGGCATGCCTTTGGGGTACATAAATTTGGTGAGCTGAGCTTAGCACTCTCTCTCTCTTTCTTTTTCTCTTTCTCTCTCTTTCCCTCTTTCTCTCTGTTCCTGGGGCCATGTCCCCAGCTGCTTTCCTCTGCCATACAATTCTACCATGATGTACTGCCACCTCGGGACTCAAGGAATGGAGTCAGCTGTCTGTGGACTGAGACTTCTGAAACGTGAGCCCCAAAAGAAATCTTTCCTCCTCTAAAATTGTTCTGGTTAGGTATTTTGGTCACAACCATGAAAAAGCTAATACATAGAATATTTCTGACTTTGTATTATAAAGTTCAAAATTAAATCCAATTTTTCAATCCTCAGTACTATTTAATCGGATGATAAATTGCTCTTACTATTTGGTTCAGTGATTGATAAATCAGTTGACGATTAAGTCAAAATAGTGTATCAGTGACATGGGTCTCTACCAAATTCAGGCCTCTTCCTGAGGATGAGATGCCCATTCTAGACGCAATATATTGAATTTCATTTTAAAAATTAGTATATTTCACCTTTTAATAACAAGACTTGAGAATATCTTCTGAAAACAAGAATTTGACAACAAAGGAAGGAAAAAATGAAAACATTGAGCAAAAGTCAAAAGATATTGATTCTTCCATTTAGGACTCACTTGTGCTAAATTAAATTCTCTCCCTCTGGTTTAATTTCTCTATATCTAAGATGAGGTGAGATCTTAGATATTAAGGGATCTCCCCTACCTGAATACTCTATGATTTCTAGGCTATGACTTTTCTTTACATATTTAAACATAAACCATTCTAGATAAACCTGATTTTTCAGGCATGCAACTGATTTTCTGTGCTTTACTGATAAATTATTTGAAAATTTTAAACTACTGGGAAACTAAACTCAGTAAGAAAGCTTGCTATTATTGTCCATATATGCTTATATATTGTAGACAAAATTCTGCTTTATTTGGTCCAGACTTAAGATTAATCTTCTAGAAGAGAAGAAAACAAATAGACTTTTAGTAATTGAATAGCATGAGTCCTCTAATTTATCTGGAATTTTCCTTAAACAGGGAATCTAAGAAACTTGGTTCACTTTTTAAAACTCTTAATAGTTTCAAAAACTCTATTATAGTATATTATTAATAATTTTTAAAACTCCACAACATCCTGGTAACTTATCTGTGCCTGTTTCTATCTTAACTGCATTGTCAAAAAATACTTCCAGGAACTTAGAGCCTAGAGATATTAATAAGGTCCCATATTCACTAATAAACCAAAATCCCAGTCTTTTCACATATGCATCCCCTCTTTCCTTGTCTGGCTCTCCTTCCCCATATTCTACAAATAGTGTGTTCATGTGTGACCCTCAATTCCTTAAGTAAAATTCTTTCCTTTGCCTCAAAAATGAAAGTCAACCATAATCATCAAGGGCTAGTGATTCTCTAAATTCTGTTTTCCTTCTCTTAATTTACTTAGCCAATTTTATATCAGTCTCTGCTCTCAAAAAAGCCACCATGAAAACAGGCCTTCTAGATTCTCAGTGTCAATTATTTTGGATCCACTCTAAGAGTAGGAAGCATGCCTTCATGTAAATGAGAGAATCCTATTTTGTTGTCTGGACTAGGAAGTAATGTTCCTTATGCCCAGAACCTATAAAAACATTTTATGAAGGTAGATTCTTCATACAACTATTTTCTTTCTGAATACTAAATTCATTCTGGAACAGGAGGCAAAACTTGTGCCAGCACTCCTGTAATTCCCTTCCATCCCTTTTTTTGCTCTGACTCAGGTCAGATGAGGCTTAGGACAGAAAGCCTGATTCCTTCCCAATGTTCTGTCACCCAAACCTAAACGCTTGCCATGTATCGATTCAGTCTGGGCTAAGGTTGGAATTCTGCTAGTAGAAATTCTTATTTTTTTCAATTTTTTTTTTTATTGAAAGAACTCTAAATCTACTTCTTGTTCTCTAAGGATAAGGATTGCCTATGGTTGTTAAAGGTGTTCAGGATTATATTTCACAATACAGTTAACTTAGGTGTTGTAAGTTAACTGTAACTTCATAACAGTTATCATAACTTTTGCTAGAAGAAACAGCATTCTAACATAAATCTAGTCAGTGCCTTTACCTCAGAAGAGATATCCAAAGATATTTGAACACAGGTTTTAAAAAAAGTCCATTAAGGACAAGAAGATAACAGGCAATTTTATTGTAATGAAAAAATATACTGTAAGTAATGTCAAAAGGTTTTGATTGCAGTTCTACTTGTTACAATTTACTGGATATATCGAGTTATGATATGTGAAGTATTTTCTGAGCTTCCATTTGTTTATTTGTACAATATAGATCATGATGATACCTACCATTCATAGTCTTTGGTTATTAAACAAAATTATGTATGTTTTTAAATTGTGAACTTCCATGTAAAAGCATTTTGTCCTTCATACATAATGTATAATTATCAATTTACTTGACCATCTGTTTTTCAGCTCACAGAAAGATATACAGGAAACAAAATGAGAATGGCAACAAAAGTAATTGAGAAGTGAGAAGTAAAATGATTATGAAAGAAATGTCAACGAACCATTCTGCATTAGGGAAGAATAATAAAGCCACAGGAATAGAATATATTGCTTCATAATAACATAATGGGTATTCAGCATGATAATCTCTCAATATCAATAAAAATTGACCAGTGTCCTGTGCCATTGAAAACAAAACAATGGAATTACCCACTTTCAAAAAGTTTTTGTGTGGAAAGAAAAATTTAGAGGATAAATTTGAGTTATCTGAAGAATTCAATCATCTGGAATATAGTTCCAAAGCTTTTAATTAAATGAGGTCTCATTGACTTTAATTCTTAACAATGAGTTAGTCACCTTTACAAATCTATCAAAGCAGAAAGTTTCCTTTTCATTAAAATCAGAATGACTTACAGGGTATCTGCTCACTGATAGTATATGGTGTCTGAAAAACTTGAACCTAATTATACTGTTATATTGTGTACACATATGAATATGTAACTACAAATTCCAACATTATTTATAATTATAATATATGGATAAAATATGGAAAAAATAATAAGATTCAGAAATAAATAATCCACTGCATTATAAAATAAAATGAAAAGAATTTATTTTTTGGTTTTAGTAAGCTTTTTCACTGCTGTGACTAAAAAATCTGACCAGCACAATTGTAGAGGAGAAAAGGTTTATTTGAGGGTTCACAGTTTCAGAGGTCCTAGTCCATAGAAGTTTGACTCCATTTCTTGGGGCTTGAGTTGAGGCAGAACATCATGGTGGAAGAGTGTGACAGAGGGAAACAGCTCAATCATCAGGAAGCAGAGAGAGACAGTCTCCACTCTCCAGATACAAAATACATACCTCAAAGCTATGCCCCAATTCCAATCTCCTCCAGCCACACCCTACCACTTGAATTAATCCTATCAGGATTATTTGATTGGGTAAGACTCTTCCAACCCAATTATTTCTCCTCTGAACCTTCCTGCATTGTCTCACATGTGAGCTTTTTGAGGGACATCTTACGTCCCAACCATAAGAGTTTTCTTGTGCTTGGTTCTCAGTATAGTGATCTTAAGAGGTAATGGAACCTTTAAGAGGTAGGGCATAGGGGAAGGCAATTATGTCATTCAGAGCATAGTGGAAGATATTAATGTTGTTTCTGTTGTTAAGTTTCTTCTACCATGAGCTAAATAGATCTCTTTTGTTAACATATCCAGCTTTAGGTATTTTGATATAGCAGTAGAATCTAGACTAATATAAAAAGCACATATAATGAGCAGATATAAAGTTCCAAATAAGGGGAAAAGGAGATGAACATATAGGAATAAGTTCACTCTATTTTTCATTTTAGTTATTATCAAATTCTTCATATTTATATGACACATTTAATTAAATCATGCCACTTACACCTTTGGTGAGTTTCTCAGAGAATATATCTTTAAAAGGAGTTAGGAACTGATTTCTCCAAGCATAGAGAAATTAAGACATCTGTACATATTTGTGGTAGTCTAATATCAACTAGTGCTTGCTAAAGCTGAAATAATTTCCCTCGGTTCCTGATAGCATGTGTATGTGTGCATCTGTGTGAGAGAGAGAGAGAGAAGAGAGATTATAAAAATTTGTTAAAATCCTTTTTAAAAAGAAGTTAGTATTTCAATATTTTTCAAGAAGGGAAGTTTAGAGGCATTGTGATAAAAAACTTCAATGCATAATGAAAAATAGTGTGAAAAATCTTAAAGACTTAGGAGTGTTGAATAGTTTATGAAAGGAATGATTGGAAAAAGACGTTTGAGAAAAATGAATTGGGTACAGATCATGTGTAAACTTGACTGTGAAGCTAAAGCAATTGGAATATATTGTCTACATAAAATAGCAATCACTGGGAGATTTTGAATAAAGACAAAACAGAATCTTATCAGTAATGTTGGAAAATTAACCAGGTAGCATGAAATGGATTGGGTTAAGGGAAGCTGAACAAAGTGGTAAGAATCTTGATGGAGTTCTTGCAATTACTCAAGGAAGCAATGATGATACCATCTTTAAAGTAATTGTAATGGTTTGAATTGTCATCTTGATTGGATTAAGAGATGCTGATGATTAAGAGGCTCTGGGTGTGTCAACGAGGGCGTGTCTAGGAATAATTGGCATGTGGGATAATCAGGTGAAGTGAAACCCTCCCTAAGAATGGGCAGCGTTGTCCAATAGGAAGGTGGCTTGGATGAAATAAAATTTGGAAGAACAAGGAAGCATCAGCAGATGCAAGCTGTATTCTTCTTGAAGGGGTTCTTGATTGCTGCTACAATCACCTGAGGACATCAGACCCCTGCTTCTTCACTCTTCCAAAGCCGACTCTGCCAGTAATTCTCCAGGGAGTTTCCAGAAGCCTTTGGTCTTGAACTAGGGTAGCACCATTGATTCCTCTTGTTCTGAGGCGTCATCATCTTGACCACACAACTACTGGTTCCTCCAACTCCTCAGCCTGCAGACGGCCATTGTGGACTAACCAGCTTCTGGTTGTATAAGTTAATCTAATAAATCTCTTTTTTATAATCATACATTCTGTTGATTCTGTTCCTCCAGAGAACCCTAATACAGTAATAGTTGAAGAAATGAACAAAAAAGTGACAAATCTCTTTTCTGGCACTAGGACTGTCAAATCAAAAGGATCAGACTCTCAAGAGGTGTGAAAAAAAGATTACACCAATATTTCAAGAATGAATGACTTGAAATGATAACTTACTGCAGTTTATATCAACCCCATTTAAAAATTCTGACAGATACAGAAGATATGATTTCCAAAGAGCTACAAAATAAAGGGGATCTCTATAATATGACCATAAAGATTATTTCCAAATAATTCCTTTGCATTCATTGGCATGAACATTTGTTTGATCTCATCAGTCTCTAGGGATTTTAAACCTAGGGTGTAAAATATCATTTGAAGTCCATTGTATTAATGGTAGCTGGAAAGTTTCATGTTATTCTAGTCAACCAAAAGAGTAGTTTTGATGTTTCATTTTCAGAAATATTTACAGCAAATATTATTACTTATACATTACTTACATGTTAATATGAAATATTAAAAGAATTTATAGTGTCACTTAAATTATCACCTGCCAAGTTATTTGAAATATTATATTTCTAAGTTGATTTTTCTAATATCTAATGTTTTTTAAATTGTGTAATCAGGAGATTCAGCTGTCCTCCCTGGCACAATACTCTTTTGTAATATGTTGCCTTGCTTTCATCCTTCCTTTGCAACTTAGTAGATTTTTAAAAATCAGACTTGAGAGTCCCCCCTCAAAAAAGGATCATTATGGGAGGCATGAGTTGTCAATTCTCCTAAAGCAGTTCTCTTGAGAAGTCTGTTTTAGGACTCTGTCAGGGCAGGATAGAGTTTCAGACTTATGGAAGCTTTTGGAAATTAGGTCACTTATGGAAAAATAATTGAAATTATCCAAAAATTAGGTAGGATGAATATTGAAGAAGAAATTTCCATAACAGTCTGAGGGAAAAAAAACACATTGAAGATGTGCTTGATTTGTTATTTAGAGGCATTGCTAATGGGAAGCACATGAAAATATCAACAGAATCAAAGGATGTTGGGGGTAAAGTCTATTTCAAAATCAACTAGTGTGTGACCTTGGAGAAGTTACTTTCTTTTTAAGAATCACAGTTCCCTAAAATGTAACATTAAAAACTATTAATATGATGATTAAATCAAATGTTAAATTGTAAAGCTATATAGAGGTATAAAATGTTAAAAGTATTTGTAATATGTGTACCTGAAGAGCACTTATTCTAATTGCATGTGAAGAGCTCGTTTAAATCATTACAGAAATAGGGGAAACAGGCCTGAGTAACAATTTCACAAAAGATAATATGTAAATAGCCAATAAGTATGTAAAAATGTGCTTACCATTATTACTCACCAGGGAAATACACATTTAAATCACTATGAAATACCAATACATGTCCACTAAAATGACTAAAATTAGAAAACCTGATAAACAATTAATGATACTCAGATTTGTTTAAGATGCAAAGCAACTGGTACTCTTACATACTGCTGGTGAGAGTATGTATTGATAAAAGCAATATCTACAAAACTGATTACATGCCATCACTTTGACCCATCATTTCTACTTCAAGAAAATTGCCAAGAGAATGGAGTGCATATGTACAAAACATATGAAAAGGGTGTTACTGGAGGTTTTATTCATAGTTGCCCCAAGGTAGAAATAATGCAAATGTCCATCTGAAGAGAGCAGAGTGAATACAGTATACATTGTAAAGCAATGCAATAATAAAAAGTACTATATGAGAAACAGACTAATCTCACTAATAACAATAAGGTGAAGCTTACTACAAAATACTATATTCTGTATGATTTCATTTATATCAAGTACAAGGTTAGACAAAATTGAGAACTTATTCTATAGTTATAGCACACAAAACTGTAAGAAACAATCTATTGCCTATTGCCTTTGAATCTAACAGTATGAGCAAATCAAGTAGCCTACAAAATCAAACTATTACATTTAACTCACCAAATAATAGAATGTGTAACTAAACCTAAATGAACTGGATTCCAAAATGTGAACAACTTTATTTAAGAGCAAAGAAACCCATGACTACTTTAATCCTTGGCAGAGTAGAGGAAAGAGAAGAAAAAATATGCCTTAGACAGGAGTTCAGAAAACAAACAAACAAACAAAAACTCATTGCCACCACCAGCAAAAAGAAACAGACAAATTTTAATAAACAAAATTTAATTTTTATGGGCACTTATAGTCTGGTATGGAGGTTTAAAAATCCAAGGATTCCCAGCAACAATACTGGGACACACATACCTGCTACTCTTTATCATAGGACTTTACTGAGTGCATGAGTGTGGTATGCAAAAGGCAGAGGAAACAACTCAGAAGAGTTTGTTCTGAAAGGTGCCATTTCTTTAATAGGTGCAAGCAGCTTGCTGAAGGTGCAGGGCAAGACTGGTGAGCTGAAAGCTCTCTCTCGACATTCTGGGTCTTCACTAAAGACACTGCAGCTATTCTCCAAGGCTGAAGCAGGACAGCAGACCAGAGGGAAATCTCTCTGAGTCACACTGGGCCTTCTCTTAGTGCACAGAAATGGCCCTCTGAGGATTAATGGAAGGTCAGTGGAATATAGCTATATCTTCAGAGGTCCAGAGAGCCATAGGCAGGGATGGAGAGCAAGAAGTCCAGAAAAGGGGGCACACAGAACTTAATGCAGAGACATTCTTACATTCCAGACAGCTGGCACCTTGGGTGTAAAGGAAAAGAGATCTCCAGAATTTTCCCACTGCTTACATTCTAATCTGTTAAATGAAAAGTCGTAATGTTACTCTCAAAGTATTTGAAACCAGTGAAAAACTGAATATATGCAAAGCAGTAACAAATCTCTGATTAAATATGCTACACATCAGATTTACTTAGATCATATGCTAGGCTCAGAATAGAATAAAGGCAATGCATTTTGAGTAGTGATTGTTGATTATTTCCAACTCTGTTGTTCTCTCACATAAAATAAAAAATATAAACATAGAACGAAAGAAATATATCTGCTTATGGTCAACATAAGAAATAGTTGATTGATGTCAACTCAGAAACTATCAAGAAATTGGACCAATAATAAAAAACCCCAGGGTTCAAATGATGGAGTAAGTAAAACATTATCTCTGTACAATGGAAATGTGGCCCAAAACAAGGTCAGAACAAACCCCTGTTGCTGGTGTGTGTGTGGGTGTGTGTGTGTGCGCACACTCCCACCATTTGATCACCAATGTGACAAAATGACAGAATTGGATAGTTCTAACAGGAAAAGGATAAAAACCAAAATCCACAATGGCAAAGATGCTTAAGACCAGTTGAAAGGAAAATAGATATAAGATTCTAGAAGATATGTCACATTGAAATTGTACAGAATGTGCTTACTTTACCCCAGCAACAAATTATGGCACACATATGAAAGCTGTCTACTAGGGAAGTTCATTAGAGACTCAGCAGGTTTTTGTTGAAGAACCAGAAAGGTGAGCCGTAGTATACTGGGTTCTATTATGGTTTGGATCTGGAATGTTCCCCAAAACCTCATGTTTAGGCTTAGTCCCCAGGGCAGCAATGTCCAGAGGTGGGACTTCAGGATTTTTTTTTATCATTAGGGTTCTAACATCATCACTGGATTAATCCATTTGATGGATTAGTATTCTGAATGCATTATTGGGAAGTGATAGGAACTATAGGCAGGTTGGCACTAGTTATAGGAATTGGATCAGTAGAGGTATGCCCTTGGGAGCTATATCTAGCTCCTGTCCCTATCTTTCTGTCTCTGTCTCCCTCCCTTCTCTCTCTGCTTCCCAGCTGCTGTGAGCTGAGTAGTCTTCCTCTGCCATGTCCTTCTGCTATGTTCCACCTCACCTTTGACCCAGAGAAATGGAGACAGCTGACCAAAGACCATAAACCATAAACCAAACCATAAACCAAAATAAACCATAAACCATAAACCATAAACCAAAATAAATCTTTCTTCCTCAAAGTATTTTGAGTCAGGTATTTTGGTCATAGAGATGAAAAGTGAACTAACGCAGGGTCCCTAAAGCCATTCCCAGGCTCAGTGATTCACTAGGAACATGTACTGGGCTTAGTATATCATTGTACTCATGGCTCTGATTTCTAACAGGAAAAGGATAAAAACCAAAATCCACAATGGCAAAGATGCTTAAGACCAGTTGAAAGGAAAATAGATATAAGATTCTAGAAGATATGTCACATTGAAATTGTACAGAATGTGCTTACTTTACCCCAGCAACAAATTATGGCACACATATGAAAGCTGTCTACTAGGGAAGTTCATTAGAGACTCAGCAGGTTTTTGTTGGGAGCTGGTCACATAGTTACTTTTTGCTAGTATTTAATAAATTTTCAGAAATCCATGACGAAAGCAGATATTAAGTGTAAATTGTCTTGTTTTTACATATAGTATAGGCAGAATGAGCAGCTATTATGATGGAATGATGACAGTCTTCTGAAATCTAAGTTCCCCAGTGCCAGTCAATGACTGTCCTTGAAAATTGATCTTTCTAAGACAGCAGTCTCAGGTCTGATTTGTTGGTATTTTCCTGCATATTCAGAAACTGGAAAATATGGGGGAAAGTATATTTGGAAAGCAATCACATAAAGTTCATTGCTAAAGAACTTCTGGGTTTACTTTGAACTTGTACATGTGTGGATCCAATAGTAATTAGCATAGAAAGACTTTGAGAACTGAGCTAATTCACCTCAAGGTATGCTTCTAGGTGGTATAAACAGGACGGGTTTTGACACCATTGCATACCTTTGAGAACTGATTAGATGTTAGAATCACAGATAAGAGAAAACACATCAGAACATGGTGTTTGATTCTAACTAGGGCAAGTGCTTGCTAAAACAAATATATTAACACTGTTCATAGGATTTGAACAATACAGAGTCACAAAATGAATATTCAAACTCTCCAGAACACAATAAAAAGAGCTCTCAACATAAAAATCCCCACAAAATGTTTCAACTGGAATTGTAATATAGAATAAGATGAATAAGAGAATAAGATTGTACAAAGTTTTGATCTTCTGACAAAGATGTGATAAACAACTGCTAAAACAATGCTCAAATACTTGAAAATTCTCTTGAAATGAAAGTTAAAAGAGAAAATGTTAGCAAAGAAATAGAAGACATAAAAGGAAAGAGATAAAGGAAAAATGGAAATTTCAGAGCAAAAATACAATAATAAAAACATAAAAATTTCCTAGAACTCAGTTAATGAATGGAGATGTAAAAGTAAGAGTCAGCAATCTTGAAAACACATCAATGGAAATTATGTAATCAGAACAACAGAGTAATAAAAATACTGAGAAAAAAATGAACAATACATCAAAGAATACTATTAACAGGTTGAAAAAGAAAGGTACAAATCAGGAGAAAATATTTGTAATCAAATATGTATCAAATAAATAATCCCTCATAAGGCATTAATTTTCAGAATGTTTAAAAACTTAGCAACTCAACTGTAAAATCAAACAACCTAATTTAAAAATTAATCTAAAAAGTTAAGTTCTGAATAGACATCTGTTCACAGAAGATATACAAGTGTCCAATAAGCACATAAGTGATGCCCAACATCCTAATTACACTAATTATTATTTAAAAGAAATTAAAAAAAAAAAACTGTAATGAGATGCCACTCATACCCGTGTGGATAAACTTTAATAGACAAATGCTGGTGAAGGTATGGCAAAGTTGGAATCATTGTGTATTGTAGGAAATAAATAATATGTTGGAAGGAATATAAATGGGTATAGTCATTATGAAAAACAGGTTGACAGTTTATCAAAAAATAAAGCTTATAATATTGTATTATTCTGAAACTCCACTTCTAGATGTTCACCTAAAATAACTGAATAGCTATATAGATATCTGTACTCCAAGTTCATAGAAGCATCACTTATAGCCAAGAAAGAGGTGGAAACAACCAAAGTGTCCATAGGCAGGTGAATGGGTAAACAAAGATACACACACACACACACAAACACAAACACACACACACAGAAATATTTTTTAGGATTAAAAATAATATAATTTGACACATTCCAAGACATAATGGACCTTTAGTAAGTGCTAAATGACTTAAGTTAGATATATTGTGTGATCTGACTTACATGAAATAGCTAGAATATTCATACACTGAGAGACAGAAAATAGAGAGTGGATACCAGGGGTAAGAAAAAATGGAGTGCAAACATTTAATAGGTATAGAGTTTCAGTTTGGATGAAAAAGTTTCAGAGAAGGACAATGATAATATTTGCAAAACAATGTAGATATATTTACTGATGCCGAATTTTATTTTTAAAATGGCTAAACAGTAAATTTTATGTTACATATATTTTACATTTTTTTTAGAAAAAGAAGATATAGAGGATATCAGTGAAATTTTTGATAAACCTCCTAAATTATCTCCTCCATAAAAGCAAAGAACATACTAGCAATAATTGTCAGAATGAACTGTTATGGTTTAAATATGAGATCACCCCCAAACGCTTTTGTGTAAGACAGTGTGAAAGAACGTTTAGAGGTGAAATTATTGGGTTATGGGAGCCTTAACATGATCAGTGCATTAATCCCTGATAGGGATTAACTGGGTAGTAACTAGAGGCAAGTAGGGTATTGACTGGAGGAGGTGGGTTCCTAGGAGCATGCCTCGTGAGTATATATTTCATTCTTGTTGAGCAGAGCTCATTCTCTCTGCTTCCTTGTTGTGCTTACTGAGTTGTTTTCCTCTGTCACATTCTTCTGCCTCACCTGGGCTCCAAAAAATGGAGTTAGTCATTTATGGACTAAGACCTCCAAAACCATGAGCCCCAAATAAAATTTTCCTTCATGTCTTTTGGTCACAGCAGTGAAAAAGCTGACTGAAACATCAAGAACAATAGTCTAAGTAGCACCCACTCCTATAACCACCACCACCAAAAATAAATAAATAAATAAATGAACTTTGTGAAATTTAACTAGTATTTTTCCCATTATTTCCAGCTCCATGGTAACCTTAAAAAGAAATATTCCACAATCATCCTGAAAACTAGGAGCCCAGTTTCAACTGGATGGATAGAGTGGAGATGGAGCTCCTTTAAAGCCTATTTCTAGAGATTAATAATTATATATCCTGTAGGGTAATCCCCTAAAATACCCAATTTGTAAGTATTTATTTATATGGCATAACTCAAAGTACTTGCATTTTCC
The DNA here is from genome assembly GCF_902686455.1 of Sciurus vulgaris. Taxonomy (NCBI): domain Eukaryota; kingdom Metazoa; phylum Chordata; class Mammalia; order Rodentia; family Sciuridae; genus Sciurus; species Sciurus vulgaris. Next base: position 81,699,854 of record NC_136470.1, on the reverse strand, counting down.
ACAAGTACATTTTTCAAATAAAATTAGAGGTAATAGTTTAGTTTATGATATAGTGGATGACAGGGAATATAGAAAGACTAAACAAACAGCTTAAAATTAAAACCTGAATAATGATGTAATGGTGAGTGGGAGGCCATTGAAAAGCTTTGCCATATTCTTGGTAAACTTCATGCTTCTGCACAGTTTTGTGCATATACTCTGGAAAAAACTTTAAAAGACTCTGGATGTTGCCACTGGATAACCTTGAGGTTATGTGCAAGCAGAAGTGAAGGCAAAACTGGAGTTGTAAACTGCCTAGATGACTGTTGAAGGTGTCTCCAGCATACATATAGAGACTCTCAGCAATGACTGGGAAGCATTCGTTCCAGACATTTAAGTAAGTTCTGTCAAATCATTAGTCCTCCAATATCTCAACTAGGTGAACAGGGATTTTAGTGATCAAGCAAAGAAAAAGTACAGGCTTTGTAAGATTACTTAGAAAAGTAACTAAACACAGTAATAATAAATAGCAACCACCAACTGAGGAGAGAAGAGACTCCCAACTTGCCATGTTGTGTCCTTTAAAATATTTCATTTTCAATAAAAAGTAATCACATGTACAAAGGAACCAGAAAGTACATCTAATATACAGATAGAAGGATAAAATAACAATATAAATTTTCTCTAAGGAAGTCCAGAAGTAGGACTTATAAGACAGATGCAATCTGCTTTAAAATACAAAGGTTTAAAGGAGAATATTGGACAATTAAAGTAAATTATAAGAATGATAATTCACTCAGTAGAAAATATGTAGAGAGATTATTTAAACTAACCACATAAAAATTCTGGAGTTGAAAAGCACAATTTCTAATGAAAATTTCAGAAAAAGTACTAAAAGTAGATTGAGCAGCTAGAAGAAAGAACACATTTGCAAGAACATGAATTGAGATTAAACTCTCTTGTATGCAGAAAAATAAATGGAGCCTCAGGGATAGATATGCAATATTAGTTTTGGACAAAAAGAAGACTAAGAAAGAGATAGAAAAAATATTGAAAAATTAGCAGCCAAGAACTTACAAAATTAATGAAAAATATTAATACACACATTCAAATATCTCAACAAACTCCAGTTAGAATAAATTCAAAGATATTCTCACAGATACTCTTATAAGAGAACATCAAAAGACAGTGAAAAAGAACATATAATGAAGTACAAGAAAAGTGACTCATCATGTTCAAGGGCTCTTCAATAAGGTTGACAGATTTCTCATCAGAAACAATGTACAGCAGAAGACAATGGGAAGACATTCAGCCTGCTGGGGGGAAAAAATGATCCTATGAACCAAGAATCCTGTAAAAAATGAAATTTTCCTTTAAAAACGATAGAAAAATCAAGATATTTCAAATCAACAATACCTGAGAAATACTGTTTCTAAAAGACTTTCCTAAAAGGAAACATAAGAGAGACTCTTCTTGGCTGAAATAAAAAGATAATTGACAAAAACTCAATCCCACATGAAGAAATAAAGAGCACTAATAAAGTTACTAGAGTAAATTTTTATCATTTATTAATCATATCTAAATAAAAACATTATCAGAGTCCTGGGGCAGGGGGCTTGAGACATCAACAGGAGAGCTAATATTTGTGTTACTGGAAACTAGAAATTGAAGAGACTGTGGTACAGAAAAGCTTTGTGTAAATAATGGCTGAAAACTTAGCAAAGTTGGCAAAAAATCATACACACCTACAGACTTAAGATCCTAAGTAGACTCCAAGAAAGAGAAAACCAAAGGGATCCCTGCCTGAACATATTCTAATGAAACTGCTGAAAACTAAATAAAAAGCAAAATTTTGAAAATAACTAGGAGAATATGTCACACTATTCATAAAGAAACAAAAATTAGGCTGACTACAGATCTCATGAGAAACTCTGAGATCAGAAAATGTAGCACAATTCTTAAATTCTAAAAGAAAAGACCAATCAACCCCAAGTCAAATCCTATATCCAGTAGAAAATATGTTTCAGGAGTGAAGATGAAATAAATGCATTCTCAGGTAAAGAAAATACAAGAATAAACTTTGTTTAAGGAAGTTCTTAAGACAAAAGGAAATAATTCCAGAAAGAAACCTGGAATATCAGGAATGAGGGGGAAGGAACCAAATTCATGTTTTAGTGATAGATATTTCATTATCTCTAATACTTAATATGTAAAACACTTTTATCTTCTTGAGTTCTTTACAATGTGGTACAAGTTGAAAGCAAATTTTAATATTGTCTAATGAGATTTTCAGCTTGTAAGTATAACATGTGGCAAACTGTAGCACAAAGGGAAGAAGGTCAGGGACCTATATGGTGGTAATGTTTCAACTTCCAATCAAAATGATAAAATAGTGATTTAAAATAAGCTGTAAAAGAAAAGTAAGTTGTAATCTCAAGATAAACCAACAAAATTTTTGTTCACTCTTCAGAAGAGATATGGTCAAAACCACAATTCAAAAATTCGAGTACTAAAATATATCAAGATAGTGCAAAATAGTACAGGAAAAGGGTAACAGGAATTAAAACAGAAAGAATAGGATTGTCATTGCTTGACTTGAAACTTTGTCCATTGGACAATCTTTCAATGTATTTTATGATGGGGTCTTTGAGCCAGGTCATACCAGTTCCAACCTCTAGACAGAAGACTAATGGCAATAATTTGACCTCTGGGGATCAAGGTGTAGAGATTCAAGGTCAGAAATGCAGGCATTGTGTCATTAATCCCAATAAAATCTCTGGACAACAAGAACCTGAGTGACCATAATATGTGGATACTGCAGAGATAATGCATCATTGAGAATGACGAAGTGTTTAGAAATCTCGCAATTTGTCCTATGGTTGTGTTCCTCTGGTTGGTTCTAATTTGTACCCTTTAGTTATGATAAAACTCTAATCATGGGATGGGGATATAGCTCAGTTGGTAGAGTGCTTGCCCCACAAACACAGGCCCTGGGTTCAATCCCCAGCACCAAAAAACTCTAATCATAATATAGCATTTTCCTGATTTTTGTGAAGAATTCATCAGACATAACTCCCCCATGGTCATGTATAAATACATGACTAGTGTAACTCCACATCATGTACAACTACAAGAATGGGAAGTTATACTCCATATATGTATAATATGTTAAAATATACTCTGCTGTCGTGTGTAATTAAAAATAACAAATAAAAAAAGGAAACAATTAAGGATGGTTACAGGAACACCCATATTTTTCAGATACCTGATCTGAAATGAGTAACTTCCAAGTTTGCAGTTGGTATCAGAAATAAAGTCATTTTAAGAGTGATGTTCCCTCAGCAGGTAGAGTTAACAAACATTGAAATTACTGTCAAATTGCTGGCAGATCTGGTACTCTCGAAGATTAGATACTTAACTTCAAATTCAGCTAACTGTGAATCACTTTTTTCAGTATTTTCATACCCCTTTTTACCTCCAAACATCTCTGTTTGGATAATAGATGGTCATCTATTAAGAAATCTAGAATTTTTAAAGTTTTTGTGTGCTCCTTTTACATATCATGTCATTTTATCAGGCTTTACTTTCATAATTTTCCTTGTGCTATGTGACAAAATAAAATTGCAGGTATTTTTCATACACACACACGTTTCTCTTTGAATGGTCAGATCATCTCTGTAAGTTGAATATAATGGTGTTTCTCCATTTTACATGTTACAAAAGTGATATTAGAGAAGTATACTGAAGAAAAAACTATTTTTATTGAACAGGAAGCTTAAATAGTGAGAGAATACCAAAAGGCCGAGTTTGCTTGGCTTATAGGTGTTGAAGTGAGAAACACTTCTTAAACAATGTGTTACATAGACCAGATAAGGGAATATGATCTCCCAGAAGACAGAAAATATTTTCAACCAACCTCACTCTCTGCACCTAATTCCCAAATTTAAAATTTGAAATTCATCCAAAAAGAAGAGGGAGATAGTATGACATTTTATCCAGATAGGATAGTACATCTGGGCATGATTGTTTACATGAGACTAAAGAAAACTAATCAGGAGGCTTCATATTTGTAAGGTTGAATATAGAATTTTATATTTCATTGTATTCAGAGAAATGCTAAGGATATTTGATGATTAGCTGAGAGAACATGAAAGTCTCAGCAATGAATGACCTGAATCAACAGGATATTACTGAACTAATAAACAGTCTAGCTGATTTTTATATATTGTGTAAAAGTATGTGAGACCCTACACTATTGCTTGATATCCTGAAGTATCTCTTTGAATGGTGACATCATCTACGTAAACTGAATATAATGGTGTTTCTTCATTTTATGAATCACAAAAGTGATATTAGAGAAGTATATTGTCATGCCCAATATCAACCATCTAGTGATGGACAGGGCATGGACTGACCAGGTCATCTGACTTCAAAGTCAAATTGTTTTAATGCACACCCATGGTCCTTCAGGTTTAGTTATGGGGTGGGAAAATTTCTGGTATCCAAATGACATTAATGAGTTCTAAAAACATCCAAGTGTTATTTGTTGACAAATACCAAGTCTGGGTAGCATTTTCTCCATTTATAAATAATAAAATCTATTTTTTCATTTTTATATAGAACATAGACAATATTTTACAACCCAAAGAAAGAGATTCTTGTCAAAGACTCCAAGAAATAGTTACTCTCTGAATATGTTTCTTCTCCAGTATAGGCCAAGAATGTGTGTCTTCTAAAAAGGTCAAAAGGACAAAATCATTGAATCAAGAATAAGGAGCCACTGGTTGGGGAGGGGAGAAACAAAAAGCAAGACAGATAAAGAAAGAGAATAAAAGAGTAAAGAGGAGTAAATGTAGTAGTATTGGTGTCTCAGTTTTATAACTTGAGAACGATTCAGGATTATGTGAGTTTCTAGGTTTAGAAGACGTAAACCAAGCACTCAGCAATAAAAGTAGGGATTTTTATGGATCGTAAGATTTCTGCAAGTTTGGGGACAGAAACAACAGCCATGGGTTATCAGCATAGTTCAATTGCAAAATATTAAATATAAAAGTTCATCTAGGTTGCTTCTTTATTTATAAAATTATTAAAATGGGAGGATGAGTTATTAAAAACAATATAGATGATTTAATGTGGTATATTGATTGAATTTGTTTGTTATTATTGTCATTTAATAGTTTAATGTCAATAATCTCAGGAGAGTTGGAAATGGAGGATGGAATATGTAAACCTAAAAAAATTCAATAAATATATGTGAATAGTCAAAAAAAAGAAGAGTGGTTACACAAACTTATTAAAAAAGATTTGACCTTGAGTTATTTAAAGAAAGGAAATGAAAGACAATTTTCTATAAAATTCACAGGTTTATTAAAAGTATAGTATTCATTATTGGTAAGATATGGGAAAACTAAAGTATTTGGTTATATAATCTCTTTGGAAAGCAGTTTGTCAATATGGTCAAGAACGTTAAATATCTTCTTATCTTTTGGCCTAGTAATTACCATCTGGGAAATTAGGTTAAACATAATAATTATAAATATAGGAAATTAATGCAGAAGTATTCCAATTACTGTAGTATTTATAATTACAAATTGCTTAAATGAGCAGCAATAGGAATATGATTAAGCAACTTAATCATCAGAATATGAATATATCGTTAAAATTATTAAGAAATTTAGTAATCCAAAAACCAAACTTCTGATCTTCCCATTAAAAGCCATTTTTCCTAGAGTTGGTCCCAACTTCATTAACTAAGGCAAATCCAGATCTATAATCTCTTTGGGTTAGAAAACTTGTCCTCATCTTTGCCTCCTTTCAAATTCCACATGCAGTTCATCACCAGTGTTCCTAGACACCTATCTGAAAATCATTCAGAGTTTTCTCTGCTTGCACTGTTTCAAAATCCATCATCTCTGGCCAAGATTATTGAAGTTTGCTTCCAAGTAGTTGCCTTGCCCTCCATCAGTCTGGTTCTATTCTCAGGATTGCATCTAGCATGGTCCTCTCAAAAGATACTTTTAAGTCCTGACACTCCTCAGCTCATGACTTCCAGTGACCCCCTAACTCCCTATGAATAAAAGTTAAAATCTTTATAATAGCCTACAACAATTCTCTCCAATAGAACATAAAGATTGTCACATTTTTTTAGTTAGCACCTTCAAAAAAAAAACTAAAAGGACAATTTTTAAGTATATCCTATTTGACCTTATACATTCTATGTATTATTAGGTCAACATGAAATCAACACAAAATAGTGAGATAACTTACATTCTTTTGTTTATACAGGTCTTCAAAAGCCAGTACATATTTTATACTGAAGACACATCTCAGTTCAGATGTGCACCCAAGTGCTTTATAGCCACATGTGGCTAGTGGCTGCCCCCAACTCTGCAGACTCATCTCCTCATTCATTGAAGCCAAAATAGACTTGGTATTCCTGGTGCAGAGCCTGTCACTCACTGTCACTGCTGCCCAGCTATCCACATGACTCATTTCTTTACCATTTTGAATTTTTTGTTTAAATGTCATTTTGTCAGTGAATGTTCTCCATTACCCTCTTAAAAATTGAGCCATGTCTCCAGCACTCTCACTTCTGTTTCCCTATAGCATCTATGACTTCTTCATGTGCTGTATGTTTTGCCTTTTGGGTGTTCTATTACTAGAATTGGATCTCAGTTACAGCAAAGTAACTTATCCATTTTGAACACTGAACAGTACTAGAATTTTTGAAACATAACCAGTGCTAAATAAGTCATTGTTAAGAGAGGATTTGCCCTCATAACACAGTTCATTGTCCAGATGCTAAGGTGTGCTGACTGAAAGGTAGCTTCACTCCAGACACTGTGGGCTATTTTTCTCTCTTTTGGATATGCCCAAGACTAAAGGAGAGGTCTAAATACTGCCATTTAATCTAGAGAAATATGTTTTTCTCTTAACTAAAGAATAATCATTAAAATAAGACTAACATGCATGTTTTCAGTTTGAGTTGCTGGCGTTGTTAACTTCAGATTAAAGTAGAGCATTTGTTCTCACACTCAAAGTGAGTTAACATTAGTATACCTCATCATAATAATTTCAAACTTTTTGTAAAAATTAATAGTTTCCTCAACATGGGAACATTGTCACTCAGAATAAATCCTAGCCATTTATTCCTTTAAGGTCCAATTTTATCTAACTTTTAAAAAATTTTTAACAATTGAAGAAGAGAAGTAATGCAATTTGTCATCAGCTGGTTGACAAGTAGAAGGATTGGCTGTTGTGATTTGCAACACTAACTGGCATCAGAAGTAGAAGTCAGGAGTTTAGTTTATGAGGAAATATGTGGTTTATAGAGGAAAAACTAAAAAGTAGGCTGAGTCATTTCCATAGTATCTCTGCAGTCTACTCAAAGAGAATCAAATCTTTTCATTGATTTCTAAGGCAGAGTAAAAATGCCATCCTTAACATACTCAGTAACAGAGGTAAATAGAGCTTTTGTTTGTATATCTGTGTATATAGATTTTAACATAGAAAAATATGCATTGAGGTTATTTCCTGATATTTCCACTTTTTTTTCTTCTTTGAATTTCATTTTCATTTTTCCTAAATATAATCTCATTTTATTTTATTTTTGAGATGGGGGTCTCACTATGTTGCCCAGACTGACCTCACTCTCATGATCCTTCTGCCTCAGCCTCTCAAATCTCTGGGATTACAGGTATAGGCAGCTGCATCCAGCTCTCATATTATTTTTAGATGAACTTTTTGAATCCTTGAACCTTTTGAATCCTTGAATGCCTGGAAAAAAACTTTATTTGGCAAGGACACTTAGATTGTAACTTATGTATAGATATTTCTTGGTTTGAAATTTTTTTTTCTTGGAAATTTTGAGACCATTGTTTACTAAGAACTCATTCCATGATGAGAAGTCGGCTGTCATCTGGTGTTCACCAATTTATAGGTTCACAACTGGAGTTTTATTTCTCTGTTTTCTCTATTGACATTTTCAGACTTTTCTTTTTACTTAATATTACAAATTCTATAACATTGGATTTTTTTTTAATCCCGCACCACTGCATGTATCATTTTCTTCTGTGGTTTCTTCAATGTCTCCTCCCCTTCCTTTCTATTAAGATGAATGTTGGCCCCCTACGGCTCTCTTCTTTTTGGTCATCTTTGCTTTAATATTCTGTGAGATTTTCTTGAGCTTTCCACTTCTGTTGATTTTTAAAAATTTGATCAATATTTTAAATTTCCAACCTTTTTCTTTTATCTTCTGTCTTCTCCTTTCTAAAAGGAGCATATTAATTTTACTTTATGAAAAAAAAATCTTCTTGGATGGCTGTAAGGGTTTTGATAGAATGGAATTAGAGTTATATTTGTTTTCCATGAATCTCCAGGGACAATTATTCTTTGTCTTTTTATTTTTTAACTTCCATTTTGGTCATCTTTTATTTGTGAAAATGGTTTTGAATAAATTGGTCACTTTAGCTCGATGATCCATGTTTGTTCATTCATATATGATTAAATAAAAGACCAGGTTGAATTGCTAGGTTAGTGGTATGAATTTCCTCTTCTTTCTTTATTATGTACCTGGGGGTCAGAATATCGACTGTAAGAATGTAAGTTGTTAGTGAAACAAATAGAATGGCATGCTTCATTTTATAGAAATTTGATGCAAATAAATAGACTAGACCCTTATACTACACAACTCAATACCAAAATAAGTGAATTTTCTATTCCACAAGTGCTGGTCCATTCTAAGCGTATCCTCTCATCTCTTTACAGATCATCTCTCCTGCTTTAGTATATTATGGCCAAAAATAAAATCCTTGCACGATATCTTATTCTCAGTGTTGTTTCTACTGAAATATACTGCTTCTTATTCACTGAATGGACAAATAGAAAATTAAATGGGCACCAGATATTTCCATTTTCCAAGGATCTAAAAGACACTCATGATAACAAAATTTTGATTTCTCCTACAATCATGTACAATTTCCAGAATGAATACCTTTTTTATTCATATTGGTACATTGTAAGCATATAGTTTTCTGTGGCAGGAATGAAGAAGAAAAGGAAGGAGGGAAAAGTCCTGAATGAATTCATTGCTTCGCTTTTCCATCCTTGGCTCCAGAGAGAGGGCTTTTTTGAATTTTCTATGGATCCATCAGAATACTGCACATTCCTTTGGCACATGGTATGCCATCCAAAATGTAAACAAATTAGCATATCTGAAATCTGAATATTGGTGAAACTCCATGTCACTAAAGAAAATTCCATATCAGGTTCCCATCCAAGCTGGAAATTTACTAAGCAAAAACATGGTGAGATAATATATTTACGTCAATGTTGGAAAAAGTACCAACAATTTACTGGCTTCACTTCTAGGAAGCAATTCCAATAATTTCTTGTATTTCTTTAGTGCTTTGTAGGTTATGAAGATTTTCATTAACCATGACTTTATGTAAACCTCACAATGGTATTGTGAGATATGAAATGTTGAGCTTCTCTAATATCTCCTTTGGAAGAAAGAAAGAAGATACCTAGAGCAATTAAATGATTTGTCCAAAGCTAGAAAATTAGGGAGTGTTGAGACCCAGTTCTGATCATTTCTAGTTGAAATTTCTCTCAATAACATAGGGGAAGATAATTCAATAAGTCCCCAAGTACACTAGGCAGCAAGAATGGAAATAATCCAATAAAGTTTGAAGATTTTCAGGTGCTCTCTCAAATTTCTAGGGCCACAATTAGCCTAGAATCATTTTTATTATTTTTTTTTCTCCTATCCCACTTGCATGCCCTAAAACTGCACAGCTACATTTTCCTTTAACAGCAGAGATCTAAGACATTCCCAAGATGTAGCTGTGATGTATTCAGCCCAGGGCCTGTACCTGAGCACCAGGACCCACAGCTTTGCCTTTCAGCAAGACAGCAGGTACCATCTTTCATCCCACTCAACTTGTCCAAATGTCTAAGAACTAGAGCTCAAGAATAAAAGGCCCAATGAGATGTAATCTCTCCTATTTTCCCTCACACTCAGATACAGCTTTCTGATTCATTTCAATCTCTTCGAAATACATAAAGGAAACTTCAACAAGACACACAATAGTAGTAGTGGAGCAGCAGGCTCTTTAAAGCTTGCTGATTTGTGCTGGCTTGGCATTTTCCAGCGGCATTCCTTTGGGAATCAAAATATTAACCACAAAGCTATATGCTCCACAGGGAAATCTGATGGCTGAGCACAGCAAAGTCATTTCAAAGGCTCATAGTATCACTTTGGGAAAATCAGAGTTTTTTCATGAAACTCTAAATCTGGAGCTTAGTGCTTTTGACAAGTCATTCAAACCCTGCATTGCAATTGCAGGCCCTTCTGGAATTGCAGTTGGTTTTAACATTTCTGGGTAAATGAAATATTGTCCTATAACAGAGAAGCAGTAAATTGCCATTTTGAAAGCCAGCCGGTAACAGTTAAGTTGGAACTCCATGAAGATTGTTTTTCCTTAGCATGTTCACAGTGTGACAAACTCAGTCACAAAAACCACAGTTCTCAATGGAAGAAAATGCAGTCTTGGTATATTCAACTATGAATAGCTTCATAAACTCTAATTGACTACAACATTTTATGTCTCAAGGAAGCTAATCCAAAAAAGAAAAGAAAAAATATTAATAATAATAAATAAAAACAACAGCATGAATGATACCTAAATAATATATCCAAGGACTGTTTGGGTTTTTAAATTGCTATTTTGTGAAATGAGAGATGTTCTAAGGGAGCATAGGTGTTAATGATGAAAACTAAATTTTAATTTATGATAAACTACTAGAGTTCAAATATGTTATCAAGTAGCTGTATGATCTTTATCAGGTCAAAACAGAGCTATAGAGCTCTCTTCTCAAAAGTTGTACTTTAAACCAATTTGATTTTTTAAATTAATTATTTATTTGGTACAATTATACAAAAAATGCTAAATTAATTGTGATATGTTTATATGTGCAGATGCAACAGTTAAGTCACTCCCATTCTGCTGTTCTTCCCTTTTCTAACCCTCTCCTTTTCCCTTGTTCCCTTTTTTCCACTATACCGATTTCTTGTTAACCTCAAGTTTTGAAACAGTTCTTCTAAGATCCAATGAATATGGTGTGTGTTACTCATTGGATATGAGGTGTTACCACAAAAGCTCCTATCTTAATGTAGGAATGTTCAGAGGTAAAATGAATAAATTATGAAAGTTGTAACCTAATAAATCCATCCTGGTTTGAATGGCCTGGGTGATAATTGTGGACAGGTGGGGCATGGCTACATGAGATCAGGTCACCAGGGACATGGCCTGGAAGGGTTCATCTTCCCTCCAGCCTCTTCCTCTCTCTCTGCTTCCTGGCTGCTATGGGTGGAGCACTTTCCTCCCCACTCCCTTCTACCTCAACTTGGGCCCAGAGAAAGGGGTCAGGCCACCATGGACCGAACCTCTGAAGCATGAGCCAAAATAAACTTTTCCTCCTCTAAGTTGTTCTTGTCAGGTATTTTGGTCACCGTGATGAAAATCTAAAACAACGTGAAAGACTCTTCAAACTTATAAAGTGTGACTGCTGTAGTTACTAGATTCAAGTGCAGGCTGCTTGCTGCTCAAGTGCCAGCTGAGGAGACAAATGCAGATAGGAAGGAAAGAACCAGGTTTACTCATGTTAGTCCTGAAGAAGATGAGGAGCTTGTTCCTCCAAGCTCTGTCTTCTGGGGCTGGGGAGGGATGAGAAGGGTTTGCGGGGAGGAAAGGAGGCAGTGGGAACGCAGGCTATGCCAGCTCTTTGTCATAGTGGGCTTCACGAGAGATTTTGGTCTCCTGTGGCTAGTTAGAAAGGAAAGGACTGGCTCTAAGGAGAGGTTTATCAGTTAGCACTAGGATGGCTTCCTTTCGGCCAAAGGCTTAGGAAGAGGTGGAAGAACAAAAGAGAGAGTGAACAAGAATGATTTCAAAGAGTTTCTGTTATATTATCTAACTATATGCAATAAGTACTTCTTAGTTTAAGGCCTAAGAACATGAAGTACAAGAACTTGAGAGGGAGGATGCAGGAAGCAGAGAGCTTCAGGCTGATGACATGAGCTGGGGTACCTGAGGCTGGCTACAGTACAGTTTTATGTGGAAAATAAGGGAAATCCCACACAGTATAAATGTGATGCTGAGTGTGAAAAAGTAGTAAACAATAAGTCAGACTCTGGAGAGCCTCAGACGTTGAGGTTCATTCAGCCAAATCCACATTTTTATACTGTGACTCCCCCAGAGTCACTTCCCAGGGCATGAGGTGTCTGTGCTTTTCTCAGCAGGCTCAGGAAATCAGACAGCTTTCAGAACAGCTTTTAACATAAAGCTCATTCTAGTCCATTCTGCTTGATTGTAATTGGATCTCAAAGTCCTTGTAACAAAGAGAAATCTACAGATTAAAACCCTAATATAATCTCCAGCAGGCAAAAAGAGTAGCTTTTTTTCTTTTATTTTCAATGCAAAAGGTTACAAAGCTATTACTTAATGAATGACAATCTACATGTGACCACACCAGAAACAATGCAATCTATAAAACAATTCATAAATAAAATTTACCTGTCTAAATAACTGCTAAATTTTGAAAGGGTAGTGTGAGCATTAATTTTTGCATGTAAAACAAGCATAGTTCTGTAGGAGGGTAAAATGTTATATCTAGAACTTCAACCAGTGTTAATTTTAAGAAATATTAATATTTTTGAAAAGAAGTTAAAAATATTTCTTGTAAATGCCATAAGATTGAAGTGTATAGTCCTAAATTAGCATATTTGGAAAGTATTTATATTTCATATGATAGAGTTAACATAGATAATCAAAATTCTAGTAAATATGTTAAATTTGAAAAACAAACTACTCTCTTTTCAGATTAAAAACAATTAGTTGGTAAAAATAGGGCATTATAAAAAGAATCTTGATATGTTTCTTTAAATTCAGTTGTAGTACAAAAATGGTTGTTCTTTATTACAACCATTAATATCACTATAAGAAAGATTAGTCCCCATTATTAGATACAGTTAAAATAAGATCAAATATGAAAATAACTGTTTCAACAGGGCTGACACATTTTGACTTGTTATTTTAAAAGAAAAGAAGTTCTGATGACCAATCAAAAATATTGATAATTTTCAATAAAAATTAAATTGAGTACATTTTAGTAAGCAGAAAATCCCTGTCGATATTTTAACAAAGTGAAATATTTGTTGCCTGGTCTTCGCCTGTCCCAGTTTGGGTGCCAATTGCCATGACCTTCTCATCTCTCCTGGCCCTGGCTGATAATTAAGGGGATACCAGATGTGCAGAAGCAATGAGGGATAAAGAAAAGACAAACACATGTAGGGAGAAAAATCTGGGGCCCACTGGGAAAGTGACTGACTCTAAGTTAGCTCAGCAAGTTTTTTACATAGATTTCATCAAAATGTTATTTGTGGGAAAGTTTCAGCAAAGCAGGCAATATGAAGGACACAGAACTGGGGAGACATTAGGGTCATCTTGTTTTGTTCAGAATTCTCTAACCCTGGGAGAAGGTGTTGAACTCAAGGCCTCAACTGATAACAGCTCTGCACTTTGCCACAAAGTCTTCTCAGGCCAGCATCACCATAGCAACTGGGGGATCTCAGCCTGCATCTTCACACAGGCAGCTCGCAGCACAAACATAGCCATGAGAGTCAGGGTCCAGGATTTGATTCAAATCACCACTCTCCACAATATGTTTCTTTTCTTATTATTATATCTTAAAGTTAGAATTCTTAATCCTGGCTACTAACACCAGACACAAAAAAGGGATTAAAAACTTCATAAATAGTAAATAAAGTATTATGTGTTTTTGTATTTGTGAAATGATTAAAAATCATCTACATGATGCATTACATTAAAAGGAAAATGAATAATTATTTTTTGCAATATTTCTTCATAACTTTAATAAAAATAATTTAAACAATACATTGATATATATCATAGTCATATAATACAATACTCTTTTAATTAGTTATAAATTAACATTCTTAGTCCACTTTAAGTTCTACAAGTGCACTACCAAAAAGTCTAACACTTGAATGTAAAAATAACTCAGAAGAGGTACTGCTAGAGGAAGCTGAGACCATTGTTGGAGAATATTCCTACTTCTACCTTGTGATTTCAACAGGCCTCATGATTTCTAGGACGCCACAGTAAAGAAAAGAAGAGTAGGGGGATTGTTAGAAGATGGCTGACAAAGACTGTTAAGAGATGTGAGAGTGTTTGTGATTCACGTGAATACTCACCAAGAGGACTCCTACGTTCTGAGTTATAAACATGCGATACAATAAGAATATAAGACTTCATAACTAAATTTTCCTATACTAGTAAATGCTGACATATGCTTTAATGTATATTAGATTATACTAATGCCAACAAGTTGTAGGTTTTTTTTTTTCTATTTACTGATTACATACTAAAGGCCAGGTGTTCAGTTTTTTAATCCATAATGCAAACTTGTCACAGATATTCAACCAATGTCACATGGATAGTATGTGGTCAAACTGACTGACTCACTCTTGGGTCTGATGCCAGAGACTGTTCCCTTCCTGAACAAGACATTGCCCACATTTTCCCACTCCTCCAATGCCCTTCCTCCTCCTGCCAAATGAAAATGAAATGCGAATTCTTACAGTTATTTGACAGAAATAAACGATGGCACATCCAATGATGTGATCAGCAATAAAAATTGACTGATTCACTGGCTGTAGCTACCGTTTCAGTCCAATGGGCAGGCACACGGAAGGAATAAGACCAGAAGATGGCTGACAAAGACTGTTAAGAGATGTGAGAGTGTTTGTGATTCACGTGAATACTCACCAAGAGGACTCCTACGTTCTGAGTTATAAACATGCGATACAATATTATAGCTATATTCTATTCCTTTTCACCAGTCACTGGGTGGTGTTTGCTCAACTGACTCATGAACAAAGTGCTTATGAACTCAGGAAGAGAAGTTACGTTCAAGTTCAACAACACCGACTTCACCTCACAATGGAGAGGACAATACCAACAGTATCTAATATGCCAGAATCAGCAAAAAAAAAAAAAAGTTAACATACAAACATACAATGGGGTTAATAGTTCCTATCAAAATCAGCTATAAAATTCAAGTGATGGACTTGGTGTTTGCTACAGCATCCCCTCAATGTTCCCCTGGATATGTTCCTGGGCATGTTGCTCCTAGATGCTTAGTATTTAGGCCTGTCCTTTGACCCATATAATAGTTATTTTACGACTTAAGGTTTCAAAGTAAAATTCCACCTGCTAAACTGGGGGAGCAAAAAATTTTTTTTGCAACAAAGAACTCTCAGTGAAGCATGTCTCAAGTGATGAACTATTATACCTGGTGGAGGTATGGGGAAAGAGGTTTGTCTAAACAGGGGCATTTTCTGTAAATTTTTAAATCAAGTTCAAATGTGATAGAACTTAAATTCCAATTATTAAAACCCAAAAATGTACAAGCAAGAGACTCCTCTTCTTCTCAAGTAAAAGATCATTTCAGATAAATAGTATCAGTTACCTCATGTGTTTCCATCCATTCTTTTCAGTCCTTGTTAATAACCTGATAATCATTCCATCTACTTATCTGTAATTTTAAAGAATTACATATGTTTGCAGCTGCTGAATTTCACAAGTCAGATCTGATAAAGATGCTCTCTTTATACGATACCATTTATTTTTAGTAATAATATGGAATCGAAAGCAAAAGTGATAGGCAAGAGAGAAAGAGAAGAAAATAAATCACCATATCAAGGGAAACAGCAACACCAGAAGTCATGTAGCTGGGGAGTTTCCAGGCAGCTTTTCGGGGTTCTGACTAGCAAGTTCCAGGCAGAGTGTCCTCTCCACAGCTGAGACTTCAAAGTTTTATTCTCATTTAGGCTCCTTCAATACAAGTTAAAATAAGGAAAGTTCCGGTCTCATAACCTGCATGACCTAGCAATCCCCTCAAGGACACTTTATCCCCGCAAGGACTGACCAGATTCCAGAAGTGAGGGCGGGATATTCTTGACAAAAGCGAATGTCTCTGAGTTCCCGAGAATAAGCCCAACCCTCTGAGAAGTCTGCATTCTTTAGATGTTCCAACAAGGGTGTGCAATGGTCATGGCAGGCACATGGCCAAGGATGATCTTTAATATATTCTTTAGCCCTTTATTATCTTCTGATTTTCAAATAGTTTTGCCCTTGCACACAGGCTGCTATAAAACCAAATTTCTGTTTTTCCTACGGAGGTTTTATCATAAACACATTCTTTGGGATACCACAAATACTGAATCCAAGCTTTCTATTTTGCTTTTATTGATGTAATTCTACAGCTGGGAAGAACTTTGGAGATCATTCATTCAACTTCTTGAAAATACAGCAACAATGAAACTGAGCAAGAAATTGGGAGTTGTCTTTCATCAGTACTGTTTGGTAAAGCCTACCTCAAACCCCATCCTTTGGATTCTGACTCTAGCTTTTCCATTTCGGTCTTAAGTCAGAGGCCCCTGTACAACAGCCATTGCTCTATGAATCCCCAATTATGATTCTCATACTATAATCCCTAGTCTTTCAAAGTCACAGTTCCTAAGATTAATAATAATACCAAGTTAAACTCTATTTTTAAAAGGTGTTACATCAAATAATTGTTAAAATATAACTTTCTCAATAGCTTTATCTTATTTGGGCTCAAGTTGTGATTATTCTGGATTCTGAATTTCCTTCACCCCATTAACATTTTCCCTACTTTCTGATTGTCATAATTAAATGCATTGTGTCCGTATGAAGATGCAAGCTTTTCCACTAAATTAATTAGTCTCCATAATATTTTTAAACACATTTAATTTATTCCTGGGAGTGACTTTGGTTCTATTTTGCTGACAGACATCGGTGTCTTCCATGCATACCTAATTCCAGAAATATATTAATTATCTCACTTAAGTAGCATGCCCAGATACATCAATATTCCTTTCCTCAGAAAGCTGCTCCTTTCATGGAAGTTATTTATTAATATGTTTTTCTCAGAACATGAATTCTTACCCTGGTCTCCTGCATTGTTAATTGAGTGATACAACAACCCCTATTTAATATGAATAAAGTAATAGAGCTAAATACATTTAAATGTCACTCAAGACCTTTGGAATAACAAAAAATCAACAAAAGATAGATGTATAATTAGCAAAAAAAAAAAAGTTTTTATCTGGGAATTCATTAGCCTGTAACCTGTCCCATTATATCCTCTTTGTCCCCAAAATGCTTTGCATTCATACACAAAACACTTTGTTCACAAGAAAATGTACCGCAATCTACAAGATGTAAAAGTAATAAAAGTAGAATTCTTCAGTTGAAGAACCTGCCTGATCAGAATCTACACCTTGGTTCACATGCTGGACCCTTTATGATGCTGAGAGAAGCATAGAGAAGTCTAAAGAGCAAGGTTAAAGACTGAAAAGCAGGAGAGGGAATTTTGTCCAGGCTTAAAAAAAAAAAAAAAAAAAGAAGAACTTCATTGTAGAAGGAGGCACGGGTTATGGGACAAACAAGCTCACAATCAACAGAAAGCAAGTTCCTCATACCTTTTCTGACATTAAAGATATTTCTGATGACATACTCAAGACCAATTCAGCTTTGTTAATGACATGGCATGAAGCATTTGAATATATGTCATACCATTTTTGGTATTTATATTCAAACATCAATAATTTGGGGCCTCACATCCTCGTTTCTCTGTTAAGAAATTACTGAGGTGTAATGTTACTTTAATTACAGAAACATCACTCACTCAGTGAGGCTCCCTGGGCTTTTCATTTTGATTCTCTTGCTGCTCAAAAGTACTAGTTGAACTTTGCATGGATGCTAAACACCAGAAGGAAATAATTCCTAGAAATTTTTTAAACAAGTATTTTTCTTGTTCTCCATCATACATAGAATCATTGCATTATGTTTAGAGTTTCTCTACTGATAATTTGACTGAAACATGTGGCATGTCCTGGGACCACCAAGACCAGAATGTCTTGGTTTGGATTTCTGTTGCCATAGCCATAGAGATCCCCAAGGGGACCACTTCTCATGGTTCCTCTTGCCTTTCCCTCATGTGGAGTCACTTCACCCTCCACTTCATTACTGGTTCTCTCTAGGCTTGATTTACTATCCATAGTTTAAGGCAATGTGAGTAATTTTAGATTAGTATTAAAGGGACTCACAATCAAGTCATCTTGACTACTGGCTCATATGTCCCAACTCTAGTAAAAAAGCCCCTATCTCCTAGAGAACACAATGCACACTACTGAACTCTGAACTTGTTTGCATGTGTCTGAGTCCTTGTGATAAATTGTGTCTTTCCCAAACACCACCCTAGGTGTTTGGAACCTATGCTTAGCTGCAAATATCTACCAAATACAGGGATACTGGGACTTGTGCCCTACAAAAAAGAACTTGTTCGTTTTGCAAAATCAAATAATAAGAATGATATTATTCTGATAGAGAATTTGAACAAAAGTCCAATCTTTCATACAGCATAGTAATTCAATAATAATTATTGAATATGTTTTGTGTGCCAGACATTGTTCTAGGTCCTAGAGACATAGACTTACCAAAGTCGATTAAGTCTTTGTCCTCATAAAACTTACATTCAAATGGTAGACGAATGTGAAAGCTCTCAGAATCAAAATGGATTGTTCATGTTAACTTCAACAAAAAATAAGTAAATAAAGTTAAGAGTTCATGAAGGAAAAATTTTCATGCAAGAGTGCCTGATGTTAACTGTCACAAATAATGCCAGAATTATAACCTTGCCCAAAGACCACCACAAACTTAAACCAAAAAAATACTATGCTTATGTAGTGTGTACACCAATGAATCCTTGCACATAGTCTGTGTTCAATAAATTCCATTAGGTGAATGACACTTTCTAGGCCTTTCTATTCTTTATCTCTCCGAAAACAGACTTATTACTTGTTTTCAATTGTGATCTCTATAATACAAATTTATAATAAAAAAGTTGCTTATTTTCCTTTTGTCAAATGTCTCTAAGCTTGTTCTTAATTGAGTAAATGTCTTTGTTTAAGCATTCTTGCCCCAACTAAATCTGAGCCTGTTTATAGAGTTCATAAACTTCATCTAATGCATTATCCATTCCAAATTTCTATATTACATAAAACTCCTCACCATTCCTAGACTCATAACCTTGAGTCATCTTTGGTCTCTGTATTCTTCACACATTGTTATAAAAAATAAACACTAAGTTCTGCCAAATCTTACTGAAATATATTATGCAACAGGTTTTATTATATGGTATAACCCACAAGACACTATTAGAGAGAGGCATAGGTACAAAAATGACCTCCAACCTCAAAAGGATTACAATCTCATAAGAAGAATATTTAAAAAGTGAATCAATGAATATGCTATGGAATTAAGGGATCCCTAAGCAAATGTGCGTGCATGATATGCTCATTCAGAATAAATTCTTCTGTTGAAGGAGGAGACCATAGGAAGCTGTGCCTATTTTCAATTTTCAAAAAATGTTGTGGAAAACGAATTTAGTAGATGTAGGTTGAGGTGAAGAGGTGATAAGTTGCTGCTGAAATAATAGGTGACCACAATGGGGGCAGCATAGACAGAAGTTTCACAAAAATAGGGAAGTGAGAGGACTGACACATTTCAAGAAATACTACATAAAGCTAATCCATAAAATCCATCAATGTTTACAACCCACATTTTAGAGGAAGGAAATTAAAGTTAAGTGATTAAATGCCATCAGAAAACTTTTATTTACTACTTAGTGAACTAAGTTTACTACAACAAAAGCTAACAAAAAATATTGAAGAGGACTTAAGGGAGTCCACCCTGTCACACTCAGGAACTATCTGGATTTGGAAAGGAAACCAGTGATCTGGTGACATGAAAAGTGCCCTCATGACATTAATTCATGTGGATTCTCATGAAACCTTGACAAGACAAAAAAGGACATAGCTTCATTTAGGAAGTAAACTGAGTCTAAGAGAAGTAAACAATTTACTTAAAGACGTAACAGGTACTCTAATGAGAGAATAGGAACCCTGACCTAAGTGTCCTTAGTTATTTGTATAGTTAGTTTTCTTTCTTAAAAAATGTGGGGAAAAAAAAAAAAAAGGTACTTGAAGTTTTGTTAGTATTGACCTTTTACATTTCCACCATTCAAGAAGAAGGGATGAAGTCTTGGCTTCAAGAGGTACGACCCAAGTGAGCCTATTGCCTGCATCTCTTTAATTCATGTTGGAACATATGGGCCATGACAGGTAGTAGTTTATTTCTCGACTTCAATTTGGCCCTTTTCACTACTTCGGGAGGTTGGGGCTGCGGCCGCAGGCTTCTGCTTTGGCAGCTTTTCCCCATTGGACTCCGTCAACAGAGGGCGCTGGAGAGAGCCCATGGGATTAGAAGAGAAAGACCTGATTTGCTCCTCCTGGCTTTTTGGTTTTCCTGAGTCCTTTCCGTCTCTCGTCCTGCCTGAAGAGAGTCTGAACAAAGCTTTGGCACCAGTAGTTTTTGTAGCACCGGTATCCCAGGCTTTCCAGTCTTTGTCCTTCTTCTGGGCTCCGAGACCCCAGCAGCAGAGCTGCTGAGGCTGTTCTGGGCATTATGAGTCGCAGACCTGGGGGCCCCCTCCCTGCTTCCTTTTGGTTCCTCAGGTGTAGAAATGGCAGCGGCTTCCTGCAGTTTCCAACTCCAGTCCGCATTGGAATTATTCTTTTGCCCTCCTGATAGTTAGTAACTTTTTATTTAATTAAAGAATTTTTATATTAAATCTTCTCTGTCAAATTACTGATGTAGTGTCTTTTCCTGTCTGGAACCTTAATACATCAAGTTTCCAAAGACTCCCCACTAATCAAATTTCTAAAGAGGACTTCCAATACTTCCTGGAAATGCCTCTGAATATTCAATATACCAATAAAATTTAACCTGTTTCTCAGTTCTTACCCTGACTTTACAATTCTTCTCATTTTCCAAGAAAATATCTTCCCTCTGATTTATACATTGTATTGAAAAGCTTTCATTATGCCTCCTTACTTAAACCTTTTCCTTCCTTCTTTCCTTTCTTCCCTTTTTCCTGCATTAAAATACCTATGCATCCATCTATGGTTTATTAATTAGAGAATAGGTTCTATTCACTCTAGTCACTTCTATATAAATCACGTATTTTCAATTCATCAAACGTTATGTTGCATAAAGTATAATTGTATAACAATACAAAATAGGTAAAATATTCTGCCTTCAAAACAAGAACAATGACATTGCTAGCATGGTGATATCTAAATGAGTAAAAAATTGAGAACAGGTAAATGTCTGACATTAGGAAAGTGCTGAAATGATGCTGTTTGTCCATTAAATGGAATATTATACAAGTAATAAAAATACTCCCTGCAAAGAATTATAAGGACATGGGAAATGATTATGACAATATTATGTGAACAAATAAAGAGATGAATGTAACTGTGACATGATCTCGAATGTAAATGCAAAAATTAAAAACCATGAAAAGGGAAAAGTCGATTAATTAAAAAAGAAAATTAAGGTTTAATATTTCTTTTATTATCTTCCTCATAGGTTATTATAATGTTTCTACTTTCTTTCATTAGCTCACGTGGTCCTCAGAAGGGGAAAATTTTGTCTGTAATACTCTATCTCCTCATGGCATCTGAATGCAGTAGTGGTGTCAGACATATGCTGCCAGATAAAGTCATCTCTGTAACTATTTGCCTACTTTACATATAATATTCATGGCAAAGTCATCAATGTAAGGTAACAAAGAGCAGTATAGTTGGAGTCAGAAGATCTAGACTTCAGTTCCTTGTCTCACAATTTCTAATAATGCATCTTTTTTAATGATCAATTATTCATACTTCATTTTTTGTTTTTTATAATAATGCATCTTTAGACTGATTATTTCACTTCTCTTTCATATTTTCTCACCTCTAAATATGCATTTTTCAAGACCCTGCAGTATTGTTTTTAGTATTAATAGGAGAGATTACCTTTGTTACTAAAATGCTATATAAACTGGAAAAATCATATCAAATATTTTCTTGCCAAATTATTTTCCTTCTAGGACCACTTTGTTCAAAACTCTTAAAATCATATCACTTTCCAAACTCAAATCTTCATCAAATATTTCCATTTTAAGACATCTGTCATAAAGTTGCATTTTGAGTTCAAATAAATGAAATATCCTACAAAGTGCAGCAGTTGCAGTTTCAAGATTTTATGTCTCTACCCCTTTCTCCCTCCCTCACTAACTGATTCATCTCCCTTTCTCTCCTTCCCTTTTTCACTTGTTGAGGAATTTGAGTGTCTCAACTAAACCTACACGTTAACATCCATAAACGTAGACAAAGCATTTCTTTAAGATTAAGACCTGTGTCCTATAAGCATACTTTTCAGAAGCAGGCTCCCAGAAGGCCTGTATTGCTATAATATATCTTAATTGATCATTGTCAGCATAAGTCATTTTAATGGCCTCATTATTCTAACTTTTCCCTGTTTGGGATTCTGAATTTTAAGAAGAACATATTTCACAAAGCAGTTTTCACAAATGTCATCAATGTTAGGGGAATATTTGGCCATTTTTGTTGTCAATTGTGTTATCAGATAGATATTACATTATGTGGAGAATTCTTTCAAATTTTTAATAATGAGACATGATAATTGGATGTCATCAATATTCAATTCTTTTCTAAACCTACTTGACACATAAATTGTGACCATGATTTTGATAGCATGGAGAACTCTTAAAAATAGTTTATCTTCTGAACTTTCCAGAGAAAACTATATTTATAATGCTGGGAGGGGATCTTATTTCACTTATTATTGCTAGAACAAAATGCATGAAACTGAGTACTTTGTAAGGAAAAGAGGTCTATTTTAGATAATAGTTTGGAGACTGAAAAGTCTCAGCTCAGGTGGCCATAAAAGGGCCTTGTGTTGTAATATAACATGGAAGATGGTATCACATGTCAGGTGCACACATGAGAGTGACAAGGAGCCCATGTAGAAGAAGCCAAACACGTGAGGTGGACTTGCTTTGTAATAATCAGCTCATTCAGTAATTAATCTAGTCCTACAAGACCCAACCAACTCAGGGAGACGGATATTAGTCCTTTCTAAGGGTGCCTCCATGACTTAATTACCTCCCACTAGGCTCTGACACGTTCCACTATCACTTCATACTGTTACAATGTGGACCAAGCTTCCAGCATATGAAACGTTAAGGCGCACACCATATCCAAACCATAGTATGTGGCAAGAAGGGGGATAAAGA
Source organism: Sciurus vulgaris (assembly GCF_902686455.1). Classification (NCBI taxonomy): domain Eukaryota; kingdom Metazoa; phylum Chordata; class Mammalia; order Rodentia; family Sciuridae; genus Sciurus; species Sciurus vulgaris. The sequence goes on along the minus strand of NC_136470.1, from coordinate 81,676,562 downwards.
ATTTCCACTTTTCTATTTTAAGCATGGACCCTCAAAACATAAAGCTATGAGAGTTCTTGGTAGTTTCAATCTATTTCAAATGTCTTCCTAATATTTCAATACCTTCAATAGCATCTGAGACTAGGCTATAACTTGCTTTTAGAATACTTTTTGGGAAAGAGTACACATGTACATCAAGGAAGACTCTTCTTTGATGGATAGATCTAATTTTTTCATTCAAATATAGAACATCTCCATTAAAGGTCTTGAAAGGGGGACAGATTATATGAGTCAGATTTCATGCATGACTTTGAGGCATTCTTTGCCTCAAAGGACCTCTTGGTTCTCAGCTCTATTACAGTCCTAGTCATATTCTACTGCACATGTGATACTGGGCCTTTCCTCAAGACAGAGCAGAAAATTCATGAGAATAGAGCCCATTTTTATTTTCATACCTATCCACAAATAAATGTTAGTTAATGAATCAATAGTAAATGTGTAGGAGGCACAATAACAATTTAATTTGTTTCAATTTCTAGTTTATATTGAAGTAAAATAAATTATTCTGTGAACTGCACATACCTAGAGTAGTTTGATCTTATGATACAACCCAGCATAAGTACTCCCCTTCTTTCTAAGGTCAGCCTAGTATTCATAGATAGCATGAAATTCACTCCCCTTTTCTTACATCTAAACATTCTCTCTAACATTTTGTGTTCTCAATACTTGGTAATCCTACTGGTTCTCCTCTGGATATACTTTTGCTTGTCAACATTCCAAAGTATCAAGAAATAAAATAGAAAAGTTTCCACATATGTAACATAGAAACGATTCCTTATATTTAAAGAAAGGATATTTTAGGAACTGGGGATGTAGCTCAGTGGTAGAACACCTGTTCAGCATACCGTGGCTTTCGGTTCCATCCCCAGGACCACAAAAACAAAGAGAAAAAAAAAAAAAAAAAGAAAGAATGTTTTACTGGCAAACTTAAATATGTGATTTTAGTTGGGAAAACAGCCTAAAATGGGAAAATAAGTTTCAATTAGAGAAAAATTAAAATGACTTGAAGGACTTAAGCCTTTTTCCTGACTATGACATTAGTTGTTCTTGTTTTGTTTAGTACTAAGGATTGAACCAATGACCTATGTTCCCAGCCCTTTATCTTTTTTTTTTTTTTTTTTTTTTTCTTAATTTTAAGACAAGTTGTCCAGGTGGGCCTTGAACTTGCAGTCCTCCTTCCTCAGCCCTGTGGGTAGTGAGCATGACAGGCATGTACCACAGCACCAGGCTTTATCCTCCACACTTTTAACTTGCTGATTTACGTACTCTAGATCCTAGGAATGCATTCCTCCTCATTTAGGGAACAGAAGTATATTTAGAATGATTGAGTTTCCATCAATGCAGTGGTTTGTGATTCCTTCCTAGCCTCGGATTCCATTAATTTATGAAAACATTTAGTCCTCACTAAGGCTAAGTTTCTCAAAGTCAGGAGAATCTTTTAAGATTTCAATGAAAGACTTTAATTAAAAAAAAAAAAAAAGAAGAAGAAGCACATATAATTCCTGCTATCATGATTTACAAATACATTCCAACCTAAGTCTTATGTAACCATGAAGGTACAGTACTAAACTTAATACAAGAATGCACATAAGGCATAGATAAGATCATTTTATTCTCCTATCCCATAGCTCCACATTTTTCAATTATTTCAGACCCTGCTTCTCCATAAGTCTTTTCTCTACTCAAAAGTAATGATTAATTTAATGTTTTTTGCATATAGACTGTCCATAACATAAATTCTCAAGTTTATAAATTGTCAAATACAAACAAAACAAAAAAAACAAAACTTCACAATATTTTGAAGATTTTTCTCTTGCACTTTGCAATAGAATTGGAAGATTAACTCATTATTTTTATTATATTCCTATAGATAAAAAGATTATGTAAGCAACCAATCAGTATTTGCATTTTGGGTAAAAACTGATATTAAGCAAAGTTATGGAGTTTTTTGTTGTAGTTGGTTTTAGTTTTGGTTTGTTCTACTTAGGTTTGGTTTGGTTTCTTGGTAGATCTTACTATGGAGTCCATAATTTCTTACTCTGTCTCTATCGTTGAAAGGAAGCTGGGAGGACAGGCAGCTGGATATTTCTTTCATAATACAACATTTTAGACTGATGAGTAATTATATTTACAATATTCATTTACAAAATATTCATGTACAAAAATACTGTTTTATAAATATGTTCTATTTATCCATTCTATTTTTCTTTCCTAGATGCTACAGTAAGCAATTTTTAAAATGATCAACATTATTCAGGGAACAAATATTTGATTTTTACAAAGGTGGAAATGTAGCTTAATAGATCCTTGCCTGCCACTTTTAAAAACGAGTGTGACTTGCAAGGAAATGGGAAATAGAAATAGGAAAGATGACAAATGCACTTCTCAATAATCTTCCAAACTAGAAAAACAGATCAATCAAGGTTTTTCAAATGAAGAATTTTAAATGCAAAAAGGATCAGTACAGATAATCCCATCCTTTCCATATGAAAAACTAAAAGGCCAAGCAATGTTAAGAAATGAAATTTAAACTTCATAGGCAATAGGCATACATTTATCATGAAAATGAGGCAGTAAATGTACCAGAAGATCTGGCCTGTTTTATATGTTTCTCTATCACAGATATTTTTGGTCACTATTAAAAAAAATTAATTCACATAAATTTGTTTTTAAAATGTTGATGAAATGCATGCTAATAATTATTCATAGCCTAGCATGTACAAGGTTCTGGGTTCAAACATCAGCACCACAGGAAACAAAAATTCATAAAATAAATAATACAAAAATTACTTGTTTGTGTTCCTTCCTGGTACCTAGTTTCAACTGATACAGGTAAACCTGATCATCACTCTCCATGATCAGTACTAGTCACAAGTATGAAATGTATTGCCTACTTTCTCCATTTCCTACAAAATATATCTTTTAATTCTCCCTACCAATCAATCTTAAGTAGTTAAAAAATTAATTTGCTAATTGTCTGAAGAATAAACTTGACTTGGGGTAGAGAGTAGAGAGTAGAGAGGAGGTTGGAGAGCCAACCAGAGACTTAGTATCTACTTTCATATGCTTGTGACTGGGGAAAACGTGTAAAAAAATAAATAAATAAATAAAAATATTAATATTTATTTGTAGAGGGGTTTAGTGATTAATATGCTTAAATATACTCCTTCCTACATTTACTTAACTGTACAACATGGGTATAGATAAATCAATTAAGGTATAAGTAACTTTACCTTCTGCTTCTCATCTAGTAAGTGGAGGAGGTGGGATCAATGTGGATCATCCTACCAGGGTTAAGATGTTAGCTGCTGACTTTTTTCCTTGTCTTTCTTCTTCTTCTTTTTCTGTTCCTTTTTTTTTTTTTTTTTTTTTTTTTTCTCTTTTCCCTTAGTACTGGGGATCAAACTCAAAGCCTCAGGCATAACAAGCAAGCACTACCATTACCACTGGGCTACATCCCCAACCCAGACTTGCATCTATTTATTTATTTATTTATTTATTTATTTTAATGTAAGTTTTTTCTATGCCTATTTTTTAAGAGTTTCTTTTAATTACAAGTAGATATTAAATTTCAACAAATGCTTCCTCTGCATCTAAGGAGAAAATTATATGTGCTTTTTTTCTTTCACTCTGTTAATATGGTGTATCACATTGATTGATTTGCCTATATTGTAGTATCCCTGAGTCCCAGGAATAATTTCAACTTGGTCATGATGTATGAACTTTTTAACATGCTATTATAGTTGGTTTGCTACTATTTTATGAGTTGGGCTCACATATCTTATCATATTAAAAATCAATTCAAATGTCTTAAAGACATAAATATAAGACCTGAACCCACAAAACCATTATAAGAAAACATGAGGAAAAGCTCCTTGACATTGGTTTGGGCAATCATTTTTTGGATATGACACCAAAAGCATAAGTGATGAAAGCAAAAATGGACAAGGGTATTTCATCAAACTTGCTTCTGTACAAAAAAAAAAAAAAAAAGAAAGGAAAAGAAACAATCAATACATTGTAATGGCAACCTGCAGAAGTGGGAAATATTTGCAAGTATAGATAAAAGATTAATATCTAAATATTTAACGAATTCATATAACTCAATAACAAAAATATAAGTGAAAAAAATTTAAATAACAAGAAATAACCTTATTTTTCAAATGGGCAAAGGAACTGAATAGATATTTCTTTAAAGAAGACATACAGGTGGCCAATAGGTATATGAAAAGGTACTCAACATCATTGATCATCAAGGAAATGCAAATCAGAGCCACAGTGAAAGTTAACCTCACACCTGTTAGAATGGCCATTATCAAAAAGATGAAAGATACTATGGAATATAAAAAAAAGGTGATCTCATAAAAGTTTAGAGTAGAATGAGGCTACCACAGGCTGGAGACAGAAGGATGAGAAAAAGTTGGTCAGTTGGTACTAAGTTACAGTTAACTAGGAGAAATTTGTTCTGCTGTGCTATTGCACAGTAAGGTGACTGTAATTATAATAAACTGTATATTTCAAGAAAACAAGAAGAAAGAATTCTGAATATTTCACCACAGAGAAATGATAAACTTTTTAGGAGATAGATAGGTTTCTTCAGATGTCAGCATTATCCAATGTATACATGCATTGAAACATTACATGGTATCCTATAAATGTGTATTGTTATGTGCTGATAACTTTTTAAAAAATTTAAAAATTAAATTTGAATTAAAATTTAATTTTAAGCAATTAAAAATTAAAATTGGAAAATACAAAAGACAATGGTAAGGATGTGAATGGAAGAAAACTCATACATTGTTGGTGGGAATATAAATTGGTATAGCTTTTGTGAAAGACCATATGAAGTCTTCAAAAAAATTTAAAACAACAACTATAACCCAGTAGTCCTATTCCTGGATATATATCCAAAGGAAATGAAATCGCCACCTTGAAGAGATAATCACATTCCTGTTTTCATTGCATTATGTAAAATACCCAATATGTGAAAACAAACTAAATGTTCATTAATGAATTAATGGATAAAGGAAATGTCACAAACAGAAAAACACACACACAACCCTGTAAAAGGTCAAGTACTTCTTCATCTCATTTATATGTAGATTCCAAAATAGTAAAACTTATAAATAGAGAGAGAATAACCTGGTGTTTTCCAGGGAGTGTAAGGAATGGGATATGGAGAGATATTGTTACAAGACTATACAGTAAGTTTCAGTTATGCAGATGAATAAGACCTAATGCATAAAAAAGAAAGGAAGACAAAGAAATTAACTAAAATAACTGTGTGAGATAGTAATATGTTTGTTTAGGGAGATTGTTTCACAATATACGTGTGTCAAAATATCTAGTTGTATCTCCTAAATATATACAATTTTTGTTGGTCAGTTATACCTCAAGAACTCTGAGAGAAAAATGAAAGAGACTGTGTTGCTATGAGAAATAAATACATCCAGTGACTGCAGGGACCATATCTTGTTTTTGCACAGTTCAGGAGCTGGCAAATACAGGCATCCACATATTTCTTGAATGATGAATTAACATTCAGCTAATGAGATTAATGCAAGACCTTCCTCACAGTGGTTAATTTGAGAATTGCAGGTTTAGGTAGTGGACATCTGTTGTTGTTTTTTCACTACCAGCGTTTACCCCTCTTTCTTTTAATAAAAGAACCTCAGTTTTCATTTAGGGAATTATCTGAACCATATTGCATGTGATCTTGGTGCCAACATCAGCAAAAACACCCCCTCCAGTCTGGGAGAGATTTAACTGATGAAAACTGGACCAATCGGCCATTCCAAAGACTATTCTGGTTGCTGTTGTTTGGTTTGTTTGTTTGTTTCTAATGTTGATTTCTCGTTTTTTCCTTTGATTCTTAAAAAGCTGCTCACCTTATCACTAATAGATTATTTGTTGGTCTAAGTTAGCTTTAGTATGTTTCTGGTTTTAAATCAAACAATTCTGCTGAGACAACTGCCAATCATAAGTAAGATAAATGATTTAGTGAAGAAAGCAGTCATACAAGTGAAAACCCAAAATAACTCTTTAGACCGAATAACATTCCAGTGATATGACACAGTGCATTTTAGTAGTATTGATGAGAAAAGATAAGGTTACAATTTCTGTTAAAAATTCCTTTAGCTCAACTAAATTTACATAATATCTGCATGAAATTCATATAAGGACAAAAACTCTAAAGATTGACCTATACAGCTCCTTGGCAGACATAGCAGACTCTGGTCACTGAACCAATTGCAACCTCTCATATTCCAAGCCAAGAGGTTCTGAATTCTCTGCTGTTGATTCACCAACCATGAATCTGTCTGAAAATTAATGAAAGAGCTTCTGGCAGTAGAGCTTCCCCTATCTGCAGTTACCTTGACAAATCCTTCCATCCTGATCCCCCAAATACTGTTCTGTAAGTTGAAGTGTGTTCAGTGGAGGTCAAAATAATTCATACCCAGAGAATATCATAGTAAAGGTTATTTAGGGGGAAAAGGAACCTTATCAGGTAAACTCCTCCATAAAAATGCCTTAAGCTATTGGTGCAAATTTTTCACTTGAGAAATAGAAGATAAATTGCTTGATGAAAAGTTTATAAGCATCTCACCCGGCAAGGTGGAGCATGACTATAACCCCAGCAGCTGGGGAGACTGATGCAGGAAGATCATGAGTTCAAAGCCAACCTCAGCAAAAGCAAGGTACTAAGAAACTCAGTGGTACCCTGTCTCTTGATAAAATACAAAATAGGGCTGGGGATGTGGCTCAGTGGTCGAGTGTCCCTGAGTTCAATCCCTGGTACCCCTTTCCCCCCAAAAAAGTTATAAGCATCTCAAAATATATCCAAAATTAAGTTCCATACTTTCCCAATTTCCATTTTTCTTAATTTCTTTACAATACCCATTGAATTCAAGCTCTACAGATACAAATTTGGAGATTTTTCTTGTAGTCACGGAATTCCCAAGATGAAGCAAGAAGGAAGGAAATACAGGGAAATCTCTCTATTCCATCTCCACTTCTTATTTTTCCCTCCAAGGATCAATATATCTTATATAGGGTTAGCTATTTTTGTTCTTTTTGTCTTGTTTGGCATTTATTAATTTGTTGACAGTAATGGTTGTTACTAAGTATAGCACAGTAATATTCTGTTACCAAATTTTGTGTTCACTTTCATTCACTACTGAAACTACCATTTTCTATGAAAATTCTGCTGATGATATTCTGATCATTTTATGTCCTAACACAGGACACAGAATGCATTTCTATCATCCAAATGAAACACAGGGCAAAACTGTGGAAGTCCAATGCATGAAAATCGCCCTGAGCCTAAAAAAAAAAAAAAAAAAAAAAAAAAAAAAAAAAAAAAAAAAAAAAAACTAGACAAATGTTTAAAATGTGAATTGCCAAAAATGTGAGTAAATATTATGTTTGTATCATTAAGCACTCCTTTGCATCAAAAAAAAAAAAAAAAACCAAGATTGTCCCAAAAATCCAGAAAGTGAAATCTTGACAGATATATTTGTAAATGAACTGGGAGACCCATTCTGAATGGTAAAGGCTGGAGAACACAGGGTGCTGTGAGTGTTTAACAATCTTTAAATGTGTAGAAATATGATTTGTAATCATTTAGCAGTGGAAGATAAAGCTGCATATCACAGTAGCATAATATTTGTAATTTCAGTTAGAATACCTATAATTTCATTGGACTGATATCAAAGGAATACAAATAGAACTTGGATCTTAGGCAACTGCCCATTGTCTCTTCAGATTAAAGGCAAAAATGAACAAGGAAGAACTGGAGCAACAGAGCACCACTATCAATAAGGTAGATGTATCGTTATAATTTCTTGAGGGAAGTTTATGACCCATTTTCAACAAGGATTGGGAGAAATTGATATCACCAAGAACATTTCTATCATAACTAATTACTAAACCTCGTCTCTTTGGAAATCAATAGCCTATCATTTTATAGCCTTCCAAGAATGGTCTGCTATTCTGATTCATTCTCTGCCAATAATTTTGTATACATGAAATTGACATATGTCAGTAATAAAATATGAAGAAAGAGTATATGGCTCCCCCAGAATGTGTGGATTACATCTTTTGCTGGTCAGACATATGGATCTCCTACACGTGTGGGTAGCAGGTCTCCTTGTTCTCTTCCTCAGATATTTAAGGTGATGGAGACCTAAATAAGGTGTCAATGCTTTTCTTCTATTGAACTTCCCACAAGGCATTTATGGACAAAGTTGAGTGATTCTAGAATCAATTATAATTCCTTGAATACTCACTGCTCTGCTGGATGTAGGACACTCTTTACTATTAGTGCCTTTGAGAGTAATTGAGTATATATCATCTTTATTCATTTTTCCCTGTAGCTATCTTAGGTCTCTGAGAATGTCTTCTCTTCACTGTAATTCTCCCTCTTCTGGAGCATCCAAGACTCAGTTACAAAGAGTGACCTAAAATAACATTGCTCTGCATTTGAGCAAGCACAAAGATTGTCCCAAGGAATTCCCTGTGAGTAATCTCCATGCTGTCTCAGCTTCTTAACACTGTAATCAGGTGAGACCTTGAGCAGATTCCTGAACTGAACTGGAGATTTAATTAAGTAACCTTAAGGCAATTTCCCATTCAAAGATTCTATGTCTTTATGAACATCTTCCTGTTCATTTCTTACAAGGTCAATTAAATTCATATTTTTTCTATATTTGCTAGCTAGTAACAGTGTATATGACCTTGACCACAATGGGTTTGGCTGAGAAGTGTAAAGACATCAGTATTGACAGGACTGGAAAAATAATTGATAGTACATAGCCTATTGAAGCTGAAGGAGCAGTGTCATTTCTGTGAGGGCAGGCACATTAAAACATAACCACTAATCCATGGGCTCACAGAGCCCCACTAATCCTTGCAAACCATAAGCAGCTTTGCAAATTTTATCATGAACTTGCAAAGCTTGTTTGCAACTCTCTAAAAATCATAGAATCACTGAAATGTTTGGTTAGAGGACCCAGTAAGGTCACCCACCAGAAGCCTTCATTAACCTATCTCTAGTCAGCTTTGCTAAAAGCATTTCTAGCAGAAAAAGAAAAAGAAAAAGAAAAAAACTCTTGGTCTCAGATTTCTCAGAAGTAACAGATTCTACAACCTCTTTTCTAGTTCCTTCCTATTCCAAAACACCTCAAAGTAAAATCTTTTCTTATTATTAACCTCTACTTCTGTCAATAAGCAAACTACTTAAAAATGAAATAAGCAAGAATGGGGTTAGAAGAAAAAATAAATCTCATGAAGAAAACTAGTCCAAAGAAATGGATTAAACCATATTCACTTTTTTTCTATACTCCTTTTTAAACATTTGATGATGTATTGATGTGATAGAATTTTATCCACATAGCATATAAACCTCTTTATCATTTGGTCACCACCTATATTTTCAGCCGTAGCTACCACTGCACTACTTATAATTATTAAATTTTAAACCACCCAAATACAAGTTATATTGATGGTACTTGAATTTACCATATTATTCTCTCAATATGGAAAATTAACATTGTACTTTAAGATACTTTTTCTCCCTTGTGAGGCTTCCCTGATCTCACATCTGTCTTCTTTATCAAAATAATCTCCAAACACTTTTATATACATCTGGAACAGAATATGTAATGATATACCATTACTGCAGGCATATTTCTCTATTAGGTCTACTGTCCTTCAAATTAGAAACCCAGCAATGTTTTCTTTTTTTATAATAATGGATAGCAAATCATTTGTCCTAAATAACATTGGCTAAATTCCATATCTTCCAAGAAGTTTCAGTCTCATCCAAGTTTCTTTATTGCATTTAGAATCAGTGATGTCTCCATAAAGAATATTTAAAAAGAAGAGAATAGAGCAGTAGTCAAGAAATTCTGAATTATCTCCTTCCTGATAGACAGAAAAATAGATGGTAGATAGATAGAAAAGAGCAATTAACATTGATTAAAAGTATTCCATGATTAAAATTACCATTATTAACTTTGACATGACATGTAATACCTAGAGAAAACTTTTTTACTATACATGTTGTATTAATTATAAATGTAAAAGGTTATAGAGGGAGAAATTAATTACCCTCAAAAAACTCTTGAGTATAGATAAAAATATCTTGAATATATTTTATTCTATATATATTTATCCTAAATATATTGAATCTTGTATATATACACATATATATTATCCTATATTCAAAATATCTAAGAAATGAAAGATGTGCACAGGAATATCTCCTATAATCATCAATTTGAAAATGTTATTCATATCATGATCTTATTGGATACCTAGAACTCCATATTCTCCAGTATTCTCTGATAGGTCAACAACTGAGAATGACTTATTTAAATTTCTGGAGGTTAAAATTTCCACAAAACTTTCAACTTGAATAAATAAATTATTGATACAATTATTTTACACTTTTTAGAGACTTTTTAAAATCAAAGTCAGTTAGTCTCCTTAGATTTATCTAATGCATCAACCAATGCAGGTAAAGATGAATGAATTTATAGATAAGAAAACTGAAACTTAGAGTTTATGCAATTTATTCACAGACCACCCTGATAGCTAATAGTACTGTACTTTGAAATTACCTTTTTTAACTCAGCATTCATGCACATGTATCTGAGCCACCACCACACTGGAATGCAAAGTTAGGGTGTGATTTCTACACTTGAGAAGAAAGTCTTGACTTCTGTTTTTGCAAGTTGCTTCTCCCACACTTACAATAAGTTTTCACAAACTAAAAATAAATGTATTTTCTTGGACAAATCAGAGATGTGAAGTCAAAGGGCGTCCCACACAAAGTGGGTGCTCGGCACATTCAGAGAGACAACACCAAGGTATGCTTACCCAAAGCAACAGCCACTACAGCCACCAGCTGGTTAGAACAGTTGAATGGTAATTTTGATGAATTATTTGGAAGCCAAATATATATAACTTGAGAGTGAGAAACTCTTGGGAGCTACAATCTTAGTGGGTAAAATTTCATAAATTTTACCTCTAAGAACCCCACGAGATTATCCAAATAAACCAAGGAAAGTCTCCTGGCAAGCCTGACAGGGACAGCAATCATTTTGAGTTATTCATGAGTGTTATCCATAGCCAAGGTCTGCTTTCCAGTGGAAAAGAATTTATCAGAGCCCACCTGCTTATGGTTGGGAACTCACACAACTTCAGTCCCCTTTTATCTTCCTGTTTCATCTAAGGGGAGAAAAAAAAAAAAAAAGTTCAAGACACTCTTGTGAAGGTTACAGCTCAGATACAGACCAACTAAAAGACTGAGATTTAGTTGACAGATTGTAGAACATTTATACTCACTTATGCAGATAATCCCCAACTTGTGATAGAGTTATCTAAGAACAGCCCATTCTTAGTTGAAATCATTGTAAGTAAAAAATGCTACTCCTGATGTACCAAGCACCAAGATTAGCAACACAGTGGGTGTGAGTTATCTCCCTCCATGATCTGGCTGACCAGGAGTTGCAGCACAGGGTTGCTGCTCAGCATCATGGAAAAGTATTATACCACATGTTGCCAGCCCAGGAAAAGATCAAAATTCAGAACTTTAGTAATGGTTTTTACTGAATGTGTATTGCCACTGGGCCATAATGGGGTAAAAAGTAGAGAGATGAAAATGACAAGAACAAATTAAAAGCAAATAACAAAAATAAACACTATGACATAAATGAACATCTTTGCAGGGCTATCTGTGGAATAGGGGCAACCAAGTAATCGGTGAGACTGGACATTTGTTAATAAAAACTTTGTAAACTGAAATGCAAAGAGAAAAATGAATGTAAGTTAATAGAACAGAATATCCAAGAACTGTGGGAAATTTTCAAAAGATCTTACACATGCATAACTGGAATACCAAAAGAAGAGATAGAAAAATGGAGTAGAAGAAATATGTGAAGGAATAATGACTTAGAATTTTCCAAAATTAATAACAAACATCAAATCAAGTTCTAAGAATCCAAGAGAACATCAAGCAGGATAAGTGCCAAAGAATCTACACCTAGGCATGTCATATTCAGCCTTCAGAAAAGGAAAAGAGGAGAAAAATCTTAAGATAAAATAGAAGAAAATAATCCTACCCATAAAGAAAAATGGGCTAAGACTTACAGTAGACTAGTAGTCCTCTAAAGGAAAATGGGCTAAGACTTACAGTAGACTAGTAGTCTTCTTGTCTGAAACTATGTAGACAAGAAGAGACTAGAGAGGAATACTTAAAGTGTTGACAGGAAGGAAGGAAGGAAGGAAGGAAGGAAGGAAGGAAGGAAGGAAGGAAGGAAGGGAGGGAGGGAGGGAGGGAGGGAGGGAGGGAGGGAGGGAGGGAGAAAGAGAGAGAGAGAGAGAGAGAGAGAGAGAGAGAGAGAGAGACCTATCAAAAGTGAAGGAGTTATAGTTTCTCAGGCTAGGCATGGTGGCACATGCAGCTCAGAAGGCTGAGACAGGAGGATAGCAATTTCGAAGTCAGCCTTAGGAACTTCTCAAGGCCTTAAGCAACTTAGCAAGATACTTTCTCAAAATAAAAATCAAAAGGGCTATGGATGTGACTCTGATTAAGTGCCTCTGGGTTCAATCCCCAGTACCAAGAACAAAAGCATTTCTCAGACAAATAAAATTTCAAAAAATTTGTTACAGTTGACTAGCACTGCAAGAAATGGTAAAAGAACTTTTGGAAGATGGGAAAGAACATAGGTCATGAAGCCTGGGTTTGTATAGGAAAGGAAAAGCACCAGAAAAGGAATAAAGGAAACATAAATATTTTTTTTTATTTTTCAGTTTTCTAATTTATATAGTAAAAAGTATATAAATACTTTTTTAATATTAACATTGCACTCCAAATGACGCTTGTTTCAAATCATGGGTCAGAAGAATCAGGAGCACTCTGCAAGTTTCCTGTGTTACCTCGAAGGATCACAGTACTATTTGCAAGTGGACTTGGATTTGTGCAAATGTACACTGCAAACAAACTGCTAAAAACTTCTTAAAAGTGTTACTACTGATGTACTTAAAGAGGAGAGAAAACAAAAATAAGTAAAATGCTCAGTTACAGTCAGAGCAGGTAAAAAAAGGGAGAAGTTGGAAAAATCAAACAGAACAAATACAAGAAATAGAAAACAGATATAAGCATTATATATATTAGTCCAACTATATCAATACTGACTTTAAGTGAGAATGTACTAAATATATCAGTTAAAAGACAGAGAATATCGGGGTGGGTCAAAAAACAGGCTCCACTATATATTGTCTACAAGAATCCACCTTAAACATATAAACACAGGTAAGTAAAAAGTAAAGGGACATAAAATACATAAACCATGTAACACTAACAGAAAGCTAGAATAGCTAGATTTATTTCAGACAATGATAACTTAGAGAAATAGAAATTATCAGAAATAAAGTGAGGCCTTGCATAAATATAAAGGTGTTGATTGTCCAAGAAGATATATCAATCTTTAATGTGTGTGTCTAAAAATTATTAATATTTTATTAATTATTTAATTATTAATACATGGATGTGTGTGTATGTATGTATGTATGTATTCATCCTCCTACTGGTAGAACCTCAAAATATATAAGACAAAAACTAATAAAAACTGCAAGCAGAAATTGAAAAATCCAGTATAACAATTGGAGATTGCAATATACCTCTATCAGTAATTGATGGATCCATCAGTCCTATCTGCAAGGATGTAGTTGAACTGAACAGCACTATTAATCAACTTGATCTAAATGACATTTCTAGAGAAAGAAGACTCAACAATTCTAATGGAGGTACAAGATTAGATCACCTCCTATCCATTTTACCTTGCCAATATGAGGAGATACACACACACACACACACACACACACACACACACACACACACGGTGTTGTGTGTGTCTGCCTTTCCGTCTGCTTGTCCAGACCTATACTTAGCATGCTATTTTAAAAAAGTATGGCTTGAATGCATATTTATTTAATCAAAATCTTTGAAATATTCTGATGCCTCATTTACACTTTGCTTAAAAGGCACTACTATTCTGCAGTGACCCTGAGTCCTGGCCTATTTTCTGCTGCCATATTTCCTACTGGAAAGACTCTTCCATGTTTCTATGCCTGGAACTTAGAGCAGTCACTGTTTCATTCAAAGTGTGCTGGTAAATCCCACTTATATCTACAGAAATCTCCCATTGTTACCAAGAACTTTTGTATACTCCATGCACACTGACCCTTCTGGCTCAATCTCTCATTTTTGATTGGCTTCCACAGTATCTCACCATGGGCCTATTGGTGGCCCAGTAGATATATCTATTTCCAAACTCTTCTGCCCTTGTACATGAAAGCTAAGGTTTCCAAATTTCACTATTTTATTCAAAATACTGAGTATTTTACCACAGTTTAAAAGTCTAAAGTTTAAAACATAAAATATGAAAGATAAAAACTTACTGTTGCTTTCTGTGGAAACTGATGCAATAACTTGTGGTCACATTGGACCACATTGGCATTGTAACTATACAAACAATTGGTAATCATAACAAATCTGTCACTCCTGTAGGGTTTTCAGCATCTTCATGAAATGCATTCAAAATATAAAAGGAATTTTCTCCAATCTGTGCCATTTTCAACCACAAGAGAAAATTCAGACAGCAAAAAATTCAGTTCAGATATTTGGAGCATTGTCAAATTTTATTAGAACCATAGAGAATAGCAGTTAAGAGTTGGGAAGCTAGAACCTGCTGTCATATTCTTAGGACCAATAAAAAATTTCCTTAACAAAAAATAAATCATGATAGCTGTGCATTTGAGCTTTGGAATAAGATAAACTTAGAAACGAAAATTTCCTGTGCTCTCTAAACCTCAGTTTTTCACATACAAAATAAGAATAATGGCATTACTGGCATTGCAGATTCTCACGAGAAGCAAATGAAATAACACATGTAAAGTACTTAGCTTAGTGCCTGGCATACAGTAAGTTCTCAACAGATGTTAACTGCCTCATCATTCTCCAACCAGGAAACCCAGGCTAAAGGTTGGAACCATGTGTTACATAAACACGGGGTATAAATCAGACTATCATCTGCTGCTCACAGGCATATCTGGCTTAGGAAGGACTATTCATGCCCTGTCTGTTTATTTCCCTCCTCCAACTTCATTCACAGGGCCCTGTGCCTCCACTGTGATATGAATTTCACCCCAATGGCAGCTGACACAGTCCTGCTATCCCAGCAGAAACAGGAACAGGAATTTGTTCCAACACTGGATCTTATGTCTCTCTAGATTCCAGACTTGAGACCAGCAGAGAAAACTTGATAATAAACATGGCAACACTGCTTCTCAGCAAAGACTATTTAACACTTTCCTGATGTGAATAACATATTTCATCTTGGTATCAAAGCCTTATGGTTTTTCTTTGGCACGCCAAACTAAAAATGTGGCATAAGTCTCCATTAATCAGGAAGAATAAAAAGAAAGCATCAGTTTTTCCTTTGTGTCAACTTGTGACACAAGTTGTGAGACTTTCATATAACTGTGAACTCTGCAAGAATAAGACTCTTATTATGGTTGCCAAACCTAATGTTAACAAGGACTCCTAATGGGGAGCTTCTTCCTATCAATGAAGCTTGATTCTGTGCATTTCAAAATTTAGTGTGCATAAAAATCACAGTTTTTGCTGGGGTTGTGGCTCAGTGGTAGAGCATTTTTCTGGCACATGTGAGGCACTGGGTTCAAGCCTCAGCACCACATAAACAAATTAAATAAAGATGTTGTGTCCATGACAACAAAAAATATTTTAAAACTTTAAATTTTGTTTAAATGTATTCAGCACATTAATTTATTGTCAATGTGTGTAAAACACAAAGCATGTTCATTTCCCAACAAATACTTCCTGTTTGATTCAGCCATGCAAATACTTTAAAAACTTAACTGTGGTATTTTAGAAATCCTATAAAACACTCAAATAGTTTTTGCAGCATCATATACTAGAAGCTATTAAAGTCGATTTTGCTGGTTGTGGTGTTTGCATGTATGAACTTGAGCACTTCACACATGTGGCCTTGTTGCATATACAACTGGGGACTCCACATATCATCTGATTATAGGAGTGAAGGACAAAAAGATCTGTAAAGGTCTCACCCTATAGGGTCAAACAGAGAAGCATGGAGCAGCAGGAAGCGCTATGCTGTTGCCTTTCTTTGGGATCTGTAAATAAATGCATATTGGAGAAGGAGGGAAAACAGACATGTGTAGAGGTGATTATAGTAAGTCCTGCTTACAGTCTTGCTACTAGGTTAACTTCTCTATTTACCTTTTAATTGTTTATCTCAAAGTAATGCAAAACCTTTTTGAAATTGATAGGTCTGGTTATAAATGTAATTCCTAAGCGTTGCCCCAGAGAAAAGTAGATACTGTAGCCTCTTCCAGAGGAAGGAAGATGATTTTAGCCAAAAATTTAATTGAATCCGAATATCAGAATAAGCTAATAATATTTTGTTTATCCTAAAATCTGAAAGTCTTCAGGAGAAAGGGGATCAGATTCTTTTTTTTTTTTTTTTTTTTTTTTATGTACGTAAGATTCATAATTAAACTACCAGGAGCGAACATGGCAGGCTTTCTCATTTTCAAAGGGATTCAAGCAGGAAATGGATGCCTATTAGAAAATCAGTTTGAAGGTTTGATTTAATAACTTTCTAAGTTTTCTTTAAGACATCAAAGTCAATTATTAGCAAATTGTGTTACATGATTTATAATAATAATCGAAGAAATCATTTACAATGAAAAATCTTTACTTAAAATCCTTAAAATAGCCAGAAAATAATTTTTGGCACCTATTTTAATATTTAGTATCACATCTAATGTCCGAGAAGAAAGACAGATTCCTTTGAGGTGATTGATTTTTTTTTCCTACAAATAAAATAAACAATGAGTTTTCTCCTTGTTGCATGTAACTTTGCCTTTAAAAAAGAAATGGAAGCTGGGTGTGGTGGAGTATGACTATAATCCCAGAGGCTCGGGAGGCTGAGGCAGGAGGATCTCGAGTTCAAAGCCATCTTCAGCTAGGGCACGGCACTAAGCAACTCAGTGAGACCCTGTCTCTAAATAAAATACAAAATAGGGCTGGGGATGTAGCTCAGTGTTCGAGTACCCCTGAGTTCAATCCCTGGTCCTCCCCTCCCCCTGAAAAAAAGAAAAAACGTGTCATGGAAAGAATAATTTGTATTTTATCATTCATAAATCATTCATAATTTATATTAAGTATATATATTACATATTATATAATTTATATTTTGAAAAACTATCATAATTTTTGTATTTTCCATTCTTTCTCATTTTTCCAACTATCTTCTCTTTAAAAAGAAGATTCTTATCATCTCATGTTTTGAGATAAATTGCTCTATTTGGAAAGGTAGGGAATATTTAGATTCAGTTGATAAAAATCGAACTTTCAATGATTGCAAATTCTCAATGACAATGTGATGACATAAAAGAAGACATGACAAAAAATTATCACATAATTGGAAAAACATGATGTTTTCTTACAATATACAGTTGTCTTTCCTTTGTGGAATATAAATCAATGCATATTGGGAAAGGAGACAAAGCAGACATGTCTAAGAGTAATCACAGTAAGTCTTGCCCCATGAACTGCATGGACTAAAATCCACATTTATTTTAGATTCACAGAACACCATGTGTTTTTGATCATCCATTTAACAACTATTGTTGTATTTTTTGAAAAGTGCATAGAAAACCAGGAACCAGGCTAAGAAGTGAAACATTGTTACATAGTTGGTGACCACCACAACCTTGTTCCCATGACTACCTCACTCTTCTTTTTTTTTTTTTTTTTTTGCGGTACTGGGAATCGAACTCAGGGCCTTGTGCTTGTGAGGCAAGCACTCTACCAGCTATCCTCACTTTTTTTCTTAATCAGAAGAATCATTGTCATAGATGTGGTATTCATGATACTCATATGTTTCATATTATTTCATTCCAAGCACTTTTAGAAACATTTAGGACCTTTCCATAATGTTTAAGAAATACAATTAATATGATGTATTTAGTATTCAATAACAAGAGACACCAACTGAAAACCTCCAGACTTAAATGCAAGACACTTCGTACTGGTCTTGGCTCTGCCATAATCTAGAAAGTCACTAATCTAATTCAACCTTCTCATTGGCATTCTTAATGTCTAAAATAAGAGTATCAAAATGAATCAGTGGCTCCAAGCTTTTCACAAAATGAAATCTGTGTTGTTGTTCCAGCTTATTTTTCAGTATGAGTTCTATGATTTGTGATATTATAAAAGTACGGGGTCTACCTTTCTAAGTTCATAAATTCTTACCAAGTCATAAAACATTATCTGATCAGTATTGTTCTACTAAGTAACTTTACTTCTATTCTAGTTGAAAAATATGTCATAAAAATGCATCCCTATACATTTTTATTCTGAGTACATATTGTGTGTGTGTGTGTGTGTGTGTGTGTGTGTGTGTGTGTGTGTGCGTGTGTGTGTGTTTCTGGATAATGTCTGTAGTATGGTCTTTAACCACTGGAGTACAATGGGTCAAAATCTATTTTAGATTCAAGTGATGACTTAGCTTTCAAAAAAACTAAACATAAAACCTCTTTCCTTCTCCCTCCATCCTTTGACATTAGTAAATTAAGTCAGTGCACATTGTGGCCTTTATTCTCACCTGTTGAAAGAATAAGTATGTGTCCAGCTACAACCCAAACACAGACTTGTATTAAATATATTTACATCTGGTGTCTGACTATAAATAGCAGTAGTCTATATAACAAAGAATCTATATAACAAAGAATGTTTAAAAAAAAAAACAATTTTAAGATGTTGAATTTATATTAAATGATTCAAAAGCAAAGGTAGCTTAGATGAATAAAATGATTATGAAAGTATGAAATATCCACACTTGCATTAGAATCACACAGGATGCTTGTTTAAATGTGAGTTTTGGAGAATCAACTTAGACATAATCAGAGTGCCAGGGATTAGGGCCTTGACAAGGGAGAAAATGACAACTGAGAATTGCCTCTCAGACAAGTTCCCTAGATGATTCTTTAGTTTTACTACTCCCTTCTAATACAAGAGCCCAGTTTCTCAGCCCCCTTAGGCCTCTGGGATCTGTCCCACTCTCAGAACAACACAACAACAAAAACATGAAAATAATTTTAGAAGCTGAATTGACATGATACCTCAGTTCTTCATCAGAAGAGAGTCAGACATGTGAAGTCAGTGACTGCATTTGCTGGGACCAAGATCCCTGCCACCAAGAGTGTGAGCGCAGGAAGTACTTCTACCGTTAGAATCCCTGGGGATCACTGTAAAGATTGGTTCACATTAGTTGTTAATACTAAGAAAAGATTTTATTTTTGAGAATAAGGTGTAACTGAAAACGAAAAAACTGCTCCTGAATAAAGGCATTAATTAACACACTTAAAGCAATGCGTTGCCTTTGCATTTTGACTTTGATTATTGCTGAATGAAGTCAGTGTATGGGGCAGGGGCAAGAAATAAAACACCTTCCAGTTCTTTGGCTTTGAGGCAGAGACCAGATGTCCAAATTAATATGAGACTCATAGGTTCAGGACCTGACATAAATTAGACTGAGGAAGAAGAAACATTAATGAAAATTGAAACCAAATCCCACAGCACCTGCACTGGGCTTTTTCATACAGAACTACTCCCTGCTGTACCATTATGATGACTTTCTAAAGACTGAGCCCAGCATCTTGAGGTCCTTCTGTGGGGAAGAGGAAGAGGCTCCTTGAAGCAGTGCATCAGATTCTCACACTATTGACTAGACACCAAAACAATGAATCAATTTTAAGAGTCACTAAAGTAATATAATGAAATCTATTTTATTGTGAATGAAAATTACATATTGAGAAAGTTAGCTGAAATTATTCTGAAAGTTGAGTTTCATTTGAGGGCAGTTAAGGGAAAAACCTAAACTTGGTTGTTAGAGCACCGTTGATTGAGTCGCTGTAACTGTGTCTGAGAGACAGGACTGAGAGAGTGTAGCTGTGTGTGACTCTAATAGTTGTAACTCAGCTGTTTAGTTCTGCTGATCAAAGTGTGCTGGTACTTGTAGTACCAGCATCTCCTGGGAGCTTGTTTGAAATGTAGAATCTCAGGTCCCCCCAGGCTTGCTGAATCAGAATCAGCACTTTAATAAAAATCACAGATGATTTGATGCACATTAATGTCTTAAAAGCATGTATTTAAGCCTTTAAACCAACTGCTTCTTTTTAATTGATCTGAAAAAAGAATACCTTAGAGCTAAAATTTTATTTTGTGAGAGCCTTTGACAAAAGACAAACTTATTCCCCAACCCGAAACGATTGTAGAGTTGGAGGAAACTTGAAAGTCATCTGATCTAATACTTTTATACAGATTAGAAATCTAAAGGCTCAAAAGGTGGACTAACAAGCCCAAGGTCACACAACCATTTAATTGCAGAGCTAAAATGCAAGATCAGATGTCTTGGTTTCCAATTCAAATGAGGAAGAAAAACAAAACTCCTCTGGATAGACTAAGTGAATTTTTATCATTTTATAGACATTTCATGCAAAGAAGAAAAAGTAATTTTCATCTCATTTGTTGACTCAGAAAAATATATGTAATTATTTGCTTGCACCATTTAAACAATAACTTGGGCAAGCCATCTTCTGTACCCAAAAACAGACCTTGTATTAAATATCCCCTCACTTAAACTCTAGTTAGATCTATTCAGGCCACGTGTGTTCTGCTCTGCCAGTCCTTTTAATGCCAGTTTCTCCAAATCTGATGACAAGATGAGCTTACTAAATTCACATGCCATTGTGAAAACTTTAGGTTGCCTGGGAATGAGCAAGGGAGGTGCTTTTCAAGACAAGAGAGCATCAGAGAGTGGGACTCGTGTTTTCTTTTACAATGGCAGGAAGCTTGTAGCTTAATACTGTTGCATCAGAGGCAAATCACTAAGCCCAGAACCTCACCACAGTTAAAGCCCTGCCTGTGAAGAGAAGATGATTTCACCAGCACAAAGTCACAGAGTTCATGTCCTGCATAAGCAGTTCATAGGTCACACCACACATGCTGTTTTAAATGCTGAACTTTGTAAAATGTTGATTAAGCAATACATGTAGAAATTTCAAGATAAAGAAGGACTTAAATAAGAATAGAGGTTAAGGATTTAAGAAAATGATTTAAAATTTATTTAATATATTTACCAACATAAAAAAATAGACAAAATGATAAAATTCTTAAAATGTATTGTGCTGAAATTCTAAATCTCTTAGATCTCTAAATCATATGATAAGAGAAAGTTACATAGTGAGGTGAATGACTAAGTAGCCCTTGATGGCTAAATGAATTGCACCTCATCTCCTCCAGAGTTTTAGCACTGGTTAACTTGACTCTCTTATCTCCTGAAAAATTTTGTTCTTGAGAGATGAAGAGATAAGAGAGGAGCGACAGAGAAGTGGGGAAGGAGGGAGAAGAAATGGTAGAATAGAATTCAGAACATATGGCTTGATGTTTGGATTTAAATTAACATGCAAATATACAGTGAAATTCGATCTGTTGTTTCTTGGTGTCCTTCTCAAATTGAATTTGTTCAACAGGGGTGTCATACTTTGTGCATTTCAAGAAGGATTTTTGAGTACTATATTCCTCTGAAAGTGTTCCATTAAATACCACAAATAAAAGATGTATATAATTGCAGCAATGGATGTAAGGGTCTCAGTACTACATGGCATACTTATTAGTACGTGTATCCACTGCAAATGAACAGTGGAGCCCTCTGGGCATCCTCGGTGTGCAACATATACCCATCCATTGCAAGCTCTTAGGATACAAGAAGTCCACACATGCCAGTCTCCTGGTACATTCCCTGGGTTCCTCCCTATGGGCTAAATCTTAGAAGCTGGCATTAATTTCCTTTTCATCCTAACTCAGTTAAAATAGTAGCTTTTTCTCCTCCTCACTTTCTACCCCTGGGAGAATATTAGCCTGAGAATGACAGCTGATCATAAAATAGATCTGTAGTCAAAACACAAAATGCAGAGTAGTAGCAGTGACATTGGCTCTCTCTCAGGTATACCTAGAAGGAGGAAACATAAAATCTTCCCATGAACAACATTACTTTGCGTTCTTTTCTTTTCCTTTACTTTTGTTGTTGCTATTTTTCCACGGATTCTTTTTTTTTTTTTCCTCTAGACTATAGATAATTTCTTTTTATTCCCTCTAGGATGAAGATAACAATGCAATTTTTGGAATTAAGTCTTGGAACATAAATGAAAATAAATGAGTATAAAGAACTTTTGTTTCTAGGAATATAGAATGAAAACAAAAACCAGAGAATCTCTACAATTTAGATATGTACTATAAAATACAGCAAACATCTTATGACATCTATGGCTAAGTTGTCAAGAAAGAAAGAGAAGTTTCAGAGGGGAAGTACCAAGTAACTAAACATCAAAGCAGTACCAGCTGAAGCTCAGTACCCACAGGAGGCTGTGGTTTCCTGGCTGTGAGATTCTGCTCTGATGCCCTGTATGGAAAGAAGTGGGGGCCTTGATCTCTGCACAAAATGAAGAACTAAAATAGAGACCCCTGTACAATGTTTGTATTCATACTTAGAACAATAATCTAGAAGTTTTTCATCTCTGCCTGGATTTGGAGTGAAGATAGTATCCCTTAAGATCTTAACCAAAGGTTTGTGGCCATGTCTGTGCACACACAAACACATACACACTTAGAAATAATTAATTCATTCTATTGATGACCTCAGCAAGAGAAACAAAGGACAAGGCAGGAGGTGGAGAATTCAGGTATTTTTTTACCTTTAAATGTTCTCTTAAAACCAGTATAAAAGAGGTATGTTAAGAGTATTTCAGGCAAAAAGAAAGTGTATGAAATGATTCTGTAGTAGGAGAAAATAGAGCCCACTTGAAAAACAGATGAGATCTAATGGACAGGGAAGTGAGAAAGTCAGAGAGTGAAGAACCAAAATAGATAGAAGTAGACAAAGTATAGGATTGGGGGTACAAACAGCGAAATGTAAGGGTGAGTTGCACAGAGTGAGCAACATTTTGGAATGGACATACTTCTCCATGGCTAATTACCAAAGGTCTTAAATGGGTTATTGTACTTTTTAAATGGAAAGATTATCTTACTATTATTTTAGACACATTTATGGCAAAGGACCACATTTATACTACTGCCATTATTTGAACTCAAATACTAGGTCCTTGGGTTAGTACAAGCACTTTGCACAGTTCCTGGATAATTGTCTAGACTTAATCTTTTTTATTGGTCCTTTTTAGTTATACATGATCGTAGAATCCGTTCTGACATAATTATAAAAGCATGGAATATATTTTGTTCCAATTCAGTCCCAAGTTCAATTTGGTCTCATTCCCCTTCTGTGGCAGGTAGGATCCCTCTCCTACTCATGTGCATTTCTTAATTCCCAAAACATGTTGATATGCTTTCTTGCATGTTACAAGGGACTCTGAAGATGTGGTTGAATTAGTGATTTTGAGACAAGGAAATTATCCTAGATTATCCACCAATGTCATCATGGCTGTGTCTTTATAAGACGGACAAGTCCAAGAAGACATGAAAATGGAAGGACTGTGGCGGTCTCCAGAAACTGAAGAAATTCCAGAAGAACTCTCTCCTTGAGCCTCCAGAAGGAAAACAGCACTGCTGACCCATTTTGGACTTCTGACTGCCGAACTGTAATACCATAAATCTGTGATGTTTCAAAGTCATTAAATCTGTGGTAACATTTTACGATAGCCATTGGAAACAAACACAGGTGCCTCATATAAACTGAATGAGTGGATAAATGTAAGGAAATCACAGATATTTTAACTGATAATATTGATAAAGACTATGCAAGTCCACAGTTCACATCATTTTACAAGAGGGAGGTGTGCTGTCCAATACACTAGCCACTAGTGATAGGTGACTGTTGGGCACTTGAAATATGACTAGTTCAAATTGAGAATGAACTGAAAGTATAAATACAAGGTGAATTTAGAAAACATAACATAGAAAAGAAGTGAACTATCCTATAAATATATTTATAGAAATTATATGCTGAGATGGCATTCTTTTATATACATTGAGTTAAATAAAGTATATCATTGAAATAGGATTCACCAGTTTCTTTTATACTATGGTTCCTACAATATTAAAAATTACATATATGACAAGCATTATTTTTCTATTGTATATTGCTGAAACAGATATTCCCACAGTAGCTCCATAATTTAGACCTCTCCACACATTTAGAAATTCTAACATTCAGAGTAAACCTCAAAATGAGATTATGCAGATTCCTAGCAAAATTGCTGTTAAACAAATTAGCTCATATATTATATGTAAACATGTCCCATCTCAGGGGGTACAAATGGGGTGATTTTTCAGGCACATTAAAATCACCAAAGTAACCTCTTCTGTGATATTCCTGACAGTGTCAATATTTAAATCTAATGTTCTTTGAAATGTTATTATAAAGCATGGCTTTTAAATCTCATCTTTTATTTTGCTTATCTGGATATGGCATTATTTTTCTCCCTCCCAAGCTAAACAAATCATTGGATTAGAATAATGTGTCTGAGAGAATAAAGAATGGTTTGGTTCATCTTGGAAAACACTTTGCATCGATTTACTAATATTCTCTATTGCATATGTGGCAAGAGAATAAAGTGGATGCTATGCAAATCAATGAAGTAAATCTGTTAAGTGACTATTAGTAATATTAATAGATATGAATTTTAACAAGTCCCTTAAAATTCCAAGTTTTTGATTCTCAATCAGTTGGAATGTTTCTAAAGGTATATTTCATATTTACACAAAGCTTACTAAAATCAACTTAAGTTATTTTTGCTGCTTAGTAAATTGTTTTTCACTTAATTAGGTAAAGTATAAATTCTGCCTACACCACAACGTTTTGATGATAATCTATAACTATGTAATTTTTTAGTGTGAATCACCAAGAAGAAATGAAATGGTATCAGAGTTGAAACAATAAATTATGGTTGCAATCAAATCATTCTCATAACCTTGAATAAATGAGAAGTGGGTTTGAAAGTCATTTCCATGGCAGCCCATTTGTCGATTAAATTTATCTCATCATGAAAATATGGAGCCACACTATCATTATTCATGCAATGTACGGGAATTCATTCCAAGTGCCACTTCTGTCTCTTCTCTGCATTTATTTCAAATGCATTTAGAAGGTGGATCGTTCTTAAAGGAGAGCCTAAAAATCAGCTTTCAAGTTCTAATTCCATTGGAAAATCAAATACAAATCCAAAAATCTCTTTTCTGTAAAATAAGTCCAACAAAGATGACTGTACCATATAGAAAGTGTTTAAGTCTTAATTGAAATTATTATAAAACCCTATCCTTTTGAAATGCAAGAAAATCACTTTCATCTTTATTTAAGGTCCCAATTACTTTGGCTTTCCTCCATCATAACCACTAGTAACCCAGTACACAGCAAATTTGGTTCATAGACCAAAAGAAGGTTTTTGTTTTTTTTAATTAAGTTCTCGAGAATTAGCTTCTGTTTATTTTCATTAGGTGTGAAAACAATCAATTATAACTATCTTATAGCAAGTCCCATTGTAGCAAATTAAAATGTAAGGTCAAATCAAGGAGACCTTCTCTATTGAGGATAGAAGGTCAATGGAGTTTGGGAGCACCATGGTTTTAAAGTGATGATAGGAAAAGAAGGATAAACACAGGAAATTCATAAAAGAGTGTCCAAAGGGATAGAAAAAAGCTGAGCAAAAGAGAGTTGTGTGGGAGAAGTCAAAGAAACAGCATGGCTTTGAGTCAGATGGATAAAGGCATCAAGTGGGGTAAGATTAAAAAGGATAACAGGTACAGTGACCTTATGAAGAACAATTTTGTGGAAGGTGTAAAGGAAGAAAGATTGTGATTAATACATATAGAACCTTGAAATCTTTCAAAAATGCTTATTTAAACAGAGCATGTATATTTATATAAGACATAATGATTCCCAAAATTATATCATCCCTTCAAATTAATTATTGCTCCTACTTTATTTATGCTTACTTTTCATCTTCCTTATAGAATCTCATTCTGAAAAAATGCCATTGTGCTAGCAAGACTTCAGCATATTGTTCTCTTTTAATCTGTTCTGTTCCCTGTCTCCTCCATCAATTTTCTGAAAATAAGAGAGCAGTGGCAAGTTTTGGCCTGGGAGAGTTCAGACAGCTCTATGTGGGAATTTATGTCACTTGGTAGAAGGCTCTATTTTTAAAGAACAAATAGATTGTAAGTAGCATTACAAAAACTCAATTGAAGGTTTCTACTAATTAAGAGAAATTCTGTAATACTGAATTTGGATTGGAAATGCCAACTTCAAACTCATGATGCTTTAAAATAAATGTTTATTAATGCACTGATAGGATCTTAGAATAAAGGCGTCATGCAATGAGCACACCTAGAGGCAGATTTTGGGGTCTATGAACCATTGTTGATGTAAAAGATCCAGGAATTCTTGAAGAAAACATGTCTGCGCAGGTTTTGTTCCTGTGATACTATGGCATCTTATTTTGTCATAGAGAAAGGGAGTACCCAAAACTGACTGAAATCCATCACAGAGATACAGGAACCAGATGGGATGGAGGTACTTTCACACAAATTTTAATAGAACTGGTATCAAAAAATTACTTGACTCCAATTGACTGGAAAATATTCAGAGAATTCCTAGAGAAAATAATTTCACTATAAATTTTCTCTGAAAAATTGACAACAGCATTTACCTCGTTTTTAAAAAGAAATGAGTTTCTACACAATTTAAAGGAGAAAAAAACTTTATAGAATAATTCTAGCAAGTATCTCTTATATATAATATTACAGTTTTTAAATAATCATGATCTTAACATCCATAGTAAAATAATTGGTTCAGATGAAGACTGTTGATTACTACAAGCATTATGGGGAAATGTCAGAAAATAATATTCACATAATGCAAAAAATATCACCCAACTTTCCATATACCTTTCATACATACACACAAACACAGAGTTTAAAATCTTGTGTGGGTATGGGTGTTTTCACACACAATATTTTAAAGTGTGTATGTGTATAACTTTCAATAGAAGTATCTGTTCATCACCCCCTTAGAGGAATGACGACATTTAGCATGACTAGTGGTCTTACCAAATGTGTTTTAAGTCAAATAGAATTAAGACATTAGACCAAACTTTTAATTATAAAAAATAAATGGAATATAAAGACAAAATGATATACTGGAAAAACAATTAGACCCATATGAAAGGTACCATATTGAAGAAAACATGTCTGGTCTTCTAGAAGAATCATTTTTATGAGCAAAATGTGAAAGAACTCTTCCAGATTAAAAGACACATACTGCTTATTTACAAGATCCATGTGAATGACATCTTTTCTCCCCATTCTTTCACCTTCAGTGAGGAGGTTTTTTCCCAGGAGGTGCTCTTGAAGACAGCATATTTTGGGGTCTTTTGTGTCATTTGATTGATGAATTTCATCCAATTATATTCAATGTTATTATTAGGAAAATATTTTTAATCCCTGTCATTTTGATTTATTCTAGTTTTTAATTTGTATTAGTTTCCTCTTTGACTAGTGTAGTTCCTCCCTCTTCTGGTTTTCATCTTTATTTTTCATTTCTTCTTCATAAAATATTTTATTGACTGTTTTGTAGTCCTGGCTTTCTACTTGTGAATTCTTTTAACTTTTGTTTATCATGGAAGGTTTTTATTTTATCTTCAAATCTGAAGCTTAATTTTGCTGGGTATAGTATTCTTGGTTAGCATCCATACTCTTGCAGAATTTGGTATACATTATTCCAAGACTGCCTAGCTTTTTGTGTCTTGGTTGAGAAATCAGGTGAAATCTGGTTGGTCTACCTCTACATGTAACATGTAGGTTTTTTGTTTTTTTTTTTTTAAAGCTTTTAAAATTCTGTCCCTATTCTTTGTATTAGGCATTTTCATTATAATGCACCTTGGTGTGGGTGTGTTGTCATTTTGTATATTTGGAGTTCCGTGTGCCTCCTGAATTTAATTTTCCATTTTATTCCTAAGGTTTGGAACATTTTCTGATATTATTTCATTGAAAAGATTGTGCATTTATTTCAGTCTTAATCTATCCCAATAAATTTAAATTTGGTCTTTTCATGTTTTTCCATATCTCTTCAAAGTTTGGTTTGTGGTCTCTTACATTTCTTCTCCATGGTCAAGTCAAGTGAGTTTCATCATAGGGAAGTAAATTTGATTCAACATATGGAAATCAATAAATGTATTTCAACACATCGATAGAACTAAAAACAAAAATCACATGATTATCTCAATAGATGCAGAAAAATTATTTGGCAAAATACAGCATCTATTCATGTTTTAAAAACTAGAAAATCAAGAGATAGTAGGAACATACATCAGCATTGTAAAATCTAAATGGAAAAAGCTGAAAGCATTCCCTCAAAAAACTGGAATGAGACAGATGCCCTCTTCTACCACTTCTACTCAACATAGTCCTTGAAACTCTAGTGAGAGCAATTAGACAAAAGAAAGGAATTAAAAGGATTTGAATAGGAAAAGAAGAGCTCAAACTGTCTATATTTGCGGACAACATGATCCTATATTTAGAAGATCCTAAAAACTCCACTAGAAAATTTCTATAACTCATAAATGAATTCAGCAAAGTAGCAGAATATAAAATTGACATCCATAAATCGATTGCATTTATGTATACCAATGATGAATCAGTTGAAAGAGAAATTAGAAAAAATATTCCATTCACAATAGCTTCAAAAAAATACTTGGGAAGCAATCTAAGAAAAGAGATGAAAGATCTCTACGATAAAAACTACAGAACACTAAACAAAGAAATTAAGAACTTAGAAGTTGGAAAGCTCTCCCATGTTCTTGGACAGTTAAATTAATATTGTCAAAATGGCAATACTACCAAAAGTGCTATACAGATTTAATGCAATTCCTATTAAGATTCCAATAATTTTCTACATAGAAAGAGTGTAATGTATAAAGCCGCTCTCCTGCCCACCAGGTACAGCCATTTTGCCCACCTCCCAACCACTTGTCAATCTGCACTCCTCCCACCTCTTGCCTTACAGGAATTTCCTGCTTATGCTGCCGCTATTTTCCTGTTTTCCATGTTAGTCCTAACACACTATTGGTTCATCAGTCAGCTTGCAAGAATTGTCCTCCACTATTGGTTCCTTCCAGCCCGCGAGATTCCAATATCTGGGAGAAGCCATGCGCCATCTCTCTCTTTTGCCCCTTCTTTTCACCCTGAGCGGATGCATTAGCCGTCCACATAAATAACGTCTCTTGCGTGAGATCTCGTGTCTGCAGAGCATTTTTTCTGGGAGCTAGCGGCGATCCACAATTGCCCCTAACAAAAAATAATCATGAAATTCATCTGGAAAAATAAGAGACCAGAATAGTCAAATCCATCCTTAGTGAGAAAATTGAAGCAGGAGGCATGACAACACACAGTTCTTAAATTATATTTCAGGAGCTATAGTAACAAAAACAGCAGATATTGACACCAAAACAGATAGTAAGACCAAAGGAGTAGAATATAAGACAGAGAGATAAACACACAAAAATACAGTTACCTCATACTAAACAAAGGCACCAACAACATACATGGAGAAAAGATAGATTCTTCAACAAATGGTGCTGGGAAAACTGGAAATCCACATATAAATGTATGAAATTAACCCTTATCTCTCACCCTACACAAAACTCAACTCAAAGTACATCAAATACCTAGGTATTAAAGCAAAAAAGCCTATACCTACTGGAAGAAAATATAAAACCAACACTCCAACATTTCTCAACTAGACTAATAAGCATAAGAAGTAAAATAAAAAACCAATGGAATTTCTTTTTCTTTTTCTAGATTCTAAAGGTAGTCTCTGGCTAACAGACAGCAGTATACTCAAATATCAGGTCCTTTTGTTGGAAGGACCTGAAATTACCTGAAAGATTTGTCATAACATCAATCCAAAATTCCTTTTCATTCCTTTGAGGAAGATTCAATGGAAACTTATGCTGCCAGACCAGATTTATCCTATAGATAATCCTGATATCACTCTAGACACTAATGGGAGTTCATCAGTAATTGATGCAATTCGGACATCTGGATATGCAGTAGTGACAGATTTTGAAGTTCTTGAATCAGGGCCCAGAGGAAGACATAAGGAAATTCCAGAAACCATAAAAAAAGAATAGGCCCAAGCTCTGAGGCCCCTTCTCTTCTGAGAAGTCTATCTCTATATTTCTATCTCTTTTCAACAAACCTACTTCTTGCTTACTATCTCTGTGTCCTATTCTTCAATTCTTTGCTGATCAGGGACAATGAATCCAGCACCCCTAGACCAAAAGGCATTCAACTCAACAGGACTTTTCCACCACAAGATAACAAAGGAAGGTGGGAACAACTGAAGAGATATTTCTTTAAATAGCCCAATAGGAGACAGTGCAGTCAGACCTACCAAAGAGCTCCAGCTAAGAGTTCCTTTCCTCAGTAGCTGTTCACACCAAAGATTGTGTGGTCAGCAGTCAACCACCCTTGTATCAGGGATAAAAGCTGAGCAGACTGCCTGCTGGGTGTGCCTGCTTTCAATTTTGATTGCTGCATGCCCTTTTGCATGTAAAACTAAAATTCTTGCCTTGCTGACAGAGCTGATTAGTCTCCAAGTGTTTATTTCAGTTGCTGGGGTGCCCAGGACCCCCAATATTTCCAACACCATTATAGTATGTGCATACATGAGAACGTGCTTGCACATGCACACATGCACAGGAACTTGGTGTGTTTTGTTAAACTGATTTCCCTATATCTAGAACAGTGCCTGGCACATAATATGTACTTAGTAAACATCTGTTCAGTGGGAGAATGAATGAATATGCCAGCACACAAGTCAAGCTTTAGTAATAGACATTTAGGATGATTCGTCTTTTTTACTGCTATAGTACTGTAATAAGTTTTTTTTCTAAATTTATTTTTGCCTGTATCTATAATTATTTCCTTAGAATAGGATCCTAGTGTTTAGGTTTGGATTCATGAATTTATTCAAAACATCTTTCGTGAATAAACAAAAAAGACCAACAATTATATGAAATATGATCAAGACTTCTAGCACTCAGGGAAATGCCAGTCAAAACTACACTAAGATTTCATCACAATGGCAATAATCAAGAATATAAAAAACAAATAAATGATGGTAAGGTTGTGGGGGGGGGGGGGACTACAGACACATAAAACCACTCCAGAACACAGCATGGAGGTTCCTCAGAAAACTAGGACAGAATCACCATGTGACCCTGTTATCCAATTCCTTGATATTTTCCCAAAATATCTAAAATTGGCATACTAGAGTGATACAGTCACAACATTGTTCACAGTAGCACAATTCACAATAGCTAAGTTATAGAATCAACACAGATGCCCATCAGTATATGAAGGAATTAAGAAATATAATTAATTATAATTAATTATATTAATTAATAATATATTAATATGTTATTAATTAATATAATTAACAATATTAATTATATTAATTAATAATATATTGAAATAATCAATTAATATAATAATATAATTAATAATATTAATTATATTGATTAATAATATATTGATATAATTAATAACAATATTAATTATATTAATTAATAATATATTAATATAATTGATTAATATAATAATATAATTATTAATTCCTTTAGAGAGAGAGAGAGAGAGTTCTACTCAGCCATAAAAAAGGATGAAATTATGGCATTTGCTGGTAAATGTATGAAAATGGAGAATATCATGATAAGTAAAATTACCCAGTCAAAAACTTAAAGGTCAAATGTTTTCTCTCATATGCAGAAGCTACAGTAAAATAAACAAAAGAGGGAGAGAAGGATAAGAATACATAAGGAACCAATCAAATATAAATTAACAGATGAGTGAAAGAAAGTCTAGTCGAGTAGAGGAATGAGACCAGGAGTAGGAAGGTGGACAGGAGGGAAAAGGGAAAAGGGGGATGAAGAACAGAAATCAATTTCCATACATGAATGAGTGTGTCAGAATGCACACAACTACTAGGTATAACTATAAAACTCTAATAAAAATAAAATAAAATAAAACACCATTTGCAAGATGTTTTCCAGAAAGCTTGTTCAAGTTTTCACCCCTGTTATGAGAATACTTATTTATTAGGGCAAAACCTTTTTTCCAATTTTGTAGGAGAAAATCATATCTTAATCTTTTAATTTAATCTACTGTTATAAAATTGCTCTTTCATTTATCTATAAATCACTTTGTTATTATATTTTTTGAGTTGCCTGTTTACATTTTTTGCCTGCTTACATTTCCATGTAGATGAGTTGGGTTTTTTGGTTTTTGTTTTTCTATTTTTATCATGGTAAATATACCTAACATGGAATTTACCACTTCAACCATTTATAAGTGTCTGGTTCTGCAGCATTAAGTACCTTCACATTGTTAGGCAACCATCACCACCATCCATCTCCAGAACCCTTTCATCACCCCAGATGGAAACTCTGTGCCCTTCACTAACTCCTCTTTCCCTTCTACCCCCACTGCTCTACTTCCTGTCTCTACAAAGGTGACTATTCTAGCTATCTCAGATAAATGGATATCATACAATCTATCCTTTGGGCCTGGTTTCTTTCACTTGGCATAATAATATTTTCAAGGTTTATCCATATTTGAGCATATGTTAGACTTCATTTCTTTTTCAGGCTGAATAATAGTCCATTCTAGATAGATCAATAGAATGAATAATATTCCACTCTGGCATATTTTGTTTATCCATTCATCCACCAATGAATGTTTCAGGTCCTTTTTTATTTTGGCTACTATAAAGAATGCTGCTGAGTGTTGATGTACAAATATGTGCTCAAGTCCTTGTTTTTAGTGCTTCTAGATATATCTTCAGGAGTGAAATTGCTGAAACATATGGACAGATTGCCACAGTGTTTTCCACAATAGCTGTAACTGCAGAGACATGTTTAAGCAGCTCTAAGATGGCGGCTGGCGCTGGGCCAAGAGGTGGCGCATAATTAGTGTTAACATGGTGTGATCTACCTTTTGCCTGATTAGTTAATGTCTCCTCTGCGCTAGTGGTCAACAGATGTTCCTCATTCTTTCTTGATTGGTACAGTGGCGTGTACTCCAATCGTGCTAATCCTAAGGTGATTGGCTGCTTTAGGTATATAAGACATTCTCTTCACCTGGGCGGGGGTCACAGATCGCAGTTTGCAGAATGCGGGATTAAGCACACACCTCTAGATCGCAGAACGAAGGACTAAGAATGCACCTATAGGAAGCACCTCTGATAAGTAGCAGACCTCTAAGAAGAAGAAGCAGACCTCTAAGAAGAAGCAGCAAACCATTAAGAAGTAGCACCTCTGAAAGCATAGCCTCTCTGATAAGCATAGACCTCTGAAAGTGTAGCACCTCTAAAATTAAGCAAAGTCTCTCTTCCTCTAAGCAAAGTGTCTCTTCCTCTAAGCAAAGTCTTTCTTCCTCTAAGCAAGCCTCTCTTCCTCTATAAAGCAAGCAAGAAAGCAGCCCACTAAAGAAAGATAATAGAAGTAGTTCATTCCCAGTCCACCTCCGATTCCTTCCTGAGGGATTGTTGCTGTGGGTGGCAACATGTAACACCTTAAATTTCCAGCAACGATTCATAATTGATCCAATTTCTCCACATACTGGATAACAGTTTTTGTTTCCTGGTGTTCCTTGTTTGTTTTATAATAGCCATCCTAATGGGTGTGAAGTGGTAGCTCATTGTAGTGTTGGGTTTCTCTTTATTATTTTCAGGGTCACTTTTTTTTAAAAGAATGCAATTATGGCATTTGCTGGTAAATGAATGGTAATGGAGAATAGCCTGCTTAGTGAAAACCCCAAACTCAGAAACTCCAAGATCAAATGTTCTCCCTCAAATGCAGAAGCTAGAGTAAAAAAAAGGAAAGGGAGAGAGAAGGACAGGATAACAGGAAGAACTAATCATATACAAATTAACAGACATTGATATTTTTAGGGTGTTTATTGAAAACATGTTCTCTGTTTCATTGTTTGCCTTTTAATTTTGTTTGAAATGTTTAATGTAAAATTTTTGTTTTATGTAATCAAAGCTAGTAATCATTTTATTGGCATCATCTAAGTTTACTTGTGTTTCCCTCTCCCTGAAGCTGATAAGTATTAGATATGTTGTTTCCTTTTTATTTAATTCTTTAATCTATCTGAAATCAATGTGGGGTAAGACAACAGTCTAATCCAAGTGTCTCCCCAGAGTCACAATCAATGGTTCCAACCTCACTTATCAAGTGAGAGTTCATTTCCCTGATTCTTGCCCACCACTTACAACAGACACTGAGCTCTTCACGTACACCAAGATCTGTGGGGTGGACCTGTGAGGTGCCTCCCAGATCCCCCTCCAGGAATGAAGAACTTACCCACCCAGCTGCTGGGGAATGAGGGAAGGGAGGGGGATGGGAAGAGGAAATCCCCTCCTTCCAGGGACAGATTGCATCCAAGGAGTGGTCACTACAGGGCATAAAGGCCCAGGTATTTTGCCTAAAGCAGGGCAATTTTGAAGAGCCACATGACCTTTGGGTCTGCTGAGCTTTTATTGGGCCCCTACTCAGCTGACTCCCTTCTGCTCAGTTTTGCATCTCCCCCTTCCCTTCCTTTCCTTCCTTGGGTGTTTATCCCCAAATCATTCCCTGTAAACATCTTGAAGGTTGATCTCTAGGGTCTGTGTGTGGACATTTGTTTCATTAATCTATTAATTTTATAGTTGACTATTTTTATAGTTTTCAAATACAAGGACTTTTTGCATTCTAAGTTGTTATCATTTGAATCCATAGAGTTATGATGTTGTATATTAAACAGCACACTGTATAAGAACTGGTAGTGTAGGTCATTGTAAAGTGCTTGCCTGGTACATGTTAGGCAGAGCCCTTATTTGGATCCCCAGTACCACATTAAACACACACACACACACACACCATCACAAAAAATATTCAATTATGAACTCACCTAAGAGCTCCCACTCAAATGTTTTCTTTCTTATAAGACTGGCATCTTGAGCCAGACATGGTGGCATGGGCCTGTACTCCCAGCTACTCAGTGGCTAAGGCAGGAATATTGCAAGCTCAAGGCCAGCCTGGGCAATGTAGTGAAACCCCATCTCAGAAAACAAAGCAAGGAGCTGGAGCTGGAGCTCAGTGGTAGAGTGCTTGCCTGGCACCTGTGAGGCACTGGATTTGATCCTCAGCACCACATAAAATTTTTTAAAATGAATAAAATAAAAGTATTTTGTTCACATACAAATTTAAAAATATGTAAAAAATAAAAAAGCAAAAGTGAAGTAAGCCAATCCCATAAAACCAAAGCCCGAATGTTCTCTCTGATATGAGGATGCTAACACACAATAAGAGAGGTGAGGGGGGAAAAACAGAAGTTCATTGGATTAGACAAAGGGGAATGAAGGGAAGGAGTGGAGATGGGAACAGGAAAGACAGTAGAATGAATTAAACATAACTTTCCTACGTTCACATATAAACACACCATCTGTGCAATTCCATATCATGCACAAGAATGGGAATTTATACTTAATGAATGTATAATATGTCAAAATACACTCTACTGTCATATGTATCTGAAAAAACAAATAAAATATTAATAACAAAAAACAAAGCAAAACGAAAACACACTGACTTTTTCCTTTTCCATCAATCTCAGTTACAATGTAAAACATTTTTTTTAAAAAACTACTTATTACAAAGTGAAATTAAAATTCTTGCAAGAGGCAGTATTTCATGATGTCAACAGAACTGATACACTTAAATTACTTAAAAGCCAACAACTAATAAGAATGTAGTCTAAAACAGCTGAAAATTGAAAAGGGGAAAATCAACAAGGTTGACAACTTACTAAGCTCTTCTGAAGAGGACTATGGGTTCACTGGCAAATCCTACCAAATGTTAAATAAACACCACTCCTTCTAAAACTCTACCAAGAAGTAGCAGAGGAGGGGACAATTCCCAACTCATTTTACAGGACCAATATTATCCTGATACCAAAGTCAGACAAAGATGTCACAGAGAAAAACTAAGAATAATACTCTTTATGAGTATAGGTCAAAACCAGCAGTATATTAAAAAGATTATATATCATTGCCAGTAGAATTAATCCAAGGAATACAGGAATGATTCAAGATATAAAATTGGAGTAAAGCCAGGGCGCAATGGCACACACTTATAATCCCAGCAATTCCAAGGCTAAACAAGGAGGATCACAAGTTCAAAAACAGCAACTCACAGAGAACCTATCTCTAAATAAAATCTAAAACAGGGCTGGGGATGTGACTCCATGGTAAAGCACCTCTGTTTTCAATCTCTGGTTCAAAAAAAAAAAAAAAAAAAAAACGAAGTGTAGCTGGGCATGGTGGTGCACACCTATAAATCCAGTGACTCTGGAGGCTGAGACAGGAGGACTGCAAGTTCAAGGCCAGCCTCAACAAATTTTCTGATCCTCAGCAACTTAACGAGACCATGACTCAATAATAAAAAAAAAAAAACTCAATAAAAAATAAAAGAACTGGGGGTGAATCTCAGTGGTAAACTATTCCTGGGTTAAATCCCCTGTTCAGCCCCCAAAAATATCTGAGACATTATTGCTCAACTGGGAACTGGGGAGATGGTCAAGACTGACTCCAACACCAACATCATGTAGGATCTCACCTTGGTGGGCACATGCTCCTGCAATGAATGCAAGATGTATTTCAGACCATATCTCATCAGATCAGTGCCAGAATTGAAAATATTGGTAATCAAATCAATGATTGGAGAAAAACACTCCACAGCTCATAACTCAAGCTGAGGTTTGAAAACAAAAATAAGGTACTTCACAAACAAAAGAATTGAAGTTTGCCAGTAGATTACATTGAAATCTGGAACACCATTTTCCTAAGCTAGGAATGTATTTTTGCAGCTAACTACTATGTGTAGAAAGGTCTTATATTATAATGCACATTCTTAGCACATGCTATGTAGTTAGTTTATAGTGATCCCCCCCCCCCCCCAGTTTCTTAAACAAAGTATCTTCAGGTCTTGGATGGGTCAGTAAGGATATTAATCACTAAATACTAAAACTTTGAAAAATGCCATTAACTTAGTACACCATATTAATAGTGAAGGAAAAAATCAACAGGATTATTTGATGCAAAAGAAACATTTGACAAAATCTAACACCTTTTCATGATTAAAAAAGAAATGCACATACACACAAAAAAAGATTTAAAAAAAACTTCCTCAAAATGATAAAGGGCATTCATGAAAAATATAACATCCTATTTATTAAAAATTATAGCCAAAGAAATTAGGAAAGAAAAAAAATTAAATTATCCACTTAAGAGAGAAGGAAAACTACCTATTTACAGATGGCAAGATCTTGCATATAGAAAATCTAAACCAGTTAGGGCAGTGAACTCCTGTAACACCTTGGGAGGGTACATGGGAGGCTAAGACAGGAGGATCACAAGTTGGAGGCCAGTCTGGTCAATTTAGTGAGACCATGACTCAAAATGAAAAAGGACTGTGGTAGAATGCTTGCCTAGCATGCATAAGGCTCTGGGTTTGATTTGATCCCCACAACCACACACAATTACACAGAGAGAGAGAGAGAGAGAGAGAGAGAGAGAAAATCCTAAAGAATACACACGTGTATACACACACAATTAGAAATAACAATAAATAAGTTTCCCTTCTAGTTTGAGATGCTCTTGGTATTATCCAGGCTGATGGGTTGTCTCTCCTCTCATCTTGCCAGGAAGCCAGCCAGGTCAGTCACTGTGATTATTATTGTTGCCACATTTTAATGATGAAAGAAATGCTAAGTGTCTTTCCCAAGGTCAAAGAGTCAGACAGCATTGGTTCCTGTGCTTGTGTCTCCAGAGAGCAATGAATGCTCTTCCCTTTCAAGAGGGCTTTGTCGCAGCCCCTCAGAGCCTCCCCAACACCCCAAAAAGCATGCATCTCTGAACCTAGAAAAGCAGCCATAGGAAGCAGCAAAAACATTTATGAGGATTTAACAGACATGGGTCGTGGCACTCCCAACAGGGGAGTGAGTGAGGGCTTGGGCCCCAGAGGCCTCCATGTTGGGCTCAGGGGATGAAGTTCCTGTGCACCTCCTGGCATCGCTGACTGTGAAGGGGTAAATGGGAGGCTGAGCCTCCCCTGGGGTCCCCCTGCTGCAGTGTTGGGCTGATGGGAAACCAAACACAGAGTCAGTACATGGGGGCTCTTCCTAACCTCCACACTATAGCTCATAGCCAATTCCCTGGGCCCTGGAGGCAGGATAAAGGAGAGGGCTGGCACCACAAGTCACTGCAAGGGTCCTTGCAGGGCATTGTGGGTTACCCACCCCATTCCACTCTGTATGGTTCACATGGAACTTCAAGTAAAAATTTCCCTTAAAAAAAATTATAAACTACTGGACTAGTCCCAATCTTCATTAATAGCTGAGGAAACTGAGGCCCAGAAAGGTAAGGGACTGGCCAAAGACTAACCAGAAAATTAGCAATGCAGTCTTTTCTCTGTCTATCCAGGGACACTTGGGTGTGCTCTGAAGGTCTGTGTCCTGGACCTGCACCCTCCAAGTCCATAAACTCACTCCTTAATCTCCAAGTTCTCCAGCTTTAGGGCCAGTCTGACCTCAGGGCTTTCCCCCAACACATGTGCGACCCACAGACACCCCTCTCCCAATGCCTACCCATTATTCCTCACCTCCTGGAAAGCTGAAGACTCGTAACTCCCTGGAGGGCCCTGCCCATGTGTGGCAAAACCTGAAGTTGGAGAACTGAGTAGGGGAGGTCTGTGGGATGGTGTGGGGAGGAGTATCTTGGCGAGCACAAGGTCTGCATGGGATCTCACTGGGTTCCTTCCTCCCTCTGCATACAGAAAACTGCAGATATATACCTGGGAAGTGACAGCCAAATGCAAGGGGTCACTACTCACCTTGGCCTGGTCTCCCTGGCCACCCTCACCCTTCAGCTTAGAGCACAGAGCCCAGGGCTCTCATCCAGGAGCCTCATCCAGGCTGCAGTTCCCTCTACCTCAACTCTTGGGGCAAGAACCTAGTAAGTCAAGAAAGATGGAAGTTCCCAGAGGCTCCCAGAGTGCCCCGGAGAAAACCCCAAAGGAAAGGAACTATGAGTGTCAGGGCCTGGGAACTGGGGTAAGGGCGGGGAGAAGACCCAGCTTTTCCCCACCAAACAGGCTCAGGATCCACCACTTGAGTCTCTGGTTTACCAACTCTTTTGGGTTCCAGTGGTGCACAAATGCTCAAATACCAGTAGCTGGCATGGCCATGGTCAAAGGGCTTGTTGCCCTGGAGGGAGATGGGGATGGAAGAGGAGCTCAGAACCAGCAGGACTGGGCAAGACTATCTCCAAGTGCCCCTGCCTAAGTTTCTCAGCTAACCCAGGGCTCAACCCAGGCCTGTAGCAAGACTCCAAGGGCAGGGAAGCCCAAGAGTGACCCAGGGCCTCCCTCCGTTCTGGGCTCCTAGGACAGTGACCTCCCTGGACCCACTTGTGAGCAACTCTCCCCAGACAGTGTTGACACTGCACCTCCTCTCCTGCCTTCCCAGGGCTACCTCGTCACCCTGCACCTCCCTTTGCAGCATCCTTGCTCTGTCTCCATTTGTCACAAGTCCTTCCACCACGTCCTTCCAGACACCTTTTAAGATCCTCCTGGTGCTGCTCAACTGCTCCAAAGACAGTGTCACCACCCTGTTCCCATTTCACTTTCCCATCTCTTATTTTAATCTAAAAATTGCACCGTCAGTGAATGTCCCTATCTGGGAGGCAGTGGCAGTGGAGATGCCCTGTCATATTGTCCTAGTCAAAAATCACATGACCCAGGTAATTCTTGACTGAAAGGCCTTCAGTACACAAGCTCAAAGGTCAAGTCCTACCGTGGACACAGACTGGCTTCTGTTCTCCCTGATGCCACTTTCCTCTTCCCTCCACTCCATCAATCACCCTTTCCCCTACTTCTCCCTCCATACCAGGTTGAGTCTCACCCCAGCTTCAAGAGCTTTAGCAAGCAAAAGTTCTGTCACAATGGGAAGTGGCCCAGCAGCACCTCTGTCCACTCCCAACTCTCCCATGGCCCACGCATGAAGACTTTGATCTTCAACATTATTCTCCACTAGGAGGAACTAGAATTCCACATCAGGATAGCTTTGGAATATCCCACCATGTACAAAAAGCAACATGAACCACTGTACTATGAGGTTCTACCTCCTTTAAGGTGTTTATAACACTTAAGAAACTAGTATCCTGCCACATGCAGTGACACACGCCTGTAATCCCAGTGACTTTAGAGGCTGAGGCAGGAGGACTGCAAGTTCAAGACCAGCCTCAGCAATTTAGCAAGGTCCTCAGCAACTTAGCAAGACCCTGTCTCAAAACAAAATAACAAGGATTGAGGGTGTAGCTTCAGTGGTAAAACACTCCTGGGTTCAATACCTAGTACCAGAAAAAATATATTAATTAATGGCAGAGAATTAAAAAAAATTTTCACAGAATTTTTTAATTTGGGAAAAGAATATTCAATTATGTGTATAAAGTATAGAAAATGTTGATTATACATAAGGTAGAGAAAAATGCTTAAAGGAATGATAATAAATGTTTAAGAAATGAGCAGTAAACTTGAATACCTTCCTCTCCCCACATAGAACCCCATCAGACATGAATAGAACCCAGCAACTCTGAAGCACCCAGACCAGCCTCTCTCACTGGCTCCATTCTTGGGGCTCCTGCTCCAATTCTGTGTCTCAAACACCCTCACACTCCACAGGACCAACATCAAGAGGCATCTTTTTCTTGCCCCATCTTCTGCCTAACTTCCTGCTGCCTCTCCTTCTCCTTGTCCCAGAGGGATTAGAGCATCAGGCTTCTCTCTGTGTCTTTCTCTCTTCTTCTATCCCCAAATGCTGATTCATCTGTTTGTTGATTTACACATTTATTCAAATTTCTTTTCTTTGTGTGCTGGGGACTGAAGAACCCAGGGGCTTGCATGTGCTAAACACATGCTCTACCACTCAGATACACACCAGCCAGAAATATTTCAGGGTATTGGAATGCATCAGTTAGGCTGGCACAGTGGCACACGCCTGTAATCCCAGCAACTCAGGCAGATTGGGGCAGGAGGATGGCAAATTCCAGTCCAGTCTCAGCAATTTAGTGAGACCCTGTTTCAAAATTAAAAAAAAAAAAAAAAAAAAAAAAAAATGGAGGTAACTGGAGAATGTAGTTCAGTGGTAAAGTGCCCCTGGGTTGAATACCCACTAGCAAAAAGTAAAGTGCAGACACTGTACTGGGGGTTGAAAGCACACTGCAAACAGCTCAGCCAATCAATATTCAGGGTGGTGAGGGCAGCTGCAACACGAGGCCCTGAGCACCAAGAGTGGCCAGGGGAGTGCAGAGAGAGGGTGTATCTTGGGAAAGAGCAGGCAACCCAGCCCACAGCACCCAGGTGCATGCAGAGAGGAAGCCCAGAGAGTTAAGTGTTAAGAAATGCAAAAGGGCAATGCCAGCTACTTCCAATTTCAGAGGCTGGGTCCAGTCCAGAAAGAGTAGTCGGAAGACTGTCTGCTGGGTTTGGCCATTGATAGAGCACCATTGTGACAGCAAAGGCAGCGGCTGGGCTGATGTGGACCAGGAAGTGAAGGGTAGAGTCAGTGAGCAAGGTCAGCTCTTTCAGGTATAAGTCACAGAGGGTAAAACAGGTGGAATGGAGGCCTGGGACATTAATGGTGGGGTGTCTTGGCTTTTAAGATGAGGCACAAACATGTGTAAATGATGATGGGAAGGAATCGTGGTAATAGTAACAGCAGCATATAGAGCACTTTGTGGTAACAGCCACTGTTCTGTGTGTCTTACACAAATTAACCCACGCTTCCTGGTTTTACAGATAGGAAACTGAGCAACCAGGTGGCTAAGCACCATACCCAAGATCTCCCTGCTGGTGCGTTGTAGAGCTGTGAATTGGACTTACATGGTCTGGCTCCAGAGTCCTTGCTACCACCCTGCAGTGACTCCAGGAGGCGCTGCAGTCAGAGCAGAGTAGGGAGGGAATGAAAGTCGGAGCTGGAATCAGTGCCTGAAATGGGCGCTGCAAGCAATGGAAAGGAGCCCTACCTGGTGAGTCCCAGAGTGCAGACCACATGTAGGTCCCTTGAGACTGGGGAAGCTGGACGTGGAGGGCCTCATTCTGAGCAGAGGAGGAAGGGCAATGGCCTGTGGCCTGACCTGGGGCTGGAAGAAGCACAGGATGGAGGGAGGGAAAATGCAGCCAGGCAAACTAAGTGGTGGGCTGCAGCTGGAGAGAGAAGACAGAGCACAGGGCTGATGAGTAAGGGCTAAGCAGAGGAGCCACAGATGGGAGGGGAGCCAAATATGGCAGTGGAGGAGAGAGAGATGACTGAAAGGAGGAGGTGATGAGCAGACAGGCTCCTCTGTCTTTCCAGCTGTCCAAGGTCTGCAGCTTCCCCCTCCCCCATTCATGCTGCCCACCAGTCTTCCTGAAAGAGCCTTTAGTCAAGTCATTGTCATACTAAAGGAATCCCATGGCAAAGATGCCCACTCAGCATTCCTATTCAACATGAAAAAGACACACAAATTGGAAAGGAAGTAATGAAACTGTTCTTCACAGATGACATGATTTTCCATGTAGAATGAACAACAAAAAATGCTAAGGGAGAAACTCAGTGGTATAGATATATAAAAGATGAAGAAAAAAGAAGTCTTGGTAGGGGTTGCTCAATTCCCATCTTACTCTTTTACAAATCTGAAGTGGCTCTTAAAAGAACAATTTTTTTTTTTTTTTAAAAGGAAGAGTGCTATTTTAGCAGTTCCATTAAAAATAATAATAGAATCACAATGAGATGCTATCTCAACCTGGTTAAAAAAGCTAACATCAAAAAGACAAAACTTAATGTTGGTAAAGATGCAGAAAAAGGGGAACTCTTTATATACTGTTTGTAGGAATATTAATTATTACAGTCATTTGAGAAAACAGTATGGAGACTCATTAACTATGTAAAAATAGAACTACCGTATAATCTAGCAATCCTATTACTGTGTATACATATCCAAGGAAGATGAAACCATCATATCAAAGAGATATTTCGTTCCCATGTTTGTTGTATCACTATGCATATAGTCAAGATATGGAATCAACAAAGGCATTCATTAATGAATGAATGAATGTACAAGGAAAATATGATATAAGAACACAAAGGAGTATTAGTCACAAAAAGAATAAAATTCTGAATGATTGCACTAATTTGCATCTCCACCAGCAATGTATGAGTGTGCCTTTTTCTGGAAAGCAGTATGGAGATTCCTCAGAAAGCTTGGAATGGACCCACCATTTGACCCAGCTATCCCACTCCTCAGTTTATACCCAAAGGACTTAAAATCAGCATACTACAGTAAAGTGCCATATCAATGCTTATAGCAGCTCAATTCACAATAGCTAGATTGTGAAACCAACCTAGATGCCCTTCAATTGATGAATGGATAAAGAAACTGTGGTATATATACACAATGGAATGTTACTCAGCCATAAAAAATTATGGCATTTGCTGGTAATATTAAAAATATTTAAATAGCCTCCTAAGTCTTCTTCATGACACCAAGTCCAAAAAAACAAAGGCTGAATGCTTTCTCTGATAAGTGAATGATGATACAGAATGAGGAGGTTTGGTCAAGGGGCAAGAGAAGAATGAAGGAACTTTGGATGGTGAGAGGAAAATGGGGTGGGAAGGGGTGGGAGAAGGAAAGATAGTGGACTAAGACAGACATCATTACCCTATGCACATGTATGATTACAGGAATGGTGTGAGCCTACATTGTGTACAACCAAGAAATGAAAAGTTGTACACCATTTGTATACAATGAATCAAAATGCAGTCTGAAAAAATAAAAAAAAATAAAAGAAATCCTGTTAGTTGTGGCAGCAAATGGAAGAAACTGGAGTTCTCTATGGTAAGTGAGATACACCAAACACAGAAAAGCAAACACCACGTGTGTTTTCACTTGTTTATGGAGACTACAAAGTCAGTCTTCCAGGAGGATGGAGTGGAATAGTGGCCACTAAAGACTGGGAAGGACAGAGGGAGAGGAGATGCCAAGAAATTAGAGGGGCACCAACCCACAGCTAGAAAGAAGGAATTAGTTCTGGTTTCCTATCACATAGTAGAGTAACTATTGGTTACATCAATCTATATTTCAAAATGACTAGAAAATAAATTTGAAAACCCCAACATGTAAAAAGAATTAACATTTGAGGAAATAGAAATGCTTATTATCCTAATTTGATCATTTTGCCTTGTAGACATGCATAGAATTATCATTATGTGCTCTATAAATATGTTTAAATATTATCTCATTAAGAAAATCAAAAATTCTAAATTGAAAGCAATAAAATGTAGCACTTGAAATT
Source organism: Sciurus vulgaris (assembly GCF_902686455.1). Lineage (NCBI taxonomy): Eukaryota > Metazoa > Chordata > Mammalia > Rodentia > Sciuridae > Sciurus > Sciurus vulgaris. Next base: position 81,631,907 of record NC_136470.1, on the reverse strand, counting down.
TCAAACATCAGTTGATAAAGAATATGGCTTCCAATATAGATGTAACTAATCTTTTATGATTTCTATAAACATATGATTATATGCTCATTTTTTAGTTGGGTTTCTGTTCTTGTTTTTCTCTTCATGACTAACAAAAATCTCTTTGAGTCAGTTATCATAACTTTAATTCATGTTTGATGACTTTATGATAGTGTTTGAAATATGGACCACATATTTTCACATAATTCACCTATTGATGGACAGTTATTTTACCTCTGCTTAGTTTTAATACTAATTATTTTGTCTACCATCTGAATTGCAAATATTTTATTCAGAATTTTAAAATTTAGTTTTTATGACCTGGAATTTAGTTTTCAATACAGTGTGAGATCATGATACTATTTTATATTATTTGAAATGGATAGCCAGTGTGTTATCAAAATTTCCTCATTCGATATTCAATTAATATTGTCTCTTTGTCTATAGTAAATTTCCCGACATGTATAGGTTTATTTATTAAAAAAGGAAGAGATATTTTCAGGAGGATAAATTGATAACTAAGCAAAAATATCTCAGTATCTAGGAGAAAGAGATAAAACTTATAAGTCATATAGCAATAATTACTATGGTTTTATTAAAGTGCAATAGGCAAATTTATGTCTAGACATCAAGGAAGGATGAACCAAAATGAGAGTGAGTGGGAGCTCACTATTAGGTCCAACAGGGTTTGTCTTTTGCAGTACAGTCTACGATGCCCATCCATAACTCTTCTTCAGTATCCAGGACACAAGACTCCAGCTGTTGTGAAGGTTGACTGCAGTTAGCACCCAAATGAATCACCTTCCAGACTATCCCCAAACTAAAGGAGCTGCCACAGTTGAATGTGCCAGTCCACTAAGAGCACTTTGAATACCTAGGGAATTTCAGAGTACAAAATCGTTGCATCAATTTGGGACATTCCAAGAGTTATCTTAGCTCCAGAGATTAGCCGATAATTGAGCGCTCCATTTTAATTACATCATAGTTAAATTTTCCTTTCAGCCAATTAATCCTGCTTCACCTGATTGGTGTTCCTGGGTAACTTCTCCTATGAATCTCCTGTACACAAATCTTCACTTAAGTCTGTTTCCATGGAACCTGACTTGAGACATGTTTGTTCTCAGTTAGCGAATTGACAAAGGATAACTTATTACGTGGGAAGTAAGATTGGACTATCTCAATTTGGAAACTAAATTTCTCTCATACATTATATTGTCCTAAAAATGGGTTAGCTTTCAGCAATATTTTCCCTTAAAGCTCTCATGTTGTTTTATGTCTTAATACATTTTCAAAGCCACAGCTTGCCAACATAACTGGGTTCTGGCAATAGCTGTATTAGTCTTCATCGATTTGCAAGGATTTGCAGAATTCTAGAATATTAGATTTACAGCACACAGTAGCAATCATCTAAATTTTTCGATTGACAGAAAACTTGAAGGCTCACTCGTGTGATACTTCTTACACACGATTTATTTGCTTAGATGTTTTCTCTGTGCTCTGTTCTGAGAGATGGGGATTATGTCTAAATCATCACCATAGTCCCTGCTTCCATTCAGTACTTGTTCTAGTTGCTTGGAATGCATGAATGCATGGAATTGGAAAAGCTGAAAACAGGGAGCACTAAGATTAACAAATTTGGGGGTCATTCTAACCTCCCCTTTTAAGTGACTTCATATCTAGTTGGTGGTTAGCATTTTAAGTCTAAGACCTACAAGTCTTTACAAGATTTACTCACCTCCGTCATGGCTATTGTTTTAGTAAAGGCCATCATCATTTTACATTAAAAATATTAAAGTAGCCTCCTAAGTCTTCTTCATGACACCACTATTTACTTCATTTAATTTCCTTAATTGATCCTTCGCAACATAAATGGAGAGATTATTCAAAAATAAATGCACAAAGAAATAAGAAGGTATAGTATCTCTGCTTACTATATGAAGTCCACATTCCTGGCTCAAGCATCAAATCCCTTAATAGGATGAGGTGAGCCGAGTCTATATCTCCAGCCACCTGCAGACACTCCTCCAGCACCTGTACTGAAGTTATACCATCTACCTTCATCTCAAACCTGCCTTCTCTGTTGCAATATTTTTCTCCTTGCTCAGCATTTCCTTTCTTTCATTTCTCACTTGCTTAGTTCCTATCCATCCTTAAACTAAATTATCATCTCTTTTAATGAGCATTTTCCTAGTTTTAAGTTTGTCATACAAATTTTAAAATATCTTTCACAATATTCTAGCTTCTCAAAGGATTAAATAATTTGTTTTACAGTTCAGTAGCTAGCAGTACTGTCAGGTTTGGAAAAATAGAAAAACAAAGAGAAAACCTTCCAGTTTCAGATAAAAGCATTTTAATGCGAAGTGATTGAGAGGCTAGTGAGGAAGAATAAATCTTGAATACATTCAGAGAGAGAACATAGATAAATAACAAGTAAAAGGACATGGTATAGTAGATATAGTATGCACTTCAAATTAGCTTCCTGATCCTCCTTTATTTGGGTATTTATAGTTGGTTTTCATTTTTCACAATAGTTTGTGTTCTATAAAGTTGCAGTAAACACTGAATCAACATATAACTCTGTTTTATATTTGTTTCTGTTTAAAGGCACTTTAATATATAGGGTCCATTCAATAATGTGGAAGGCACATCCAACAGCACCATAACTCATGCTTGACTGATGCTTATCTAACACACATGTATTCTTACAGCATATCTGGGTCTGCTTGGGCTCAGGAACACCAGACAGTACTTCAGCACTATACTCAAAGACATGTTAAACAGTACAATCACCAGTAAAGTGCACCAAAGTGTGGAAATTATGGTAATGAAAGGTTTGCAAAAAGAACACTTGTTTATAGTTCAAGAACCTAAGCAAGGATGTGTAGTGCAAGCTTATTCAGTCTCAGCCATTCACCTGTACTGGGATGACCCAAGTCTTCGGCAATACTGCACATGCCCACAGAAAACCAGGGAAGTGGCGCAAGATTGATTTTTTTGATTGCATATAAATATTAATTGGTGGCAAATTTGCAAATATGTAACCTTTACAGAATGAGACTGACCCTATTCAACTCAAGGTTTGAAATACCTAGGAAAGAAATGGAGAATGATCCTGTCTTCTCTTAGCAAGCAGTGCTTCTGCAAAATGAAGATTTGAAAATTTCACCTCTTTGTGTCTTTTCTTTTTTTTCTGGAAAGGTCAGGTATTTATGTGGTTGTTATCCAAATCTGAGCAGGGAGGATCAAGAGAAGAATACAAATTAGTGAAGATAAATCTGGAGATTAGTCTCCCACTCCCACTAATCCCCTGGTCTCATTCCTCTCCCTCATGGAGGACTCTGAGTCACTCTGAGCTGACATTTGTAATTAACATGGCTGCTGCTGCTGCTGCTGCTTGAATCTTCTTCTGTAAAGGAAAGCCTCCTTTTCCGTGATGCACCAACAATTCTTTTTCATTCTTCTTAGCCACAATGAGAAATACCATTTGCTCATCTAATATTTTTTAATTATAGTGAATTTGAAAGAAATATTCCTTATTTTCCCTATAAAAATATAGTGTGAAGTTTAAAAACATCAGACCAGGATTTTTGTTTGAACAAAAAATGTTCTTTCACTTTATGAGTTCCAGAGTAGGTGGTGGTTACTCACTTGGTTATTCTTTTTGTCCTTCAAGTCAGGATTTGTGATGGAAACAGAAGGTCAGCCCCTTCCTCAGCATCTTCTTGTGTCTCCAGTGTATTGGAAAGGACCTTTGTCCATGTCCTCCCTGGATTCTCCTGCTCAGGATTTAGCCTTGCAGAATCAAACCCATATGCTATTAACCAGATGCTCTGCAGAGAATTAGAAACCCTGAAATAATGGACAGGCAGGCCTCTTAGAAGGACGCACTGATGCAGACTGATTGGCTGTCTGCTCGAAATCCTGGTAGCATGAGGTAATTTACAACCTGTCATTTCCTCACTGAGTGGGAGGAATTCTTTGCATGTTATCAATGAAGGCACAATATAATTTAAAGTGTTCTTCTACTTGCCAGCCTTCTGGCTTCAGTTTCCTCTGAAGGGAAAAGGTGATGCCTAACTAACAAGCTGCCATGAAATGAATGCCTCATGAATATTAGCAGTAGCAAAGATAGCTGAGAAGGAAGGGAGGCAAGGAAAGGGGAGGAAGGAAAGGAGAAGAAATACAGAAGCAGGAGGGTCACTAGCGTCAAATACTGGTGACCAAATAAGAGTTTTCAATTGGTAATTAGGTTATTTATAAGTAAAGAGCAATAATAGATCTGAAAGCAGGCAGATTACACAGCTGAAGTAGTGAATGGGGTGTTTCAGTAAAGCTGGCAGATAAAACACATGATTTCACTCCACCCCCCTCAATCCCACTACAATAGAAATCCCACTGAGTTACCAAGTAACTTTTAAGGCACAAATCTAGAAAGATGGAGAAATAGGAGACAACAATAACAAACTATTAAATGTTGGAAAGCAAATGGGATGGAAATAACTGGCATATCAACACTCAGAAAGCCAAATTTTAAGAATACATTAGAAAAGGCCAGTACTGACTAGAATAATCAACAGCATTAGATTATACTGAAAGTAGTGGTGAAGTGTTGGGTATTTAAGAGAGTGGGTGGCTAGGAAGGTAACCAGATCCATGCACTCCATTCGAGACTCCAGCTTATTCTAAAATTGTCTACAACCACCATTTCTATTTTAGCAATGCCTGGAGAAGAGGATACAGAATGGTTTTAAGAATAGGAACCAATGGTCAAGGTTAGAACAGAGAAGCAGGGGCCCCCTTAGGTTTCTTTAATCAGCACCCACTCAATCAGCACCCACTCAAGTGTGCAGAGAGGAAGCTCAGGGAAAGATACACAGGAAGCTAAAGCACCCAAGTAGCTACTGCCCCTACGAGTTTTCAGCAATGCCTCTGGCAGTGAACTTGGGGCCTTTGTCAGCAGCACAGCTCTTAGGAAGAAACACTGGATCTGAGCTTAAAAGAGTGAAAATAAGTGGGTACCTGACAACCCCTAAATTATTTGATCAGAAAAAGAACTTCTGAGTATACTGAATCATGCTTCATCTCTTCCTTCTAAATCTTAGTAAGGTTTCTTTTTGGTCAAATCTGAATGAAAAAAAATATAGTGAAAAAGATTTTGATTAAGTGCAGTTCCTTGTTAACCAAGTTGACTGCTAAGTACCTCTGGACTGAGACCCTTTGAGATCAGTTGAGGGCTGGTTTAGGTCAGGTAAACAGGGGAAGTTGGTACAAGTAAGAAGCCTTCTTCTTCCACTCCCAAGAACCCAGCAGTGAGGTCTTTACCAGTCACACTAGACATCGAAAGGGTCCTCCCATGAAGTCTCACTGCCAACAAAAGAAAGCCTGAGCATGTGTATATTGCATGTTCCCTGAAAAAGGACTTATCTCAATTATGTCACAGTGAGACTGCAATCAACAGGACTCACCACTACAGAGTTGCCAGTTAGTGTTTAGTTCATAACACTCTTAAATATGGAAAGGTGACTACCACTGGACAGCCTGGAAAACTTCTGGCAAAGAGGGAGGGCCAAACAATAGCCACAACAAACAACACGGAGAAAACCAAGACCAGGCAGAGGAAGGAAAAACGAAACTTGAGTATCACTAACATTTTCAGAGAAATAAGGTATTTTATTATACTTATCAATCCATTCTAGGCTGTTCAACTATTTAAAACAGAAAAATAGCATATAAAAACTTCAATATGAGAAGAAAAATATAAAGTTCAACAGAATCTTAATCACATAAAGTTGAAGAAATCTTTTTAAAAAGATAATTCAAAAAAGATGAAGAAAGCAAAGCAAAAATTAAAATGCAATCATTCAAAAAATCTCCCAGACAAAATACTAATCTAACCAAAATGACAGTCAGTCTCTACCAGGAGAATGGGATGGAAGTTTTTATATGTCTTTGGAGAGGAGGAGTAGATAATAGATAGTGCTCAAATATGAAAAAAAAATCTGAAGTAATGAAGCCACCATGGTATTTACAGGTATTAAGATATTTAGAGATATGAATGTAAGAAGGAAAAGAATCACTTGAAAATGATTGTATTGAGAAAGGGAAATGAGGAAGAAGAGTTTGGGGATCACACTTTGTCTCCCCGCATCTATAGAATGAGTGACTCTGAACCAAGTACATATCTTACCTATAAAATTTGAGCTTAAAGAGTAAATAAATGCTGAGGACATTGATACATTTAGACTGAATTTGGTGTAAGTAGGGAAGCGACCAACAGACAAGAAGAATGATTATGTCAGAGAAGGAATAGTTAAGAGATTGATGGACTGAAGAATTCTCAGGGAAATCAAAGCACGCAGAAGAGCTTATGTTTGTGAAATATGAAACACAATCTCTTGACAGCAAAGTAAAAAACAGAGCAGAGAAGTTAAATAAATACCTGACATGAAGAAGTGAGGCTTGCACTAGAAAGACTTTGAAGCAGACAGGCAGAAGCTTAGAGCAGCATGTGACCAGCGGTGGCAGCCGAGACCTTGTCCCCGAGCTCCTGTCACAGGCTCGAACTACTGCACATGGTGCCTTCAGTATTCTTAACTAGACAAATAATTTTCAGAAAAACTTCTTATACAATGTGCTCTTAAAAATTAATATAAGAAACTACATGATTTATCTCCTTTCCAACTCTGATTTTTTTCATGCCCTTCAACTCTAAGTCAAGGTTGGAAGTATTCACTGTTTAATATAATAATTAGAATAATTTTGTTTTTTTTTTTTTAAAAGGAAATGAGAATTAATTGAATCCATGAAATACCTGTTTTTATATCGGGAAATTATATTCATTTCTATTAACCTTCAACATTAATCAGACTGGAGAAAGTCTTCAACAAGAAATAACAGAGGAGAATCTTTAAATGTACACATCACTGGAATGATTGTATAAAGGTTCTATACTTTAACTGAATTTCATAGGCTATAAACATGAACTCTGAAGGTATCATTATTTGAAATGCTAATTTTTTAAAATCTGCTTTTAAATTTTCATTTTCACTAAAAAAAGAAAGGAAAGAAAGCTAGAAAGAAAGGCTATTTATTCAGAAAGAAAACCTGTCTCACTCTTTGAAGTAAATGTTTGTGGAATATGCATGTGAATTATGCTAGTTGCTTATTCATTTATACCTGAATGCAGAGGGAACATGAGTGATCTTACAAGCATGGCACGATTCCCACAAACACCAGAAACCACATTAGCTAAACAGCTAGAGCACAGTAGGCTTTCTAACAGGACAGTTTGTCTCAAGGAAAGTCAGAGTGACCTTGTCAACTGCCAAGTCTGTAAATAAGTAATTACTGAATTCGCAAAGAAAGAAACTCCTCAGTCTGCCTAGGTCGAAAACAATATTAGCACCAAAGAAAATCTGTTCCTTACCCACAGACTTATTCCCTCCTGACAAGATTCCCTAAGCTACCAACACCTTAAGTAGGGGCAAGAGGAAAGTATCATCACTTGCTAAATCCCTACTACTGGCACTTTACAGATATAATTACAGAGCCTAGTGTCTCATCAATACTAAATAGAATGAGGATTCCTGCCAAGCAGAAATTACTGACAACTATTATAATTAACATTACAGCCACACGGCTGTAATGAGGATAAAATGCATGCTGGGCTCAGAACTATGCAGAGAAAGGGGCAGGAACATGGAGAAGGCCACAGACCCTAGTCCTTGTGACACAGGGTCTGCCTCGGAAAAAGGTGTAGTCTTGACAGGGAATGGTCTCCACCTCTCTTCAGGTGTGTACAAATGAAGTAATAAGAATTTACTAGAGATAGATGCTCAGTGAGACACTGCCCCAGGGAAAGGGAACTCCCAACACACCTTCCTACTATATTTTATTTGAATGACTGAAAACACCATTCAACACAAAACTGGAGAAATCCTGAAGATAGTCAGAGAAAAAAAAAAAAAAAATACATTACACTACCCGAAACAAAGATTAGAATGGGAGTAGATTCTTTCAAAATCATGCAAACTAGAAAACCATGATGTGACATCTGAACTGTTAAAGAAAAAAAAAAAAATCTATCAAACTAGAATTCTATACAAGAAGTGAAAAAGAATGAAAAAGAAATTCTTTGGAAAAAACAAAACTCTGGGAATCTATTGCTAGTCAAAATAATCTACAGGATTTAAAAACGAATCTATTCAAGGAGAAAGAAAATCATACCAGATTAAGTAGCTTGCTTGGGTCTATACAAAGTGATAAAGAGCATTGAAGATGAAATAAATTAAAGCAATATAAAATTACTCTTTCTTCTTTTAAATTACTTTAAAATAGAGCTGTTGATACAATGCACAATAAAAATATGGAAAAAATACAGCCATTGAAAGCAAGTTATAGCAACCTATTTTGTATTTATAGTATATATAAAAGGAAGAGGCATAAAAAGAATAGTAAAAGATGGGAGAGAAGCAAGGAAAATGTAAACTGGCAAAACTTGGGAAACAATGTGACATTTGAAGATAGACTATGATTAATTAAATATATATATCATAATCCTAGAATGACAACTAATAAAATGTTATGAAAAACAAATGCAGAGAGCAAATCAAAAGGCTAATAAAATGGAATTTAAAATATTATCAACTAATTCAAGAGAAGACATAGAGTAAAAATAAAGAACAGATCAAACAAATACAATATCCAAAGCAAGTGAATACATTTTAATAAAAATTTTATTAGACATTATTACTTTAAGTACTTAAATTACTGCATGACCAATGTGATCCTATAATATGTATAATCAGAAAAATGAGAAGTTACACTTATTTATGTATGATCTATCAAAATGTATAAATGCATTCCACTGTCAAGTAGAATTACAACAAATTAGAGCAAATTTTAAAAATTTTAAAAATCTTATTAAATAGGAATCATAAATACTCCAGGTAAAAGATAGATAGTGGTTATTTGATTGATGACAAGAACAACATCCATCCAATTCTGTACTGTATATATGAAAGGAAAATTTCAATATAAATACATACATAGATTAAAAGTGGAAGGATGGAGAAAGATATTGCATAAACACTAATCAGAAGAAACTGGGAATAACTATAATAATAAGGCCAATTAGAGTTTAAAATAAAGAACATTATCAGAATTAAACAGGGATATTACCTGTAAAGAAAGGGGTCAATTCTCCAAGAAGACATAATGCCAAATGTGTATATATCCAACAAAATTTCAAACTATATGAAAAAACTGATAAAATTAACAATAGACAACATATGCTAAAAACTACCTTAATACATATGAATTTATTTTAAAGTGATTCATAAATAGAAAGGCAAATATAAAACTATAAAGCTTCTAGATTAAAACAGGAGAAAATCAATATGACTGAAGTTTGGCAATTGTTTCTTAAGATGCAATGCCAAAACAGTCTGCAGAAGAAAAATAAATAAGATTCTATCAAAATTTAAAACGTCTGCACCTCAAAAGATAAAATTAAGAAAATGAAATGATATCTACCAACTAAAAGAAAATATTTACAAAGTAATTATTTGATAAAGGATCTTTATCCAGAAGGTATAAGAATCTATAAAACAATCTAAAAAGAAAATTAAAAAGTGGGCAAAACATCTGAACACATGATATACAAATGTAAAATAAACATACGAAAAGATGCTCAAACTCACTAATCATTCTAGAAAAGTTGACATTAGAGGATTGTTATAAAGATCAGGGTTCTCAGGGGTTGAGAGGAAGGGATTTTAGTGCATAGGAGAGACATAAAAGTGTAATTGGGATGCTGGACCTTTATCCATTTTCTAGCCATTGATGGGCTCTAACTTTCTGTTTGGTACTATGATGGATACACAGCTCATTGTGCTTGTGAAAACCTATAGACCTCGAAAAGCATAAAATGAGTTCTCTTGCATGCAAATTTAAATTTTTAAAAATTGTGACAAGTCTTACTGTATTACAAAGGAAGGACAAAACCACATTGAAGAGAGAGAGAAGAACGTATTTGATTAAGAAGTTTTGTTCAACAGTATTTAAACTGAATATGGTATTTAAACTAAATAGAATTTTATCTGTGTAATTTGTCTCTCAAAGGTTACCAACTAGTAATTCTGAATCTGCTTTTTATTAATCCTAATGTTGAACATATAAGTACACACATGATAGATAACTGGAATTAAAACTGGAAATAAAATTTATAATTAAAATATCACAGTCATAATTGCTGCAGATAAGATTCATAAAATAGCAAAATTAGTTTGTCAAAGCTTAAGGAGGAAGAGGATATTTTTAATAATCTCATTGTATCTCATCTAAACATTTATTATGTATAAAAAGAAGAAATAACCAATAACAGTCAGATATCTAGCAGGCACCAACTTAACTAAGTTGCCAATGTTAATATACCCAGTTAAAAAAAAGTATTAATGCACTAAGAAAGACACATTGTCCACCTCCTTTACTCAATCAAATCTGGAGGAAATCTCAAATAGTCCCAAATTAAGGGACATTCTCCAAAATAACTTCCCAGAACTCTTCAAAAGCACTAAGGTCATGAAAGACAAAGGAAGAGTAAGGAAGTATTCCAGATTGGAGAAGATTAAGGGAAGAGATTACTTACTAAATGTGACAGAATACTGGATTCGATTTTGGTACAACAACAAAAAAGCACACAAATGGAAAAAACTGGTGACGTTCAAAAAAGTCTGTATTGTAATTTAAGCTATTGAACCAATGTTAATTTCTTACTTTTGGTAATTGTACTATAATTAGGTAAGACATTAACATTAGCGGAAGTTGGGTTGAAAGGTCATAGGAACTCCCTTTGCTATTTTTGCAACTCTTTTATAAGTCTAAAAGTATTTCAAAATACAAATGATTGTAAGAACTCATTTTTCTCTACATTCTATTGTAATGGTGTTAGATATCAGGCTGGGGCATCGACATTTTTCTAGACTCTTCTGATGATTCTTATATCAATCAGGATTAAGAACACTGCTCTGAAGGTATAAAAGATTCAAGAGAAAGTGGGAATACTAATAAAAAGGGTCAAAATTTATTAGCAGAATAAGTTATAATTTACTTATATTTTACAGAAATTTCAAAATATATGCTTACCTAAAGTCCAAATATTTTCTTTAATGTTGGTCTAATCACTCAATGAAGGGGTCAACATAATGATTGTCAAAAGCAAACGTGACCCCCAAAAAGTTACATGTTAATTACACATAGGTGAAGTTTCTTTGTTTCTTTATTTTTGTGTATTTATGAAAAGATATATAGTTGCTAATTTTGTAATTAGAAGAAATAAATATAAAGGCCATAAAGGAAAAAATGTCTTCTAAGTGATTCTTAGGTACTTTGTTTTGAGAACCTCTGCCCTAGAAGAATTTATTCATAGGCAAATGGCAGGAGTGTATCTCTGCAGTTGGGCTGAAGAAGTGAAATAATCCTAACTCATCTGAGCTCTGGACTACTTAGACCCCAAACTTAAATATGCGCAGCTAGGAATTCCATTACTGCTTCATCCAAGTGGTTGCCTTGAGACAATTCACTTCCTTTTTGGCTGCTGAAGTAATGGAAAACCACCCATTCAAAGCCCATATCATGATTTCCATTTCTTTCTGCTTGAGCCCTGAATCAGGCCTTGAAACAACTCCATTTAAATTAGCTGTCACTTGAAGAGTAAAAGGCAAGAGTGGATAAGAAGAAACTATCAGGGTCAGTCCTTGACTCTTCTATTGATTCTGTCACCCAAGAACCTCAGGTGTAAATTAGATACTTAAATAAAGTAAATTCAGAATCTTCCTATTTATATCTCCACATTGTAAATTAGTATGATAAACATTTCTTAGGCTTGCCAAGATCACCCCATAAGGATGTTTGTGCTTAAAAAAATGAACTAGCTTTCTAAAGTGGGTAATTTATAACAATAATGAAAGTTTCAAGTGTCTCTGAACTCCCAGATCCAGAGGTAAAACTCAGAGATAAAACGAGGAGCTAGCCACAATCTGACCTGTTACCTTGTATTAGGGACATTTTATTTGCCTGATCTCCATAACTATAAGAGTATGTAAACCATGATTACATCTTCAGAAGAGAATATTTCTTATCAATTAAAGGGTCTGTTATGGTTTAAAAAATAAGAAAAAAATACTTGAGTAACTAGCTAATTTTAGTTACTTCAGTAACTAAAAATCTTAGGATGGATTAGTTCAGAGGAATGAATGAGCAGAATACTAACTGTATTTGAGCATCAAGATGTGCTAAGGAATTTTGCTAAGCATGTTAAATATTTTTTTTATGATTCATGTTTATAAGTATATTACACATAGATATCATGAATGCACTTTACAGAAGAGAAACCAAGACTTTAAGGAAAGATGGCCATGCCCTGGGCAGCAGATGTAAAGATGGCAACTGATCATTCTCTACTTCATCGGCCACAGGCTTGGTCAGTGGAGGAAAATGGGGAATCAGACCACGAGGACACATGGTGGGACATTTTCGGTTACAAGAGGTTTTGATCTCAAAGTTATTCCATTTTATCACAGTACCCACCACAGGACCCTTCCATCCTGAAAGAGTTAGCACACTGCAACCCAAATCCGCAGTATGCTAGGGGACTGGTAATCATAGGATATCAACACCAGAAAGAATTTAGGAATCAACTAGATAGTCATTGCCAAACTTTTTAAGTTCAAAAGTTCAAAAGAAAACCTTTTCTTTAAGCTTCACCCAGAAAATCTTTATGTTAAATAGATGAAATAGGACTTCACTGATTGCAGAGAAATGGGGTCAAGAAAAGAGCACTAGAGTTCATGCTCTCCCACCAATGGACTTAGAACTTCAAGAAATCAGGGGACAGGAAGAAAGAAATTGGAAAGAAAATTTTCCTATATTTTTTCCTTTCTAGAGAGGAAATCTAAAGGCCAAAATCATATAGAAATTTAATGATCATAAGGTAAAGAATAAGGGATGCAGGCTAAACTGATACATAACATCAGAAATGAAAATGGAAAGTAGTGACCTGTTCCCCATCACAACCTCAAGCAACACCAGCCCAGGTCTGGCAGTTAGAAAATGTTGCAGGTATAAAGTGATTCTTCTCTTCAATATCCAAGTTTATTTAGCTGATCCACAGAACTGGGTGGCAAGGGAGAGAGGCAATGAATGGATTGGTGGCCAGAGAACAATTGCCATTTCACAGTCTCTGAAGATCCCAATTTCTTTATCTGCATAAAAGTGTTAGTAAGCCCTATCAGGGTGGTGGTGAGGCAGAAGACAGTGTTTTTAATCTGAAAAGTTTAAGAAAAGGACAATTCACTTTGCAGTGTTTTAAGGCCAGGAGCTGTACAATTTGGTAATGCCATTATTTGTGTCACTTTGCAGTATGCTCAGCATGATTAACAAATACTGTTTCCACATGTTGGGTACTATTATTTTAATTTTCAATTTACATGCTTGGTGGCTCCTTTTCCAAAAGCCAATAATGAAATTAAGTGATCAGAGTGCTTGACATGCCATCTTATTCTTTCAGATCCCCACAGTTTGCGCCACCTTGAAAAATGTGTTTAAGTTCCTAAAAAAAAAAAAAAAAAACTGGCCTGACCAATGTGCCCCCTCTTCCTCTTGTTACATGGTGGGCACTCCCAGGAGCTGTTTGATGGGCCCAGCTGCAGCCTGGCTTTTTGCAGCAGAGAAATGCCTGTCAGCTCTCTTCCCTTGGCTCTGCTCCTAAGAGTCAACCCTCTCTGCCGCCCCCTCCACTTCCTGGCAGCTGGAGCAAGAGGCTGGAAGCCATTGGCAAGCTGTGGTGCCTGGCCGTTTGGTCTCTCACTAATGACAGCCCCTGCTGAATCATGACTCAATAGCAGTGCCTCTCCTTCAAAAGGGTTCAAGTGAGAGAAATGGAAAGACTGGAAAGACCTTTCTGACCTCTGGCCTAAGTTCCCTGGTGTCAAATGTTCCTGTCGACTGTTTTCCTGTAGTTTAGCAAGTAGAAGTGGACTGAAAGTGTAAAAGGAAGTGGGTGAATATCTTCATGTAACCCTGGATTTTAGAAAAGAAATCAGGGAAAGGTAAGGAACAGGGAAAGAAGATTCGTTTGCTTGCTCTAAATTTCAGTAATAATATCAAAACACTTTGCACACCACCTCAGCTTCTTTAAGGGGAAAAAGGAAGGGAAAGCTAGGACTGGTTGCTCAGCATCTTTACCTGGCTCCAATAGTCACCTTCCATGGGAGATTGCTCAGGGAGGACCTAACCTCAGTCCCCCCACCTCCTCCTCTGATGTTTCCCCATGACATCTACTTGAACACTGGTCAGCAGGGAGGGATGTAGAGACAAGTACATATAGACACTGGCTGTACTAAGACAGCCTGGTCCAACTCATCATGGACAGCACAGGCAAGGGACAAGGATACTTGGGGCACTGGAAAGGCTTCCAGGGCTAACTGCTGGAAGTTGGGCACAAGTAAGGGGAGCACAGCTAATTCTCCAGCTAGTTTTCAGACTCAGGATCGCCTGCCTTGGGGTTCACTGCTCTTTGAGAACACCACCAACTGATAGATAGCTGGTCGTTTTCTTCCGAGCTGTCATTGCCACACACATCTTCACTCGTTTGTTCTATGAATACTTTTTAAAGTTTCTTCTGCACTTCCCTCCTTTCACTTATTTTGCATTCTTATTTTCTCCCTTTTTATTGGCCAAAATCATTTATCCCTTCTTTCTAGTTACAACTTTCTCCACCACATCATTCCCTTCCATTATATTATGTATGGAAATTTTCATTCTTCCTTTATTTTCCCTTATATTTTATTTAAATAACATCTTCCTCAAGTTTATGTTTGCTTCTGATAGCTCCAACTTCTGCTTTTTCTCCAAAGTGAATGTTCACAAATGGCGAGTCGATGGAGAGATAGAAGGCACATTGCCCATTGTTTCACAACAGTGAAAGAAGAGACTGTCACAGATTGTTAATGAAAGCTTCAGGGATGGCAGTCCTGTTGGTAGCTTAACTCTCTACTCCTAATCTTTTCTGATAAGCATTCCTGCTAGGAGGATAACAGAAATCAAAGGCTACCTTTTCAGCTTTGTAGTTTTGAAGTCGGCTAGTACAGTTCCTGGACGATGCCATTTTAACTCCCATCCAGATGAGAAAGTCTGAGCCTCAGAATCAAATATTTCCCCCACTCTTCCCTCGGGCTCTCTTGTCAAACCTGACTGACAGAGAGCACCAGGCTCCACATTCTAAAATAAAATCCTTTAAACATAAGGATCAATGAACATTTTACCTGAAGAACAGATGTGGTTTTGTGACTCTGGGCAAATAACAGCCAGTGCAGCTTGACTTCATTTTATGCATTAAGTGTGTTCCCCCATCAAAATTAATGACCTTAATATTTATTGAGAGAATCACATTGTATCATAGGGATGTACCATGGCTGCGAAAAACTAATACAAAGGTAAAAAAAGGATTGCAAGTCACATCTAAATATGATCAGAACAATTCATAAAAGGCTGACTCTGATGATTTCCAGTCGATGTACATTTATTTCTATCATGGTCACAAAAAACAAGCACAATCTAGGCAATCTACATTATCTTTGGGCATTCATTAAGAGACATATTTTGAAATAAACCGTTCTGTTACTTGCTACTTCATCAAGTATTCATTCTAGCTCTAGAAAACAATGACAACTTAAATAACTGAGTTAATTCCTGGAAATTTGTAGACTAGGAAATACATAATATGTATATTCTACATTACTTATTTGTTATCTCATACAGCCAAGGCCAAGAATGGGTGAAGTCAATCACTTGAATGCCATAAAGTCAAAGCAAGTTCTTGTGGGATATTACAGAACAATCACATAAATTATAACTGAGCAAAGAACTTTGAGAAAGAATATTTCTAGGAAGACATGAGGAAGATAAACTGCTTAAGTGTAGCAACAGATCAGGAACAATCAGCTTTATTAACCTTTTCTTCTTCTTTATCACAAAACCTATTAAATCAACCATCTTCATTTTTAAAAATATTGTTAATATCTTTAAAGTTCCATCTTTTTCTAAGCCATTCATTTTTAAGTATAACAGGTGAGAATCAAATAAATTAGTAAGACTTTTGGACAGTCTAGAAAGAATGAGAGAGCAAATATGGGAGATGGGGAAAATGAATAAATTAGAAACAGAAGAAGAATTAGAACTTAATGACTTATGGGTCATAGGAAAATATGGAAGAGTCTGACTCCTGGATTCCAAATTAGATTCTTGGATGGATGATGTTTTGCAAAAATTGATATGCTTGTTGTTTTCTTAAAAAATAGATTTTGTTGTCGAATAGTTTGAAACATAAAAAAAAGTTACAAATGTAGTAAAGAGAGTTTGCCAGAATCCCAGAACCCTGTTATTAACATCTTACATTAGTATGGTACATTGGGTAGAATTATTGAGGCAATATTTGTACATTATTAACTAAAACTCATACTATGAATTTCCTTGGCTTTTACTCTAATGTC
Source organism: Sciurus vulgaris (assembly GCF_902686455.1). Classification (NCBI taxonomy): domain Eukaryota; kingdom Metazoa; phylum Chordata; class Mammalia; order Rodentia; family Sciuridae; genus Sciurus; species Sciurus vulgaris. The sequence goes on along the minus strand of NC_136470.1, from coordinate 81,615,339 downwards.
CCTTCTCTGTTCCAGAATCCGATCTGGGAAATAGCATAAATCACAATTAGTTGTAAGGCTTCTTAGGCTCCTTTTGGTTGTGTAGGTTTCTCTGTCTTTTTCATCTTTGATTATTACCTTGACAGATTTGAGTCATATTGTTATTCACAGTTTGGTAGAATATTCCTCAGTTGAGGATGATGTTTCATGATTAGGCTGAGGTTAGGGTGTTTGGAGAGAAAGAACCTTTTGGTAAAGCACTAATTCCATGTATCACATTAAGAGTGTGCATGTTATCAGTATGGTTTATCACAGTTTTTGTTATGTCCCATTACCTGAATGATATCATTTGTCATATTACTGCATCCCAATTGCTCTCCCCACCCAGCCCTTTCCATATTTTTCAGTAGAAAGTTGAGACTTGCAGGCCACATTCAAGGAGTAGGCAGTTAGTCTCTGTCCCCAAGAGAACAGTTTTATCTATTCTCAATTTATTTATTTTATTCAGTTATTTACATCATTATGGACTCATTGATATTAATTTATACTTTGAGTTGTAAACTAACATGACTAATTATAAACTAGTACTTTATTTTGTTACTCAAATGGATCCAACTTTGGCCATTGGAAGTACTTTCCTTTTTCCCTGTGTCCTTTTGGCATACCACTACACTTGGCTTTTTTGGTTTGGTTTTGAGCACTTTCTTACTTTATGACACTAGAAGATGCTCTAGGTCTCTCTTGCGTGTTTCCTGCCCACTCCTAGATGCAATATTTTCTCTAAGGACCCTTTGTTACTTTTATTGGATGATGATATTAAAAACTAGAGTCAGGGCACCAGGTGTGCTCCTTGCTCACTGGGGCGCTTCATTGCTGCTCTCCACTGATTCAGGTGAGAACATGTGCTCTGTGTGCATATAATTACAAATATTTCTATGTTTAAACATCTGTGTCTACACTCAAATAAACTTGAGTTTGAATTTCTGATGCTTCTGACTCTGATCTGTTACCACATTCATTTCAGCTTCCTCTCATTGCTTATGTGTACTTTCCCAATTCTGTGGTAAAAAAAAAAAAAAATCTGGCTCTCGCCATCCACCATCCATTTGCATAATTGTTCATTTCCTTTATTCATGTATAGCCATTTCAGAGTTGTCAACCCATCCCTCCATGGGAAACTACTTAGTCAGTGAGTGTAGTGCCTCTGTTCAGTTCCTTTTGCCTTTTGTCTTTCGTCTCTACTTATTTCCAGTTGTTTCCCCCAGCACATTTCAGTGAGATTGATTCATTCATTGGCAACAAAGGTAGATTGTTTTGTCACATTTTACATTCCATTCTGGGATCTTCCAAACTCCTAAGTTATTTTAAAAATATTTTTTCTACATTAAAATTCACTGTGCTATAAATTTCTGAGTTTGGACAAAAGTATACTATAATGTGTCAGACATCAAAGTATTATACAGAATAAATTCTCCATTTCCCAAAAACCCTTTACTTCATTTCTTTGATCCTTCTTACTTTTTCCCAAATGTTAGGCAATCACTGATCTTTTTATCATCTCCTTTATTGTGCTTTTTCTAGAATGCTATGTAGTTGTACTTACGCATATCATAGGACTTTTAGACTTTCTTCCTACTCTTAGTTATGTGCATTATGATTCCATTCTTTTCCTAGTTTGTTAATTCCTTTATTTTTACTGTATTCCCTTATAATTATTTTCCTTGATTCTCCATAAGTAAGGTGTTTTCCTCACCTCACCTTTCTCTTCAAAGATGTTCTTGTGGTTTTTTTTTTTTTCAGATCAAATATTATTAACTCTAGATCTAGTTTAAATGTGTATGTATGTATATATGTGCATGCTTAAATTTACATATATACACAGATACACACATTTTTTTTCTTACTGTTCTCTGAGTTTGAACTATAGTTTAATATTGGTTATTAATTTGGGAAAGTTATTATTATTATGTCAAATGTATTTGTGCTCTGTTTTCTCTTCTGTTATTCCAATTACCATGTGTTACATCTTTTGCAATTTTCCCAAGGTTCAGAATATTCTTTTATTTTTCTCTGTTATTCTTTTTTTTTTTCCTCTCTTTACAGTCTGGAAATTTTTCTACATCAATATCTTTGAGCTTATTGATTCTTTACTAAGCTGTGTCAATTTCTCTGATGAAAACAAAAGCATTTTTATTTCTCTTACGGTGGTTTTTATTTCTATCACTTCCTTTTGATTCTTTGTTAGAGTTTCTTTCTTCCATAATTATGCACTGATTATTCTATGTTGTCTATTATTTCTATTAACATTAACATATTGATCATAGGTGTTTTACATTTCAGGTCCTGTAATTCCACTATCTCTCATATCTGAGTCTAATTTAAGTGATGATTTTACCTTTTCAGACTTTGATTTATTATGCGTGTAGGTTATGTCTTACAATATGTTGTCAAAAGCTGAATATGTAGCATTGAGATATAAATAGGCTTTAGTATTAGAATTCACATTAATCTGAAGGGGAGTTGGGTCTTATTTCATGTTTGCTGAAGCTGCTAGTGTCAGGATTCGCAAATTATTTTATTGTTCTTACTTTTGTCTTCCTCTTGATTTTGGACTGTGTGCTCCTCAGAGATAGATGCATCTTCATGCTCTTTGACCTCTAATTCATTGTTATCATACTGGAGCCCTCTTCGGTGCTGGTAAGGTGAAAGGAAGAACTTTGGGATTTTACAATTAAATCTTAGTCATTCAGTGAGCTTGTATAAAATGCTAATAAAAAATAAATTTTACAAACAACATTACCCTATGTAAATTTATGATTACACAAATGGTATGCCTTCACTCCATGTACAGAGAAACAACATGTATCCCATTTGTTTACAATAAAAAAAGTTTAAAAATTAACATGTAAGAATTCTCAGCAGTCTATGGCTTTAGCAGGTTTTCCTCTATGTCAGCAAATCTTGACCATTACCTCTGTCTTGTCTCTCCAGATCCTGGAATTAGCTTTGAAACCTCAGTTTTCTTATGCATCCTAGAAATTCAGAGGATTTTATTTTTTTCATCTTTTTCTCATTGTAAGGATGTTCATGATGACTTCCAAGTTCTTTTTCTGTCATAATAAAAGCAAAAAATCAATAATTTTAATTTTAATACATTAATATTAGTAAGTAAATAAATATTTTCATTTATTATATTAAATTTGAAGTAATTAAAAATGAATATTTTTCTAGCAAAAGAGAAGTTCCTTTCTTCATCTTGCATTTCTTTAAATTCTGCCTGGAATCAGGGAACGCTTAAAAGACAATAGGACCTTTGCTCTTGGATTTGCATATAGAATCAGGAAAAATTGTTGGAATATGAAATAATTGGGTCACTGTTTTGAATAAGCTTTAAATATACCTCCATATTGATATAGTTGCTCTTTGCCAATCATCTGTGAAATTCTATGAGATGAATCACAGCACTGAGCCTCTTTGCCCACTTGCCTTAATATTTAATGCCTTGGAAAAAAGACCCCAAAACATGGAACCCTAATAAACTTATTGCAATAAATGTATGAGACACTCCAAAGGAGGATTGAAGTTTACAGTTTTGTAGACTCAGCTGTTTCCAACTTTAGATGAATAAACTTCTGACTATGTATGTACCTACTACTCCATACCAAATGTCTTCTTTTTGGATCTAACATCTTAATATTTTGTTTCTCTTCTTCTTAATGACCTAATCCTCTCTGATATAAAAATATACCCCCAAAAAATCCCTTTTCCTGAAGATAAAGTGCACGTATATGCACCTGTGGTTTGTATACACACATACACACACACACACACACACAGAGACTGATTAATTACCAGTCTCAGTTCCTTTTTTTTTCCTTTCACAAGATTTTTTCAAATGACCAGCCTCCACTAGTTTGCTCTGTGCCTTTCACACCGTCTCTCCTCTTTATCTGAGATATGTTCTACCCCAGCTATTCCTCTAAAAGGATGTTCTTAACAATCTCCAGTGAGGAACAGCATGATAAGAAAAGAGTCCTAGAACAGACGTTCTGTAAGAATTCCAGTTCTGACTGGAACTCTTAGTCCATATGACTTTAGGCAAGTTACTTCCTATAAAACTTGGCATACTTTCTATAAAAAAAAGAAGGCTTATCAAAAAGACTTTAATTATTATATAAGTATTTTCTTAAAAGGTTATTCAGGGTTACTGGAGAAAAGTCAACATGTATTGAACATTTCATATAATACTATTGAGTCCTCACAAATGCCCTTGGAAATAAATAACAAGACCATGTTTATAGTTTACAAATAGATAGTTCTGTAATTTTCGGGAATTATTTGTCCTGAGTGAAAGTGAATGATTTAACAGGAAATATGCCTTTTGAGATCAGGCAAAGTATAGGCAATGACTATTTTCAGACATTGGAAAGCAGGCAGCATTGGGCTGGGAATCTTAATAGAAAAAGACATAAATGAGGTGAGCTCTGCAATTAACTAGGTTTTATGCCTACAGCTGAATCCAGAGAAAACTGTCACCAGAGTCCATTGAGTATAATGTGGCTTAAATATTCAGGATATAATGCCTGAAAAGACAGAACTACTCAGAGAGAGACCAGGAACTTGCATAAGGGATCCCTTGAGTTTTTAACCAAGTATCTATCTGTGCCTATAAAGAGTAAAATGTAATGAAGGTGGATAAAAATATCTTGTAAAGAAGGAACAATAGAGAGCTATAAAATCAACAAATACAAGAGCTAACACAAAGCAGGTGAGTTTCCTCTAGCCAGAGTAAAGATACCTGTGGAACACAAAAAGCTTCCAGTAGGGAACCAGATGTGTAATGCCTTATATTTAAATGTGTTATGCTTTACAGAGTCCTTCCACGGAAGGACGCTCTAGACTCAACCTGAAATACTTAGAAGAAAATCCTATAATTATCAACCAAAATACTAGTACCCTAATTGCCAGAATACCTACAACTTTAATGGAATGTCATAAAACCTGAAAAAAAATGATTTAAAATTGATTATATATGTCATCCAACTAAAAGTCAGCATGTGTATGAGAAAGGGAGAAAAATATGACCCAGTACTAGGAAAAAAATTGAAAATCAAAAGAAATAGAACCAAAAATAACAGAGATGAGGACTTAGCGGAAATGTACATTAAAGTGCTGTTATAAATGTACTACAGGTACCGAAGGATGTAAGGAAAAGTTGAAAATGATGAAGAGAGAAATGTAAGACTTCTGTTAAAAAGAAAATAGAACTTAATTGAAACATTCAATAACTGAAAAGAGAAGTATTGAATGAGATTAATAGCAGAAATTGAAATTATGCAAAATGAAGCACAGAGAAAGATTTGAAAATTAACACAAAACTCAAGGACCTATCCTCAAGATATTTGTAAACCAAAGTATCAAAGGGAAGAGAGAAGAGAAAAATGTTTGAATATGCAAAGGCCAAATTTTTTTTCAGTGTTAACACAAAGCATAACTCAAAAATCCAAAAATGGTAACCCTGCACTCCTGAGAAAACACAAAAAGAAACTAAACCAAGGGTGTATTTTAATGAACAAGCTAAACAATGATACCGAGGAGAAAATATTTAAAGCAGCCATAATATAAAATGAAATTAATAAGAGTAAAAAATAGTATACTAGCTATGAACTAAGAAACATAATTTTTATAATCTCAAACCTTTAAACTTCAGTTTGAAGAACATCAGTTTGATAAAATGTCCTTCTAACCTTATACTTCAAAGATTTGAAATATATGAATACATTTACTATCTAAAGAAGTTAGTAACAGCACCAGTTACACTGATGTTCTTATATATTAACCAAGTTTAGTTTTTGTAGAAAAAAATCAGAATCTGTAATGTAGTGTAATACTCTAAAATGACAGTTGTTGTTTAACCAGTTGTACAAACCCTACTTCCTTGAAGACTACTTTCTCTAAATGATAAAATGTAACAGAAACAAGAGATTATCTTGATAGATAAAAGCAGATTAATGTTTTAAGAAATCTTTGTTACTTTAACCTATATAAACTTTGTTTTATATTAGTACATAATATTTGACCTTAGGAAAAAACCTTAAATAATTTTACTCGATTGTGCTACTTATATAAAACCAATTTGATTGCACACAAACTTTTAGAAATTTATCCTCCAGAGATCTTCGGTAACTTACTTAGACATTCTACAACTTTTTATTTTACCACACAAAAGACTTTCTCATCCAGAAACATTTCTTATTCCTTATTATTTTCATATTAAAATACATGTCCATGCCTGAAACATTCTTATATCTCTTTCCTAGCTGTTGACCCCTTTTTAAAATTCACATTCTGAAATACTCCTTAAGAAATTTCTGAATTTAGACAAATTACTCTACTTTAATAAGATGGACTACTTTATGTTTTATATTACTTTAATTGAAACCCAAATGAAACCTTTTCTACTCTTTGTATATAAATTGCACCTGCTAGAATCTTAACTCTTAGTAACCTTGTTTTAGTGAAGGCACAGACAGAAAGCAATCTCAAACCTTTTTCCATTTACCCATTTATGAAAACACACATTTAATGTTTAAATATATTACTTTGTGGAATTTAATAAGAGTACTTGATTTGATATTTAGCAGCTGATGTTTTAACATTTTAACTTTGCAAACTAATCAGATGTCTCCTCTAACAAACACATGATTAATCCCATTGATGTTAAAAACATAGGGCATTTTAACTATTCTTTCTTTTGTAAAATCAGTCTCTTAAGGTATGGTCCTATAGTTTCCTCTGGAGACCAGTTTTCATTCCCCTAGTTGGTAATCAGCTGAGGTTGGATGCAGAAAATTATGTGACATCTCCTTTTTCCAACTGTGACTAGGTTATTTCCCAGGCCTAGCAGAAGAAAATGAGGCACTTTTTGAGCATCTAGCTCCCAGAGCCTCTAGCAACCAGCAGTTCCCAACCCCTCCTTTCTGAGGATGACTCATCCCTCTGAACAACATGAAAATTCCAATTCTTTCAGAATTCAGGCTAGTGGTTGGTGAACCAGGCATAATTGTTGAGAATGAAGCTCCCATCTTAGTATGAGAAAACAGAACTCAGGCAGCACCCACACCAGACAAAACTCCATTTTTTTCTTTAGGGATGTCTTCCTATGAACTTTTGATGGCCAGCAAACCCATCACTCACCACATGGTTTTGCCAAATCTATTGCTGGCATCATTGGAAGAATGAACAGGTTTTTGTTGTTGCTGTTGTTGTTGTTGTTTGGTTCATGCCAAAGACCCTGGAGAGTTCAGATTTAAGAGGCATGACTGACCTTTCCTGACACTATGAATTTCCAAATGTGATGATCCTTGAGAAAAAAAAAAATAACCTACGTGGGGTATATTTCTCTACTTTGTGGGCCAAAGGACTCTCTAGAGGGTAAGGAGGACATCTAATGGTTCTTAGACACTTAATGCCCTTTTCCTGGTGGAGTTTACAGAAAGGGAGAATTGAAAATGCCTCCCTTTTGCATCCAAAGAAAGTAATGGAGCACAGAAACAACAATGGGGAGAAGCTCCACAGGCTTAGGAAGTCTTCATATGTGAACAATAGGAACACAGACATTTCTTTATGAACCACTCCATGCAAAATGTTCCTTTCTCAATAGCTAGAGTCTGATCAGCAAGAGGAGAGTAATGCTCAGGAAGAATGAGTAGAAAACTGAAGTTTGAGTCATTGGGAGGTGTGTGTCACTGGGGCTTTCTCAGAGTGCCTTTTCATTGTCCTGTCACCACAGGATACCCCATAAAGGTGGTCAAGAGAGAAGTCAAGGGAGAAATCTTTGAGCTTCACCAAGGAGTGTCTCACAGAATTTCTGTCAGAATTTCACAGTTTTTCCAACACTTACTCCGTCTCATGCATCCAAAGGCATGCCAGGATTTGAGACCCTGTGTAATCACACTAACATGCTCTGAGCTAGATAGGATAGTGAGAGATAGCTTTAGCAGAAGCCAACATGCCTGACCTGCAGGACAGGTGATTAGGAGCCACCTAGGCCATGAATTTTATTACCCAAGTCTAGAATGGAAGCTTTCAATAACTGAATTTAGTCAGTCAGTGGGTGCCCATTATTGTCCTCCAGAAAGACAGAAAGACAAACCTCAGAAAGATGTGGGAAGCAAAGGAGCTTATCCTGGTGATGATCCCTGCAAAGCCCCATCTGAAACCCATCTTGAAAATCAGGATCATGTCCACTTCCCCCGGGTGTTGAAGATTAAACACCAAAATGATGCCAAGGCAAGAACAAAAAGTTTTCTTTAAAAAATAGAACAGACAGAAAATGAGAGAGACAGTCCACTGAAGAGAAGGAGGTAGGGTGTCCGAGGGAGTGAAGGTATCCTGCACCTTTGAGAGATTTCAGGTTTACTCTTCTCATGTCCCCCTCCTCCCATCTGGCCTATGTGACCAATAGGTGGGAAGGGAGCCATCCAGAGGTACCTCTCCTTATTTTCCACATCTACCCAGAAAGGAAGGAAGATGGCTTCATTAATTGGGGGTACTCATTAACAACTCCTTGCTGGGAAGAACAATTCCCTGGAGGCAGGTAACCTTGGCAGCAGGTTGGAGGAGGGAGAAGTGCTTTAGAGGTATTAGCATTTTATTTCCTTTTGAATCAGACTCCAGCTTTGTGAACAAAAATATCCATTATCTACACTGACAGTCTTTTTACCCTGCTCTCAAAGGTACCAGCCCTGATCTATTTTCAATCAGTTTAAGTTCCTTGACCAGGCATGATGGCCTGAAATTCCAGCAGTTTGGGGTGTTGAGGAAGGAGGATCACAAGTTCAAAGCCAGCCTCAGCAACTTTAGTGACACCCTGTCTCAAAATAGAAAGGGAAGGAGATGTAGCTCAGTACGCTTGGGTTCAAACCTCAGTCCAAAAAAGAGAGATGCACTACATATGGGCATTGGACATCTGTGCAGTAGCTACATCTCAGCACAGACTTCTCAGTCAGTCAGTGGTAGTAGTTCTAGATCACAGGTCCCTATAATCATGGGGAGAAAAGCCACAAGAATTTGGCCATTTTTAGCTATAGACATATGCACATGTCTCTTTAACCAGAATTGTGTCATAAAGTCCAATCTTGAGATGAGGGAAACTGGGAAGTTATTTGGGTAGATTGCTACCTCCTTGCCCAATCTGGAACTCTGTTACAACAAAAAGGAAGAAGTGGAGATAGGAAAAGCAATGAGCACTGTACCTGAGAATGGGTACTTAATAAACAGGTGAAGTTTATTTAGCTCAGAGTCCAAGATTTCACAGTCTCTGTGACTGGCTTTTAGTGAGGGTCACCACAACATGGTGAATGGCATCATGGTGGGAGGACATGCAAGAGGTAGCGACTGCATGGCCAGAATACTGGGGTGTCTTGTGCTATTTATAACAACCCACTCTTACAGGAACTAATGGAGGCCCAGAGGAAGTACATTACTCCTTTCCAAGGGCATCATCCCCTTTGACCAAATCACCTCACACTAGGCCCCACCTCTTGGAAGTTCTACCACCACAACACTACACACCAAGGACCAAACCTCTGGTCAGACGTTCATGGTTTATCCCAAGCCTGTTAGCTGCATTCATTGTAGCATTGCTGGTCACATTCATTGGCCTCTCTTCGCTTTCCTGTGAGTCTCCCATGCAAGCTGTCAGGTTTCTCACAAAGAGGTAGAAGGGAAAATAGAAAATGACAGTGCAGAGACAGGGAAGTGGAGAGAGGTTAAGGAGGGGGAAGAAGGATATATAGTTAGACGGAACTTGATGTGCAAGCACAGAGGTCTAGAGTGCCTGATGCATTTGGGGAACTGTGGGTGACTAGTAATGCTGGTGACATTGTGTGGAGCCTCCATGATCTGCCTCTAGCTCGGATATTTAGATCTGTCCTTAAGGTCTATAAATCCTACCTCAGGGGAGCCAGGCCTTATGGAGAGCTCTGGATTGCCCCAGACTAGAACTGAGTCTGGCTCTGGTTTCAGATACAGATGACTGGCCCAGAATGGGGAGTGGGACTTTCTGTGATTACGAATCTTCTGTTTGTGATGACCTTGTTCAGTCTAATTTCTCTCAATTTCGTTGACCCTGGCTTCTTGCATTAAGTCCTCAGATTCCTAGGAGAAGGAGGTGGCACCACAAGGGCTGATGTCTACAAGAACAATTTCTTAAGTCTATCTCCTCCTGAGGCCTCAGGATGTCCTTCTCTCCATGTTATCATTACTTAGGCCCTGGCACTTTATTTCCCAAGTGGGTGAGATGTGATAAAAAGAAGAATCCTAGATTTTGCTGGACCACGTGATTTTTGACTAGGAAAGTATGATAGGGAATCCCCACTGCCGCTGCCCTTCCATATAGTGAAATTCAATGAAGGCACATTTTTAGGGAAAAAAAAAAGAACGAGAGTTGGGAAAGTGAGAGCAGGTGGTGACACTGTCTTTGGAGCAGTTGAGCAGTACAAGGAGGATCTTAAAAGGTGTCTGGAAGGATGTGGTGGGAGGACATGTGGCCAATGGAGGTAGCAATGATGCTGCAGAGGGAGGTGCAGGGTGACGAGGGAGCCCTGGGAAGGCAGGAGAGGAGGTGCAGTGTCAGCACTGTCTGGGGAGAGGGGCTCACAAGTGGGTCCAGGGAGGTCACTGTCCTAGGAGCCCAGAACGGAGGGAGGCCCTGGGTCACTCTTGGGCTTCCCTGCCCTTGGAGTCTTGCTACAGGCCTGGGTTGAGCCCTGGATTAGCTGGTCAACTTAGGCAGGGTCACTGGGAGATGGCCTTGCCCAGTCATGCTGGTTCTGAGCTCCTCTTCCACCCCCATCTCCTTCCAGGGAAGATCCCTCCAGGGCAACAACTCCTTCGACTACGGCTGTGCCAACAACTGGTATTTGACCATTTGTGCACCACTGGGACCCAAGCGAGTTTGTAAACCAGAGGCTCAAGTGGGAGTAGGGTGAAGCTGGGTCTTCTCCCTGCCCTTACCCTAGCTCCCAGGCTCTGAAACTTTGTTCCTTTGCTCTGGGGTTTTCTCCAGGGCACTCTGGGGACTTCCATCTTCCATGCCCTAATACATTCTTGTCCCAAGAAATGGGGTAGAGGGAACTGCAGCCTGGATGAGGCTCCTGGATGAGAGCCCTGGGCTCTGTGCTCCAAGCTGAGGGGTGAGGGTGGTCAGGGAGACCTGGCCAAGGTGGGTAGTGACCCATTAGCAGTTGATCTGTTGCTCCCCAGGTATATGTCTGCAACTGTCTGGATGCAGAGAGAGGAAGGAACCCAGTGGGATCCCCTAATCACCCTGTGCTCACCAATCTATTCTTCCCACATGGTCCCACAGACCTCCCTGGGCCCAGGTCTCCAACTGTGGGTGTCTACACACATGGGCAGGGCTCCCAGGGAGTGGAAAGGCTGCAGTTTTCTAGGAAGTGAGGAGTATTGGGTGGTCATTGGGAGAAGGGTGTTTGTGGGTTGCACACCTGTTGGGGGAAGCCCCTGAAGTCAGGCTGACCCTGAAGTTTAAGCACTTGGAGCTTAAAGAGTGGGATTATGGACCTGGAGGATGCAGGGTCCAGGGAACAGGGCTTCAGAGCACACCCAGGTGCCCCTGAATAGACAAAGAGAAAAGACTGCACCACAAACTTGCTCCTTGATCTTGGGCCAGTCCCTTACCTTCCTGGGCCTCTATGTTTTCACTCCTAATGAGGACTGAGACTAGTCCAGTAATTTATAATGTGTTAACAGAGATTTTTTTTTTTCCAATGGAAATATTTATTTGAGGTCCATGTGAAACATATTGAGTATTAGGAGTGCAGTTGGGTGAGTAACCCACAGTGCCTCCCAAGGGCCCTGCAGTGATTTGTGCCTGCCCGCTCTTTGTCCTGCCTCCAGAGGCTGAGGGGATTGACTGTGAGATGCGGGATGGAAGTTAGGGAGAGCCCCCATGTACTGACTCTGTGTTTGGCTTCTCATCAGCCCGATGCTGCAGCAGGATGACCCCAGGGGAGACTCAGTCTCCCACTCACCCCTTCACAACCAGTGATGTCAAGATGTGCATTGGAACTTCATCCCCTGAGCCCCACATGGAAGCCTCTTGAGACTGATCCTTCACTCAGGCCCCTTTTGGGAGTGCCAAGACCCCCATGCCTTTCCTTGTAATTTTTTTTGCTGCCTCCTATGGCTGCTTTGCATGTCTGTTCTAGGTTCAGAGATGGGTGTTTCCTGGGGGTGTCGCAGAGGCTCTGGGGGACTGGGCCAAAGCCCTCTTGAAAGGGAAGAGTGTTGCTCTCTGGAGACAAAAGCTCAGTCCCCAACACCGTCTGACTCTTCGACCTTGGGAAAAATACTTAGCATTTCTCTTATCCTTAAAATGTGGCAATAGTAATAATTGCATCGACTGACCAGGCTGGGTTCCTGGCAAGGGCTGGAGATGAGAGGAGAGAAAACCCATCAGCCTGTATAATACCAAGTGCACCCCTCAAATTAGAAGGGGAACTTATTATTTCTAATTGTGTGTGTGCACATGTGTGCATTCTTTAAATTTCTTGTGTGGGGGGTGCTGGGTAGTGGGGATCAAGTCAAACCCAAGGCCTTGTGCATGCTAGGCAAGCCCTCTACCACTGAGCTACATCCCCAGCCCTTTTTCATTCTGAGAAACGGTCTCACTAAAATGACCAGGCTTGTGAACCTTTGGTCTCAGCCTCCCATATTGCCTCCCAACCTGTTACAGGAGTTCACCGCCATAACTGGCTTAGGGTTTTCTGTATGCAAGATCTTGTTGTTTCTTCTTATCTGGATAATTTTAAATTTCTTTTGGAGTCAGTCTTGATTATCTCCCCAGTTCCCACTTTACTGATTTCTCAGACTATCATCTATACACCATTTTGGGGGAGTGGTGTACTGGGATTTTAATCCAGGGATATTTTACCACTGAGTTTCTTCCCCAGTCCTTTTTATTTTTTATTAAGTCAGGGTCTCATTAAGTTATGGAGGACCTGACTAAGTTACTGAGACTGACCTTGAACTTGAAATCCTTCCCTCTCAGCCTGCAGAGTCACTGGATTTATGGTGCACCACCATTTCCAGTTACACTCTTTTTTTTTTGGTACCAGAAATTTTTTGGTACTGAGACTGAACCTTTTTTTATTTTTTACTATGAGACAGGGTTATGCTCAGTTGCTAAGACTGACGTCAAAACTGCTATCCTTCTGCCTCAGCCTCCCAGTCACTGGGATTACAGATTGTGCCACCACATCCAGGATGATAAGATGATGTTTTAGATGCTAATTTTTAAAGCTTTTGATATTTCCATTGATCATAATTTTCAATTATATATTACAGAAAGGAATGGAATGGTACTAGGAATGATTATTCAATCATTAGGGGCCGCTGCCTATTCAATGATTAAGAAGCAGGCAAGGTGCCAAGGTGTGGTCTAGGGGTCTTAGAGGTGTGGCTGCACTGGGACTATTGGTCCCTGAGGCGCATAAATTTACTCTGGGAAGGCTCCTAACTGTGCTTACATCCCGTGACATAGGAGTAAACCTATATTCTAAAGTTCGTCTATGGTTAACAGACAGGCATATACTCAAATATCAGGCCCTTTTGTTGGAAAGGTCTAATAATTTCTCTCAAATGCAGAAGCTAGAGCAAAATGAAGGAAAGGAGGAGGGAAGGACAGGATAACATAAAGAACCAATCAAATACAAATTCATAGACATTAATATTTCCAGAATGTTCATTGCAAACATGTTCTCTGTTTTGTTGTTTGCCTTAATTTTGGTGAAATTTTTTATGTAAAATTTTTGTTTTATGTATTCAAAGCTAGTAATCATTTTATTGGCATCATCTAAGTTTACTTGTGTTTCCCTCTCCTTCAAGCTGATAAGTATTAGATATGTTGTTTCCTTTTTATTTCAATTCTTTAATCTATCTGAAATCAATGTGGGGTAAGACAACAGTCTAATCCAAGTGTCTTCCCCAGAGTTACAAACAATGGTTACAGCATCACTTATCAAGTAAGATTTCATTTCCCTGATTCATGATCACCATTAACAAGGGACACTAAGTTCTTCATGTACGCCAAGATCTAAGGAGTGGACACTTGAGGTGCCCCCCAGATCCCCCTCAAAGAATGAAGAACCTACCCACCTAGGTGCTGGAGTGTGGGTGAGAAACAATCCCAAACCTAGGGAAAGCCTCCCCTCCTTCCAGGGACAGACTGCATCTAAGGAGTGGTCACTACAGAGCATAAGGGCCCAGTCACTTTGCCTAAAGCAGGGCGATTTTGGAGGACAATGTGACCTTTGTTTTTGCTGAACTTTTTTGGTCCCTTACCTTAAGTGACTCTCCTCTGCTCAGTCTTACATCTCCCCCTTCCCTCCCCTTTTTTTGGTGTTTATCCCCAAATCATTCCCGGTGAACATCCTGCATGATGACCTCTGGAGTTTACGTGTGGACCTTTTGTTTCATTACCCTATTGATTTTAGCACCATGTATTTTGATTTTTTTTTTTTTTTGTAGTTTTCAAATACAAGGAGCTTCTTGCAGTCTTAGTTGTTATCATCTGAATTCATAGAGTTTTGATGTTGTGCAGTAAACAACACACCATACAAGGACTGGTGTTGTAGGTCAGTGATAAAGTGTTTGCCTGGCACAAGTGAGGCAAGGCCCTTGGTTAGATTCCCAGTACCATCTTAAACACAAACACACACACTCCAAAACACAAAAATATTCACTAACATATTCACTTAAAAGCCTCCACATCTTTTGTTTAAAACTAGCATCTTGAGCCAGGCATGGTGGCATAGGCCCATAATCCCAACTACTCAAGTGGCAAAGGCAGAAAGATTCCAAGTTCAAGGCCAGCCTAAGCACAGTGAAACCCCATCTCAAAAAACAAAGAGCTGGAGTTGTAGCTCACTGGTAAAGCACTTGCTGGGCATGTGTGAGGCACTGGGTTTCATCCTCAGCACCACATTAAATAAACAAATAAATAAATAAGTGAATTGTGTCCACCCATAGTTAAAAATATATATTTTTTTAAAAAAAGGAAAAGTGAAATAAGCCAATCCCATAAAACCAGAGTTGGACTGTTCTCTCTGATATGTGGGTGCTAACTCACAATAAGGGGCAGAGTGGGAGAAAATAGAAGTTCACTGGATTAGACAAAGGAGAATGAAGGAAGGGAAGGGAATGGGATGGGTGAATTGGACATAACTTTCCACTGTTCATATCTGAACACACCACCAGTGAAACTCCACATCATGTAGAACCACAAGAATGAGAAGTTACAGTCCATGTATGTATAATATGTCCAAATACACACTACTGCCATGTAGATCTAAAATAAAACAAAATTAAAATATTAATAACAAAAAACAAAGCAAAACAACAACACAATGGCATCTTTCTCACCAATCTCAGCTGTAATGTAAAACATTTTTACAAAGACAACTTATTACAAAGTGAAGTTAAAGTTTTTGCAAGAGTCAGTATTTCATAATGTCAATAGAACTGATACTAGAACTCCACTTAAATTACATAAAAGCCACCAATTAATAAGATTCTAGTCTAAAACAGCACAGTGGCCCACACCTGTAATCCCAGAGGCTTGGGAGGCTGAGGCTCGAGAACTGCAAGTTCAAAGCCAGCCTGAGCAACTTAGTGAGGCCCTAAACAATTTGGAGAGATGCTGTTTTGATAGAAACAAACAAAAAATTTCAAAAAGAAAAAATAAATGGAGCGCTCTCCCCACCCCCACCAGGAAAGTAGCTCAGTGGTTAGCCCCTGGTTCAGTCCCTGGTACAAATAAAATAAAACAACAACAAAGAAACAAACAAAACACGCTGACCAAAACTATACATAATGAAAAAATCATTAATTGATGAATGTATAAATAATCTGTAGGGTATCCATACAATACTACACATTGATAAAAGGAAATAAACTACTGATATGAGTAACAACATGGTTGAATCTCAAATGCATCGTGCTACATGAATGAAGTCAGACTAGGAAAGGCAGTGACACCATTTATATGGGATTCTGGAAATAGATAAACCTGAAGGACTTAGGGAAGGAAATTGACAACGGAAGAGCATGAAAGGATTTTCTTGGGTAATGAAACTGGTCTAACCTTGAGGATGGTGGAGAACACAGGACGGTATCCATTTGTCCAAATTCTTGACTGTCAACTAAAAAGCATGAATTTTACTGTTTGTAAATTATTCCTCAATAAATGACTTTTCAAAAAACTCCTGCCATGGCTCTCATGTTTGCACTTCATCAAAACTAAATTCCGCACTTGACTTTCTGAGCCTTTTTAATCTTGACCTTCACGGGGTCAACTTCATTGCCCATGCCATCTTGTGCAGGAATTAGGGCCATTTCCTCATTCTGTTAACACCCTTTCAGTGACTTTTTGCAAAGTTGAGCAGGCAATGCCCTCCTGTCCTCTGCCTCTCCAAAACCACACCTAGGACGCCGCTCTACAAATGAGGGCCTCACCAAACTCTCAGTTCTCCCAGTCTGCTCCACTGCACAGCACCAACCCTCTCTTAGAGTACCTGGGTGTCTGCTGGTGTTATTCTGATTTCAGGTTGCTTATCAAAAAAAGTGCAGGATGTACTTACTTACCTCTATACCCATCCCTCAAACAAGCAGTCTAGCACACAGAAGGCTCTGAACTCCAAGGGACAGTAGAGATCTGAAGTGCATCTTAAAAAGTGGGTCTGGAAGGACTCATGAGGCACCAGCCAGTCCAAGAACAGTGGAGAAAGCATAGAAGTGCCCAGTGGCAGAGAGGCAAGATGCCTCGGCAGAGCCTGGTATCCCGCAAAGGCACACTCACTCTGGTTACCTGACAGTGCTCAACTCCATGACCTGGATCAGCAGCTGCAGAAATGAGCGACATCAGGAGGCCCACGGTGGGTGGAGCCACGGTGAAGTTGAGTGCTGGGTGTGAGGCCAAGCAGCCCCAACTTCACCCTCCCTGGCTCCGCCCCAGCGAGCCCTGTCTGCCTACTCTTCCTCCCTGGCTGAGCTCTTAGTTTTCAGTACAACAAACAAAATGGCACTCCAGTTCGCTGTCATCAGGCCTGCCCCTTTTCAACCTTCATTACCCTTCTCCATGGCCTCGCTAGATTCTTAACTCCCCAGGCCGTCCTATTCAGCCTATCTCCCTGCCTCCACTGCCCTTCAACATGTCTTTCATAGGTTTCTCCCTCTAGCCCCGCCCACCCAGTCACCTGCCCCTTGGTTGTCTGCCCTTCCCTCCCCACAACCAGTGCTGCTGCCAGTGTGAGGCCTTGGGACTGTAGATACACCATGGCTTTTACTGGAGAGAGGAGTATGTGTCTCCTGAGCAGGTAGCCAGCAGGACACCCAGGTAGAGGCAAAGGTATATGAGCAGCAGCAGGAAGATGGGGAAATTACCGTGACTAATGCAGTTATTCACCCATTTGCAACAGTGGTCAAACTCCTAGGGAAGAGGAGGCAGGTGTCAAGGTTCCATACGATCTGGACGCCATCACCACCAAATCCTTGGGCCTCCCCCAACGTGGCCCTCTAGGCCTCCTGCTCGTGGTCCTACACACAGGCTCCCATCTCCAGGGAGAAACTGGCATTTACATTGTTAGAGCACAGTTAGAACTCTATGGCTCCTGACCTGTCATGAATGAGGTCTTTAGAGACAAGACCTGCCTGGTGTCACTTCCAGCAGGATTTAGAATAACTCTGGGCCTCTATTTTCTCAGACACTGGGTAAGGATGAAAAGAACCCCCTTGCCCAGCCAGCCTTCTGCACTTGTAAACCTTTGCATGTTGTGCACATGGGAGAAGAGCACTCAGAACCCAGGAAACCCTCCAACTGGGACACCCAGAGGTGGACAGGCAAAGATCCCCAGAACAAGGTAGCAACCAGCCTAAAGGTCTGGGTCTGTCATATCAGCAAGCCAGGGAATGGGACAGGGGCTGCTCTCCTCTCCCTGACTCCGCCAGGCTCAGCACAGATGTGATGCCCTTTACATGTCAGCATCCATGCAAGCAAGGCCAGCCTCTCAGGACAGGTGCAGACACAGAGGCGATGACATATGTAAGTGACCGAGAGTGGCTGAGAGCCCCTTTTAGCAGTCTGAGAAGATGGTCTCATAAGTACCCTGGTCCACTTATGATGTGAGGTTCCTGATCCTGGACAGGTGCCTGCAGATGAGTGAGTGAGTGGACAGGGAGGAGGAGTACTCACCTCCACATGGATGTTGCACCAGGGACAGTGGAAGCTCTGGGCTGGCTGTGGAAGCAGCACTTTAGGTACCAAGGCATTTGGAAGGCCCTGTGGTCTATCCATGCTACAAATGGTGTGTTGGGGTCCTTTCAAAGGAGCATGGCATAGCAAGATTTGGGGTCAGTGGAAGAAGAACCCCATATGGCATCCCCAGAGCATCACTGGTAAACAAGAAGGGTGGGGAGGAGGTGGGCAGGGGAATCCTGGTCCCTGTTAAGCAAGCTGACCACTCAGATGGGCTGGCAGCCAAAGAGAAGGGGTTTCCAGCCAGAAGAGCTCTACATGCAGCTCCAGCCTTTGGAATAGTGAGCAGTGCTTGAAGTTGTGTGTGAAATGGGGAGAATGAAGAGTGAACTGCGTGGTTTGGAAGAGCCTGCTGACCTCTCTTGAAAGTCTGCTCAATCTTCCCTTCCAAAGCAAATGGAAAACCTCCAGGATTCTATTTATTCCCACCTCAGTGACTTGGGAAAGGAAGTGCCAGGTCCTAAGTGTGATGGCACGGAGAGAAGGGATCCTGAGGCCATTGGTGGAATAGTACTTTAGAAATCACCCCTGTAGGCATCAATACTAGATGTGCCAGCTCATTCTCTCAGAGGTCTGAGGCCTTACCTCAATGCAAGGTACCAGGATCTGCGAAGTTGATACCAATCAGACTGCAGACGTGAACACAAAGAGAATGCCCCTAACAATATGAAAGGCCCACAACCTGTTCTCAGGCAGCCATCTGCAACCGAGGCCAAAACCAGACTCAGTTCTAGTCTGGGGCAACGCAGAGCTCCCCACAAGGCCTGGCTTACCTGAGACAGGACTCATAAACCTTAAGGACTGATCTAAATATCCAGGCTAGAGACAGACCAGAGATTTCACCAAATATGAACAGCATTACCAGCCATTCACAGGTGACTAAATGCATCAGGCACTCTAGACCTCTGTGCTTCTAACTATACATCCTTCTTTCCCTTCCTGACCCTCACTCTCCACTTCCCTGTCTCTGCACTGTCATTTTCTATTTTCCCTTCTATCTCTTTGTAAGAAACCTGACAGCTTGCATGGGAGACTCACAGGAAGGTGAAGAAAGGCCACTGAAAGTGACTAGTAGTATGACATTAAAAGCAGCAAACATGCTTGGGAGAAATCAGGAATATCCCACCGGATGTTGGGGTGGGGCTTGACATCCTTTGAGAAAGGTGTGGCTAAGCATCCTGTTGTCAGAGAAATGAGAGTCATCAGTTACCTCTTCTGGGTTTGCACCCAGAGTGCAGTGACTACAGCAGGGAAGGGAAAAAGTATCAAGTGTAACATCACAGAGGTTCTGGAATGGGGGCTCTGGCCACTTCCAGAGACTTCTGAGAGCAACCTCTTCAACCCCCATATACACTCATGATTCAGACTGGGACATCCTGCTCTTATGATGTTGTCTTTGTTGGAACTTGTGGTGATGTGGATGTGGTTTGTCTCCCAGATTCATAGACTGGAGGCTTGATCCTCAGTGTGGAGTGTTGAGGTGAGAGAACCTGTAAGAGGTGGGGCCTAGTGTGAGGTAATTCTGTCACTGTGGAGGATGCCCTCAGAAGGGAGTAATGTGCTTCTCATGGACCATCATTAGTTCCTGTGAAAGTGTGTTGTTATAAAAAGAGCAAGACTGGTCCTTCCCCAGTTTTCTGGCTATGCAGTCTTTACCTCTTGCATGTTCAATGACCATGATGTCATTCACCATGTTGTGATTACCCTCAGCAAAGGTCAATTGAAGGGGCTGTGAAATCTTGGACTCTGAGCTAAATGAACCTCATATCTTCATAAAGTACCCATTCTTGGATATTTTGTTAGAGCAACAGAAAGTAGGCTAATACAGTGACTATATAATATGGTCTCTGGGAAGATGGAATGGGGAGAAGTTTAGCTACTCTCATCAACCTTCCAGGCCCAGCGCTAGTTGAAGCAGAGAGTGCTCAGTGCTTGTCCTATTTCCACTTCTTCCTTTTTGTTGTGACAGAGTTTCAGTTTGGGGAAGGAGGTAGCAATCTACCCAAATAAATAACTTCCCAGTTTCCCTCATTTCCAGGGTGGGTTTCATGACACATTTCTGCTTAAAGAGTCATGTGTAAATGTCTATGGAGGATTTCTGGGAAAGCTTTTGTCTTTTCTATCAAAGGGAAGATGATGCAGTTGGCAGAGCTCTGCCCCCCTTCTTTCTGTCTTGAAGTTAGACCTGCTAGCTGGGGTGCCACCTTGGGACCTTTTAGGCAACAAGTCATGCTACCCAGACACAACTTGTGACATTGTTGAGTCCCTGTCCTATCCCTCACCTGCCTCCCCCTGAACTGCATATTATGTGAAAATAACTGGATTTCTATTACACTGACATGTGTCATTGCATTGGCCACTGAGCACCTGAAACTCTGTGTTGGTGGATTCTTCCCACCATAAATCTTGGTGAGAGGCAGAAACCATGGTCCTATCCCAATTGGAGCTGAAAATGGTCAAATACTTGTGGCTTCTCTCCCAGTGATTACAGGGGCCTGTGTTCTAGGTGACATCATTTTCACTCTAGAACATCTACCACTGACTGAATGAGATGTCTGTGCTGAGATGCAGCAACTGTATAGATCTCCAATGCTCAAATATAGTGTCCCCCTACTTTTTGGATTGGGGATTGAACCCAGGGTCCCTGAGCTTCATACCCAGCTCTTTTCATTTTGAGACAGGATCTCACTCAATTATTGAGACTGGCTTTAAACTTGTGATCCTCCTACCTCAGCCTCCCAAACCACTGGTTTTAGAGGCATGCCCCACCACCACCATGCTTGGCCAGGGAAATTAAATTGATTAAAAATAGATCAGGGCCAGTGCCATTGAGACTAGGGCAAAGGACAGTCAGTGTAATTAATGGATGTTTGGGTCAGGATGTTTGGGGGCTGATTCAAAAGAAAATAAAATGCCTATATCTCCAGGACATTTTCCCTTCCTCAACTGTTCCCAAGATTACCTACCTCTAGGGAATTGTTCCTCCCAGCATGTAGCTGTTAATGAGTAACCCCTGGGTGTCTCCCTTGCTGCCTTTCTGGGCAGATATAGAAAATAGGGAGAGGTACCCTTCTCATGTCCCCCTCTTCCCATCCCACCTATGTGGCCAAAATGTGAAAAGTAAGCTGTCCAGGGGGTACTTCTCCCTATTTTCTGTAAAAAGACAAAATGGTAAAATTACCAGCTGCTGAAGTTAGAACAAAATTTGCCAATAAAGAGGCCTTAGTGAACTAGTGGACATAGTAGAAATGTTGTCCTTGAATTTTACTAGAAATATTGTCCTTGAATTTTATTATGGTAGTAGTTACACTATTGTGCACATCTGTCAAAACTCATTATATCACACACTTAAAATGAGCAAATTCTTGGTAGTTAAATTCTATCTCAATAAAACTAATTCTTATAAATTATGAGTTCTTATCTTTCGCTTTTAAGCAAAAAATGCGTGGTTTGACAGAGCGATTGATTCACAGCTAGAGGGGAAAAGAGGAGAAAAGGATAGAAAATGAGAAGACAAGGAACATATAGGAAGCCCTTTCCACATGGAAGACATTCATGAGACTTTTTTGAATATTTTCTCATTAACTTCTTTCAATATTTCTTCTACAAATGAAGAAAAGTTGCTAACTTTTGAAAGAATGTAAATAAATTATCATAGTCAATAAGGAGTTTGAGAATAAGGTTTGGTGTGCTTATAAAAATTTGGTTCTAGCCAATACACCACTGTTTCTCCTCCCCAGCAAAACAAACTTCCAGACCCAGCTCTAAACCTTAGCTATACAAATTTTTATATCACATAATTTCTGTGAACCTATTTTACTTACTGTAAAATTAGATCAAGATTTAATAAAATTTATTTCGTTATTCTAAGAATCAAATTTGTGTGCATGGTAGTACTTTATAGCTATTAGAACTTAAATGCCATTGCTATAATTGCTACTTTTCATTTTCTCACTATTATGCATTATGAGAAACTCCAAATCTCATTATTCACTAAATCAATAAGTGCTCAGGTCTTTGGCTATATCAGAAAAAACTGTCAAGATTCAACACTTTAGCATGGTCAAAGAATATTCTGCTATGTTAGATAAATTAGCAACTATGAGTTCAACTGTGCAATCAAAATACAAGGCCACTGAGAAAAGAATTATGAAGATTTGATACTTCACCCAGCAGAGTCAGAGAATGAGGACTCAGGAAAAATTAATCTGCCCAGAGGCATCTGACTTGGCAAGGAAGATAATGGTCTATTTCTGGTCAAAATATCTGAAGGAGTTTGTCAACAATGTGTACTTCTCTTACTTTACCTGTATTAAAAGATAAAACCTGAATATATTTTTCTCATGACCTAAGTTCATAAGGTTACATATGCCAATAAATCTCAGGGTAAAAACTCACTTCAAATGTTCTTGTTGACTTTCTCGATAGCCTCCCTAAAGATTAGGAAATAAGGCCAAGAGTTAATAAATGGGATAACATCAAATTAAAAGGTTTCTGCACACCAAAGTAAACAATTAAGAATGTGGAGAGAGAACCTACAAATTGGAGAAAATCTTTGCTAGCTACTCTTCTGACAGATGATTAATATCTAGAACATAAAAGGAACTGAAACCAAAAAATTAAGTAACCCAATTAATAAGTGGGCACATGAAATAAACAGACACTTTTCAAAAGAAGAAATACAAATGGGCAACAAATATATGAAAAAATTCTCAACATTATTAGCTGTTATGGAAATGCAAATCAAAGTTACAGAGATTTCATCTTACACCAGTCAGAATGGCAATCATCAAGAATACAAATAGTCAAAAGGTGGGTCCATTCCAATTTGCAACTCCACCTGTAATGTAAAAGTGTACCTTTTTCCCCACATCCACACCAACATCTATTATTATTTGTGTTCTTGATAATAGCCATTCTAATCGAAGTAAGATGAAATCTTAGAGTTGTTTTAATTTGCATTTCTCTGATTACTAGAGATGTTGAACACTTTTTCATATATTTATTAATCTTTTGTATATCTTCTTCTGTAAAGTATCTGTCCAGTTCCTCGGCCCATTTATTGATTGGGTTCTTTGTATTTTTGGTGTAAAGTTTTGACCCAGTTATCCCACTCCTTGGACTTAAAATTAGCATACTACAGTAACGCAGCCACATCAGTGTTTATAGCAGCTCAATTCACAATACCTAGATTGTGGAACCAACCTAGATGCCCTTCAACAGTTGAATGGATAAAGAAACTGTGGTATATATACACAATGGAATATTAGTCAGCCACAAAGAAGAATAATATTATGGCATTTGCAAATAAATGGATGGAATTGGAGAATACCACGCTAAGTGAAATAAGCCAATCCCAAAAATAAACAAAGGCCAAATATTTTCCCTGATAAGTGAATGATGATATATAATTGGAGTGGGAGGATGGGGGTGAAAGAAGAATGGAGGAACTTTAGATTATGTAGAAGGAAATGAGAGGAAGGAGGGAGTGGGGGTATGAAAAATGGTGGAATGAGACAGACATCATTACCCTCTATGTACCTGTATGATTACACGGATGGTATGAATCTACATCTTGTACAACCATAGAAATGAAATGATGTACCCCATTTGTGTACAATGACTCTAAATGCAGTTGGAAAAAAATTGAGAATTTTAAAAATAAAAATAAAGATAAAAAGAATCCAAATCATAATGAATGCTAGAGAGGTTATGAGGGAAAAGGAACACTTTTACACTGTTGGTGGGATTATAAATTAGGAAAACTATGGCTATCAGTATGCAGTTTCCTCAATAGGCTACGCATGGAACTACCATGTGATCAGAGGTACCATCCTCAGTATTTATCCTGAAGAATTAAAGTCATCACACTACAGTGATACATGCATAGCCATGATTATAGCAGGACAATTCACAATAGCCATACTATGGAACTACCCGAGGTGTCCATCAATGATGAATGGATAAAGAAAATGTGGTATGTATACACAATGGCTTATTAGTCAGCCATAAAGAAAAATGAAATTTTGTCAATTGCAGGAAAATGGATGGAACCAGAGACTATTGTGTTAAATGAAATAAGTCAAACTCAGAAAGCTAAGGGTCATATGTTTTCTCTTCTACTCAGAAGCTAGAGAGGAGAAGGAAAAGAAAGATGAGTGTGGGTGGCATGAAAATCAGAGGAAGATCAATAGAGGAAAGGAACCAGAAAGTGGCAAGTGGGGAGGAGGGAGAAAGATCTGGAGAGTGATATTGGCCAAATTGTATTGTTATATTGTGCATTTTGTGCATGTATGGATATGGAACAACAAATCTCATCAGTATCTGCAATTATAATGCACCAACAAAAAATGTGAGAAAAAAGTTTTTCTTGTTAATATTTTTAAAAAACATAAATCCATCACTAATTATGTATTTACAACTCCAATATCAAAAAATAATATATTGCAGCAAGGATGACTGAATGTTGGTCATTAATGAACAGAAAGAAAGGATAGAATTGTGACTGCTGATTCAACTGCTTATTTATGCCTATGAAATTTTTCTTGCTTAACACATATTGACCAAAGTGATCTTAGCTTGATTACATTTCAAACTGGGTTTTCTTTTTGACTATAGATCCCTAACCTCCCCACCTTTTTTTAATTCTTAAAGCTTTCATTTGAGAAAATTTGCAATTGTAAATTCTTTCTCTGCTTTGATATGTAAATCTCCCATCATCTTGCTTTTGATATATAATCATCAAGAAAGATAAGACCAAGACCCCAGTCTATGGGGTATATAGGAGCCTAACTTCAATAGGCAACAATTAGCAAACAGAAGAGGCCTAATTTCATTGAGCAGTGTCCCCACTAACATCATCTAGTACTTAAGATTGGGTGTGGTGGTCACTGTTTGTAGTCCCAGCATTGGAAAGGCTTAGGCAGGAGGATCCCTTAAGTCCAGAAGAATGAGACCAGCCTGGGTAACACAGAGAGGCTCTGTCTCAAAAACAAAAATGAAACCTAGTACTTTTCCATTGGTTTCTCCAGCACTTCATCAGAGTTGAATTCAATTTCTCCCATTGCAATCATTTTGACCTGGGCTTCAATAACCTTCTTTACCATTTAAACTAGTGTCCTGTACAATTTTTCTTTAGCAAAATACACAAATTATTTGTGTTACTGTATTTTACAAGCATGCAATATATTCCACTTTTCAGAGTGATTTTGATCTAGTATGTTATTGTAGCACTGAAGAAAAAAATAATATAAAGCAGTCTGGGGAAATAAGACTAATAGTCAGACAAATTAATACATTCCTAAATGCAGTTATTAAGAGGTATAAAGCTTGAACCAAAGGCATTTATGTTCAAGTCTAGAAGTCTTGCAAATTCATCTCACTGACAACTTTGTTCTAAGAAACACCTCAACAATTATTACTAAAAATCCAGGTACTTAGTAATATTTACTGAATTATCAAGACTTCCTGAGGTAACAATAAAATGGATTTTGAAATCTCCTGTGAGCAAACTCATTTGGTCTAATATCATGGCTAAATAGAAAAGCAGATAACATTGGTCTTCCCATCAAAACAAATGTTAAAACTGAGTTTGTTGTTGATTGTATGTGTGGTGCTAGCATATGCTAGGTGGTATGCTACCTCTGAGCTACATCCTCAGTTCCTTCTGTGGTTATTATTAGGATTATACTTCTATTGTTATATTAATTTCAGTAAATATGCTCTAATACATTACTGTACATATGCAATTTTGTAGCCTCATGGAGATGTTGGGCTGAAAAATCCGTTGCTCTTTGATTATCAGTAGAGCTAAGACTAAATGTACATTTTACTTTAAAATATTTAAACAGCATATTCCTTCCTTATGCAATACCTTCCTCACTGTTACTTGAATAATGAATAGCACAAGAGTGTCAAGAAGTGCAATTTGCTTTGTTCTACTTCTTCCTCTCTCTACTGAATTCTCCAAGTAGAATTAGTTAAAATGTAACATTCTTGGGAACCTCTAAACTTGAAAATAAATGACTATGGGAATGCCGAAGTATGATGAGCTCGCCTTTATTACTCTCCACGTGCAGTGTCAGAACTCCTTGAGTACTTGTGAGATTATCTGCCAGATTATGTAGAGGACTAGGAGGCAGATACAGGTGCTTGCTAACACAAGCACACACACACACACACACACACACACACACACACACACACACACACACTGTCACAGGAGTCTTCAGGATTAACATCTGAAATTAACTAAAGAGACAGTCACAGTTTTTCTCTCTGTCTTAAAAGCTGAATTATAAACAGTGGAATAATGAAAAATAAGGCCAAAATCTTGGTTTTATTAATTTGAACAGAATTCATACCGAGAAAATTACCAACAATGGACTATTCAGGGGAAAATGCAAACACAGACACACATATCCATTAAACTGCCTTTGGGCATATTGCAAAAATTAAATATTCAGCCTAATAAAATTTTCTGATTACTTGAAAGTAACTGCATATGCCAAAGCTAAGTTGCCTAGTTTTCAAATCAGAATGCTTCTTTATGTCTTTGCATTTACTTACCACAGTGTTTGTCCATTAGAACACATTAAGTTTCTCAGTGCCATAAGACCTACGTTCAAACATTTTTCATTGCCCTGCAAGTATGAAAAATTAATCTCAAGAAATATATTTAAACACCAAAGATTGTTTATGCCATATTTGAGGCATACTTTATGGTATCCAGCTAGAACTGGTAATTCCAATTACTTTAAACATCATTGTAAAAATCTAAAAAGAAAATCAAGGTAAATTACACTTAATTTACTTTACTGTTACCTGGGAAGCCACAGCATGGAGTCTTTTCAGAAGTCCTGGAAAAGGGAGGGGTTTTGGCAGAAAGGCTGACAATTCAAACAGATAATAGCTTTTTGAGAGCAGACTCTTGTCTTATTTATCTCTTTATTTCCCTAAATTGCTTAGCATGGAGCGTCACACCAAGTAAATGGGCAGTCAATGTTAAGTTGACAGTGTTAGACTTTTAAAGACCTAACAATTTTTCACCTAAGTATGAATCTTTGAAGTGTTGAATATTATCAGGCATTTAGCTGTTAAAGAATAAAAGCTCATTTAGACTTCACACAAAGATTCTTTCCCACTTTATTGAATTCCTTCATGCACCGTCAATAGATTCCTTTCCATATACTGCAATCTTCACAGTAACAGGGCTTCCATGGTGTGTCAAATCTTTAGTAGCCTTGGAATTTCATCTATAGTAATTACATAAATATTTAGTGTTCTTCTTTAATCCTTCAAATGACAAGAGCAAAACTGAACTCCCGAGCAACATCGCCAAGTTATAGAGAAAGAAGATTATAAAAACCTCTAAGTCTATCCCTAACCAAAACAGGTGCCTCTGCTGTTCATCTTTAACAGTAAGTTCTTACTGCTCCATGTCAAAGGTTTCAGCAGCATATCAAATGGGGCTCTTCAGATCTTTTTCCAAACGAGAATTCTAGGCACTCGAGACGACAGAAGCACCCCAGTACATTCCTGCAGCTTAGAGACAGATTAATTAATTCC
Source organism: Sciurus vulgaris (assembly GCF_902686455.1). Classification (NCBI taxonomy): domain Eukaryota; kingdom Metazoa; phylum Chordata; class Mammalia; order Rodentia; family Sciuridae; genus Sciurus; species Sciurus vulgaris. Next base: position 81,587,456 of record NC_136470.1, on the reverse strand, counting down.
CCGAGCTGACTACAGCAGTACACAGAGCTGGATGAGAGAAAGCCTGGCTATTATTCACCAGACCTTTAGGCAAAGCTCATTTTCTCGGACACTTGTCGTAAGAGCCCTGACTGCCCCTCAAGACAGTGATTCCGTTAGAAGCATCATCCATGGACCTCTTGGCATTTCTTTTCTGCCTAGAATTTTGGAGCACAAAAGCTCTTTGCAAAGCAGTTGATGGAAAAGGAATCAAGTTTGGGGCTGAGTTAGAGGGCTGGGGAAAAAAGGGCTTTATTTCTATATATAAATTTCTCTTTTTATGAACGTATTCAAATTTTGAAAACAAAAATTATATTTTAACCTGGAAAATATACTTTTATTTCATTTAGTAAATGAGCTGACAAACACTGATGTTCTCTGTTCTCAACATAAATATTTTATTTCTCCAAAATCTCTTCAGTTGGAGAAACCCCAGCTTAATGAAATTCTAGATGATTATTGACACCCAGGAACACTACCTATGCTAAACAACCTTACCTTGTGCTGGGATAATTTATTCCCCCTATGCTACCACCTCCTGAAGCTCAAGAGAATTATATTTTATTTCAAATGATGAAAAGAATATATGTGTGTCTGGGTATATACACACTATATATATATATATATATGATATGTACCCACACACACACATATCTTAGATACATTAGTGTGTGTGAATACGTGTGTATTTATATGTGTACATATGTATATGAGAAATGATCTCTTCTTTGGGTCAAAAAATATGTTACCTAGGAAATATTGTTTATTAATACATTCACATTTGAATAATTGGGAAGTAAATAAAGATAAATGCTACCATGTGAAATATATTTTGACATTTAGCTTAGAAGACAGATTGAATTGGAAAATACAATATAAAGCATACGCAAGTACTAAGTAAACAGAACACAGTGGCAAAATATCAGTAATAATATTTCAAATTTATTCATCTATTAATTTAGAGCTTGATCTACATAAATAGCATCCATTTCACATTATCAAAACAGATAATATAAGATCCTTTTATGGATGATGGAAATCATAGGTATAAAGATCAAGAGAAAGTCTTTCCCAGTCAAAAAGATTCTATACTAGGTAATCTGACAAATCTTCATTCTTTAATGACTGATTCTTATTTTCTCTTCTTCAGCTTACAAAATACAATTTAAGAGATTATATGCTAAAAACAAAAACAAAACAAAACAATTAAGCACTCTACTTAGCACTCTAGGAGCATTAATGGTGATCCTGCCAGACATGAAAGGGTTTATGTTGCAGTAAAGGATGATGCAATGTTAAGGTGATAAGAGCTACACCCTTTTGGATCTTATGACTCAAATATGGAGGAAGATTGGCAGAGCAGGCAGTCGATGTTAGGGTTTATGGAAAAAAAGAATGCAGCTCAGAAGAAGTAGATGAGACATGGTCACAAGTACCCTTGCTTATTGACAATGACCTTGCACCTATGTATAGGTGGATGTTGGGAAAAGCATACAGGATCTGGGTATTCAGTTTATACCAAAATGCATCTTCACAAGGCTGAAGAGAATGAGGATTCAGCACACAAGCTCTGGAGCAAGATTGTGACAAGAACCCTGAAGTCAGGTGTGTGATTTTGGGAAAGTTATTTTACCATCCTAAATGTACGTCATCATTCACAAAAGTCTCAGGTAATGGTTATTAAATCTTAATTTATATAAAGCATAGCTCCCGAAACACAGAAAACGCACACGTGTGGGTTCTAATTATTTTTTAAAGAATTATGATAACAAAGTATTCTCCAGCCATTAGTTGTACAAGTAAGATCTTATCATTAAATGTTGGTAATGGCCAAACCTCTAGTTTTGTCATGACTGACAGATTTCCTCCTTGGTAAGCTCAATGACTAATTTATATTTAGCTTCAATTGAGTTATCAAGAAGAAAGAGTAGGAGGAAATCTTCAGGTAAACAGAGAGTTATGACTTACATTTGCTGCTGTCAGAAATTGCCCACAATTTTTTTATAAATTCTTGTGGTTGATCATAGAGTTAAGATCATAGAGTTGTGTATCCCCAATATAATCATTGGTTTCTTCTCTCTGTTTCTCTCACCTACTCTCAAAATCTAATGAGGTGGGAACAATAAGACTTTTATTGTTATAAGTGACCTGAATTGTATGATTTTTATTTTCCTTCTTAGATATAGTGGTAATAAAACATGGGCACATCCTGCCTCTTTTCCCAGGGCTATGAAGGTGAATGAAATCATTTGAAAAATGTAGCCCATTTGTCTTTAGCTTCAATGTTCACTGAAAACGCTTTATCTATTTCTGTCACTGTCTCTGCTCATTTTCCGCCCCCGTCAGCAACAGAGTCAAATCCTACAAGACTCCAAATGACCTCCATGTGAGTCTTGTATCCCTGCCTGAAATTTTTCCTATTATTATTTTTACAGATCCAAGTTCAATTTAAGGCAGACCCTGAATGTTTAAAAGTTTGCAAATTAAGAAGAAGAGTTTAATGGTTTCCTAGTGCTGCCATAACAAAATATCACAAATTGGGTATCCTAACAGGAATTTATTCTGACACAGTTTTGCAGGCTAGAAGTCTGAGGCTAGTGTCACCAGAGTCCTACGTCCTTTTGGATTCTGGATGAAATTCTTCCTTACTTCTTCCTGGCTTCTGGTAGTACTAAGCTCCTTGATGCTCCTTGGCTTGCAGCTGCATCTCTCCAGTTTCTGCCCAACATCACATGGTGTTCTCCCTGTGTGTCCATCATCATATGACACTTTTCACTTCTTTTGAGGATGCCCCTCATAAAGGACTAAGACTCACCCCAAAGACTTCATCTTAACTTGATTCTATGCCCAAAGACCTTATTTCATTTGCCACATTCACAGGCAAAATTAATTAGGACTTTAACAAATCTTTGGGGACACAGAACTCAACTTACAAGAAACCTTACAAAGTAAAACATTAGTGCAGATATTAGACAATATTTTTCCAGTTTACATAATCAAAAGTGCTCAGAATAATATTTTAAACATGGCAGATATTGCAGTGTATATGAATTTGAATTTGGCTTTTGTCCCTGGTGTGACATAAAGTACATTATATTTCCTTGGTGGCACATGCCTATAATCCCAGTGACTAGGGAGGCTAAGGCAGGAGGATTGTGAGTTCAAAGCCAATCTTAGCAAAAGTGAGGTGCTAAGCAACTCAGTGAGACCCTGTCTCTAAATAAAATAGAAAATAGAGCTGGGGATGTGGCTCAGTGATTCAGTGACCCCGGTTCAATTCCTGGTACCCCCTCCCCCCAAAAAAATAGATTAAGCTCCAAGTTAAAAATGGTTTGAATCTAGTGATGACTATAATTCTTTAGTGGGATGAAGGGATTTTTTTTTTTTTAAATCATGGTTAATTTCTCATTAATTTGTGTGTAAATCGGTAGAGTCAGGAAGCTTTAGATTGCATTTCTCTGCATTTTCTAGTTTCCCAAATCACTTTTTTCACCTTTGGAGACTCTGTTGATATTCTGCTCTATGTCACAGTCTTAGAGACAAGAGTTTGGCAGTTACTTATAAAACTCACCTAAATAGCCAAATGGGGAACTGATTACATGGGTTTTGATCCCTCCCAGTTTGACCAACTAGCTAGAAATCTGATTTTGAAGAACCGTTTTCATGGACTCTCACTCTTTTTAACTGTTCTCTCTCTTTTCTTGTTTGTTAGCTGAAGGATTTAGAGAATAGATGATATAAAAGATTTCTTTCCAACTCAAGCTGATAGTTGGTATATATGACACATCAATGCCAACTCATAGAATTATATATGTAATTTTAATAAACACATGTTAAGATCAGAAATTTAACTCCAGATATTCTTAAATTTTTAATTATATAAAATTCAAATATAATCGCATAAGGAGTGAAATTTAGATCTTATTTTTTATACTACCAATATGTACAAATAACAAAGCTCATTTTTTCAGGATTATGTAATGATATTTATAATAGATTTCCTGAATAAATAAATTTAATTTTATCTTATAATTTGGGTGTCCAGGACTAGCGTTTTTGAATTCTAATTCTTAGTCCAGAATTCCTTGATGAGTTGCAGCACCAAAGCTTAATGTTCAGCCTCAGTGCTAGGTGCATATTGTACCCCAAATGCTTTTTCAATGTACCTTATTTACAGATGTTTCTTAGTCTGAAGAACTTTGTGTATTGTACAACCATTCACCAATCCTTCCACCATAGCAATAGTTCATCACATTTACTTCACACCAAACTTCTATCTCACTAATGCCTAAAAGTTTTTTGAAATAAGACTCCTGGCTTTTGTAAATTTTACTTAATAAACCAATTAAGTTGTTACCCACCAAGACAATGCTCCTGCAACTAAATTGTCTACTTGAAATATGCTCAATCTGTCTAGAATTGCCAATGAAGCATTTCACTGCTATGGACCAGCAAAATTTGGATAGGATTTGGATTCATCTAGCAACTTGAGAGACAGATGGTGTTAAAAAGATACAGATGTAGCAGCTTCCATTGATTCTTAATATGCCCCCATTTTGTTGTCTTAAGCATTTTCATCAGTCGATAAATTACTTGTTTTGCTAAAATCAATTATTTGCATTTTAAACTGAGAGAAAAAACATAAGGCAATAATTAAAAACTTGGATTATTACTGCAAGGGGGAGAAAATTTTTCAAAACAAATTCTTAATTTTAGAAACACATGAATCTTTTATCATTTATTAATTCATTCACATATTTATTTATCCAATAAATAATTTTCAGCACAAACTATGGTGGGCATTTGAAGTTCAATACAAACATAATTAAACTATACTATGATTCCTGTTCTTAAAATACCTTTAATGAAGAATTGGAAAACTCTAAGCAAGTTAAAAATTGAGAAGTGCCCTAAAAGATAAAAAGTACTGTCCAACTGAGACTTGGGAAAGATAATTTTTAGTTAAATTTCTGGGAAAACAACATTCTACTTAGAACTTGAGTCCCAGCTTGTTTTCAATAAACGGAGATGAAAAAAAGTAGGTACATGTGGCCCTATTTGAAAACCTCTGGAGACTCGCGTCAAGTCAAAGCAGTGGAGAAAAAGCAGCTCTCTGGAGAAGTCAGAGACAAAATTGGAAAGATCAGTAGTTTTGAACAATGATTAAAGGATTTGCACTTTACTGAGCAATAAGGAGCAATTAAAATTATTTGAGTAGAATCAGGCTATGTTTATAAGGTTTATTCAGTAATGGTTTATAAGATATTTTGAAGGAGCAGGGAATCTAAGGTCGAGATATTTGGTTACAGAAATTGTCTAGGACAGAACAATAAGAATAGAAACTTAAAATAAACGTGGAAGAAATTTAAAGGAGAAACTATCTCTATGTGTCTCCATGACTGACGAAATGGGACAAGGCTGGAATGAAACCACCTGGTGAAGAAATTCTGTGAAACAGAAATGTCAAAGAAGACCCCAAACTAAAGCAAAGGGGACAGGAAAAAGTTCCTGCTCCCATCCAACAGAAAAAAAAATTCAGGTAAATATATTGTGTTAGGAAAGAATGTGGGAAATATTTTGGTTTACTTCAAAAAGCATTGTCTAGTCAACATATAATGTGATCCTAATTGTAAATTTTCAAGGGGACACAATAGAAAATGTAAAAGAAGCAGGCTAAATTAATTTTAATAACAGTTCATCTAAGCTCATACAGCCATCATCTTACCCAACATAATATATTATGGCAACATGTAATCAATGTTAAGAAATTATTAGCTATTTTAAAATAGGTTATGTGTTATGTCTTTAAAACAATGAGTTTTAAAAATGATGAGTTTTTTACAATTATAGCATATCTTAACATAGATTTGGTACATTTCAAATGGTCAACAGCCACATGTGACCAGTGGCTACCATTTTGGACAAAGCAATTTCATAAAGTTCATGTGAAAAGATCCAAGAAGTTGAGTGAATAGTTATAAACATCAGATGAAGTAGTTTATGTATAGAGTGGTAAATGATAAAATATAAATAGATAAGATCATTGAGGATGAAGACAGAAATAAGAGGTAAATCACAAGTATATTCTTGGTAAATATCCATATTTGCATAGGCAGGAGAAGTAAGAGATGTAAGTAGAGATGGGAAATATTGTTAGAGGAATAGGAGAAAAACCAAAAGAAACCAAAGAGAAGAAAATATCCAAGACTGAAGAGTGTAGAACAATCAACTGATAGACATTATAAGGAATAAAGAGAATGAAAATTGAAAAAAAGCATGTTTATTGGTTTAACTGTAAAGTAGTGTGCTTACAAGAGCAAGTTTAGCAAAAAACATCCATGCAGATGTATTGCAAAATATCCTATTCCCTGACTTTCAAAGTCCTTTGTAGTCATTTACAGTAAATGAGGAAGGACACAAGAGAAGTCCTGAACATGAGCAGTTTTGAAATAGGAAGTCTCCATCACCTTTCCAAGGTATTTACTAGTGAAAATAAAGTGATGCTCTAATATCATGAGAATGTTAAGGAGCAAGGCATGTTGTGCATTTGTTTAAGACTGTCAGAGACCTGAGCATGTCAAGGAGTCAAGGGAGCAGGAGAATGCAGACACCTGGAAAATAAAAAATAATGGAATTCCAGAAAAAAAGTCCTAAAGTAGGGATATGTTTCTCTTATCAAGAGAGAGGAAAATGAAACTGAGTGGATATAAAAATGTGAGGAAAACATTGAAAGAAAGAGGTAATGAGAATAGTTTCATTTTCTTTGAGCTTTCCATGATATATCTCTATAAAACTGTGGGGTAGCAATAACACTCATAAGAAATGTGGAAATCTTTGTCAGTGGACTAGAGTCAACTGAAAAACACAGTGGGAAGGCTGTTACAACGGCATGAATTTGCTTTGAACCCAATTAGCAATTTTATTAATTTCTTTGTTTTCCTCTCAATTACGTATCGGGACACATCCAAGTGCTTGTGTGGTAGATCCTATTTTTTCTGCCTTTTTTTTTTAGCACCTTCTAATGTACTTTTCAAGAGACCTATTCATTTATTCATTATATTTATATTTGTTGTCTGTCTTTCCTGCATAGAAGATAAGATTCTAAAGATAGGTTTACGTTTCATGTGCCTCAAAAACTGCTTACAATTGGTTCTCCATAAATATTTACCAAGTAAATTAATACTTAACTCTCTGCTGAAACAAATCCTTTTTCCGTAATCCTAAACAGAATTCCAAGTTTGTGATGATGACCTGTTGGTACAAAATTATGTATTATCCTGTCCTTGAATATACCAATGATCTTAAGGACTCTTACTAACATTCAGTACAGTTTTAAAATTATTGTTGAGAGTATAGGAAGGAGGTCATCATCTTACTTTAAAAAGCACAAAACTTTTCTGTATACAAACTGCCATAATGATCTATGACGTGAGCAAAATCTTTGTGTGTATAGCATTAGGGGAAGAAATTTGATCAGAACCTGCATACTGTGACTCATTCAGAAAATTCACTCAACACCTCTTCAGCGCCTTGAGCCAGGTTTGGAAATATGAGAAAAAAGAAAACAAACAATTGCCTCTAATCTTAAAGGATTTATATTCCAAAAGTAAGGAGGGAGTTGTCTCAGGAGAAGAGCCAATGAAAACAGCAATAGAAAAAAAAATTAAACTCAAAAGAGAAAAATCAATAAAAACAGCAAATTTTTAAAAAATTACATATCAAGATCAAGCATCTTAAAACAATTCCTCTACTGATTGGGAGTATTTTTAGTTTTATTATCTGTTAAAAGAAGCAGAGAGTACGCAAAGAAAGGTCAATCGTCCTGTAAATTAGATTTTTGGGTTGAGTGCAGCTGAGAAGTCTGGAATGGGTACGTTATTAATCCCTTGGCAGTTACGTGCACGCTCTACTGAGAGCTGCCTCCTTTTTCTCCTGGGAAACTTCATCTTCTCCACACTGAAGCCATTCTGTGTTCATTCCTAGTGCTGCTATTGAAATGCTAATTACCACAATAAAAATTTACCATAACATAGCAAAAAAGAGTATCAGCAACAGTGATAATAAAATTTGACTTGATTTCCTTGATCTGGAAAGAGAGTAAGTTACATTATCAGTATCTACTACCTTCCATCTTGACATTATCCTGTATGGTCATTTTCTCTTACATTCCATACCCACTGTGACTTTGTTCAGTTTTTTTCTTTTCTTTCTTTCTTTCTTTCTTTCTTTCTTTCTTTCTTTCTTTCTTTCTTTCTTTCTTTCTTTCTTTCTTTCTTTCCTTCTTTCTTTCTTTTTTTTTGACTGTTTAAGTACACGTGCATTCTACCATATTTGATATCCATTTCATCATCCATTAATTTTCATGTGTATTCACACATTTATAGTTTTACTAAATTTAACTACCAACTATTTTATGTTTAAATTTATTCCTCTCTCTATACATAGATACTACAAAAATTATCTTGCAAATGTTTAATTTATTTCTATTTTATCTATTTACACATACTATCGCAGAAGTGTAAAGGTCATCCAAATCTATATCTTTCAATTTAAAAATGAGGAAACAAATATGCAGTATGTTAAGTAATTTACCTAAAATCCTTACCTATTGATAAAAAAGCCAAGTTTAGAAAATAATAAAATGTACTAATGGTTTTTGGTATAAACTCATCTTTAAAAAAAAGAACTCACCTTGAACAGAGCATAGAAAATTGGATGTAAATTTAACAGCAAGGAAAATATTTCACTCACATGATCTAAACTATTTAGTATATTTTGCCAGAATTTCTTTTCCTCTCTGTGTATTTTAAGCTAACTCAAAGCTGCTCTACAATTTTTCGAGAATATCTGATTGTAGATTTTGTCAGAGATGGCCATTAGTGTGATAGCAAGAAGGGTGCGTTTCAAAACAATATGTAAAATAGTCACGTGTTCACCATACCATCTTCACCCCTCTTTCCACTTGAATGGATTTCAAGAGGCCCTTGAAAAATGTTTCCCTCAATGACAAGAATTCTTCAAACACATCTTAAATATGCAATTGATATTCATTGCTCAAAATCAGAATCATTTAACCTTTACATGATGAATCCAATCCTCCTTCAACCTTGCTCCTTATCATTTATAAAACACTGGAATGGTATCATACCTCATTATAATAAATACAAAATGGAAATATCTTGCAAAATGTATGAATAAGAGGTGGATAAATGCACATTCCCATATTATGAAATGAAAGTTTGTGAATAAATTTTCACAGATCAGCTGATCAACACAAAACTGATTGCCAGTTCAAGTGCCTGACAAAATCTGTGTTATAAATTGATCCTTAGCCAGAGATCACAAATTTAATTTTAGGCAAACACCTAAAAAATTCATTTTCCCTGGGTCCTATGACGGTCATAGGATGAAATTTTATGAATTAGCATAATTTGGGGACAATAAATATAAAAGACCTTGGAATCAGGAGACCCGTCTTCCAGTCTTGATTCTGTCAACAGAGGTCCCAATCAACTCATTCATTCTGTCATGCATTTGTATATTCATTAAACATTTATCAGCATGTGCTATGTGCCTGGGATTGTGCTAGGTACTGGCAATATACTAAAAAATAAGGGCCACATCACGTGCAAGAGCTCTGCCTGTACCCCTAGTAAGCCGATTATTTTTTAACATGAGTTAAGAAATTATTAACAATTTTTAGCAGGAGGATAACATAATTTAGTTTGTATTTTACAAGGACCACATTTTGCTTGTTCTATACATAATGAACTATTGTGGATACAAGAGTAGAAGCAATTCCAAAACCACTTTCACAACTGTTAATGGGAATGTGTAATGTAGGCAGGGAAGGGCTCTTCACACTCCCAGGCTTATTGAAGGATTAGAATTTACTGAGTGGGAAAGTCCAGAGCATGGACATTCGCTGACCTTGGACAAAGATAAAACATTTTCTCAATTCTTTCTCTACAATACAGTTGCATTTCAGAGCCAACTATACATTCATTCCATGGGCCACCATATGTATTGCATCTGATGTATGTCTGGTCTCACAAATGTATGGAAAGTTTGTACAATTTTATCTTGAAGGAATGACAAGACACGATGTTACTGACACACACAAAAAAAAAAAACCCACCATTTTCTATTGGGTGAATTTATTCTTGAAATATTATTCCATGATGTTTTTCAACCAGATTGAAATTGTTAGCCATCTTCTACTTTGTCACTTTTAGTCACAGAGTCATTGTGAACCTATCTTTTAAGAACCTCTAGAATCCATTCTTTCCTTTTTTAGACTCTAATTAGCTTATGTTTTGATTATCAAGCAGGTTTTATTTATTTTCCCTATTAGTCTATTTCTATAATTTATAAAAATGTAGGACTTTGTAGCTTTTATATACTCTGGGACTCTGGGCAATGAGATATGAGAAAGAAAGTTCACAGAGGAGCAGGAGAAAGATGTGAGGAAGGAACTAGATTCAATACAACACAGACACATGCACCTGAGATGCAGGATAAGGAAGTATCATGTACAATTTACTCTGGCTCAGTGAGCATCAGATTAGGGTAACATTTGACTAGGCTCTTAAATAATGAAGTTAATTCTTTGTCTTATTTAATAATCTTTCTCTTCACTTCTTAACACCAGTTCTAATCACTGAGAAATTAAATCCAATCCCCACAGCATAGTTCTGATCATTGTAAAAATTTCTACCCTTTTCTGCCTAACCATCAAGTCTAGTTTATACTATGAATTCAAAGTCCTTGTTATGACTCTGTCCTCTCTTCCTCATTTTCCACCGTGGAGTTTCTCAATGTCCAGGACACACACCTGTTGATGCTCAAGATTATTTTAGATGGATAGATATTCTTTACTTGGGCAGGAGCGGGTGGATACCAGGGATTGAACTCAGGGGCACTCAACCACTGAGTCCCATCCCCAGCCCTCTTTTGTCTTTTATTTAGAATCTCACTGAGTTGCTTAGCACCTCACTTTTACTGAGGCTGGCTTTGAACTGGCGATCTTCCTGCCTTAGCCTTCCCAGCCATTGGGATTACAGGCATGCACCACATAGTTTTAGTCATAGTTAATGTTCATGGGGAAAAATGTCCTATTATATCAAGCCCAAATGCTCAGAATAGTTGAAACAAAAAAAGGAAAAATCAACACAAAATTAATTAAATAAAAAAGTAAATAACTGTGGCTGTATTTGGCATGAGGCAAGATATGTGAGTACGTATCAGCAAAAATGTGATGCCATTATTCAGTCACTAGAGTTTGGAAAACAACATCATAATAGATGGTCTTGGAATAGTCATCATCCAGCCTCACCTGAGAACATTGCAAGTGACTGAATATACGCTGCATTTTCATAAATTGCATGTCTGCTCAGCCACTTCTGGCAGGAATGAAGGCTTCCTCCACTTAGTTGTCACTTCCTTCAAGAACCTATGTCTTTATTATATTGCTTTCTATATATCCTATCATGGATTAAAATACCTCTTGATACAGTTGTCATGCCTACAGTGCTGGGAACTCCATGAGCGGAGATTTGTCTTGGAAATATCTCTGATTTTATGTTGTGATCCAAGGGCCTGCTCACTTTTCCCAATGAGCGAATGAGCATAACAGTACAACGTAGATGTGTGGTAACAGTGCTGAATTGAATTGAATTGATTAAGCCAGGGAAGATCCAGTTCCCTCAAGGTCTTCATTGTTAAATGTCATTTCAGACTTAGACAGCAAGGATGAATCATGGCTTCTGAAAGACCATGTTTAAAATAAGCATCTGTTGCCTGGGAACAGAGCAAGTCCCACTGACAAAGTTTTATGGATTATTTTATCAAATTAACTATTATCAGCAAGAAACCCTGAGTGTGAGATAGAAAAAGAGAGAAAAAACAAAAGAGAGTTCATCATAACCATTAAGGTCATTTGTATGGAATTTTACTGTTTCCATGCACATACTTCATCTCAGGTTCCTTGTATCCAAATGGCGAATATTATTATTGTTGTGTTTATTTCTGTATTTCACTGAAATAATACAAATGAAAGTGAAGATCAGTACCTACTGTCTTTGTGCTATCCTTCCTTTTATTTAAAGATGGTATTTCTTCTTTTAATTTATTCTCTTAACTTATGAATCTTAACTGTTTTAGGATCAAATTTTATGTCAAGAGGGAAACCAGCCTTTTTTGTGTGAGAAATTCTCTATTCATAAATACCATCTCCCATCACCTCTTCCCTTTGTCAAAACATTCATATAATTCACTTCATGAAATCAGTTTTGAAAATTTAAGTTAGTTTTAAACTCATTTTCTTTAGATGTTTTAAATTATACAAATGTAAGCCCTCTTTAAACAGATTTGGATATATGAGATGAAAGTTATTTTAATGATTAAAGACTAATTCTAAGCAGTTGATAGATATTAATGACTACTTTTTATCTCAAAACCTGTTAGTAAAGAAGATTTCTAGAACATTTCATAGAGTAGAGTGAAATTTTTTTCCCTACTCTGCTTCTCAGAGATGAGCATAAGTGAAGTAAGTTTTCATAGAACCAAATATGTTTCTTTTAAGTCAAAACTATAAAGGAATCATAAGTCAAAGGAATAGTCCATTATTTATAAAAGGAAAGTGCTCAGAAAAAGAAGTATTGCTTTTTCCTTATGAAAATCTAGAGTGGACTTACCTGTCAGAGTTATCAGTCAGAGTTCAATCAAGGAAGTCGAACATCTGGAAATATTAGGGACAGAGGACTGCACTGTAGGGCTGGATGTCATAGGCTCAGGGAAGGAGCTGGACATCAAGGTTTAGAGTGGAGAAGGTGGAGGATCAGAATGATGGTGCTGAGCTGCCTTCCTGAAGCACAGGCAGTGAGCATCAGGTGAGGCATATGCGTATGTGGCATCTGTTAAGCAGGCCTGTCTCTTCATTGGTGTGTGGCCCAGACAGACAGCTGATAGAAAGTGCACGGAAGTCTGTCACCTTTACATCATCTAGTTATCCTAGGGTCACAGTGGCTAAAAAAGGACAGCTGTCAGAGAGAATTAGACATAAAGCAGTGGTAAGTAAGGACAGGCTGAAACCTATAGGCCTCCTAGGTTGATCACCCCATGTACCCTATGACCTTCAGAAAGAAGTGACTCCTCCTCCACCTCTTTCTTCCATGTCGTATGCATATTTTTGGTCAGCTCTGACTTAGAAGCATACAGGAAAGGGATTCCAGAAAATTCCTGAACTCAAGTTTCTTTGAAGCATCAGTGTATCAAAGTCATTAAATGAAGAGAATGTATGTTCTGGAGAAATTCTGATTCTAAAATATTCTGGATGGACTACAACTTCTAAAATTACAAAAATATTAATCAAGCATTTACTGTAGTTGACAATATTTAGAAATCAGATGGGAAGATTGACATCAGAATCTCACCTTTACATCAATATGACAAAAATCCATAGTATGTAAGACATCTTAGTTATGGGGAAACAACTGTGTGAATTATGCTTTCTCAAATTTTTCATCGCACTAATCTTCGTTGATCTCTCAGTTTATCTAAAACCAGGGATCAGACTTCATTAAATAAAATATTTCTGAGTTTTCACCATGGAAACCAAAACAAGTAAACCCTACAATAGCCAGAATCATGAGATGAAACTTATCCAAAAGTATGAAGTGGCAACTCACCTGTGTAACATCACATGTTTATCCTTTAGTATCTTTTTTTTTCTTTTCTTTCTTTTTCTGTTTTTTTTTTTTTTTTTTTTTTTTTTTTTTTTTTTTTGTACTGGGGATTGAACACAGTGCCCAGGGGCACTTAACCACTGAGCCACATCCCTAGCCCTTTTTTGTATTTTATTTAGAGACACGGTCTTGTTGAGTTACTTAGTGCTTTGCTAAGTCACTGAGTGAGGCTGGTTTTGAACTTGCAATCCCCTTGCCTCAACCTCCTGAGCTGCTGGGATTTCAGGCGTGCGCCACCATGCCTGGCTAATATCTTAACTTAGGTAAATTAAGATGGTCTTTAATCCAATCATCAGGATACTAAATGTAAAAATGCTAAATGGACTGTTGATTGAAGAAAATGAACCAGAAATCACTCAAGAAGAGTGAATATGCTGCAAAAAGGAGCTTCAAGCAGCCGGGTTGACACAAAAGAAGGGCACTGATCATTCTTTCCCGCCATGAAAATGGAATCAAGATGAAGGCAACAGACCTCAACTATGTAATATGAGCTAGAGGAGGTTTTGGTCAAGATCAAAACACTCGCCCCAATTACCCCCTCACAAAACCATTGCCTCTACTTCCTGGAGCTACTCCTTCTCAACTCAACTCCCAGCACTGCCTTATCCGGTTTTTCAAGTGTTTACTTAATTCCACTTTTTAGATGATCTGTGAAAATATCATTCCTTAAATAAACTGAGATTGTCACCATGCTAGGTGATGGATTTGTAAAGATGGATATGATATAGTTCTCTCAAAGTGGTTGCTGTTTCCACTTAGCAAGCTCTTTTATAAACTTGAGGACTAACAAGATGATACAGTGTCCTCCAAAACCTCTCAAATAGCTGTTGATCTTCAAGAGCCACTTTAAATTAACTAAGGATGAAAAAAATAAAAGAGAGAGAGTGAGTTGAGGGAGACCAGGAGAGGGGTTAGAAAGAGGCTAGAGAAGGGAGGGGAAGGGAGAAAAGGAGGAGAAGAAAAGAGAAATATGGTTTAAAGGTGTAACTGAAAAAAATATGAGTAAGTTAGAAAAGGCAAATATTTTTAAATATATATGTGTGTGTATGTGTGTAATGCTTTTATTTTTATTTTTTTTACTTTTAATTCTAATTTTTGGATCTTAATTTCTGATAGTCAAATTCATTATCAGTGACCTGGACAAAATGTTTTATTTTCTTTAGTTCTTATTTCCCACTACCATTATGCCCCACTTCTTTATATAATCATATTGAAATTTTGTTAGCTTAATATCACTCCTTAAGTTTTCTTTGGCACTGTTTCTTGGTTTTGTGTGCATATGTGTATTATTAAGTAAGTGGTGCTCTCTCCAATGATAGGCACCTACACAGTCAATCATTCTTTGTCAACATAAACAAATGACAACTGACAAAATTTTTCCTGATGAATCTGCACTCAAATTTGAGATAGACCTAAATGGCTTGACAGGATCCTGAGTATGCTCCAGGATCATGAGAACACTGACACATTGACTTCTCTAGTGACTGTTTCTAATCCCGTTTGCAGTGCACATTCCTTGCTATCTTCTGAAATGAGAAACTTACAATGACTAAACATGCCCAAATGCAAGTATTCGAAACTGCTCTTCACACTGTAATGACTGCATCTCTTTTTAACTATACTCTCTTTAAATGTTTGAACTATGTGGGCTCAATTGAACTGCTGTCCAGGATCTATGTTTTACTGACTGTGGATTTATCCTTTACTGACTTCTAGCAACTCACTTTGTTTTTGTCTTCATTTTTCATGGCAATACTCACTGAGCACTTACTCTTTAAGACTGTATCACATGATATATATGTTTCTTCACTGGAAGGAGAATCACCATAACATGCTCTGAAGATGTCATTCAGTGTGATGGGAGGACCCTGCCCTCAGACAACTCTCTTGGAAATTCAGGGAAGTCTTCCCTAAGAAAGATCAATTTAATTTGCAATCTAAAAGGAATTGGCTAGTCAAAATAAAAAAAGTAGAAAGATACGAGGCTGAGTGGTAGGGCACTCACCTGGCATCCTGCATCAAGTTCTGGGTTCACTCTCCAGCACTACTGACCAAAAAGAAAAAAAAAAAAAAAAAATGAACAGGGAGGCAAGACAACTTTTGGGTTCAGGTTGGATGACAAATGAAAGGTATTCTGTATAGAAAAAAAAACAATAAATGCAGCAGATTTAAAGAGAAACACCCTCCAAATCAGGATACTGTGATAGAAAGATGTACCATAAAATGACAGCAAAGAGATAGGGATTAGCAGGAGGCCCAGAGAAGCAGGAACGTGGTACCAAAACACATCAGGCGCTCCCAGACTTGGAAAGCATTTGATTAGAGAGAAATCTTTATGGATAGTAAGGGAATATTCAAATAATCCATAGCAACAGGTGGGTACCTCTCCTTCATCCTATGTTTCTTCTGAATCTGTGCCTCCAATAAGGTAGCCACTAGCTGCATGTGGCTATGGAGAACTTGTGCATGGCTAGTATGAATTGAGATACACTCTACATATGAAAAATACCAAAGTCTTGGAATGTAAAACAACTTTCTAATAATCTTATATTCATTATATGTTGAAATTATTATGTTTGAATATATTGTGTTAAATATGTGTATTGAATATTGATTTTATCTATTTCTTGTTACCCTTTTAGTATAGCTACTTGAATATTTAAAGTTAAATATGTGACTCCCACTGTTTACTTATTGGACTGTGATATTCCTTATCATTTGCTTCCTGGGCAACCAGAGAAAGCTGAAGATTCATCTGCAGTGAAGATTTTTTTTATTTGTTCTAATTAGTTATACATGACAGTGAACTGCATTTTGACACATAATACATAAATGGAGTATAAGTTCTCATTCTTCTTCTTGTACATGATGTGGAATTACACAAATCATGTAATCATATATGAACATAGATTAATAATGTCCAATAGTTCTACTATCCTTCCTTTACCCTTACCCCCTCAGCTCCCTACATTCCCCTCTGACTAATCCAAAGTACCTCTATTCTTTCCTAGACCACCCCACCTTATTGTGAATTATCATATGCATATCAGAGAAAATATTTGACGTTGGTTTTGGGGGATTGGATTTTTTGCTCAGCATGATGTTCTCCAAGTCCGCCTATTTACAGGCAAATTCCACAATTTCATTCTTCTTTAAGGCTGAGTAATATTCCATTATGTATATATACCATATTTTCTTTATCCATTCTTCTGTTGAAGGGCACATAGGTTGTTCCATCATTTAGCTATTGTAAATTGAGCTGCTATAAACATTGATGTGGCTGTGTCACTGTAGTGTGCTGATTTTATGTCCTTTGAATATAAACTAAGGAGTGGGATAACTGGGTCAAATGGTGGTTCTATTCCAAGTGTTCTGAAGAATCTCCATACTGCTTTCCATAGTGGTTGCACCAATTTGCAGTCCCACCAACAATGTATGAGTATGCCCTTTTCCCCACATCCTCACCAACATTTATTGTTATTTTTTTTCTTGATAATTGTCATTTTGACTGGAGTGAGATGTAGTTTTGCTTTGCATTTCTCTAATTGCCAGAGATGTTGAACATTTTTTCATGTATTTGTTGATCAGTTGTATATCTTCTTCTGTGAAGTGTTTGTTTATTTCCTTAGCCCATTTATTGATTGGGTTATTTGGTTTTTTTGGTGTTAAGTTTTTTGAGTTTTTTATGTAACCTGAAGATTAATACTCTATCTGAGGAACATGTGGTAAAGAGTTTCTCCCATTCTGTAGGCTCTCTCTTCACGTTATTGATTGTTTCCCTTGTTGTGCAGAAACTTTTTAGTTTGATTCCATCTCATTTGTTGATTTTTTATTTTACTTCTTGCTCTTTAGGAGTCTTGTTAAGGAAGTCAGTTCCTAATCTTATATGGTAGAGATTTGGCCTATTTTTTATTCTATTAGGCGCAGGGTCTCTATTATAGTGCCTGTCTTTGATCCACTTTGAGTTGAGTTTTGTGCAGGGTGAGAGATATGGGTTTAATTTCATTTCATTACATACGGATTTCCAGTTTTCAGCACCATTTGTTTAAGACACTATATTTTCTCCAATATATGTTTTTGGCACCTTTGAGATGACTGTATTTATGTGGGTTTGTGTCTGCATCTTCTGTACCATTGGTCTATGTGTCTCTTTTGGTGCTAATACCATGTCTTTTTTTTTTTTTTTTAACTATGGCTCTATAATTTAAGGTCTGATATCATGATGCTGGAGTGAAGATGACCAAATTTTCATCTTATTAATCCTGAACCTTGCAGAAGATTACATTCAACCATGAGTTGATTTCAATTAGATTCCCAGGAAGAACTTCATCTAGCCAGATTATACACTATATAGACTTTAGGAGAGCAGTGTAGAAGTTTATGTGGGAGTTAAAATATATGCACATATTCCATTGTATATTAGCAAGATATGTGCTCAGAGAAGACTCCCACACACCACTTAGAATACTAGCTTAAATTTTTCCACCAGTAAAGTAACTCTGAATAAAGGAAGTGGGGGGGGGGGGGGGACTAGCAGTAGTACAGTGAATGCCATATACTCTAGTTAAATGGCAAGGATTGTTTTGAAGAAAATGAATTTTTTGTTAGTGTCTTCTAAAATTTCTTGCCAGGGGTTTTTCTAAGATATGGATGGTTAAAGAAGCCAATTACTTCTAGCTGACAGTTTATGATTGATTCTTTTCATATATGAAACAATTTGATGAACATTTATTAAATTCTGTTTTGTGCCAACATTGCTGCAAAAAAAAAAAAAACCAAAAAACCTACATTCCTGGCCTTCAAGGACCTCTCAGTGCAAGAGAAGAGATTGATGCACAAAGAAAGAAAATAATGTAAAAAGATGAATAATCAAATTACATCCTAGAAACAAACATAATACCATTTTTTGTGTGAAGAAGTGTATCTGTTTTATTTCCTATATTACCTGTATTTATTCTTAATAACCAGATGACTACATATTGTCCAGAAAAACTTTACATTTATAAACTGTCTCATATGACCTATATATTGGTACTGACTCAATTGAAATAAGATAATGAGAGCGTGTGTATAGGTTTATAGGTGTTTATTGGCATTTTATATATCATAATTATTTTACAGGTATCAGAGACAAAATGTATTTTCCAATTGCTTTGAGTCTTCTGTTAACCAATTTTGCACACTTACCTAGTTAGAGTGGTTCCAACAAGATCATGTGTAAAGAGTGTTATTTATTTACAGAGGAAATGTACCATGAATAGCAATCACTGTGAACTCTTCCTCAGTGCTCCATTTACTTAAGGGCATGCAGTAGTTTTTGCTGGGGAAAAGAAGGAATGGTATTTTGATTCTAAGCATTTTCTCTCATTGACCAGCTTTTATGTTTATTCCAAAGCACTAAACTGTTATTATAGCTTCTAGCATGACCTTATGATAAATTTTAAAAATTTCCAGTCATTTTTTTGCCAAATTTCTAAATCTGAATCAGTAGACTAATTGGAATGTCTAATTAGCTATTCACATCTTTTTACTTCTAAAAATATTTCAAATGCTTTATTTTGAAAATCATACACTGTCATATTTTATGTTCAGTTTGCACCTTTTCCCCATACAGGATTACAGAGTATTAGAGTATTTTATATTATATTTCCATTTCTCTTGGGCTTTAAATTTCCATTTGGAAGGGATCTTTGAGGAAAGAAGGAAGAGACTTTCATTCAGAAAACTGACTAGACAAAATAGCTATGATATAAATAAGATCATTAAATTTTGGAGTTTTAAAGCATATCATTGGGTAACATGGATGAATACGGGTCACTCTGTTTTCTACACAGAGTAAAACTTGGACAGAATATCTAGGCAGCTCTTTGAGGACTCTGAAGAGTAGTAGACTGATTGAAAAGAAATCCCGAATTAAGTTATCCATGAATTAGTGATGACTTTTTACCATTTTTTTCCTCTAATGTTTCCCCCAACCAACATAGCAGTGGACATGAAAGGGTTGATGAAGTTCAGGAGAAACTATCTAGGTCCTCCGCAAGGAGGAAAAAAAGAAACTCAAAATATTCAGGGAGTGCAGAAATCATCCATCTTCCATCATATTCCTCTCTCTTTTCCCATTCTCCTGTGCTCAAATCTTAAGTAATCCTGCGACTTGCCTGGAGCCCAAACTCCAAGTGTATGGGGTCTATCTTTCCACTACTTTCAGCAGAGGAGTTGTGATTCCAACTAAGTGGGGCCGACTGACCATCACTGTTAGTTTTTGTCTTACTTGCACTTCTGTGTGGTTGTGGGTGTAGGTATATCTCAAAACGGCACTAAATAATTAAAACATTAGCTTTCTAGTGGAAGACCAAAGAGAAGAGCCCTAAGGAACTGTAATGTATGGGAGATTTTGGAGAAGAAACTAAGGAAATCAACCCTAAGTAATTTTTTTATAAACTTCATATTCCCAAACTTATGCCTATGTGAATCTGTTACTTTTCAACATATGAAAGAACCAATACACACTGCTCATGTCTGAGACTGGCCACTAGGTGGCACATACACTGGATGGATGAAATCAGATGCTCTTTGACTTCATATTACATCTTAAACCCATAATAAATGAAAATATAAGAAGCAAAAACTGCACTTCATGCACCTAACCTACCAAAAATTGTAACTTGACAACATAGTACACAGAGGATTATTAGTTGTTTTCCCTCATGGTCTCAAAGCTGACAGGGAGCTGTGGCTTACTACCACTACCCAGCATTGCAAGAGTATCAGAGAGTAAATGAGTAAATTGCTAGTTGAAGAATGATCAGAATTCAAAATTTGGAGTATGGTTTCTACTGAATGTATAATGTTCTTACATCATCATAAAGTTAATTTAAAAAAGTGGAACCATGTGTAGTACTGTAATGTGTTCAAAACTATTCTGGCATTTTAACCACAGTACAAAAGAGGCAGGCTGGAATTCAGGTTTAACCTAACCTGTTGACTTCTTACTAAAACAAAAGTATAAACACATCTTTAAGGTTTAAAGACGACTCAGAGTCTCATAATAGAATATAGTATTCAAAATATCCAAGATACAATAAAACACTACTTAATATAAGAGCTCCCAGGAGAATCTCAACTTACATAGGGAAAGTCAATCAATGGACACCAATGTGAGATGACAAAAATTTTGAAATTATCTTACTCTTGAAATCAAAGGAAAAGTAGGAATGTATCAAACCGGAAATATAAAGGGATATGAAATGGATAATTTGTGCATATATAAGAATGTAGCAACAAATCTCACTATTGTATATAATTGTAATGCATCAATAAAAATATATAAATAAAAAAGACATACCAAGTGGAAATCCTAGAACTATAAACACAATGATGGCAGCAACAACAAAATTCGAAAAACAAAAGTACAAACAAAATAAAACAAAACTGTTTCTTGAAAGACTCAGAGAAGAATGAAGATGACAAAGGAAAGTCAAGGAATTTCTAAAGTGATCACTGAAAATGATTCAATCTAAACAAAAGAAAAAGTGAAAAATTGAAAAGACCTCTCAAGACCTATGGAATAATAACAAAACGTCTAGCATTAATTGGTATCCTGGAAGAGAAGCAAAAGTGCTATGCAGAAAATAATATTAAAAATAAATAGATTCTATTTATTCAGTCAAAGAAGTAGACTTACAGAAAAAGCTCAGTGAATGCCAAATAGGATAAACTTAAACCAATCCATTCACATGAACATGATAATCAAACTGCTCGCAATTAAGGACAAAGAAAAATCCGGAAAGCACCCAGAAAATAGAGAGACATGGTACCAACCAGAGAATAATTATAGAAGCCAGAAGGAAATAGTACATTTTAAAGTGTTGAATGAAAAAGAACTGTCAACTCAAAATTCTATACCCAATGAACATATCCTTCAGGAATGAAAAGGAAATAAAAACATTTTCACATAAAGAAAAAAACAAAGGGTTCATCAACAGCAAACTTGCTCTAAAGGCATGGCTCATGAAAGTTCTTTAGGCCAAAGGGAAATGATACTAGAAGAAAACTAGGGGCATCAGGATTGGAGTAAGAAAAACAATGACAACAAAAACTGGCAAACAACTCATTAAATAAAATAAGTTTTCTTCTTGAGTTCTTTAAGATATGTGTGAAAGTTGAAAGCAGAAATTATAACATTGATGGAAAACAGCCTATATGAATAGTAAAGATAAATAAGAAGCTTGACAGATCTATATGGTGCTAAACTTTCCATATTAAACCCAGAGTGGTAAAATATAAACATAAATTTTAAGTGACTGTAAAACTTAAATATGTATATTACAATTCCCAAAGAAACTACCTAGCAACCAAAAATAATTCAGGTCAAGGGAAACAGAAATTAAAATAAGAGTGAACTAACAGATGAAACAAACAGAAAGCAAATGATATAACAGAACAGTGCAAACATAACCATAATTACATTAAATGCAAATGGTTAAATTACACATATTAAAAGACAGAGATCTTCTGGTCCCTGTGTTCCAGGATGCATCCCTATCTTGGTATTACTGACAGGTGGTGAAAGTTTTAAGTGGTGCACAATGGGAGGTCTTAAGATTACTGGTGTCATGCCTCTGAAGGGGATAATGGGGCTCCAGCCCCTTCCTCAATATCTCTCACTTTCTGAGCATGAATTGAACAGTTTTTTCCTGCCGTTAAGTGCTGTTTTATTAGAATTCCAAACGCAATGGAGTCAACTGAACATGAATTTTAACCTTCAAAACTCTTAGCCAGGTAAACCTTTTCTCTTTTTAAGTAAACTATCTAGGGCATTCATTATAGTGATAGAAGGTTGACTAGCCCTTTATTATGTAAAGAGATTTATTATGAAGTGTTGGCTCATGCAATTATGGAGGCTGAAAAGTTCCAGATCTGGCAAACTTAAGCTGGACACCCAGGAAAACAGGTGGCATAATTCTAACCCAGTCATAGGTCTTAGAACCAGGAGACCTAATGGAGTAAATCCAGCACAAGATAGGAGATGACCAAGATCCAGCTCAGAGGCAAGCAGGAAGCCAAAGAGGCCACATTTCCCCCTCCTCCACCTCAATAGGTTATATGCTGGCCACACCAGACTATTCTACTGAGTAGTACAGATTCAAATTTTAATCTCATCTGGATTCATTCTCACAGCTACACCCGGAAATAATGTGTTACCATGTCCCAGGCAAAAAGACATACACAAGTAATCATTGCACTAGGCCCAAAGTCTAGTCTCTTCCTATTGGGACAAAAATGGATCAAGTTTCCCCAGGATATTCCTGAGAGGAGTTGTTTGCATGCTGACAAATGCAGAGAAAGTGAACCAGTACTCAAGCCCATTTTTTTCAGTGCATATTCCTTGTATTCATCAGGTTCTGAGTCCTGGCAATGAGGACAACCCACACTATATTTCAAACATTTCCTCCAAGATCACTGGGGCAAGTCAAGGGGGTTTATAAGACAAGTTGTGTTTCTGCTGAAAAAAAAAAAATAAGAAAAGGGACTGAAGTCATATAGAGTAAATGGAACTTGACTGATTAAAATACAGAAACAATTGAGTTACCTAACTTTCCTCATCAGACATGGATTTCACTTCTCTTTCTTGTGATTGGATCAGACAGTGCACATGTAATAGGGGAAGAATCAAATGTCGCCTTTGTTTCTAGGGTATAGTGCTGGACAGAGGAAAAGAGATCAGGGTGACAATTATTGCTTGCAGGGGACAGTGTGCTCTGAGTTGATGTATGAAGAAGTCCACTGTAACAATTCTATACTGAGAATGGGTGTTCTGACCCAAGGAAATAAACTAACTAAACTAAGCATGGGCTAAAAGATGTCTCATAGCCAGGATCATACTGCCTTGGGAAAATAGACTCCTTTCCAAGTAACAGAGAAATTTGTGGTAGCACATTCATCCTAAACAAAGTGGCACTGTGAACACTGACAACAGAAGCAAGAAATAAAGCTGGTTTTCTATATAGGTCCAAATTTTTAATGGATGCCTCTAATGATTTTGGAGGCTACTATTTTAAGACAGAACTTACTAGTAGTCACCTTTATTAGCATCATCCAGATCCAAATATTTTGTGCATAAAGTAAGCATTCATGTAAGTGGGTTTCCTAAACAAACACCCCTCTGGTCTCAGAAAAGAAATTGTCCTTGAGTCAACTTGAATATTCAGGCAAAAGCCTAATATAAAGCTAAATTCCATATCAGGAAATCTTTATATATACCACTATACCATCTCTAAAGTATTAGGAAAGACATTTCAGAGATTTAGCACCAATATCACCTGTCAAGTTATCTAATCATGTCAGAAAGGAAGTTTTCAATTCATAATCTTCCTGAATATTTACAACTTATAAGTTCTCTGGGAAGTTGGTATAATTCAGCCTTGAATAGTCACTAAATATCAGCCATAATTTCCTAGTTCATTAAGTTGAATGATTTTTAGTCCCTAAAGATGAGACTCACTTCTGTTTACTTTAAACCAATTACATCAGGATTTCTAGGGATGAGACTTCACCCTTAGCATATATTTCCAAAGTTCTCAGATGACTATAATAAGCAGTTAAAAACAGCTGAATATGTGCTAAACAAGAATAGAGATTAAAATCTATATGTGAATCATACATGATAATTACATTGGGACAGAAATAATCAATTA
Organism: Sciurus vulgaris; assembly: GCF_902686455.1. Lineage (NCBI taxonomy): Eukaryota > Metazoa > Chordata > Mammalia > Rodentia > Sciuridae > Sciurus > Sciurus vulgaris. The sequence continues at coordinate 81,562,996 of NC_136470.1, read as the reverse complement.
CTCTGTTTGCTTACATGAATTAAAAAAAGCTGAAATGAAATCACCTTATGCATTTTTGTTATGCTTTAGATATGAGGTGTGCCCCCCAAAATCTCATGTGTAAGACAGTGCAAGAAAGTGTAGAGGTGGAATGATTGGGTTATGAGAAACTTAACCCAATCAGTGAATTAATCCTCTGTTAGGAATTAACAGAGTCGTAACTGAAGGCAGGTAGAATGTGACTGGAAGAGGTTGGTCACTGGGAGTGTGTCTTTGTGGTATGTATTTTGTCATCCATCTCTCTCTCTCTCTCTCTCTCTCTCTCTCTCTCTCTCTCTCTCTCTCTCTCTCTTTCTCTGCTTTCTGATGTGATACCCTGAGCCACTTCCCTCCACCACACTCTTCCACCATGATATGTTGCCCTGCCTTGAGCCCAGAGCAATGGAGTTGGACATCTATGAACTGAGACCTCTGAAACCATAAGGTGCAAAATAAACTTTTCCTTCTCTAATTGTTCTTGTTAGGTCTTTTGTTCACAGCAGCAAACAAACAAACAAAAAACCTGACATTAATGATGATTTGCTTTCTAGGGTCCTTCACTTGGAAAAATGGTACCTAAACTTGAAGAGAAACTCCATTTTTTTTGTAGTGGTGAGGATGGTTCTGGATGGGAAAACAGTGAGGAAGTAGGCAGGGCTGATGCCTCCATTTCCTGCGATGAGAATCAAGTTCTAGAGGGTCTACATATTCTATATCTGAGAGGTGAATAGTCACTTTCAAGCCAGCAGACAATTATGTTGGGTATATTCTAACAGATCATAATCATTTATTTTGAGTCAGATCAGAAATGGTCTCGCATTTAAGATGGAGAGTGAATGGGTTAAGCAGGCCCATGTCACCATTGTTCATAATTTCATGCTTAGTTCATGTGTGGTCTGCTGTGTGCCAGCACTTGCTGTTGAATGTGTGAGTGGTACTGTACCTCAGTGAGACCATTGGATGGTGTTCTGACGACCATTATCCTACTTAATTTGGTAGTCTGATCCAGAAGACTCTGTGCTAGGTCACTGCAGGATGAACTGGTCAAGATTTCTTGGTACATTTTTTTAGAGAATAATCTTTTTTTAATCCATAGTGTTAAAAGAAAGAACTCTTTGGGTTTAAACCAAGGAGTGGGATAACTGGGTCAAAAATGTGGTTCCATTTGCAAGTTTTCTGAGGAACCTCCATACTGCTTTCCAGAGTGGCTGCGCCAATTTGCAACTCCACCAGCAATGTACAAGTGTGCCTTTTCCCCCACATCCATGCCAACACCTATCCATTATTATGGCTATTATTCTAATTGGAGTAAGATAAAATCTTAGAGTTGTTTTAATTTGCATTTGTCTAATTATTAGAGATGTTGAACACTTTTTTTTATATATATTTTTTAATCACCTGTATATCTTCTGTAAAGTGTCTGCCCAGTTCCTTGGCCCATTTATTGATTGAACACTTTGTATTTTTGGTGTAAATTTCTTCAGTCATAAAGAAGAATAAAATTATGGCATTTGCAGGTAAATGAATGGAACTAGAGAATATCATGCTAAGTGAAATAAACCAATACCCCAAAACGAAAGGCCTAATGTTTTCCCTGATAAGTGGGTGATGATACATAATGGGGGTGGGGGGATGGGGAGTAAGAGAAGAATGGAGGAACTTTAGATTACGTAGAGGGAAATGAGAGGGGGAGAAGATGAGGGTATGAAAGATGGTGGAATGAGACAGACATCATTACCTTACGTACACATATGATTATATGAATGGTGAGAATCTACATTGTGTACAATCATAGAAATGAAAAGTTGTACCCCATTTGTGTACAGTGAATCAAAATGCAGTCTGTAAAAATAAAAAAAAAAAAAAAGAAAGAACCCATCTCTCTGTAGCTCCCGTGTGCCCCTAATTGTTTTCCTATAAGGGATATCAGACAGCAGATAGCCTATAAATAGTTTCCCATCCTGTCAGATTGGAGATCATGAATGACAATGGCTCAAATGAGAGACCGTTATCCTGGAGGGCTGTACCTTAATACCTTGGTAGTAGCATCAGTGAGGTCAGCAGCAGGGTACAATCAATGAAAAGAGCTGTGGTTCCGTCCTACACAAACCTCAGGGGCAGGATATGTATGTGACAGACTTCAAATTCCTTATTAATATCAATTCTTTCTTCATCACTGATGAAATCCCAGTTCTGGTCAGTGAGACATAAATGGAGTAGTTCTGGTAGGGGTACCATATCCCTGTTTGCCTTCATTTTCCTGTCCTACATGTGGACACAATATCTGGAACTAGAATAGACATATTGGAACTGTAAGTGAAATGTACTTTTCTGGAAAAAGGTACTAATAATTGCCAAGACTTAGGTCTTACTGTTCTTGAATGGCAAAAACAATATGCAACATCTGTGTTCAGACTTGTCATTACATAAAGTCTCCTCATTTATTTAAGTTTCCACTTTTGTAGTGATAAAGGTGATGTCCCAGGCAGATGTATTATGAGGGTGTATTTCTGAGGTGAGGTTGCAGTAATGAAAGAAACTACCCAAAAAAGTAGGGGAAAAAACATAAAAAAAAAACCTTATTCGGGGCTAAACCAATTAATCAAGCAATAGGACAATCTGAAAATGCACAGATGAATCAAAAAGATTAAGCAAGAAATGAAAATTGGGTTGGCAGGGACAAAGCAAATCATAGACAGGCTGATATGTAGTTCATATACTGAAGAGTTCCTCTTACCATATTCTCCTTGTTATTTCTTTGTGTGCCTCTCTGGGATAAAGGCATATTTTTAAAGACAGCAAATTGGACTGGGTAAGTAGGGACAAGATATGAGTATGAACATAAGAGACATAGCACAGTAATACACTGTCTTTTAGATAAGCTTGCAAAAGAGGGTTAAAAATAATATGGCAATACTAAAATGTTTTAAACTCCTAACAAAATTAATTGTGAAAGTTTGTGATTAGAAGATGCACATGTCTCTCAAAAGAAAATATATTAGGTCATCAGCAAAAAAAAAAAAAAAAAAAAAAAATTATAGTTGGAAGTCAGTCAAAGGTAAATCAAGAGAAGTTTTTGGAAGAAGGTAACTCAAGAATGTAATGACAGTATAAATATAAAACCAATATGGTCCACAAAGGAAATATGCTGGTTTTGGAGGTCAGTATATTTGTCATCATTTAAAATGTTCAAACATACACTATTGCCTGTGGAGGAGATTCAGTAAAGGTATATATGAGTCACAGTTGATTTTGAAGTCTCAATAACCCAGAGTTTAGAATCTAGAATGGCTGCTTGGGGTGACATTTTGAGAAGCATTTTGCAATGGCTTAATCCTGGCTGTGATTTTATAGGTACGAAAAACAAATACGATATAAACCTCTGATCTAAAATGACCAAGATACATTTTCTAACCTTCTCTGTGATGGCCATTTCAAAGCATTGGACATACCAGATATGTGGAATTGTCACATGAACTGCTTTTCCTTTTTTTTTTTTTTTTTTTTCCTTTATTAGGTCCCCAAAGTCTTTCCTTTAAAACAATTTTTTTTTTTTTTTACTCTTTCTTGGTGCTTTTATTGTGTTTCCAGTCTTTCTTTTTAAAATAATGATCCATTTTTACACATTTATGTAAATTTCTATATCCCACTTTAGATGGTTGTTTCTCTCCATTCCATTCATTGTTGATCACATGTTTTTCTCTCTTCCTCAGTGACTCACAGGGTGTCATCTCCAGAACAGACATGTACCTAGGGAACTGCATCTTTGGGTAATAATGTCTAACCTACAGGTTTTTGAAAAGGCCCTGTTTAACTTAAATTGTTAGCACATCTCAAATTCCTGGCCATAGTGATTCATTCAAGTATGCACTCATAACCTAAACAAACAGTGAGATGTGAGGAAATATTTTCTGGGGATTTTAAGAGGGGAGAGGTGACATAAATATGTCCTGTCTGCAGCTTTTAAAATAATTCCTGATTTCAAAGAAGGAAGTTCTACAAATGGAACCAAAGAGAGTTGAGTGAACAAAAGGCAGATTACTCTCATAGCAATGTCGGGAACCTCTAAGTGAAATGCTAGCTTGGTTTGGGGGATTCTGTATAAGCAACCAGAAGTATTCTAATAATGACTCAAACAAATTCAAAGAGTGCATGGACAAAACATTGAATTACTTTTGATTTTTATTAATCTTGATTCACTTTTTTTCCCCACCACCTCTTCTGAACATTTTTTCCTTGTTTTATTCATATGTATTTCCCAAGTAAGTCATGTTTTGCGTGTACCTTTTATTCAAACTCTTTCCTCAATTGAGGGACTCTTGTCATTTCTTTTATTACATGGTAAATGTCTTTTCCTCCTTCCCTTTCTTCCCTCTTACATTCATTTTTGTATCATTAGTGGCACATAAAATCTCAGTCATATACCAATTATATCACATATTTGGGGGATATTACATTATATATGTGTTTGCTTTTCTTATAGTTTATGATTCCCAAACTCAGTCAAGTGTCCAGTTGGTAAACTGTGAATAAAAAAATAAATAAATGTACTCTAGTTCTTAATCCACAAAAACAATATTTCCAGTTGTAAGAAAGAGCTTTATAATGATAAAGTTTGACTCATTTCCCATCTGTAAATCCACCTTGGATCTTTCTATACAAGATAAAACACTTTTTCAGCAACACTTCATTGGGTACACACTGGGAAAAAAGAAAGAGAGACTTCTCAAAGAAGTTTAATGTTTAAAAAAAAAGTGCCAGTGTTTTGTCTACATGCATGAGTATCTCAAGATTTTAATTTCTTTTCACTTCAAGGAAGCTTGTGATGTATAAACATTTTACAAATCTGGTCTCAAAAAACAATGACTTGAATAATTTGTGTTTTAATGTAAAAATGAATCATTAATTTGCGTAGTTTCTCATAGAATATGTTTATTAAACATGTCAGTGTCAAGTTTCTTAAGATTGTAACATTTAACCTTGAGATAGAGCTAATACCCTTTTTGATCTTGGGAATATATTTTGAACTTTCTTATCAACTTTGAATAAAATGGAAGCCACTGTCCTTAAATTGTGCTTGGAGCAAAGACAAAGAAGCATCAGCTCATTTTTACAACTAATAAAACATTTAATGGTGCAATGTTTATTATAACATTATTTTAATGCTATTATCATACTGTCAAATATTCTTATTTTGCCTCTGTATGGCACTAAAGTTCAATATTATCATCCTTAGACATCTGCAATTTTCACTTGATTCGAATAGAGACATTGAAATTTAACTTGGATTTTGGGAAAAATCCTGATAAAGGTCAGCATTTATCATTCTTTCCCTGTCACTCAATCATAAATTTTCAATCTATAAAACTTTCAAGTAAGACAACTTGTCCTGAGAAGTACTGGGAAGTATGGTATTGGGAAGTCTTATATTGTGAAGTATAGCTTTTCAAGATCACTTGTTAGAAATAAAAAATTATCTCTGCATCAAAGAGGGAATTAAAAATCTTTCAAGATCTGAAGGAGTATGTGCTTTGATTATTGTTCCCACATCTTTCTTTTTTTAAATATAAAGTGGCAATTTGAACTATCATTAGAAATATACATTTATATATAAAGTTTGCATTCAAATCTCTTTATTTTGATTAACTATGACTAAAGATCACAAATCAAATAGAAACTCTATATAATATATCCTCATTTCAGAAGCATATGTATATATACACATATCTGGTTGTCAAACGATCCACTGTTTTAAATGTGATTCTGACTTAAAAAAATGCTATTTACAATTTTATGACAGAGAAATAACCTCAGCCTTTAATGGTATTAAAATGAGCAGGGAATTTTTATATTTGACTGGGCCTCACCTTTTGCAGATGAAACTAAGCAACATCATAAAATACTTTCTCAAGAGCAAGGTCTTATAGAGTAAGCCAACAGGGTGGAAGGGTTTGCATTTCTGGGTTTATGTTTTAAAAAATTACTGATGATGTTGCCATGCCTCTTCACCAAGAAACCAGTGGTCCCAAACTATAATCTCCAAACATTTCAATGAACAACAATCAAGTCATTCTTTATCCTTTACGCTTGTCTTAATACTCTCATCTCCCGCTACTGGCACCCCAGGATCGTCAATATAGATATAATACCGAGCTACTGAGTTGTTATTTTCTTAGGAAGAGTTCTTTTAAACAAATTTTCTAAATTGGAATGAGGCCTATAATGAATCACATTACATTACATTGATGTCTCTTTATTGTGCCAATCCATAATGGCTAAAAATGTTCTATGAATTTCATATGTATTATCAAAACCAAAATTATTACCATGATAAAGTGTAGGATGGTTTGCTATCTTCCAGTTTACTGAAGTACAAAAGTTTTAAAACTAGCAAATGGAACTTCAGAATGACTTGTTTCTATAATTTGAACTTAGTTTCAAAATCAAGTTAAGTATATTGACTAGAAAGCTATTTTATAAGACTCTCAAAAATTTGTTTTCATTCTCAAGTCCCTTGATTTTAAAACATATTGCAGTAAGGATTCAAAGTAACCATGTCTTAATTTATATCTGCATAGACAATTTCAAAGCTTTACTAAAAGTGATGTTTTTCCTTGGAATCTCCGAATGCATTTTTCTAAAAGGTTTTTTCATTTGAAGGAGAAGACAGATGAGTTAAAGACCCCAAAATTAGGACAATGAAAAGTCAAAGTAATTAATAATTATATTTGGAATAAAACTGAAAAACAAAATATTAAAACTGACTCATTTTTGAAGACAATTATAGTTTTATATTTAATAATAATTTCAAAACTTAGTGAATAATGACTCCTATAGGTTTTAAAGTGCTTTCAAAACAGCAGCAGTTAAGTAAACCTTTACCCTGAGCTCTGAACCACCATTTTTCTCAGGTTTATTGTGTAAAATAAATAGGTTTTTCAATGCATTCTCTGAAATGAGTTGAAAATAAACAAAACTAATTTCTAGAATATTTCATTGTAGTGAACATGTGCTTAACGTGATATGGAGAAAATACAATACTCAGATTGGGTGGTTGAAACTGCTTCTTAACTGCTTGCAGGAAAGAGACAGATATGGATCTACATGACAAATGATGGGTCGTCACTGTAAGCAGAGAAAGGAATTCTGTTGGAGATTCCTCTCTCTGTCATATTTTTCATAATACACTTGACTAAATATATTGGCATGAAATCATCAGTGTAAGCGATTGTAAATTCTTTTGATTGTGTTACTTGTGAAACCACGGCTTGTGTTGCTAATGAGACCATGTGCATCACCACAGAAGCTCTGGCCATTTCATGCTAAAAGAGTTTGTGAACTATTTAATTGAAGCCTCTTTTTAATTTTTTCAAAGAAAATAAAGCTTTAAGCTTGAGATTTGTTTGGTCCTGGAAGTGACAGGTGTCTTAAGTATAATCAAGTTGAACCATGGTGACAAGGAAGATACTGCCAGATTTGCAAATTTTTTAACAAGGGTATTCTTTTCCTAGAAGAGTGATACATCTTTTTCTAAAAAAACTATTAAATGCATTTGTTTGTTACTTTCCAGATATTTTGATTAAACAAATATCACTTGCAAATGTGTATTCAAAATCCTTGCCTAGATGCATAATATTTATTCTTTCCAATTGATTAGGCAAATTCCTCCATTTTCTGCTAACCTCCTGACAACATAAATAGGATACTTGGTGAAGGACAAGAACCACTACTGAAGAATAATGATCATGTGGAATGAGGGAAACTACATTGACCGTGAAAGAATACAGCAATCAATGGCAAGGTTGAAAGTGAGGACCTAGAGCTGCAAAGTGTATATATTTTAGGGAGTCATATTTGGAACAAGACATGCTGGACAGTAGAGATATAGGAGAAGTTACATGCTAAGTCTTCTCGTTAATAATATCCATAAATCTGCATACATTTTTAAACATTCTGTTTTGTTTTATTTTGCTTAAATTTGGATGTCTCTACAGGATTCCTGAATTGTAGGGCTAAGTAGATCTATTTATTCCAATGCAATTGTATAACATTCATTTCTTGGCTAATATTTTTGTCTAATACTTTAGTTTTGTTAACTGTGTGTTTGCTCGCTCTTACACTGAGTTCTATCCCTTAAGCCACTCCCAGCCCAGTCTGTAGGAGGCATAGTTGCTAATTACATATTGTTTCTCCATGTCCACTGAAAATTCAGTGTACAGCTAAAACCCTTTTGTCTTCTAGGTTACACACTTATTGTCAACTGGAACTTATAAATGAGGATACATATCAACAAAAAATCCACTGGTTTCATAAAACAGTAAGTTAGGAATTCATAGCCTTGCCTCCCATTTTTTCATAGAGTTTAGAAAACGCTATATACATAAAACTCCAGCAAAGTACAAAGGAAAATACAGTTTGTTTTGACCCATTTCCTTGGACTTATTTCTTTATGTGAAACCCATCTTTCTTTCCTGTTGCAAGATATGGTACAAGACTCTCCAACATCTAGACATGCACCTATACTCTCAAAGGTGTCCAAAAAGCAAAAATTAAGACCAAAAGTAAGACCATGAGGATAAGAATGTTTTCTAAATGATTAAAAAATAAAATGAGATCCTGGATTAATACCTTTGATAAAAATATATTCTCTTAGGAGAATTTGAAACTCTTGTTTACAAAGGAATTAAGTCAACTAATACCATTAGATTTAATTTAAGACTAATCTTTTAGGAAATCAAAAGCAAACAAAAAAACAATCTTAATAGGTTCAAGAGTAAGTTTTTAAAGTTTTCTTTGATGTTAAATAGTTCCTGGCTATATACCTTACAGGCATTAGAAAAGTATATTTCATATATGTTCTATTTCATGGTTAAAAAAAAAAAATCCCAGAAAAAGGATGCATTTTGTGTCAATTCTAGATGTCCAAAGAAATACAAAATCAAACAAAACCACACATCACAGCATTTTCAAGAGTTGAAGCCATTTAGAGTCTAACATCAGTTTTTAAGTTCAGTTCTCAAAAACCCTTTCCTTCTAGGTAATTTCATCTTTATTGTAGTTATTTATCAAGTAGCCCTCTATTAATAACAACACAGTTTAATGTTTGTGGAGTCCTGATTTATTTTTCCTTTGCTTTTATGTATGCTAACTTTGTGCATGTGAATTTTCTACCACATTGCAATAGGCAAGCTTTGGTTCACTTTTCTTGTTTAACACAAAGGAAGATTTTGAGTGCAGAATCTTAGCTACTAGGTCCTGTGTTGCCATTTTATTTTTCTCTCCTTGGGTGGTTTTATTGGAAGGACATGGGGAAAGGGAAGGGAAGAGGAAGGGAAAGGGATGAGAGAGGGAAGAAGGGAAGAGTTCTCAGCTATGTTGAATCTTGATTCACGACTTTGCCTCCATTCATGGTTGGTGTTCCTGAACTTTTCCTCGAACGTCCTTGTTTTTCTCCAATTTCATGTAGTGATGGTTCTCTGTACATACACACTGGAAGGCAAAAGCATAATAATTACTTATGATAATGAACATCAATTTTGCTTTAATAAAACTCACAAAATTTTACTTTAGGATATTATTCACTTCATCTCTAACTTTTCTCCCCAATGTCAAAGGTTTTTAACTTGATAGTAAGTGGCTATATCTGGTCTCCTCCAGTTCTATAAGTCACAACCTTTTAAGCCTTCTTACACTGCAGTATGTGAGTTGTTTCAGTTTTCTGATAGATAAGGTTGGAGTTTTTACAGCTTCCTAACCTACATAATAGGATTTTCATCCAGAGTTTGGGGAGAAAGTGGAGGCAGAGCATTTGAAGTTAGAAGTAGCATTTTGCTTTTTGGTCCATTTTCTGCAATCTAGTTTGGGGAGGGACAATATTTACTGACATGCTCCTAACTTTAACCCCACTGTAAGAATTGTGACACTGTTGTGTCAAACTGAACTTATAGTTCCAAACTGAACTTTTTAGTTCAGGACATCTTGTAAGAAATTATAATGGAGAGGACAGAGAAGAGGAAAAAAGATGGATCAATTTCCCTGATTGCCCCACATTTCCTTCATCTAAATTAAGAGACACAGTCCATGATTTTTTAGTTATTCATCAATAGGGAAGGTGATTATGCAACCATGAGATTTCACTTCACATCTATATAAATGGTCCTTTTTGCTTCTGTGCTTTGTCTAGTTCTAAAACTCAGTCATCTGCAAACTAGCAATGGCTGTTGCTAGATTCTTGCTTACGAAGAACAATGTTTTCCAATTCACAGTTATTCTCCTAAGATAAGATTAATCAGCATGGTGAATACATTCAATCAACATCATTAGACTTTTGCAAGTTAGACAAATGTGACTGTATAAGACATATTTCACTGACATTTTGGGACTTATTTCATCCTTCATTTTGGAAAAATAGTTAAACATCTTTATCTATTCAAGCATCACTACAATGGCTTAATAATTTGGGTGCTATATCCAACATAACATATTTTCCTCCCTTGGGCTTGAATGGTAATAGTACGAATTTGGAAATCATAAGATCCACATCTTTATTAAGCCAATTTCTTGCTTTGTCAACTTGGACATGGTTTCATAACTAGAAAAATGACATTTCTATGAGGATGAACTGCCTAGCATATAGTAAGCACCCAAAGACATTTAAGAATATTAATGAGCTGAAATATTTGCTAAGCATCTTGTGCAAATTTATTACCTATGGCATATTTTAAATGAGATTTTCAAAATATTTCAGTTCCTATGCTGAATGACTCTTCCAATATTCTTAAAGGACAAAATACTTATGATTGAAGTAGCAGTGTATACAGAGAGTTGGTTAGCTCAGATAATTGATCCTGGAATTTTCAAATGGCACCAGTAGATAATTCAAACAATTTTTTTTTTTTTTTAACAAAACCAGAAGATCCTATGGAAGATTCTGTAGGGATATTGAAGTCCCTCAAGTCTATTGCTCTTACCTGTATTTCTGTTATGAGTAAATTATCAAGCCCTCCAAAATTAGAGTGTAGTTTTACTTGTGCAAAACATAGCCATATGTAACTACACAGGGAAACTCAGAAGTATGAAGTGGTTCAGTTTGGAAGCTATTCACAGGATGCCATAAAGCAGTTCTCCCAACTCTCACCTAATCAGCAGATTCATTCACCCCCAGGGCCCAACACAGATTGCCAAGTCAGAATTAGAAGGGATAAAAGAAGAATCTTTCTAAAAAATTGATACAGAACATATTTTGACCCACAAGTTTCATAAATGTCATCTTGGAAATACTTGAAGAACGTTACTTTATAGTTATCATTAAGGAATATATTTAAATAATTCTTGTAGCTAAGTTTCTTAGAGTTATAATTTCTGTTTTTAGTTTTCCTATGACATAAATTCTACTGAAGACATTCATTTGAACCTTTATCTCATTCCTCTTCTCTTTCCCCCTTGCACAGAAAATATTTCACTTGTGACAACACAAAATGTTCCTGCTATTATTACATTGTGGCAGATAATTTTTCTAGTAATTTAACCTTTCTGGCTATTCCTGGGATTGAGTCTATGGACTCAAAGAGGTTCCTAAATTGACATCTGAAATTCTGCAGATTCGAAAAGAACAAAACTTACAAGTGCCATGGCAAAATGTGTAATTCTGGGTCAATTTAATTACTAACTTCCCATTTTCATTAAATGAATAATGAAATTCAGGGTTTTGAGAAACTAGTTTACATGTTAGTTGGCAAATGAAGAGTAATAAGTGGATTTTCCAGTTCAATGATAAAAACTGCCTCCTCCCTGCCCAATAAATCAAGGAGGTATTTGAATTGCTGTATTCCTCTTTAGGAAAAGAAATGGATGCTTAGATAAAGCAAACTAAAGTCATTCTAGGAATTGTATGCAAATACAAAAAAGAAAAAGGTCAGAAACAGAAGAAAAATTTTATCAAACCTACAGATTAAATTTAATTTCTTATGCTTTAACTTTCATTCTTATTTAACTGCTCTGGGATTCAGTCATATATCTAAGTTAAGAAGGGGAATGAATCTCAATAAACTTTTAGAACTAAAACATAATCAAAAGAGCATAATTAATTTAAAATGCAAAAAAGAAAAGACAAAACACTTTTCCTTTGTAATACAACTGACTTTGACAGCTATATCAACATTCTACGACTATGCAATTTTGAATTGTACAAAATAAATGACAAAACAAGACACAAAAGGAAAACAATGTGTAAGTTTTCAATAAAGTGCATTGTCAGTCCAAACTGAAAACCAAAATCTCTGTAATGAATTTAACAATCACAATGACAATCCCTTGAAAAATCCATCATTTTGAAGTATTCAGACATTTAAGATTGACTAACTCATTTGATAATTATAATAGCCCTATAAATATTGTAGGTAAGAAATTATTGTCTTCATTTTTTCAAACATAAAAGAACCTGAATGCCTTCCCTAAAGTTAGATTGTGAGCAGGCAGAGACAGGAGGAGACTGTTGGGATTCAAAGACCAGTAAAGCAGTTAAAGCTGTAATCCATCAAAGAAAATACAAATGACTGACTTACACTAGTTGAAAATTTTAAAAACCATATATTAATCAATATGTAAGCTGGCTTTACTTTTCCTAAATATTTTAATGCCATCAAACAATGAAAATAAAAACAAATGCAGAATAGCTTTCATCAAAGAAAGGAAGAAAGAAAGAAAGAAAAAGAGTGAGCAAGTAGGTGGAGAAATTGAAATCCATGTAGATTGCTGCCTGGGATTCAAAATGGTGATACCACTGTGGACAATGATATGATGATTCCTCAAAAATTAAATAAAGAATTACCATATGACCTCTGGGGATGTGGCCAGAAGAAATGAAAGAAGGTAGTAACATGTATTTGAACACCCGTTGTTTTAGTCAGCTTTTTTTGCTGCTCTGACTAAAAGATCTGACAAGAACAATTTTAAGAAGGAAAAGTTTATTTTGGGGCTAATGGTTTTTGAGGTCTCAGTCCAAAGATAGCTGGCTTCATTCCTTGGGGCTCAAGATAAAGGAGAACATCATGACAGAAAAGTGTGGTGGAGAAAAGCAGTTCAGGATACAATCAGGAAGCAGACAGAGCTAAATTCAGCTCACAAAAAATATATCCCAAAGGCATGTTCCCAGGAACCCACCTCCTCCAGCCACATCCTACCTGCTTTCAGTTACCACTCATTTAATCCCTATCAAGGCATGAATTCACTGACTGTGTTAAAGGTTCCATAACCCAATCATTTCACCTTTAAGCCTTCTTGTATTACCTCACACATGAGCTTTTGGGGGACATCTAATATTTAAACCCTAACACCCATATTCTCAGCAGCATCATTCACAATAGCCAAAAATGATGGAAGCACCAAAGTGTCCTTTGACAGATGGATGGAAAAATATAAGGTGGTATATACAAATAACCTTAAATATTATCCAGTCTTAAAAAGGAAATAAATTATGGCACAAGCTACAAGGAGAACCTTGAAGAAACTGTGATATGTGAAATAAGCTAGTCATGAAAGGCCAAATGATGTGAGATCCCACTTGTATGAGAAACTTGAGTTGTCAAAAGTATGAAGAGAGACAGTAAAGTGGTGGTTGCCAAGAGCTGGGAGGAGGGGAAAATGAGGACTAAAATGCTTAATGGGTTTTAGTTTTATAATATGAAAACTTTTCAGGAGATGGTGGTGATGGTTTTACAACAGCATGAATATATAAATGCATTGAAACGTTCATTTACAAATGATTAAAGTGGTGAATTCTGTCATCATATTTTCTCATAATTAAAAATAAAAGAACTGTCTTGAGTGTAAGTTAAAAGTGAAGTGTAACTATCTATTAAAGGCAGAGTTGTCTGACTTTATGAGAAGTCAAAACAACTTTCCAAATTTTAGTCTTAGGACTCTATTCAAAAGAGGGAGTTGAGACAACTGTGAGGGTATAGGGTTGGAAAGGACAGAATAATCTGATGAGAAAATCCTAAAATGGCACTGTCCAATATAGTATTCATTTTGTGATACGAGGCTACTGAGAACTTAACATAAAGAGAGTAATTCTGATGTGTTGTGTCTATAAAAACAAACAGAATGGAATAAAATAGGGAGGTAAGAAGGATAAGAATAATTGGGTTAACTTGTGTCAGACCTTGTTGAATTCCAGGTCAGCAAATTTAACCCATGATCGTGAAGTGTATCAGCCTAACTCTTACAGTGAATGAAGAGTTAATATGTCTGTTAAATACACGAGCATACAGAGGGAAATCTATTAATTCAATCTCTTTAATTAAAAAAGCTCTACATGTACATGTAATGAATGCAGCCAGTTCTGTCAAGAAATATGAGTTAAGCTAAATCTTATAGTGTGGAGTCCATAAGAAATGGCTGATGCATTTGAAACTTTGATAGATTATTCTACAGACCTGGGAACACAATCTGTTTCTTAAAGAATCTGACAGACAGCCCACTATGTATATGAAGCCCACTGCTTGTCTAATATAACCACTTCAAATGCTATAGTTCTGACTGCAATTGAAACATGGGTTCACTTGGTCGAGCTAATATGTCCTTTTGTTCTGGGGGGAGCTTAATTTAGCATACAAGAAACCTAAGTAAACAACCAACAGATCAAGAAACACTAATCCTACAAGTAAAATGAGACTCCATATTTTTATATTAAAAATTAATCACAATTTTATATAACTGTCAGCGCTAGAATTCAGAGTTCTGTTATTAATTTCCAATCATATACTACTACGCAATTGGACAATCTTTTAGCAAGCATGTCTAGGGATCTGTTTAGGCTTTTCTCTTCAAGGGATATATGAATTCTGTATTTTCCTATCTCAAATTATTACCGTTGTGTGCTGGATTAAGTGTCTCCCTTCCAGATACTCAAATCCTTATTACTAAACACAAAGATCCCCAATTCCTTGATTTACAGTACCTCAAAGTGCAATGATAATTAAGGAGAGAGGACATTTCTATCTCTTTCTGTTACGATGAACTATATTTCTCCGGAATAGGCTTATTTTGCTGTAGGAAGCTCTAGAATTTTATTAAATATCTTTTAATAATGTTTGGTCTGTGCCCCTTGCATTATGCATTCTGGCCCACTTTAGCTATGAGAGAAAATTCTGATATTCTGATTATTTTGATGAGGAGTAATTTTAAGACTGGAAATAAAGTGAAAACAAAACAATAACTCCACATCTTTCTTGTCTTCCCAGTTCTCCAGTCCTGTTTCACAGAAACTCAGATTCAGTCATATGACAATTTGAAATAAATACTCTGAATTTGGCAACCTGGGATGTTAATAATTAACCATATCTCATTCAGGACATTGTGGTCTACACCCAAGTTAGAGATTTTATTTTCAGCAGGTATGGTTTGATAGGCAGTACTTGGTATAGAACTGATTTCTGTGTCTTTCTACTATTTTATTTCTCATTAAAATGTCAATACCTAAATTTTAAAGATGATCAGTGTTTTTCAGATACTGCATTTGGACGATGCACTATCTGAATGGTTAAACCATTACTTCCCTTTCACCCGGCTCTTCTGGTGTCCTTGATGAAGTTGCCTCCTTTTTTCTCATTCATTTGTCAGGGTCATAAAGTAGGGCAAGAAATATTTGCTCTTTTCCATTCCACAGGATGTATTTACGATAAAATATCAGTGTTCCCCTACCACATATTTGAATATAATATTTTTGAGATAAGTAGTAAAGGGAGATATTTTGAAGTGGAAAGCATTTCTGATGGGAACTTACTACCATTTCTTCAAACCAAAGCATGCTCTCTTATCTAAGTTCTCTATTGTAATTTATGTTTCAGTTTCTCCCTCCTCCTTCTCCTCTCCTTCTTGGTTTTTCTTTCTATCCATACATTTTGCTTTTCTAGACTGATGGATTGAAGCAGAATGATCAGTCTAACTTTCTGATTAAATGAGGTACAGTCTTAATGAGGGTATTTGTCCTCATTTTCAGACACAAGGACCAGCACAGGTTTCTAAGAACACAGCTCATACCATTAAGCATTACTTTAAGGCAAATGGTTTGCTAGGGACCCCAATTTAATCCTTTAACATGAACAGACCTGTAAGGCAAACACTAGCTACGTGGTGACTTGGGATAGTGCAGGTAGTCATTTTTTCCTCTGAACATGCACTGACCATTTTCCTACAGAAAGCTCTACAGGACTGGTATTAAAAATAAAATGTTATATTTGGTCATAACAAGGCCATAAGCTACCAAATTTGTGACAATATACCATATTTATTCTATTTATATTTTTGTTTTATTTCTAAGTAAAAGAGAATGCCCTTAAAAAGGAGAAATAAATATATACCACTGGGCTTTGAAGTCTTTTTTTAAAAAGCCTTCTTCTCTTTGTGGGATTTGGTATAGATTTTTTTCACAGGATGCTCTTCATTTAATACTTTTCTATTATATTCTTTTCTTTGATGCCCATTTTGCAAATGTAGATACCAGATTATGCAGGCTTTCCTTGCCATTATGCTAGGTGAGATTCCCTGTTAGCAACTTTCATGATGCAGTTATCACTGTTATTTTAGTTATCATAATTTTCTCCTGGAAAACTTAAAAGTAATGACTTTCTTAAAAGTATGAAAAAAAAATCTCAGGAGTTACTGTTATTTATAAAGCAGAGAGCCCTAATAAATCAGATCCCATGAACCATTCTTTGGGTTGTAGTCTTAATATCAGCTAATATTAATTGAGCACTTACTGTAAGCCTGTGCTTTACATGCACTACCGGTTTTGAAATAACCCTAAAAGGTAGTTGCTTTTATTGACCTCTCTCACAATTGAGAAGACTGAGAAACTTAGGTATTCAAATTAGCACATACACGCAGGACAGAATCAGCACTTGAATCCACATGTAATTAACTCAGTTTCCCTGCTGTAAGCTCATAGTTAAGCTACTGGATGTCTACGTAGAAAAATGAAGAGCTACTTTGACTGGTGTTGAGTTGAAAACTTGATCCTGAACCGCACAGGGAAGCTCACCTCTTCCTGGTAGTCTACTACATTCCCTTACCCTTAGCCAATTCCCTCTCACATTCTTCCAGGTTAGCTTGTTCTACACTTTCTCTTTACCTCAATCCCTCTTCAGATTCAGGTACAAATCAACCCCCAATGCAAGAAGAGTTGAGTGTTGTGAGCACTTGGTCTAAACAATCTATGAGCATCTAATATATCAGACTTGTATATACACCTGCCTATGTGGCATATTTTCTTGGTCTTCTTATAAGTTCTTTTGCCACACTATTATAGACAATAAAATCCACTTTCTACTCTTCCCCATTTTAATAAATAGCACCTGGTTGCTCTTGCCCAAAACCTAAGAGTCATCACTGTCTTTATTCTTTACCTAACAACCTGCATCCTATCCATTAGTATGCTCCATCAGGTCTGACCTCAAAATAAAAAAAAAAAATAAAAAAAGTCATTCTTTCTACCTGCAGTTATAAAGCACTAGAAGAGAAGCTACCATCATCTTGCCTAAGATCCTGGCCAATTTCCTTGCAATTTTGCTCCAAATCTGTAATGACTTCCAAAAACATTAGCTGTAATATCCAGAGTCCTCAAGGAGGCTACCAGGTCTCATTTTACCCTATTTAATCAATTCATTCCAGGCATATCACCCTTCTTGTTCATAATTGACAAGCTTGGATTACATCAGGGTGTTTTACTTAATTAACACTTAATTAATTTTGCCTGGGAGCTTCTTCCACATCTTTTCATGATTTACTAATAAATTTCATTTAGATTCCATTCAAATGTAATAAATCTGTCATATTCCCTGAAAGATTTACTTTGATCTCCCTATGTAAAATGGCCACACTTTTTTGCTTAAAACTAATATCTAATGGTATGTTGATAGATTTGCTCATCTATTATTCATTTATCAATTTGTTTTTCTAGACACAAATACCATGAATTAAGCCCCCAAATAAACAAAAAACCTTTCTCTTGAGTGCTACTGCATCCCCTTTAGTTAGAACTGTGAAGGACACTCAGTGAGTGTTCCCTAATTATTTTCCAAAGGAATATCCTTATCTACTGTCTTGGTGCCTCATTACAGAAGCTGACAGCTGGAGTAAAGCTTAACTGTCTTTCACTTTTAATGTCAGTGAATCTTGACTTTCTCTAAAGTCCTAAACTTGTGCTGACTGCCCTAAAATGTACCAGTACATAGGTAGAACAGATCATTTTGAAAGAACAGAGCAATAAACATTACGTGGTTAGCCACATTTATCTAGCTCTGCTAGTTTATTGATACCTGGATAAACAAGTAATATGACTCATCTTCATAGAAAAAGAAAAGTCAATGGCAAATAAGATAAACTAGCAAAATTAACACATCCCCTTCTTTCCCCCATATGCACATATGGTAAATTAAAGCCTAGAAAACAAAGGAGTGTCCGAGAATCATTGCATCTAATGAGTCTGTAACTCAAGTGTTTCTCAAAGTGTGGCCACCTACCTGCCAGCAGCAAGAGCAGTATCTACAAATTTAAGAAATGCAAATTGTTGGACAAACCCATACCTGTAGAATTAAAAGCTCAGAGAATGAGGTCCAGAAATTTATACCTAAATGAGCCCTGTACGTGATTCTGGTGCACATTCAACTTGTAGAGCTGCTCTTTTAATGCTTATATGAGTAATCACCTCTATTGCTCTCTAAAAAACTAGTTTGTCCATATGTCCTTCCTCTGCAGATCCTAATTCATAATAAGAACACACACAACTGATAAAGAAATACAATGAAAAAAAAAGAAGATAAAAGAAACACAATGAAAAACTCTATAGAATGACCCCTCCCCCAACACACACACTCTCACACATACCTCTCACATTCCTGTTAGGAAAAGCAGGAGGTCTAAAGTTAAAATGTAACAGTTCTGCCCATAGCTTTGCCTCTTCTTAGCCATATGGACCTGAGTGAGTTATTTAACCTCTCTTTAAGTATTAAGATTCCTCATGTTTAAAATAGGGATGATAAATATTAATCTGCATATTCTAATGGTTTTTAGTGACGATCAAGTGACACTGGTTAGGGAAGCAGGTTGAAAATAACAATGTGCCATGTGAACGAAACTTAAAGTAGTAGAGCTGTTACTAATTATTGCTTCTGTATTGCTGTTGAATTCTTGGCAGATTATTTTAAAACAGAGTCCCAGGGAGAACGAGGTACAAATCTTTGTAAGTCCACGTTTCTCTGTAGTGGGGAGTTGGATAACCTGTGTGCTGGGCATTGCAATTGCTGCTGTCAGGTTCTCTTTTTCTCATGGAGTCAATATAACTTCTGTTTTGGATGAAACTCAGAAGTTATGCACTCTTAAGAACCCCATCCTCTGTCAGTTTCCATGAAAAAATGGAATATGATTACTCTTTTTATTACTACCAATTTAGTCAAATTTTCCTTGGCCCTCTGTAATTTCCCAGAAATGGAAAGGTTAGATTGCTCTGTTAGTTAATGCACCATTAAAGATATTTAATTGTCTTAATAGCAGATCATAGAAGGGCGTGGGCAATTAACATGAAGCAATTTCACACCTTAATTAATGTCACAAAGAATTACTTTGGAAATGCAGGAGAATTTCAGTGCTGCTTTGGAAGCAATACACCATAGGAACATACCCAATATTCCATAAATATTTATTTCAAAAAGTTAAGAGACACTGTAAACAAGAAAGATTTCTATCTTCATTTAGAAAGAGCAGAAATAATATTTGTGTGTAAAAGAGGGAGATAAATATAGATGAACAATGTGTGGGAAAGAGGAAGCAGAGTTTTATTAAAGATTAAATTCAGCAACCAGTAAAAATTTGTTTTGAACGAGTTGCAGTGGTTTGCAGGAAGAAGGTGTCACAGGCCAGCAGAGATTCAGAACTCAAAAGAGGAAGAAAGCTGCAGATAATATTTTCTCTGTCATTAAAGCAATCAGCATTGTTCAAGGTCCTGTTTTGCTCTTTCTGTTTTTCTTTTTTAGAATAGTTGGTTCCAAAAGAGAATTTGGAGACAAACTGTTAAGTTCTCTTCCCAGATAATTAAAATAAAAATATCAAAATAAATTTGCCATTACTGTCTTCCCAATTGGGGCTTTACAACATCAGGACTCCTGATTTGTTCTGCTCTTTGGTGCCTTATTCATAGTTGTTGAAGGGATTATTGTTTTCCCTCCAGACCCAATTTTCATTGTCTTTAATTCCTCATTCAGTTACACCTCAAGGCATTTCTAAAATACATAAGACAGTAAGACAAAGACCATTTTTTTCCCAGGGAAAAATGAAAAAAGGCAACTTGCATTTGATCTAACAAGATTTTCCTGAGAAATGGAACTCTCTCTCAATGTCTAATTTTTGTCTTATATCTGGGAAATGAATGGAATTTATAAC
The DNA here is from genome assembly GCF_902686455.1 of Sciurus vulgaris. Classification (NCBI taxonomy): domain Eukaryota; kingdom Metazoa; phylum Chordata; class Mammalia; order Rodentia; family Sciuridae; genus Sciurus; species Sciurus vulgaris. Next base: position 81,542,542 of record NC_136470.1, on the reverse strand, counting down.
TGACTTCATCTTCAGAGGTGAATGAAGATGGAGAGAGAAATTATTACCTCAAAATGACTTAGTAAATCATTGCCAAAAGTTTGATTGGAAAAATCAGAATTTCTTTATTCTTGGTTATTTGATGTCTGTGAGGTTACTCTTTCTCAGTGATCAATTTAGGAAAATAATCGGCATTACCTCTACTGAACTTCAGGTAGTAATTTAATCTAGAACTTAAAACACATCCATCTTAATAATCATTAGAAATCGGAAACCATAACATGTTTAATATATTTAATTCCATGGTATCATAGAGAGATCTTATGAAGTTTAGTCCAATACACTGATCACAATTATTTGAATAAATTTAAATTGCCTAAAATAAAATAAGCCTAGAAACACCAAATTCAGTTCAGAACACAGTGTCAAATTTGGTTGCCATGAGAACCTCTCAGGCAATTTTTTAAACCTGTAGACTTCTAGGTCATATCCAAACTCGATAAAGTAGATCACAAAAGTTTAATCCTTCTGTAGAGATGACTCTCAATTGAAAGATACTGATCTTACTTTGGAAATATCGTTTTTTTCTCCAGGACTCAGTCCTGCAAGCTTAAATCCTTAAAAAGTGTGCATTCTCTTTGGGGAGAAGGAACTTGATTTTGAACACTCAACCACCTTCAGGAGCTGAGTAATGAGCTTCTGGAAGGAAGAGGAAGGAGGAAAGGAGGAGACTGTACCATGTTTTCATTAAAAGAGTATTTGGCTGCTGTATCTAATGATAGAGAGGAGGTCATCAGCAAGACAATTTAAATCCGGGGGAGTTATTTCTCTCTGGTGTGAACAATGCTCTGAAAGGGCAGAACTGAGAATCATGAAGTCTGAACTGTTGTCTTGAACTCCTAGGGAGGGAATCTGCCTAAGTAGAGGTTGATGTGCAGTGTACATAGTAATGGGCTTAAATATCAAGCCTATCCATCGTTTGAACAGATTCCCCTGCAGCCCCTCATTAACACCTCCTGTGTTCTAAACACCAGATGAGGACTGAAAGAGTGAAATGGACTGGTGAATAATTATCATGTTATCTCTGGAACTTAAAGAGCCTCAAACTGGCCAAGTTTAATTTTGCGATTTTGACATTCAAAATGAAACACCAGTAAAACTGGGATAAAATCAGAGATGTTTTGGGGAAAAGACACCAGTGAAACAACAAAAACAAAATAACGACTTTGACTTTTCCTCTACTGAGGGATGGTTTTCCTTGAGAAAGGAGTTCATTCACTGTGGAGTATTGGACTCTACGAGGGAGTTGACAGTATTAGTAGTGGGTTTAGGGGTTTACACCGATTCCTTTAAAAATTGAAAATAAAATAATCAACAACCTTTTTGTTTAGATAGTAAAATGAATAAACTTTCATGGAGCTATTATTTTATATTTCATTTATAAAAGCATCTTAAAGTTATGTTTTGTAATTGGCTTGTGGAAAGAAAATTATCTAAAACCTTCTTTAAAGACATGAGTCACAGGTAGAATGCCTTCCATCCTAAGCCCTTATCCTGAAATAAATTAATGAATAAATAAAGCATAAATCACTCTTTCTGGGAATATCTCAGCAAGTTGTACTTTTTTGTTCAATAATTTAATAAAGGAAATGTTTTGACTATTTTTATGTTTAACACTGAAGACTACCATACAATGTCACTGAATTTTAGAAATAGTTTGGTCTAAATCCCTATTACAGAGTACAAAGAAAGACTGATAGAAATCGTCAGGAATAAAAGCAAAGTCTTCTTAGTTCTTTCTTGCCCAGATGGAGCATGGCTTTCCGTGAATTGTCCTATCTCATCATCCACCAATATGCATTTTCCTCATCACTTTGAGTATACCTGACTCAATTCTGAGTGGATTAGAGTAGCTTACTATTCCATCCATATCACGATATAGCATTTCTGCTTTGCTTTCTGACTTTCCTGAGTATGTGCATATTCATAGGCTTATTTCAGATGCAAGGAGAGTTTAATGTGGGCGTTAGGTGCATATGCACAGGCATTGGGCTTTCAGGATTGCAATCTCAATTTTGTATTTTTCTAGCCCTGTGATCTTGGACAAGTTACTTAATTACTTTAAATATTAGTCTCCTCACCTGTAAAATAAGGATAATGACAGGGCTGTTGTCATGTTTTACAGAGAGAGTGTATGCATTCAGGCTAGAAAAATGTTAGACTGATAAATTGTATATGGAAAAGGGTTTACATTACAAGGAGTAGTAATAATAGCAGTGGTGAGAATAGTTTTAGTATCTCTGCAGGGAGGAAGATGTTCCCATGCACAGCAGAATATTGCCTAACAGAAACTCAAACATATTTCATAGTATTGGAAATTCAATGATATCAAAAATAACTGCATAATCATTGAGTCATTGTTCATATTTTTTGTATCATGATGATGACATCAAAGTACATATAAGGTATAAAAGAACTAACCAAAGTTTTGCGTATCAAGTACATTATAAGAGCTTGAGGCCTCCATTAATCTCTGGGGACCCTTATTTGTAAGGGAAAGGTATATTCCAGACTAAAAAGAAGAGAAGCAATTAGTAGGTACTTATTCTAGAGATTTCCTAGGTCCCATGACACTGAATTTAGGTTATAGCCACAACCTTTCTCAGACTGCAGCTCTTCTCCCCAGTCCTCATGGAGATATAGCACTTCATTCTTAGATCAGAATGCCTTGGCTTAAATTCTGGCTCTGTCTAGCTGTATGATTTAGGAAAAATTGCTTAATGTCTGAACTTTATTTTCAAATTTGTATGTGAACACTACTCAAACTTGCTTTGTAGAAATGTAATGAAAATTGAGACAATATTTGAAGCATGTTTAGAGAAGTACTTCCAAAAAGTAAGCATTTGTGTAACTGGTAACTAATATTGCTCAAAAAAAGCAAATCTTGTTCTCCAAGACAAAAGGCAGAGATATTTATAGAGAATTAAAAGATCTTTGGTCTAAAACCAATTAAGCTTTTTTATCTTTAAAAGCAATTTTTCTCATCACATTCTTTATAATTCACACCTAAAGTTTTCATTGCCACAAATGAAAACAAACAAACAAAAAAAACCAAAGAAACTTGGAAGTAAATCCAGGTATTAGTGAATCTGATTTAGAATGAACTTAATTTTTTTCCAGAACAAAAAGAAAATCATTATAAAGTATTGGTAAATAATAAAAATTTAAAATTTAAAATAAAACAACGAACTAAGAGACGTCAATAAGCACATCAGGAAATCAGAGATATTCAAAAGAAGATGCAAAACTGAAGCAGAAGTTGTTAGTTATCCCATTCCACCACTGTTCAGAAATAACTGAATGTCTATTGAGTATGTAGCCATCCAGAATTAAGGTTACATGCCTAGCTTCCCTGTACTTAGGTTGTGGACAGTGGTGTGTATCATATGGCAGATACTGGAAACCAGTTTTTTAAAAGGAAACTGGCACAGGCTTTTGATTCTATCTTCTTTCATTCCTCCTCTGCCCTCTGATTATGATAAAGATGCTGATTGGGGACAAGGGCACACCCAGGACCAGTGTGCCTGGTTGTGGCAAAAGTTTAGTGCACAGTTCTATACAACACACTAGGGAGAAAGGCACTAAAAGCTGGATGCTGCCAAGCTTCCTAACAATTGGGAAGCCTCATACCATCCCTGGACAGCTGGTCTCTAGATTTGGCATGTAAGAGAAATTGTATGATTAAGCTGCTGCTGATGTGAGCTTTGTGTTGTGCAAAGCACCTAATTCTCATGGCTAGGAACATTGAGTTGTCTCTTTCCACATTTGTATTGAAATGCAGTGATAAACAGAATTAAAGCAGTTCTGGAACTAGAAACATAATCCTCATAAACAATTTTTTTTTTTTTTTGCATAAACATGGTCACCCAGGACCAAAGTGCCGATGGTGGTTCTAATCACAAGGATTGGTTATAGGTTCTTCCTTTTGCTGGGGTTGGTATAAAATGCATTGTCCACATAAGGAATAAATAAAACATGGATATTTTTGTCAAATTTCCCTGAATTTTCCAAAAATTGTTAATGATCCTGTACTACTTTTGAAAGAACAAAAATATCAGCTTAAATGCCCAAATAAAAATGATTCAAGAGTTGAAAGCATAATTTGTCAAAAACAATTCTAAAGAACAGTACATGTTCCCATGGGAACATAATCAACTTCTTAAGTATCCTCTGCCTAACCTTCCAAAGCAGGCCCTTCCCTGCCTCATCTCACACTGCTCCTAGAGGGTTTCTCCAGGGCTACTCCCCTCCCCTCTTCTGGAATTCTGTGAACCTGACCTAGTGCTATTGAATATCATCTTCTCATTAATATCTTCCTTTTAGTTGAAACCACAGTTCTTCTCTTAATCTCAATATCAATTCCTATAGCATGAAATAAATATTTTCCACTATACCACAGTAACCATATTTCATATCTCCGTGGATATTATAACATTCTCTAGAGCATGTAGCTCTACTTTGTCTTTATACTTATGTACTCAGTCACTGTTCAGACACATGTTCACTCATTCAGTTGTCAACTGATGACCGAATATCTCTCTGTGACATGCCAGATATTGTACGAGACACAGGGGGTATAAAAAAAATCAAACAAGGTGTACGAGACACAGGGGGTATAAAAAAAAAATCAAACAAGTTTTGTTCATTCCAAGAATGAGTTAACCATGAACAAGAGGCAACAGAGAGGCAATAAGTAAATTTGATACAACAGGACCATTTCTATGGGAGAGAAATATCTATAATGATAAGAAGACAGAAGGCTTAATTCTTCTTGAGGAAAGCTAGGGAGACGGCCACAGAGGTTGAGATTCTTGAATTAATTTTTACGAGGATTGGTTGGCATTTTTCTGGCAGATGAGTGAATGGATGCTGGGGCAGGGCATGGGCAGTATGAAGCCCATTAATAGTGATGATCTATTGCAAGAATAGAGAAAGTTTAGTTTCATGGGCCTAAAGACACAAGATGCAAGGAGAGATTTGAGACGACCTAGGAACTTTGAATGTCACATTCCACCCACTACTTTGAACACAATATTGACTTAACAGATATTTGTTGCCTGTTGCAGTCATGTGTACTACATATTCAGCAGCAAGCCTTGTGGATTCTGGTCTACTCACTGAGCCTTATGAGATATTTTAGGGAACAGCAAATCAAACTAAGAGTTGCAACACAACTAATTAAGGAACTTTTAAAGGAACATCGTAGTTGGTGAAAATGGGTTTACTACCCTGCTCAATTTGAAAGGTGGACATTATATCAAATGATCAAGGGAAGAGAGGTGATGGGCCCAACTGGGAAGGATACAATTTAATGTTGATCACAACAAATATTGTGCTGCTTTCTTTCCTTAAAAATACAAAGAAGATTACACTATGTTGTTAGATTTGTTTACAGAAATGTGGAAATTAATATATAAATGTATTTCTAAAAACCTTTTGCAGCCTTTAAAGCACTGTAATAATGTTGATTTTTCAAGGATATATTCTGAAAAATTAAAATATTGAGTTCAGTAAGGAAGGAAATTATATTCTAAATGGTAACTAAGATCGTTTTTCTACTTTTAGGAATTTCCTAACTTCCAATTCAAGCACATATTTTTTCTAAGTACCAAAGGAGTGTGGTAGATTTCTTTTTTCTTCTTCCTGGTTTTTTTTTTTTTTTTTTTTTTTTTTGGTACTAAGGATTAAACAAATAGTGTCCACTAAGCAATATCCTCAGACCTTTTTTTTAAAAATTTTTTTTTGAGACAGGGTCTCAAATAGTTGCTTAGAGTCTCACTAAATTGCTGAGGCTGGCCTTGAACTTTTGATGCTCCTGCCTCAGCCTCCTGGGTCACTGGGAACATAGGTGTGCACCACCATGCTCAGACTAATAGGATTCTTTGATTCTTTTTCTTTTTTTTCCCCTCTCTTATTGATGGGAGAAGGTATCGATGTGTACTCTGAAACTTTGTTCTCATCTGTTGTATTATAGGCAGACCCTACAGAATAAGTGAACAGGAGAGGAATTGTTAACACACATATCAGGGTCCAAAAAAGAAAATAAGCTAGTTTCGTACCTTCAATAGGTTTTGGTACAAAATGTGATGAGGGCTTGGTTTTCTTCACTCTGTTTCCCTTCATAATTTGACCTTCTTTATTGAGTCCCAGAAACCATGCTCGGCCCGATTCTTGCTGGCGGTACAGTGTGGAAGAATAAATCACATAGTAGTTTTCAAACACAGATTCCTTAAATTTGCATTCTGGGGTGAAAACATCCTGCAGGAAAAAAAGGAAATGTAAAAAAAGAGTTGAAAAATGAATCAGCAAATGCCAAATAAACTCCTATCAGCTGGAATACAGGTCCTCTGTAAAGAACAAGAGAGAGGGGACCACACATAATTTCAATAGCATTTGTATAAATCTTTGTTGTACAAAATCACAAAACAAGATTTTCTTTCTCACCAATTTTTACTCTGGAGAAAACAACTACTGAGGTGTGAGTTCTACATGGGGCCAAAATCACTGAAGGCTGTGTGGCCAAGTCCAAACCCTGATGATAATGTTTTTGAAATTGAAGTGCTTAACCATTCCTAATTTTAGTGACCCTTAACATGTATACAAAGTGTTAGACTTTATCCCTGGAAATCAAAATCAAATGCAAGCACAGCAACCACAGGCACATGAGATGTTTTCAAAGAGACCACCATGCATGTGCAAGAATCTGTTACACAGCCAAAGCTTGTTCCATGAACTCAGTAGGATGCTACCGCCATTTTTAATACAAATAACCTCCCCATAGTCTCTTTGAAATATTGTCTTACTTAGTAATCAAAATCTCAGATATAATCTCAGGAATAAGCAATAGAAAAAAGAATTACTCTGTAATCGTATATTTAACCCTATGAGGAATTTCCACAGCTGCATCATTTTACATTTTCACCAGCAAGGTGTGAGCCTTGCAGTTTCTCTACATTCTAACCAGCATGTTTGAGTGTCATTTTTGTAAATATGTGGTTAATGCATGATCTAATAATCTTCCTTTTAGATATATGCCTAAGAGAAATAAAAAGTGTCCACACAAAAATTATAGATATATAATCATAGAATCATTGCTCATTCTGTGCAAATACATACAGAAAATGTGGTCTGTTCACATAATCTAATAATATCCATCTACAAGAAGGAATGAATTATTGATTCATGACAATATGGAGAAATCTAGGAACATATGCTAAGTGGAAGAAGACAGACACAGGGCCACATGTTGTTTGATTATATTTAATATGCAATGTCCCAAATACAAAATACAGAGGTGGAAAGGAATGGATGTCAAGGGCTAGTGCTGGCTGTGCTGCAGATAAATGGGTACTGACCACTTTTCTGGAGAGATGGAGATATTCTGGGATTAGACAGTGGTGACGTTTGCAAAACTTTGTGAATATACTAAAAAACCACTGAAATGTATACTTTTAAATGTGAATTTTAATGATATATTAATCATATCTCAATAAAAAAAAGAATGAAAGAATGTGACTAGAGGTGAGGGAAGAGAATGACAGCACTGTGTATTCTTATCCAGCAACATAGGACTTAACAATGAACTTGCGTGTTGGAAAATAGGCTTTTCTATGACCTTGGCTCTGCATTGCTAGAACAGAGTTTAATCACTCCAAATATAGGGATCAGAGTGGTAGAGATTCAATTTATAACATGTATTACACTGTTTTGCATTACTATAATGAGATACCCAAGGTATGCTAACTTTAAAAGAAACGAAGTTCATTTAGCTCAAACTTTTGGAGACCTGAAGTTTGAAAAGTTCAACACTGGATCTAGTGACAGCACCATGGCAGATATGGAGAGTGAGAACATCAGTGTGAGAAAGAGCTCACCTCTCAAAACTGGTAGCCAGGGACAGACTGGGGTCCCAGCCACTTCCGAGGGCATGCTTCCAGTTGACCTAAGGAGTTCCACTACACTGCATCTCTTAAAGTTCCCACCACTTCCCAATATTGTCACCCTGGGGACCATATCTTCAACATATGAACTTCTGGTGGATACAGATAGAACACAGAGTATAGTATAGGGTAACTTTGAGTTTCAATTTTTCTTCTAAGATTAGGGTAAAAGATATAAAAAAAAAGTACTTAAAATTTGGTGCAGATTTTACTAGTTTTCTTTTAAAACCAAATTCATCAAAATAATTCCAAAGCTTTTATTTCTAGATCTAGCCTAATACTAACAAACACAGCACTACTATCCTTAGATGCTAAGAGACCTTGGGACATTTAAAGAATAAGTTCTGTGTATCAGATTTCAAACCTCATAATAGGAGTTGGGGAAAATATATGAGGCAAGGAATTTTGTATAAATGCATATATCGTCATATATGTTGAGAGCAATACAGCCTATTTATAATACACATCACAGAAATATGTAAATTTAGAGACAGATGTAAAGCTGCTTAGAGATGATTCGATGTGCTGCTTTTATTTAACAAGGTAACAGAAGCCTTTGATAATGAAATAATTGTTCCAAATATCACACTGCGTTAGAGGTAGATCCAGACACTGCCAGAATAATGGGCTCCTGGCTGCTGGCTCAGTAAACTCCCCCAAGTGCCACACATTGTTCTGCATGCAAAGCCAAGCCTGCTCTTGATGCCGAACTGTTGATCAGGGCAAGCCTTATTCATTATCTTAGGGAACTGTGTCAGCCGTGCACAATTACTCTGTTGTCGTTCACACATGAAAAAATAACACTTTCATTTAATAAATAATGAACTCCTGGGTTTCTGTTCAGCTCCGTAATTGTTTAACGCTCCCTGAAAACAGCAAAAGTCCAGGATATTGTACAAGGACTAAGTCCTGGGGTCTGAGCCAGGAATAGCATTACATAAGGAAATGGGAAATTCTATACAAAATATTCAGATCCTAATTGGAAATGAAAATCCAAGTGGAGTATCCCATTTAACATCATCCCAAAGGAGCAATGTGAAGAATCAGGATTCAGGAATAAGGCAAATATTAACACATGGCCAGGGCCAGACATGCAGGACATGGCAGGAGGTTAGTGTAGGCACTTCTGTGGGCCCAGGTAGCTTCTCTGGAAACTGGAAGGGAAACCTCAAGGCTACTGAGCCAGCTTTGACAGTGACTCCCAGTGCAACCTTTACCATATGCTTGCGATTTTAATTTCAGTATGAAGCTGGACATCCAAGAATTTACACTGTATTTGCTATTATTACTTTTTGTATAAGGAGGTCTGAGCCCTAGACTTGGAGCAAGAAACTCAGTCAAGGTTTTGCTTCTGACTCCACACACACACAGCTGTTGTGGGATTTAGATAAGTGACTGAAACTTTAAATTTCACAATTTTCAACTGTAAAATGAGTTATTTTAAGGAAAACGAGTTGATAGATACAGAAGCACACCGTAAATTTTTAGGTTTTACAAAATTCCTAAATAATTATTACTGTTCAGTTTTCTTCATAGAGTAAGAAACGCAATCATGTAAAAAGACAGCTATTTCTGTGCCTTTTTTACACATGCTACTATCTGCTCCAGCAGCCAGAAACCTCCCCCTTAACTGTCGCTAGAACAAGTACACATGCAAGGACATTTTTTAATGAAGTTATCTAAAGCTTTCAGCAAAGATGTGGGTCATCACATACATTCTGAAGGTGTTGTGTGGTGATGATGTGAGTGTTTACAATGGTAACAAGTCCAAAGCATAGGGAGACGGGCAGGAGTGGAGCCACAGGTGGTCAAATTTTAGGCCACTTGGTTCAGTACATATGATAAAAAAAAAGTAAAGAGAACAGTACACTAAGAGAGAATTTTTTTTTTTCTTTTTTGAAAAATCATCTTGCAACTCGTGAATTTTGTCTATCTCTATCATGCTGGGCTCCCAGTTCAACATAAACACCATAGCAAGGTTCACAGAAATACTTGTTGATGAAACAGAATCACCATCTATGTGTACATCTTTTATGTATATACATGGCAAAAGCTAGGTTTATTTTTCCCAATAGTTAATTTTCGATCTTCCCATTGTTCAATTTAAGCAACCTTAACTTCATGGAAATATGAATGTTTCAAAGGTGTTCTGAAATTATTTTTGAATACTTAACGCTTTTAGCAGCATTTTCACAACTGGGATTTTGTTGCAGTATTTTACAAACCATTATGTGACCAGTTCACATTCTAAACCCCTACCCACCCTGCCTTGCCCTCAGAACTTAAGAACTTCTGCCTATTTCAATTCAGATGACAAAGGATCACTGGAACACTATACCCCAAGTGATCACTCTAGACACCTTCCATCCTCTCCCAATCCATCTTATTCCAGATCACTGTAAGTCTCCTTGACCCTCAATGTTTTAGCTCCACACTCCACTTTGACCCTCTCCCATGCTGTATCTTTTCCTGATTCTCCTCTCTACACATGGACAACAGAGATCCTACATAGTTTCTGGCTTCTCAAAGTCTGCAGTAGCCCAGGATAAGTCCCTTCCTTCTAGGACAGAAAGATTGTGTGAGTATTGTCCTTCCACACACATTTAAATGGAGTGCTCATTAAGTTATAAACATCGTGAAGGACCAAGAGACAGAAATTTAGAGATATTAATGAATATGGATTAAATACTGGGCTTTTTCGAATTGACTATAGCACCATTATTTACATCACATGCCAACTCCCTGCTGAGGCCCCACTTCCTAACCAACCCCAAATTGAACTGCATTCTCAACGTTCTCCCTATACCTCTACCAAATAGGAATGAGACTAATGGCCTTCCCAGGCACTTCAGGTTTAGTGAGCCCTCCCTCCCCAGCTTCTCAAAGTATTTGATATTTCTGTCTTGTATCAGATGTTTTTTTTTTTTTTTTGCTCCCACTATAGACACTGTGAACTTTGGTTCACAAGAAAATATTCTTTAATCACACTTTTTATGAAGCCTGACACCTTCAACACTCATTTTATTCTTGTTGAAATAAACAATGAGAATGTTAGAAGTCACAGAAACAGCAAAGATTATGTGATAAAACAGAAGTGATTGACAGCATTGACTCAGTTTCTTTGGCTGTATAATCTTGAACACATCATTTAATAATGACAAAAATCTTTGGTTTCTTATCTAGAAAGTAGGGAAAGTAATTCTAATATTTAAAATGTGGTAAAGATTAAGTAAAATGATATGTATTACTTCTGAAAATCTTTGTCTTCTTTCAAAATCAAGTTTTCCCTCCATAATTCACTGCAAGCTTTTCAATACCAATAACCATGATCCCTTCACTAGTTCTAAATAGGTTAAGTTTTTTTAAGATGAAAATATAATACTTATAAATCACGTCATTTATTCAAGAAAGATATATTTTCCATCTTCTCACCAACTTATACATACATTCTACTTATCCTTCTGTATTCTAGGGTCTTATTCAAGGTCCAAGAGTAATTGTTTTATTTACCAACTAATCATTTTCATATTTGTATAGTAATATTTATATCAAGACATAAAATGAACAGAATATTAAAAAAAAGGAACTGCCCACAACACACGGAGAAAACAGTAGATATTTTCTTGAAAAACTATATATATATATATATATATATATATATAAAGTATGTTTACTACAGACTCAGGAGGTTATAAAGATCAAATTACATAACACCTGTGAAAGCTCTTTGATAGTTACAAAAAATACGCAGCCTTTGGAGATTATTTATTTTACATGGAATACTTAAACATTATAACTTTAACAGACGCCCTTTGCTTGAAACAAATCTTTGAAAGGTAAAGAATGCTGTGTGATTAAGTCACAACTCCTTTTGCTTCCCTAATTTTACTTGCAAAATGTACACCTTCCAAACTCAGGAAGAGGTAAAAGATTTGAATAGCCCTGGAGAGTGAATGTAGTTAAATAGTAGTCACAGCTTAGCTACATCCTGGTCTTTGCAGATCCCCATTTCCTCCTCCCTGCTCTGGCTGTGATGATCCTTGGGATGAATATGCAATGAAAGAATGAGCACACCAACAAAGCCCTGGTCCCTTTGTAGTAGCTCAAACTTTAACAAACACCTCTCATTTTAAACCCTTCAGAATCGATATCCTTTGTTCTTGAAAACCTCTGCAATCTCTATTTCATCCAGTCACTGCCAAAGTGTGACTACCTCAGAGGAACCCCTGTCCACCTTTCATAAGCAAACATTTTTTCCATAAATTTCTACCTTCTATCTTGTTTTTATTTTTCTTCATAACTCAACATTGCCTGACATTATAGTACACAGGAACATGTTTAAGCTTCATAAAGGCAGGATCCATGATTTTAATATTTCCCTCTTATTCTCAGCACATCTTGGAATGAAAATAACAACAACAACAACCACTGACTCCAACAAAATAATTTGGTGGAAAAAAAAAAAAAACAACATCTTGAGGCCTGGAAGTCTGGAATCATACTCTGTGTCTCTTAAGTTGTCTTCAAGTTTGGAGGGCCACTTTTCTTCTTAGGTTTTCAATTTCCCCAAAATGTGAAAGATAACCATTTGTTGAACTAAGTAATCTCCAATATACCTTTTGTCTTAAATCTCCTATAGCTGTCATTCATATTAAATATTTCAGTTTCTTGAGAGTAAAGATTCCATATTAAATATTATTTCAAAAATTATACCTACCACAGAAATGTAAGCAATAGATTCTTTAAAAAGCAAACAGAGAAAAATGAAATTGGAGAAAACAGACCTTGCTGTCATATGAGTAATTATGGCTAATGATTCTCTGGTGGCATGTAAAAATTACTGATTTTCAGACATATACCAGGTAAAAAGGGTTCTCTAGTTTTGATTTATTTTCCTTTCTTATTGAACTCACAAATATGAACTTTTCTGTTGTTTTTTGTTTTGTTACTGTTTCTGTTTGTTGAGCTCTGATCTTGCTATTTATCGGGCCGGCATTGAATCAGGCATGGGAGGACCCAATTTCTGGGTATGGAGATGGCCCCCAGGTTACAGAAGGAGTCTGGGTTTTATAGTTTCATTGGAGACTGTGGATGTGCAGTTTTGACAGTCAGGGGCTAGTTATGCAGGTTAAAACTTTAACATAGGAGGTAGTGGTAGAAAGGTTGAAACACATTATTATCTGGGGAGCTAGTAGTCCAGATCCTGAGGGGTGAGTACACAAATCTTGCCCACTGTTTCACTTTCTCTGGGATTCACTGCTTCCCAGAGTTTCCATATTTGCTGTGCCTCCATTTAGGACTAATTTGCCATGGGGGAAGGTCAAAGTTCAGGGCCCAGCATTCAGTATTTGCCTCCTTCCTTCAAGAAGCATTGGGGTTGGGAAGAGGTAAACGTTTGCTTCTGGTGGAGATGCTGGGGATGAACCTGGGAAGAGATGAAATTTGCTTTCTTCAGGGCCCATTGTTGTTGGGAAAGGGTGCACTAGGAGAGGTTTCATGTTTGGCCAATTTCCCTTCCCTCATCCAGAGTCACACTGTAGCTCCATTTTTCTTGGGAAGTTGTCTTGTAGGTATATAATTTTCCATAACCCTTCAGGCTTAAGTGATTCTCCCTACCCAGCATCCCAATAGCTGGGACTACAGGTATGTTTATCACCATGCCCAGCTATTCACTGTTTTTAGTGTATAACCATCTTCCCTGTTTGCTGTGCAACCTCATTTACCGATTGGGTTGTATTAAGGAAGAAAAAAAAAATTGATGATTCTTGCAAAACCACTTGTGTTCAGCAATTCCAAAGTAGATAATTCCTTGGGTTAAAACCTTTGACTGTTTAGCTGTGAAGTTTCTGGTTTTCTAACTTCATTAATGGCCTTTAGATGCACAGAACTTGAAAATCCCAGGTATATTAGCAGCAGCTTTGTTAACTGTGTTGTCAGACATGACGATATTAAATCAAGTGAGAGAACTATTGTTTTCCCTCCTGACAAGAGGCAAAGAAAATGCTAAATTGCATTATCTCAAATGAATAGTTTAAAAAAAAAAACTGTGGTTGCTTTGGCTAGAACAAGTCTAATTTTGTAACTTAAAAAAAAAAAAGAAAAAGAAAAAAAAAAAAACCTCTGCAGATATGGAAACCTTTGTCTATACACTTTAGAGATAATTTTTACTGGAAAATTACTGAGAGCTAATTCCTCTAAAAATAAAGGTTCTTTGTTAACACATTCTTTGCAGTATCTGACAAGACAGCAAGGTAAATTTATATCATCAAAAAACAATGCAACCTGTGGTTACTGGAAATTAATTTTGGAGGCTTTTTGACCTTGGAAAAGTTAGTCACCTTCTATAAAACTCAGTTGAATCCTCTGTAGGCTAAAGTTACTCATGCCTTCACTATAAGGTTGTGATCATTACATGAGACAAGAATGGTATATTAGGTATATTACTTACTTACTCTTGGTTAAAAGTTTTAGGCAATAACTGATATAACAAATGAGAATGGGTTAGCATGAGCAGCAGGCTGAGAAAGGTCACTTTACTTGTGGAGTCCAAAGGTGTCCTAAGCAAGTCTTAACTGTTGACAGGCTAATCAAGGTTACCTTGCTCCCATCTCAATTTGGCCATTTATTTATAGACCACACAGAGAAATCTGATCATCCCTCTTTTTCTGAAATATGTTGCTGCCATCAGAGATGAATGATGTGACTGTCAGGTTCTTATCATCTCCTAAAGAGACATTACATACTGCATGGATATTTGATTTAGTCTCTAGCAAGAAGCCTGCAAGCGTGCAAGTGAGGTGGGGTGGGAAGTGGGAGAAGCTGGGTAGAGGGAAATGTCCTTAGCACTCACTGTTATCATCAAAATTATTTCCATGGAGCTGCGGTTTGTAGCCTAGTGGTGGAGTGCTTGCCTAGCATGAGTGAGGCACTGGGTTCAAAACACATAAATAAAATAAAGTCATTGTGTCTATCTACAACTAAAAAGATTTAATTTTTTTTTTTTTTCCCAGAAGTTTTCACATTTTAGAGGCAATGCATCCACAGTAGAGATTGGAGAAACAGTGCAATTCTCCATGGAAACCACCATTATTTCTTGTGAAAGAAGCATGCGCACAATATGTAACTAATGTGTCACTAATTAAATATGAATATCAAGGCAAGTTCGTTGAATGTTCCCAACCTATTCATGAAAGAGGATGAGTACTTTGGGGCCTCAGCCTTGTTTTCCTTTCCTAGGAAAAGGATGAAATAAGAATATTGTCTAATTCCCATATTTCAGTTTAAACATTGCTCTGTACTTCAGAAAGTCATTTTGCTACTCTAAAGAATCCCAGAAATTGCCAAACAAGACCCCCCCCCCAAAAAATGTTTTAACATGAAACAACCCAAATTTTAAAACTATAATGGTCAATTTCCATAAAATCAGAAAAACTGATACCAATCATAATTTCCTGATGTAAAAGCACTTACAAAACTAGGCAAGCCAGGCATGGTGGCACACGCCTGTAATCCCAGGGATTCAGGCGGCTAAGGCAAGCGGATCAAGAGCTCAAAGCCAGCTTCAGTAAAAGCGAGGCATTAAGCAATTCAGTGAGACCCTGTGTCTAAATAAAATACAAAGTAGGGCTGGGAATGTGACTTAGTGGTTGAGTGCCTCTGAGTTCAATCCCTAGGACCCTCCAAAAAACAAACAAACAAAAAACTGGGCCAAATATATGAGGTAATAGTTTCCTGGCACATATTGACTGAAACTGTAGGTATTGAATGTTCGAGAGAAAACAAAAATACATGAAGTGAACAATACATTAACTTTAGGTCTGTGCAAGGGACACTTTCCAATTCTGAAATAAATGGAAAGATGGAACTGAAGTATAACACTGTGGTTTTGTTAGAGATGTGAAGTTGGAATTGGAGCTTGGGACTTGAATTTGCCAAGTAAGGTGTGAGAGATCTGTTAGAATGGGGGACAAGCAACTGGGAATTTCCTGAAGATCCTAGGCTTATGGATGGATGGCACATTCTCAGGATTAGATTCCTGAAGGCCTCCCAGAGACCAGTTGCATTCTGCTGTACTAAGAGCTGGAGGGAGATAGATATTTTAGGTTGTTCAGGACTTGGAGAAAGAAGAGACTTCAGGAAGCACTCTGTACATTCACTGAATATCTCAGAAAGGCCATAGTTTAGGACTGATGACCATACACCAGGCAAGCCTGCCCTCATCCAGTAAAGACAGAACCCAAATAGTCAAGTCCTAAACACATACATACGCAAGCACAGTGATGCAGACACAGACACAACACACAGAGTGACAAGATCCAGATAATGTGATAGTTATTTATCAAAATTCAAGAACAAAATAGATACCCTTCATCAGCAATAAATGTAATGTGCTATACAATATACCATGCCAATGCATGCCTAGTGTGCAATTTAAAAAATCATAAAACAAGGTACAAGCAGGATAATGGAATCCATAATCAGTCAATTATCCTAGTGTGGTGGTGTATGCTTTGTATGCTTGTATTCTGGGATACTCTGGAACTTGAGGCGGGAGTATTCTCGGATACTCAGGACTTTGAGACCAGTCTGTGCAACACAAACCAGTTGGTTATGGTTTAGATATGATATGTCCCCCAAAAGTTCATGTTTGGGACAAATCAAGAGTGTTTAGAGGTAAAATGATTGGGTTATGACAACCTTAAACTAATCGGTATATTAATCTGCTGATATGGATTAACAGGTAGTAACTATAGGCAGGTAGGGTGGGCTGGGGGAGGTCGGTCATTGGGGCTGTGCCTTTGCAGGTATACATGTTGTCCCTGGTGAGCTGGCTTAATCTCTTTTCTCTGTTTCTTAGTGGCTATGTTCTGAGCTATTTTCCTTCTTCATGCCCTTCTGCCATGATGTCCTGCCTCACCTTGGTCCTGAATAATAGAATTGGCTGTCTATGTACTGAGATCTCTGAAACTGTGAGCCCTAAAAAATTTTATCACTCTACATTGTGTGAAAAAGCTCACTCCACTACCCATCATAAAATAAAAAACAAAAATGAACAAATAAAACACATAGTAAGTAATTTAGACAGTCAATAGAAAAGACTATAAGATGACACAGATGAAGAAATTAGCAGACAAGAAATTTCAAACAGCTACCATGAATGTGTTCTTAGAGTTACTTAATGACAGATTGGAGACTCACAAATTAAATCAAGCATTGATGAACTTGAAGACAAAATAAGTGAAATTATCCAGGCTGATTTTTTTAAAAAGATCAAAACTAACTAAAGATGAGTAGCCCATCAACAATATTAAATATTATCCTACATGGAGAACGAAGAAAGAAAGAGGAAAACATGCTAATAAATAAGAGTTAAAACTTATCAATATGGAGACAAAATTTCTACAGGTTCAGATGAAAAAACTGAGTTAACTCTAAGAAGGATTAGTACCCCTAAACTACATAAAGGCGTATTAAAACCAAAGAATAAAGAAAAAGACACATAAAACACAGATAAGGAAAAAAAAAAAGTCACAGCAAACAAAGACAAACAATGGGGACTAGAAAACAGAGGAATAAGTCACTAAAATCCAAAAGAAAAAAATAAATGGAATCCACAATTCTACAGTCAGTGAATATACCCTTCAAACTGGTATAGTAAGTGAAAATATTTTCAGATAAACAAAATGAGTGAATTATCTTCTAGCAGTCTTATACTATAAGAATGCTGAAGGATTGTATTCATGCTGAAGGAAAATTATACGAGGTGGAAAGGGATGACGGGCACTAGAGATTATAAACATGTTAATAAATATATAAGAACATATATTTTTTCTTTTAGTTTTTAAAGCCAAAATAATAGCATTGCATTGAGAGGGTTATAATGTAAAAACATATATATGACATTGCAGGAACAAAAATTAGAACAAAAATTATTAATATGATTACAAAAGAGTGGAACTAAGAAGGCATTGTAGGAATTAAAATGGAAGACTCAAAAGTATTCACTAAACAAAAAGAAGTAATAAAAGAAATGGAAGAAAAAAGATCAGATAAGAAAAATAGAAAACAAAGAGCAAGATGGTCCATAGGAACCACATGTGGTATGGCATTCAGTATAAATACTGTAAATATTCTAATAAAAGCAGAACCTATCAGATTGAATAAAAATGCAAAACTCAGCAAAGTACTATCTCTAAATGATATTTTTAAGTCTCATCTAGGTTGAAATAAAAGTCTGAATAATATATACCCATATAAACAGTAAGCATTAGATAGTAGAGATGGATGTATTCATGACAGACAAAACATACTTTAAGACAGAGTATTACCAGAGGTACAAGGGAACATTTCACAACGGTCAGGTGTTACTCCATCAGGACCTAGACATCCCAATCCCACATACAAATGTGCCAAATGACAGAACTTCAAAGTACATGAAGTAAAAAATGACAGAACTAAAATTTAAAAACTTAAATCATTTCACAATCATAAGCTAATAATTTTAATAATCATCTCTCAGCAGTTCTTTGAACACATAGCAAAAATCATTAAGGATAGAGAAACTCTAAACACTATCAATAACTTGACATAATTAATGTCATAGAGCACTACATCAAACACATGCAGACTAAACATTTTATTTTTTTGAGTGTGTATGGATCATTCATCAAGAAACATTCTGGCCTATATAAAAAGCCAGGAGACTGAATTCTTTCAGAGTATGTTCTCTCACAACAAAAGTCTTTGGATATTTGGAAATTATAGATTTAGAGACCATTGGTAGAGGAAGAAATCATGAGAAACATTTAAAATTGTTAGAACTTAAACAACAAAACACAGAATACCAAAATTTCTAAGGTATAGCTAAAGGAGTGCTAGTAGAAAGTAGGGGTGAATTCTCACATTATCTGTGCATACGCTTTGACCCACTGCTAGGAATTTGAACCACAGCTAAAGTAGCACATATGCAGAATGCAGAATGTTCAAGATTATATTTGTAGTAAAGATGCTTATAATACAAAAATACTGAAAACAATCCAAGTATTCTTCAATATGGGATTGAGTAAAGAAATCCCAGCATTTCCACACATAGGGATATTATATAGCTCTGGAAGACAATAAACCAACTTATTCTGTATTGCTCTTGAAAGACCTCCAAGACATACTATAGAAAGGTCTGCAAGACATCAATCTGTAAACATGTGACTATCAGTACATTCTGTTGTTTTATTAAATACACACATGCATACAATTGCAAGCATGTGTGTATTATGTGTGCTACCATTTGTGATAAATTTAACATGCATACACAAATGCAAAAGTAGGTATTTGTATTGTGTCCGGAAAAATCTCCTGAAGGATACAGAAGAACTGGATAACAGTATTTGCCTCCTGGGAGGGGATCTAGATGTTTGGAGAACAGACTTATAAGACAGATTCCTTTTCTCCTATGCTAGTATATTACTATTTCAAATAACAAACTAAGGGGAAAAAACTGGATCAAGCATGATTTATGCTTTAGCTAAACATGGGCTTCAGACATCTAGTATGGCATATGATTACTAAAATAGGTTTGGTAAATACAAAATGTAGACTCTGAAGCTGAACTTTACTCATTCAGGCTCAAACAACAAGCAAAAGCCTCATGACTACAAGGATAGTCCATAAGATCACCTGATTCCATGTAAAGAAATGGCACTTCCTTGTGAAAAAATTACTAAATGCAGATCAATTAAGATCTTAAGTAAGCAATCCCTTCAAATGGACAAGATGAATAAAGGAAGGAATGAGGCTACCTGGTTGCTCACCCCCATCCTCTATATCCTGAGGATTAGATTGCCAGAATAAACTTACACCTCAATATGAGGAATATATATTAAAAACCAACCAAACCAAAACTCATCCAGATTTGAGCTTACATGCTTTATTTTTTAAATTTTTCATGACTTGAATCAACTTCAAGACCCAGTGGGACCCCAAATTTCTCTTTCAGTGCTATCTGAATTTTTAATCAGAGCTGGAGTGAACCTTGTGAGCTTCCCAACACAGTGACAATTCACTTATGAAAATCTAATACAGTTTTTTTTTGGGGGGGAGTGTGATATGTATGTTATTTTAGGCTTGGCATGTAACTATGTCTGCTAAATAGAAAGGACTCCAAAATTTGGTTGTGTTACTTGCTTTGCTTGTTAGGTTTAAATCACACTTCCCATTTAAACATATTCTTCCTGGAAGTGACTGCAACGCTCAGTGACTGAAACAGCTCTCAGTGAGGGACTGCCATAATCGTCAATGAGTGAGAAATGTGGGCTGGGATTCACCAGGAGTGCAGAGCACCCATGATGCAGGATGGCTGTGACCTCGCCACGAGGTACGGCAGACACCACAAATCCTTTTCATTAATCTGGAGGGAAGTAAGATTTAAAGAAAAAAATAGCAAAGCAAAGGAATCCTGGCAAGTGCAGGAACCCAGCAGGTGAGAAGAGTCCAAGACCTGACATTATATCCCAAAGAGTGCAATAAACCCACATCTCACAGGTGTGTTCTGCTCAGGCTCAATCAAGCCTGTGTATAGTGTCACACCAGCCACCTCCATTTCAACAGCCTAAAGTGTAATCTGCCAGACAAACCGTCTGATGGAACGGAAAAGCTAGAGCTGTTTTTTTTCTTTTTAATCATTATTTTTTTATCTTTGCTGCAATGTTTCTTGCTGTGATGATGAGTCCTCAATCAGGGATTCAAAGTAAACATGATCACCACAAAAGAGGAATGGAGAGATAGGGGCTTGGTTCACTTTATGCTTTTTCTCCGAAGTCCTAGGTTATGGAACATCATTTACCGCTATTGTATTTGGACATACTATCGTCCAGAGGACGAGATCATAGGCACATTTGTTTAATTTCATAAAATGTACTAAAACTCTTAGA
Source organism: Sciurus vulgaris (assembly GCF_902686455.1). Classification (NCBI taxonomy): domain Eukaryota; kingdom Metazoa; phylum Chordata; class Mammalia; order Rodentia; family Sciuridae; genus Sciurus; species Sciurus vulgaris. The sequence goes on along the minus strand of NC_136470.1, from coordinate 81,521,637 downwards.
AGTTCTTAAAGTTCTGTCCTTAGGGTGACCATCGTATCCATAAAATTTAGGTCTGCAAGTAATGTAGTCTGATTCTCCATTCCACAGATGAGGAAGGCCAGGCTGAGCAGGGGGAAGAAAGGATGCAATCAAGATCATGTACCTAGATAATAGCAGAATCAGGATTCAAATGCTGCCCCTAGTCCAGGAATTTTTCCCATCTCATCCCATCTGGGTGCTTTGGTTATGATTTATGCCCTTTCACATATTAAGAATGGCCATCTAAAATAGGCTTGAACTCATAATTCTGCATATTTTCCATTAATTGAATGACTGACCAATATACTTCAATTAATATAATTGCAGTTATCACTTTATTACAGTGAGCACACTTTGTTTTAAGTCATTTTGGTTATAGGAAGTGAGTAATTTGTCTTATGATTCCATAAATTAAGCATTAGTAATGCAACCGAAAACACAAGGCAGAAAGAGATGATTCTTTTTTATATAAACAAGGTAAAAACGGAGTAAGCTTGATGGATGATTTTAATTGGGAATGATGAATGGAGAAGACATTGGATTTTTCAAAACGGAACTGGCAGTTGCGAACAGAGAAAATACTGGATGAAAGGATGGGGCCAGACCTGTCCAACTGTGAAATTTAATCATATTACTACCCAATGGTCCTATTAATACACATCTTGAATTTGATTCACTTGTGACTCGATCTTGGAGGAATTTTCTCTAGCAAACTTAAAGTTGGCAAGTCTCTTACTCAAAGCCTATACAAGGTCCTTCTCAGACCCTATAAAATTGGTAGATAGGTGAAATGATTCTCCAACAATGTGCATTTTATCTACCTATCTTTCCATTCATATAACTTTTGGTTACAAATACATAAAAGATTCAGACCTGTATGGATAATCCATATTCTGTTTCTCTTCTTCAGGTTGCAAAATCACCCCCTATATATGCATCCCTATTAAAAGGTTATTTGATATGCACCTTCAACCTCTCACAGATGATTATAACTTATATATGTGTTTCATTCATTGTTGCTGCTGCTGGGCTTTTACAGGTGGCACAGACTTATACTGCAAATCCCAAATATCACTTATTCTCAAACACCTACTTCAAATTCAACCCCCTTAATCCAGTCTTCTCTTTCCTCTTCTAATCTCCACAACAACCTGTGACTATTAAGATAATAATCCCTTTATATACATACTATATATTTTTTGCAATTGTGATCTTACTAAGTAAAACTTATTTGAGGTCAGGGTCTTTTGCTTATTTCTCCTTAAGGCCTGTATAGCGAGAATGAGTAAATGGTCACCCATTGCACCCTACGGCAGTGGCTGGAATAGTCTTGGTAATGGCTCATCAAGTCTAGTACGAGTAACTCCCAGTCTTAGGCTCCCTTTGAATCAACGCAGTAAGCAAAGTTTAGAATTTAGCCTATTTGCATTTTCTTTATTCTTACCTCAAGTATTTTTTAAATTGAAACTTAAAATGTACAGCTTTTAGGTATAAATAGTCTACAGTCTAAAAAGAAATAATCTTTTATTTTTTCAAAAAACATTTACTCATTGGTGAAAGAGAAACATTAAAAAAACAAACAGAAAACAGAAGCATACTTTTTCTAGAGCCCTACATTATCACAGAAAAACAGGTGTGAGTCAACATCCTCTTCACATTCCATGTCAGCTTACAAAAGATAACCATTTCATGTTGGGTGTCTAAAAGAGATACTATTTCTTTCTTGAATTGGGAACCAATTATGTAGAGATACAAATATATTTTAACTTGGTAAAAGTCATTAACATATGTTATATTAGCATATAAATGATATTCTGGGCCTTGAAGAATATAAGGAGAATACTATGCTTCCTTTCTGATATGAACACCTAGAGAATTACATTTGAATCATTTAACACTAAATCTATTGTGTTGATATGCCAAAATGTCAGGTTCGTGTCTGCATACCTTATCCCCTGGTATAAAAATGTATCTACATACTATTTGATAAATATTCACTGACATGGACTTGACTTATTCATATTTATGGTTCTGCACATAGGAAGAAGACTATTCATTACATTTTTAAAAATATATTTCAGTAAAGCCATTTTAGGGGAAACAAAAAAATGAAGAAACAATTCCTCTTCAGATTACTGATTACAAAACCTATCAGTTTAATTTCTTTTAAATTTCATTTTGTGGAATGCTATTTTATGAAAGGGATCTGGGCTCATTTTCTGTTTTAATTTTCATTCCCCCTATTAAAATATGAAATATGATAAGATATTGTATTAATTGTTTCCAAAACAATTGTAAAGTTATTCCTTAATATGAATCGTGTCTCCTGTTAACCTTAAATTCTTTTACCTGCCTATGACTTCATTTTCAGAATTTGGTGTTCAAATGTTGATAAACAACTTGTATTTAACTTAGATTCCAGTAAAATGTGCCAACTTGCACAAATATAGGCTTTGTTCTTTTCAGATGATTTGCAGCTTGGGATTTTAAAACATATTTTTTCCTTAGTATTTAATGGATCAGTAGAGATGGTGCTAAAAGGAATCATGGAATTTTTCTAAACGGGACCCCATCATTTTATAGAAAGGAAGACCAATCTCAATACTGAGTCTGTTCTCTTAATTTGAAGCCAATTTAGCTTGTGTTCAGTATGAATAGAATCTGACCATTTTCCCTAATAGAATCAGCATGCAAATTTCTAGCATTCAACTTTTGAAAAGCTGTATTTAAAACAACTGCGTGGGTGAGCAGGACAATATGTGAAGGAGATACGATGCTAGACTCGGCAAGTTTTAGTTTCTGACACATATAGTCAGGTATTTTTGAGCAAATCAAAAATTTATATAGTATGTCTCGTAATTTCTCATAAATAGATCAATGAAACTATAAACAAGCATATAAACATATGCCTGTATTCTACAATTCCATGTATTTTAGACATATTTTTAGATGTAGACCAACACAATACCTTTATTTTATTTATTCATTTTTATATGGAACCCAGAACCTCACAAATGCTAGGGTAACACTCAACCACTGAGCCACAACCCCAGCCCAATTCCATATATTTCTATACGGAAGTTGGTTGTAGAGAGGCCAGCCACTCTAAGAATAGAAAGAGAAGTTTACAAAAGAGTATATTTGGCATTTAACTCCTGGGTAGTCACTGAAAGCATTACGTAATTCAGGTAGCCGTCTAGCTGACATGTAAATTCTGCCCATGTCCTATGTGGTTAATGGTATAGAAATTGATAAACAGCTCTTGAGTTTAAAGAATTCACAATTATGAGACGTAAGATGGAGTGATAAAGTTTCCTTCTTGACTTAGGACCAGGATCAAAAAGGGGGTGTATTTGTGTAAAATCTTAGCAGGCAGAAAATGAGGAAAGGGAAGGAAAACGAAGAGACAGAAGAGGGAAAGAACAGAAGGAAAAGGAAGATTAGCTAGTCTCATCAGCAATAAGAAGGCGACTGTGGTAATGACATCAAGGAAATGAAGAGTACCAGAGACCTGAATCAGGGAATAGAAGTGGAAAGGTCCGTGGGGTTTGGGAGATGTAGACATTCCTATTCCAGTCTCTGGAGTTTGGGAGGCATTCCTATGAGGCTGAGAGCCAGGGAAGTTTCCTGAAGGCATTGATTTATCCATATAATGGATTATTATCCAATAATCAAGATTTTAATAAATTAATAATCATGTGATTCTTTGTATTAAATCTAAAGTTCAGAGTCACTAGTGAGGTAGCCTAGCCTACAAGGTGGTCCAATGACAAGAATTCCAAGCACAGGGCTTTCATGCTCCGGGCTCCACATTACTCAGAGCGTTTAGAAGAAAGTTATTCTGACCTTTCCAAAGGTTGGTGTGAGATTATAGACAGAAATAAGTTCATATTCTTCTCTTTCAAATTTGCTTTTCTAAGGTGGCATTTAACTTCCAAAGGGAGATGCTACCACTAGATGGAGCGGTAGTGACTTGGTTCCTCCAGGATTCAGTTGTCACCAAGAGAGGGAGAGTTATGGGTCCCGTGATTTCTGTTTCTATTTCTTTTTATTTTTCTTTCAGCAATGTAGTGCGCAGTTAAGAAATGAGCTTCAAAAATAAGCCCTTGGAAATAATTGCATGGTACATGAGACTTAAAATATATTTTGAGTAGAAAGAAACAGGAAGATTCAAAGCTTTGATATTAAGCACTGGGTTTTACTTCTACCTTTGCTATTTGTTCTAGTTGGGTGAAAGCCAGTAAGTTTCTTCATTCCTCTGTTTAACTACATTTAAAACTCGAATCATCATGCTTATTTCACAAACTTTGCAGAAAATAAATAAAGCCATGTGGTACAATGTGCTTTGAAAAGATTGTTGATAGGCATCCAGTTATGACCCATTAATTATGATTGATTTAACCCCAATGATTTCTTCAAGTTAATAAAATATCACAAAGAAATACGACCTACAAATTCTCTTTGAAAGTTTGAAGTTCAGATAACATTGTATAGTCATTCCACTTCAATTAGCTGGAGTTTTATCACCTAGGTCCCCACCTAGCATTTGGGCTTAGGAACAGGATTTAGAAGAAACTCACCTAGAACTTTGCTGCATTCATGTCCAAGAAGCCCTTGGAAGATTTTTACACAGGCCAACAGCCTGCAGGCTTTCTGAGTCTTGGTGTTGTGAAATCTCCCGCCCTGTTAGAGCTATCTGAAAAGGGCCTTTTGATTCTCCTTGATTTCTCTGTTTGACTTTCTACTTCACTTCCCATACTTAAAGGGATCAATAGAGAAAGAAAACATTTATTAGATAATGTCTATAGGAACTAACCTTCTCTTCCGTCACCATATTTTTCAGTTCCAGAGTGTGAGAGAAATTTGACCCGTCTAAAGAGGAATTATCAAACCATTGAATTAATTCATTTGTCTATGAGTTAGATTTCAAAGTGTAATTCGACCAGCTTCTCTCTCTGCCTTCTGTTATGGGCTAAATTGTGTCCCCAATTCCAATAAAAAAAATGTATATGTTCAAACCTGAACCCCCAATATCTGAGAAGGTGACTATTTGGAAATAAGGTCTACAAAGATGTGATTATATTAAATGAGGCTGTTAGAGTAGATCTTGAGCCAATCTGACTAATGTCCTTTTAAGAAGAGGAAATGTGGACACACAGAGGCATGGGGTTGCTCATGCACAGAGGCAGGAACTTAGGAAGAGGCAGCCAAAGGGTGGTGGTCTTTTGCAAGTCAAGGGGAGAGGACTCAGGGAAGTCAGCCCTCCTAGCACCTTGATTTGGGCTTCCATGATCTCCAGAACTGTTGGAAAGTAAGTTTCTGTTTTTAAACCACATCATCTGTAGTACTTTGTGATGGCAGCAAGTAGGGTACGTTGACTCTTTTGTATATCAAAGTCAGGAGTAAGGGGGGAGTAGGGGATGACCAGGAAACACAGGTCAAGGAGGACCTTCCCTCTTTTTTCTTTTGAATGTGAACAAGGACAAGTTGAATAAAAGCATGAACATACTTGAGGTATGTAAGTTTATGAGACTTAAGGAAAGGGGCTAATTGTTTTTAAAAAGTCTTGAGAAAGATGAAGATGTTATTTGAAATTGTGTTGGCTGACTTTGTATATTAAGCCATACGTTTCTCCAGGATCAAAAACAATGGTCAAATCCTTATAGCTATTACACAAATAAAACACCTTTTGGTAATGAGCAAAGGCCTTTTATAATGTTGTATCTTGTATAAAGTTTTATGTTTCAAAAATTCCCATATGCATCAAAAACTATTTCAAAGGCAAGTGATTAATTCATTAAAAATATTTTTGAAGCAACCCCAATTTAGGAGAAAATTTAAACCTTAACAGAACTATAATATTCTTTTCACATTAATCAACTTTATACTGATTACTAGAATCTGACAAACTCTAATCCCAACTCTCATTTTAAGATAGTCTTCATAAATTCTAGGTTGATATCTCAATGTGAAAATCCTTAAAATGATAATGTTACAGAAAATGCAAAATTTAGAGTACCATTCTTTATGTAAAGGTTTATCATTTATATCAATTTAAAAAAAAAATGATGACCTCTTCCAAAGAAAATTTCTGTCGATCTCTTTAGGCTATTATAAAAAGGGAGCCAAAAGAGAAAGGAATAACATGCCCTGTATAACTGGACAGGATATAGTAAGGACACCCAAGTCCTGGAGGAACTTCTTTTCCATCAATACTTGTAGTACTGGTGACTACTCTGACATAATGCAGACAAGTATTTTCATAAGTAAAGCAAAGGCATTCTAGAGAGACATTGAAAGATCAGTGGTGACCAGGAGCTAGGGGGAGGGTAGGATGAACAAGCAGTGAACAGGGTCTTCAGGGCAGTGGAAATACTGCGTATGATTCTATTATGGTGGATGAATGTCATGATATATTTACCCAAACTCAAAAGATGTACAATAGCAAGAGTGAACCCTAAAGTAAGCTGTGGACTTTGGGTGATGAAGATGTGTCTGACATGTAGGGTCACTGATTGTAACTGACTTGCCACTGGCGGGGGATGACAATGAGAGGTTGTGAATTTCTGGGCAGGGAATGTTCGAGAACTCTCTGTACCTTTCTCTCAATTTCTCTGTGAACCTAAAACTATAATAGAATAAATTGTTTTAAAAATTAATAAAGCTCCAAACGAAGAGCAGTGATACAGAGAAATATACAAACAGGGTGGGAAAAATTTTCCTAAAAAATAAGATAATCATATTAAATAATGTTTAAGGTTCACTTTCTTCTGTGCTTGTCACGTGGGCATAGGGTCACACTGGATACCTATTTAGCATATTAAGTATGCAAAAGTGGTGTGATCAGAAGCTCTGGCATAAACTTTCAGGACAATCTGGTGACTTGATGCTTCAACCTGATGTGATAAAAAAAAACAACAACAACAAAAACCCTCTTACTTGCAAATGAGGAGCAACCATGGTTACAGCTGGAAGTCTTGGTTTCCAAAGCTTTACTTGGTACAGAAAAGAATCAGAAGAGTACTAGTTTTGTGATTTTTCTTACAAGGTGACCAAAGTGGAACTACTGAACTATTTATTGATAATAATCTTTTTGGTAGAAAGGAAAATTTTCTGTCTCTTCCTCTCTTTTACACACACACACACACACACACACACACACACGCTATACTTCCCTGAACAGAAGCAGTAAATACATATTTTTAAAAGTCAAGACATAAGAAAGATCTCGTTTATGAGGTTTTTAGTATAACTAGCAGTGATTTTTCCCCCTCTTCACACTTAAATTATGCATTTATGTTCTGGAATCATTAAATCATAGTATTTCAGAACATAAAGGGCAGAACATTTAATTTTATAAAGAAATAGGCTCTGAGGGGAGAAATTATTTCCTTGCAGATCATTTTTCAAAATGAAAGAAAGCATCTTTAGTTTTATATTATTGTATTAAGTGCGGTTCAACAATTATGTGTGGATACCTGTAGTTATTTTTTATTCACATCAGTATATTCATAGTATGTCACTGGTAAAAGGAGAATTGAGATACTTGTCACTTTAAATTGGAAGCATTTTGTATCATAGAATGCCAACTAAAATGGAATTAATGACAATATAGCTATCATTTAAATAGCAATGTCAGGGCACTTTCAGCACCCACACTGAGTGGGGTTATTTTGGATTTTCTTGTTGGAATTGTGCTCTTGGGATTACCCAGGGCAGGGTGAGATTTGATCCAGATAAACCAGATTTAGTCTTGACGATCTCAGTTCCCAAGATTCACATTGTGTAGGGACCACAGGTTTCTCAAGTGTCACATGTATTCTTAAATATCCTAAATATTTCTGTCGTTCCCCCAGTATGGTTTGGCTTGTCTCATGGTCTCGCTTGCCTTGCACTACATATGTTCTAGATTGGCAACCTCCCCTTTAAAATGTGATTCCAAGAAACGAATAGCTATTTTTAGCTACAGTATGAGCTGAGCTGTGAAGAGAACAACTTCAGCCCTTATGCCTTGGGTTGGATATTGCCACCACCACCACTGTCCTGGGCTCTGATGTGACCACCCAGCACACTCATGCAGGGAGGAGGTTTGCTTCTGAAGGTAAAAAAGGGACCCACTCTCCAACCTTGATTCAGATTTTATTTCCTTCTGACCAGATTCCCATCATCAACTTTATCAGTAGTCCTAGCATATATAATTCTTTCATTTGACACTGTTACCAAATATGCCTCTTTTGTTGAAGATGGATGATAAGGATTATCTTGATTAAAGTCCAATGATACTTCAATAATAAACTTCATACCCTATGTCACCTTCCATTTCAACACAACTGGGTCAAAATTATCACTGCACTTTTCTTGAGAGGAGTCCCTAATCCATACTGGAACATGATTAAATGTGGGAAAAGGACCATTTTCTTCCTTCCTCCTTCTCTACTAGACATTTTCATTCCAAACATTATAATTTGTCCATGTTGCATCAGCCTGACTCCCTGGAGTATTACTGGCCTATTATATAAAATAATTGCCTTTGGCTTACTCTCATGGGCCTGAGTTTGTCTGTCAGTAAATGGCATTTGTCTTTCTCAAGTTCTCTTTCTACTCAATGGTACATGCAATGATATGCATGTACATGCAGGATGTGGAAAAAAGAAAAACAGCATTTTCCAGCCAGAATAGTCCCCATGCCTCCTACCTCATGTGACACTGTATTTTTTAAAATGCATGGCTTTCTATTAATTCAAGAATCTGATTTACATGAAGCAGAAATCCATTCAAATCGAACTTTATAAAATGTATAACAATAGATTTAGCTCTTTATGATCATCTTGCAGCCAGACAAAATTGCCTAAATTTGTTCTTCAGAAATGTTCTGAGCCTTTCCTGTTGTTTCTTTACTGTCCAAGGGTCCTCTTTAGACTCATCAATGGGGCAACATGCTCATGGTGTTCACAGAAGGAGGGGAGATGATGAACTTTTTAAAAAGTCCTTTGTGGATCCTGAATGCCACCTATGAAGCTAGGTTTTAATTTTCAATTTCAACTCTCATAATATCAAAATGTTTGCTGTTAACAGACTTCATAATTTCATACCTTTGTTACAAATTTTGAATAAAGCCTGGCACAGTAGTGCACACCTATAATCCCGGTGGTTCAGGTAGCTAAGGCAGGAGGATTGCAAGTTCAAAGCCAGCCTTAACAACTTAGTGAGGCCTCAAGAAACTTACCACGACCCTATCCCTAAATAAAAAGTAAAGAAGGCTGGGAATATGGCTCAGTCCTTAAGCTCCCCTGGGTTCAATCTCCTGGGTACTAAAACAAACAAACAAACAAAACAACAACAACAAAAATTGAATAGAAGACTCCAAATGTAGTCCAGAACAATGCATCCATTCCAAAGACAAAAGGCTGAGCAACTATTTGCATCATAATAGAAAAGATATGCTAAATAAATTAATCACATAAATAAGACCAGGAAAAAATGTTCAGCACTTTCAAGTCCAAAATACTTTCAAGTACTTAATTAGAAGTGAAATGATCACTGATGTCATTAGGGAATAAATAGACTTTAAAAGTGAGAACAGATTATTTCATTACTTTATTTACTTATGATTTATTCTCTAACCTTTCACCTGAGTAAAAACAAAATTGCAGTGAGAATGAAAACCACTCAGCAAACGGAAAAGAAGAAAACAAATTGAAATTAGTACGAATGCTCACTAAATTTAGTAAAAGTTGAGATGTTACCTTACCTCTCCTGACCTCACGTACATCATCTGTATAATGGGGTGAGAGAAGAGAGGAGACAAGGTCATCTCTAGTATCTGTTGTAAGCATAAGAGCCTCTGTGTATAAATGGACTGCTAAAGATATTGGAAAGGAAGAGAGTGGAAATTAAAATATGGAAGATAAAATAGAAATTCAGAAAGATAAGCTCTTTAAATCTGATGCTCTCCAAATTCTGGAGGTTTATAATTACCTGTATTATCACCCAACTGGTTAGACATATAAATAAGTGAGGAACATTTTGGGAAATCCTAACTATTATAACGAAGATATAAATATGATCAATGTGTTAGTGTCTATTGTCAAAGAGAAATTCCATGTTTTATTCAATCATTCTCTGGGCATATCCATTACCCATACTCATTACCTTTTAAGGTAATTTCCTCATTATTTGGCTTATGTAAGTTTTTCATTCTGGAAAATTTTACAGGTGGGTTTTTTAAAAATAAATTATAATCAACTTAAGTAATAAGCTAAATGAGCTGGTCCCAACACAGTTCCAGTTAAAACATGTCCAAGATAGGCCAACAAATGAGTTGAAGTTAGTATGGATGATAACTAAAATTGCAAATGTTGAGATGCTACTTCACATCTCCTGGCCTTACTTACTTACCTGCAAAATGGGACAACAAAAGGAAAGGAATAAGATAATCTCTGAGATTTTGTCTTGTTGTAAGTACTGACAAGTTTTAAACAGAATGCTAACACGATTAGAAAGGAAGACTACAGAATGTACCTAATTTATGCTCCTGTCAAATTATGTTCTTGTCATCCAACGAACTATTCATTCAAGGATAACAATTCATATGAAAAATTTAACAGATTAGATAGCCTCATATTTGAGAGTTCTTACCTTTTTGAGGGGGGAGGGGGTAATTAGGACAAAGAAATAGTAATTTCTATAAATACCAAGTATAGGCTGCCTTCCCTTTAGAAGCATGCCAATAAATTTAGAAAGTCACCTAATGAGTGATTATTTGAGAGCCAAGGGATGAGGTTTAGGAATAAAGGAGAGCTATTTGGCCATCTGAGAAAAACTAAATCTTGTAAATGGCTATTAAAAGAAGCAATAAACAATATTCGTTGTCAATCTGGAAAGGCAACGATAAAAGATGGTCCAGCTGTTTATGAGGTCTAACTGCTCCTGCAAACAATGGAGATGAAAGTAATTATATCATGTACTCTTATGTCAGGAAAGCTCAAGAATAAAAACTCACAATCTATATGGAATAAAGGGTATTTTCTTGCTTGATGACCAGAGTGATTCATGTGTCAAAGGCCAATCATATATATGTACTTTCTCAGGGATTATGGAGTCAATTTCTTAGAGATGAAAGGTTTGTTTCCTGACTCTAGTAAACAGAGTTGTGCTAAAGAGATCAATCAAAAGGCAATAGAAATTACTCATGTTTAAGAACAGAAAGATATTAAAGACATCCTGAAAATGAATCAAACAGGAATGAAAAACTCTCTGCATAGTTTTTCTTCTTCAGTTTGATCCAGAAACACATCAAATTCATAAGACAACATTATATATATTAATTAAGAAAGAAATTTCAACAGAAAAGATCAAATATATTCCCACATTATTTTCCTTTTAAATATGCGTTAGTTCCTGGAGCAATTATGAAAGCCTCACAAATGTAGATTTCAGTGTCAATGAGTGTTTGGGGGGTGGACTTAACCTATCAGTAGTAATATGCTAGGTGATTCCAGAAAAGAAATGGGGGCAGAAGGATCATACCACCATGCATAGTTGTCTCTTGTAAGGTCTGTGCTCCTTAAGTTTCTTGCTGCCAAAAAGTGGCTTCATCTTAACATAATTGTGTAGAAGAAAAGTAGCAGAATCCTATCAGAACCAAAAGAACCAGAACTTTGTTTAGATAAAACAAGTGAGCAACTATGTAAGTTCTTTTAAGGATTGGTTAAAATATCTTGTTTTTGAGAGCGAGGTGAAGAAGCTAATAAATGCATCCAAAATTTTCATAATGAAGACTATAACCTTGGAAGACCCCAGACAAACCATCTGTTGATTTTGAAAGGTCATTTAGAGAAGGGCGATTGGTGAATATTTGTTTATCAACTTACCTAGCTAACATTTGGATTCTGAAGGAATGAGAGAAAAATTACCTAGGATTCAAGGTACCTGTTTATGCTTTTAAACACAAGTAAATTCCATTGCTGTCTTGATTGATCCTGTTATCACTATTCTGTTGCACAGAGTCAGGTTTTGACACATAGGAAATGACAAATAAATTTCACTGTATGAATGTGTGGATGGAAATGGAAAACAATAACTGAAATGAAAACATGGTAGAGTGGGGTAAGGAACAAAGCTGTAAAGGAAAGTGCAAGAATGCACCAACTCTACAGATTTTTTACATTTTATTTTTATGCATCCAAATAACACTTGCCTTAAAAAAAATGCAAAGTCTATGTCTGCTATTTCTCTTGATGCTTACCACAATTCTCTGGAGTAAGCCCAGAGACCAAGGCTTAGACAACTGATACAGCTAAACTCAAGCAACACACCTAGTCAACTGTACAGCTGAACCCAGAACACAGTCTTAAATTCATCCCTCTATGCATACCACCAACATCAACCCATAACTAGGGAAACTCTATTAGCAAAGGAACTCATTAAAATCATGTTTATACTTTTATTAACTTAAAATCATATTTATTTAACTAGATGTCTCATTAGCTTATTGGAGTCATTACTGCCTGTCAGTCAGAGAGCAAATGAATGAGTATCCTTCACAACACAAGAACAAGCAGGATGGTAATTAATGACTTTGCTAATAACAGCTCCGTGTTCATGCACACTGATTTTCAGATATGGAATGTACACTTAGGACCTCTGGGAAACAGTATTACTCTCTTCTACCTATCTCTTCTACCTATCAAGAACACATCTACTGACAGTTATTACCAATACTCTTTAAAAGGTTGCATTCCTAATAATCTCTTACATATAGATGTCACTTCAGTGTTAGTTACCTAAATGGCTTTGAACGATTTATACTACCAAGGTTTTGCATTTCTCTCATTCAGATAATAAAAGTAGATACACCAAAGTCACTTTCTTTTTTTTTTTTTTTCCAAAGTCACTTTCTACACGTGTCTCAGATGGAGGAGACATTTGAGCTGGGCTCCTGAAAGAAAAACTAAATATCTGAAAGGAAGCTCAGATGTAGAGAGGATACAAGACGAAGCAGGAAAAGAACAGAGATTGTGAAGGTGGCACCATGCCCAAGGAAAGAGATTGGCCTGTGGCTCTAGGCTCTAATGGAAATGTGAACGGAAGGACCTACTTAGAGTTTTGATGTCACACTTTGGAATTCATGAGGACTTTTTTCTATGTGGTAGCAAATATCCATGTATTTAAAACCATACATAACTGCTGAAGAATTTGGTCTACATTTCTGTTTGGTGTTAGACACCATGTGCCGTTCTAATTAATGTGGGCAAAGACACTGTTTTTGCTGCAATAAGCACTTTTAGTTTTCATAAAACTCTGAGCAAAATGCTAATTTGATTTCTTCTTCTCCATTTTTTTTTTCTTATGGTGCTAGAGTTTGAACCCAGGGCCTCACACAAGTTAGGAAGGTGTTCTTCTACCAGTGAAATACAACCCATCTGGGAAATTTTAATTTTCTTGTTGTCAATAGATTTTTTTTTTTGATTGGAAGGAAAAATCAAGTCAATATTTTATCTCATATCCAGGAAGTAGCTAAAAGACAGATTTTTGGAATATGATAATGGGAGGTACATAATTCTGCTTATGTGAATTTGTGACACAAGGCTCTTCATGCTACAGGCTCTATCATAAACAAGTTGGGGATATTAACAATGACCAATTCACTAGCTTGGAGGAATACAAGGGGTGATGTATATGACAAGGCTTTGGAAGTTACAAAGTGCTCTAAGATGATAGCAGCTATCTATGTGAAGCTAATCACCAAAGACTGAAAAAGAAGGCTAAGCACTTATGATTATATTTACCTTTTATATTTCCAGTGCTTCCTCTGTCAATGGAGAAAAGTGGAAAAGAAAACCTGCTAAATGGTGCTTGATGGTGAAAATGTGATACTAAAACATTTTCTTGATTCAGCTAGTGTAAAAAATGCAGTCCATGTTTTGGAGGAAAGACTAGTCAAGACAATTGTTTGGATCTTTTAGAAAACCAATGTGTTTAAAAACCCTACACATTCATGTGAGTCTCTGTGTGTATGTATACATGTGCACAACATAATATTAATGTTTTCCTGTAGTCTAGATGACTGAGGATTTGTTTCCCTAATAAGTTGATGCTTTCATATGCCATTTGTCTTGTTTTTCATCTTGACCTACGTTAATTATCTTTCTAAACAAGATCTTCTCTAGTTAAAAGTAATTAGAATTATGTGAAATTGACTAATAAGGTACAACTTCATTTTCATTCATTTGCACACAGCTTTATTGAAAAGTACCAACAAAATTAAGATTTGGAAGACCACATGAAACACTTATATAAATGTCACATTTTGATATGTCTAAGGAAACATGAGGCCTTTGAAATAGCTAAAGAAATTCTAATGAGTGAGTCTGCTTACATTCTTACATGTGATTTCAATCCTAGAATTTTCTTGGGCCTTCTTGACTGTAACTGATATCATTTCTAAGAAATAAAAGCTGGGTTTCATATAGCCAAAAAAAAAAAAAATTAGTCATCTTAGTTGATCAATACAGCTAAATAGTCAAAAACTAAAAACAGTCGATTAAACAGTTAAAAATTAATTATTTATGATTATAGATCCAAATTATCAAATCAAACAGATGAAAACTTTTATTCCATTTTCTTGAGTCAGTCAAGGTTCACCCCAAAGACAAATTGGGAAAAAAAAAATTTAAAAGATATCAACTCATCTGTGTCAACCCTGGCTCATCTTTTAGCTCCACACTGGGCAGATCTAACTATAGATGGAAGAGAATTCTATTGTCCTTATCACAGAACAAATAAGAGTCTCAGCACACAAAGCCATCTAAGAGAACTTCCTAAATGATAAAAAGTCTGTTTCTGTATAGTCTAGTACTGTAGCCACAAGCCACATGCAACTACTAAGCTCCTAACTGAGTGAGTAAATTTTAATTTGAAGTGGATCTAGGTCTGGGGTCTATCATATTGGGCAATGCTGCTTTATGGTGTAGTCACACTTTCCTGGACCTGGAATTGTGAAGCGCCATGCCACAATGAGAGAAATAAACTACCCTGAAGCCACTTGTGAGGCCAAGCTATGTTGCCTGTTACCTAGACCCCATCATTGTTGTGCCTTCTGGTCCATTTTTAATAGCACTCCAGCCTGGATCTATATTGGTAAAAAAATGTTACCAAACCATATCATGACAAGTGTTGAAATAGAACCCATTAATCTTTTTTGTACACCTTTCCAAAATAAGAAAAATATTTCCAATAAGGTAGGGTAGATGATGATGACCCATCTCTAAATTTTATGTCTTTGTTAAAACTTGCCTTTTGATGAAACAAAAGTATGCATGGAAAATGGAAAATGAAATAATGGTTTAATATTTTATTGAACTGATGGCCACATCTAACTTTCAAGCACTATGCTGGTTCTAAATACTCCTGGAAGACCTCTTTCAACTGCCTCTGGCCCTTCCTTTACACTGCCTCAGTGGTGGAAAATCACAAGCTCTAGTAGTAAACATGAATTTCAGTGATAGCCTAATCTAAATTTCAAGTGTTTCTTGTGTTAGATATCAATCATGGTGCTGAGTCCTGAGAAGAAAGCATGTCATCTTAGGAAAAATACATCTAGGCATTGGTATTAGACATGGGTTCAAATCCAGACACGTGGCTTTATTGGCAGGTTAGTCTTGAGATAGCACCTTAGTCATCTTTGAACACTGATTCTTTCATCAATGAAAAGAAAATGATGTTCATAATTTTATTGAGTAGAATTGATGATATATTGTTTGTAAAGCGAACATCGAAATGTTACCCATTCCCAAGAGAGAAAGATTATGATGTCCAGTTGTACAGAGAGACATGAGGTTAATTGTAATAAAATGTGATGAGCACTTTGAGATATGAGCAGATTGCTATGGGGACAAAACAGCAGAAGACTGTCTTTTCTCGGGAGCTGGTATTTGAACTGAAGCATGCAGGGGGTGTGCTTCAGGTACAAAAGTTGTTGGACACAGCAATCCAGGCATAGCTGAAGGGAAATACAGAGAAATATGAAATGTTTGCTATATTTGGAGAGTGGGGTGGGGAGTGAAGTGTGGCTGGAGCATATGGCATGTAGTGGGGACTATCAGGAAATGTTGCTGGAAAAGCAACTGGGGCCAAAACATGAAGGGCCATCAATGCTCAGTTAAAGGGCTTGGCCTTGATCCAGCAGAGGATGAGAATCTGCAATGGGGATCCAGCAGAGGTTTTTAGCAGGGACTGAAATGAGTGGATTTGTTTTTCAGGAAATATTTTCCTGGCATCAGAGTGGCTGATGAATGAGAGTGGAGAGAATCTGTCAAGACCTACAGCAACAGCCTCCTAACTGGGCTCCCTGCCACCCTTTTAGACACTCCGAGGTTGAGGTGCCTGCAGGACATCCAGTGCAAACCACACTCACAAAGCTAACCAGAGGAAAATCCCACTTAAAGCCAGATAAATTACAGGGTGATTATTTCCACTGCAAAACATTCTTTGCTTTACAAAGGGATTCACAGCAGGATTCCAGAGTTCCTTTAAATAGAAAATTTCTTAGGGCATTTAGGCATCCCTTTACAGCTCATTAGCTACTTTGATAGAGGTGGGGAGAGAAAATCTTAAAGACACACTTTCAAGAGTTCTTATGAAGAGTCCTCATGGAAAATGAAAATTAAATATTTTTGAAGCTATCATTTATCAGTGAGAATAGGAATTTGGTTTACAAAAGTGTTAAGGTGAAATTTATAGAATCTAGGATGAAGGGGATGTGTTTTGATATTCCATACAGTGGTATATCCACAAGTCTCAATCACAGTATCTCAGAACACTGTTGGCAATAAGTGTGACAACATGAATAGTCAAGTTAGTAGGCATAGCTAGAAATATTAATGTAGAACCTGTGAACAAGAACCTTCATTACCTTTAAGAGTGTCAAGCATAATTTTATGTTAATTGTTTCTCTTTGTCCATATTTGGTCATTAGATTCTGTACATTACTACATGGATTTGAAGAAAATGTTTGAATTTGGATATTATATATACTAAATTATGAAACAAAACTTGCAGTATAATAAGATTTAACTGATATGAAATTTTTTTTGTGAATCTATTCTTTTCCCAAAGATTAACTATTGCCATAAACAGGGTAATTTCTAAAATACAAATACAAGTTGAAGACTCTCAAGAAACAAACTACAACACTATTGGGAAGCTCCTTTAAGGAATGCTTCAAAGCATTTTTTTGAACTATCCTTACTGGGAAGTTAGTCCTTTGTGGTGAATTTACTTTTTGGAAATAGGCAAATTTCAATTTGAGTCAAATGCTTACTGGTTGTCACGTGACAGATAACTAGCCTCATTATTGCCCATGGGTGTCTCAGTGTGCATACATACCGTATAAGTATAGAGTAGACCTCGTAAAGTACTGTATATTGAATGGGCCAGAAAATTCCTTGTTGATAAAGAAAATGTACGTGACAAAAACTGAAAATTGCCTTTTGGCGTTCACTCTTATTTTCTTACATGTTTGATAATAAAACACATCTATATAAGTAAATTACTGAACAAATAAGAGACAACATTTACCAGACCTCCTTGTAGCTATATGTAGTCATTTGATAAAACAGGATTAATATGACAAGCAAATGTTTACTATGCAGTCTTCAGAAAAGTGGATTAAAATGAGCTGATTTGGCTTGGAAGGAAAGTTTGTTCTCCCCTGTTTCTTCCAGCTGCTACCATCACTGTCATCGTGGACTGTTGATGTAATATCTAGAATTCCAGCAGCCATGTTGAACCAAGAGGTGATAAAAGTCATCACAAAACAAAAAAGAAACAAAACAAAACAGAAAAGAAACCCAGGTCCTCAACGCCCTCTGGAAATTCTATGCTAGGTATATACCTTTACACTTCTTTGTATTATAGATAGAAGTTTCTATCTTGTTTAAACAACTTTCATTATAAATTTCTGTTATTATATTAAAGTGAAAATTAATCTTAACTGACACAGGTTATATCAAAAGAAAATGCATTCTTATCTTCAAAAGCTATCAGGATAAAACATACAAGACAAATTCATTCTGAATTTCCTAGCTAAACAGATAATGATGATATAAGTAAGAAAATAGGAGTGCTCAATTTTAGAGATTTTTATATCCATGACCACATTTAATCCTTGATGTAACTCTATGATAAAGCAGCAGCACTTCTATTTCCTATGTAAACAGAAGACGAAAGTAAGGCTCAGAGTGACCTACTCAAGGTCAAACAACATCATTGGTGGAGCCAGAAATCAAACCCTTTTGACTTAAAATGCATTGCTTTCCTTTTGATAACTTGCAGTTTCTACACATGAAAATTAGCCATATTGTTATATGTCATTCTTTCCCTGACTCCTTCATATGCTCCTTTGTTAGAAGATTTGACTTTGGTAGTTTTCCACTCAGCATTTTTTTTTTTTTTTTCTGTTTTGCAATGATGGAAAAAGCAACAGATTTACCTTCCAACCTTGAACAACAAAAATCAAAGCATATATATATATTTTTTTCATACATATACTATACATATTATGTGTGTGTGTGTGTATATATATATATATGTGTGTATACATACATATATGGGGATCATTGATTTTTAGATATTGGAAATGTGCAGTAAAAACTGTATTATATATGTTTGAGAGAAGAAAAACAAACATGGTGCACAAGGCCCCACGAAGAAACTTCTAGGAAGCAGCACAGAAAGGAAGAACCCAAAGAGCCCATGAGACTCACTGAGTTCAGGAAACAAAAATTAAAGTTTAGGGAGCTAAGGAGGCTAGGATTTTTGGACATGTCAGAGAGGAGGAAGGAAACTAAATTTCTGCAGAACTCCATGAAGTATTGGGATGAATATTGACCTTCACTTGTGTGAGAAGAAACTACCTAAGGATGAGGAAAGCAAAACAAAACAACTAGAAAATAGAAAAAACCGAAAAGTTCTTGCAGTGCACATAGAACTGGAACTAGTTCATGTGTCCCCAAGAGTGAAAAACTTGGTAATTTATGAGGCTTCAGGTAGAGATCTAAGAAGGACATTACCATAGAAAGTCCCATGCTAATAAAATATGGAAAGTAAATAATATAGTCAAGAGATAAAAGAGTATGGACAGTTGCTCAGCCACCTTGGACTTTATGAAGACTTTATGACAGTTGTACTTCTGCTTGATTTCAGTATTACAATAGAATTAACCAAATTATTAGTGGTCATTATCTCTGAACCAGGTTCTTTTCTACATACAGGGGTATAACAAGAGAAAAAGATAACAATTTCTGTTTTCATGGAGTTTTTATTTTGGCAAAGAGTGGATGGGGACATGAGTAAGTGTAATAAATATCATATTGGAGGAAATGGTGCTATTTAAACATATAAATGACAGTAATGTGTTGGGATATGGCTATAGGGGGAGGTCTGGCATGTTTAATAAGTTCACAAATTGATCAAGGTGGATGAGACCAAAGGCCAATGGTAAGGTCGGTTGTCTGGAAAGAAGTGAGCAAAGACAATAGCAGTAAAGAGTTGAGGTTAGGAATGTAGTAAGGGATTAGTTCCTACATGGCCAAGGTAAAGATTTTAGTTTTTGATTGAAAAAAGAGAGATGGCAGGTTTGAAAGCAGAAGTGTGACGTGAGGTCACAGGGGCTTTGATAGGAAACTCCAGCTGGTATTTGGACTACGCCCTAAGGAGACAGTGGTGGAAGCTGGGATATGTTAGGAAGCTATTAGAAAGTTTCAGGGTTGGAGTGGAAGTTGAATAAGGTGAGACTTGGTGGGAGTGCACATTTATTTAAAAAAAAAAATTAAAAATGAGCTCTGAGAAGTTCCTAACAGACTCTATGACTTGGAGGTGAAGAGAGGAGTCAAGGACAACTGCAAAACATTTGTTGGGGTTTGTTAATCTTTTTAACCAATTGTAAGAGTAGAGCCATTAACTGAAAAGAAAAAAGGCATTGAATTGAACATGTTTGGGACAAAAGATCAACTCCGGACATGGAAAATCAATGATAGTTGAGCGAGTGATAGCACAAAATCTTCTTTAAAAAGACATTCTAAAGAATATAAGATCTGCAGCATGGTAATTTCTACATGCTTTAAGAAAAGTAACGACACAAAGTCTTTTTTTTTTTTTTTTTTTTAACCTTCCAAAGAACATAATAAACTCTACGTAATTGTGTATTTTAGAAGAACTAGGAAAACACAAAAAGTTTCAACTCTTGTGACAAAGTGAAGTCTCCCACATTAAACACAGGAACATTAAACAGCCTACAGTGTTCCTCCAAATAGCCCATTGTGCAATTTGAGCAACATGTATTTGCAATTTAACTTCTGTTTTGCCTAACTTATTTTGTAAATGCATCCTCTCTGGGCTGCAACACTGTCATTTATATAGACTTGCACAGCAGGGCCTGCCTTTAAATACTGAGATCTCCTAGAAGTTGATGCTCTGAGCATCACTAATTTGGCTGCAAGCCTCAGTGGTATAATCATGAATAACAGCTATTCTTTCACAGACAATAAAAACATGAAGGTTATACAATCAATATTTAGATTTGGAGACACATACATTGATCATATATACTGACAATGTCATTTTGCAGATGTGAAAACTGAGGTCTGGGAGAAGAGAAGGGGTTTGCCATGAAATGCCAAGATCTGATTTTGTTCAGCTGGTTACTTTCATTCAGGGGAAAAAAATTGTATATAAACCTGTTATGCAAAAATAATATGGGAAGAATAGTTAAGTTCAACTTCTTATTTCAAAGATGGTAGATGACAAGAAATAGTTTCTTTTTTTGTTTTTTGTTTTTGTTTTTTTGCTGCTGTCTGCCTGTCCCCTTTACCAAGCTGCTTGAAAATGCAGTAAACTGGGCCAGTAATTTACAGGACAATTTGCACAGCCAAAATGAAGGTTTTTGCTCAAGGCCATTAGATTCAAAGGTCATATTTAATATCAACCTTTTATCCTGCTTGGACTCAAAGTGGTTCCAGGATTTGTCATTTAAAAGTCATAAATAATGTGCCTCCTTTTGTGGCATCCTGGAGACAAGAATCTCTCCTTCCATAGTCTCCTTTCAACATAAAAAATACACTGAAATAGAGAGTTTAAAAAATGAAAAAAAAAAAAAAACTCCTA
Organism: Sciurus vulgaris; assembly: GCF_902686455.1. Lineage (NCBI taxonomy): Eukaryota > Metazoa > Chordata > Mammalia > Rodentia > Sciuridae > Sciurus > Sciurus vulgaris. Next base: position 81,500,454 of record NC_136470.1, on the reverse strand, counting down.
GTAATTTCTGTTAATGATTTTAATAGGTAGTCCTTGAACTTCTGTGAGGATAAGGCGGTTAGCATTAATGCTGTGCAATATAAGAAGAAATGCACACAGAAATAAACATCCTATCTGCAGCGGCACCTCATCTTGTCAGAGCTATCTGTCTTGTGCCAGTTCCAGAAGTGTATTTTATCAACGGTCTTAGTCCATGCTGTTCCTCCAGCATAACTTGTCAGGATATGATGTGCCAATCCTTAATCAATGTCGAAAGTTCTGCACAAGAGGGTTCCACAAAACATTCTTGCCCTTCTAGGCAAGGAAATGCTGAAAGCTATCACTCTCCCTTCTTCCTTGTAAGCAAACAATCCCAGTGAGCTGAAGCTAGAGGAACTGAAGGTGAGAACGACATCTGCCTATTTTTAATTCTTGGTAATCTGAAAGCATGCCTCCTACTCTTTTTTTGCAAGCTGCCTTTGTATTCAGTGGGGAGCTCTAGATAAATAAGTATAGAAATCGTCCTTTGAAGAGGGAAAGGGTTCTTATGCTTTGAACTCCATATCCGATAAGAATATTCCCCGACATGAATTAAGCTCTTATATTTTACAAATTCTCATCTTATTTTATTTCCTCATTTATAAATCTATGGATCTCATTTTATTTGCTCAGTCATTTCCAAGTAAGTGTTATTATGCCATATTAGTAATCCAGGAACATTTTTAAGTGACTTACTCAAGATCACCAGGCTTGAAAGGGGCAGGGCTAGTTCAAAGGTCCAGCCTCACTCTCATTTTACCACATTTTAACTCTCATCTAAGAAGTCACAGAATACATTAGTAAAGGATTTTATGATCCAAAGTCTTGACTAACCAAATACAACAATTAAAAAACAAAAACAAAAACAAAAAATGGTTTCTCTCTGTGGCCCATAGACAGATACAGCTCATTCAACTAGAAGAACACATGAGATGCAATTAAACTGTCCCCAATTTAACGTGGCTGTGATGTCTCTCATCTCTCATGTGCATGGTTCATTTATTCCAAAATAACATCCAGTTTCATGGAATGTTATGGAAGTGATAGCCTTGTGACTGAGTGAGCTTTTCCCAGTCTTTATGAACTGAGCCCAGCCTGGAGTTACTAGGGTAAGACAAACCCAAATCAAGGAAAAGGAGTGGCATATCTCCTTCAACAGCTACTTTTCTCACTCTATATCAATGTAATTTACTAATATATTGATGCTTGTTCCTAGACTGCCAAACTTTTAATCAGGTTGTTTCTCAATTCATAGGATGCCTTTCTTCAATGGAGAGGGGCACAGAAACATTTATCAAACATTTGCATGAGTGTGCACTATGCTTCACACATGTTTACTAAATTCACTTTCATGTATTCACTTTCATTTATTCTCCCAAATAATCTCCGAGGTCAGTCTTCTACTCATTTTACTGCTAAGGAAATTAAGGAGTCAGAAAAAACAAGACAGTCTTCCAAGACTTCATATATAATCTATGATAAAAACCCAGAAGTAAAGATAAAAATGATAAAAGTAACAGTGAATCTGAGTAAATATAATAACTTTTCTTCCACAAATCTTGGTGTGTTTGACCTCTTTTACTTGCAAATGTTCTTTTGTGGGGGAGGTAATTGTGCTGTCAAATTTTTGCCAAAGAAGATCTGGAATGAGGGGAAGTGACAGCACAGGTCAACTCAGCAATCATTCCATGTGTGTCTAAAATAACAGCCCAAATGGAGCTCTAACTACAGAATGGCTTCTGCGTTGTTCATGTTTTCCTGTTTCCAAATAGTTTTGGTTCGGCTGAGTAATTTACATGAGAGTGAAAACCAATGTAAGGAAAAAGGAGTTTGTAATTGACTTGCTAAAACTTGTTAGAAATGTCAAATCATAAGCATGATTAGATTATTCAGTTTGAGCTGGGTCAATGGCCAACAGCTGTATTAAAAATATCAACATTAGAACAAAGTTAAATATCATCAACACTTGTAACCATGTAAGAATGGCTGGGAAAGAATGACATTTGAAACTTTCCTTCTGTGAAGACTAATGCTTGCCAATTTGAATTTAGTTATATGAAAAGACTGGATTTGGACACTGTCATACGTGACCCAGTTCCGTCCTCGGGAATGCAGAACTTACTCTTTAGTGCGGGAGGCACTGCTGGCAGCAAGCCCTCTTGCTTCCAGCTCCCCAGAGGTTCTGCTTGGGACAGCTGCCTTACCCAAGGTCACAAACTCTACAGGGAACAATGTCTGAGTAGTCTAGGGGTACAGAGGCTCATTCTGCTCACCCCAACTGTGAAGGGCTCTAAATTGCCACTTGATCTTCAGAATCTCCTGTGGGTTTGAACAGCTGAGGCCTCCCATCCAAAGGTCCTCTGAATTTACCAGCTCCTGCTCAACCCTTCTTTGCTCAACTTTCTTGGTTTTCCCTTGAAGGCTATCCCACTTTCATTCTCTGATAAAACTCCCTGCATACTAATCTCCACAGTAAGTTTAGGAAACTACTTTCTTCCCTGAAACCAATTTCCTATAACAATTTTCCATTGTTATAAAGACAGTACAATGTATTGTTATATTCTATGACAGATAACCCTAATTCTTTTCTACATAAATTCTCTAATTTATTTCTTACCATTTACATTCCTCCAATTGACTATATCTTTTCTTTCCAGGCACAAATAACTATTCCTAAATTACCCTTAACCTGAATATCTTATAAATTGGACAATGTCACATCAAGTCATTTGTTATCTATCCACCCAGGTAATGGAGGTTAGTTTTTGCTAACCCCAATTCTCCCTGTTTTACTATCCATTGTCTTTAACAATAAGATGGAAATTATTTTCCCAGCTCATAGTCTGAAATGCAAAACAGGCTCCCTTTTGCATGGAAAGTAAATGAATTTGTACATTGTTCTATAAAATGCAATATATTTTGTACCATTAACATATTTTGTTAAAAGCCTTACTTTCCCTTTAAATAAAAAGAGTCTTCATATCTTACAAAATAAACAATACCTTCAAAAAGACAGATAATCAGAAACTTCTCCCAAGGAAAGTTTCACATAGAGACAATAATCAACTTTTTCTAGGCAATAGAAGTCAGGGTAGAAAACAGTCTCCAGATACTTCTCTTGTCCCTTTCTACCAAACCTCTTGATGATCAAGGTGCTTCATAAAAGCAGTTTTATGAAGAACTGATAATGTGAAGTATTTTAAGAAAACTGTGAAATGTCATATTTGAAGACTTTTTTAAAAATTGCTTTTCTTTAAACAGTTTTTAAATCACATACAATGCCTAGTTCTTTAAAAACTTATTTTCAAAGGATGGAGGGTTGATTACTTCCATCAGTAATCCAGAGATTTAAACAAATAAATATATTATTGCTAATATTATCAGGAAATCAAATTGGATTGATTGACTTAAAATGAGAAAATTTTGTAGGTAAATTCAATACAATAAATTTGAATTCATCTCCTGGGAGAGTCTTTGTGGCATATGGGGAATACATTGCTATTTTTCAGACCAGTTAATCTGGAGGATATAATTTATGGATGCTCTATAACATGGTACTTTGAATAAAAGTCGAAAGAGGTAGAAAAGAAGAACAGGTCTTAAAAATAACAACCATATTTGGATAATGTCAAACTTCGTGGTTTTATTTTGTTGCTGAAGTTGCTCCAAATTAGAAAGTTACAGATAGACATTGAGATCTATGGCTACAATCCAAATTTATCTTCCAGGTCCTGGGCCTACATTTCAGCCTCTTAGATGTACCCTAGTCATGTAGCTGAACTGGCTAACTTGGAAGCTGTTGATTTGCATAATGCAATGTTAAAATCTAGATTTTAACTTCTTAAATATCAGAAGCTCTGTCTACTGGTTTTTAATCTGGCTGCCCATGAGATCACCTGAGGATAGTTTTTTGTTGTTGTTTTGTTTTTTTCCCTAAAGTCACCCACCCCTGAAGTGTTTTAATAGTCGTGTGCTCTTAAGGCTTCTCAGGCCTCATGCTATACTTAGAGGTGGAGCAGAGGAGTAGTGATTGACTAGCAACACCAACATCACCTTGGACTACGTTAGATATGCAAAACAGTAGAGCATACTATGTCCTATACAATCAGAAACTCTAGGGATGGGGTTTAGAACACTTTTAAAAATTTTTTTGATTGACAAATAGTAATTGTATACATTTACAAGGTACAATGTGATGTTTTGAGATGTAGTATAGGTAAATCAAACTAATTAACATATCCATGGCCTTTTTTTTTTTAAGGATCACTTATCTTTCTTTTTTAAAGTGATATGTTTGAAATTTCCTGTGAGTTATTTTGAACTAGATCATACGTTATTATTGACTATAATCAAATGAAATAAGCAAAGCACAGAAAGACAAGTATTGCATGTAAAACTTCACACATGGAATTCAGTAAAGTTGAACTCATGGAAATAAAAAGTAGTTGGTTACCAGAGGCTGGGGTTGGGATAAAAGTGGAGAAGAAGAGAATGAGGAGCTGTTAATCCCAGGACACAAAGCTTCAGACAGACAGGAGGAGGAGATTTTGAGGAATCTGTTTTACTAGTTTTCCAAGATATTCTGATTCACAGAATTGATGACCACTGCACCCATGAAACAGACCCCAAGATATTTACTGTCCCCTGTTTTTACTCAAGTGAGTCACCTACCTAGGACTTCTGTTCCCATTTGAAGACCCCCTACTTGAGCTCATTTACATTGTTCCAAATTCAAACATTTCTCCTGAATTTCCTTTCTAATAACACAAAGAAACCAACCACACTTCAAGTACGTTTTCCTTTTGAGTACAGGTTTGCCTTACTTCTTCCTAATTAGCTTCCCTGCCTCTAGTATCTACTCCCTTTAATCCATCAAATATACTGCTCAAAGTTTAATCTTTCTCAATGCAAGCCAGAACATAAACCACTCTAGATCAGAATTTTTCAGTGACTCTCCACCAAATAAGTTCAGTCTACTCCACCCAACATCAAAGACTCGCCTCCCCAATCATGGCCTGGATTCTACTGATCTTCCTACATGTCTGACCATTTCATTTTTCTTCTCCATTTAAACTCTAAATGATCTACTATGTCCCCAATTTTCCTACTCCATATTTATTTTATTGTGTTTTAGCGTATGGTTTCATTTCACTTACATTCACCAAATTTTGTCTTTTATTACCATCTACTCCAAATTTTTCTCCCATTATACCTGCATCAAACATTTCTCCCTGAAGTCATCAAATCTAAAGTTTTATATATAGTTTATATATATATAATGTTGTCTATATGTATACACACACATAATATATATTTTTACCTACTATGTAGTATATTGATGTAGTAGTTTTGACTACTACATATTAACTTTGGTTTTTATTCCACCTCTTATACATCACTTGACATACGGGACACACACACACACATAACATTGATTGTCAGTTAGGAGCTATCATTTATCTAGTCAATTAACAATAAATGCCTTTTGTGAGATGAACACCATACTATGTTCTAGATGATTGGTAAACACTTGTTCATGAAATAGACAATGTCTTAAAATTTATGGATAGAAATCTTCTTAAAAAAACTTCCTTTAAAAGATTTTAAAAAATGAGAAATATGATATTTAATATTCCAGGGGTTTACTGAAGAGAGTAATGTGGAAAAGCTTTCCTTTCCAACTTCAAGTTGGTTTCCCTATTAACACTCTCTTTATTAGATGAAAGGAAACTAAAATAAGACCTCTGAACATGTGCTGACCACACCATAGAAGATCTTGCCACAAACATGTGAAAGACAAAAAGCAAATTAAAGTATGTATGTTTCTATTAGAAGCTGGTTTAAAAGGAAGGATACCTATAGTGGGATAAGAGCAGGAGTCCTAGCCAAGCATGGCAGTGCAATGGAATCACTTTGGGCGTTACTTGCAATCTATCCAGAATGAAAATTTTCTGGTTTCCTCTTTTTTTTCCCCCCTAGGGAGTGCAGGGGGGTAAGTGGGGATTATCCAAGAGGAGCCTTACTATCGAGCCTCATCGCCAGCCATTTTTTTATTTTTCATTTTAAAAATAGGGTCTCACTAAGTTAGGTCCTGGCTAAGTTGCTAAGCCTGGCCTTGTGATCTACTATCTCAACTGGGGTTATGGGTATGTGCCAGCATGCCTGGCTCTTGTGTTCTCTTTGAGTAGGGATCTTTTCCCTTTAACAGAGCCCCACAATGCTACTGCTCATTTAGATATGATTACTGTATCTTCTTCTGAACATTCTCCATGTTCAAGAGCCTTCCCACCTTACACCCACCAATTCCTCACATTTCTCTAGCATCCTTTTATGCAACTCCTTATTCTAACAAATCAGTCAACAGGAAAATGATAACCAGTCTAAACTGCTATGCCTACATGGTAGTGATTAGAGTTTAACAGGATTCGTTTTCTGGGACACAGCCTTTATTTAAATTAGAGATACTACTGTGTCCATAAGCACCATGACAACCAACGGAGATAGTTGGAATCTTTAAACTAAGACGCATCCAATGATGTTGGAGTTTGGGGAGGCCTCAACCAACCACCTGGGCCTTTAGAGCATCATAAGCAGTCCTTTAAATAACAGAATTTTGGATGAAATTGCTCAAGCCTTAGAGATGCAGCAAATTTTGGAACAACATACATGGATACTATAAAGAAAGAAAATGCTAAAAGTAAAATGAAATTCAAGCCAACGAACATTTACATCCATAAAATATAGAAAAGATATCTCCTTCTCTAGTGATGACCAGCGTGTAAAGGTAGGACACAGCAAGTACAAAATAACAATTGTGATTTAAATACCATACAGGCTAACTGGTGTAGGAATTTGAAGAAGCAAAATAAAAACAAACAAGAAAGAAATATTTTTGTAAAAGAGAGATGGATAGGCACTTGCCTTATAATGTAAATCCAATTTTGACCAGAAAAGGAGTAGTGAGAAGAGAAAACAACAAGAGCAAAGAAAGAGAATATGCCAGATGGGATGTGTATTCAGACACCAGTCATAAATCCAGAGAGAATACAGATAGATGGAGAAAGGGAGTGGGAATTTGTACTGAAAAACTTGACGGGGTCATACTTATAAGAATATAAATGTGAGATTAAGAACCTGGTACCAACTGGGTAAATGATTACCCACATTACCCAGGAAACGTACAGAGCAAGTCAGGTTTCTTGTTCTCTTATGTTCAACAAAGAACCCTAAAATGTGATATTAGTTACAATTACAGTCCACTCCACTAGAGAGACTTACATAGGTTCTTTGGCTGAGAACACTCCATTACAATGTCCAAAGGAGAATCAGTTTACATTTCAGACACCTCTGCTTCTATTCTGAAGAATGTGATAGACTGCTTAGACATAAATATTAGACTCTCAGATTTATTTTTTGCAGTACTGAAGTAACCGCATACAGAAACCCAAAGGGAAACAATAATAATTAGTATTTGTTCTTGCACATCAGACCTTACTGGCTATAGTGTGATGCTCCCTAAGAGACTGAAGTGATAGATAGCAGCTGGATTTTAAAAAGAATATCTTTTTTTCTACACTCAAAGATAATAAACATTTTCTTGCAAAGAGGCTATACCCATACATGATAATTTATTGTTTATGAAATGGGGAAAAGTTCTGATATATTCTGATGAATACAATGGCTGATACTTATCAAGTCACCCTAATACAACAGACTGGAAAATGGAAAATCTATTGCATCAACCAGTTTGGCCATTATTTGCATTAAACCGATTACTCATTCTGGTTCTTTGTAATACACTTTATTGCGTCTTTGTGCAAAAAGAATCAGCCATTTGAATTCAGGCAATTGAATGATGAACTAAAACTCATTCTCTCCATTATGATGCTATTGAGAATCTCCTCCATTTTTCACTTCCTTCTTCTCCCAGTGGAAAAAACAGGCTGTCTTTACTACCTCCCTATATTTTTTGCACTGTACCTCTGCCCATACTTCATCCTAGAGGTAGCTTAGTAGAACGAATTCAAGATGAGTAATATTTTCAAATCAAATAATTAATATTAAATGAATCTTGAAATCATCTAAGATAACATTGTTTCTTTTAGCTGTGTACCTTCATTTTACTTATCAAAAGCGCCTGAACACTGAATATTACAGGTTACCTAGGAAACTTACAGCGACTATACTTAAAAACAACACAAAGCTCTCTAACAGAAGCAGAATGCCATTTTAAAAAGATCTATTTTGGGGATGGTAAAAGAAATGGTTAACAAGTAAAGATCAGGATATAGCTACTGCTCTATCTGAGTGTTTTTCTTCCTCACATTATTCTTCCCTTTCCTTCTATTTCTGCCACTGAATTGCTCTTAAAAATAAAAATAAGAAATACAATAAGGGATCAAAAGCAATGGTTTCTATTATCAGCCATGGTCCAGGTTGTCAAACTCTGACTCTGTGACTTCTCAGATGATGTGAGAATTATTTTTTACATCTTTTTAGCATTCACTAAAATGAATGCTACATGGAGTTTGCCTGTGATAATCCCAGTTTATGCACACAGCCCTGGAAAAATTATTAGTGATGTCCCATTTTACTTGAAAATTATCCAGAAGTGGATGATAAATTATAGATTGCCTTGATTAAGTGTCCATTATATGCAAAAACTCAGAAATATAAAATTGCACTAGGATAATAATTCCCATAAGGAGCTAAAAATATATACTCCAATTGAAAAATATAAATAGTAGCATGCTATATTAATTCTTTGTAGTATTTTCTACAAAAGTAATATAATATCATTATATTATTCACTATTATCACAATGACAATCTTTCCCCAAATCCTCCTGTTCAGTGTAATAAATTACAGCAAGAAGTCACTTCCTCATGGCCCATAAAATGAAGAAAGATAAAAGTGTACACAGAGTGAGTTGTTACAATTTGGCAAGCCCACAGCAGCTTGTTAACAACAGAATCAAGGTCACCTTGGCTACTGCCCAATCCTAAAGCTACCACTGAGAAAATGCCTCAGGGTTGGGATTGTGAAAAGTACCCTGAGAGTTGTTGCAGTGTTTTTGTTTTCTAAAATCCAATTACCAAGGCCATTATTACTACCAGGAAAATTGATAGAGCTTTTCTATATTTGCAAGGTGCACTGCTCTCATAGCTCAGCAAAAAAAGAAGTTGAGAACTGCTTCAGATAATGATGGTGTTGATGATGATGATAATGATGTAGAATCCCATTTCTTTTAAATCTACTGTTCTACTCAGTTAAAAATAAATGTGAAGCATTCCTTACACGTCATTGGAGGAAGATTTTTTTTTTAATTTCCTTCTTTCTCACCAACATGTGTTTTATACAGTAAATAAAAATTATGCCAATATGGTTTAGTAAAGTAGAAAAGACATTTTAAGTTTAAAATTTCAGTTCATCCATCTTAATAGTTTTGTGTTCGCAAACCCCCACGATGTGATTTTCTCAATTTTGTAATGACAATTGTAGCAGTCCTACCCCCCAAATTTTGTTAGATTGAAATGAAAGAAAAACTGAGCAGTGTCTGGCATGAGGTCAGTGAAACCTGAACCTGTACTTGAGTTCTCAATTGTATTATTTCCTCAGAATAGTCAGGGTTAGCATTATCAGTAGGTTCTTGCAATGACCTCTTTTAGTGCCAGTAGGTTAGGGTAGAGTCTTAAACTGCTGTTGTGTAAATTAATCAGCTGTAGCACTTGTTAAAATACAAATTCCTGATCCAACACCAGAATGCTAAAAAACATGTGGAAAAGGTGGAAGGACTTTGCATATCAGCACCTGCCCAGCCCAGCCATAGCTGCAGTCCACTCCTGTAAAATACAACTCAGAGACAATGAAGACTCGTCACAATCTTAAATTTCACGTTAAAAAACACAATTAAGCATTTAGCATCATCCTCAAGATATCCTGCCAACAAATCTGTATGTCTCAGACTGAATTTAACTTAAACCTTAATGCTATTGTTCCTTCTGGAAATGACTCTTCTACCTCAAAAACTCAATGTCTTCATCCTCTTCCTCACCAGGCTGAAATACTCCACACTCAGTATCTTCCATCTTCCTCCTTTATTCCGTCCTCATTCTCTGCCCCACCATTTTCTACTTGGTTTGGATAATCATCTCATCTTTGATTTCTCTGTCTCTATTCTTTCCCTCATGCTAATCAATCCTATGCCTGTTCCCATATGTGCATTCCCAAAGTACAACAATGATCTCATAACACCACATACATTTCCAACAGAGATGTGGAAGAATTGAAACACTCATAGATTGATGGTAGGAATGTAAAACAGTGCAGCCACTTTGGAAGCTAGTTTGGTTATTATGAAAGTTAACTTACTCTACTACTTCTACTAACTAGATATATATGAAAACTAACTCTACTTCTAAATATATATGAAAACATATGTATACACAAAAATTTGTTCACAAATGTTCACAGCAATATTACTCATAATAGCTAAAAGTACAAATAGCTAAAATGTGCAAAAATTGATTAATGGATAAATGAAATGTGATAATTTCATACAATGGAATATTTTTCAGCCATAAAAGGAATGACTAACACATAGGCCAACAGAAGCAAACTTTGAAAACAGCATACGAAGTGGAGAAGACAGATACATGGCCACCTATTGTACAATGCCATTTATATGAAATATCAAATCTATAGATACAGAAAGTAAATTAATGGGTGCCAGGAATTAGGGAGAGGACAGAATTGGGAATGACTGGTTTTGGATATGGGGTTTCATTTGAAAGTGATGAAAACATTTTGGAATTATATGGTGACAGGCAATCTTGTTAATATATTAAAATCCATTGAATTGTACATTTTAGAAGGATGAATTTTATATTGTATTTATTACTTCTCAGTATTTTTTTTTTCAATCTTAAGTAGTTCCACATTGTCTACAAAGAAAATTCTAAGCTTCATGTCTTCTCTTGTAAGATTCACTCTTCCATAGTCCCTTTTCAAGCATCCTCTACCTCCCCCAGCTTAATGAATCTTGTTCTTTCCAAGTCCTGGCATGCTTTTCCTTCTGGAAAACATATCCTTGTTTCATAAGTGATCACTATAATGTATTATAGAAGTCAGTATTCTATACCTGAATGTTCATTTAAAATATACATTATGTATAGCAATTTCCACTTCAAACATGAATGTGCTGAAGTCCTTCAAATAAGGAAGGATTATGTCCTGTGCAAAGACAATGAAAAAGGCTAATATTGTAGTAAAAAATGAATAAGTACACATCTATATATACTGCACTCACAAACTCACACACATACATACACACATACTACTATGATGTAAATATTTGTGTTCCCCCTCCAACTTCTTATGTTTTATTCTACTGGTCCCCCAAAGTGATGGTGTTAGGATGTGGAGCCATTGAGAAGTGATTATTTCATGAGGGAAGAGCTATTATGAATGTGATTAGTACCCTTATAAAAGGTTGGAGAAATCTATTATACAACACGATGACTATGGTTAATAACAATATATTGTATTCTTGAAAATGCTAAGACAGCAGATATTATTTTCACCACAAAATGGTAATCATGTGAGGTAATGTATGCATTATTTAGCTTTAGGTAATCATTCCATATATATGCCTAAAAACATCATGTTGTACACAATAATTACAATTTTATCTGTCAGTTAAAAGTCACAATAACAATAGTAAAAAAGAGGCTGTCCCCAAATTTGTTATCCTACTATGTGAAGACACAGCAAAAGTAGTTGATCATAAACCAGCATGTGGACCCTCAGCAGATAGTGAATCTACCCCTGGGTTGGGTTTCCAGTCTCCAAAACTATGAGAAATAGTTTTAAGTCATTCAACTTGTGATATCCTGCTACAGAAATTCAAACAGGCTAACACATGCATATACAATAAAGGAATGGGTAAGCAGATCTCATACACTCTTAAAACTGGTCTGTTTCCTTATGCTGTAATTGGCACAGTAAGTGTTCTAAATGCGATTTTTGAAAAAGAAGTAAACCCAGAAAGCATAAGTCCTGTATTTATGCACAGACATTGAGACCTTAATTCCACACCTTGTGCCTCCATCTCAGCTTATGAGATTTCCTTCCCTCTGTTTTATGAGGATGCCAGTTCAATCATCTGTCTCTAGATGCAGACTATCAGGCAGTCAATAGTCGTTGGTTCCTCATATTCCTCTTTGCCTGATTATTGGCATATGTTTAACTAGGGCCAAAGGCTTCCTTCTCCCCAGTGAAGCTAAAATTCCATTTAGTTTTTGTGAAAAACCTATCAAACCACAGTAAGCATAGAGGAGGTAACCAATAAGCATGAAGAACTGACTTCAAGTCCAAGTCTAGCATAGGAATAAAGACTCCTTCCCAATTAAGCGTCATTGACAAATATGGGTCAATTACTGCTTATTGAAGCCCATGATAGATAGTCATTATTTTCAATCTGTGCTAAAAATGGAGGCAATTTCAGCAAAAATTAGAATTAAGAAACACTGAAATAGAATTGTAAATTGCTAAAGCTAGTAGAAAGCAGTTGCTTTAGAAATCCTGTTTCTTCATGTGTATATTTTCTGCAAGACAGCCTATTAGTTAAAATGTGTTTTTTATAAGAAAGAAAAATAAATGATGGGAGTGGAGGAAGAAGATACATTGTGAAAGAGTATGAAATTTCATTTAGATAAGAGGAAAAAATGTTAATGATAATATTGCACAGAAGGGTGCATACAGTTGACGATGTATATCTCAAAACTGGTCAGTTAATTTTAAATGTTATCTCTGCAAATATGATAAATATGTTCATGACCTTAATCATCACACAATATATGCATATGACAAAGTATCATATTGTGTTCCTAAACATCCAATATTATATGTCAAATAAAAATAAAGTGTAAAAATTAAGTGAGTAGAGATGTTGTGGAGAATCCACGATCCACCACAGAGGTAAAAATACAATCTCTCTGAGTCTTGGCATCTGATCCTGCTAGGCATACTACACTTAGTTATGCCAAGTGCATTGCAGACAGTAAGGACATGTGGCAATTGAACTCGGTTAGATGTAACCAATTCTGTTCTCATCACAACTGTATTCCATCCATTCAGCCAGGTTTCCAAGTCAACCTGTCAAGGCTCATCACCTTCGTACAGTGTGCACAGACAAGATACTTTATCACAATCACCATGCCTGCAGGCATTTTTTCACTCAGAATAAGAAACGATACATTCTTGTAGTATTAAAGATAAAAACGGAATCATCATCACTACTTTAGGGAAGAAACTCCATGAAATAAATGTCATATTCTAAGGGAATTCACAATCTATGTTTGCTTAGGGCATTGTAACAATAGAGATAGATATAAAGAATATCACTTGCTCCAGTGATTTACCTTCTAGTTTTGGTTATGTGATTTAAGCAATTACTTCATACAACTGTCTAATACTGTATCTGAGAGAGAAGAAAGGGGGAAAGCAAAGCATTAGGGGAGCCTGTACATTTCCAGTCACAGAACCAAGTCATGTTTCTTAATTTATTCAGTCCTCACAGTGAGTTACATAGGTAGCATGACACTCACTTTATAGAGGATTAAGCAATCTCAGACTATACAGAGCACATCAGATTGAGACAACCCCCACCCCACACCTGTCAGTGCTTGATTGTAGGAATGTCCTTCACCAATCATCAGCAATCTAGGACCTGACACATGGCTGATGTGCAATAAAAGTTATGAATCAAAGGATAAAATTAGAGAAAACTGAGACCTTGGATAGTCAAGTGCACAGAACTAATAGATGGAAGACTTGGGATTTAAACCCTAAAATGCCTTTCCATTTCTGCAAGTCATACTGGTATAATATTTATTTTTATAATGGCATAATATAAAGAAAGGTTGGTGAGAAAAAGAAAATGATTATTTTCTTCACATTGTGGGTAGAGAATCCCTCACATTTACTTTTTAACTGGTTGCTCTCATTCACACTGGGAATAAAAGAAGTAAAGTATGTTACACAGATGTTTTAGCCCCAGATTCCTACCACCTCATAAATGTTTATTAGGTAAACCTGCAGGTCCTGATAATTATAGACTTTGATTTCTTAGAAACTCCAGAATTGTTTTGAGAGTAGTCTTACCAGGTTAGAGGTCAAATATCACTAACTACTAAATAGTACAAATGCAGCATTTTGAAAATTAAGTACAGATTCTAGAGGTTAGGAAATTCAGTTTTAAGATCATAAAATTAGGTAAATATTAATTCCTATGAAAAATATGAAAATGGCTCTTATAATTGGAGTCATCATGGAATATAAACTCACTAAAGTCTATGACTTTTATACAGCTTTGGAACATTATATAAATGAAACAGATCTACTCTTGGAGTCTGAAAAACAAAGCCCTTGTACTATATTTAGTAATTAATTATAAGTTCATTCTTCTGAAAAGCTTGAAAAAGCCACATTCATTTTTTTTTCTGTAAAATGTCTTCCTTTCAATGCTTTACATACTTGTAAATCATAGATAATATGTTATGTGAGAAAGAATGATGTAAACTTTTAAGTGCAGTGCACATGATGGATCTTATCACACAGCACCTTGCTACATAAACTGTGGCACTAACATTTTGGGAACTGAAATGAATTGAAGTGTTCTCGCCACTCTTCCAGACTACTGAATTAGAACACACATTTTAACACTATTGCTGAGTAGTCTTATGCAACCTGAAGTTGGAAAGCAGTGACTTAAAATAAGAACCAATCTAATCCAATTTTAGGAACATGTGGATATCTGTTATGTGATATGGAATTTCAGTGAATTCATGAACACCTATTTACAGAGATTCACATTTGGTGTTACTATTTCTACTCTAATGAAGCATTCCTCTGCACGTCTCTTCTGTCATGTGCATACTCTTGAGTCATACTGGTTGTGCCACTGTGGCGTATTTTAGACTGCACAGCTTTGAAGGGCAAGGATTGCCTTCAAATACTTAGTCCAATGTCCAACAAACAAACATGTAACACTGACCTTGAGAAATGGAAATGGTAATGGTAATATTATTATCTGGCAAGAATTTGAGGGAAAAAAATCCTTTGGTGCACAGTTAATAGTAGTTGATAGTAAGAAACTCCCAATGACCATAATTGCAACTCACCTGGAAATAACACAATCTTGAATAGAAAAAAAAAAAAAAAAAAAAGGTTTGTATTTAATATTCTTGATGAATCCTACGTGAGACTGATCTGGAATTTCAGGTAGAAAGAAAAAGTCATTCTTCATTTTTTATCTCTGTTGTTTATTGTTATAGTATGAAAGCCTCCATGTATAATTTTAATAGGATAAGGGGAAACTTTGAAATGCAAGAAAGACAACTCAAATTAATTTAATAAATCAGCTAAGATAACCACTTGGGTTGTGAATATCACTGAAGATACAGAGAACAGACATGGTCTTAGAACATTCAAAACAAGAATGAAGGCTTTAATAAACCTAAACACTTTAAGCTAAGAATGACCTACATAAGAAAATCATTTACCTTTCTAATCTTTAAGCACCTGAATAAAATAGTTCAGATTTATATTCTCTAGATACTACTAAATTTGATTAATTGTGAAAAACTGAAAGTTCACCTGAAATAATATCCTTGATTAATTTTATCTGTGAAGGGAAAACCTATACTATTCCGTCTGGCCTTTGCAATTATCTTTGACAGAATGCTGAATTTTCCCCTTTAATTTAAATGCTGTTGATACATTATTGATGCAGCTTTCAGTCATGCTGAACAAACCTTAAAAGGCATGGAAAATCTGAAAATGGCTATTTGGACAGGTGATAGGACCCTTTTCCACTAGGCTAAAATTTAAAACTCAGGAATCACAGAGCATCAATAACAAGATGAACGCCTGAGTTACAGGTGTTTTATAGAAATCTGAATGGACATTTTCAGTTTGAATTTTCATGTATTTTAATTTGAGCTGTTATAAAAACAAGAGGGGGCTGTAAAGTAGAAAACAACCACAGCAAGAGCAGATTAATCAGTTCATATGATATGAATTATTGACATGAGGAAACAGATACCAAACTCAGTACTGCCTTCTCCTTGAGACATGTAAGATATAATTCTTCCAGTGGACCCACAGGTTCATTTCATTGCTCAAGGCCTAAGACGCTATTAATAATAAACAAAGTATCATTTGAATTAATTATGGCAAGTGCTTCATAATTACTCCATTCAGTAGTAAATCATATAAACATTTGGAACTTGCCATTGCCAAGGTTATATCTTTGAAACCCAGATTTTAAGTTGCACAGTTATTCTTTCCTACTACAATGGAAGGAATGAATGGGGAATGGGTTCACTGGTTACTCCATTAGCCTTTTTGTTCTGTTTTTTTGTTTTTTTTTTTCCCCTTAATCATCTGTATCATTTAGAGAGAGTCATTTTCTTATTTGAAGCCTTGATGTTTTACCTATAGAATAAAATGACTAGAAGAGAAAAAAAGAAGTTTAATTAAAGAGAAAGATTTCAGTGATCTCTTTTGATGTGCAGAATAACCCTGGTACTGGACAGACCTGTAAATGGGATCTCAGAGAATGAAGTGAGTTGACTCTAGAAGCAAGCAGTGCTGGGAATACATAAGAGCATATGGTACATCCCATCAGCTCCAAAGTTTCCTCACAGGTGCAACGTCCACTTTCATTCAGTGAAGCCCTTCATCATTTCATATCTAATCCTTGTTGAAAACATTATCAGTGGCAATCGGACAGTACTGGGCCTATCAATGGTGAATCTGGGATGGCAGTTCCATGATGAATCAAGGCTACGTTTATCTAATTCTCCCAAATCCAATGGGGAAGTAAATTCCTTAACGCTACTCATTTGAGAATGTAGCCCACAGTCCTGGAAAGAGCAAAGATTTTGAAGTTCTATGTATCAAAGCTCCAATCCCTCAGAATGGCCTTTCTTGGTGCATAGCTTTCCCTAGTCTTCATTCTTACGAAGTGACATAATGTCCGAGTACTTATGTAGAAATACAAATGGCCAAATATATCAATTGAGTCCAATAATACCTGTGAGATGAATAAAGTATTAGTTCCTTTCCATTCTCTATTTGTCTTATACACGTGATAGTACTGATGCATTATGAAAATATTCAAGGTTAATGATAAGAAAAATGCAAATGAGTTCACATTGTTTGCATTGATTATGTCGGAACTACTGAATTTAATAGATCTGTTATTCCACCTAAGGACATGAGGACAAATCCCTGTTATCCTATGCTGAATTTCAGTGAAGAGACTGATAATGGGAAAAGCTACTGTAGCTCATCCTGCTCTTTCAATGCCAATTTGGGACATGGCCATTAATTATGTGAAGCTTATTCTAGCAACAGCTCTCCAAGTGTGTGATAGTCAGTTAATCCTGCTGAGGGTGTAACTCAAATCACAAGTAAATTGGAGGCTGGAAAGCCCCAGTGAGTATCTGAGGACTCAGTGGAAGGGATAAAATGAGAGGTGAGGAGTTTGTATTAGACAGTAAGTATGCAGGGGTGAAGGTCTCAGAAATAATAAAGTCTTTTAATGGATGTTCAAAATTGGGCAAAACTCAACAAGGAACTTGAAATACAATTTCTCATAGACTGTGTGCAAGTTAAATCCCTGCTCTTGTGGAAATCTATTAGTGTGCTGCAGGCTCAGAGGAAACAGGGAAAAATAGGTGCACTCATGCTTGATTTTCCATGTGTTTGTTATTCAGCAGAAACACAACAAGTGGTGAATCCTGTACCTAATTAGCATATAGTGGAGACCTTTTTGTTGTTTTCTAGTCCATCAATGAAAATAAAATGGCCATTTTGAAAAGATAAAGATAAATCAATATCAGAATAAGGCTACAATGACGTAGCTGATTTTCTTTTATTATCCTATATCTTTTGGGGAACACTGAGGTTTGGTGAACTTAAGATGATTTCACTGTAATAAAACCATTTTTATTCTGCCAACCAATGTAGATACATTTACCTGCTACAAATAAGGATGACAACATGCATTAATAAATCTTAATTCAGCTCCTAACTTTATGCAGAGGATTTTACTGGCTTACAGGGGATACAAAGACATATAAGAAGTACTCGTTGACATCAAGCTGCTCAGAATTTAGTAAAATAGTTGACTTGGAGACTACATCACACAATTTCAATTTCCATCCACCTGAATTCTGTCCCTTCCCAGTCTCCCATTTCCTAATCCTTTAAGTCTCAGCTTAAATCCCATGAAAACCTTAATCTGATGTTTGGTCAGAAAACAAATTCTCCCTTCAATTTCTCAGACTCCCTTATCTCTACTTTTTATATTATTTATAAATTCTCATTTTATGATGTTATCATTATTCTCTTGGTCATGAAAAGAACATTTTATGTTTTAAAGAAATATCCTTTTAAATCAACTACCCTTATGGATAAAGAAAGGATCCCTCTGAGCTGTCAGGAAATAAGAACAAGTCAATTACAAGGAGAAAAATAATGCTGACCTTAGATATCTCCCCAGAAACATTCAATTCTAGAAGGCAGTGAAGCAATGCCCACAAAATCCTCAAGGAAAGTAAAGAATAAACCAAGTCTTCAGTATCTAGCCAGTGTTCAAGTACAAACACAAACAAAACAATATTTAAAATGTAATTCAGGGAATATTATTCTGATGAGTACTTCTGAGGGAAGAATTTCATCCCTCAAAGGGATATTTTTTTCCAAGATTAGTACTAAAATTTGTATCCACTTATTTTCTGAACAACCATTTAAATATATGCAAGAATGTAGGTGGCTGAGGAGAATTAAACACTACATCCTCTGGCCATGAGTAGGAGAGTGAATAAGTATAATAATTTTCTCATTTCTAATACTAGAGGGTAAAGGATATTATTTTTAGTACTTCAAAATAAGTAATGGTGACCTAAGTATACTGAATAGCTCAAAGAAAACATTAAGATTATATAATTAGCAAAATCAGGTAAGGAGGTATAAAGAGAAAATATACTAATTCTACTACTCATTACAGGGGAAAATCAAATACTGTTTAAAGAAATAGAGGATTGAGAGTACTTAGCCTGTTAAAAGCTACACTAGATCAAGAATGACAACTTCTTGGTAATTACAAGCAACAAACACAAAATCACACACAAATAATGAAAAAAATACTGTATCAGAACCTATGGGATATGACTGAGCCAGCATTCAAAGAAAAAATCACTGCACTATATATTTATATATAAGGAAACTATGAAAATTAATGCATTAAGCATCCATCTTCAGCAATAAAAAGAACTAACCCTAAGGAGATGGTAATAAAGAATATTGGAATAGTTAAAACAAAAACCAACCAATTGAAAACAAAATGGTAGGTTTAGTAAATTATGGAAAACAGGTTATTTGAATGAAAAATAATAGGAATATGTTTCTAGCTTCCAGGATGTCTCTACTTGACACTCAGGAAAGATAGCTTTCTGTTGAGGGGTGCTACTCTGTGTATTATAGTATTGTTAAGCAACATCCCTGGTCTCCACCTACTAGACGCCAGTAGCTCTCCCCTCCTGCTTTTAACAACAAAAATGTCTGTGGACATTGCCAAGTATCTCCTCAAGTGGACCACAACTGCTCCATTGAGAACCACTGAAGCAGTCCAAACAAATGAAGGGAAGAAGCACAAATACCCAATATGAGACACAATAAGGAAGTAATGATCATTCAGGGAACATAAAAAAAAAATCAAAGGCCATTTTAATATCCTCTTCAAATTAATATGAAACAGATAAAATTTATAATATTATGACAAAATAATATTAAAGAAATAGAAAATCTAACACATGAATTATGAAAGTAGAAAGAAAATCTAACACACAAATTACCAAACTGAGGAAGAAACAGAGGAAGCTCTCAAAATCTAACTATCTTTAAAAAGAATTAACAATACTATTTAAACTCAATCCCGCTCTGTATTTCCATGTTTATTGCAGAGCTATTTACAATAACCAAGAAATGGAAACAACCTGTATCCATGAAATGATAAATGCATAAAGTGTGGTACATATACACCACGGAATACCATTCAGTCATCAAACGAATGAAATCCACTCATTTCCAAGAACAGAGATCTGGAGATCGTTATGTTAAGTGTATTAATCCAGGCACAGAAAGACAAACACCACATGATTTCATTCACAGGTGAAATCTAAACAATTTGCCTCATAAAATTTGAGAGTGAATAGTGATTTCCAGAAACTTGGGAATAGAAGAAAGAAAAGGAGGGGAAGATTGATCAATGTGCACTAAGCTGCAGTCAGACAGGAGAAATAGATTCTAGTGTTCCATTGCAGAGTAAGGTGACTTTAGATAACAAAAATATACTTCATTTTTTGAAAAAAATTAAAAGAAAGGAATTTGAACATTTTCACTATAAAGAATGATGTTTGAGGAGATGTTTACTTGATTTGGATATTATAAAATATACACATTTACTGAAACATTACTTGGTATCCCATAAGTATGTAAAATTTGTATGTGATAGTTTTAAAAAGTACATGAGCAAACAGTAGGTAAGAAAATAAAACTACAATGAAGAACATTTTTTCATCTGCAAATTTTAAAAATAACAGTATACTTTGTTACTCAAGGTGTGGGAAAATTGGCACTGTCATATGTTGCTTTAGGAACTGTAAATCTGTTTATCATGTCAATTTTTCAACATGCAGCAATCTTATAAACATTCTACTTTCCATTCTGCTTCTGATAACTGATAGATACATTTTAAAATATACACAAACATTATTGTTGGAATAGCAAATATCCTAGGCAAATTGTCACCAGTGTGTGAGTGATAAGATCATTTATGGCACAGTTTATGAGGTGATACCATGTGCCTTAAAAATACAAGTATTTTGTACTGATAAGGAATGATCTCCACAAAATACAGTTAAGTGGAAAGAGCAAAGCAAAGTGAGAGTGTGAATACAAACTTCCTTTAAAAACAGAATAGACACATCTCCTTATATATGCAAAAAAATAATAACCTCAGCCAACACATGAGAATATTATAACCCTGGTAGCCTATATGAAAAGGTGGCTATGGAGAGGTGGAATGGAGATTTTTCATTAAATATTATCTTATAATGTATGTTAGTTAGGTGAATATATTGCCCACTCAGAGGGAAAAAAAGCATTTAAAAATAGTTGACAAGTTTGATAAACATGAAAGAAGACATGCACCATAAGATCAGATGAAAGCAAAACAAATACTGATTTAGAACTCCAGAATATCCCATAAAATTTATATACTTTTAATTTAAAGTCCATGTTCATGTTAACATATTAAATTCCACAGATAAAGCTATCCATATAGCTTGACTTTATTGATCCAGAGCACTCAGAATCTGAGTTTTCTCTAGACCACATTATTATATTTCTCCACATACTCTGAGGATTCTAATTCCCAAACAACCAACACTTTCCCTTCTTGAAGATGCTAATCCCTAGACTCCTGTTATAACTCTGGTACTCTTTTCCCCTAAATGAAAGTGCTATCATTTGGATCTGGAATGTACCCTAAAGGTTCATGGGCTTGGTCTCCAGTTGGAGCTACTGAGAGGTGGTTGAGCCTCTAAGAGGTAGAGCCTGTTGGGAGGTTGTAGATCACGGTGGGTGTGCCCTGGAAGGAGAGAGCAGGACCCCAGCTCCTTCCTTTTTCTCTGTCCCTCGTATTCCAGCCATAAGATGAGTGACTGCTCCACCACACAGGCACTGCCATCATGTGCTCCTGCATCACAGGCCCCAAAACAATGGGACCAACTGACCAGGGACTGAATTTTCCAAAACTGTGAATAAAAATAAACTTTTCCTTTTTATAAATTGATCTCATGTATGTTTAGAGTCATGGAAAACTAATACAGTGAGACTCAGAAATATGTAAGTAGGCCATAATTATCCATTAACCTGAGTGAGCACCTCTTACTATTTACTGAGAAAATACTTATTGAGCATCAAGTTCATGCCAGGTGGCCTGAAAGGTGATGAAAGGAGAAAGTTGCTAAGACACGGTGTTTGCTCTTGAGGAATCTGCATCACAATCCTACAGGGACACAAGAATATTGTTGGATTTAATGTGATATGGTCTGTTTTGGACTAGTAGTCATAAACATTAAGTGTAATGAGAGGGTAGGAGAAGGAAGTAGTAACCATGTCTGGTGACTCAGAGAGTTTCACAAACCTATGACATGACCCAGTAGCCTATTTCCTTCAACTAGGTCCCACTTCCCAGTTCTCTACTCAGCTGTCAATGGATGAATCTATCAGAGCCCCAGGGACTCCATCATTGCCTAAATGCCCTACCTCTGAACCTTGCTGCATAGGAACCACATATTAATAATGAACTTTTGGGGGACATTCTAGATTCAAACCATAACAACATAGTTTCAAAAGCAGTACCAGAAATACTATTTTTATCTTTAAGATAGTTCCTCAAAAAGCATGCTCCAATCTAAGGCTCATGAATTAAAAATGTGAATTTAAAAATTTATATTCTTAAAATAATAAATATTTACTACTAGGAGTTGATAAAAATATAAAAAAGAAAGTAAAAGAAATACTGGGATTATAGGTAATGCCAATGAACACATAAAACAGTAATAGGAAATAAATCAACATAAAAGGAGTAAATTCAAGACAAACTACTTCTTATAGTAGATTTTCAGGAACTCACCATCCAGTAAAATCACCGCAAATACAAATTACACTCCATTCTGTCATGTGCTTTGGAGTTTTGAAAGTCTTAACATTTTGTAGATGGAGATGTGCTCTCCTTGACTGAAGAGTTTGAGTCAATATTTTTTACTTATTATGGAAGGCTTTTCCATGTAGGACCTGATACTACTTGATATAAATGTTAAAGTATTAAGAAAATCTAAAGCAACTCTCAGGAAACAGAATACTGAGCACAGGAAATTGGAATGTGAGAGGGTACTGAGACAAGTGGACAGGAACGGCATGCCCAGCACTAATTCAACCCTATAGGCATGTTTCTAAAACCAGACTCAACAAGCAGATGTGCTAATGTGGCCTCCTAAAAAAGACTTCAGCACCAAAAAGTTGTTTCTTCAAACAAAATTAGCATGCAATTTTGTCTTCTACTTGGCTACAAAAACATTCACTCAGAGTCTATTAGCGTAAAGGTTATTGTATTTTGCAGTTACCCATGCATGCAACCAGATATGGCTCAATAGACCCTGTTCACCTCACAGACATGCATTCAATACTAGTTAAAGGTCAGCCAACTTTCACTCTGGCAAAATAGCATAAAGGAGAGATTTTCAGTGGTGTAGGTCTTCATGAAGGCACACACTTTGTTAATGGTTTTCTAAAATCTGCCCTTAGAGATCACTGGTAGAGTATGACAGTTTGCAGCCAAGAATTTAATTATCTTATTATATAGTTATTATACAACCATATTTAGTGAGAAATATAGGAAAAACTGTAAGACCTTAAGTCTGGAAAGGATTTAAAGAAGAGACAGTCAACTTCTTTGTGGCCTAGAGGAGAGATTAAACCCAAATATGTGTACTAGATAAGAACTTGTCAGTAATGAGGGATGCTGAAAATGAAACAACAAAAACAGTAAAACATCTACCTTCTGAAAGTAGAGCTCCTGACACATGGTTAAAATAGGTGGTGAATGAACACTCTCTAGGAACCCAAACACTGCTTGATAAATTGAACTATCATCTGAGCTTTCAAGATTCTCTCCACTTGTATTCCATGAGAGTTTTATACAGGGAATAAGTGGAAATACACACACACACACACACACACACACACACACACACACATATATATGTATACATATTTCTCTTACATGTGACTATTTATATACCAATGGTGCCAAACTAGCAATACCTGCTTCCTCAAGGACATATTTCACTCCATCATTAAGTATGATATACTGGTTCAAAAACCAAGATGGGAAAATAATAAAGCAACCACTAGGTAGCTTAGGAATGTTTGAAGTTTATGTTGCACTTGAAAAATTACTATGGAGGACAACCTTGACAATTCAATGTGTTCTTTGAAACTATTTTCCAATGTGTTTCCCACTATGGCAATTTTCATGTTCTCCATGCAACTGTTCCCACCTGTCCTGACATCTTCAATTTATCTGAATATAGGAAGTATCACTATTCATGTTGCATAAGTACTAACACTGAATATATTTATCACATTCTCCAGAATGCAGCTTTAAGCTATCCTGTATATTATAGACAGTTAATGTTCTTGGGTGATCCCAAAGTTTCCCTTTACTTTTTAACATATTTCTGGACTAAATATTATAAAACCTTCAGAAATAATCTTTAGCGAGTACTGTATTTTTGTTTAACACAATTAATTTGTTCTAGAAAATATTTCCTACATGGTAAATCATATTTATGATTGCCACTTTTTATCTATCATTAGAATCAGTGACTATTCACTAGTTAGCTAAGAGTTTTAAAAACTTCAGTTTCAGCAACTATTGTTGTACTCAATATTAAACATGGTTATCAAATGCACAAGCGTCCTCATAAATCCATCAACCATGACTCAAATGAAAATGTTGCAATTATTACAAAATGAAAGTGCTAGCAATTTTTTGTTGTCAAGTCTAGAAAAATGTAAAGTACTGTAAAAGTAAGCTCTTTGAGGTGGCATTCAATATAACCCCCAAGACTCCTTATAAAGTGTCATTCACAAAGCAGATATTCAATAAATGCAAGTTGAATAAAACACAATCACAGAAAAATTACATATGAATCCAGTATTTAGTTTTAAAAACTTGCCAGTAACCACATACAACATTGCACACATCAGTTATTCAACAAAACTATTTGTTCAAAAGTTCAAGTTTGGTCAAACAATTTCTTTGAGTCCAATTTGTGGTATAATTTCCTGACTCAGTCCTCCACACTTAAAATATAGTAAGTCCCTAAAAAAATTCTCTCTACCACTTCATGAACAGTAGGTAGGGTTGTCATATTCTCTTTAGATCTGTAATATCTGAAACATAGGAACAGAGAAGCTTTATTTTTCAACATGTAGAATCTGGGTCTTATGACTGAAAACTCTAGCTTTTGTTGCTAGGGAACATAGCTTGCTTTGTGTGGTGCTTGAAAACACATTTATTTGCTCTGATTCTTTTGATGAGTAGAGATTGTTCACATAGTATCTTCAGATTGGAAAGAACAAACACTTCTCTTCCTCTGTTGGCACTTTACCTACTGTCAGACTGTAAAAAAGGGAGAAGCATGGGAGGTGACTTCAATGCTGTCTGAATAATGCCTGCAATCATCATAAAGCAAATTCTATCAATTTGAAGGTGACACTGACCAAAGGCCTTTCAAGCAGTTTGCATCAAAAGATATCAATATCAAATGGCATTGTCACCAGTGCTAGGCTACAAAAAAAAAAAAAAAAAAAACAAAAAAAAAAGACAGCCATTGAGAGAAGCTGTAGTCTCTCGGGAACACAATAATGTGTTTAAGGCCCACATGCCATCGCTCTGATATCTTAAAATACATTTTTAAAACAACATTATTATTGACTCACATATGCACTTACCTCTCCATTCTCCTTAGGTTTGAAGTATGCTCTCATATGAATAATCTGAAATGCTGAGAACTCAAATAACATTTGCATTCATTATGGGCTTATATTAAACCTGACACATAACCTAATATTTTAGGGTACTCAAATCTGCCTGTCTATTTCTGTTTATTCTGATAATCTTTTAAATTTGTGCTTCTGGCCCTGACATGCCAGAAAAACATTCACAGAAACAAACTTTTGATTTTGGGATGTATATTCTAGCATTAAACATTAGGTATTTAAGTGGACACTCAGAAAAAATAAGTCATAATTTTGATGAGTTTATATGTAACAGCCAGGACAAAAATCAGGCCACCTGTTCATACCTGATCACCAGAAAAAATTCTGTATTTTGTAAACTTTGGAAATATGTTTGACCCTATCCACTAAAGTTAAACATATACCTAGTCTATAACTTGGCATTTCTATTCTTAAGCAAAGTCCCAAGGTATATGAGTATGAAATGTACACAGAAGAAAATGACTACAAGGTGTCCAGCAGCATTACTCATGGCAGCCCCAAACTGGAAATAAGCCTTTGTCTATCACCTGGAGAATGGAAAAACAAATGGTATATCCAGAGGGGGAAAAATAATAACACAAAAATAAAAATGAATGAACTAAAGATACACAAAACAACATAATAATTCTCAGAAATGTTGAGTTATAAAAGCCAGACACAAATGAGTCCATATAGTATTGATCTCATTTATGTGACATAACTATTTTTTTCAGGAACAGAAAAAAGCAATTCATATGTAAAAATCTGAATGATAGTTAATTCTCCATGATGTGATTTGTCTGTAAAGGAACATAAGAAAACTTCTGTGGTGGTTAGAAGGGTTTCTAATATCTGTGGGATGGTTACAAGGTTTACACATAATATTCAATATTTAGAACTTAATCTGTGTTAAATTTTCACATAATCATATAATACACTGGCACATAAGATTATAATTACATGTTATGGTGTGTGTGGGGGGGGGAGTGAGGGAGGATGGGTGAGAGAGGGAGACTTTTAAAAATAGTTTGGGAGCTATGTAAAGTCAGGCACCAGTCTGATTCACTTTTGTATTCCCTACATCTGGCATAATAATAGATATCCATTCAGTAATTACTAAATCTTGGACTATTGTCTTTATGAATTTAAAAAAAGGTAGAAGTAGGGACTAGAGTGGTAGCTCATTGGTGGAGCACTTGCCTGGCACATGTGAGGCACTGGGTTCGATTCTCAGCACCGCAAATAAATAAAATAAAGGTCCACTGACAAGAACAACAAAAAGTAGAAGTATTTTTCTGCTATAGTCAGTAAGTACATCTTAGACTAAACTCTCCATGACAGACTTTCTTATGCATAATTATCTGGTTTTGGCACCACCACAACTAACAACCCCCCACGCTTATACTGTTCTAATGGGAAAAACAAAGAAGTTTTCTTGAACAAAACCACTTTGCCCCTATGAGCAGCAACACATTGCCCCATTTATATTTTGAATAAATTAAGATGAATTCTACAGAAGAAACAGTTTAAAGATAAGTCCACCTTCAATATATAAAAAAATGATTTTATGATGGCTTTTGACAATATCTTCCCCATGTCCCAAAACAAGGAAACCAGAGATATTTTAAAAAGAACAAAAGAAGACATTCTTTACTGACAGAATGATAAAACATTCAGGCTTAAGAAATGATATGGTATCTCTAACCACTGAGGGACAGAGAAAATAAAAACATATGTATCTAGGTTGTTTATTCTAACTAGAATCAATGCTCTGTCAAGGTGCTTTCTACTGCCAGATAGTTCAGAAATAATCACCAGTCTTCAAGTAATACAACAATCAACTTTATTTTGACCAGTGTAAGCCACATAAAAATCATGACTGGATAGTCAGAAAAAAAAAATTCTAAAAACTTTACTTAATTCCCACAAGATACATTTCTTAATGAAATTTAGAAAACAAAAAGAGCTCCAGAAAGATTAATGCTAATTAAAAGCATTAGATCAATTTGTGGTTTTCATGTTGTTGCCTTTCTAAACATTGGTGTCATTACACACTGGGGGAACTGATTTGGTCTTAAGAGCAAAGAAAACAACTCAAAGAATCTTCAAAACCTACTGATAATCGAGTCTTTTGGTAACCATTTTAGTAACATGAAATGATTCTTTTGAGAAAGTATTGATGAACTGATCAGTGGACTCAAAGATTAATGGCATAAAAAACATATCAAGAAATCATCTTCTCTCTACTCTTGCACTCAAGGAGAAATTTGCCCTGACCCTGAATGAAGAAAAATTATCTCCCTTCCCAGGCCTTAGGGTCTGAAATCTCCCCCTCAATTGGGTACTTGATGAAAGCGCTCTGTCACTTCCTTTCAACCTCCAGATGATAGCACTTCTAGGAACAGAGACATCATTTTATTGATTTTGGACTTTTGCTCCTAGACACGGAACTAATCTTATTAAAGAAGAGGGAAAAGGAAGGAGGGATGTTTATGATATTAAGAAATTGTGAATCCCGGCAAGAGCAATGTATGTTCCATAAGTACTTAAAAAAGGAGTGGCAATAAGCGGAAGGGGAGAACAAAAAGGAGAGAGGGGGACAGAGGATGGGGGAGAAAAGGGATTAGTATACTTAGCTTTAGTTAATGACAAGAAGTCAGAGTTTGAGATTGGCGTTTTCACCTGACGTTCTGTAAAATAGGTACAGAAATACAAATTAAGCTCAATAAATAAATCATTTAAAAGAATGGGGGAGGGGAAGGCTGGGTGGTATAGGAGGGAAGATGGTGTCACTTAAATTCTGTTTTATGTCCTGCACTCTCATGTTAATCCAGAGAAAGGTTAACATTTTCCTGAGACTCTTGGCATAAACAATTCAGGGATTTTCTTCTAAGGAATGACTTCGTGTATGAAAATCATTTACTTTAAAAAGGGAATGAATCAAGCATTATCATTGACATAATATTTGTTACTTATATGATAACTAGTTTAAAACAGCTATATGTAATACCACCTTAGCATTTTTATTAATTCATTCATTTTTAATTTGACAAATAAGAGTTGTATATATTTACCATGTGTAATGTGATGTTTTGAAATACATATGCCTTGCTGAATGGCTAAACAGAACAAACTAAAATCATTTTTTATGGTGAAAACACTAAAAATTTACTCTCTTAAGGCTGAATAGTATTTCATTGTGCATATACTCCACATTTTTGTTATCTGTTCATTTTGGATAGTTCTAGGATGCATTTGATAAATGAAATAATATGTATACAATTTTATGTGTGTCACAGCTACTTTCGACATAACACATAACACATAGTGATAAATTTATCACTGAAGATGATCATAGAGGCTATTATGGAAACATAGAGGACAACTGCACTGGATGTGATACTGGACTGATAATAACCTGTACTTAACCTTTAAACTCAAAATATCTGATTCAGCAAGTAAGAAAGAGTAATATGCAAGCATTCAAAGATAAAACTGAAAGATAATAAGTGTTCATGTTAAAATGATGAATTATACTTCTCTCACAGCTTAACAATTCCATCAAAAGAAATTGTAAAACAGTAAAAAGTGTGTTTCTATTGTTATTCCTTTCTTATGAGTTTCATGGTGAACATATACAAAACTCTTCCAAATTATTCAGAGAACATTAGGTAACACTGCACATTACTGTTGTTAAAATTCAAAATATTCATTCAGCTGAATGCATAGTAAGCCATTAGATTATACAGATAGACATTGAAGGCAAGTGGGAAAAAGAGTTTAAAACCTGGATACAAGCTGATCAGGTCATGAATTGTGATTCCATTGTTTACCATATATGAGAAAAAAAACTGCTAATGCCTCCCTTTCCTTATCTATTAAGAGGAATTTAATACATTATTCCCTTAAAAGGTGTAAGGATTAATAGAAATACTTCAGAGCACTTATCAAACAGCTAAGTACATTGCAAGCCCTTGCTGAAGGGTAGATGTTACTAAAGTAATAAAAATTGTTATTAATTATTAATAATATTGCTACAATAAAATTGTATATGTTCCACCCTGTGATACTTCCAGAAAAAGCTAACAATTTGGTCTAGGAGTGAGGTATATATGATAAAATTGTAATCTATCAGGAAAGAGAAAACATTTTAGAGTTTTACCAAATTAGGTGCATTCTGAGCAGGTTGAAAGTTTGTAGGGGAAAAGTGTCATGGCACCTAGGAAAGTATGAATTATCAATGCACTATAGGTACAATGTTGATGTACAGATCACAGCCTAAATGTTTACAGGAAATTACAATTCATATGTGGTATGATAACAAATTTAAATTCAAATTGGATTTTACTTTACATATCAAATATAAGCACAACTTGACGCTCTACTATTGTTTTGATTTTTGTAACTTGTAACCTGTGATCAGTTATCATAGGGGAACACAACCTTATTGTTTAAAAGTAATCTTTTATTTTTTTTGCAGTGCTTTGAAAATGATATTTGTCAATGATTAAACATATGTATTTTTCATGTCTGACTTCCAGTTTTTAATATGAAGAAGAGAAATCTGTTATATTAACTTTAAACATAACCATGCACATATTTTCCTAGAGATGTGTGTATTATTATTAAGTTTATGGAATATCTCCAGAGGCCATTAATGTCCTTTCTGGAGGTATACAGCATCTAATGAGCACACTCATCAGACAAGACTTGGTTGGTATTCCACAATAACTGCTTAAGCAGTCCACTAAATGAGATTTATACAGCTTTATGACACCATTTCTGGTGGCGGCGGGGTGCGACTGCAAATCACGTCTGTATGCCTTATGCTACTCCAGATGATGAGTTCAATGTCATAAATGTTAGGGTTCTTGCTGGAGAAGAGTAGACCCAGCTAGTAGGCTCTTTCCTGTCCTCAACTTCTGTCATGATTGTATCCAACTAGCTACAAAGAGGTAGAGTCTTCCTTCCTGGGTCACTGGGAGTTGATTTCCAGCCTTTAATTTGTAAATTTGCATAAATGTATAGCAGTTAAATAATTGAAACATTCAATAATAACAAATATAGATTTTTTAAAGAGTGTAGATTGAAGAAATATTGATATTATTACAATATCTTATTCTCTTGGTGATTTGCAACCTCCATTTAAATTTAGTGATGATGTATTAATCATGCACACACATAAATCAGACTTGCTAATATATAGATACTTATACATCTTATATTTCCTTGTAACTTCATTTATAAATGTTTTACACATTTATGTACTTTTTAAGTAAGTAGGATATGCATACATATCTATGTTTCTTTACTTTAAAATTGACAATGTATTTTGCACACCATTTGGTGTGGTATATGTCATATATTCAATGCATTTAATACATTTAATGTCAAAATGTTTTTAAAACCTCAGTTTATTTTGCTCTCTGAAAAACGTTTTATTTCTGAGTCATTTTAATTGGACCAAAAATAAAATAGATTCCTGTGTAACCACATAAAAATAGTAAAGTGGATTCTAGAAATCTTATTGGAGAATATCTCACTTATAGTTTTATTTCATGGACTTATTTACGCATAGATACACAGATAAATGGTGGAATATATTCATAATGAGCATTCTTGAACTCAGGCAAATTGGAAGGAGATACTTTAAGCTTTTGGACTTTCATTTAATTAGCTTGGATCCATTTAGTGGCTATATAGAAGTTAATTTTAGTTTTACCAACTCCAATTTCCAAGTTTGGATTTCAAGCATCATGCCTCTCAGAAAAACCTCACATTTCAATAACTGTTTTCCACAAGCACATAAATTATAATTATGCTCTGAGACTAAAATAAAAGAGGCTTCTAGTGCTTGGTTCTTGTTAAACTCTCAAGCAGTATGCAAAGGTAAAGCAATGTAACTTAGTTGCTCTTCAAAATATTAGAACAGTATCATCATTGCCACATGCCTTTTCTAACTTTTATGGATTTTATTGGATTACATAAGTACTATCTCATATCATTTTGGAGTAATCTTATGATATTAAAAGCCCCGTCAGTCTCAGCATTGGCATTTAGCTATAGAGTCAAGATCTGCATATGCCCAGTTTGCAAGGGTGTTATTTAGACCCAGCTTCCTATTCAACAGACATCAGAAAGAACCTACCCACTGCCTAAATTATCTCTATATCAATATCAGAAAGGGGGGGGGAGAGAGAGAGAGAAAGAGAAAGAGAGAGAGAGAGAGAGAGAGAGAGAGAGAAAGTGCTAATTCCTCTATCAGTTGCACATATTTCCTGTAATCAGGGGCATCCCTGACTTTTGAATAATTTTTCTTAAATCCTTATCTATCATTATCCTGAGCTTTTGACTCTTAAAGTTTTCTTTCTCAAAGAATAGCTTTCTCCATATTTTCTATATCACAAACTTTTTTTTTTTTTTTTACTTCTACTTTGGATGCAATAGTATTAAGTGTAGTTCATCTATATCATAAAGGAATTTCTGGTACTGATTTTGCTGGTTGTTTGGGGTAACCAAATGAGCTAGTTATTTAGCAGAGGATGTTTTCTGCTAAGCAAGAAAATACTACCTTGCCAAAGGTCTCCCTTGGAACATTGTTCCAGTGGCCACAGTGAACAACGACTTTCTCCATATTTCATAATAAGAACTACAAACTTACACCTTTTACAAATTAAGATCAGCTAATTCTAAAAAATATTAAGTAGTCTATTTTAAAACTTGAAGTTCATTTTGGTAAGTCAATGCTACAAGTGCTTGAAACTTGACACTGTATCAGATGTTTTAGAGTCCAACTCCTGAGTTCTAATCAGTACTCATCCTATTTGATTCAGGACTTCTGAGGTTTCTGCATTAGAGAGACAGAAGTTAAAAACAAAAATTGACATGAACAGAAATGTGACAAATTAGCTGTGTGTAAAAGGTTTATTTGGTGGGGAGAAACCAGAAAAATTTTACATGAGGGAAAATGGATAACATGATTACAGTTATAGTGAAAAAATAAATAATGTCAGTTAGGATCATTGAGTTAATCAGTAGTTTGCTTATAATGAAAATTGATTTAAATCATAAGGAGTACAGAGTTTATTTGATTTTTAAAACATGGTGGCTGGGTTGTAGCTCAATGGCAGATACTTGCCTAGCAAGTGCAAGGCCCTGGGTTAGACCCCAGCCCTGCAAAAAAATTGTTTTTTTAGGTTTGCAAAACATAAATCTTGGCCACCTTAATATTTTCCTCTGTCATAAACTATTCAAAGAGTAATTTTGAAATAATTTAGATTTATGTTATTAAAGAAAATATAAACACATTTGCGAGCCTCAAAAGCAGATTAGTAAAGACTGGCAGATTGCTGGCTGGAGGTTCTTCTAGTACCTTTAAGATCCTTTAGATATTCTTGTTCTGCATAAAGAGAAAGGAAACAACAAACAAGAAAACCTAAGGAAAAAGTCTTATTTCTCTAAATTATTTGAATATTGGATGTTGTCATCAATGCTTAGCAATTCAGGAAATGTGTGTGTCACTGATGAATCAAATTCATCACATGTATGTACAATGTGTGTATGTGTGTTTGCATGTATATTTATTCTCATCATCTGCACTACCTTCAGTATTACTTATGTAACTGAAGTTTTTCAGCTGAATACATTCTAATAGAAGATAAAAAAATAATTCTCTGGAAAATTTAAGGAAATTACTTGGTTGCATCTATGATCTGATCGGAGTAGCTTTTCTTGTATCAATTTACGCTGCTAAAGGGCAAGCCTCTATTTAGACCCTTTTTTCAAGGTCATGGAGTAGAGTTTGATTAACAGAGCTACAAAATAAAATCAGAGGTGGAAAATGTTAGTGTGATATCAAACAAAGTATTGCTGAGAAATTGAATAAGGAAAATCTCTGTAATGAAATTACTGTAAGGTCAGTCATGATGGAGTACCCCAGTAATCTCTGATAATCAGGAGTCTGAGGCAGAAGGATCTCAAGTTCAAGGAGAGCCTCCACAACTTAGAGAGAGACCCCACCTCAAAATAAAAACTAAAAAGTGCTGGGGATGTAGCACAGTGGCAAAATGACCCTGGGTTCAAACCTTAGTATGAACCAACATACATATTATATTTATAGATACATAAATATTTTATATCCATAATATAATAAGTAAATAGTTGTCCTATAGTTTTTATTTTCATTATTCTGCAGTAATGAATAGGAATTATCATGAAAATAGATGTTGAGGTAAGATTGCATAATTTTAAAGCAAATTTCAGTATATCAAATGCAGCTGTCATTTCTTTTATATACATAAAATAAAGAAAATTGGGTGAGCTGAGCACAATCATGTTATCACAATACTTCAAATGTATCAAACTGCAACAGGAAAATTCTGCATGCATGGGTGAATTCAGTAAGGCCCTAACACGCAATGGGTGGATGTGTATGCAAATAATCTTCTCATGATAAAAAAGATTTTAGTAAATATTTATAAGCAGAGGTGGTGACGACTTACACTTCATTTATTTTATTTTATTTTTTAGGGAGTCTATAGCTTGAGAGTAGATTAAAAATATTTCCTCAAAAGAAAAATAGTGGAAATGGAACTTTTAGGTAATAGCTAGAGAAAACATTTGCTGAAGCATAGAATACAATGCTATTTCATAGAATACAATGAAAAGAAGTCAGTGTGGGGTTTGTGATCAAGAATTCAACCCTAGCACTTTGGGTCTAATGCCAGAATTCTTACTTATTAATCCCTCATAAAGGAGATATTTTATGTAATATTCTCATAAATGTCTCTGATATTTGACTGTTTTCATTATGGATAAATTTTCACAGAGTAAAATATGTAGATGGAGCATAAATTTATTATACAACCAGTTACCTATTCCAGCTTCATTTGATGCTATTTCTCCAGAGAAAGCTGTAATTGAGCTGAAGGTCTCCCTTCCCCGCCCACTATGCAGTAGAGGTTGATGGGCATTATCTCTCTACAATGGAAAGACACAGAGGACTAGAGCCTGACAGATCTAAGAAAGTTAAATTGTACTAGTATGAAACTCATGCCAAAGAAATACACAGTGAGAGGGAAAGGCTCATTAACTGCTTTGATAGCAGATTTGAAAATGCCAAGGTATTGAGATAGAATGCAAACCCCAGAAGTTGATAGAACAAGGAATGTACAGGGTTCTCTCTGATCAGATAAGGTCAACAGGGCGTGGGGGAAGAGGTGTGTTATTGTGGACAAGATATGCTAATCTGGGGTCCCCCAGAGGGACCTTACTACACGTATATTGACTAGGACATGCAGGGGCTAGGAAAGAGCTACAAAGGAACCAACTATAACAGTGATGTCAGTTAAGGGAACTTGAATGCAAGAGAAGTTGGCAAGGAATCTTTAAAGATTCCATGACAGAAAAAGGCAACTTCATATTGACCTGCTCTACCTAACCACTTCACTGGGGAATGAAGCTAACTTGGTAAATGAGACCTTGCTATTTTCCCAGCTACTCTTCCTCCACAGAACACCTTGGTCCTGATGGGACTAATATAGTATCTAGATAGAAAGAGGAGGGACTAAGATACTCTAAGAAAAAGGACCAGATCTGGGCTTCCATTTTCAACTATGAAATTCCACACCACAGCTAAGCTTAGCTGGGGAAGGACTGAACTACTGGCAGATCAAATTGCTGAAATTAGGTTTATTTTGCTTGGACTCAACTCCACTCACTGAATTGACACCCTGTTTGTGTCCTTAGGACTATAGAGATGTCACAACCATGCCTAAGGCTATATTCAACAACGGAGGAAAATTATGGCCCCTGAATAAAGTATAAGGGGACAGTGGGAGAAAAACATCATTTTTTGTTTATATTATAAGGCATGTTTTTGACACACTGGTTATTAATAAATTAGTAAAATGAGTTCTCCCTACCCGTAGTAATTTTAGGCAGTCTTTAGAAAATGCAATGTCATTTCTCCAGCAACCTGTGGGACAGTCTGAATTACTTGTCCTTTTAGAAAAAGGAACACGTGAAGGAAACTGTAGCAGTGGTCTGTGAAAAATAATCTGTCTAAGGCCTGTTTTCCTATAAAGTTGTCCTGTTGATTTTATTAGGGAGGTTCTCAACTGCCAGGGACAATAGAGGCTGCCACATTAACTCCTACAGAATTAGAAAATGTATTCAGAAAAGGTCCTGGAACCTGAGGTATGCCCAGAGAAGGAAGGCAGCAGGCTCCCAAAGAGGGCCTGAGAAACAGTATTGTTAAAATTCACACTCATTTGCTTAACATTGAAACCTAGCAGTTAGCAAACAAACCTCAGTGACAGACTATTAGTTTTGTGCTGACTCCATACATGTAAATTAAGCCATTACAAGTTCCCCATGTGCTACCTCTGACATTTGCTTTGTACAAGTAAGCTAGCAGTGGGGAGGCATAAACTTTACTCTTCATTCCCTAGCCAACTGAGCTGCTGATCACCTTGTTAATTTCTTGAAATATAAGCA
Source organism: Sciurus vulgaris (assembly GCF_902686455.1). Classification (NCBI taxonomy): domain Eukaryota; kingdom Metazoa; phylum Chordata; class Mammalia; order Rodentia; family Sciuridae; genus Sciurus; species Sciurus vulgaris. The sequence goes on along the minus strand of NC_136470.1, from coordinate 81,464,256 downwards.
AAAAAATCCTTTTGACCACAAAAAAACGTTTAACTCAATGCCATCAACTGCGCGTTAAGAATGAAATTTATACTGTTATAAAGTTTTCACAGTCCTCTTAAGATCTGACTGGAGACACTTAAATAGATAAGATTATGAATTAACAGTCCAGTTATACGAGATATAAAATATATGTGAAATAGAATATTTTCTTATGAAGTAATCAAATCTTAAATATTATAATGTATTGCCCTCACTAAATCCTAAAAGTACATTAGGGAGTATTACTGTTTGCTTTTGGTCACTTAAAAAAAATGAAAGAGAAAATAACCAATTTACTAAAAAAAAAAAAAAAAAAAAAAAAAAAAAAAAAAAAAAAAAATCAGGTAATAAGTTGGAAAGAAAGAGCTTCTAATATTTAGAAAATTTCCTTATTAATGACTAACTGATTGAAACATCTTAACTTATTCACAAAACTCCCATGATCTTCTATTCATCTGTTGATGAAGAATTTCCAATAAGACTAAGAGTTGCAATCACACGGCACAGAAACACTTAAACAAAGCATCCTTTAAAACATAATTGGCAGTGAAGTTTGAAGACTTGCTTCCATGATGCAAAAAATGACTGAAGGACTCTTCCTCCTCTGTGGGCATTGAACACTTCATCTGCAGCAGGTGCTCTGCAAGTCCTTTCCTTCCTCTCCTTCTCTACTATTCTCACAAACTGCCCTCAGTGTGACATGAGGTGACAGATATCTATTACCAATAGTTCATTCCACATATATATTTCAAGTTTATATTTTTTAAATAGGTCAAGCACTTTTCTAGTTACTTCGGAAAGATGCATCAGCAAAAGAGATGAAAATTCCTAAAAATCACTCTCTCATACACACAAAAATGCATCAGAGAAAAAGAAAAGAAAAAGATAACAGACATCAAGAATTTCTAAAAACCTAAAAATGTAACAAAAAAACACACCTCAAAACTAAGGGTAAATTAAAAAATTTTACTTCTTCATCGCTTTTCACTGTGCATCATGGTTGTTAGCACTGACCCTCTACTCTTTCTTAAGCTACTTAAACATACGTTTGCATTTTTCTACTCTGAGCAACACTGCAATCCAGCAAAATAGATAAAAGCAAGCAAAGAACTGAATTAAGCATTGTGACAGTAAAAATGGTCCAGTTTAAGAGGCTGAAGATGAGGTAATTTTGAGTAACAAAGCATAAGTGAATTATTTCATAAATAATTGTTCAGTCGAGGCATTCATGGACAAAAAGTTTTCTAGCTAAATTGGACTTTAATTTAGACCTTTCCTTGTGAAAATATGGTCCTTGGATCTGTACTATTGGCTATATAGACATTCCAACCAAATCATGAGAAGAATTGGAATCTATATTTCAACAAAAACATCAGGTGGATTATTATGCGTTAAAATTTGATAAGTACTAATTTATGCCACTAGCTTTTAACCAAAACTATGTGATAAAATCATCTCAGCTAGATGTGGTGGCCTATCTCTATAGTTCCCAATTCTTGGGAGTCTGAGCTAGGATACTCACTTGAGCCTGTGAATTTGAGACCAGCCCAAACAACATAACAAGAACTCATCTCTAAAAAACAAAAATACAAAATGGAAAAAACAGAAAAGAAAAAATCCATCTGGTATTGTTTTTAAATATGAAGAAGAAGGAGGAAAAAAGCAAACTCTATGCCTGGACCCCATTTCAAGCCAAATAAATATGTGTATGAGTCCAGGGGCGGGATTTCTTTTTTAACACTGTACATAGTTCTCAGGTACAGCCAACTTGAGAAACACTGATTTGAAAAAAACAGTAAGATACAATGCTAACTACTTTGGAAATTTTTGAACTGAAATAAAATAAATTATGCATACAAAATTTAAATTGGAAGGAAATAAAATACCAATGTAAAATTAATCCAGTAAGGTCTTGATATCCTTCTGATTTTAGGGTCAAATGAGGAAACATGTTAGTCTAAAGATGCCCTCTAATGATCAATAAATGCAGTCTAACAAAGCGTTCTGTTCCTATTCTTTGATAAAAAGTCTTCTTTGACAGTGAGCATCAATATTCAGAGCAGGAATGAGCCTCAGAGCAGAGGTCTGTGGAATTAAAGCAAATTCTCCTGACTAAGACTAAAGAGGGGCTAATGTTGTTGCTGTATTTCATCTTTAAAGCCTGAAACACTGTTTTCCCTTGAGGAAAATCAAACGAATCAATCCCTCCCTTCATGTAAGCTAATATCTCACTGTGAGTTAGATTCTTGCTAAGAATGTGGCAGAGGATATTGAAATTTCTTTTTATAAATCACCATATCTATTATCATATCCAGAAATCCACAAAATAGATAAATGTTTTCCTCATGCACAATAGCTAAACTGATCTAATGTTTTGTGTTAATTTGCTCATTAACCAAATAACTTTCTAAAAGGAAGTCTTAAAAGTCAAAGAAGACAATTGGCTTAGCACATTATACTTGACTAGTGTCAGCAGAACAAATTTGTGAGAAAAATTACTTGGGTTCATAATAAACATATTAGGAAACTAGAAAACTTGAATTCTGTTTTGTTCTTTCATGGATGAAAAAGAAAATAAAATTTCTAAAAAAGGGATTATTAAAATAATTGAATTGGTTCATGACTTCATTTAATCCTTGCAACAACACAAGGAAATAGCTACATTACCCCATTTTCCAGAATAGAAAACTGATACACAAAGAGGAGAGGCCAGTTGCCAAGACCACATTTTACACTCTATTATGTGGAATTTTCATAATGAATAGACTTATAGAGCCTTCAAAATCATACTTCCATTAAAATATGTAACATACTATTTGTTGTTCAGATTCTACTTCTACAACAACAAGGTTGGACTCCAGAAGTCTAGCCAGAGACCTGAAAGCAAAGTGTCTAGTGAACTCTAAAATGTCTTTGGAATCCACTGTCTGATGCCAACTGTTTTTTCGCCATCTCTGCAAGAGTCCTGGTCAGCATGAAGGATGGTCAAGTGTAATGGATCTCACTAGGTAGACTCAAGTTTATTGGATATCATGTATCATCCATGTTGCACATAAGTCAAACTTAAGACCTTTTTCCTATGTTTGAATCAAAACTGAGAGAACTGACCATAAAGGAGAAAATACAAAAAGCTTTTGCTCATTAAAATTGACAAACAAGGTAAACTAAGTATGACTTGCATTTGTTCTTTTAAAGTGCAGTCCTGGAAACATTTCTTAGTTTAATAACAGAGTCAACTTTCATCTTAGCTAATTTCCTAACATTCATTTCCAGCAGATTCATCCATAACCAATGTTACATTCCCCAGTGTTGGAGTACAGGGTCACTGTCACTCAAACTTCAAAGTCAATGATTGCAAGTTGCTACTCACACAGGTTAGCAGTCAAAAGGAGGAACCAGGAGCTGTGTGATACAATGGTTCTGGGCCTGGAGGGAAGGGGCATGCAGTTTTTCCCTTAAGTAGATGTTGTGATAAATATTGATAAAGTGCCTCTTACACACCATTAGGGGCCAGCAACAATGTCACAGAGGACAAATCCAACCTACCATCTGACTTTGCAGAGCCATGAGCCAAAAAAATAAAAAAGGGTTTCAACGTTTTTAAATGGTTCCAAAAAACTTAAAAAATATTTCGTGAAATATGAAAATCATGTAAAATTAAATTAAATTTTCTGTATCCCACACAGCCATGCCCACTCAATTACTTATTGTCTAGGGGCGTTTTTGAGTTACAATAGCAGAAGTGAGTCATCGTGACAGAGATTGTGTAGTGGTGTGCAAAGACTAAAATATGTACTATCTGGCCCTTTAAGAAAAAGTTTGCCAACCCCTGTGAGTTTAGCAAGGACTGCGGTGACTTCAAGGCTTCTGCTCCCTTTGGGCCTGAAAACAAACAACCTCTAAGAGCTTCCACTTCTTTTCTCAACATTGTGGGGCTAGGACTGGAAGAAGTAGGCTCATTGAAAAGGATTCATTTAGCACAGGGTTTTGCACATGGCAAATAGTCAATAAGTTAACGTTTTCCTCAAATTGAAGCCCTAGCATGGCCTCTCATGCTACCTTTGCATAAAACCCTCTCCATTTAAATGAATTGTTCCGTTTGCACAGCGTTCTGTTTACCAGTCTGTGACACCATGATCCTTAACCTGAACATTGATTATATATGTCCTTAAAAGCAAGAATCATTTATTATTTATTTTATTAAAGTGTAATACTTGTAAAAATATCACTTTTGTACATTCTTATGGTGTAATATTTCAACACGTGTATATATAGCACATACTGATCAAATCAGGGTAATTAGCATTTCCATTTTCTTATCATTTCTTCATGTCTGGAGTTTCAAACTCCTCTCTTCTAGTTCTTTTAAAAAAATGCATGACATGTTATTGTGAATTAGAGTCATTCCAAGGAATCATCTCTTATTGATTTTAAAACACATAATACCATGCATATGATAGGACATTATACACAGGTGGCAGTCAGGCAGCATTTGGAAAAACAAGTTAAAAAAGCTGAGTAAATGTATAAATGGACAACCAAGCATGAGTATTTAAATAGAATTTCTACCCTCCCACATAATAGGCAATAAATGAAGTAGAAATCTCCATCACAGGAACCTCAGGGAAGGCTGTCTCCAACCAACATCAAATACTAAACTGCTTTGTCTTTACCTTCCTATATTTTTCTTATAAAGACATGTATTCATCCTAAGTTTAATTGTCTAAATTTTAAATGTCAGGGTAATATAGATTTTCAGAGTCAGTGGAGATATTAAAAGGAAAAAAAATGTAGCCTTAAAAATGAACATGTTAATTGGAAACTTTTAATACATTCTATTTTTTTCTGCTCCAATTAATCTTACTCCATCCTGTATTACTAACCCAAATGGTTCTCTTAACTACATTCTGCTTAAAAGTCAGTTCATTCTACCTTGAAATACCACACACACACACACACACACACACACACACCATACATCATGCATCCAAAAACAGTATTTTAAAGCTAATAAAAGGCAATATAAAATCACGAGTGAAAGTAATAAATGTGAATTATATCTCAATAAAACTCATTAAGCAAAAAGCAATAAAACCTGAGTTATAAAAGAGAAATGAAGCTCTACTCATTGGTTATTTGCTTTGAGAGACCAATTCCTTGAGGATTCAGAAGTTATCTCATGCTTACTTAAATTTCTGGTACCTATAAATTTGAATTACATGAAACCCAAAAGTTTACATTTTAAAGAGTGTAACAACCTATTTGCCTGCAATGCAAAGAAGAAGTGACACTAGGCAAGTAAGGGAGATTTCACTGAGTGCCAGTCCTCAGTGATTCCATCAGAGAGGGGGTCTCAGGTTACACCTCAGATAAATATGCATGACTGGTGGGGTAGCATAGTATCCACTGGAAGAACCAATCCCAGGTGCATCTTCCTAAAGACCTAATGCCATCTTTATCCCAAAACTTAAGATGCAAAGGTTGAGCTGCATTACACCCTTGGATGACCAGAGACCAATGAAGCCATATAAATGTGTTTTCTATTTTCATTTTCAATGAGAGTTTTCAATAATGTATTTAGATTCACAACAAAAGAAGTCATCAGCAAAGCTCTATGTAAGCAACCATTCCTATTTATGTCTGTCTATTTATCTAAATTACCATGTGTCGTGTCTTCCCTTTCCTGTAACACATCAATGGAGATGCTATAGGAAGAAATTAAGGATCCCTGACATTGAGAAACATTTGACAAAACCATACAAGTTTCTTCTCTGAAAAATGCTCATATGCTTATATGTAAATTTGCTATCAATGATACCTACAACTATCCATGAGTTCCCAATTAAAAAATAATAAATGCCCAAAGACTATTTTTAATTATAATACATGATTTTGCATTATTCAAAATCATAAAAATTCACCAGAGATAATTTAGCACCCCAAATCACAAGTTCTTAACGATGCATCTTTCATGTTTACACAAATCAAGTTTCTCCTTCTGATTCCAGTATTCTATATTTCACAAGGTGCTTCACCTTCCACCTTCATTTGAAAATATTCTTTCCTTCTCTGTATGAGCATTTCTGCTCTCCCAAGAGGCAGATATCTCTATATTTTACAGAAAAAAAAAAAAAACTTATTTTAAAGCAAGAATACATAACCCAACACAATGGTACTAAGTTCCAGAAGTCCTCCTCAATGTCTAACCTAAAGTTTTCATAAGCCAGTTATACTCATTATCCCTGACATGAATGATAGGCTAGGAGATTATGAAGAGATCACCCAGGCTGTATTTCTCTGACCTCTATGTCAGCAATTCTCGCTTCCATTTTTACAGTGCTCATTCTTTGAGCCTCTACTCTTTCACCATCTTGTGCTGATGACCTTTATCTAACACTGAACCTAATATTAGAGCTTTAAGAATGGATTTTGAAATGGCATAAGTGGCTATTTGGGACAGAGAACTTCTCTCTTTTGTAATAGGTTCATGGCTTACTTTGATAAAGTTCAAACTTTGTACTGAAATGTTACACATAACTGTAATATTTTAAATAGTAAAAACCACATATTAGAAATAGAAATCATCTCTCTTCCAAATTTCAGTGGTCTTAATAGTTTTTCTTCTGCGTATTCTCTTAGAGATTTTTACATGTACTTGGAGTGTTGCCAGGCATAATCCATGTAAAATAGCCATTTGCTGGTGGATCATAATTGGAGTGATTATTAAGTGTGAACTCTGGAGACAGACTCTCTGGGTTTGAATCCCAGACCTAAGAGCTTCCAGCTGTGCATCCTTGCTTAGTTCCCCCATGCCATGGTTGGGAATAATAATAGTAGCTACCACACAGAAGTATTGTGTAGATGAATGAAGGCAGGGCCCAAAAAGTGCTTGGCATATTAATAGAGCCTGATAAATGCTGGCTATTATTACTATGCCTCTTTACTAATTCCTGCTGTATATTATTAGTTTGGGATCAATTTTCTCCAGTTGCATAGTCCACTCAAAAACTTTTAATCACTGTGGAATATTTATGTACCTCTATCTATCTGAATTTATTTAATAATTTCTGTACCATTAGGTATTTACATTGTCTCCATCTTTTACTATTACAGTTGATCCTACAAAGAATATCCCCAGTCATATATTTTCCCCCACTTGTATGAAATTATTAAGGCAAATTTCCTTGAGTTGAATAAATGGGTGAAGGAAATTGAATATTGTTACCAAGTCCTCTGTTATAAAAAGAAATTCAGGTTGATGGCTAGGTACTTCAATCAGGAGCACGGGATATCGGTAATCCTAAAGTGTTCCTGAAAAAGAATAACTTCTGTGTAGTTACAATTTCAGTTCTATACACCATACCTTCCCACCTCCCAAGGTCCATGGGGTCAAGGCCTGGTGGTTTGTTCAATACAAACCTTTCACAATGTAAAACTCCATGCCCTTTTGCTCTGATGACCACAGAGCTCTTTTTCACAGAAATAAAACTTTTCCTGATGGTCTTAGAACAATTTCCCACTGCTCATTGAAAAGTGGAAGCATTTTTCTTCCCTCCAAGGAGCCTCAGGCTACAAGTAATATAGCACTTAATTTCCTGAACCTTAGTTGGCAACTATTAAATCAATTCATGAGCAAAGAACTGGGCTTTCTTCAGATTCTCTGCTCACGCTATCCAATCATAACAATATTTTTTAAAAATTCTCTTTTGCCCTTCTAGCACTTAGCAAAGTGAACTAAGAAAAAGAAAAGAACTCAGTCTAAGATACTGTCAACCACAACAGGACCCATGAAGGGTACTAGAAGAGAAATTAAGAGAGGAGTGCATTGAAGGAACTGAGGAATTAATTTTGTATGAATCAAAAAAATTAAAAGAATGAGTGAATTTTATACTTTATATCTCCCTCTCACTATCAGCAAAGATAAACCAATGAAAATACTTTTATATGCTGATATAAGTTATATATCTTTTCATATTATAGAAGAAAGCTAGGTTGAAATTTTTAAAAAATAAGAAAAAGGGAAAATTACCAACTAACTCAATGAGATATCAAGGAGATACAGCGGTATTCAAAAGATCTTAGAATTCCACTACACATGCTTTAGATTCAATTCAAATTAAATTGATGTATATGTTTTTCTTTCTATTCTGAGTTTCTCAGCTGGGATATTGGCTGGCAACCTCATTCCATGCTGTGGAGAGAATTCTTTCGAAAACTGGACCATGAATAATCAATTAGACATTGCTATAAATCTCTCTCCAAGTGTCATCTAAAAGTTATTAACTTTGGGTACAAAACATGATGGACAGTTTATAAGTAAAAGAGTCATACATCATTCTAAGCTACCAAAGAAGATTGCACCTTGTTTTAGAAACTACAGAGCCTTCTTTGTGTCAATGCATATGCTAGCATCTGGTAGTTGTATGAATTTACAGACTCAGATTTCCTTCAATTTTTTTCCTGTGATTCCTAGCATTCTCTCACTAAACTTTCTTAAGCCTATATCCATATCTGTATCATTGAATGCTATAATCATTTTACCAGCCAGAAATATTGTGACTCTGATCCTTATTCCATTTGCTGGAAGTTACGAGGCTAAAAAGTCACAGTGGCAAGGCACAGCCAAGTTTGGTCCCCGTGTCCCACCTATCTTAGCGCATTTTGTATTGCTATAAAAGGGACCTGAGGCTAGGTACTTAAAAGAGAAGAGAAGATTATTTAGCTCAGAGTTTTGGAGTCTGGAAGTTCAAGATCCAAGATTGAGCAGCCCTTGTGTTTCTTCTTTGCTGAGGGTCCATTTGATTCTACCACAACCTGGAGGTGGGCATCAAATAGCAAAAGCACCTGCAAGGGTACTTTCATGGTGAGAGAAGAAGCAGGAGACTAGAGAGAGATCAGCCTTACTTTTGGGGGGAAGGAGGGTACTGGAGATTGAACCCAGGGGTACTTTACCAATGAGTTACATCACCGGTCCTTGTTTTATTCTTTACTTTGAGATAGCATTTTACCAAATGTTATGATTTACATCTAAGATGTCTCTCAAAAGCTCATGTATGAGATAATGCAGGGATATTCAGAGTGGAATGATTAAATCATGAGAAATGTAATATAATCTGCAGACTAATCCATTAACAGATTAATAATCTCAATGGATTAATGGGTGGTAACTATAGGTAGATAAGGTATGCCTACAGGAAGTAGGTCACTGGGGATGTGCATTTGCGGTTCATATTTTATCCCTAGCACCTTGCTCTCTTTCTCTGTTTGCCAATTGTCACGAACTGAGAGGTTTTCCTCTACCACATCTTCCTGACATGATGTTCTGATACCTGGGGTCCAAAGCAACAGAGATGGTTGACCATAGACTGAACCTCTGAATCAGTGAGTCAAAATAAGATTTTCCTCCTCTAAATTGTTTTTGTCAGGTATTTTGGTCACAGCAATGAAAAACTGAGTAACATAGAAATTGGTACCAGAAATGTGGTCCTTGTAGTGATTAACCTAACCATGTGGTTCTGAAGTATTTGGAACTGGTTTGTGGGAGAAGCCTGCAAAAGTTAGGAGATTCACACTGGAGTAGGCTTAGAATATTGTAAGAAAAGCTTAATAGGTGTTTCTGGTGGGAGTTCAGAAGACCAGAATGCTGATAGTAAAGCCAGAATTAAAGACAGGCAGTTAGTGTAGAATAGGTAATCGGGCCAAATGGAGAAAATGGAGGCGATCTGAGTCTGGGAAGTAGGAAACTGTCCCTGGGAAGTTGGAATGTTCATGTCTCCAAAGCCCTTGGATACCATCCCTCCCAAAAAAGTTGTTAATGAAGCAACTCCTGAGCAGACAGAGAGCTACTAATCAATGCCCCTGGGCTGCCGCTCCCTTCCTGCCTAACACTCCACTTTGGCTCTTCCAGCCCACCTGCTCACCCCCTGGTGATTATGCCAACATCTCCCAGTCACTACGCAGGATGGGGGGAAATGAACAAGATAAGGGAGAAGAATGCAGGAGAACAAAGAACATTTTAGATGTATAAAAGTGACAGGACTTGCTCATCCCATGGATTCATCTTTGGGTTCCTTTCTTCCACCTGGGAGAAGTCTCTTTTACTATCCTTTAATACAGTTTCTTACTTTCTACTCTACGCTTGCCTCGGTATGCTTCTCTCTTGTTATACTTCAACATCTGAGGAAGCAGAACTTGTCAAGGTAACTGATAACCAGCGGTATGGATAGGATTGTGAACAGTAAAGACTGGGTTCACAAGGTTTCAGAGGGGAAGGAGGACTTTCTTGCAAACTAGACTAGAGGCCATTTGTGCTACATTGTGGCAAAGAAGTTGTCCACATTTTTCCCATGTCCTGAGGCTTTCTTCCAGCCTAAATTCAAAGGTAATGGACAAATTAATCTGGCAGAGGAAATTTTAAGGCAGCACAGCACCAATATCATTGGAGGCTTTTAGTCAAGCTTACTGTGATAATCAGGAGCATAAAGCACAATGGAAAGTTCTGAAAAGTTTGTGATTTGTCCAGAAAAAAATGCATGCAAAACTGGGCCAAGTAAGGTGTGATTGTTCAAGAGATTACAGTCATTAATTGAGAGGTCAAGAAGTTTAAACAGATACAATAGGAAAGGTGGCTTAAGGTCTCTCAGAAATTGGCAAGACCAAAACCATCGCAAGCTAAAGGGTATAAAAGTAAAAACCCCCTTGCAAAAAAAGAAAAAAAACATGGGGAGACCCTGATTGCAGGTGCTTAGGAACTTGTTTCACAATGCTCAGGATGGTGGCAGATCTTGGTGTCAGACATGTGGTGTTGGTTCTGTAGGAATGCAGGATGCTGGAGTTAAAGGGTCACAAATGCTTCCACTGTGATTTAAGAGAAAGGCCTGGAAGGCAAGGCAAAGTATAGCAAGGCTGGCATCCCTGCAGACAGCTCCTGAGAAGGTGATGCATGAAGATGTAAGAAGGAAGTCAAATCTGCTTTGGAGATACCTGAGATGAAGAAATGACAGTAATGTGGAACATCTCTCAAGAAAAGCTGCAGAAATCAAGCAGAAATGAGCCTCTCTTAGACAGAGGTCATGTGTGCAACCAGCAAGAACACAGAGATGGAGCTGAGCAAGTTCTTCAGATGCCATGTGCCTCAAATGCTGGGTATGGACTAAAGGACCTGTTAGTTCAGCTGGATTTCAGTCCTGCTTTGGTTCTATGCCTTCTTTCTATGCCTGAATTTTTCCTTTTGGAATATAAATATTTACTCTGCACCATTATACATTGTATATATGTAATTTGCTTTTGATTTTTAAAATGGCTCACACTGAGAGTTTTCCTTGAGGAGATGTTGGACTTGGAATTTTTGGCAATGCTGGAACTCATTTTAATGAGTATGGGGACACATGGATGGGCTAAATGCAGTTCATACTGTGAGATGAACATGAGTTTTTAGGGGTCAGTAGTGGAACATTATGGTTTGGATATGAGGTGTCAGCCAAAAGCTCATGTGTGAGATAATGCAGGTATATCCATAAGTGATCGAATTAGAATATAAGAACTGTGTCATCAGTAGGTTAATCCATTTGATGGATCAATACGAAAGGCTGTACTGGGTGGTGACATAAACAGGTAGACTGTGGCTGGAGAAGGTAGGTCACTGGGGACATGCCTTTGGGGTTTACATTTTGTCCCTGGTGCCTTGTCTTCTTTCTCTGCTTCCTTGCTATCATGAACTGAGCAGCTTTCTTTCACTACATCCTTTCACCATGATATTCTGCATCACTTTAGGCCCAGAGCAATGAAGTTGGCTGACCATGGGCTGAACCTCTCAAGCCATGATACAAAATAAACTTTTCCTCCTTTAACATACTCTTGCTGGGAATGGTGGTATATGCATGTAATACCAGTGATTTGAGAGACTAAGGCAGGAGGATTGCATTTGAGGCTAGCCTCATTAACTCAGTGAGGCCCTAAGCAACTTAGTGAGATCCTATCTCAAAATTAAAAAAAAAAAAAAAAAAAAAAAAAATGAAAATAACTGGGATGTAGTTCAGTAGTACAGAACCCCAGGTTTCAATCCCCAGTAACACACACACACACACACACACACACACACACACACACACACAAACACACACATTATCCATTCAACAAATATTTAATAAGTTTACATCAAGTGTCAATCACTTTTTTTAGGGACACATTAGTGAAAAAGATGCTCTCTTAGGATTTTGCAATGGCATTAACCTTTAAAGAGTTTTGAGAACACCTGGTAACAAGTGACTCTCTAACCAGACTTCTCCCAATTATCCTAAGGAATCAGAGTATCCCAGACTAAAATTCCTTAAAATTGCTTTTAAAAATTGGTCATGATTATGGTCTGCAATCTGACCTGGTCTAGGGTTTTCTAGATAGATAGAAGATGGAAGAATACTGACTTCCCTCCAAATGTTATTAAGAATGACTAATAAAAATGACGGCGAGTCTTGGGAAGTTTGGAGTATGCCTAAAAAAATTAATGTCCCAAGTTCCTTGGAGTTTCTGAAAATGAAGTAATAGCTCAGGGACAAATCCAAAATGAAAAAACATTTCATACAAACGCAATTTACTCCAGGAATTCTCAGTAACTGTTATTGCTTTTTGTGGCAACTATGTTTCACAGAGGGCTCGTTTCATTTCAAGCTTTCCTTTGTAGGCTCACAATCCGGGAGAAGTGTGGGAAGAAGGACGTTATCTGTGTACATCATCTGATTCTGTGAAATTGCTATGTTAAAATGTAATCCATGAAATATGGCTGCATGATTAATTACAGACAAAGAAACTTGAACCTAATTACCAGAAAGTTACAAGCCACTCCACTAACTTGATATAAATGCTCTACAATGGAAAAGAGGGCATATGCGTATTTTATAGACCTCCTGCACTTTCAAATGATCTTTCCATACCTGAGTAAAATAAAGAAGAAATGACATCTAGATGAGGCAAAAAAATAATAATAATTATGGCTTATTATTTGTCATAAAGTTCCAAGGTGGCTTGATTTTTTCCCTGTGTGTCAATGAATATGCACTCTGAAAGAGAGAGAGTTCTCCCTCCCTGGAAGAGCCCAGGAATAGCCCAACTGACCACAATCACTTAAAACACATTCCTGGGTGATTCCTGGTAGGACATTTTTTCCCAGTTTCATGCCCCTTGACTTTTGATTTGCTAAATTGGCAAGTCACTATTCACACCTTGTTTCAGGAGAAAAACATTATCTATCTCAATCTTCATTTCTTTTTCACAACCTTCATAGATGAGAAGGCAGTGAATAAATTTTAGGAAACAATATTGCAAAACGGGACTCAGAGAAGGGAGAGAGTAGGTTAAGGGTAGAGTACAGAGCCCCACTCCCCACAGATATAAGAATAAGTTCATCACTTTCGTGCAGAGCAACAAAGAGTTCTCTATGAAAGGATTTCCTCCTTTCATAAGTGTCTATCTCCTCTTCCGACAAAGACTACAGAACTATTCACATTGTTACATAAATGTGTTAATGGGGAAACCATTCAAACATTTGCAGTTGACACTCTGAATTTATGCATATGAACAAAATTGAGAGACACAGTCATTCCTGCCCTTAAAGATATGCCATTATGGTAAAAAAAGGGAAAATAAATATAACATATTACTATGAAAGGAGAAAGAAGAAAATTTTACAAAGTATCAATTGGAGAAGAAGAAGAGGAAGGAGAAGAAGAAAGAAAGATCAGACCTCCTGGGGTGGGAGGTGGATTCTCAGCACAGAATAACTTGGAGCCTCAGTCTGGTTTACTGAGTAACATTTCAAGTTATACCTCATCAACAGCTTATGCTGCATTCAAGTTTAAGTTCCAAGAGTCAAGTAGCACCTCCTGATATTACTGGTTGTTTGCATGTCCCTGTCTGTGGGTGGGCTGTAAGCCATTCTCAGAAAGGCAGTGAATACTCTTTCCCAGATCTTTGCACATGGTATGCCATCTGTAAATGTTAAGTGAATGAATGTATTTCTGACACTGAGAATGTCAAGACTTTGGAAATTTTTCTTCTACTCCAATAAAACTTTTTTTTTTTTTTTTTTTTTTTTTTTTTTTTTAGTGCTGGCAAAAATAATAGATGAAGGGATTCAGTCTGAGTACAACCTTGAGACAGTAAGTTGGAAGATTGGTTTGTGCCCTTCCTGCTCAGTGGATTGATTCAAGGATTTGAGTCTTTGGGATGTCAAAGAAATGATTTTAAAAAGTAGACCTGAAAACAATGAAAAATGTCTGTCATCAGCATCACAATGATTGATCACCATCAGCCAGATAATTATAGAGGTTGAAAACTGTTACAAACATAAAACCTAAAATAGATGCCTCAAGGTTAACACACCCTAATTATCTTTTGTGACATTGTATAAGCAACTTTATATTCATTTTCTAAAGGTAAATCTGGAAAAGTAGAAGGAAATGAAGTTATCAAGGATTATTTCCTATATCCCAGAAGATATTAAAATGATAGGAGAAATGTTCCCTTTGCTCTCTTACCCAGCAAGGCCAAGCAGGATCAAACTTCTCTAATACGACAACCACTCTAAAATAGTGTATTTCGTATTTCACAGAATACCCTGACATCATTATAGTGGGGTATTCAGCGATAAGTATATATGTACATAAAGTGTATACACGAAGGTGCATCAAAAATAAATAACAGCAAAACACACAGAAAACTCCATGCTTTCAACAGTTTATACATCTCATGATATTTATACTATTAAGTCCCTTGAGACAAGCTATTTAGTAATAAAAATCCAAAGTGGCTACCTTAATGGCAAACCACAAAAACCATTTGGTGTTAGCTAAGATAGTCAGCATTTAAGGACTTGGAAAGTGAAGAGAGGTGGAGAGAGAGATGGGGATGGGGCTGGTTTCCATTTATAGCTGCTACCTAATTGCCTTTTCTGAAGTCAACATCAATAATATCTGAATACTGTAAACATATGTAAGCTTTTGCTCAAAATAGTCTAACTGGTATCCAGTTAAGGACATAACGGGGTCAGAGTGTGACATTAAAGAAATAATGCTTCTTAAATCCCATTCCATATGTGCTTTATGCCTTCACATTAGTCACCAAAGAAGGCCCCACATTCTTTTCCTTTTGATGATGTCATGTGTATTAGGTCCGTGATTTTAGCTATTTCTTTTTTAAAACACTTTTAAGATGTTGATAGACTTTTATGTAATTCATTTATTTTTATGTGGTGCTGAGACTCGAACCCAGTGCCTCACACATGCTAGGCAAGCACTCTACCACTGAGCCACACCCCCAACCCCTTTGCTATTTCTTAAAACAAGCCTTAAAAGCCTAGTGCACATTTCTTTGATCATTCTTAATGGGAAAAGCATCTTTAAAAAGTGAAAATAAATCTGTTGAATAACACAGGGCTGAAGTTGAGCATTAGTATTTTAAAGATGATTACTGGGCTGTCAGCAGACTAACGTTATTTTCTAGATATATTTAAGAGAAAGTTTAATGATATCTACCTGTGGGAACTGGAAAAAGTCTTCTTAAAGTGGTCATTTCTGTGTGGGCTCTTGAAAGAGTGGTAAAAACAATACAGGAAAACAGAATGGAAAAAGAAGGGACAGCTTTTGCTCAAGGAATGTTAATACATTGTTTTTAGTTAAGTAAAATTTAGGTAAAGTTTAGGGTAAGAAAAATACATAGAAATGTACTTTCAGGACAATATATGAATATCAAGAAGGAATTTGGACTTTATTTCTTGTTCTCCAGAAAATCACTGCAACTTAGAGATGACCAAACTGACTTGATTATATTCTCCAGCTAATTCCACATCCCATTCTTCTACCTAATAATGTCTTCTTACTGTCACTTCATTAGGCTGGAATCCCTGTTTCTCTGGAAACTGAAATGAAGAGAAATTTTATTACCAAGAGCATCTTTTAACAAAACGTGCTACATAAAACCAGCACCTACTGATGAGAGATAAAAGAACAGTTACTTTCTAGATAATAACTGTTAAAAGTCAGCAATTCATTAAGAAGTATTAAAGGTGGAAGTTAAAAGAGGTTCTTATATGCCATGGCCACAAAAGCAAAAATGTGGAAACAAATGCCCACTGACCTGAGAACTGACTCACCAGACATGGCTACACTCCCTCCAGGGAACACAGTCTGCACACCACACGAGCCCTAAGGTCACCTCTCTTCACAGGAGCACACTTTTCATAGGAAATGTGTGTGCAACATGAATGGGCCTCAGGCCTTTATAACACAAATACATTTTAGAAATTTAGTGCTTAATAAAATGAACAAACATTTAAATGTCATCCAGAGCAAATTGTAACATTTTGAATGTGGTCTAATAAGATTGTAGGGCAAGGATTGATTAATTTTTTGGATCTAGTGTACATTTAAGTGTTCTTGGAAAGCTGAAAATCACCAATTTGGGAACAATTATTGATTAAATAGACATTGTGTATATGACAGGGTTCTTAAAAATGCAAATTTTGACTAAGGCATCAGAATAGAATAGATACAAATTTCCCAAATGTGAAGCCAAAAAAAAAAAAAAAAAAAAAAAAAAAAGAGGCCTTACAAAAACTGGTTATACTACTCTGAATTCCAAAAGGAAGATATAGAGAGTTTGAGGGTAGAGGAGGTCTTGAAACTTAGAGGATGGACTTTAGTAGGGCCATTTCGAAGCTTGATCTCCCCCATTATCTTGGAAAGCATAGTAGACCAATGTCAAAATGGAGTGCCACCTGGAAGTTTAGAAAGCAAGGATGAAGAGTTGATCCTTGACTGACCTAAACTCCCTAAGCTGGTAAAGCAGAAGAGCAAGTGTTCTGGAGAAAACAGGTGAGAGCAACAAGGCAAAAAGAGCCAGGCTGCAGTCACTGCGATTCCAATCCAGGAAGATGGAGCTGCGGGATGAAAGGTCTCTAACAGGGAAGTATGTGTGGACTGGAAACTGAAAACCATGGGCATAAAGAAGAGGTTTGAAGATGAAAAACCATCACTAAACTAATGGAGTTGCAGTTGGAGAACCCAGTAAGGGAAGTCTTTGAATAACCCATTAAAAAATAAAAACACTCTAGGTAAGAGTTGCCCCCAAATATCTTCTTTTTATTATAATTTTAATGTACATACTTTTGAAGAACAGTGTGATAATTTATACACATATACACTGAGGATTTAATCAGGGTAATTGGCATTCCATCTCCTTATCATTGCTTAGTATGTAAGCCTTTGAGCTCCTCCTCACAGTACCAATCAAGTAGCAACTGTGCCTCCCTTTCTGTTCCTCCCTCTCCATATTCCAGCACCCAGGGGATCAGAGTATTTGGCGTAAGAACAGGGAGGTGAGTGAAAATGTAGGTGGCCTTCCTGTAAGCTTGCCCCAGCTAGTGGCTGATTTGGAGTTGGAGAATGAAATGAGTGACATTAGAATAAAGAAGGAAACATTTATATTATACTGGACTAGACTGAGAAATTCACATGTATTCAATGAAAAACATGTTACAACTTTAAGAAAAGCAAAGGGTTTCATCCATGGTCATGGAGAAAATTCCCCCCCAGTCATGGGGAAAATTCCCCCCAGTGTATAAATTTTTAAAGGACAAGGAAAGAAAAAAAATCAAACTGTATTTTTATTTCATTCTATGTCATGCTTATTTAATGTATGATTTCACAATGTTTCTCAAATGTATCATATAAAATCCCAGAGAAGTTTACTTAATTCTGGCAGCATCTCTGTGCAATATATATATATATATAGATATATATATATATAGATATATATAGATAGATAGATAGATATACACACACACATACATATATATATAATTTTATAGCTGAAGAAACTGAGATTAAAGGAGACTATGATTATTTTAGCAGCTCACTTTAACTGAATAGTCACATGCTAGACTTCTAAACATTTTATATATTTACCTTATTTAGTTTTCACAATACAACTATAAGGCAGTCACTGTTTTATTCCCCACTTTATAAATGAGGAAACTGAGGCACAGAGATATGAAAATCCACAGCCAGCAAATATATGTTCAGTAATCACAGTCAGCAGCCTGGTTCCAGACTAGTCCTAATGGTTAGATGTGTAGAACAGAGAGTAAGTAGCAAAGTCATAATCTGAGCCAGCACTCCTGAAGGGGTGCTCCCTGTATCAATTAGAGAGGACTCACCTGTGTCATAAAGAATAACACAAGAGATATAAAAGGAGCAGGGGAGTATACCGTACACCATGGCTGTCACCAGTTTGTGATATGAGGTAAATAACTCTCTTTCTCTGAGCTTGAGTTTCCACATCTATTAAATTAGAGGAATGGACTGAAGAGTCTCCAGAGTCCCTTATAGATCTGAATTTTATTTCTAGCTCTGAAAAAATATGTGTGTGGTGGACAGGTAATACATATTAAATTATGCAAACAATTTAGCTTAGCATCTGACTATATGACTGATGAAACACTTATAAATTTACATAAGATACTTTTTGAAAAATGCTATCTTAACACGCAATCAAAAATGTCTTTTTATAACACATCAACTGGATTAAAATATAAGACAATTTCAAAGATCTAAGAAGCTTAAATGTAATTTTTTAAGGTAGTGTGATGGGGTTATACTTAGATTCATTATTATTATTTTTAGAATGGCACAGCTGTTTTGGCAGCTTGTTTTGTGAATCCTACTTTGCAAATGTAATGAGATTTTTTTTTCAAACAAATTTTAGTTAATGGAGCAGAAAACACATTTATTTCCTTGTCACATCTTAGCATTAAATAAGAAATGTAATAAGAAATGAATCAGAGTTTAAAATTTGAAACATGGTATTTGGCCTCTTTACTTGCTAGTTGTAAGATTAGAAAATAACTCAATACTTTATTGTCTTTCCACGTATTTTTAATATTATCCATGATAAGAAAATATTGTTCAGAGTTTCATTTTCTGTCATGTAAGTATTTCACTATTTTAAAAATCAAAAGTTATGATACTACTGCCTCGCCAAAACAAAATCTCTGGTAGCTGAGTAGAAACATGAATCTGATGTAATTCAGGAATGTCCTATGTACCAAATATTGCTCTGAATGCCTTACATTTATTGATTTTTAAAAAATTCCCACAATGCACATATATTCTATTATCCCCATTTTACAAATAAGGAAACTGAGGCAGAAAGTGCTGCTTACCCAGAGTAAGTCAGTTGGTAACTGGAGAGCTTGGATGTAACCCAAATTGTTGATGGATGCAGAGTAAAATCAACAATAAAAGAACAGAATAATAATGCTAACACTATATGCTAAAATATTCTAATTTCTAGCCAAAATGCTTTATGCTCACAGTGATATCAGATGAATTTCATTTAAGGTCTGTTTCAAAAGTGTAAACTGTATGCCTTTTTGTGAAATTGTATTTATTTTTGGACTTTATTGCATTACAACAATTTGGTAAGCTCTTGCTTGTAAGAGAAATTTTGTTTTTGAGTTATTTACTGAGCTGAACAGTGCAGCCTGTGAATTGGGTTGCATGTTTCCTTCTATTTTTGACAGTTTTTCACAGTCAGCATGTGAGGGTGTATTCATTTCCTCGGGCTGCTGTAACAAATTACAGTACCACAAACTGGGGGACTTAAAACAACAGAAATTTCTTCAGTCACAGTTCCAGAGGCTAGAAGCTTGAGATCAAAATATCAATAGTGCCATCTTCCCTCTGAATTCTCTAGGAAATCTGAGGTTCTATACTAACACATCATCCCTGCAAAAGGACTTCACAGATGTCTCCATGGCTGCGACAGGCAGCACTGTGACCTTAACCTGGGAACTTAGAAACACAGGAGGAAAATAGGCTTCAGAGATCCCTCAGGTCTGGGGTGGAGGGGTTTACAGGCAGTTCTCTGGGCAATATGCCCAGAACTCACCTAAAACACAACAAATATGTGTCTTCAGCCCTTCTGAATCTGTTCCTTTTGTTCTTATGCAATTCTAGGTATTAAGCCTTTAATATTTCAAATTATTACACTTCTTGTAAAAGCTTCCTAATTACACTAAAGACTGTGGTATAGGACTGACTGGTTACTTGGAGACTGCATGTAGAGCTAGCTCCATATATCTTCAATAAAGTGTATATTACAAACAAGAACTAACCCAAATTCTTCTGAATAACATGAAAGACAAATTTCTGTTTAATTTGATGTCTGTAAACTCTTCATCCACTCTAAAAACTGTAATATCATGAGATACTTTTAATTAATATAGGACAAATAAAATACATAATTAAAATTATCATAAAGATTATATTTTCAACACTTATCCTTGAACATATCACTGCTAAATATTTCTTAACAACTGTCTTATTAATTCCCTAGAGTGTATGATCCATTTGTTCACAGATTTATCCACAATATCTTGATAAATGCCTGATATAGGCTAGTTGTGCAACACTTATTTTTTAATAAGTAAATGAATAAAATTAAATCTAGAAGAAAAATAAGAGAGGACAAATTTACTAGATGAATATACAATGGGTCCCTCATTGCTATAGTCAATAATGATTTGTACTAATAGAGGTGTTGTTGTAGAGCTCTTCTGCTGTGTTCCATCTCTAAACAATCCCTCTGGGAGATGCTGTTTCAAAAATGTCCTTAAGGAAGAGTAAAGTTTGCTAAGCCTCAAAATTAAACAATAAGAGCTATGTAAATGAGTATATTTTTGTTTTAATTTTGGCTTCCGAGTAGCTGTTGGTCAAATTATTCTGTCAAATATAAAAGCTCCATAGGTCTTTATGCTTATGGATGCTACCTAATTTTTATGCATATACTTTAATCTCCTGTTTTAATTTTTATATTCTATAGTTTGAAATTTTCATTTATGATTGATATGTGACTTTTGTATTATAAATTTCCATGAACCACCTCAAACCTAATGTGAACTAAGACAATTTTTAAAAGAATCACTCTAGTAGTCCTTCACAATATGACCTCAAATTAATTTTTCACTCTTTTCCCCCACACTAACAATTAATTCTTTAGAATAGTTTGCTTTGTAGAAGAAAAGAGAATTCTCCAAAAAATCCACTCATAGTTTCCCCTATTATTAAAATCTTGCATTACTATGGTACACTTGTTACAATCAATAAACAAATATTAATGCATCATTATTAAATAAAGTCCCTAGATTTTACTAAGGTTCACTTTTTGTGCTGTGCAGTCCTACAGATTTTGAAAACTACATGTTGTTATATGTCCATGATTGCAGTCTCACCACATAATAGTTTACTGTCTTAAAAATTCTATGTGGACAAATTTCACCCCTCCCTTCCGTAGGTCCCTTGAACTCATGGCAAACACTGATCTTTTCACTGAGTCTGTATTTTTTCCTTTTCCAAAATGACATATAATTGGAATCACACAGGATGTTGTCTTTTCAGACTAGCTTCTTCATTAAGTAATGTGCCTTTAAATGTCTTTTATATCTTTCCATGGCTTATTTCTTCTTTTTGCTGAATAGTATTCCATTGTGTATCCATACCATACCACAGTTTATGTATCCATACCAGTTTATTTATCCACTCATTCATGGAAGGACTTCTTTATTCCTTCCAAGTCTGGGCAGGTTATGAATAAAGCTTATGTAAACATTCATGCGCAGGCTTTTGTGTGGATATAAGGTTTCAGCTCATTTAAGTAAACACCTATGAGCACAATTGCTATATCTTATGTTAAGCCTCAATTTAGCCTTATAATGAATTACCAAACTATCTTCAAAAATGGTTCCACCATTTTGCATTCTCAGGAGCAATGAACCTGCAGCTCCACATTTTTACAAGTATTTGGTGATGTCAGTGTTTAGGATTGTAGTCATTCTAACAAATATGTAATGATATTTTATGCTTTAGTTTTGTAATTTCGTATGGTTATATGATGCTTAACACCTTCAGATAAGCATGTGTGTGTTCATTCATTCACTGGTAAAGTGGATTTTTACTCATTTTTAATTTTTTTGTCTTATTATTGAGTTTTAAGAGATTTTTGTACATTTAAGATACAAATCTTTTCTCAGAGACATATGATTTGAAAATATTTCTCTACATTTATGAATTGTCTTTTCATTTTCTTAACAGTTGTCTTTTATAGAGCAAGAGTTGCAATTGTAGTAATGACTAACTTAATGAAAGGTGTCAGGTCTGCATGCTGTTGGTTTTGTTTTATTTTGCATGTAAATGTCCAGATGATAAAGTGCCATTTGTTGAAAAGACTATTTTTACTCTATTGGTTGCCTTTGCTCCTCTATCAGAGATCAGTTGGCTACAGTGGTGTGAGCTTTCTATTCTACTCCATTAATGAATTTGTCAACTCTTTCATTAATACCACACTTTCTTGATTTCTGTAGTTTTATAGTAAGTCTTAAAATTATGTAGTGTCAGACATCACATCTGACTTTGTTCCTCTTCAGTATTATGTTGGTTACTCTGCATCTTTTGCATTTCCATATGAAAATTTAAAAATTTGTTGATATCCACAAATAATTTGCTGGGATTATGATTAGGACAACATCTAAAGAGAAAGTTGAGAGAAAATAAATGGCATTTCAACAATATTGAATCTTTCATTCATAAACATGGAATATCTCTCCATATATTTAGAATTTTGATTTCTTTCATTAGAATTTTGCAGTTTTCCTTATGTAGATCTTGTATATATTTTCCTAGATTTACACATAAGCATTTCAATTTTCTTGGAGCTAATATAAATGGTGTTGTAATTGTTAACATCAAATTCCAACAATTCATTGTGGTATAAAGGAAAGCAACTTAATTTTCATGTTAACCTTGTACTCTACAACTTTGTTGTCACTGTTTCTTTATTCCAGAAGTTTTTGGTGATTTAAAATTTTCTACATAGTCATGTCATTTGCTAACAAAGAGAGGAATATTTCTTTCTTTCTAATCTATACACCTTTTATTTCCTTTTCGTTATTGAATCAGCAAGAACTTCCAGTGTGATGTTGAATAGGAATAATGAGAGGGAACATCCTGGTCTTGGTCTCCATCTTAGTGGGAAAGGATCAAACTTCCAACTTCTAAGTATGATGTTCACTAAGGTTCGTGTACCTGTTCTTTATCAAGTTGAGGAAGTTCTCCTCTATTAGACTGCTGAGAGATTTTATCGTGAATAGATATTGGATTTTGCCCAATGTTTTTTCTGCACTTATCATTATATATTTATTTTCTTTCTTTATCCTGTTGATGTGATGGATTACACTAATTGATTTTCAAATGTTGAACCAGAATGGTATACTTGGAATAAATCCCAATCAGTCACAGAATATAAGTCATTTTCATAAAATAATTGTTGGACTCTATGTGCAAATATTTTGTTAAGAATTTTTACATCTATATTCATGACAGATACTGGTCTGTAATTTTTATTTCTTGTAATATTTTTGCCTGAGTTGGGAATTACAGTAACTCTGATCTCATAAAACAAATTATCTACCTCTATTTTCTCTATGAAATTATAGAGAAATGGTAAAATTTTTTCCTTAAATATTTGGTAGAATGTACAGACAAAACTATCAAAGCCAGGTGTTTTCTGTTTTTAAGGTTATATATTTAATTTCTTGAATACAGACCTATTCAAATATGTTGTACATCTGATATTTACACTTCTTCATCCATCTGATAAATCTGCTACCCTATAACTTCTGACAAACATCTTCCCATTTTCTCTGACCACCCCAATCTCTATCCTAAACCTGCACTTTTGTTCTCTATCTCTGTGTATTTGCTTTTTGTTTTTAAATGCTTCATGTAAGTTATATATATGAAATAAAATATATATGCAATATTTTTGTTTCATTTAGTTTTAATTATTTTTTTAATTCTCTGAGGATTGCTTCCTTGACCCATGTATTGGTTAAACTCCAAGTCCACTAGGATGTTTCCAGTTATATTTCTGTTATTTCTTTCTAGCTCAATTCCATTTTAGCATGAGAGCATATTTCATATAATTTACACTTTTAATTTATTAAGAAATGTTTTATGTTCTGACTTGGGGAATGTTCTATGTGTGCTTCAGAAGAATGTGTATTCTGTTGTTGGATAAAATATTCTGTAGATGTCAATTAGATATAATTGATTGACAGTGATATTCATTTTGACTATATCCTGACTGATTTTCTGCGTACTGTCTGTCCATTACTGAGATAGGGGTGATGGAGTTGAACTAGAATGGTGGATGCATCTGTTTCTTCTTGTGATTCTATCAGTTTCTGTCTCACCTATTTTGATGTGCTACTGTTAGGGACATACACATTAAGTACAGTTATGTCTTTTTGGAAAACTACTCCATTCATTATTGTATTTCTGGTCATTATCCTTAATAATTTTCTTTGCTCTGAAATCTGTGTCTTAAATGAAAATAACAACTCCAGTTTTCTTTTGATTATTGTTGACACTGTATATGTGTCTCTATTGCTTTATTTTGAAACTATATGTGTATTTATATATAAAGTATGTTTGTTGTAGACATCATATAATTGGGTCTTGGCTCTTTTTTTATCTACTCAATGATTTCCCTCTGGTGTGTTTAGACCATTCTGAGATTAATATCCACCATATTTGTAACTGTTTCCTACTTGTTAATGTTCTCCCCCTCCCTTCTCTTTTGCCTTCCACTTTTTTATTACCTTCACTGGTTTTAACTGAGCATTTTACATGATTCCATTTTATCTCCTTTCTTAACATATCAAATATACATTTATGACTAATCCAAGATCACTTTCAAATAATATTGCTTCACTATGAGTGCAAATTCCTTACAACAGAATACTCCCAATTCCTTCCTTCCATCCCCTATAATATCTGTCATTCATTCATTTCACTTACCCATAAGCTAAAATAACCAAGTATGTTGTTGTTATTATTATTTTGAATAAACTATTATCCATTAAATAAATAACTAAGAAAAAGAAAAGATTGATTTTACTTTCATTTACTCCTTCTTTAGCACACTTTCTTAGATCCTGTGTGACCTATATTATCTTCCTTCTCTCTGAGGAACATATTTAACTTTCTTGTGAGACAGAAAGACTACTCCCAACAAATTCCCTCAATTTCATGCCTTTATTTCTTCTTTAATTTTGAAAGATAATTTTTCTGGATATGGACTTTGCCATTAGTGGGTTTTTCTCTTTCAGCACTTAATTTTACTCCGTTATCATCTTGCTTGTAAGTTTTTTGATGATAAGTCTGATGTAATTCTATTCCTTGCTCCTCTGAAGCTGTGATACCCCTTCACCTAGTCTGTTACCTCAGTTCCCTGATGAATGTAAGAGTTATTGATTTTCAGTTTGTTCAGATTTGTTTTCTTGTGAAAAAAGAAATGATGACTTCTAAGTTTTCCACAGGTAGAACTGGAAGTCAGAAGTTCATGTTTCACTGCTCCTGCCATGCACTTGTATTTTCTCCTTTATATGAGCTGTTCCTTCGGTCTGGAATAGTCTTCCTCCTTTCCATATAACAAGAGCCCCAACTTCTCCTACTACCTGGCTCATGTATTACTTCCTCTCTAAAGTCTTTACTAAGGAGTTATTCACTTAACTATGTTTTCTCATGCCCTAGATACATTGCATAATAATGTAACTTATCATACTATATAATGATTAGATTCAATTACTTACAGTGTGACACAAGTTATAGGTACATATTGTGGGCAATGAATATAAGCTATAAATGTTAAGAATGGAACATTAATACTTTATTAATTCAGGTTTGTTCTCTTAAGTCTCTGGCTTTGGTTCACTTGCCACTTCCTTTCTGCAAGAGCTATGTCAGGTAGTCCCTGAGATGATATTTTTTGAGCTTACAATGGAATCCTCTGGTTCTAGTCTTATTTCTTATGTGAAGCCTATAGCAATTTAGTAAGATGGTTCCAAAGACACAAATTAGTAACACAAACTCATGAGATTCGGAAGATTGATTATGCTTTCCCAGTGCTCATTAAATTCTGTGATAAGGTTAAGAAGACTCTCTGGATGATTCAAAACCCTACTACCATGTTAACATAGGCTAATATCATTTACCTTGCCATTGTTACAAGCTTCTTCCTTAGATGATTAGAATCGCTTTGTATATTAGCCAATCAATAAGAAACCAGACTGAGCAGTTGCTTAGCTTGAATATGAACCAGAAGCTCCCTATCTGGGGCCTGGATCTCTTGATGGGAGTGATAGGAAGAGATCTGCCCCAATATTGACAAAGGCTTATACGTAACTGAACCTTTGGTGATCATGATATTCAGTCCTTGACTGCTATAATCATTTATTAGAATTGTATTCTGGTATAGTTAAACATGAATAAATCAAAAATGGGGAATTGAATTTATGCCCTATAAAGGCATTTTTTCTTAAGACAATACCTCCAGAATCTAGTACTGTGACTGATATACAAAGAGAACTCCATAAAAAAATAAAAGGACTTCCTAAAGTTCCATTCCGAAGTAGAAGGTAAAGAGGAAAAAGGGAAAAGCTCCAGTTTCTCTAGTGTTCTTTCAACCATGTGGTTATTCTTCCCAGTAAATTCTCCCTCTTGACAATTCTCCTACAGATCTTGGAAAGCGGGGGAGATGCTTCAGAATAAAACTGCCCAGACAGGCTACTAATATTCCTCGTTTAGAATTAGGCCCGTAGAACAGTTTATGATGTATTGGACAATATCAAGTATGGAAAGACTAAAAGCTCTAAGTTGTCAGGAGAGTTATATTTTGCCATGCATAAAAATGAAATCTATTTTACTTTATATAATTAATTCTATTGATTAAATTAAATAAATAAAAATCCAAGTTACAAAAATCAAGTCCTAATTTTTGTCTTGTAATTCGTAGAAGGCTTAAACAACTCTCAATAATCAAGTTATAGAATAAAACCAGTGCCCATCAACAGAAGAATATATGAAGAAAATGTGGTATATTTGGACAATGGAATTTTTACTCATCCATAAAGAAACATAAAATCATGTGTTTTGCAGGAAAATGGATGGAACTGGTGATCTTCATGGTAAGCAAAATAAAACACACAGAAAGATGAGTGTTGTGTATTTTCTACTATAGTTGGAATCTAGGGGGAAAAAAGATGACACAAATGTAGAAAGGAGATTATTAACAAAGAAGAAGGGAGTCAGAGAAGGCAGAGAAGAGAGCATAAAGGTAGGCAATGGTAGAGTAGAAATGATCATAACACATTATTTGAACATGTAAATGACAAAATGAAACCCATGATTCTGTATTAATTAATATGCACTTATAAAAATATATAACACTTTTTAAAAATAAATATAAAGAAAAATAAATAAAAGTCAATGGAATTTGAGTACTTGTGGTATGTAAGGTTTCAGGGGAGATGGGATTGTTGGAGGAGAGAGATATGTACAGCTTGACTTCCAGTCATGAGACAAGTGGAGCATTAGACATACACACATGAACAGATAAAAAGAACACTTCGGTGTTGGGTAAGTGCTGGCCATGTCTTGCAGGGAGCACTACAAGATTTCCTACAACTAAAAAATAACGTATGTGAGAGTAAACTGTGGGAGATGTCCCAGATGTGCCTCTTGGACTAGACCTTGAAAAATAAAAGCACAACAAATCTATGAGAGAATTTTTCACAATAAGTGTGGCATATATCTAAATATTTTCTTAAAGCATTGCTAAACATATGAACCATGAAGCACCTAGTGCAGGGTCTGGCACATGTGGGACTTCAGTATATAACAAATACCATTATTGTACATATTATTTGTAATATAAACAGATGGAATAATGTTCTCTGTCAGTTGTGATTCTCTCTCGGTAGAACCTCATGCTTCACCTGTTTTCTTCACAAACCAATGAAAATATTGTTTTTTATATGTCTTTGACATCAGAGAGACAACTGAATTCTTCATTAAAAGATGAGTAAAAGTATTTGATTATTTATGTACATTCCCAAAAGGATTGGAGATAATTTCCATTCTCAAACATAATTCAATAGCTATGGGATTTACATTTCCAGGGAAGCTGAGTTTTAGTAGCTATTTGTGTGCACACACAATCACTCCTTTTTAAGAGAGAAACTGTTGTTCTCTGAAAAGAGTACATTGTCACTATCCCCCTCCTTTACTACAAGAAAAGAACAGATTTTCAGCTGCTGTGTCTCTTTATTCCATATGAAAAGGAGGTGGTGGTATCAGTCAAAGCTTGCTGCTCATTCGGCCATGTGAAGAAATGGATAAGGCTGTTCGAATTCAACCTTGCGGAGGAAAGCACTATCTGTTCTATCAATTCCACCACAGGTTGTGAAGAGCAAGGCTCTTCATGCTCCTATCTACACATGGCTCTGAAACAGAGCCTAGGTCCTCCCATCTGAGGGCACAAGTTGAAGCCTGCCTGTCCTTCATCCCAGCTCTGTCAGGGAACTGTTAAGTGTCTGAACACACAGAGCACTTGGGACACAGCTTAACTCCACAGGTGGGCTCCAGAATGCTTTTGTATTTGTTTAAATTAAATAATGTAATTAACACAATTAATGACAGATAAGTTGACTTCATTCTTATGCACAACCATATAACTTACTACCAATAATAGTTTAACATTTTAGATATCCATACTGAGTATACTTTTGTCTCAGGTCAATGCTGAATTCTGCCTGTAACACTACCACACTCTTTCCACTAATAGCTAGATTGTGGGACCAACCTAGATGCCCTTCAACAGATGAATGGATAAAGAAACTGTGGTATATATACACAATGGAATATTATTCAGCCACAAAGAAGAATAATATTATGGCATTTGCAAATAAATGGATGGAATTGGAGAATATCATGCTAAGTAAAATAAGCCAACCCCCCAAAACCAAAGGCTGAATGTTTTCCCTGAGAAGTGGATGATGATATATAATGGGGGTGGGGAGTAGGGAGTGAGAGAAGAATGAAGGAACTGTAGATTATGTAGAAGGAAATGAGAAGGGGGTATGAAAAATCAAGGAATGAAACAGACATCATTAACCTATGTACATGTATGATTATATGAATGGTATGAATCTACATCGTGTACAATGATAGAAAAGAAATGATGTACCCCATTTGTGTACAATGAATCAAAATGCAGTCTATAAATAAATAAATAAATAAATAATTTTTGAAATAATAAAACTGATACTTAAATACCCTTTTGTACTCTTTTCCTTATTTTCTACTGGTTAGATTCTAGAAAAGAGGAGTTAGTTATCAATATTCTAAACTTCAGCATCCTTTCTAAATTGGAAAGTTCTTGATGACATGAAGCATGCCTTTTATCCTTGGTGACACCTTGATGATCACAAGGAACCTTGGCCATCAAGGACATTTGATTAACATTATAAAGCAGACATCTGGCTAATCAAACGCTTTGAGATAGCTGCTAAAATATGCCCCAATTACAGCTTTCCCGTACCCTGCCCCTCAAATAATATTTACTCCAGAGTTTCCAACATAATAGTAAAAAAGATACTAGCTTTGCAACTTGCTTTTCCAACAGAATGAGTCTAGCTAGCTGCAGGGATTAGAAAGAGAAAAGAAGTGGATGGGAAGGAAAAAAAGAAAGTACCAAATATATTGATCTCTTTAGATTTTTGAGAACCAAGTCTCATTGCAAAACTGCCTTTTATTTACCATTCCACAGGGAGAGAATAATGTTTGCCATGATTTTCAAGGTAAATCAATACCGTTAGGTAGTAAAAAGAACAAAACTCCAAATCTCAAGTTCCCAATAACTCAGAAAACAATGAATTCTAGGCAGACTCTACTGTGATATATTGGCTTTCACAGAGTCACAGAATTATCAGACTGAAAAACTTAAAATGAGCTCTCAAAGCCACTTAAAAACTATTGGGGATATTGGAGCTTTAACTAATTGGTCCTGGTGCTGTGCAGCAGGCACAGGGCTCTTACCAGATTGCTGATGACACTGAAGTTTTGTATGTTACTGGCTTTACACTCAACAGGTGAATGGATCCCCTGGGAGTTACCCCAGTCAGGCTCCACCAGTGTGTGAGTGGAGAAATTAACATCTATTCAAATATGTATTATAGGGATATATATCAAGTTAATGTAATGTGTTACTTATTATTTTGTTGCTTATTATTATTTGGATTTAATATGACCTGATAAATGAAGATGTTCAAGCCTTGAAATGTACATTGGTGCCTTAAGATACAAAGTATAATATGTCACCTTATTTAATGCTCACAGTCCACAGTTGGTGGTAATTAATCCCATGAGACTTGAATCATTATCTCCATTCTACAGATGAAGTATTTGAGCCTCAAAGAACTAGAGACATGGCCCTAACCACATAATTTATAATGCAACATGCATTTTTTGAAAATCTCATGCTCTTTCCACTACACTCTCAAATAAGTATCTTTATTTCAAGAACTTATTTTCTAGATCAATGAGTTATAAAGAATATCAACTTATTCTGCAGAGCAAGGAAAACAACAGAATGAATAAACAACCTGCAAAATGGGCAGAAAAATTTGCAAACTATACATCAGGCAAGGAGTTAATATCCAGAATATATAAGGAACACAAGAAGTTCAGTCACAAAAAACTAATCCAATTAAAAATAGCAATAGATCTAAATAAACATTTCTCATACATAATAGCCAACAGGTATATGAAAACAACTATTCAACTATACCAGGGACAAAATATAGCCCACAAAGGTAGGCTCCCAGTGACCTCCTTCCTCCAGTTATACCCTACCTGCCTATAGTTACCACCCAGTTAGCCCATCCAAGAGGAGTCATCCACTGATAAGGTTACACTTCTCATAATCTAACTATTTTAACTCTGAACATTTTTGTATTGTCACACAAATGAATTAAGGTGAGGGGATATCTCATATCCAAACAATGAAAAATGACTTTCATTAAAAAGTTCAAAGATAAAACTACTGGTAAAGATGTGGAGAAAAGGAATCCTTGCACAATTTTGGTGGGGATACAAATTAGTAGCCATTTTGGAAAACAGTATGGAGGTAACTCAAACAATTAAAAACAGTACTATTATGTACTAGCAATTCCACTAGTAGGTATATAGATAAAAAAATAAATAAAAAACAATATGTTGAAGAGACATCTGCACACCTGTATTTATTACAGCACTATTTATATTGGACAAGGAATAGAAACAACCTAAATATATATCAATAGATGAGTGGATAGAGAAAATTATGTACACATATATAATGTAATATTATTCAGCAATAAAAAGGATAAAAATCTATTGTGAAAGAACAGATGGAAGTGCAGAGCATTATGTTACGAGAAATAAACCAGTCCCAGAAATAAAAATACCACATAATATTACTCATGTGAATTCTAAAACCTTGATTGCATTTTATATAAGCTTAGAGTAGGACAGTAGTTATCAGAGGCTGAGGAGAGTAGGAGGAATGAAGGGATGGGGAAAAGTTGATCAAAAGGTACTAAGTGACAGGTAGGATTCAGAAGTTCTGGAAAGGTATTACACAATATAGGATGACTCTAGATGATGAACTAGATCTTTCAACAAGCCAGATTGGGAATGTCTTTACCATAAAGAAATGTTACAGATTTAAGAAGATAGGTATCTCTGATGTTTACTAAAACACCATATAGGATGACAAAAATAATTAAGAAATGTTAAAAAGAATATCAACCTACAGGAAATAAGTAATTTGCTTCTGTTTTTTTTTTTCAAATGGCCTATGTAAACGAATAAGCAATTTTTAAAAAAATTTGTGCTAATTAGCTATACAAGACAGCAGAATGAATTTTGACTCATTGTAAACCAATGGAGCACAACTATTCATTTCTCTGGATGTACACAATGCAGAATCACATCATTCATGCAATCATACATGCATATAGGGTAATAATATCCATTTCATGAGTATGCATTTTTATAAAATCTACCATGTGACTGTACTTTTGTAAGTCATTTTCTCATCACTTAGAAATTCTTTCAAATTCTGCAGCTATTGATTCATTTTCTACCTCCTCCTAAAAAGTTGAAATGTGTAAGAACTTAATTATACTTTTATTTTTGGTGCCCATGCTGTGACCTTTTAGTTCAGACTAATAATTTTTTTCTTGGATGCCCTTCACAATTAAAATTGCTCACATGAAGTAATTGAAATACCACTTCTTTGTAAATATACCTCCATGTCTGAGTATTTGAGTAAGATTCCAGACTCTTTCAAGGTTGTTTTTGGTAGCAATAACCAGAGATAATGAATCCAACTAAAAGTGTGTTCATTGACTGTGACATTGACTGTTTGTCCCCTGTGTGCTGGAGATGACAATAAGCACAACCTGGTGCCCATTCCTGGTTGTGAGGAGATCACAGTTGAGGAGAGATGTACCTATGTTCAATTAAGCACACTTGTATCCTATTTAGCAATGTAAGTTCTGAATGGCAGGCCGAGAGGGAAACCCATTAACTCTACTGAAGCAAGGAAAGAATTCAAAAAGGTGGTGATGAGTGAACCACATCTTGAAGTTGCAGATGCATCTACTACAAGATGAAGCAGGGAGGAAGAAGAGTGATCCCAGTGATCTGAATGATATGTCATCAGATGTCTGGCTGAATTCTCTATCACACATAGTGCTAGCACCCATCAGAGAGAGGAGAATTTTGTGCTGTAGTTATTAGAATTCAGTGTTTTCTTTTCCTCTTCAATATGCAAACCTCCCCAAGGTCCTTGCCAAATTACAAAATCCTCCAAGTCAAATATGCATCAATGGCAGACTCTGGTTGGAACTGTTTCCATTCACAGTTACTCGTGCTGAGCCCTGTGGTGTTACTGAGTTACAGAGAATTTAAAGCACCCTCCCCCAAATCTGTTCTTTTTTTTCTGTTACTCAGAGCAATCTGCAGCCTGACTGAACTGATTGATTTCTGGGATGGTGACCAGAGTTTTTGGTTGCTTTGGGTATGCATACTAATGGCTGATACAGAAGTTTTCAACAAAGAATTTTAAATGGTCTCCAAAAAGGCACATAAGACAGGATGGCATGAACTAATTCATAACACTGAGTGTGAAAAAAAGAACTATTCTATTAATTATGCTAATGAATACTTACAAAACTTTTGGGATGATGTTTTCTTGTTCTGAGTGTGCTCTTGTAATTGGGTTTTCAACCAAATTAACATCATTTGATCAAGAAGTCATCAAATAATGCAAGCATTCCATGACAGCAGAGGAAGGTCTGGACCCCTTCAGGTGCATGACACCACATTGCTTGTCATGTACCCAAAAGTGCCTGCTTATTGCAGAGATACACACCTTATGATCTGTCAGTTCTGTGATGTAAAACATATCATCCTTTCTAACCTTTAAAAATATTTTCTTTGAAATTTATATTCTATCCAATTCTAAAATGATGAGGCAATGTATACATATTTTTTTAAAAAAGCTGAAATAGAAAATTAATTCCATAAGGGGAATTCCTTGAATGATCCAAAAGAAATTAGAGACTCCCAGGCCTAAAATAAAAACATCTATTTGACTCTCATAGATTTTTCCCTCCAAATCCTGTCAATCAACCTCTCTGTTTCTCTTAGTTTTATTTTTAAGGTTTCTATCTAAATGTGTAGTCTGCCATGACAATTCAAGCCTTCCTTGATTTCCCCTAGCCTTACTTCCTTTACCCTCATCTGTACTGCACAATTCACTACTGCATATATATTATCTCATTCTCCACTTGTTTTCTTTTTACATATAAATTAAGAAGAAACTGCATCTTATACTTGCTTTGTACCACCATGATGTCTAACACAATGCTAAGCATGTAGCTTTGTTCAGAAGTTGTTTGGAAGTTAACAGTCTGTAAAATTTAGCTTCTTTTCATGCACTTAGTTATCTGGTCTATTATATCAAAACAGATTAGAAGTAGCCACAAAAGAAAAACTCTGAGGGTTAACAGAGTTAAGACTAGATTAAATGGAATCAGCTAGCCAAAGCAGTACAACTGCTAACTCCAAAATAGACTGGGGTTATTCAGTGAAGGGGCACATTAATTGTAAAAAGTTTAATGTTTCTGAGAATGTAATGAAAATATCAAAGTATTCATCTAGATTTCAAGTTCAACAACTATCTTATAGTTACTATGTACCAAGAATTACGCTAGAATAGGAGTTTACAAAGTTTGTCATGGCAAATGGATCATTTCATGACCCATTAGCAGAGAAGGATGCATTATGTTGTCTTCAAAGTAAGGTAGCAAGTGCTATGCCAGATATAAACACCTTGTGGAAGGCCAGATAGAAGATACTCCCTTAACAAGATTACTTCAAAAAGGGATTCCTGATGTATTGTCTTTCCTTGATGACTTCAAATATCAAGAAAACATAGTTGTTGTCAGTCATTGTTTAATAAGGCATTTTCAACCCTAAAAGTAAATTTAAAAGAGGGCTTAGACCCAAGACTGCTTCAGGATCTGTGATGTTTTTTATAGGCATGACTTTGGGAAGAAGTGAAAAGTTCCTAAGCACAATAGGGGCACTGAAAAATATTGGTGAACTGTAATACTCCACTGTGTGACAAAGATCCATCACTCACAAAATACAAACAATTACCTAACAGAAGAAAAATAATTCACAGCAAGGAACTGAGCAATTTATAGAAATTAAGGCAGATAACACCTAGCTGCCAAGAAATGTTACCCAAGCTGAAGCACAATTACACAAACCATCTGGGTGTCATTTAAGAGGAGCACAAACAGAAAATCTATCCTCCCAAGGGATTCATGAATCTTCCTTCAAGAATTAGATTTTTATCTATGACTAAATTAAAAAAAATCTTCACTAAATTATTGTGTGGTCTTTAGTTATGGCTGATATCCAGATAAATCCATGATTTAAACCCAAATGACACTTGAGTCTTAAATGATGATTCCACATTTTTAACTAAAACCTGAAAGTTCATCTATTGTCATTGTATTTCTTGAATCATCAACTATAAAATGTTCATAAATAGGGTCTGTTTATGATACGTGCACTCAAGCAAGTGGAGCTCAAACCAGTTCTTAATGAGCTTTCAATAATCAAATAGATCAAACTTTAGTCAGTCTATCCCCAAACTAGCTTGTGCTCATTACCAAGGGACATGGACTATTTTTATAAACTCACTTTTCTGTTTGGAATTGCATTTTAAAGACTGGCTGCAAACTGTGTGCTTGAGATGTAAGCACTATCTGCATTTTAAATATCTTCAAAACATCACAAGTTTTCACGTACACCACGTCTTATATGCTTAACTTCATATCATGGCTAAAAACCATCATTCATAATGTCAAAAGAGACCTTGTATCAGAGTGCCCTTGCTGTTCCAGCACAGGTGCAAAGAACCCCCCAAGACCCAAGCCCATCAGCACTAAGAAATCTTTACAGAAAATTAGATGACATTC
Organism: Sciurus vulgaris; assembly: GCF_902686455.1. Classification (NCBI taxonomy): domain Eukaryota; kingdom Metazoa; phylum Chordata; class Mammalia; order Rodentia; family Sciuridae; genus Sciurus; species Sciurus vulgaris. The sequence continues at coordinate 81,428,744 of NC_136470.1, read as the reverse complement.
AGGGAATACACTGATAATGACTCAGGAAACTGAAGGTTACATTTAAAATGATTTGATCAGTCTCAGCCTACACAGATAATAGATTTTGAGAGACAGCTGAAAATCATTCCCTCATCCATTCAACAGTTATTGATTGTGCATCTGCTGTGCCAGTCCCCACTCTAAGTGATGGGATGCAGGAGCAAAGGTAGATAAAGGCCTGGACTTCATATTTTATCAGAGGAATCAATCAATACTTCTATTAATAAATCAATACTCTCAAACAATGGCAAGGGCTATAAAGAAAACAAAACAGATAATGTGAATAACGATTAGGAAAAGAGAATCTAAGAGATGGTGTGCCAAAACAGAAGTAAAGAGTAGCCAAATAGAGAATTACAACAAGAAAATACAAAGACCATTCCAAGCTGACATGCATGAAGCACAGACTGGAAACTTGCTGGGTGCCGCTGAGATCTGGCTCCAGCCTGTATAAAGAAAAAGGAGGGTCTAGGGTGGGATTGTTGACTTCACCTCTTATTATCTGTATTATGTGAGAGAGTTAAGTAGTTTAATATACTCATTTACATAACACAAAATTGAGGTAATAACATCTAATTTCTAAGTTTATAAGTTACTGATAATTAATGTAAACTAAACACTTAGTATATATTAAATGTTCAATAAATATCAATTCTCTCCTCACTGGAGAAATAAGTAGAATTCACATAATAGGGATTAAAAAGAAATATCAGGCCCAATTATAAGAATTTTTCTAGAACATAACTGACAATGGTATGTGCAACATTCTTGTAATCCCTCAGAAAAGATTTATCATCTTCCATTTACGAAAGAGAAAACTTAAGCTCCAAGAAAGTCAGTGACATTTCCAAGATGACTCAGCCTCATATGGGAGCTTGGCGTTGTACTGGGATCTTATCTCATTTGAAGACTTCTGGCTGCAGGATACTGTCCACTAATCACATCTCTGTGTTAAATAAACACACCAATAATGGCATTGGAAAACAGAGCTTTTCATGAAGTAGTAAGGCAAAGGAAGGCTGTGGGAATGCCAAGTACGTGCAGAGCACAATGCCTAGGTACAGTGGTCAAGGACAAGCCTAAGAAAGCCAGACAAGCCCAGCAGTATGGTATACCATGTGTTAGCTTGCAACCCTAGATCAATTGCTTCTAACAATTCAGCTTCCCATCTGTTAATACTGACCCAGAGTTAGTAACATTGATTGCAGCACAATGTGCTAATGTTAAAGTAAGATAAAACATGTAAAATACCTAGAACACTACTGGACATATGTTAAATCCTCAATAATTAGCTAACCACAATTATTAGAATGCCATTTCTCATTTTCTAGAAGAAATGTAAATGCTGATTTTTTAAATATCTTTTCAGAATATCAGAAATCATAGCTTATCATTTTTGCACAGTAATACTATGCTCAAAAGGTATACATATTCAAGATATATAAAGCACCCTGATTCCTCTCAGAAAATTACATTAAGATGTACTAGTCCACATGACAAAAGGAAAGAGACAAAGGTCATATAGGTTTGTAGTTGATGGTTTGTACCTAGGAGAGAAGTCCATGAATTACTACATAAATGACTGTCACGTAAAACTTACATCTGATAAGTATGCCTATCATTGACGTCACAAGATTAACATGACAGAGTGGAGTGGACACTATTGTATCATGGGGTTCTATGGAATAGTTAAAAGCCATTCTTTTAACATTATTTTATTAATAATGTGCCAGACCTTTTGACAAAATGGGCATTTTATGGCTTCTGACCACAATTCTGAGTAGCCCACAAAAATTATAAGCATGATCTGTTCTCAAACACAGCCTGTAAGTAACTGGTCACTTGACCAATCAATAAGCATATCACCACTTACCAATGCATAGCATTTAATCTTATTTGTTCTTCTTAACAACCCAATGAGATGACACAAGGATTACAATTCCTACCATATAGATTAGGAAAGAGAGACTTGAAGAGAATTGATTTGCCAAAGTTACACTGCTAGGTAACAGCAGGACCAGGATTTGACCTCTATTTTCCACCACATCATGATACACATTACATTTCTTCATGTGACAATCTAGAAAAGGTTTCTTGCTATTCAGAAGACACAGGCTCTTTATTACACTGTATTTTATTAAAGTGACCATTTGTGAAAAAATAAAAATACCCTACTTAGTTATGTATAGGTTTATCCTTGTTAATTTTGGAGTCCTAAAATCAGTTTTAGTTTGGTAAATTATAAAGTTATTTACTTTAAAAATGTACAATTATACAAAAATGTATCTATATATACAAATATATTCACATATATGCACATATATGTAGACTTATGCACATATGTACCCATGTGTATATATTGTGTGTGCACCATATATACTCTCTTTAGTCTATGCTTAATAATGTTAAATTATCATGTCCTTAGTTCATGAACTGTACATTATTTGTACATGATTAAATGTAAAAATTTGTTTTATGTGAATAAATGAGTTTTTCATGCTGTTATTGGTAATTTAATACCAGTGACTAGGACAGCTTCTTGAGTATTAAGAATATCTCCTACATATGGAGAGATATTTTATGAATCACTTTTAATGTATTAATTATTGTGTAGACATAGAAGTTTAAGAACATCCTGGGTGTTACTTTATTAATATTTTTTTAATTATTATGGCCAGAGAAGTGTTCCAGGATATTTCTTCACAAATTCAACATTTTCCTCAGGTAAACTCTGGAAAATACTCATTTACTAAAGGTATAAAGTAATATATATAAATATGAGAAACCTACAGAAATGATGTAGGAAAATAAATACATGGGAATAAATTAGCTGTAAAAATACATTCTTACCAACTTTTAAGGCAAAATACTAGAATTATGTAACCTTTGACAATAAACTCCTTGAGAAACAGATTGTGAAACTTAATTAAAAGAAAAAAAAAAAAAAGAAAGCATTTTCCCAAAGTCCTCATAAAAGCAGAGTGTGCTACACTTGACAATATTTATATCAAATTAGCATTGGAACCATGTGTCTAACCCAATCCAAAATGCCACTTAAGGGGAAATAGAAGGCAATAGATAATGATTTCATAGTCAACATCAAAATATGTGCAACAACCCAATGTAAATGTGCAACAGCTAAAATCCACACAAAACTTTAGCTATATCCATATTTAGTGCAAAACCATTCAACATTGCTCAGAATACGAAGTGTGTTCAGCATGATGTAAGTGACAGTTCACAGGCTTATGTGTTCACATATTGACCCTACTAGCTATTGCCATATAATGGGGCCTGTTTCTAAATGTGTAGCTTTATGTTAGGCCTAGTATCAAGAGTAGTAACCACATTAGTTTCTTTGGTTTTTTTTTTTTTTTTTTTCAGTTTTTACAGAGCCTTCTGGCATTATACAATTACAGACATAAAACAGTATGTTCCATCGACTCAGCATCTTTCTTTTTCAATTTTCGTAAAAAGAATTAATGATAATTTACTTTGAATAGTAGGACTATACAGAAGTGGCTTTGCTTGTTTTTATAATTCTTTCAGTCAGTGCTAATATCCTGCCTTGATAAATAAAAATAGAAACATCTAGGTTTCTCCTCTTTCATTGTTTTCATTTATAAGATGAAATAAGAGGAAACTGAATATAAATCTTTCACTTATTTAATTATCTATGCCATAGTTTGTTTTTCTTTTTTCCTTTTTTTTTGGGGGGGGGTGGTACCAGGGATTGAACTCAGGGGCACTTGACCACTGAGTCACACCCCCAGTTCTAGTTTGTATTTTATTTAGAGACAGGGTCTCACTGACTTGCTTAGTGCCTTGCTTTTGCTGAGGCTGGCCTTGAACTCTAGATCCTCCTGCCTCAGCCTCCCAAGCTGCTGGGATTACAGGCGTGTGCCACAGAACCTGGCTATACCATAGTTTTAATGTCTAACATGCTGAGATCAATATGGGGAAGATATTTTAAAGGTCTCTACAATTTTCTGGTTTGTAAAGTCAGTCTCCCTCTCTGTGACTAGTTCACTACTTAATTAAAAACACACACACTTTTAATACACATATACACATACCTTTTAAAACACACATGCACAGGTGCATACATACACGTGTATATACCAACTAAACAAATGACTTCTTTATTTTTTATTTTAACATACATAATACTTGTGAATATAGTGTGATAACTTGATATATGTAAACAATGTGTGGTGATCAAATCAGAGAAATTAACATTTTCATCTCCTTAGACATTTATCATTTCTGAGAAGCCTGGATCTCTTCTCAACTGGCTTCTTGAGAGGCATTTTCATTGAATGTTCTGTCAGAATTTCATTTAAATTTCTTTCCCAGACAGATGAGAAGGAAAAATGAAATTGGGGGAGAAAAATGTAATTTAAGTCAATCAAAGTTTTCTCTGGCTAATCTAATCATTCTCCTTGTGATGTTTTGTGAAGAAAAGAAAAAGGCAGGGTATAGAAGAAGAAAAGCACTTTCTCTTGGGAAATACAAGAAAATCATATAAAAATTACTTATTACAATTTTAAACAGAAGAGAAAATGAAATGTAAATATCAGGGGGTTTTTCATTGCTAAATTGGATTTACTTTTAAAAGGGGTTTCTAAAACAAAAAACTTATATCTTTTCATCATCACATTCCCATATCCTTAGGCCAATTTGATTTAGAGATTACTCTAGTGTTTCAATTTATTGGTTGGAGAACTTCCATATCAAGAAGGAAGTTCCAAATTTTCTGAGAGTTTTGAAGAGAAAAATTTAGGTGAGTTAAACCTCAGTAAAAGGGCTTCCCAGGAATGCAATATATCAGATTGCTGTTTATGACTAAAGATTTGGGTTTTCAAATTCCTTTTTGTGTGTAACTTTTTATAATATCTACTTGACGTTTCCTTGCCTTTACTTTCGGTTCAGAGTTGCTTCTTGCTCCGTGTTCTCTCATCTTCATCTGTTAGGGCTACTGTAACAAAATGCATTAAAATGGGTAACTTATAAACAGTAGAAGAGCACTTCTTACAGTTGTGGAGGCTGGGAAGTTCAAGGTCAAGGTGATGACAGACTTGGTGTCTCCAGAAGACTCACTTTTGGTTCACAGATGGCACCTACTCACCAAGTCCTCACCTGATGAAACGGGGGCAGGTAGCTCGAAGGGCACTGATCCAATTCGTGAGAGCCCTCAGGACATGCGCCTACCAGTGGTCTCACTTTCTGACACCTTCACCTTGTGGTCTGAGGTTTCAGCTCATGACTATTGGGGAACACAGCGGTTCCAGTCACATCTTTGCTCCGTGACACTGCTGCCACCCTTCCCTCTCTCTCTCCTTTTAATGAGTAGCCTCTTGTCTCCTTAGGTGAAGAACCAAAACAAACTTTGTTTGATAGAAGTACAGATATCAGATCATATGAAAGCAGAATAATTTCTCCACTTAAAAGTCCAAGGGATTGCATGCAAAGACATTGTAATTTTTCTTTTGAATGTTTAGAATGCTTATTTATTCATTCATTTATTTATTCATTCATTCATTTATTTTGCTTTCTTTCTGGTCTTCCAACATATTTTCGTTTCGAGGGAATAGTAACTATGAAAGTTTTGAAACTATTAAATAAAAAATTAGCTAAGCAACAGTAATCTTCTAAATGAATAAGGACAAAGAAGTGAATTAGATTGGATAACTACTGCCAGATAAAATATATCTTTATAAAGGGCTTCCTTGGACACTTAAAATGAGAAGGTCATCCAGAGGCTTGGTATCTTGAGGTACAGACTCTCAAAATGTTGCCCATAGGATCCTATCTTCATATATTACCAATGGACTCTAGCAGCTTAAATGTACTACCAAGCAAGAGGTAGATCTATGCAATGAAGGTGTAGTGTTTCTCCTGACATGAAATGTGGGGCTGTAAGGCTCTGTGTAATTCAGGAAAAAGGTGACAGAACCCTGCCTCATTCCCTCTCTCTCTTGCAAGCTCTCACCTGTGCCCTCACTGTCTGGCTTAGAGAGCAGACATAAACCATGTCTGGGCCTTCTGGGAGCTCACTGCACACTTTGACCTGGGTCCTCCACAGTAGGGTTGGAACTAGAAATTAGATTTCCTGATTCCCAGTTCACTTATCTACTCACGACAGAAAAAATTAAAAAAAAACAAAAAACAAAAAAACATGGTAATGCTGGCAACATTTAAACTAATGGGTCATGAGCTATGGGTAACTACTAGACCACGAATCTCCTCAGGCCTCTTCCAGCTGCAATGGCTGCTCTAAGGCAGTGCAGACTCTAAATGCCATCCCTCCTAGACAGGGGACCAACAGATATAAAAAAAAATAAAATAAAAAAAAAAAGAAAATAGGTTAATCTTAAGAAGACTTGAAAGACAGAATATCCAAATGTTGTGATATCAGATTAATGTCTACATTGCTCTTCTCATTTTCTGTCCTGCTAAGAGAAGTTGAATATAAACACAGCAGGACATCACTGATTAAACGCTAATGAAGAGTTAAACAGGAAACCACACCAAAACATGAATACGCTAAACAGAATAGTTGTTTTGATGGAATATTTTTAAGGGTAAATCTAGATTTGTTCCTTAAGAAATAAACTCATGTCTCTTTAAGAAACAAATATTTGCTCCTTGAAATATTTGTCAAAATCAACTTTGTGCAGAGACTATTTTTTATCACAAATACTTTCATATTTGACAGCTCTTTCAATGCAATTCCCGTTTTAAAACACTGTGATAGAGATATTTTACTTTACTTTTAAACCAAATCTTCAAAAAAGTGTCATAATTTAATAAGAAGTGGGAGACTGCAAAACATGAGATAAGCATTTATCTTCTAAATAAAATTTCATAGATTGCTTAGTTCTTGTGAAGAAAATTACACCTTCATAACAAATGAAATGAATTACAAATTTAGTACACATAAGTAACATATAATCTTGTATCAAGCTTTTATACTACCTTAAGAAATTTAATACAAATTTGACACTGTCATATTTAAAAACAAAAGATTTTAAGTCCAAACTTGACATTTCGGAAGAAAACAAGATGGAGTATTGAGGCTGTGTCATCTTCTTACCTCATTTGCACTAACTATTCTGGAACATCCTTTAGCCAAACCCAGAAACTCTGGCTAACATACTGGATTACCAATAAAATAAAATCCAGGTAGCCAGCAGAATGCCCCCAAATGAAATAGCCTAACTTTTTTCAAAAGTCTTTGTGCAAGTTTCACTATCTAGATTTCTTGGGGGGACAGCAAAGATATTGCTAACCCCTGACTGCCTTCAACCTTCAAATGTTATTAAGAACAATTAAAGTACCAGACTCAAAGTATGCTTTAAAAAAACTTAAAATGAAAGAAAGAAGCCTATTTGGTTAGAATTGTCCCACCATGTGAGACACAGCCCTTAAACAGGACTGATTCATTCAGTTCTCTGCAAATAAGTTATAAAGCAAAAGTTTTTAAATGGAAGAAAACGTTGCCTTTTTGAATTGCTAAACTGCCTCATGCAATACTTTGAAGAGGGAAAAGCTTTATGTTTTTGGTAATTGGAACTCAAAGACCAAATTCCATGTTGTTCAATGCAGATTTCTTGATTGGCATCTCAAGCAATATTGCAATATAATTATTTTTAATTGCCAATTCACATGTCTTAAGCAAAGAATATATAAGGCTCCCCAGAGGTACTGCTCTACAGCAGGAGTTTAATACCTAAATGCAGACATTAGTGAATGGGGGCTTTTGTCAATATTTCACTCTCACATCACCCACAACATAACAACACCACTTAGAATTTATAAAGGCCTTTTATTTGCAAAGTGCTTTATAATAATTAATCGTCAGAATATTCATTTATGGGGGATATGAGTAATAGATTATAAAACCAAGAATTTCAAGCAAGAAATGGTTTGGATAAGACCAAAAAGGAATCACTGTTTTGAGACTGAAATAGAATCTGTAGCATCCCCAAAATTAGCATGGTTCACATGTCTAATGTCTTTTAAGCGAGAGCAGAATCACACTGTTCTCTTTGTGCTCACTGTATTTCTCAAAAGCTCACTTCTATTATTCCATGAGTGTTGATTTTTAAGAGCCACAGATTTTTTGCATACATTCTCAATAAAGAGTAGCATCTCAACCTTTCTGGACAAATATTCTATATCAATGAGAGAAAATTTGTAAGTGTTACTAAAATCTTACAACATTAATGCTTTTAATCACTGTGTTCTCAATACTGAACACAGTCCATGGTACAGAGTGGCCGTCATCATTCTAAAGATCATTACTGAATAAAGAACTAACGTTCTCTTAGCTTCACTCACTCCTTCATTCATGCAGTCAATCATTACTTGCTGAGCTCCGCAATTTGCAAGGTATCGTGCAATTCAGGAAGAAAAGAAAAAATATATCTGTCTCTTGCTCTACTAGAGTTCAAAAAGAACGAGAGACATAGGTAAATAAAAAAAAATGAAGATGATTAAATACAATCTTTGGCAGGAGCACAAAGAAAGGAACAAATATTCCTAATGGGTGAGGATTCAAAACAATGCTTCATAAAAATGTAGTTTTTACTTGGGTTTTTGAATAAGTGTGGTTGTGATACACAGAAAAAACTGGGGAAGGATATTGTAGGAAAGTCCAAGTCTTAGGAACAGCTTCCCTGCTCCACCAATTTGTGAAAATTTGTAGCTGAAATTATATCACTTTTGACTACATCCCGCTAATTCAAACTCCATTCAGTTTCTAAGAAATTCTGGGTGAGAATGGCTTCTGATTACCATACAAATTGGTTGTATGTAAATGTGTGTTTCTACTGTGCTTGAGGATACAGCTTATTCTTTCATGTCTTTTAAATATTCCTAGGATTGTTTGCCCTCCTAATGTATATTATATTAAAATCATGGGAGAATGTCTTTTTTGAATAAAGACTGAAAGACCCAGAACATATCATGCCATAACTGCTTACAGAGAAACATAAAAAATCTATAGGAAATCCTCAAATAACTGTTGTATGCATATTTTGTTCTAGGCACTCTGTGGGACACGGTGTATTCCTAAAGGGATGTCTTAGCAGTACTGACACACTGCAAATGCTCAATGACTCTGCTCAAATTCAACATTCTCTGATGAGTTCACAATTTTGAGAGAGTGGGGGTGATTCCAGACTGGAAGAAGGATAAACAGAACACCCAGGAAGGAACCCTTGTGCAACGTGCAAGTCACAGAGCACTGAGCCAGCGTGCGAACACATGTCTTCCAGCTACAAGATCAAGATTCTTTCCACGGAAACACGGATCCAACCCCATACTCCTTCATGAGAAGGACCGAGTTTCAATAGGAATTGCAAAGCTGTTTATTTTTCTTCCAAGGGCTCATTGCTTCACCTGCTCCACCGGGGCCCATTTTTCTCTATGGTTTCTGTTCATCTCCCGAAAAGCCCAATAGAAACTCCAGCAAAGCCCAGGGGAGCACATGCAATCAGCTCTGCTACCCCAGGGCTTGCTGGGGAAGACACTAGTAGCTAAGAGCACTGGCAGACTGGGCACCTTCGTTGGAAAATCTTACCTGTTCTATCACATGGCAGTTGTCCTCCTGGTGCTTGCCACCACTAGTACTTACTAAATCATAATGATCCACTCCAATTTCAATAAACACAGGTGTAACTGACTTTAAAACCAATTTGTATGTTTGCTGGAACATCTCTCTCATTGGGGGTTGATTATCAAAGGTTAAAGGGTAACAGCGGAGTGGTTTGTAAGAGATGTTAGAGTTTACCTTAACTGTAAGTTTATACATGCATGATGGCCCAATATCACAACCTGGACTGCCAATCTCCTGTCTTCCAACTCCCAGCGCCGAGTCTGGGAGTGGGCAGGAGGAGGACAACTAGGTCCATTTGTGAGAATGGGATGAAGAAAATAAGATACACTCTATTTCATTTCAATATTCACTGAGAATCCAAAATATACAGCTATGAAAATCTTATAGAGAATACAAAAGTGAGCACAGTGGTCTATTTGCAGAATAATCCAGTGAGAGAGAGGAGAAGAGGAGAAGGAGGAAGAGAAGGAGGGGGAGGAGAAGCAGGAGGAGAAGAAGGAGAGGAGGAGGAGGACAAGGCAGAGGAGGGGGAGGGGGAGGATGGGGAGAGTAGGGAGGGGGAGATGGGGAGGAAGATAAGGGGAAGGAGGAAGAAGGAGAAAAGAAACAAACCCTAGGAGAAGCCCACTAAGGTTGAAGAAAAGCTCAGTCACCAACCCTACAGGTGGCCTTGGGGCAGATCACAACCCCTCTGGGAGCCTTCTTTTCACATCTGTCAAAGAACATGTGCACCATCTGACTTTCTGAAGCTCTTTCCAGGTTAAACAGACTGTGCTCCATTTTTTTAGGCTCCATAATTAGGAAACGCTCAAATACCTACAAGTGTGGGTATGATTGAAGGCAGTTAATATATTTCAGGGGCCAGAGGTATAATCATGACTTTGTCGGTGGTGGTTTATTTATTTTTCCTATTAAGGCTCGCTTTTGAAATTCCTGAACCTGAATCAAAGTGCAGAAATTAAGAAGAATGCATCGTAACATGCACTTACTGAGTCACTAACCTGAGTGGGACTGGTGTGAAGGACATAAGAAGTGGTGTTCCCTAGGGCCAAACATGTTCCTCGGTGATAGGAATTCAAAACTGCATAAAATACATTCCTCAAACCTCAGACATTCAACACCTTCGTAATGGAAATGGGCATGCAGAAAACAGTTTACTATCATAAGTCCCAAAATAGGATCATAAATGAAGTATTTTGAGGACACTAAAAAGGAAGAAAGTAAGCGCTGGTGATAGACATGCATGTAGAAAATGTTGCCACAAGTCCTGCCTTATCTTCAAGAGTGAAGAGAAGTTAGCCAAACAGGGTGAAAAACATTCCAGGCAGACAGACCATGATACGTAAAGACAAGAAGAGAAAGAATGAACATAACGCTTTTTCTTCCCCAGCATCTATTTCAGTCACACTGCAGATAAACAGGATTTTAAACATGGGAAGCCATCCAAATCGAACAATTCTCATTCTTTCATCAAAATCCTAAAGGGAACGTTTTTAAATCTCTTTTGTAATTGCCAGGAAAATGATGTGTGCCCAGCGTCGTCCTTATTTAGAAGAAACTGTCCTTATTTTTTATTTTTAATCGAACATGTATGACTTTCCCACTAAGCTGGAGCCAAATTCTGCATTTCAGATGGTAACTGGAATTTACTTATTCTTTTTTAAGGTGCATGAATATGTCCTGTCAGCAATTAAACAAATTCAAGTAAGGATGAAGAGGAAAAAAGACAAAAATGGACATAACAAAAACAAGCAATGAAATGCATCAAAATCAGGAATTCTGTCAGTCTGGCTGACAAAAACATCGACTTGAAAAGGATGTCCTTGCCAGGTTAGGACACATTCCTTTCCTAGCTACTGTCAACCTGGGCTCAGCTCCACTCAGAAACGCCTGCTTGGCTGGCAGCTGCTGAGAGTAGGCAACTCCTCCTAGCAACAGATGGAGCCAATCAAAAGCCAGCAGCAGTGATCCTTGCTGTTAAGTGCAGTGACATCTCATTTATCTGGCAACTCCAGTGACGACTATATAATGCATAAGATAATTACTAAGAGACAGTAATTTACATTCCTATGCCCCAGAAACTATTAGGTTTTAGCCAAGTTGATTGGAAATTTGCCTAAAATTAGACATGTCTAGGCATGCTTAAAATATGAAGAGATATCAGAATGCCTTGGACTGTACTTAAGTGAGTAAATAGACCAGAAGCTGTTTAGTTTTATCACTTACTACCTATGTGTTCTTAGGCATATTAGTTTCCCTGAGCCTTAATTTTTTCATCCTTTAAAGAGATAAATGCATGCAACTGACATAACATATCTCATAGGGGGTACTGTGTTAATTGTAAAAAGTAACAGATATAAAGGTCCTTTGCAACTGCCAAGCACCACATAAGTAAATAAGAGCTGACATTTTCTTAGTATTAGAGAAACAGCATTTGATGTAGTTAATAGCGTCAGCTCCCATCTGGGCAATCTTGGGTAAGTCATTTCATCTTTGTTTCTTCACCTGTCCAAGGTAGATATTGCTAGGACATAATTTAGAGAGTGGCCATGAAGATTGGAGAAGTAAACTTACAAAGTCCAAATATGTAGTAAGCACTTGAAAATGTTAACTAACGTCATTATTAACATAATCACTCCATCACTTAATATCGAGAGAGTCTGAGGAGTTGTTAAGTTGAAAAAAGCTATTATTTCTTTTAAGTGGCACCAGAATAGTGGGCTGTAGAACTCCAAACACATATCTTAGGGATCCTGCACAATCCCCTCTCAACCCTCTACATCTTGCTTTCTTTCCTCCTCCTCCTCCTCCTCCTCTTCCTCTTTCTCCTCCTCCTGGTTGTTGTTGTTGTTACTAGAGATTGAACCTAGGAGTGCTAAACCACTAAGCCACATCCCCAGCCCTTTTTATATTTTATCTAACAGGATCTCACTGAGTTACTTAGAGCCTCACTAAGTTGCTGAGGCTGGCTTTGCACTCATGATCCTCCTGCCTCAGCCTCCTGTACCACTAGGATTTCAGGTGTGCATCATGGCACCCAGACCCCCTCCACAGCTTTCTAACACATTCATGCATACTGGACGTTAGCCTCATGTTTTCTATGTCTCCTGTTGGACATTAAAAAACAATTTTGATTTCATTTGTCTCCTCTCCTTGTAACCCCTCCATTAATCTCTGAAATTACCAGCTTCCTGTTCCACACAAAATCATAAATTTGGAATTGTTCATAGTGTGTTTAATTAAGCAGTCCTGCCAAGCACACAGTTCCTCCCAGGTTTGTGTAAACAGAGTATCTGCTTTTTGTCTTACTACCAATTTGCTCTCCTGCATAGAAGGAAGGGAACAGATTTGTGTTAAGGCAACTAGAGTAGGCAACTTCTCATTTCTCATTCAACGTCATTTGTTTGTGGTGATTTCCAATATTAAAAAGTAGAAATATATATCATTGCATAGTCCATAATGCAATATGGCATAAAAATAGATTCTGTAACAAAGTTTACAACAGTTAATAAAGGCCAATATTTTTCCTGGACCCATATCAGTAGGACTTATTGATATGAACTATACTTTCAGGGTGAAATTTTTAAATACCTGCTTCATTCCATAATGCTTATTCTATACTCAGAACTTGGGCAGATTCCACTCTGAATGTCTCCTTGTGTACTATTTGAGCATCTTGCTAGATTCTGAGTTCCTATGAGAGCAGAAGTTTGCCTTACACTTATCCAAACCATCCAGCTAGCTGTGCACACAGTATAATTAGTGTCTATTAAATAAATAAAAGAACAGAAAAGGAAGGGATGGAGGAGGAGTGGGAGGGATAGAAGGATGGACAGAAAACATGACAAACAGAGAGAGGAGAGGGAGAAAGAACAGAAAGAAGGAAAGAAGGTCAGAAGTGATATGACGTTCATGGGCAGGGGTCTCCACCGACAATTTAACTAAAATTCTTGGGTAATTTTTCAGACAAAGTAGAACCTTGTAGTAAGCACTCAAAAATGTCTCCAATTGCCATGCTTTTAAACCGTCTCTTAATCCTTTGGGTGTTAGGCACCAATAAAGGGTACAAAAGAGAAATGAAAGTTCAACAGACTCAATTTTCATACAAATTCAAAAAGTTAAAAAAATGATTCTTAAGCAGAGATATAATTCCTTTGTTTTTGGGTTTTTACTTCCTTCCCAGAAGAACAGGTCCCTCAGGCCTTTCTCTTGTCTACTCCATAGACTAACTTTGCCACACAGCCAGATTTCACGCCATTCAGCTGTCATCTGCAGCTTTTGTGGCTTCAAAACAGTAACAGGATTCTCCCACACACCTTTAAGTAACTTGCCTTTTTCTAATATAAAAATAATTACACTGGGTCTGATAAATCCTGGGATTTTTATGTTATTCCAATGTCATTACATACTTGAAGACTATTTGAACAGAAATAAAAACAATGCACATAAAAGCACAAAAACACTTTCTGGATTCACATTTTGGTTTATATGATTTTGACCTTGTGTTAACAGAAAAAAAAAAAAATAAGTTGGAAATTCCTGCACATCATCCACTACAGAAGCTGCAATGCACTGATTCCTGCCACTTCCATCAGGTGCACAGACAAACAGGCTTCAGTCCCCCGTGCAGAGGTGGTGTTTCCCAACAGTGGAATAATATCAGAAAAGAAAAAGGGGCATCATTTTTCTAAGGGGCTTTGTGATGACAACCAAGAAATTGGCCAAGGAAATCTCCTTAGTAGAAGTTGAGAGTAAGATGTTTTAGAAAAGGGGCTTTAGTGCTTATGTGGAGGAGGAGTGGAGTGGGGAGGATGGAGCAAAGGAGGAACAGGAAGCAAAGAAGTTGCTTCTGATGGAACTGTCAGAAATGATTGATTCAGACTTTCTTTCAAAATGTAAAAGTAAATGCAAGATTTGGAAAACTAACACAGAGAGGTCAATTGTGCAGTGGACAGTTAGGTTTTTGCTGGATAGTATTGTACCAGTGTTACACTTGATGAAAATGTTGAACATTTTCATCAGAAGGCAATAATAAGACAGTGATAAAGACAAAGGTCATACAATAAAGATGGCATGACATGAATTCTTCTGAGAGAAAGAAGGAAGGAGAAGGAAACATAGGTGGAGGTGGAGTGGAACGGCTACAAATAGAGGAGAACATTTTTTTTCCTACAGACCCAACATAAGTTGGAGTTTTCTGTGTGAAAAATAAAGATGTAGTCGTTGAAGGTGCAGTCCCAGATTGTCCAAACCTTTGGAGATGGGAGAGAAAGAGATGCAAATGAAAGACAATTCAAACCTGAGCTATGAAACAGAGAAACCACTGCAATTGGAAATAGAGGATTTGGTTCCTCTTATTAATATACATTCTTCTGAGATAAAAGGTTTTTTTTTTCTTTCCTTTTTTGAAACTCAAATTGACTCCGAGATGAAAATTTTCTCATTAAAAAATATTAAGGTTACTGGAAGGCTTTAGTGATAAGTGGAGCAAGTGAGAAAACAAAGCAGGGATTTGTTTGGAATGTTGATGGGCAGCAAAGATAGGGGACAATTCTATAAGAAGGAGGTAGAGACTAATGTAGGGAAAAGAATTAGTAGGGGCAAAACACACCCAAAATAGCACAAAAAGTCCTGTCAATTATGGAAAACCTTATATAACAGCATGAAATCCACTTCAAACTTGCAGAAATTAATACCAAGTAAAAGTAAAGGCATTATAATGAGAATTCCAATAGAAACACAATTTGAGGTACCCTACATGTGGCTGTGCTTTGCAGTGATTTAGTTTATGATGGGATACAGTGTAAATGACCCATTGAAACAGAATAGAAATCAAGGCCATTATTGGACAAGTATAACATGATGAAAAAATACATTTCATGGGTTTATTATGTGTCAAAAAAATAGGTATATTAACATTGGAGCCCGTAAAAAAGGTCATAAACTGTTTCCTTCAGAGAAAAAAATCAGTGTCTTCAACTAAAGCAATCTCTGAGAATTTTTTAAACATTATTTCTAATGGGTAAATGAATGAGTTCTAATTCTCCAACTCTCTGTTATTGACCAGATATGAATGGTTTCCTGGTGGCTCTTGAGAGTCAATGAAGGATTCTGAGAAAGGGCTAAATCGAGGCAGAAACTAATAAAACATCACTTTCACAGATTATCTGACATTTTAGAAGAGGTAGGTGTAATAAAGTGAGTTCTGGATAATGAAAGGATTTTGAAAATTCAGTCTCTATATTTTAATTTTCTAATAGGAAAAAAAGTAGGCATTGAAACTAACTGCTTTATGTTTTCCTCCACTTCCACAATTCAGTGATTATATTTGTTTACTTTTTCATTTATTTAAAATATTTATGAACTTAAAATAAGAAAAATACTTTGAAAGAATTGTATCTGGTCAATGCACTCATGGAAATCATGATCATGTTGCATAATATTTAAATGGGTTCAATAAATAATTGAAAATGTGTGTGAAAATGTGAGAAATAACTTTTGTTCAAGTATGTCTGAAGCCCTTACGGTGCATTAGGCATTGTTTTATGGGACACAAGAGGGCTTTACACAGATAGATATGGATATTGATAATAATTAAGATAGAGAATGGAGATAAATATAGAAAAATTTATTTATTCTTCAAAACAGCCAAAATATTTTGAACACTATTCACATACCAGATTTTAGAACTCCAGATTTTAGAGCTACAATCAAAAAAGGAACAATACAATTCCTAACAATTTTCCTAACAACATGGTCCTAACAATTTTCTCCAGTGTACATTTTAGGTAATAAAGTCCTCAATATTTGAGTTGTTTCAGTAAAGATCGGATTCTAATTTTGGAGAATATAGGGTGGGTATCCTTGATCTAAAATGCTTGGGAACAGATGTGTTCCTGATTCTGGAATGTTTGGGATTTTGGAATGTCTCCATACATATAATGAGATATCTCAGAGATAAGATTCAAGCCTAAACATGAAATTTATTTATGTTTTTATGCACCTCATATTCATATCCTAAAGATAACCATACACTTACTCAACATGCATTAGAGAAAGAACCACTGATTTAAACTAGTTGAACCCTATGATCACTTTAATTAACTGAGAGTATATAAAAATCAAGCCAGAGAAGGCACGATGCTAGATAGCACAGCCCAAAATGGTAGATTTGGAAGACCTGTCAAAAACATGATCAGAATTAAAATGAACAAACAACTGATTTTTAGGAGAAGCATTTGGGTTGGGCTTAAGCAGTGCTCTGAGAATCTGATTTGCAGAGATAGGCGTACTGATCTCCAGTGAGGTGGTCAAATACATAACAGTGCTCACAGAGTTATATTTACTGCCACACAAGATGAATCATGCTTCTTTGGGGAATTTTTTTTTTTTTTCTGAAACTTCATTTTCCATTTTGGACTACTGGATCAGTCTCCCACAAGAGTTTGGAGTGGGACCAATTACTTCCCTCTGCAATTTTTCATCTTGTGACTTTGGCTATACAACTCCATTTTAAATTTTCACATGATGCATTTTTGATAGTGGGGACTTTGCCTATGTCTCTTTATTTTGTAAAGAATCTGATACCAAAATAGAGTCCATCTATAACTACGAACTTGAGATTAAGACCAAGAAACACACGTAAGAAATCTTTGGAAGTGCATCGGATAATTTACAGCTCTCTGCTCCACGCTTATATTTTAGATTACAACAATATGCTAAATCGCTACTGAATGATTAATTAGTAAAGATCATTAAAATATTTAAGAAAAAACATCGCACCCCAACAGTGTCACACTGGCATAAAATCAGGCATTAAAAAAACAGACAAGTAAATTTTGAGATAAAACTCTGGAAACTAGTTTGTAGCTGTCCCAATCACACATAAACCTGAGATATTACTGGAGCTCTCAAAACTGATATGATTTGGCAGGTAAGTGACCCTGGGAGATCTAATGGCAAAAGAAACAACTTAAAATATTAAAGGAAGTTCAAACCAAATAAGGTCTTTAAAACTACTAAACCCACATCAATTTATTTCATTTGAAAGAATGCTGGGGTAAAACTGCAGATACATCATTTTAAGGAATTAAATTATGTGAATTTTAAATATTCTAGTTTTATACAACAGAAACTGTCTTAGAGTGGACATTGGAAAATTAGTTCAAGATCTGGCATTTACTTTACTTCTGTCTACTTCACAGGAGTAGGAATTAAATAACTGGATTGAAAAATGCTTTGAAAATCAAAAAGTACAATGTAAATGTTATTTCCTTTATAAAAATATCAATTGCTTTTTGAAAATTAAAGACTCAGCCTCAATTTTTCATGCAGGGACAATTCCCTTTATGAAAATCGTGTCATTTTTAATGCAGAGTATAACTGTAAATAAATCCAATAGATTATTAAAAATGATTACATAGAGAGCAAAGCAAGAGAAAAAAGAAAGAACAAACTATGACAGCTAATGGAAAGGAAGGCTGCATTATGATTTTGACTACACAGGGTAAAATAAAACCATATACCACAACTCATGTCACTTGTAATAAGATGAACATCCCCAAAACTCAACCTGATGTGGTTTCAACCTGATGGTCCGAGCACAAAGCTTTCCCATGTGTTGGAAGAGCAATGGAAGCTAGAAACTGGTAATGGATAAAACCATTACTAGTGTTAGATATTGTTGGTGGGTAATGGTATGGGGGAATTCTCAGGGAACTGGTAGGTGAGAATAAGAGGGTAAGTCCAACAATAGCTTTGTTACTCAAGTGGTAAAATACAGAATAGCAGGGGCCACCACATAAGGTGCCTTTCCACAGTTTGCCAGGGAGGAGATATGGGAGGAAAGAGAGAACAGAGTTAATGAAGGAAACTAAGAGAGAGGATGAATAGAAATAAACACATCCTTACATATCCAGGTAACCAAAAGATATAATGAAGGAATTTTTACATGTGAAAACCTACATACCGACATATTTTGTATCTTGTGAAGTGTTCTTTTATAGGAGGTAAGAAGAAAGACCTATATTTTATTGGCTATTCATCACTGGTCTGAGTGTATTACCTACTATTTTATCTAAAGCCTTCTAATAAAATATAAAGAGAAGATAGTACATCCAATTAAAATATATAAAGAGTAACTCAGGGATATTAAGTAAATCATCCAAACCCAAGCAGCAGCATAATGGAAATTAGAACCCAAGTATGAGAACTTCCTGCACCGTCCTTGACAGCACACCAACTGCTTGAGCACAGTATGAGAAGCCTTAGGGCTGGTGCACCCCTAATAGACCCACTGGCTCTGGGGGAACCAATCATCACAGTCACTTCAGGCAAAACTGCAGTCTTTCAACTTCCTTACAACTCCGTACTTCTCAGTATTTGTTTTAGGCTATTTCTTTTATTCTTCTCTATCTTTCTTTTTTAAGTGGCCTGAATTAACTATACAAGGTTAACTATATACAGAATATTTTAAATGGTAAATTTTTTGAGGATGAAATGTCATCCAGTACACCAACTGAAAGTAATGTGGATTGACCTTGCTACTTGGCCTTGAGTAACAGACATAATGAAGTCTGTAATGAACACAGAAGAGCGATGGTAAAATAATTGTCACAATGTCATGAGATAAAAAGCTGAATTAATAGTCACACATCATGAAATAGGCTTTTATTATGACTTTAGATGTGCTTATTATGTCTAATGATAAAGATGAAATGAACAAAATAGAAAGTAGTAGAAGACACATGTTGCCCTCAACTGTAAATTACTTCAGTTTAGAGATAATCTCAAGTGATCCTGTCATAATATGCATAAACTAAAAATTATTGTTTAATTATAGGAAGTATGCCTTCATGTGTATTTCTATAAATATTCCAAAGGACTTCAAACTTCAGCCAAAGTCTGATTTAAATGTTTATATTTAAAACTACACCATAATTTGAAATTTTCAAATATGTATTAAGAAATGATAAGTTTGACTGTAAGGCACTAAAATGTGCATTGCTAAATAGATTCACATATCCTATCTCCTTCTCTCATTAAATATTCCCAAGGTGCAATTTTAAGGCACAAGATATTATAAAATACTTCATAATATATTTAAAAATTAAGCAAAAGAGAAAAAACAAAGATATATTTTGTGATTTAAACAAATACTCATCAAAATGTACCAATTAATTAACAGATAATGTATTCAGTTTTACAACACTGACAATTTAGAAGGCCAAGCTTAGTTGGTAAAGTTAAATACCAGCCCTCAGAAATATTAACTTTATTAGAAAAACTTTTCTCTCATAATTAGTGTTTTGTGGTCAAAATCGTTAGTGTTTATGGTTGTAAGATACAGCTTCACCATGACAACATGGATAACTATTTCTACTCCTTTTCCCACGTTTTTGCTTCAACACCAGAGTGTTAAAATTTTGTCTCACTTCTCCAATTGTGAGGAAATTCACACTTTTGCATTACTTTAAATAAACAAAAAATGCAATTCCATTAGTGTGTATTGAAGCATGAAGAGAATTTTTATTTACTTCTTCATTTCTGTTCAATCATGATTAAATTGGTATTTTAAATAAAAATGCTTTTATAAATAATAGCACTATTGAGATATAATTGACATACCATAGAGTTCACCCATTCAAAATATAAATTCCAGTGGCATTTAATATGTGCACAGAATAGTGGAAT
Organism: Sciurus vulgaris; assembly: GCF_902686455.1. NCBI lineage: Eukaryota > Metazoa > Chordata > Mammalia > Rodentia > Sciuridae > Sciurus > Sciurus vulgaris. The sequence continues at coordinate 81,408,409 of NC_136470.1, read as the reverse complement.
CACCATTCCAATCAACTTTAGAACACTTTCTTCACCCCAAAAGTAAGTACTTTGAACAGTAAGGCACTCTCACTCCTCCCATCCCCATTCAGACTACAACCATTAATTCACTTCCATGCCTGATAGAATTGCCTATTCTGGACAATTCACATAAACCAAGTGATAAAATATCATTTTAAAAATGCAAAAGACTAGTTTCTTTCACATAACATAATATTTTCATGGGTCATTCATATTTTAATATGTATTAGCACTTCACTCGTTTTTACAAATAACATACCTTGTACAAATATACCATACTTCATTTATGCATTTTTCAGCTGATTAACATTTGAGTTGCTTCTACTTTTCAGGTGTTACAAATTTGGTACTATGAACATTCATGTTCGGGAGTTTTTGCATGGATATGTTTTCATTTCTCTGGTTATATTCCTAATAGTGGAATTGCTGGGTCATATGATAACTCGGAGTTTAATCTTTTGAGGAAATGCCAGACTATTTTCCAAAATGCCTACAGCATTTTACATTTCTACTACCAGTGTATGAATGTTTCAATCTCTTACCTACATGCATGATTACCTTTTAAAATATAGCCATCAACATCTGTGTGAGGTGGTATCTCCATGTGATTTTAGTTTGCATTTCCTTGATAGCTAATGGTGCTGAGCATCTTTTCATGTGGCTATCAATTATTTATATATATAAATAATATATACATATATTTAGAAATGTTTATTTAGATCTGTCATACCTAATTGTGTTATCTTTTTATTACTGAATTGTAAATATTAAGTTGTAAATATACAGGTATTTATATATTCTAGATACAAGTTCTTATCAAATATGAATTTTCAAAATTTTCTCCCACTCTGTGGATTGATATTTCACTTCTTCTTTGAGTTCTTTGAAGCCCCAAAGATTTTACTTGTGATGAAGTCCAACTTATCTATTTTTTTCTTTCATAGTTTTTTCTTTTGATACCATATCTTTGGAAGTCACTGCTCACTCTAAGATCACAAACACTTACTTCTAAGCATTCTTCAAAGAGTTTTATAGGCTTGGCTCTTATGTTTAGGTCTGTGATCCATTACATATGATTTCATATACAGTGTGAAAATCAGCCTTTAAAATAAGAAACTTTGGAGCCCGGCACGGTGGTGCATACCTGTAATCCCAGTGGCTCAGGAGACTGAGGCAGGAGGACCGCCAGTTCAAAGCCAGCCTCAGCAAAAGTGAGGCGCTAAGCAACTCATTAAGACCCTGTCTCCAAATAAAAAATACCAAAAAGGGCTGGGGATGTGGCTCAGTGGTCAAGTGCCCCCTGAGATCAATCCCTAGTACCAAAAAATAAAAAAAAAAAAAAAAGAAACTTTAGGAGAGGTGGATGGGGTAGACATGGTGCTACCAGTGAGATATTTTTAAAGTTTCAAGATAATATCAAGAAAGATCTTTCAATTGAAATAACTAGAAAGTTCCTGGAAATTCCTTGAACATATTACTTTTAAAAAGCATTTCATTACATAATATGCATTTTTTTAAAATACATCTTATTCCTGCATTCTATGAAAAAAAGACAAAACACAAAGATAATCCAAATGACAGAAATTCATGATGACAGTTAATGAAGTTTTAAAATTTTATGCCAAAACACCAAACAAATCATGTTTCTATAACCCTGCTTCACTCTTTTATGACATGTAACAATTTAAATCTTTATTATAGCATGAAAGCATAAAGCTTGCCTTTCTCCTCCCTCATTATTAGAGCATCTATCTGTAAGAGTACTCTGCTTAAAGAAACAGTCATAGAAATCCTGCTTATATTATTTTTTTCTATTATTTTCTATTAGAGAAATACATTGATCTCTTTCATAGAGCTAATCCTACATTGTAAATGTTCATCTTTGTTTACATGTTGTCTTACTGTCCACTAAAGTGAGTGTTTTTCACTTAGTTTCCAACACCTGAAGAAACACGTATTACGTTACCAATGCTCAATAAATAGGCAGCAAGTGAGTGGATGAACAGGAGCCAGGAAAATGTGTGGATCCTGGACTTTTGGGAACAGTATATTGCAAGCATAGGCAAATGTGCCCATGCACAGTCATTGTGATGTGCTTTTCCATGGTGGCTTCCAGTTTCCGCATGACCTCTCAGTTCCCTGCAGAGAGAACCTTTTCTCATTTAGCAAAACAAGAATGAAAGTTGATGTAGTAATGCTTATTCATCCTTGCCTTAGCTAAGGAAAGAAAATTCAGAGAAAACACTGAGCAATCTGCTATGAAAACTTAACAAGCAGAAAGCTTCTGCCCAAGTCCCAGATGAGTTCTAATCTATTTGGACTTGAATAAAATTAGAGGTAATCTTTCTTCCGTATAGTCTCTAGAGTTCAATATTTAGCTTCCTAGTAGAAGCTCATAAACTTGACAACTAATAGTTACAGTGATTGAAAAGATCTTATGCAACCTAATGAAAAGACTACATTCACATATCTATGCTTCCACCTCTTCACATGTTTTCTGTCTCTCTCTTTCTTGTCCTAAAGTCTTACACTATGTATAGTTAGATTTGTGGTCTGGGGAGGTGTGGTAGTTGAGAGGTGCCTACCCAACATCCATCCTCCTCTTCTTTTAAACAAACCTTTGCTATGAACTAAATGTTTGTATTCCCCCAAAATTCATATGTTGAAGCTTGATCTCCAGTGTGATGATATGTGCAGGTGGGACTTTTGGGGACTGTGGTCTTTGGGATCATAAGGGTGAAGTCCTTATGAACCATATTAGTGCCCTTATAAGAACAGACAGAGAATTTGCTTCCCCTGTCTCTATTATTTACCATGGGAAGCACAGCAAGAAGATGACCAAATGCAAATCAGAAGGAGCCCCTCCTGGAACCCAACCATTCTAGGCTTACCCAGCCTTCAGAAATGTGAGAAATAAAAGTCCATTACTTTTCCCCCTGCACCTGCTAACTATGTAAATTTATCAAAGAAGCCCAACTTACTGAGACAACTCTGGTTTTGATGGGCATAACAAAGTGGGTAGCTTAAAACTAAAAACAAATATAGACAAACAAAAATAGGATTTACCATGCTCTCTTTCCACCTACGGGTGGCCATGTGATGCCGTTCTATCCAATATCTATAAGTGGACACCAGCTGGAAATTCTGGGACAGTGCTACCTCTCCTGATGAGAGGCACCATCTCTTCCTCTGTGCCCACTTCTACTGCCAGAACGCTCACATGTTAGCTGGGGATGTAGAAGCCAGCTTTTGCATGAAGAGAAAGTCAAATAGATAAACCCAAATGAGTCTACTGAGCTAATCAATGAATCATCATAAAGTGATGTCTAAACTTCTCATTATACCAGAAAATGTAAAACGCTGGTCCCTTTAAACCAGTATTATGGCATCTCTTTTACTCATAGCCAAACTGAATTCCTACTTAATTCAGTAAAATGAACTTAGGAAATCTGTCATTAGAACATGGTCTCTGGAAGAAAAATCAGAAAAATTTTCAAATTAGTCTGTGAATTTTTGTGCATATATTGACAGCTCAAATTACCCATATGTGGGCTAATGTGTAAGGTATGTTTGAAGTGACTGCATAATTATTGTTCACATCCTAATCCAGGACCCCCTTTTTTTTCCCCATGATCCCTTTAGGGGTTAAATAAGCACTATTAATAATTATATCAAGACCTCAGGCATAAACTGGAACTATTCTGGATGAACCAGGACATATAGTTACCCAATGGGACACTGATATTCTCAGTGGCCTCAAAATAAAGTTATTTCTTTCTAGTCAGAGCTGGCTGAAATATGTCAGTTACAGTTTTACATATCTAATCTATTTTCCCAACTTAACTAATATATTTTAACTTTTAACTTTGTGGGGGGTGTGTGCATGTACAGAGTACACTTAAGGTATACTATAAATACAGGAGGCTATGGGCTTAACATATATAGTACTTTCTGATCTGTCTCTGTCTACCATTATTCTTTTTTGGCCACTTATCACAGTTTTTTGTTTGTTTTTAATGTTCTTTTTCTCGCCCTGCTATCAGTTCAAAGAGTCAACTTCTCTGCAGACTTGGTTATACAAAAGACTCTATTCTGTGTCTATGCTTTACCACATCCCTGTTCTAATCAAATTTCAAGGGCTGGGGTTGTAGCTTAAAGTTAGAGCACTTGACTAGCAAGCACGAGACCCTGGATTTGAGTCCCAACACCACACACACACACACAAATTAAAAATTGAAAATCTACTAATTTTCCCTCTGCATTTAGCACTCTTAATTCCCTTATCTTTTCCTCTCCCTGAGGTCTATGAAAGTCACAGATGATAGACTTATTTTATGTAGTACACTTCCCTCCAAGTAAGTTACATAAGGAGATATTTCCAAGAAGAAAAGTTCCCTCAAGTTGAAAACCTGGTTGATGTTGGGGGAGGGGAGGAAAAATACTGACCCATGCTTTTTCATGATTTTTTGTTATAAACCTAAGAAATAATTAAATATGAAAACTGCTAATATATATATTGGCTTTGGTGGGGGAAGGTAGAACTAATAAGGACAGGGAATGTCTTTTGTAAATCAGGCTGGACCAGAAAGTCAGAGTGAGGTCATTTAACTCTCCAGAAGGAGGTCATTAAATCCTCCTGCAGGAACAAGGGTCATGTGGAGTAAATAAAACCTTAGCTTTCTAGGAAAGTCTTGTTACTCTGAAAATTGCTCTTCTTCCTATCAATTTATCAGATAAAAAAAAAATGCAACCCAAACTCAGTTATACAAGAAGGGCAATTATTGGCTCATTTGTAACTGGAAACTTTAGGTCTGGCTTCAAGTGTGGTATGGCTCTATACACAAATTCAAAGGAAGTAAATAAGACCTAGCTGCTGCATCTTTTGACCTAGACCCCTGTCCTCTGAATGTTGAATCATTCAAAGGCCCTTGTGGTGTTAAGATGGTTATAGTCTATATATCCTCTCAGCTCCAAATACAATGGAAAAGAAGCACGGATACTCTTTCTGATAAAGTCAAGACTTGAACTGAAGCTAGTTGCCCCTAAATGAATGATAAATACTCTGCAACCAATCTTCCGTGGCAATGGTGGCTGCACCACCACAACTAAGAATGGGATTAATCCCATATAAACCTCAGAGACTGATGGTCAGGAACTGGTGGAGGGTACACTGAGTATCTTCTTTTAATGTATCCACTGCTACTACTATTACTGCTTATGGTGAACACTGATTGGCTGTGCCACACACTGCTCTTGGGCTTTTTCTTTCCCTTTTATCCTTACTATAATTCTACAAAGCAGGTATTGTCATTGTTATCACCATTTCACATATGAGATTCAGTATAGAGTCTAAAAAGCTAAGACATTTTTTCCAATTTTATTATGAGAAATAAGTTATAGAGCTGATTCAATTTGATTTTATTTGATTCCTAAAGCTCACATTTTAAAATAAAACCCACTACTGTGTATAATTCACCACCAACAAAAAAAATTTTAAATTAAAAAGTAAAATATAGAAAAACAAAATGTCATAATAAAAATAAATATGTAAAATAAATATAAAATATAAAAATAAGTACACACTCACTATCTAATATTGCCTGGTTCACTGATGACTAATGGAACAATCTAAATACTTTAGAAATAACTACCTATTATTCTATTGTGCATAATGGCAAGATGGAAAAAAATGTAAAACTTGATATTTTCAAATAATTCTACCCAAGGTCCTCATTAGTGCTGCTCTGAGAAACTGATTCTTGCTTTTATTCTTCAATGAAAAATGTTTCTAGAAACACATATGCTAATTTTACAATTAAGGTTAGCCCTGGAGCCAAAGCATTAACATTTTCCAGAAATTATAAAATCTTCAAATAGAACCTAAACTACCTACTACTCAACATAAGAAATGTTACACCCAAGTCAAGAGTGAACTGGTGACTGCATTGGGAAGTGCACAGAGTAACAATCAGGAAAACCGCTACAAAGATTTTTAACACCAGACAGCCAATGAATCACTTCCAGAATCAGAACTGCATGCCACCTCCATCCACTCACTCAGCAAGATTTTAACAGACACCTTCATATGGGAACTTCAATGTTCAGTGCTACCAGAGACACTAATTTACATCACATATGGTGCCTAGCTGCAAAAGGCATGCATGTGATGAGATAGATAAAACACAAAAACAATTATAACCAAAAGAAGAAAGGAGATAAATGAATTATCAAAGTGCAAAATATTATATGTGATAACAGTGGATGCGAGCTATTACTTCATATCTACTTAAAGAACAACTGATGATGTGTTAATTCTTTCTGTGGAAAGGCAATCTATCCCCAATGCCCCCCCAAAAATCCATATCATGTTTAGAAGTAATAAATGCCAGATTCTTAGGCTGGCAGGATTTTATATTTTCTTTTTCTTAGTCCAAAGAATACTCCAGTTTCAGTAAATTAAATAATATATATAAGGTGAAAAAGAAATAGGCAAAGTGAGTGATTTATTTTTTCTAGGTGCTATGGTCAACAATTACTCTAAAATGAAAAAGAAATGATACAAAATTCAAGTCAATCACAAGTTAATACGAAGACAAAAACATATGGAAATGACCTAAGTAGAATATTTAATAGTTTAATTGTTGTTGAACAAGCCTCTGTGATTGGGCCATTAACTTTCCTCTATCCAGATGTCATTAACTTCCAAACTCCATGATTCATTTGGAATTAAGGGCTACGGTGTTCCCCATCCCCATCTCTCTCTTTGTCTCTTTCTTTCCCTACAAATATCCCAAGAGACCTCTGAATAGGGTCTCAGATCTTAGAAATTTCTCTGAGTAGTTGATAAAGAAATTTGAATTCCAGAGTGAATAGTTGCTTTGGACCTCTATTCTAGATATAATTGTTTTGTGAAAAAGAAAAAAAAATCTAATATTTCTTTTTAGTATGGAACAGAGATTTTTTCACTGAGAGATGAACTATAATGACCAGGTGACTCTGCAGGCAGATGTCTTGGCTAGTCTTTCCCCCAACCCCAACTTTTATAAGGGTATTTAGTGTAAAAAGGAAAATATGGAGATACCAGCTCTTAAACCACAATACTACATCAACCCCAATGCAAAAGAGGCATGAGCAATATTTACATATTTCAATAGAACAGTCACAGTCTATTCAAAGGTGAATAAGAAAGTGTGTAGAGACATGATCAGGTGAATTATGACAAAGACCATTAAGACCAGATAGCCAATAAATTATTGCCAGAATGAGATCCAATGATGCCCCCATCAACTCACTCAACAACCACTGAGCCACTTCCCCACCTTTAGAGACAAGGTATCACTGAATTGCTTGGGGCCTCACTTTTGCTGAGGCTGACTTTGAATTCTCAATTCTCTTGCCTCAGCCTCCTGAGCCACTGGGATTACAGGCATGCATCACAGTGCCCAGCTTCAACAAGATTTTAACTAATACCTTCACATGGGAGTTGCCGTGTTCAGTGCTCTGAGAGAAACTAATCTATATTATATATAATCTCTAAATCCAGACAGTTTATACCTGACAGGATGGAAAAGGCATAAAAATAATTCTAGTGAAAGAAAGAAGATAAATGTCTTCACTACATACAAAATGTGAAAGTGTATTTTGATTGTAGAAATTGTGAAAATCTTTACTGGGCACTTAATGATAGGGAGATTTGAACATCCACGACAGTGGGGAAGTAAAATAAATCAGAGGAGTAAACAAAAGAGCACCTTCTCCTTGTAAAGGTTAAATGGTCTCCTTACGGCTCTCTTCTCTTCCTTCCTCAGAGACCTCCATGCTTCTCCATAAATCTTAACCAAGTTTTCAACATAAAATCAGTATTGTCTCACAATGGTGATAATGTCTGCTCTCAATGAGCACAAGATTTTGGTTTGGAATTCTAAATGTGCAAAAAGGACATGCATTAATTAATCTGTTCTGATTTTGTTGGAGTTGATGCCATTTTGTTGATATCTTCAAATAAAACCATCACAAACAAGATGATAGACTCCACTGGTTTCCCAGAAATTATGCTTTTGGTATTATTGATTGTAACATTATAGAGTGGCACATACTTAATTGCAAGAGAAAATAAGAGAAGCAGTGTTGATTAAAAAAATGAACATTAAACTAGAAGTTTCTTTACCTTAACATTCTTCATCTCTATTGAGTGAATCATTTAGTCACTTAAATTTTCATCGCTGAGATGTACCTTTAGTCACTCAACAATAAGATCAGAGTTGTAGCAACGCTCACATGAGATAGTTTATATGAAAGGGTGGGGGAAATGAAAAAACACTCAACAACGGGAAGATTTCATTATACATTTGGTCAAGGATAGTGTGGTATTATGAAAAGCTCATGATTTTTAAAGTTAAGACCTAAATTTAAGTTCTGATTCTGTTCCTCACCAGGATGAACTTATTTAGGTCAATAATCTCTCTAACCCTCACTTTTTCACCAGTATCTAATAGTTCATTTCACAAGAGTTCTGTGAAATTTAAATACAAATCTAAAAGCATTTTTCAAATAATGAAAAATAAAGTATATTACTTATGCAAGTACAGCCATCAATATCGCTGCTATGACTACCATTGTTATAGCTACTCTCATAACAATTTACATTATTACTCATTAGAAGATACATTGACTTAAAGGAGTGAATTTATCACTGATAAAGATTTGAACAATTGCTATCAGTTCATGCAGTGTTAAGAACCTATTTTTAAGTTAAGCTGGGCACAGTGGTGCATGCCTATAATCTCAGCGACTCAGGAGGCTGAGGCAGGAAGATCAGGAGTTCAAAGGCAGCCTCTGCAAGAGCAAGGTGGTAAGCAACAGATAAAACCCTGTCTCTAAATAAAAATACAAAACAGGGCTGAGGATGTGGCTCAGTGGTCAGGTGCCCCTGAGTTCAATTTCTGGTACTGCCCTCCCCCACAAAGAAGAATGTTCATTTATCTCTCAGCTAAATAAAAACTCTCATTAGTTAATCAACTACCTAATTCCTATTTGGGAGATAACTGTTTAACGTTTATAAAGTAAACAATGGCTGTAATAAAAAATAGACCTTTGCAAACAATTTAATTATTATCAATCACGTAAATGCCAGTGATAGTGTTAAGTGCATCAAACTACTCATTAAAAATGCAAATTATTAAAGTTACATTATTTTTAAGTGTCATTTCCCCAAATGTAAATGTCAAAGCTCCCCAGTTGTCCAAAGCATTGAGTTGTCCAAAGTATTGCTTCTTAAATACTGATGTGCCAGATATGGCAGATATTGCTCTCATGACTGTCTTTTCTCTCATCATTTCCTTCTTCCAAGCTAGGGTAAGAAAAGGGAAGGCAGCTGAGTGTGAGAGAGTGGGACTGGAGGCAGAATCAGAGAAACATATTAAAAGATTATAAGATTCATTTTAGTTTGATGATTGATTGCATGTATACTTAAATAATCTTGTGTCCAAAGGGATTTAGCCTTTGCCCTTGGCTTCTGGGAGGTGCTCTTTATTTACTGAGGGTCTTCCATTAGCCAGAGAATAACAAAGTGATTTAAGGTGGGGGTTTTGGGTCATTCAGTATCCATTCACCAGCAGCTTGAGTTCAGTTACTTGGGAAACCAATCCATCTTGTTCACTTTTTGGAGCCCCAAGTAAATCTCTAAACACAGAGACTCAGGTGAGCTTCCTCTTCAGCAATATTTCATGTGTATTTTAACTCATTGATACCAGAAGAGTAATGCAACCTGACTCTAGAAGAGGAAAAGGAAATTCTGTATTTGATCCTTCTGATGGACTCTGCCAAACATACTTCTTATTTTAAACTGTATCCTTTTCCTATAATAAATCAAAACCAGGAGTTAAATAACAATAAGTTTCAGTGGGTTCTGTGATTTTTTTCTAGCAAATTGTCAAATAAAAGGGTGGCTTTGTGAACAGCACCCCACCCCAAATTTGCAGTTGGTGTCAGAAGTGAGGCTAGTGTTGGGGACTATGCCCTCCAATATCGTTTTGGTTAAACTCCTTACAAAAGCTAATGATGATAGTTAAGTATAAATTTCAAGATAAATATCTTCTCTATTTTACCCATCTTTGTATGTTCAGTGTACAGCATAGTACCTGGCATGTGGTAGAGATAATCATTTTATGTTGAATGAATTTTAGGTTTCCTGAGATCAACTTTGAGGACAAACCAGCATGTGTACAGTGGTTTGTAAGACCACCATTAAAACTCTGGTCAATGTAATCATAGTTGATTGTCCAACTATCATATGGAATTTATTGTTTATATTTGGAATAGATAATGATTTAAAATTCAACATGTCTTTTTGACAAACACCCTTTATCAGAAAATATGACCAAAGCTGTAGTTGGGGAAAACATTTGGCCTGGGTAGCAAAGACAAATATATAATCCTTGCCCACCAGCAAAATGGAAGCCAAGTGCTGAGATGTTAATGCAGAGGAGCATCTGGTTCTCCGTGAGAATGTGTGATGGAATGAGGTGTCATATCATGTGACATTTGAACTGAGCTATAAGAAAGAAAGATTAGTAATTGCACAGATACAAAAACAGAAAAAGGCAAATTTAACTATCAGCCATGACATGATAGCAACATTATTTTATCCTTTATATATTTTATTACAATTATTCACATCTAAATATATCACAAATATTCTAATCACAATTTGAAAACTATGTAGTTTTATAATTTTATATAAAAGAATGTCTATCACAATTTATGTATATAAGGTTCAGTTCAAACTACTTAAATATTAGAAGATATTAATGTGAGTAAATTTATAGAGAAATATAAAAAGAGAAGAGTTCAGGCTTCACCTTCTCTGTATTTGGTGAAAATATGCCTCCTCTCTTTCAACCCCCACCTAAATGTAATCATTTGAGGAAATTTAAGTGAACTTACAAGCTTTTTCAAACACTTATAAAACTCAAAGAAAATTAAAGATTAGGAAATGTGAAATTTCAGGTCAGAACTGCATTGCCTGTATGAAGTAAAATTTGTAGAAAGAGCTGGTTCAACAGACTGTGAGGCACAGTGGTGTTTCCTAACAAAGACATTTCAGAAACAGAAGTTTCTAATACTCTTAAGTTTCTTTCATGGGGGAAAAGTAAGGTCTTAGAAAACTTTTATGTACTGTGCTTTAAAAACTATTATTTATATGCCATTAAAAATTGTTTGGGGCTTCATTTCAAACAGCACAGTGAGTTTAAATTTGAGAAGTTGAAAATCTTATACATTGAAAACATTTTTGCTGAAAGAAATGGCAGAAGACACAAATAAATGGGAATCATCCCACATTCATGAATTGGACTACGTAACATTGTTAAAATGTTCATATGACCCAAACAATCTCCACATTCAATGCAATTCCTAGCAAAAGCTCAGTGACCATTTTTTTTTTTTTTTTTTAGAAGTAGAAAACCCATCTTACAATTCATATGAAATCATACAGTACCCCAAATAGCCAGAATAATCTTGCGGAAAAAAAAAAGAATAAGTAAATAAATAATAAAGCAGGAGGCCTCATAGGTATTAAAAAGCTACAATGAAAGTACAAAGATAGACATATGTACCAAAGAGAACCCCAAAATAAACTTCTAAAATTATTATCAAATTATCTTCAGTAATGGTGCTGGGACTACACAACAGAGAAAGGGGAGCTTGTCAACCAGTGGGATTGGGAAAATTAGATATGTGCATACAAAAGAAATTAAAGTGGACCTTTCCATTATATCATCTGCAAAAGTTAACTCCAAGATCAAAGTCCTAAACACAAGTCCTGAAACTTATAGAAGAAAACATAGGAGAAAATCTTCATGACACTGGATTTGGAGATGATGATTTCTTAGGTATGACACCAGAAGCAAAGGCTCCTGAAGCCCAAAACAAACAAATAAACAGAAAATAAATGGGACTTCATCAAACTTTAAAATTATGGTTAGCAAATGAAATAACCAAGGAAATTAAAAGATAATACGAATATTTTCAAACCATTTACCTGACAAGATGTCAATATTCAGAATATATAAACAACTTCCACAACTCAACAACAACAAAAAGTCAATTAAAAAAATAGGCCAAAGAATTTTGAATAGATACATATTCAAAGAATACATGTGAACGACATTCTAACGTATATGAAAATACGTTCAACATCACTATTAGGGAAATGAGAATGAAAAGCCTAATGAGATATCATCTTGTACCTTATAGATACCATCAAAAACAAAAATAAAACAGAAAATACAGCAAGAATAGAGAAATCTAAATCTTTGTGCAATGTTGATGAGAATATAAAACAGTATTTCCATTATGGAAGACAGAATGGAGTTTCCTCAAAAAATTAAAAATAGAATTATATGATCCAGTAATCCCACTTCTGAGTACATATCCAAAAGCAAGATTTTGAAGGGATATTTGTATGTCTATTTTCATATAAATTAATCACAAAAGCAAGAAAGGGCAGTAACATAAATATTTATCAACAAATGAATGAATAAACAAAATGTGGTACAGACATATCACAGAATTTTATTAAGGCCTAAAAAAGAAGGAAATCCTGTCATATGTTACATGGATGAATGTTGAGAACATTATACTAAGTAGAATAAGTCAGAAGAAAGAAAGAAAGAGTTAAGGTTAGGCGATTAGGGTTAAAGGAAGGAAGGAAAGAAGCAAGGAAGAAAGAAAGTAAAAAAAAGAAAAGAGAAGAAAAGAAAAATTCTGCATAATTCCACTCGTGTAAAGTAGTTGAAGTGGTTAAATGGGAGGTAGGAGAGTGGCTGCTGGGAGCAGAGGTGGGGGGAAAGGGGACTCAATGTCAATAGACTTGCAGTTTTGTAACATAAAAGGAGTTCTAGAGATTTGTTGAACAACAATATGCACATGGCTAACACTACCTCAAGGTACACAACAAAATGTTAAGATAGTAAATTTTAGTTTATGTACATTTTACCACAATTAAAGAGGAAGAAAGAGAGAAAAAAGCACTGGAGTTGAAACCGTCATGAAGGCACTCTGTCCATATAGTCAGGATGAGTAAAACACAGAAGTGAAAGGCCTAAACGTACTGCCAGGCAAGGTAAGCATCCCTATGGTACAGAAGGAGAACACACCAGTAGATTGCAGTCGTAGGCCTACAGTGCTTCAGGCCCTGAAGGAAGTGGTGTAGCCAAGTTTCTCCAGTCAACAGAAAGAAAAGCCCTTCATGCAACATGGGGGACAATAGCTGCTAAAATCAGGGGCTGGATAGAGTCATAGAGCTCCAACTCTAAGAAGGTTGGGAGAAAAAAAAAAGATGCTTTCACCTTAAAGCAAGACACAGTCATGGACAAAGCATCACAAAAAAGTAACCGGAGCAAGCCACATCCTAGCTCGGGACCCTGCTCTCATCCCAATGTTACCCCAGGGTCGGAGCCTTAAAATCTTATTCTAAACTAGATCTACTGGAAGCTGTGTAGAAGCAACCAAAAAGGCAGAGCAGACCTCAGAGAAAAAAGCAAAAAGGGAAGAGGGAGAAAAAATGTGACTGGAGACCCAAATCCCAAACACACACAGAATAAATTCTAAATTCTAATCTAATCTAAATCTAATTCTAAAATGACAGTCAACAAAAATCAATGACTGAAATATGAATTCATTACAAAAGAAATTAACTTTATGGAAAAGTCTGACAAAGTATGTGAGGAAAGCTCAGAGATAGATGAATTAATGACTTCCTGTGAAAAGAAAAAATAAAAGAAGCCAGATAACAAAAACAGGAAGAAATAAATCAAGCACAGGAAGATATTAAACAGAAACCATTCAACATCCGAAAATGAAAAACTCTGTGACTGAAATCACAAAACAGATGGCAGAAATTCTAGTCTGGATAAATTTGAAAGTTTCTAACTTAAATCGTTTAAGTATTATCAGCACAAGAGACTGGAAAGCATGATGGAGAAATAAAATGTGTATATGGGATAAGAGTTAAAATGCTGTAGAATTGGAGAAGTATGATTCTTTGGATCATTACTGCATTCCAATTCCTAACAGAAAAAGACAGATTCACAACTAGACACTATTGTGAATTTGCAGAGCAGTAGAAAGACAAAACGTTTTTTTTTAAAGTTTCTATTAAGGTTACCTACAAAAAAAGAGTATTAAACTGACAAAGCTTTCCATCATCAACAATAGATGCCAGAAGCCAATGGGATTTTGTTTGCTGAATGCTGGAGAAAACCTGTGTCTACTAAGAATCATATTAGATCTGAACTGCAAATCAAGTGTGAAAGTGAAAGGAAGGCATCTGCATGGTTATCAAGATGAAGTGAATTAACTACCCACAGACCCTCACACAGAATAGTAAAGATAACAGTTTAAAGGAAAGGTAAACTCAGAAGACCAAAATAGATATACACACAAGCAAAAATTAAACACATAGAAATTATTGTAAAAGTTGGTACAATTTAATGACTAACTTTAAAATAACTTATTTATTTTAAAGAGCCACTCATCAAAGTAGCAAGAAGGGTGGTTTTGTTTAATAGTCAATAAAATATCCAAGGGCCCATGAGTTATTTGGAAGACAGAAAACAAAAGTTATTTAGTAAACTATGTAATTATGTATGAATGTTTAAAAAATAAAGGTAACCACTCAAGAAATAAAAATGAAGCCTAATTTTATAACCCAGCCAAAGAAATTTTAAATTTGGGATATTAGGGGAAAAAAGCAAAGTAATACCAGACACAAATAGTGACATTTCAAAATGACAGAGGATCAACTCATTAAGAAGATGTGATAGTTATAAATATGTAAATGCTGGATGAAATACTTCAAAAGACATGAGGCACATATTGATAGAATTAAAAGCAATAATAAATATGTAATCATAGTAAGAAACTTTAAAAAAAAGGAAACTTCAAAAATGCAGCAGACAATAGCAAGAAGAGAAGCACAAGTCAAATAGATTAAAAAATACAACTACAATGGTAAGAACAAATCAAGATACTTTAGCAATCTCATCAAATATATATATGGATTACCCTCACCTATTAAAATACAAATTTTCAAAATGGATCTTAAAACTCTAGACCTAGCTACCAATCAATCACTTCATCTCTACCACTCTCCTCTGGTATTTTGGTGAAAGAGGGTGTTAGGTTTTGGATCTGAAAAGTTCCCCACAAAGCTCTTGATTTAAAGCATGATCCCAAATGCAGCAAATTTCAGAGTTGGAGCTTTTAGGCAATGATTAGGTTTCTTACCTCATTTGTGGATTAATTCATTTGCTGGATTAATCCATTGATAGCTAAATGGATTTCTGGCTGCTGATTTCAGGGGGCATTTACCTGGAGGAGGTAGACTACTAGGGGCATGATCTTTGACTGCATCTGTCCCTGGCACATGTGCCCCTTCTCTCTCTATCTCTGTCTCTAGCTCTCTTTCTCTCTCTGCTTTCTGCTTCCATCAACTCAGTCTTTAAAGACAATCAGTTTTTAAAGCAGAGACCTTGATGATCAATGTCAGTGATGCTATACTTTAAAAATTATTCCTAGTATCACCAGAGAACCATAAACCAGGGGAACCATCATGATTCTTGGTTATGAAGCTAGTTTAAGTACACAGGAGACCTTTTGAAAATTTAGGTACCTGAAACTTGTAACTCAACAAGTGATTATTAACTTTACAAAGGTGTTTATCCCATTACAAAGATACTCCCACAGTCTATTTCTCAAGAGGATTTTTAAAAACTTCTCTCATCTATAGGCTACAGGTCTCTGTATCTTAACTGCAGTTCTACAGAAAAGGGCTAGAGAAAAGCTAAAGAGGATGAAACCACTCCCTTCCTGCCCCACCATTCTGTGCATATGTGTGCAAACACACACATGCAGACACACACACACACACACACACACACACACACACAGAAAGACACAGTCTCTTGCCTACAGTACAGTCATCAGATGTCCTGCATTTTTCTTCTTCCTTGATATTTGGAAATTAACTCTAGCTCAAATATCTTAAGTCTACAGTATTTGTGTAATTATTGTTTGACTATGACATTTTAAATGTAACATATGTAACAATAAATATATATAAATATATGTAACCCTTATATTTATTATATTATAATATATGTAACCTTCAGCTGCTTATTTGAAGACTGATTGAATCCTTCAATTAATACTACCCTAGTACTATCTCTGTTTTAGCTTTTATTGCAGTCAAAATCTTTTTTTTTAAATAGTTTAACTCTATAATTATTCAAAACAATCTGTTGTATTTCCTTTCCTTATTTTGATTCTTAGGTTTCAAATGAATTCACAATAACGAGATCTGAAGAACTATTCAAACTGTGACACACTAAAAATGAGTGCTTGTTATTTTACTGAAAATGTTTTTATCTTTAGATATTATTCTGAGCAGTAATTGCTGAAAAATACGTAAGTGCTCATTTAGTATATAAATGTGTATTCAGATCTGAGTATGCTCAGGAGTAAAATAGTAATTTTCATTCTTGTTTTAAACACATTTTGAGTTTTAATTGACATGTGGCAATTTGACATATTTATGGAGTACAGTGTGACACTGTAATTCACGTATGCAACATGTAATGATCAATTCAGGGTAGTTGGCAGAACATCACATCATATATTTGTCACTTATTTTTGTTGATAACATTTAAATTATAGTGACTTTAATTCTAATATGAATGACAGATATATTAGTAATAAATAAGTTAATGTACTGAATAACTGAATAGTAAGGAGCCTAATAAGACTGTTCAATAACTAGTTCGCAATCAAGTACACATGTGAACTTCCTAAATTACCTTATATAATTTACTGAGATCATAGAATATAAAGGTAGAAATATTCAACCATGATTTTCAAGGATTTTTTTTTCATGAACAGACAACTCTCATAGGAGAAAGCAGAAATTATGTATGTACAACATTCAGTAAAGTCGTCATATTCTCTCAATGCATAATTGATTATTTTGAGAGTGAGACAAGCATCAGAATAACATTAAGAACTTTCAGATATGTCAATGTTCATTTTGTAGATGCTGCTACTGTGTAATTTTGTGAGTTTTAGATTCAAAAGGGCATTAGCCAAGATGGTGACCAGCACCCTCATTTTAAAAGTCCAGAAAAAAATCCAAAAAGGGGAAGTGATTTGTCCAAAGAACTATCTAGATAGTGCCTGAAATGGAAACACTACCAAAACATCCCTGCCCCCTAATCCAGAGCTCATTCCATAAAGTCACACTGCTTTTGAATTAAACAGTTGATTGGAGAATATGACACATTAGGTGCCACTCAGACTTAAATATAAACAAAAATATAACGTATTCTGAAAATTCTCCACAACAGGACAAAGACAACACCAGGAAGACTGAAGCATTTTTTTTTCCTAAGTCATCTTTTGTGCTGGAGAGAGGGGTAACAGAAAAGGCAAAAACATCTTCCTGATTAAGCAGGTAAAATTCTAAAGATTAGAGTACCCTCTAGACTTGGAAGCTAGACATAAAGGACTTATAACACACAGAGAGTACCTGGCTCTTTCTCATGGCATAGAACATGATCTTTAGCAGTCTAAATTATAAAATCTTCATAATAACCCTGAAAAATTGGATTCAAAAATATAAAATGACTTAAACTTTCAAATCACTTCCCTAAAATAATGGCTTGTTCATTACCTCTCAATGTCAGTTCTCTCTCTCTCTCTCTCTCTCTCTCTCTCTCTCTCTCTCGCCAAGGTACTTACTGAGCTGTAAAGATAGCCTTCGCCATTCATGGCCACATAGAGGCTGGCTTTCACCCCTTGGATGGCCACCACACGCAGGCCCACAGGAATTAGATTGAAGAGGGCTAGAGAGGCAAAAAGAAGACAGAGAAGAGTCAGTGATCTTTTGAATAGAGTGCCTTTCTTCTCACAATGACTTTTGAAAACTAAAGATTTAATAAATAAAATTGGTAGGGAAAAAGAGAAAGAGATAGTGACAGAGGCACACATGAGACAGAAATTCTAAGAAGAACTGGCTTATTCTCCTCTAGTCTCTGCACCACCATTAACTGCTCAAGTAATTTCAGGTAAATTTTATAACTCATCTGAAATAAAGGGATCAGATCAGAAGATCTTTAAGGACCCCACTTGGATCTGAACAACTAGGATCCCTGCTCCTCAAAATGATCACATCCTAAAGTGAACCGGAAATATGCTTGTAGTCTCTAAATATTTTAGTTGCCCATCACTCAAAAAAACATTCAGCTCTCCATATGTCCACCCAGAGAAAAATTTCCCAGAAAAATATAAAGCAGATAATCTATGTTTCTTCTAACAAGGTATTGCTATGAATTACATATTGATGGCACTATTTCAGTTACTTTTGAGATTACAAAATGAGCATAAACAGAAAGCACTACCCCTACTCTGAAATGATTTGCATTCCATAGAGGAGAAAAGCAATCATATAGTTAAGCTCTGTAGGTGGTATTACAGATATGAATTAAATATCTCAGGATTGCATGCATAAGAAAATATCTCTGCAGTTCACTTTAATATTCTGACTCTGTTAGAAGTCCTTATCTGTCTTTTCTATTGATAAAAATTCCCATCAGTTTTGTTTTTTTCAGTTTTGAATATAAGATGCACATAAATTAGCATAAGAGCTACCATTAACCAGGAGTGCTTCTTTTATTCTGGGTTCCCTGAACTTGGGATAGTTAAGTCACATACTCACAAACACACACACACACAAGCACACAACAACACTGTATCTGCATTTCAGTCAAATGTTCATTTGAAAGTTTTAGAGGATCAAACTTTAGACCACACATTTAGTGTATCAGGATTCAATTCCTAGCTGTTCATTTTGAATTAGGCTTTTTGCCTCTTTGGACTTGTTTCCTCATTTGCAGTTCAAGTGCAGAATACATCTTAGTAGTTGCTTAAAAATTAATTGTTGACTTAATTTAGATCTGAACTAGTTATTCCTGTGTTCTTACCATTGTCTTTGTGCTACTGAAATTGCTTAAGAAATATAAGACCTTCAAATCTAGTTGGGGAGAAAAAGCTAAGACATATGGAATAACCTGATACAGTGTATAATTTACTTCTATAATTAAATGTAATATATGCATTCTATATATATTTCTATTTTACAGAAGATCAGGGAAATGGAAGATCTGCATGGCCTCAAGTACTCAGGAAATGCTTCACGCAGACTAGGACCTGAGTTGACACTTAGAGAAGGGGCGAAAGTTGAGGGAGCAAAGAACAGAAAGACAGTTTAGTGGAGCAGTGGTTTTGCAGAGTTATGTATCTGTGCAGTAAATGATTTGCAGATTGGAAGATTTGATTCATATTAGGGAGAAATGAAATATAAATAAAATAAGGGTAAACAACTGAGCGCCTATTCTTCTAAATGCAAAGATTTAGACTTTTCAAATGGGCAAGAAGCGCGTGACCTATAAAGACTGGAGCAGCAACACAGATTTTAAGATTGTGAGAGATTTGTAGATAACATAGTTCCTAGACCAACCACTCAGAGTGATGTGACTTTGAGCCATCCATTTAACCTTCCTGACACAGTTTTCTTATCAGTAAAATGGGCAGAGTTTACTTACTCTTACTGTACTGAGTTTATAGAAGAACCAAATGCATTATCATGCTTCTGAAAGTGTTTCATAATGGAGATATGCCATCTATAAATAAGAGTTGTCATTAATGACTGCTACTTCTGATTGTTAATTAGGTAATCAAGAGACTGATGTAAAACCTGATATATTTCATCCATAATATTTTTGAGTATATATTCAGTAACTCAATGCTATAAAATATAATAGTTTATATTTGGGCACCATTTAATTTTCAAGGTGCTGATCTCATCAATTGTATTTGATTCTCAGCCATAAACATTAGGGAGAGTTTAGGACAGAATAATGACTACTTTAACTTTTTTTTTCTTCCTTTTTATTTTTTCCCTTCCCCCCATCTCTCCCACCCCTCTTTTCCCTCTATACAGTCCTTCCTTCCTCCATTCTTACCACCCTACTTATCCCTAACCCTAAACCTAACCCGAACGCTAACCCCTCCTACCCCCCATTATATGTTCTCATCCGCTTATCAGCGAGATCATTTGTCCTTTAGTTTTTTGAGATTGGCTTTTCTCACTTAGCATGATATTCTCCAATTTCATCCATTTGCCTGCAAATGCCATAATTTTATCATTCTTCATGGCAGAGTAATATTCCATTGTATATATATGCCACAGTTTCTTTATCCATTCATCAACTGAAGGGCATCTAGGTTGGTTCCACAATCTGGCTATGGTGAATAGAGCAGCTATGAACATTGATGTGGCTGTATCTCTGTAGTATGCTGATTTTAAGTCCTTTGGGTATAGGCCAAGGAGTGGGATAGCTGGGTAAAATGGTGGTTCCATTCCAAGCTTTCTGAGGAATCTCCATACTGCTTTCCAGAGTGGCTGCACTAATTTGCAACCCCACCATGAGTGTACCCCACCATGAGTGTACCTTTTTCCCCACATCCTCGCCAACACCTATTGTTGCTTGTGTTCTTGATAATCGCCATTCCAATTGGGGTGAGATGAAATCTTAGGGTAGTTTTGATTTGCATTTCTCTTATTACTAGAGATGTTGAACATTTTTTCATATATCTGTTGATTGCTTGTACATCTTCTGTGAAGTGTCTGTTCATTTCCTTAGCCCATTTGTTGATTGGATTATTTGTATTCTTGGTGTAGAGTTTTTTGAGTTCTTTATAGATTCTGGAAATTAGCGCTCTATCTGAAGTATGAGTGGCAAAGATATTCTCCCACTCTGTAGGCTCTCTCTTCACATTACTGATAGTTTCCTTTGCTGAGAGAAAGCTTTTTAGTTTGAATCTATCCCAGTTGTTGATTCTAGCTTTTATTTCTTGTGCTATGGGAGTCCTGTTAAGGAAGTCTGATCCTGAGCCAACAAGCTGAAGGTTTGGATCTACTTTTTCTTCTATAAGCTGCAGGGTGTCTGGTCTGATTCCGAGGTCCTTGATCCATTTTGAGTTGAGTTTTGTGCAGGGTGAGAGATAGGGATTTAGTTTCATTCTGTTGCATATGGATTTCCAGTTTTCCCAGCACCATTTGTTGAAGAGGCTATCTTTCTCCATTGCATATTTTTGGAACCTTTGTCTAGTATGAGAAAATTGTATTTATTTGGGTTTGTGTCCATGTCCTCTATTCTGTACCATTGATTTACCTGTCTATTTTGGTACCAATACCATGCCATTTTTCTTACCATTGCTTTGTAATAGAGTTGAAGATCTGGTATTGCGATACCCCCTGCTTCGCTCTTTCTACTGAGGATTGCTTTATCTATTCTGGGTTTCTTATTCTTCCAGATGAATTTCATAATTGCTTGCTCTATTTCTGTAAGGTACACCATTGAGATTTTAATTGGAATTGCATTGAATCTGTATAGCACTTTTGGTAGTATGGCCATTTTGACAATATTAATTCTTCCTATCCAAGAACATGGAAGATCTTTCCATCTTCTAAGGTTTTCTTTAATTTCTTTCTTAGTGTTCTGTAGTTCTCATTGTAGAGGTCTTTCACCTCTTGTGAGATTGATTCCCAAGTACTTTATTTTTTTCAATGCTATTGTGAATGGGGTAGTTTTCCTAATTTCTCTTTCTGAAGATTCATCACTTATGTATAAAAATGCATTGGATTTATGAGCATTGATCTTGTAACCTGCTACTTTACTGGATTCACTTATGAGATCTAAGAGTTTTCTTGTGGAATTTCCAGGTTCCTCTAAATATATAATCATGTCATCAGCGAACAGGGATAGTTTGAGTTCTTCTTTTCCAATTCGTATCCCTTTAATTTCTTTGGTTTGTCTAATTGCTCTGGCTAGAATCTCAAGAACGATGAAGAACAAACGGATTCAGGGAGATAACTCAGGTAAAACTACATCTGAAGAAAGGCTTTCTAGCTCTCTAATGTGGTTATGTTAAGACATCATATTTTGGGCTGGGCTGTAGCTCAGTGGTAGAGCACTTACCTCACATGTGTGAGGCACTGGGTTTGATCCTCAGCACCACATAAAAATAAACACATAAAAATTTATGTCCATTTACTACTTAAAAAAAATTTTAAAGATACCTTATTTTTTCCTCCTCTCCTCTTAATTTCTCCAAATACCCATTCTTACCTTCTTGCAAACTAATAGATGATTTAGCTAACTTCCCTACATATCTTGCAGCTAGAGGTAGTTCCTATGAACTCAATACTGACCAGTGAGACAGGTCTGTGGAGTCTGAAGAACCCTTTCTTAAATACAGTTTAAAAGCCTGACATAGTGATGGACACCTGTAATGCCATTGGCTCCAGAGGCTAAGGCAGGAGGATCACAAGTTCAAAGGCAGCCATAGCAACTTAGCCAGGCCCTAAGTAACTTAGTAAGATCCTGCCTTAAAATAAAACAAATAAATAAATAAACAAGGACTGGGGATGTGGCTCAGTGGTTAAGTTTCCCTGGGTTCAATTCCTGGTTTTAAAAAAGCAAACAAAAAGAAGACGGCTTATAAGTTCCTCCTGCCCCTCTTCTCAATCCTGATAGCTGTTCAGATGAGGAGGTGGCACCTGGAATATCTCAGATCATGGAAACAAGGCCTACTTCCAAGTGTGTGATGGTAGGTGAGCCAGAAGGAGCTGAGGCCCTCAGAGTTCTGAGGAGCAGTGACCACAGTCCAGCATTCAATCACCTAGATCTAGTTTTTATGAGAGAAAATAAGTCCTTGTTATTTCAGTCTGTGCCATCCCCATGCTAATTGATAGAGATTGCTAATGAAAGCAGAATTAATTTGCAAAGTAAAATTAATTACATGCTGGTTATACATTGTCAATAAACGCAGACACTGGAAAACACCAAGTTCAATGATAATTCTTGTAAGAAGGGATAAGGAAATCTGAAATTGTGCATAATGTCTTTCTAAAGTAAATACTTCCCTAGACAAAGCATGGAGCTGAAAAAGAAGGAAAAAGTGACTCTAATGCTTTTTCTATGTGAAGAGTTTAAGAAAACTACTTAAGTTAGGCAGGGACAAAAACAGGAATCTGTGTGAAAGTTTTATATAAACCACAAGGTAATAATGGCTTTCAAACTGCAAGCTTTGGGAGACTTACCAAATTCTCTTCAAAAATAAAAACTTAAAAAAAATAAAAAATAAATAAAAAAAACAAGCAAACAATATGAAATGAGACTTTTTAGTAGAAAAAGATAAAAACACTTCTTTTCAAGAGAGTCCTTATCTGTTTCTTAGAATCCCCAAAAGTTGGGTTGGGGATATAGCTCAGTTGGTAGAGTGCTTGCCTTACAAGTTCAAGGCCCTGGGTTCAATCCCCAGCACCACAAAAAAAAAAAAAAAAAAAAAAAAGAAAGAAAGAAAGAAAGAATCCCCAAAGTGGTCAAAAGTGGTCAAGGACTTAGCCTAATCTACTCTTTATCTCAGTGTAGCACACACTCTCCCTCGCTACAGAGGCCCTTTATTACTCAAGGAGAATTCCTCCTTAGTTAGGTCTCCTTCTTCAACCTAAATGTCACTGTCTCAGCACACAGTGACTTGACTCCACACCTCCCAATCTACTCACGCCAGTTCCCTGCCAAGAAGCTCCAGAGATTCCTCCTTGTCCACATGCCCTTTGCAACCTGGTGCCAATCCACATTTGCAGCTTATCACCTGTCACCTTTTCCATCCATCCCAACTAGCATCACAGAACATTTGCTAATTCCTAAGTTCCCACTAATTCTTAACTAGACCTGATTTTTGTCTCCCTTTACCTCTTATCTCTTTCTGGAAAGTCTATCTTCCCACTTGAAAAGGAGCCAACTCTTCATCCTTTAAGATCTATTTAACTCCCCAGTCCCCTCAGAATCAGCAGTTCCTTTTCCAGAATTGTCTACTTCATGTGCATATCTTCACAATGGCATTTGAAAAAGGATATTAGAGTTATTCTTTTTCACATCTGTCTTCATTCCCGCAATGCAAGACTCTTAAGAATGGTGCCCACAATGTCTAGACCTGTTATAAATACATTGCTTATATTTAATATATATTATATTTAATGAATGTTATTGATTATAACTGCCATGAAAAGTCATGTTATTTCCAGGAATTTAGGCTTCCTTATTTGAATAGAAGAGTTTTTTTTGTTTGTTTGTTTTGTTTTTTTTTTTAAATAAAATTTAAAACAAAGTTAGTCTGACATTTAAGTTTCTGTATAGTCACAGCATACCTTTCTGCCACATGGCACTCTTCACTCTAATATACTTATTTCCTCCTTCTAGTAACTTGATCTTCCTCCTCCCCTCTGAACTCCATGTTTCTGCATACTTGATTACTTCTGATTCATGTCATTCTCCTCATATGGAGATAAAGAAGAAAACACTGAAACCCCTGCCATGCTTGAAATGAAACACCAAACACACAGGTTGCTTATCAGCTGCCTTGTTCATGAATCCAGACTATATTTATCACAGTTTGGAATTTTTTCCCTTTAAAATAAAATCTGTTTATTCTCCCAACTACAATTAGATTGTATGCCCCCCAACACAAGGATCACATCTAAACCACACTTGGATAATATGAGCTGAATGGGGAAAAGAGAGAGAGATTTAAAATATGCAGGACAGCATGTATTCTATTTATATTCAGAATCTCAGTAAACATTTGTCAGCTGAAGACTACACTTACATGCAAACTAGAATCTAAGTATCTAATCTGACATTTGAGGATCTTCTCCATCTCACCTTTTCCAAAAGGAGTATCTCATTCTATATTTTTTTGTAAAGTTGATTCTTAACATTTTGAAAACATGAAATAATACAGCTGGAGTTCTCAATATTCATAAGCAAACTTAATCATAACACTACAAGCAGAAAGGGTATGAAAAAAGACAGTGAAGGGAAATGAGAGTCTCTTCAAATGGTGCAGGGGAGAGTGGATACCCACATGCAAAAGAATGAAATTGAACCTGTATCTTATACCCCACACAAAAATCAAATCAAAATGAATTACAAACTTAAAGGTGAATTCTGAAACTATGAAACTCCTGGAAGAACACATAGGAGAAAAACTACTTGATATTGGTCTTGGCAATGATCTCGTATATATAAAACCAAAAACAGATGCAACAAAAACAGAAGTAAACAAATGTAACGTCATCGAACTTTAAAAATTATGAGTAGCAATGGAAACAATCAATAAAGTTAAGAAGCAACTTAGAGAACAGAAGGAAGCATTTGCAATTCATATATGTGATAAAGGGTTAATGTAAAAAATACATAAGGAACTCACACAACTCAATTGTAAATAAATAAGTAGTCCAAGGCAAATGTGAGCAAGGTGCCTAAAAAGTCATTTCCCTAAAGACGATGTATACATATGTGTATATATATGTATACATATATATATATATCCAAAAAGTATATGAAAAGATGCTCAAAATCACGAATCATCAGAGAATTGAGCTGTGAAGCTAAAATAAACATATCTATATTTTAAAAAGATTATTTTTTTTGTTACCAGGGATTGAATCCAGAGGATGTTAACCACTGAGCCACATCCCTAGCCCTACTTATTTTTTATTTTGAGATAGGGTCTTGCTAGGTTGCTTAGGGCCTTGATAAGCTGCTGAGGCTGGCCTCAAACTTGTGATCCTCCTGCCTCAGCATCCCAAGCCATTGGAATCACAGGTGTCTGTTATCTTGCCCAGCAAAAGATTAATTTTGATTAATCATGCTACAGGAAAATTTTATTAACCTTCCAACTTCCATATTTCCTACAGAAAATACATTATACAACCATCACTATGTGAAAAATATTCAAATACTATATATACAAAACAATGGAAAGCAAATTTACAGATGTCAAGTAACTAGTAAAAACATTTACTTTTCTGGATTTTTATAGTCTGTGTAGTTTACAACTTTTTAAAATATAATCTTTTTTTTTTTTTTTGCGGTGCTGGGGATTGAACCCAGGGCCTGTGCTTGCACTCTACCAACTGAGCTATCTCCCCAGCCCTAAAATATAATCTTTATGATTTACTTTTTTACTCTAAATACTCATTTTTGTGCCAGATTTTTGTTTATTATGTAGTTTTTCTCAAGGGGTTCCCAAAAATATATAAGTTTTAGCACCTACAAAACCTAAGTCAGGCTCTGGTTGAAATTTAAATGGAAGTACAAATAGAAATGCAACAAGTAAGAAAGAAAAGAACTAAAGATATTATAATACTGAATGCCTACTTTTTTTCCTAGACATTTTGACATGCAAAATGTCATTTTATTATAAATTCAGTAATTTGTTGAACTTTGTGTCAGGGTTTATAAAAGACTTACCTTCTTTTGGGGGTACAAAGAGAATAAAGGAGGAAATAAAAGGTGACTTCATAAACTCTATAGGAATACTCTTGGCCTTAGTCCATTTAACTCTCATAGAGAACTTCGTAGAGACCTCTATAACTTCCCTGGTTCAGAAGTCATCTATTCTTTCCATTAATACTTATTGAGCTCTGACTGTAAACCAAATGTCATGTTTATGTTAGGAAAAGAGTAGTGAACTTCCCAGACAAGATCCCTGATGAACACTTTTTCTGTGAATTGTTCTGAGGCTCCCAATATTCTGTTGGCACATTCAAGGCGATGGAAATTTTATTATATTTTCATGTTGCCTAGCATGGTGTCTCCGTCTGAGAAGCTGTTATTCAATATTTGCTGAATAAATAAATGAGTCAGCTTTCTCTTTAAGCTTGCTTATTTGTAGTTTTTCTAGGTCATATTTCCATAATTGAGCATGTTAGAAAAACTGAAGATAATATTTACCACACACAGAATGTATTCGAATATAGACTTTTATAAAACAGCTAGAACAGCTACAGGGTCTGAGATGGCAGAAATACAGTATAGAAGACATGAAGCTGCTGTGTGGGTGTGTGTGTGTGTGTGTGTGTGTGTGTGTGAGAGAGAGAGAGAGAGAGACAGACAGACAGACAGAAAGAGAGAGAGAGAGGTGGGGGAGAGGGAGAGGGAGGGAGAATGAGAGAGGGAGAGAGAGAGAAATTGATTCTGTAGAATGATGCAGGACTGGAGGGAACAAAGAGAAAGAGAAAAGTTGGAGAATTTTTTTACAACCAAGATACCAGACATCTTGTAAAATAATACTGGACCAGAAAAAAAGTGCTTCGGATAAATGTTATACTCTATTCGACTTAATTTCCACCCATTTGTTATCTACACCAAGTGTGACAAAAAGGTAATAATCAATCCAAAACACAAGAAACAACAACGTGGCAACCTTTTGAAGTGGCAAAGAAGAGAGGGAGAGAAGGAAAGTATGTTTCAACTTATCTACCTTTCAATTTGTCTCTGGATTATGTAAAGTTAAAGTATCCCCAAGTAAATTCTTAAGGACAGATTTCTTATTGCCTGTAATGAGGAAGTGGCATTTAGAAAGCAAGTTAGATTTTTAAATTTCTGGGTTGAATTTTTTAGAACGGGCAATGAAAATTTTCATCTTATGACCCATTAAAACCCCAAGTGGAACATATTGAGAAAGAATGGTGATATTTGTATACTTTCAATGTCAGATTTCCCTTAAAGTTCAATATCATCTCCCACATTTCAAAATGTTCTTGATAGAGATATGTTGTTAAAGTGTGACTAACATGACACAAAATCTTAACCTAAAAGCAAGTTGATATTTCCCTATCATCCTATGATCTCTTATAATATTTTTAATTGTGTTATTTATGAAAACAATTTGCAGGCCACTCGATTGATTTTTACCATAGTGATGAAATTAATATATATTTCTGGCATTTATTCATAACTTACTGAAGTCAATTCTGTACCCTTTCCATGCTTAATAAGAATTTTTTAAGATTAAATATTCAGCAAACTAGAAGATGGTCTCAACTCTTAAATCCTCCAATATAAAAGTGATTATATAATTATGGTAAACTCCAATGTTCACTCAGGCAGGTTGATTATATATTCCCTCATCCTAATTCCACAACATTCCACACACAGCACTTAGCACATTGCTTTTTTGTATTTATGCATTTGCCTGAATCTCTCTGCAACCTAGGGGATCTTCAAGATTATTAATATTTTTTAGCTTTTTGCATCCAGAGTGCATTGCAGAGCAGAAGCCTAATAATGGTTGTCAGTGGATTTCACTATCTAAAACAGCATTTCTCACAAAATTGAGGGAAACATATGTGACTCTCCCTATTCTTTTAGCTTTAAAGTCAAGGAGATAAGACTGGGATGAGGGCACAGAGGACACAGCTTTGTGTCCTGAGCACCAGTTCTAAAATTTAATAACTTGTGGCCTTGGTGATCTCCAATTTCTAACTTCTCTGAGCATTACCCTGATCTAAATGCTTCACTGAGTTGTTAGGAAGATCAATTAAGAAAACAAAATTTAAAAAAAAAATGTTCTTAAGCTATAAAAGATATAAAACACCCTTACTGGTGGTTTGGGTTGGTTTGCTTGTTATTGTTATGTCTCCAGATCTAGAGTTTTCATAATGGGAGCCAGGGCAGTCAGAGGTGATGATCATTACCCCATAATTCAAATTAATTTTTTTAAAACACCATGGCAGGGGAAAAAGCAATGTATTTCATCTCTTGTTATTGAAGATTTAGTAAGCAAAAACAACTACGCATTTAAAATGAAACAGCATATAAGAATGTAAAAATCAGCATACTTAGCTGTGCTGACTCGGTGTTTTTGGTTTGATGCTCCACTTTATAAACAATTGGTCAAATAACCCCAGTTGGGTTATTTAGTTAGTACCCCCCACACACTGAATTTGCTGACTTACAGAACTCATTAGCAAAGGGGTTTAGAGACTAAATTTTTTCTTCTGAGCGTTTTGGGTTTTCAGCCTGGTGAAAATGAGCAGCGCAGTGATCCCTTCCTTTGACAAAAGCCACTAGATACGTTTTCCTTAGCTCTTGAAGAAGTCCTGCCGCTGGCTTTTAATCCTGATAATACCATATAACCTTCCTTATGATATTTCAGAGGTGTTCAAAAGCCTGCATAATTAACAAGTTAATTCAATATGATTCTTTTTTTTTCTTTAAGATGAAAAATGAAGCCCATCACTATCGATAATGAAAGCAAATGCCTGTCATCACTCATCCTCTGCAGCCAATTTGTCTTACACAGAAAACTTGTCTCACAGCCCTCTTGAAGCAGCACAGGTGTCAGTCCAGAAGATCAATGGGCGAAAGAAGAGCATCCCACATGAAACTTTTGCCTGTTTTGAAGGTTTTAGATTTGTATCTTCCACAAATCTTCCATCAAACACTCTGTTGCCAGTATTCATAACACAGCTTATTGAGTTTACTCATTAACTGACTGCATATATTCCAGACACTATGATGGACACCTGTAAAGTGCTGGTGAAAAAGACATGGCACTTGTCTTTATAGTGGTTGAAGTCTAAAATAGAAAAAAATGCCATGTATACTTTATGTGTCCATCTTTACAAAACAGAGAACTGCAGTTAAGAGATGGGGTTTTCCCAGTGTCATAAAGTCAGACGGGAGAAAAGCTAAGAAGTGAACCTAGGTTCTCATGGCTACGAGGATACAAGATATTATTGCTCTTAAGAAATAAAAGAGAAATTCCAGTAAACACAAATACAAGTAGTTGTGAAAATTAAAAAAGTAGAACTATAACAAACAAATATGGGACCATTAAAAGGAAAATTTTGGTCATGCACAAATACTTCACGCAGAAACTATAAACTCATTAATTGTTCTTAGTTATACACAGAAAATACAGGTAAACTCATTTGAGTTAGTTTAGATATGCTCAGTTAGAACTCAGTTCTTCATTATCATTGATTACCAAAACAAGAATATATACCTTCCTCATTCTTAAAGTGCTAAGTGGATCTAAAGAAATGAATATAATGTGATGAAATTTTTTAATGGAGGAATTTAAAAACAGGATTCTAAAAAGATGATTCCATTATTCTCTACCTTAATATTTATTCTTTACATCATCTCTTCTATTAAGCTGTAGTTAAAATTTTTTCCAAAGCACTGCCTTTCACTCATCATTATTGCAATTGCTCAATAAGTTGCAATGACTCTACTTTTCCTACAATACAAAGTTCAAGCTCTCCCAAATGGCAATTTAGGCTCTTTGAAATATGACCCACAACACTTGCCCACAAACTACATCCAAACTAGTCAGCACATTCCCCCAACATGGAAGAAGCCTTCTCCAGTATGTGAACTTTTTCTGAGCACCCTGTTTTGGGGGGGAATCTCTGATCTCTGAGATCTAATGATATTTCTAATCATGGGAGTGCCAGTGACACCTAGCAGTAAGTTTCATTTTAAGTAAAAATTCAACCTCCTCTTCTGCCCTGGGAACAGGAGTAACATCAAATTCATTTTTGCAATCCATAATGAGCATGAGGTTGGTCTTCAGTATGTTGATGTTAATGAAAAGGAAGCATGCATATGGTAGGCATATGTGAAAGCCCAAGCATTTTGTCGTAGCTGCCAGAAACAGAGTCTTAAGTTGGCAATGAGTGTTGGGAGACTTTAGTGATGTCTGCTGTGGACACAGGAGGAGCCACTTGTGCCATCAACTTGGCATCTCCAGCTTGAGGTCCTCCTTTTACAATAAAGTGCCACAAAACATTTCATGAAAGAATAGAATGCTCTGAACTGTACTTCAAAATAAATTTCTTACTGTACAACTTCATCTGAAAGCTAAAATAATGCAAATTTGGAATGCAAACTTTTAAAACTGAAATGAAAACCTCAGAGAAAATTTAGCTCAGTGGTTCACAAACTTCTCTGTAAATCACATTCTGGGGAGTTTTTTAAAATTCTGATGCTCAGAGCACACCCATATCAATGAAGTAAAAATCTTTGAGATTGAAAATCAACATTTTTAATTCCTCAAATGATTCCAATGTGTAACATAATCAAAAGACAATTTCACTCTCAAGAGTCCAGGGTAGTTTGAACAAGCTTCCAGGTAATGCTGATGCATTCCAAACCTTACTAGAGGGTGGACCAACCATTGCTACTCAAATGGAAGAGCATCAGCTTCCCCAGGAGTGATTTGCAAAGGCAGAATCTCAAGTCCCATCCAAGAATTACTGAAATCAAAATTTACATTTTAACAAGTACTCTGAGAGATAACTATGCATTTGATGTTTGAGAAGCACAGTTCTAGAGCAGTTGTTCTCAAAGTGTGAACTCATTACAGGTAAAAAAAGTGTCTAACACCTCACCCTCTAACCCTCTAAATCAGAAACTGTGGGGGTAGAACCCAATCATTGGTAGTTTCACCAGCCCTCAAGGTGATTCTGATGCAAGTTAAGTCTGAGAGGCAATGTAGAATAAGTGACTTATTCTACAACCAAGGAGAAGTCTCATGGGATTAACTTGACTGCTCTTTGAAATTGCCTGGGTCATTTTAAAAAATACTGATGCCAGG
Organism: Sciurus vulgaris; assembly: GCF_902686455.1. Taxonomy (NCBI): domain Eukaryota; kingdom Metazoa; phylum Chordata; class Mammalia; order Rodentia; family Sciuridae; genus Sciurus; species Sciurus vulgaris. The sequence continues at coordinate 81,376,816 of NC_136470.1, read as the reverse complement.
GTTCTGTCCTTACAGATTCTGATTTTATTGTCTTGGAGGAAGACCTGGGCATCAGCAGTTTTAAAAGTTACCCAGAGATTTTAACGTGATGAAACATTTGGAGTCATTGTTCTGGAGACTTTGGCCATCTTCCTTTGTATAGGAAATGGAGGACTTTCCCTGCTGGGATCATCAGCAGTGTAGAGGACTGAGAAGAGATCATATGATTCCATCATTCAGAGGGAAACCCCAAGTGCAGCGAGGTTTAGTCCTGTCTAGATTAAGCTTTGCTCAATTCTCCCAAAGATGATAAGGCTGGGTGTAGGGCTAAAGGAGGGTTAAAACTATGAATGGCTTCTTACACAATACAACATAGCTCTACTGAAGATCTCCTTATTCCCTAAAATTACTCTGGTTCACACTCCAGCCAGCATATATTGCTTCTGTTTACAGATTTCCAAAGCACACACTTCCCTGAGGGGAAGTCTGACATTATCAAGTTCAAGCTCTTACATATAATACCCATTTTACAGAAACTACAGTTTCAAAATGCTAAACTAATTGCCCAAGTTTTGTACCACTCACGTAAGTGGAAAAATGCATACCAATATCCACAGCTAGGTATTATCTCTGAAATCCCATGGGCTGTTCACAGCAACTACACTGCTTCCTCAAGTGTAGGAAGTGGCCTTTGGGGCATGCTAAAGAAACAATAAATAAAATATTCTGCCAGTATGTGAGTCAGAGGGAGCAAGGAGAAGCTCTCTGGGACATTTTTTTTTTTAAATTTAACTATGATACTATTAAGTGGGCTTAACAACGCTGTACAGACATTGATATGTGTTCCACATTCTGTCTCAATGTCAGGGAAAGCAGATGTACTCAGTGCAGGCTCACTAGATTTCAGCTGGATGCCTGCTCAGTACCACTCTAGCTAGGCTACTGAGTAATATGTTAAAAGAAAGAAAGAAAAAAGAAAGAAAGAAAAAATATATATACATACATGCAAACATACACATCCTACACACTTCAAGTCTCCCAAGTACAATATATGAAATAAGCAACCAAACTATTTAGGTCTTTAAAGTTATTGTACAATGATTTACTATCTTAAAAAATGTTTTTGTTAGTAAATCAAACATATTGAAGAAAACTTCTCTTGAGTTCAATGTTTAGCCTAATATTAATAATATCCTATAAATAATTCATATTTCCTTCTTAACACTTTTTATAAGTGTTATCAGAAGAATGCACAGACATAATTCAAGGGAATGTTCAATATGCATTGGGAAATAGTAACCAAAAAGTAAAATGAGAAATTGGGGATGCAGTATAGACTAGATCAAGGAACTCTGGTACTGAACTCCTTGAGTTCAAATCCTGGGTCTATCACTTAATATCTGTGTGCCCATGGGATAATTGTTTAACTTTCCTGTGTCTCAGTTTACTCATCTTCTAAGTGGGATTGATTATAGTACCTATTTTAGAATGCTAGTAGGCTTAAATGACTAAAATTAACAAAATTTTCATACCTATTCTAACTATTTAGAAAGCCCTCAGTAAACATTAGCTGTTGTTTTTTATATACACCAAACTCAAAGGTTGAGAAATAATTCTTGGCTCATAGGTAACCTTTCTATTTTCCAGATCCTTCACTGAAAAGATATAATCCTTCCTTAAACTTCATGGTAGTATGCCCTGAAAACTACCAGTCCACATGAACATACATTTATGATGTATCCCTTATTCATTTGACAGTTATAGACTCAATACCTGATCAAACCAATCACATACAACAAACTTCACTGCCATTATTTAAGCATATGGGTGAATCCATACAAACCGTCAAGTTGTAACTTGTCCACAGGAAGGGACTCAAGATCCAGATCAGGTAGAACTGAGTGATACTCTATCTTGAATAAATCAACTTAAATCTCATAGCATCAAAATAAGGTAATATATTTCAATGGAGTTTTAATCTTCAATTCATGAAAACTCTAATACCCCTTTCCACTACTACAAGAGACATCCTCTCCTTTCTTTATTTTCTTTTTAAGACACCTGAGCATGTATTTTCTTTTTCCTATAACATTAACTTAAATTTAGACTCCAGGTCCTAGATGACTAATAAAAGTAATGGTTCCTTCTCTTTTGGATGAATGTACCAGTAATACACTTTCAGAAAATGATGTCTCCATAATTATCACCATGAATATATATTCACATATCACTTTGCAGATATATGCAACACTGTTCCAGAGTGTCTTGCTTTACTCTCTCCAAAATTTAAAATGGTTTCATGCAATACAATTGTAAGCCAATTTCCAAGAAAATACTAGCCCCTGCTCTGACTTTAGAGGAAAAATAAACTTAAAAGAGTGTCTTGTTTTACAATTAGTGCTATACAGTTCACTTTTCCAGATGAAACATACTCTTGTTTTAGAAGTGGAAAGTTGCTTCCTTATTCCTTCTTTGACTTCTCTTAAATTGTCATTATTTTTTTAATTAAAAAATATTTTATTTTTTAAAAAGTTAGCAATCACCTGTGCTGTTGGAAAAAAATTGGTGTTAGACACTTGCTCAACATAAGATTACCACAAACCTTCAATTTGTAAAAAAATGTTGTATTTGCAAAGTGCAATCATACCTACATGTATACATAGGTACACATGCATGAAATTGATTATATAAGGAAATGAAGGATAAACTATAAAAACAAATCTCTATAGGAAGAGGGAAAGAATTGAGGGGAAGCCCTCACAGGAATGTAAAACAAATTCTTCAAATAACTCTGGAGATTCAGCTTTTGAATATGTAGTAAATAGCCTACTTAATTTCAAGTTAAATTTAAAAAAGCAATTCTGAAAAATTGAAAACAAAATGAAACATGTGATCCTAACTAAAACTCCAGTTGGCTACATTACTACATAGAAAGAAACTATTTCAAGTAACTTTAAAATATAATAAATATGATTGCATATCCCCAGTGGTATATACTCTAAGTCAAAAAGAACTGTTAGGAAAAAGAAAAAAAGCTCAGACTCTTTCTTATCTTATCTTTCACAGTAATATTGGGTCTATTCAATCTTTTTTTATTTTTAATTTATTTTTAGCTATAAAGAATAATAAAATTATGGCATTTGCAGGTAAATGGATGAAATTGGAAAATATCATGCTAAGTTAGATAAGCCAATCTCAAAAAAACCAAAGGATGAATGATCTGGCTGATAAGCAGATGATGACACATAATGGGGGGTGGAAAGGGGGCAGGAATGGAGGAAGGAAGGACTGTATAGAGAGAAAAGAGGGGTGGGGGGGAAGGAAAAAATTAACAGAATGAATCAAACATCATTATCCTATGTAAATGTATGATTATGCAAATGGTATGCTGTTACTCCATGTACAAACAGAAACAACATGTATCCCATTTGTTTACAATAAAAATAAATTAAAATAAAAATTGTCATTCTTGTGACAAAATATAAGCATGATCCAATTTACATTAATCCTTCAAGTTGGGTGTTATCCCAAAAAATCATATTCATTTTTGATGAGATTCATTTTCGTTTGTTATCTGAATTCATTTTCATTTGTTTATCCAACAAATAATGAATACCTAATAGGTGTCAAGTACTATCCTAGGCACTGGAAGACACAACAGTGCAAAATCCAAAGCTCCTTGCTTTGGTGAAGCTTGCATTCTAATTAAGTTTTTCAATTTGAATGGTAGGCTGATGATACTGTCATGACTGTCAACTTATTATCCATACCCCTTAAGACCTCACACATTATTATAGGCCAGTGCAGAGAGAAATCAAGCAGAGTCACTGTCTTCAAGGTGCTCACAACCTAAAGGAAGTCATATACACAATAAGCACATGTAGATAAATCTACATAAATGTGTTAAAAGATATACAACTTGTTCAGAGAAGTAGGTCTTCCACTTAAAGAAACCAGAAGAAAAGGTGGGACAGGGAGACTTCAAAGACAACAGGCAATTGATCTTGCTTTTAGAAAATGTCATAATTATTGAAAGAATAACATGTAAGTATGGAATGAGGTAAACATGTGGCATACTGGGGAACATTTTAGTGGTGAAAAGAAGTGGTAAAATAATCATGTATATCAGATAGTGGTAAGAGTTCTAGTATAGTTTATATAAAACTATGGTTCATGGAATAAAATCTGGAATTTTCCCCTTAATGGTGTGTGATGAAAGTGACTGAGCAGAGAAGAGAGTCTATCTCACTTTATGCCTTAACTGGGTCACTCTGGCCACTGTGTGGAGGACAGATCGACTGGGGGAAACCTTCAGTGGAAAGATCAGTTAGGAAATTGCTGCTAAAATCCAAACTGGGAAGAACCTAGACTAGGTAGTGGCAAAAGGGTTTTGAGAAGCAGTTCAAATCAGTATATGTATGAAACTAGAAGTAAATTAACTGCTGTTTTCAAATTCAATGTAAAATATTTATCTGATCTTATAAATTTGCTCCTTTTTGTAAAGTATTTCAAAGGTAAAAACAGAAATCATTGTCACTTTATAGGCTTTCAAAATTTTATATCTTTTAGGGAATTTGGAAATCATCTTTTCCAAATAACTCATTTTACAGAATAGAAAGCCAATGCACAGAAAGGTTGTATGACTTAAAAATGATCAGACAGCTAATTAGAAAAAGACCTGGAGTGAAAATCACACTCTGACTCATAGCCCAAGTCACTTTGTCTTACAATTGGTGATATTTAAGAGAGGCAGTCTGTTCCTGTGATGTGTTCATTTATTTTTCACAACCATTGTATGAGACTCACAGGTACCCCAAACTCAGTCTTCAGAACCTATGCAGGTAGGAGGGAAATGGGGACAAAGAGGTGCATCCACTGCCTAAATCCATTGACTATTTCCCCTTAAAGGATGCCAGCTAAATGAAACACATCTGTGGAACTGCAGTTTTGGATCTTGGAAACCTCCATTGTTGTACTAGATACAAGGGCAAATAAAGAAGTAATAGGGAAACACAAATGTGAATAAGGAACTTTAGAAAAATGCAATTTATGCAGCTGTAAATGAATGCCTAGGGCTCAAGTACAGTAGTGGGAAGTGAGTGATTCATGTGGGTTTTTGTTTGGGGACAGCAGTGAAAGGAGATTGCTAGGGAAGGCTTTCCACCAAGGGGACAAGGGTTGAGGGGGGATTATGAACGATAAAGGCGCTTACCAGGTGTCTAAGATTGGTGAAGTCATTCCAACTTTAGTTGGAATTTAGGAATTGCCATGTGTAAAAGCTCCAAGAGCCGGGCACGATGGCACACGCCTGTAATTCCAGTGACTCGGGAGGCTGAGGCAGGAGGATCACGAGTTCAAAGCCAGCCTCAGCAACTTAGCAAGGTACTAAGCAACTCAATGAGACACTGTCTCAAAGTACAAAATAGGGCTGCGGATATGGCTCAGTGGTCAAGTGCCCCTGAATTCAATCCCTGATACACACATACAAAAAAGCTCCAAGACCTAAAAATGTGTGGTGTATTCTTCAATACCCTTCACTGTAAACACCTCCAAATGATTTCATATAAAGATGACTGCCATGAAGAATTCTACTTTTGTTAAAATGGCTGTATGAGCTTCTTGCACACATGGGCTCTCTCACTCTGTGGAAAAAGCTTACAACTACTGAGGACATTTATAACTGTGTTCAAGGCACTGTTTTAAGCACTTTTGACCCATCAATCCATTTAATCTACACAGTGCTACGATCTAAGTACTATTATAATTTTCATTTAACAAATGAGGGAATTAGGAAATGGAGAGGTTAAAGTACAGAATCTCAATTCTGATATCCTGGATTCAAACATTGGTCTCTAGTGTATGTGTTTGACTCCTTGGTCTTTATACACCAACTTGACAATACATACAGGACTTCAGACTGAAGATACCCAGTTGGCCAATAAAGTAACTTTCAGAACAAATGATATTTAAAGTAATGGAAGTAATCAATACATTTTCCTGGGCATACATTTATTTCTGTATGTAAAAAAAAAGTTACCATAATCTTGGGGATTCTCTGTTCCTCCCACTTTGTACAAATCTGCTTGAATAAACTGGAGAAAGTTTATATGACTTGTCCAAAGTCAAAGTGCCAATCACTTCACAGAGTCAGGAAGGGAATAAAGACAATTTCAGTAATCAGTACCTTTTAGGAATCCAATTGGTTAAATAGTTCTCACAACATTTTTAACCACTATGTATTCTACCTATATACATACCCATAAAGAGTTGTAGAGCAATCTGCAAACAGTACAATTTCAAATGGCTCATGTTTGGGCTTTACTAACCAAAAGGCTACAGGGGATAGAAGTCTAAAGAACAAAGAAAGTTGATAATCCAAGATTTAAGTAAAATGGGCAATGTACTCACTTATTATTTGTGTCAGGGGGTAAACTATTAAAGGAAATGATTGGTTCTTGTTCAAGTTTTCCACAAATATCTTAGAGGCACTGTCTTTAAAATTAAGAGTCAACAAAAACATAAATTTCTGACAAATACCTGATACTTTGACATCAAAATGCAACATATTGCCTTTATTTAAAAAAATCAAATGAAACAGTAATTAATAAGGCTGAAGACTAACTGTGCTCTTGAGAAGATAAGCCACTCTATGAGTAATGATACCTGTACGGAACTGTTGCTCAAGACTATAATAACCTTGCTTAAAGAAAATCAGCAGGATGGCATGTATATTTCTTTTTTCCTGTCCAAACCTGAGAGTATTAGTTCATGCATACAAATTCATGATTTATTATAAAAATACAAACAACATAAGAAGAAAATAATATCCCTATCATATTCTCATTCTCTCCCCCGTGTGTACTATAACACACACACTTGAGTAGGTGAAAGAAATGAATTTCTTAGCCAGAGAGATGCCATGCTAGGGACAGAGAACATGTTTATAATTTTGGGCAGTATCTGTATGCCTCTTTAATAAGAAATACAAAATTTCCTTGATAATTTTCTCCAATTAATCACTTAGATAATGTTTCTGTTCATAATTTAACAATACTAGATTCTGCTGGCTTTGGTTGTGTGTATGTACTTGTGACTGCTGGTATCAATATGTTTAGTATTGTATAGAAAACATAACCGGGTGACTAGATTTTTACATTTCCAATTGAATTTCTGAAAATCAGACAGAGACCATTTTGAAATATGTTACTTTATACTGAGCTCATTGCAAATTTAATATATTCATAAGATCTGAAGAAACTGTATTTGTATTTGCAAATGATAGGAACATAAACTGTTAGAGGTCTAGAACAAATCAAAAGATCTCAAGAAATAAATTCCAGATCAATTTAGTATTAAATATAAAAATGAAACAATGCATTAGCAAAACTAAACTGGAGAATTAATCTTGGAACTGGTGGTCTTTTTAAATAGGAAAGAAAAACTAAAAGATAAAAGCATATCAACAATAGAATAAAATGAAGCATGGCAAAAAATTAGACACAGAAATGGAAAGACAATGAAATGAGTCAAAAATATTCATCTCATAGCAAAGTGAAAATTTTTTGCATACAGATTTACTACAAATGATAAAACAAACATTTCACAGAATCGAATATAAACAGCCATATCACAGAAAAAAGAAGTGCAGATGGTTCTTATGTAAACAAGTGTTCAACCTAACTCACAATAAGAAAAATTCAAAATTTTTGTTTTAAGTATCATCAAACCCTAAAATTGACTACACTGTTTTGACTAGAAGGTGAGGAAACAGACATTCTCGTACACTCATGCAGTGAAAAGCAATTAGATGATATCTTTCAAAATTAAAAAAAAAATGGCACATATCCTTGACCTAGCAGTTCTACTAAGCATCCATCCTGTAAGTACATTTGCACACATGAAAGCTTACATTTGTGTAAGGACATTCTTTATAGCATTTGTAAAACATTAGAAAAGAATTGTAATCCCTATCAATAGCAAGTTAGGTTCTTAAATTATTCCATTAAACATGTATCAATATGGAAAAACCTTGCAAATACATTATAAATAAAAAGGTAATGAACAAGAGAGAGTAAGTGAGAGAGAGGTGGGGGGAGGAGGACAAGACAGAGAGAGAGAGAGAGAAGCACTTTTTATGAAGTGACAAATGCACAGAATATATTCAGAAATATACCAAAAATGTGGCCAGGTGATAGAGGGGAGTTCAAGAAAGAAAACTGGTTTTGATTGTGTCAATCAATACCTTCTATCCAAAGAATATCAGAAATACAACTGTGGTTGGAGGGTTTATCTGCTCTGTAGCAAGAAGAAAACCTACACATCATGGCAGAGCGGGAGCATCTCAGCAAGAGGGTGCAAGAAAAGGCTTGGAGGCTTTGGGTGTGTTTAGTGATTGAGGGAGAGCTCAGAGAACTGTGCCTTAGCTTCAGACTGGTTGCTCTGAAAAGGTGGTGTGATTCTTATGGCTGATTGTTATTTTAATAATCTGATCCAGAAGGCAAGAAAAACAGCAAGGTGAAAGCCATGTTTGGTAAAGCACCAGTGGCCACTCACGTAGCCCAGCATAGAGAAAGACTTGGTCATTTTCTAGTTCAGACCACATATTTGTATTGGTCTCTACTCAGACATGATTCCTGAGTGGTTTATCTTGATCCACATTTCACAGTGGCCTTGTCTGATTTCATGGGATTGCCAAGCCAGCACCTAGCTGTCACATACACTTATCTTACCTATCAATGTGATTTTTAAAAGAAACTGAGATGTTGAACCTATTTCCATATATCTGTTGATTGCTTGTAGATCTTCTTCTGTGAAGTGTGTGCTCATTTCCTTAGCCCATTTGTTGACTGGGTTATTTGTATTCTTGGTGTAAAATATTTTGAGTTCTTTATAGATTCTGGAGATTAGTGCTCTATCTGAAGTACATGTGGCAAAGATCTTCTTCCACTCTGTAGGCTCTCTCTTCACATTGCTGATAGTTTCCTTTGCTGAGAAAAAGCTTTTTAGTTTGAATCTATCCCAATTATTGATTCCTGCTTTTATTTCTTATGCTTTGGGAGTCATGTTAAAGAAGTCTGGTCCTAAGCCAAAATGATGAAAATTTGGATCTACTTTTTCTTCTGTAAGGTGCAAGGTCTCTGGTCTGATTCCAAAGGTCCTTGATTCATTTTGAGTTGAGTTTTGTGCAGGGTGAGAGATAGGGGTTAAGTTTCATTCTGCTGCATATGGATTTCCAGTTTTCCCAGCACAATTCACTACTATTCATTTTCATTTCCATTTAACAAATTAATTCGTTCTCATTTTTTATTTTATTTGTTCTCCATCTAGGTATATTTCTTGTTTAAAATTAAGTATATAGAGTTAAAGTTTTATATGACTATATATATTCACATACTCATATATCCCAATTAAACAGTTTTTGATTGAAAAAAAAAAAAAGAAACAGAACTGGAGGGGACTTTAAAAGTCACTGAATTCAGGGCTGGGGTTATGGCTCAGTGGTAAAGCACTTGCCTGGCACATATGAGGCACTGGGTTTGATCCTCAACACCACATAAAAATAAATAAATAAAAAGAGGATATTGTGTCCATCTACATTTTATATGTATATAAATTGACTCTTCCACCACCACCTGCTTCTCCCTCCATGCCCCAGGGACTTTCTTGTAAACCTCCCCTGTGGATTCAAGTGCCAGTAAGCTCTCCAGTTTAAACCACTGCACTAACTCCTCAGACAGTCCCTACTGCAGTCAAAGGGTTCTTAACAATTTTTGTTCAGATGAAAAGAGAACAATACATTTGGTTAAAATATCTTCATTGTTGTCTTCCCAGCATTTTTAACCTCTTCAAATGTCTCTTCTTTGGTAGCTTGTGGAGCAGAATAATTAGCTTTTCAATTTTATGTAAAATATTCCTATTAATATCCTCCAAACTGCAATTGTCTTTTTGGTACCAGTGTTCCAACACAATTCTGCAATTTTTTTTTTTGTTATCATTACATTTGTAGAGATTTTTATCCGTTACTGCTGACAAACCCATTTGTGTTTGTACTCAATTACATGTAATTAGTCTTTTCTTCATGAACAAAAGAACAGGTGCCTTTATCAATTCTGTGCGAGATACCATGGTAAAGTTGGTTGGACCTAATGATATCTAGTGAACCAAACAACACATTTCTGACAGATGCTCATAGTAACAAGATTTTTTTTTCAAACAATCAACTGCTTTTACTCTCCACCCACATGAAGTGGAGAAAGAAAAGGCATTTTAACAACTTAGAGGCTTATAATTTTTCTATTAAAAAACATGAGTAGGATTTAAATATCTCTCTGATATTTTTTTACCTCTCATCTTCACTCAGATAAAGTATATATAAAAGTTACTTGTTATCATTTGAATTTTTTTAATCTGTGGGGGAGGGGTCAGAATACAGTACATTCATTGAAAAATGTGAAATCTGAATAAAGGCTATAGATCAATAAATGGCTATAGGATTTAATGGTGTTAATTTCCTGGTTTTGACAATCATACTGTTATGTGAAATGTTGACATTACAGGAAGCTGGGTGAAAGGAACTTGATATATTACTTTGTCATTTTTCTAAACTCTAAAATGATTTCAAAAGCAAAAGCTACAAATCATGCGGATTGGGAAAAATATTTAGCCAATGACCTAGAAAAAGATTTTCACATATTCACAAGGACCCATTTCATTTGTACTGTTTATTGAATAGGAGAGATTATTCTAAATACACATGAAAGATCAAAATCTCTCCTCTTGTGGAACTTGCATGTGCTTGGGAGGAAAATAAACAAATAAATAGCAACGATATATATGTCAAGTGGTGACAAGAGTGATGAATAAAAGTAATGTGGGTGCTGTAGTTTGGATCAGAATGTACCCCAAAAGTCCATGTGTTAAAGGCTTGAGGCCTAGTGGGGGGTCTTCCATTCACCGAATGTAATTGTGAAACCCAAGTCTTTTCTCGCTCTGTTATACATCCCAGCCATGAGGTAAGTAAGCCTCCTTTGCCACATGCACCACAGGCCCAAAGCAACAGGGCTAACAGTCATAGTCTGACACCTCCAAAGCTGTGAACCAAAATAAACCTTTCCTCTTTTTAAGTGGATTTTTACAGGGTTTTGTTACAGTAATGGAAAGATGACTAACACTGATGAAGGGAATATCAGAACAGATAGTGCCAAGGAGAGACATATGTAATTTTTTAAAGATAGATGAGGAAAACCTCTTCATCATCTATAAGAAAGATCTTGGTGGCCTGTTTTTAAAATAGAAATTTAAATTATTTGTCAAAGAAGAATGACTAACTATGTTTAGATATATGCATATGTGAAATATTTTACAAAAAAAAAATTAGTTAAAGCAAATATATTACCTATACAGACCTAACAACTATAACATTAGGACTGAAGTAATTAAAAGATGTATATGATAATGCTCTCATAAAATATTTAGAAGTATATACAACAATATTATGAATGGTATAAGTATAAAAAAAGACGTATTGAAAGTTTCAAAGAAATAAGAAAAGCTAAATTTAGGACAGTTATTATGTCTAGTAATGAAGGAAAGAAAGAAAAATTCCATCAGAGAGATCACACAGGGAGTTTAAATATATTGAAATATTTGATTAATTTTAAATTGGTGATGGGTATCCAGATGAAATGTATATTACTCTTTATATTTTATATGTCTAAACTGTTTTTAAGAACAATTTATCAAAACGTGTGTGCAGGAGTTCATTGGCAATAAAAAACTGGTTTAAAGTTTTGAGTTAAGACACTTGGTAAAAGCATTGACAAAATGCATCATCCATCTTCACTATGATGAGAGGGTGTACATGTGTGTCAGTCATTAAGTTTATATATATATATACACATGTAAACACAGATATACACATACATAAATGCAGAAGTATATATGTATAAATGCATGTATGTATATGTAGGTATACAGGAATGGATTTACACTGGTGGTTGACACAGTGTTAATAGGGCAAACACATTCAATTATTTTTCTAGAAACCACGAAGGAAAGACTTGAATGCGTTTGATTCCATACTTATGCCCCGACCCTTATGCACCAGGACAGTTAGTGGGGTAAAATAGCATCCTATGGAACTAAGTATGGCTATTTGTTTTACTGGTGGATTAAATCTATCTTCCAATCTACCAATTTATAATCTTTCAATTTTTTAAAATCTGGGAGGATGGTCCTAACAGAGAATATTGATATCATTATCATTTCCAGTCACCTCATTGGATTAAAATGAACGTATGATCTAGGGATAGCTCAGAATTTACACAGTGACACAGTTGATTCCTTTATACTTGTATCCTCCCTAAATCAACATTGGAGTACAGATGCAGGAGATGACAATCTTACATGGAGAGAAGAACACCCTTATTCTTCTAGACAGAACTGAAAACTTGAATTATTTAAAGAATGCATTCACATAAATACAAACCAACAATGAAAACCACAATGAGCTAATCAACTACTTTGCTGAAAACTAAGAGCAAGAAAAGTTCATTGAAATTCTTCATAATAAGATCTTTTCTTTATTATAATTCATATTTTGTAATGTACAATATTAAGCAAACAAAGAAAATTTAGATGGGGTGGATAAGAGTATCTTGACACTTTAAGGATTTTGAATCATTCCTCAAATCTTTATGGTTAATTTAGAGGATATATCATCATAAAATATCAGTTTTCCTACATTGGCTGAGAAGTTTTCTTATATTTTTCAGTTTGATCTCAAAATAACATCCATCACAGTCTAAGTCAACTGTACATTTAATGAATACGTACTATGTGTCCAACATAAAAGATCTAGAAGTGAACACAAACTTTAGAAAAATACAACACCCTGAATAAATTTAGAATAATATGAATTTACCCCAAGGTATCTGTATATGATTATGAGAAGATGAAATATATGAGAAATATCATCCTTGATTCTGAAGCCTGTATTTGAATTTTTTCTAAAATGCAAGTACATTGTCATACTTTGATTTCATTTAGTTATTGAATTTCTCAGCTCTAAAGTTAAACTACTTAAAAAACATTTCCAGGGGTTTTATTATCAATAATTTTAATACTTGGAATTTTTATTTCCATTTTGTTTGGGGGGTTGGCATGTGCCAGGGATTGAACCTAGGCACTTAACCACTGAGTCACATACCCAGCCCTTCTTTTATATTTTATTTAAGAGAAAGTGCCTCTGAGTTGCTTAGGACCTTGCTAAGTTGTTGAGGCTGGCTTTGAACTCGTGATCAATCCTCCTGCCTCAGCCTCTGGAACCACTGGGATTACAGGCATGCACCACCATGCCTACTTCAAAAATTATTTCTAAAATTCCACATCAGAAATATCAGTCTTTATTATCATATTACTATTGTATATACTATAGAAAAACATGATCATAATATAAAAATACATTTTTTTAAATTTTAATCTTAACCAAAATGAAATAATGTATAGTACACATGTGTGTATTCAATGTTTGCCTTAAGAAGTAATTTTTACCTGCCAGAAATTATATTTTAAAAATTATAACTTATTCATTATTTGGTTCCAAGACCTAAACACCATCTTGTGCTAGAAGATCTGAATTGTTCCTGTGAGTACTTATCATTACCCTGATGAAAATCACTGCAATGGGAAGAAGTTTTCACCTATTGACCAATTGGAACTCCTTCAAGCCTCCTATCTCCTCCTTGAGTACATACTTCTCTCCCATATGGTCTCTTTGGTGTAGGGAATCCAAGGCTGGAAGGATAAATGGAAAGATACTAGCTCACTAATAGTTAAATAGTTCAAAAGGGAGTCTGGCCATGTTTTAAATATAAGATTCTCTGGGCTATGCATTTCATTTGTAATCATATTGCAAGAAGCTAATGTTCCTTACTGTAGTCACTGTTTTCGTCCTTGGTCCCGTCAATGGTACCATCTGGGTGCATCTGCAGGAAATATCCCTGCTGGCTGAATAACCTTGTCACAATTCCTTTCAGCTGGGGTTCTGCAAAACAAAATGAAATAATTATTCAAATTTTTATTTTGTTTATAAAATGCACAATTGCAAATTGTGAAACACATTATGTAAGTAAATGCATAAATGCCAATGGCATAAACTGAAATTAGTATTTGTAAGGGGGTCATTTCAGTAACATATCTATACTTCTTTTTCTTCTAGAAGCAGAACCAAAATACTTTGCAGCAGTAAATCAAATGTAAATAAATAAATGTTAATTGTGATTAGGAAAATATAAAGACAAGCTAAAAAGTGAATTATTTCCCCTCCCTTCTGCATCTGGTGCTTGGTTGCAAGATACCACCAAGTTTATGATCCTGTTCCAGAATCATTGTTTACGCCAAAATGCTACTGTGATTCCTTAGAAGCTTCCAGCAGCCATGATCAGGTGGTGTAAGACTTCTATTTCAGTTCCTATAAAATATCCATCAGAAATTCCTGGATTTTGATATTCTGATATAATTCAGCTAGAAAAAATAATATATTAGATGAGAATTATTGGCACCAGCAAACGCCCTGTGGCCACGAGAGGTCATTGGAAAGCATGAGGAAACACAGATTTCACCTTTTCTAAACACTTCACCAAGGAGGAGCCCCAGTTCAGCAAAAGTCATTTCCCGTACCCAAAATAAATAAGTAAACATGCATATTTCTTTAAAATTTTCAAACCAAAAAATCTTCACTTTTAAAATTCTCCACATATAAATATCATCAAACTGGCTTTTGTATACCACATTTGGATTTTTGTTCATCAGCTAATATAAATATTTAAAGCTTTCTCATTGTGAAGCTGGCTGCCAGCAACAATCTAGTTTCCACAGCGTCACCATTTTTTCGTTTCTAGTGTTGGGTGAAAATTATTCTAGTGCATTTATAACCCTAATTATTTCATAAAAATGAGGAGAAAAAGAAAAATGCTGCTTCTGGCAATAAAAACTGAGGCAAAGATGGAAATCATGTGAAGGCTGATATAGCAATATAACAACCTCAGAAGGACAATCACTGAATTCATGCCTGTCAACTTCATTCTTTATCATTTATTCAACCCATCTTTACTAAGACTATCTCCCCGCCCCCTTTCAGGCAATATGCTGGGCACTGTGCATTAAAGTAAATACATTTTTTCATGTTTAGGTCTAAAAGGGATTCCAGTTAAGGACTGGATGTGTTTAGCTCTGGGTCTATGGGAGTAAGTTCTGAACACATCATTTCATTGTCCAAAATTGAGTATATGAGAGTATACGAGGCAATACCAGTATCCGTCCTGTCTTCTTCCACGCAATCCTATGAAGCAAGAGAAGTGACAAGAAAACTGCAAATGAGGAAGAAGGTTAATGAAAAAATAACTGAACTGGAAACTAGGCATTCTAAATAATAGCTATCCATTATCTTTGTGAATTAAATAATTCAATTTATGTAATGTGTGGGCCTCATTTTCCTTATGAATGAAATCCAGAAGTTAAACTGAATGATCTTTAGGTCCCTTATATGGGTCTCTATTCACTTTGAGTATGTTCAAATCCTCTGCCCAGAGTGACAGCAGAACTTGAATAATGGTTTTTCCCCCGTGGGCTCACCCAATCCCACACACCAGCCCGTATCAGAGAAACATTCAGGGAGCTATCCTCACAGCAAACAACTCACCGGGTACCTCTGTGTGAGGCTCCCTGGATGATGGCAGCTTCTGATGTAATGCACTCAGCTACAGATTTGGAGTCAGAAGACCCAGATCTGAACTCCAATTTCCTTTGGGGTCATGAGAAAATCACTAAACACCTTGCATCAGTATAATGAAAAAAAAAAAAAAAAATCTACCCTTTTTAATCTTTGAGAACTTCGAATGAATAACAATGTGATAGTATGAACTAGAAAACCCTATAAAATATAAATTCTAAGTAAGGTCTAATGTTTCAACTGTGAAAACCAACGAAACAATGTAGACTAAATGAAGGGACCACACAGAGAAGACTCCATGTCTCCTGTTTTAGTAAAATAATGATTGAGCTCATAAAGACACTGAGATAACAGGGCTAAGAAAGTGGCAGAAGGAAAGAGACAACCACCTAACTACCTCTTAATTCATGTTTTATTTCTAATAAGTTCAAGATCATCTGAAGAAGTTGTGCTTTTGTTGGTTGTGAACTGCATGGCAGCTTAGTCACTACAGCCCACAAATGAATGTTTGTTTTCTTCAGGTTCCTCTTTTTGTACCTGTAATTAAACACTTCTTGTACCATGGTGAAGCTATCCCCCTGTTGGGACTCTGGGAATTCAGGCTGGTAACTCCTATTCAGGATAATGAGCACCAGACTTTTATACCAACCCCCACTGCTGAGATCAGTCCTGGAACAAACCCAGTCTGAATCTTAACTATGTGATGATCCATGAAAGTGAACATCCTGAGGTTTCACGGGAGACCTCGCCATCTATTGAACCTAGAACCTAGGACAGGGCATTCAAAGTTACGTGGCCCACTTGATGGACCACCTGTCCCATTCCCATCTATCAAGCTCTACCAATCTTCCAGGTTCAGCTCAAGATCCCCTCCTCCATGAATGCTGGCAACATAAGTTAAAATAGATTGAAAACTAATATGTTTTACTATATTTAAAAAAAAAAAGTACTAAAACCATGAAACCACATCTAGCATCCTGCATCCTGGGTACGTTCAACAAACACACATATTATTTGTCAGACTCTGCCTAGAGACCTGTAACACCTATGGAATCCCTGGGGAGCACTCACTCAAAAGCACAAAACACTGGTGTCATGAGTGTGGAACTGCTGCTAAATGAGGGAGGGAAACAGAGTGGCCTGAAGGTTCCTAGAAGCAGGGACTGATTCTGACTGGACATTAAGCTAAGATACCTGATCTTCCACTTGAGGAATTAAGGAATGAGTTGAATTTTCATAGGGGGTGGGGACGAGGGAGGGATTGAAGACAGAAAGAGCAGACTCTGGGAACAATGCAGAGTCTAGAACAGATAGAATATAGGGCAGAGGTTTTCAAATGCTGACATGAAAGTATCTATTCTCAACCAATGTTCCCAGGTCAACAGTGAAATTCATTAAATATAGTCAATGGAATAAGTTTTTGATTGTGCTCATTTTTTTTTTCAATTTAAATGACTCTCTTTGATTCTAACATTATGTTCTTCCATTGCATATTTTTTTTTTGTTTTTTTAAAGAAATGATGGCTATATTACTAGAGTCTGGTTTGTTATCTTTTCTGCTATAAAGTGGGGTGGCAAATACTGCTAGCATTTCACTCAAATCCATTTCCTCTTTTTCCTGGGCACCCAGCTAGACCATATGTCCTAGCCTCCCTTGCAATTAGGTTTGGCAGATGAATAAGTGTCATATGGAATGTAAGTGGAAGTGATGTGTGCCATTTTCAGGCCAAGGCTTTTAAAAGCAAACATTCTCCTCCACATTCTCTTTTCCTTAACTCTGGCTGGATTAAGATGACAAAACCCTCAGGGATGTCAGAGCAAAAGAATGGAAGAATGCTGGGTCCCTGAATAACTAGTGGAGGAAAGACAACAGCCATCTGAAACATCCACTTTGGACTGTAATGTAAATAAGAAAGAAACGTCCATAGGCTCCCCACGATGGCTTCCTGCCAAAAAGTACAGTAGGGAATGGATGGGGGGATAACTTTAGAGTGAGGAAACCTAACAAACAAAACACTACCTCAACCAGGTGCTCAAGGTTAACATTAGTAGTCATAAACCATGCTGATTTTACATACACTTGATGTGAAGGGATAAGAATGGCCTTTTACCTCTGTGATCTTCCTCAAACAACCCACAACTTCTGTCTAACTTTGAGAAAAACATAAGACAAATGCCACTTAAATTCTTGACTCACACTCCTCAAAACTCTCAAGGTTGCTGAAGTAAAGGGAAACTGAAAAAATACCAGACAAGAGAAATCTAAGGAGACATGACAACTAAATATAAAGTGATATCCTGGATGGGTTCCTAGAACAGAGAAAGGAATTTAGGTAAAAACAAAGGAAATCTGAATAAAGCATGGACTCAATCACAATGTATCAATATTGCTTCTTCACTGTGACACCTATACCATACTAATGTACTGATAAGGGAAACTGAGCATAAGGTATAATCAAACTCTCTGTATTATCTTCTCTATATATTAAAAAGCATTATAAAATAAAAGGTTATTAAAATAGCAATTATAGCCAGAAGAAGAGGAGAAAGAGGAAGAGGAGGAGGAGGAGGAGGAGGAAGAGCAGGAGGAGGAGGAGGAGAACAAGAATAAGAAGAAAGAACAAGAAGAAAAGAAATTCCACACTCATCAAGGTTGAGTAAGAAAGAAAACGAAGGATAAATAAGAGCTCGTTTTCAACACTGCATCCCTTTAGGATGATATGATAATTTCAACAGAAAGTCTGAATTCACAGCCACTCAGGGAAGCTAACCCTATGGGGGACCTCTCGGCATCTCTGGTGGCTTGAGGTTTAGTGCCATGGAGCAATTACCTAGGCCCACAGTGGAAACCCAGAATATAGCCAGAGCCATGGAGCCTGTTCACACATCTCAGGATGGGTACTAGGTTAGAGAAAATAGAACAGAGTTTAGAAATGGAAAGAACTTTGGAGTCAAATACCTTCTTTCATCAATGTCAAAGATAAAAACAAACCAATCAACAAACTGAGGCTCAGAGCAAAAGTGTCTTCTTATCCACCATCACCCAGCTGACACATGGATTTGCTGGAACAAGAACTCATTCTCTAATACTGGCTGGATGTCATCCCTTCCTTTTCAAAGAATAGGCAAGACATAATCCTTATAATGGGGGGATGGGAAAACAAAGTAAAAAAGGAGGAGGAGGAGGAGCACCTGGCCCTGCATCTGTCACTAGAATGTGAGGGTTATAAAGAAAAGAGGTTATAGGAAATTCGATACTAAAATTGAATTGTATTTAGCCAGGGCCAGTTTAATCCAACATTTATACCCCAAATGAGCAAAAGTGTCTCCATGTAAACTCCAAACTAAAATGGAAAATAGTATAACAGTAATGCAAACTTTGTTATGGAGGCTGTAACTAGAGAAGTAACCATTTTTATTTTAATAACAATGATCACATTTTGAAACCATCTTCTCTGTACCAAGGGCTTTCCTGATGATTTTACTAAGCTTTTATTTACTAATCAAAATAACTGAATGTGTGAGGCACTCTTTTCTTATTTTCCAGATGTGATTACCGATATTCAGAAAAGCTACATCACTTACCCCAGGAAGGTTCCAGAGCTATAAATACAGAGTCAGGTCTAAATGAAAAGTCAACAGTCTTCACCAATCTGTGGCACTGTTCAGTCACTTTAAGAAGGACACTGGCAAAACTGGAACATGTCCAGAGGAAAGAGAGCCAAATAAAGAGGGTACAAAGGGCTGTCATATGAAGAATGGCTGAAGGAACAGTTGATTTGCAGCCTGTAGAAGGGAGGACTCAGGGCGACACAAGAGCTGTCTCCACATTCTGGACAGTCTACACAAGCAGGAAGCCAATTTGCTGAGTGACTCCATAGGGATACAACCAGGGCCAGTGGGTGAAGTTACAAGGAAGCAGATAAAAAAAGAACTCTCTGTAAATTGTCTTCAAAGAGAGAACAGATTGCCTAAAGAAAGAGTATTTTCTACCACTGGACATTGATAGCTAAGGGGGAGAAGCAGAAAAACCAAGGGTCACAGCAAATGTAAAGGACACACATATCTCCAAAGGCTGAGACACTCTGAGTGACAGTGCAAGGTCCTCTCTAAGGTCCTGGGTCCTGATGTCCCAGAAAGTTCTGGGACCGACCAGATGGCACTTTGCTGTTCCCTTAGTTGGTGCTTTGGACAGGGAATTGAAAAGATGGCTTACCAGGCAGTCTGAAAACGCAAAGTTCTTTGTAAATGTTAAGCATGAATTGTAGAGTAGTTTCACATGTTTTCCTTTTTTTTTTTTTTTTTCCTTAATAAGTCTCTGTGGATTTACAAATGGGCCTTCTGTGTTAAGGTTTTATACTGTCCATTTAAAGGAGCTGAGATTGAAGAGGCTATTAAATATGATTTTTATCAAGTGCTTCTGGGGCCTTTTAGTACTGCAGATTCAAATTTCAACTACTAGGGCTGGAAATCATTCATAAGAAAATATACTTCTGAACAATCACAGCTAAAGGATATGAATAAGGACACATTTATGTACCACAAATTAAAGACCCAGATGAATCAAAAATGGGATGCAGGAAGACACTTAACAAAAATAGAAATTATCTGGACTTTTGGACACACTGCAAAAATTACAACCATACTGAGCTATGGGTATTCATTAAAAAGACATACTCTTTAGTAAAAGAGAAACAGGACTGAGGTCCCTCATTCACACAGGAGTCAGTAGTGAACAGACCTAAAGGAGAACTGAATGTATAAACCTGGAGAGGTGTCATTGTGGCCTTGCAGGATCTGCTCTATGGTTTAGAGAGCCATTTCTCATCAACAGGCTTTGGTTCCCCATCAGTCAAATAAAGGTGGTGTATGCCAGCAGTAGTTACCTACTCAAGGGCAACTGACTTTCCCAACCCACGATGCACTAATAATTAAAGGGTGCTCAGAATCTGTAAGTGTGTATCTATTTTCTCAGTCAACCAATACTAATGGCATACTTTATTTAAAAAAACAAATATGTATTAAGTATCAAACTTTGTGGTAGTTATTCTTCTAGGTACAGGAGACAACCAATTGTGTGCTAGGTAATCAGCTCCCCACTCAAAGATAAGAACAGAAAACCTAAAACCTGATTTCCATGGGGCAGATTTCCCATGTAAATATTCTCATCATGGTCAATCTAAAGTTGCCACTTGACGTCACTGAGCATGGAGTTGGAGCTGAGACGACAGGACCATAATCAGCTCCAGTTCACCGCTGAATCAACAGAGAAAAAAACACAAAGCTTATGGTCTCTTAGAAAAGATAGAAAGAAAAGAGATAAAGAATTAAATATATAATAACATTGGAGTATAAATACTATAACAAAAACTAAAACAATAAAAAAAAGGATAGGAGATGAATGTGCTATTGTAAAGAGTGTTGAGGAAATGAATCACAGAGACCTAAATGAAGAATGGCAAATTATTAGAGATGTCAAAGAAGAGCATTCCAGGTACAGGGACAGCAGATACAAAGTACTCCTAATACTTGAAAGGGTTAACAACAATCAGATCAGAGGTTCTCCAAAGATCCTTTCTCTAGGCCAGGAATCAACAAATTATAGCCCTGTGGCTGCCAATTTTGTTAACAAAGTTTTATTAGAATGCAGACATGCCCATTCATTCATGTATTACCCACATCTGCTTTCGTGCCACAACAGAGGTGAGTATTTCCAACAGAGCCCCTACAGCCTGCAAAGCCTAAAAGATTTACTAATAAGCCCTCACAGAGAATATGCCACCCCTTTGTCCGAGAATTCTGGCTTCTGATATTCTTTCTGCCTGAAATACACAACCTCTGCTTTCCTCCACTGCCCAGGACTCCTTCTCAGACTTCTATGCTATTTTCTTCCAGAGTCATCCCTGATGCCCTGCAGTAAAATTAATTACTTCATCTTTAGACCTTTGCACAGGTCAGGTAAAGACTCAATATAGTTCATTACAACTATTTGCTTTTACATCTGTCTTTGCAGCTGAACTATGAACTCCTCAAGGGCAGGAACCTTGAATCTTCATCACTATCCCAGCACCTAACACAGTGCCAGTCACGGGGTAGATGGGGAGCATTCACTTGTTAGAAGAAAGGAAGAAATATGTTATATCTGGCACTTTCCACTGTCACCTGTGACTTTTTTCAGAGAAGCTTCTCATTTATAAGAAAGAGCTATTTACAGTCTTTAATACAATGCCTCCAGCCTTTAGTGCATTTCTTTCCATTTCCCCCTCCATGCTGAACACAGTCTGACAAGCACAGCAGCGTCCTGCATAAACTGCACGGTCTCCAAAGAACTGAGTTGCCTCACACTTCAACAGGAATCAAGTGACCTTGAGACAGGCAATCCTTAACCTTCATGCTGCCTCAAAGCTAAATGGAAAGAAAAGACATCTCTTCCAGAGAATCCTCTTTGTCTGAGCTGGGGAAGACAGGAGAAGCAAGGCAGGAAAACAGCTAAGATGTAAAATGCCAATAGAGATGCGATTTTTGTAGCAGGCCAATTTTATTCCTCATAACACGAGCCCCCTTCCTCCCAGATTCTTCCCTTTAATATGCTCATGAAAATTTAAAATAACTCACACATCACTTACTGACTTCCGACATGCACTAGGTGCTGGGTACAAAGATGAGTAAGATGCAATTCCTGCCTTGAAGGCACCCACGGCCCCATCAGGGAGACACACACATAACTAATCATTACAGCAGTGAACATGAGAACTGCTGTCACAGAGGAACAAACAAAATTCCACAGAATCACAAAGTGGAGATGCTAATTTTACCTGGGATGGTGGGTTCTTAGACAAGAAACAGTTAAGAAACGCTCTGAAGATGAAGCACCATTTTAGACAGACTAAAATAGGCAGGCAGGTTTTGCTTTGAGCAGCATCAGCTGGAGCAAATGGCACAGAGGGATGCATGTGTTTAGCATGTTCAGGGACTGGACAGGAAAAGGGTTGGACAGGAAAATGTGGAGAAATATGGAATTCATGCAGTGGTTGGAGGAGAATAAGGTACAGAACACTTGAGAATCCTTAGTGGAAGGATTAATACCTTATGCAAAGCAAGTAAGTTGTATTCTTTAAATCATTATCTACAAACTGATCGTACATTTCTATCTGTAAAACTTTTTTAACCCACAGCCTCTCTCCCTCCATACCTCCCTCTCTCTATATATATATATGTGTGTGTGTGTGTGTATACACAAATATATATACACACACGTGTATATTATTTATGTGTATATAATGTTCTGTAAATTATGTGTATATTATGAATCAAAGTAGGAACTTTTAAATGAGATTAATACTAAACACAAGTAAAATCATAATCACTTCTTTCTATATGCGAAAGATGACCTTCCCTCCATACTTCACATACTATTCCATTAGGCCTCAGAGAAACTTTGGAAGATTTTTAAGTCAGGGATGAAATGAGGATGGCAGTATTTCAGAAAGCCAAATTGAAGAACAATAGCAGAGACTAAATTTGAAGGGGTGACCATGTGGTCTTGGGTGCTACATAGGGACCTATTCTGTATGATAAGGCACATGAGCAGGCAGTGGCAATGAGGATGCAGGCAGAGCTATCATTCTGAGGACTAACCTTGCATGGCCAGAGAGGCTGGTGCTTCAGGCACTTAAAGGATAACAAGATGCATAGTCTCTTTTCAGCTGTAGAAAGATCTCTTCCTCCCAAGTCCAAACCCACCATTAGGTTCCTAAGGGAACTAGTTAAGTGTAGAATGCCGTGAAAGGAGGGAGTGAAGGGCATTTCTAGCAGGCATTTCCAGGAAGCCAAGTGATTGCTTGTCTTACTGCGGGTCTGACTCTGATTAACATCATTAGATCACCACTCTTTGATCTTTCTCAGATGATCACCCAGAGATGTAAACCTGAAATGAAGACAGCTTTCCAGGCAACTCAAGACTGATCTTAAGATTCTGGATAATGCAAACCACAAGATAATTCAAACATGAAGATAACCCTAGAATCTTGAGATTCTAGACCAGTAAAAACTATTCTGGAGGCTATAATTCAAGGCTCAGTGTACAGATGAAGAAGCAAAGCACCAGGCAAAGGGGAGACACTCTTACAGCAGTACATCTCTTAATCCACGGAGTCAGAGCACTTTAATAAACACCATGCCTTTCTATTTTTTGCCCATAAAATGAAAATCATGTCTCATACCTCCCCGAGGTATTCTGGCCTTGTCCCAAACTGGCCTCATGGAATCCAGAAGCTATTTCAATTTTTCATGCATAGGCATATTTGCTTCTTATGAAAATGTTTGAATGTCTGAAGGCTATTCTAGGGAATTAAAAATGCACATTACAGGGTACTATATGGCTAGAAAGTGACCACACTTATTTGGTAGATTTAATTTTCAGAGAGAATTAATGTCACTAGAAAGACCCATGGGTAGGAGCAGTGGCAAGGGGCAAATTCTCCAAAGTTTCATTCAAAGATAGCAAATGTCAAGCATTTGGAACACAGCCAATATTTTGGGTGGATTATCTCTCCACATTTTCATGAAAATAATTTAAGGCAGGCATACCACTGGGATTTTTTTTAATACATTAGGAAACTGAGGCTTACATAAATTAAGGAACTGTGACTAAATCACAGAGTTAATAAACATCAGAGCCAGGATTGAATCTTATCCTTTGCAATGTTGACCTGCTCACTGTTAGTCATCAATTATCTTTTGAAGAAATCTAACATATTGATACATCTCTCTTCTTTATTTGCAATAAGTCCACAAAAAAATGTAGATATCTATGAAACAAAATATCAAGAATAATAGGCAAACATTAAACTAGAATTGAAAACATGATTTTTGGATTTCTGGTACCAAAAAAAAAAAACGAGGCAGGGAATGAGTGAGTGTAGACAATTGAATGTACACAGAAAGTCTTCTATAATACAGGCATCATCACTCAGCATAGAAAACTCTTCTCAGTTACTCTTAAGCCCCTTCTTCACAGATACATCTTTTGGCAACATTGTTTGGGAGAGCAGAGACATGATAGTTCTCTGACCTCAGAATTGCTACACAGATGTTGAACCTGTCCTGAAACTGTCCTGTATCTCAGAAGAGATCTGTTCTAGGTGGCAAGCCTGGGGAAGTCCCCATTCACCACAAATCGAAATCACCCACAAGTGAAATGCTATTACTGTAAGATATATTTTTTTATGCCATCCACCAAGAAAAATTTGCAGAGTCAATCAGAGTGAATCCAAATACTTTCGGCAAAAAGCTGGAACTCCTGGAGTACACCATCCATCAGCCTTGACCCTGGAAAGTTCAGGACAGGCAGTGGGGTACAGTGGGATGCATAGGTCATGGGCATCCAGACATCTGGGGCTGATCAACTACTGGCTCCCTTCCATCCCCACTACCACCAAACTTGTCCAGGTCATCAAGAGCTCCACACTCGATTCTGCCAACATCCTCCTCACTAACACTCTTACCACACTTCCCTTCCAAACCACACTATGACCAAGGTAATATTTTACAATACAAATTGGCTCATGCCACTCTCCTACTGGAGCCCTTTAATAGCTTCCCATCTCATTTACAATGAAACATCAAATCCTGAGCACAGCCTGGAGAGCTTAGCACCATCTGGCTGCTGCCTACCATCCCATCATCATCTCAATTTACTCTCTCCCTGGCTCACTAAGCTCTGGGCACACGTGCCTTCTCCCTGTCCAGACCTTAGAACCTTTGCACATGTGTTTCCCTCTGCCTGGATTGATTTATTCCTGAAACAAATTCAAGTCACAACTTAAATATCACTTCAAAGAGGCCTTGCCCAGTGCCCCAGTCTAATTTGTTTCCATATTCATATTCACAATCTCTGTCAGCACACTGTTTTTCCCCTTCATAGCCCATATCCCCATTTATAATTAGATATGTATTTCTATTTATTGTTCAATATCCATTTGCCCCTCTAGACTATAGCATCCATGAGGGTGAGACCCAGTTAGTTATATCCACCAGAATATACCCCATACCTAGCTGGTCACAGTGGTGCACAACTATAATCCCAGCTACTTGAGAGGCTGAGGCAGGAGGAGCACAAGTTTCAGCAACTTAACAAAAACCTGCCTCAAAATAACGTTTTTTAAAAGGACTGGAATGTAGCTCAGTGGTAGAATGCTTGCCTTGCATCCGCAATGCACAAGGCCCTGAGTTCAATCCCCAGTACCACCAAAAAAACAAACAAAAAAAAACAGTACTTAGCATACTCAACAAAATGTAGGAAGCAAACATTATTTGCTTAAAGAACTGGTTTCTTCTTTCCAGACTTCATGTTTCATTAATAAAATTATGGTATTGGAATTGTTCAGTGGCTGTAAGTCTGGGACCCCAGAAACCCAGAGGACTCAAAAGTAGACATAGGTACACACCATTTTCAGTAAGTTAGAACTGAAAATGGAGGACATATTTGTCAATAGATTGCATCTCTCATCACTGCAAATCAATAAATACTTTCTTAAAATTTCAATTAAATCATTTCTACACATAACTACATTACTACAATTAATTTCTTGAGATGATGCAACACAAAAGAGAATTCAAAACATTATCAAATGTACACAGTACATTGGAATGTAAATTCCGACTGTGTGCTAAAACCCAAATGCACTATAGAAGGCTCTCAAGAATAGGTGAAAAACAGGTATAAGACATTGCCTGTTCATGTACTCATATACTGATCATGAAGACTGTGACATGGTCCAGCTCCAATGAACAAAGAAATGAGTCAGTTTCAGTCAAAAGGGCCAAGGCAATACTCTCAAGGGTAGCTGCTCTGATTGTAGGCACCCATAGACCAAAAGCTCATTTCTCTCAGCCCAACTCCAAGAAGCATTCTTCAGGGTCCAATACAGTAGTGATTGATCTATCCACAGTTAACAAATCTCCCAAATCTTGAGGAGGCCTGCCAGTCTTTAATACCCACAACCTGTCTTAAACTTAAGAAGTTTCCCATTTATATGTGACACATCCTATTAAGAAAAGGCATGCTTTCACCAAAAAATAATTTTAAAGGGAACATGATTGAGAGAACACTTAAACATTAAAATGTGTTTGAATTTTATCTGTATATTACAGAATCAAAAATAGAAAAAAAAGATATTTTATTTGATGTTTCAAAATCTCATACTTTATTCTATAAAAAAAAATGGCTTAATTTTAGAGTCTCTACTTTTTTTTCCCTGTAGATAACAAGAAGCTCTTTCACAAATATATCTACATGTAGCACATTCTGCATGTGGATCATCTTTACTGTCATAAATGGGAAGTCAAATTAGATAGAATGTTCATAGATTTTTTTTTCTCTTAATTATATTAAGGCTCTAAAATCATCTTTATGTGCCACATAAAAATTAAAACACTTTTCATTTATGTTTTGGTGAAGATTTTCTTGATTATAATTTGCAGATTTATTATAAGCTTTTCTGTTCATTAACTGTTTCATTTCTTTAAATTCTCTTTTTAGCATGAAATATTTGGAAAATGCATAGAGATAACAATAACTCCCCATAGTGCTTCCCCTAAACATGGGACTTCACCAATGCTACACTAGTATTTACTCATTCAATCTTTGCAATAGCTCTATGAGGTTAGTATTCTTAACTTTACCTCATTTTACAGGTCATGAGACTGAGGCACCAGAGAAGTGAAGCAACTCCCGAAGGTTCCATATTTCATAAATGGAAGGGCTGTGGGGATCTGAGCCCAAGTGATCTGGCTCCACAATCCACGGGGCACACACATCAATCTCATGGCCTCTCCAATCCATGAGCTCAACATCTAAGTTAACAAATATTAGAATTCCCATAGTTTCTTTAAACCATTTTAACAGAATTAAAACACAGGCATCTACTTAGCTTTTCTAACCAGACCAAACTAAATTTATTTCTGAATTTGGAATGCTGCCTTCCTGCTCAATCTTTTGTTCCTTTATATCCTCTCTATATATCCACAAAAAATACATAGTGCATTTTTGTACATTATACATTTTTACATAAAAAGCATCATACCATACATATCATGATGACTTACTTTATTCAGCATTACATTAATATCATATATTTGGATTTTGACTTTTCTACTGATATGGAAGTCCCTAATTACATGACTGTAACCACTGTTTTAGTCAGCATTTTTGCTGCTGTGACTCAGGGCTCAAAGTGAGGCAGAACATCATGGCAGAAGAGGGTGGCAGAGAGAAGTGGATCACAGGATGATCAGGAAGCAGAGAGAGAGATCTCTGTTTGCCAGAAACAAATATATGTCCCAAAGTCACTCCCCACAATGAACCACCTCCTCTGGCCACACCTTACCTGCCTTCAATTACCACTCAACTAATCCCATCAGGTGATTAATTCACTGATTGGTTACGGCTCTCATAACCCAATCATGTCTCCTCTAAACCTTCTTACATTGTCTCACATGTGAGCTTTTGGGGGACATCTCACATCCAAACCATAACAACCATTTTGCATTTGTTGTAATTTCTGAATAAGTTGTTTTTATTTTTTATCATCTTAACTTGTGTTTTGTATTTATTATGCATTGCTTGGTTTCTTTACTTTATCCTATGTTCCTCCAATTGGATTGGTTTAGTTTCCCTTATTCTCACTCCAATATTTCCCTTATCTTGGTTTGGAAAGTAGGGGTTACTCTTACATATCTAATATAAATTTCTAATTTAAACAAGTCCAAGGGTAACAGCTATCACTAAGCTCCTAACAAATTATTCAAACCCCTAAAATCTCCAAAACTCATTCGCTCTTAGTACTGTCTGGTATTTAAGTTCCAGATTCTTTTTAAATCCATTAAAGATTTGTTGTAAGAAAGTTTTCAGTCATTACCATATTTTACCAACATGTTTCCCATCTTCTTCAATCACCATTGCATCTTTCAATAACATTTTCCCCTCACCTTCTCCTGGTGAACCAATAAGGTGGGTCTATACAATTTCTCAGCATTTCCCACTTCCCCACCCCCAACTCTCTCTCTTGTTAACAGTTGCTAACTGGATATGCAACTAAAAAATGATGCTTATTTTCTCTCCATATATTATTCTTCAATCACCATTGTACCTTTCAATAACATTTCCCCCCTCACCTCCTCCTGGTGAACCAATAAGAAGGGTCTATAAAATTTTTCAGCATTTCCCATTACTCACTTTCCCTCCCCACAACTCTCTCTCTCTGTCCCTCTCTATCTCTATCTCTATCTCTCTCTCTTGTTAACAGTTGCCAACTGGATAAGCAACTACAAAATGATGCTTATTTTCTCTCCACATTCTGAAAATATTATCTCATAGTCTCCTAGGAAATATTATGTATGATGACAATTCTGCAATCAATCTTTCATTTGTAGTTAAGTATCTTCACTCTATTGCTGCTTTTACAATATTTTGTCTTTTGCACTGTGGGACTTTACTATAGTATTTCCAGGAGTGGATTATTTTTTAAGAAGACACATGTTTGGAAAAGGTATTGTGATTTTTGACTTCTGCAAATTCTGAATTAATCTCTGATTGTAGTTGGTCTGGCATTGCCTTTTTCCTTCTTTTTCAGAACTCTGTTTGTGCCCGAGCATCTCTTTATATACTATATCTTAAAATCTCATTCAGTGTTTTCCATCTACATATTAAACTCTTCTAGAGGCACTCTGAGTGATCTGACTTCATTTCTAATTCAATCATTTTCTCTTCTGTTATGTGTAGCCTACTTTCAAAACATGCATAGATTTTCTCTCCTAATATTATAATTACTACATAATTATTCCTAGATTTAAAAAAATCTACCCTTTTCCCATACTGTCCTATTTCTGCCTTGTGGTTTCTGCTTCTTTTAATTAATAAATGTATTTCAGACATGCCTAATATCTAGAACTTAGAGGTATAATCCTGTGATTTCTTGTTTCACTTTCCTTTGCATGATATACCTTTGTATGGTTTCAATTATTGGTCAATGAGATTTTCTTCAGAGGGAGTTGTTTGGGGCTGTCCCAGACTATGAACCCCATATGACAGTTTTGCATTGGCCTTGTGTGATTACTTCAAGGATTTCCCCAGCTACAGAGAAGTAACATCTCAAACCTAATTCTAGCTCAACAAGGAAAGGTTGATGTTGGACCTCTTTCAGGATGTGGTCCAGGTTTATGTTTCTAAGTCCTCACAGACAACCGTTTCCACACACTGCCCAACGTATCAGGCTCTGTTCCATTTTCTTTGGCACGTGGGAGATATTTCTTGACCACTCTTTTTCAGAAGGAGCAGTCTCTTTGGCATAGGACTCTACCTTCCTATTACTGGCCTGAGGCTTCAGGTCCTGTGCCTGAATGAGAGACAGACCCAGAATCCAAAAGGTGATGCCTACATGTGGATCTAATAATTCCCCTTGAAGCACACAAAATCATTTCCTGCTCATCTCCGTGAATATAAATTCCCTCCTCATTTCTGGCACCTGGAGATGTCTCCCTCTTTGGTTTTCAGCTCAACTCTGCATTTTAATTGTTGTCGTTATACTCCTTCCAAAAGATCCACCTATTTTAAGTGAGAGGCAGAATTCTTTTATAACAGCTCAGATTACAATAGTCAATGTCTTATCATTTTAGCATCTGTGATTCTTATGCTTCCTGTCCTTTATGGTACACTGTGAGAGTAACACTAAGACTGGGTAATATTCAAAACCATCATCATGGCTAGAATTGTGCAAATAAGACATAAGCAAAGACACCTTGAAAGATTGAATCACTAACATTCCCATATATTTCCCTCTAAGTATTGAGCATTCATTAAGTGAGATCCTAACAAAATGACCAGGGCCAGGCACTATACAAGGAGCGTGAGGTGAAGCTGGGAGTTCCTTAGTCATATATTCTCAAATGTCAATCTTACAGGAAAAATAATTCTTGAATAATCAACTCTATGGTTTTTAGGTGAATACTACATTTAAAAGATCTTTTCCCCAGAGGACTTCAAACTACCAGTTGGGAAACCTGACCTTACTCCCCTCCTTATTTTATAAGTGAGTGAATGGAACTCCAGGATAGGAAATATGACTTTTCTGATATGTATGACATATCCAACAAAATGCAACCAACCTCTTTTCTCTTAACTATTAAAATAGTATTTCTAAGAATGAAAAAATATAACTATTTTCACAGTTGGAAACCGAAACAACTAAACCTCAAATTATTGGTAAACACAATTTTAGTAGATTTAAATTAAAGATTTCTAAAAGCAATAGAGCAAAGATTCATTCTCTTTCCAAAAAAAGTTCTTTAAGAATACACTATGGCATAAGTTTACATTCTGACTTAAGAAAATTACATTTATTTGTTCCATTTTATTTATGATCTTACTCCCCCTAACTATTAATAATCCTAGGTACTTCTTATCTGACTTCAGTAATTCATAATTCACTTCCCATACGACTAGTTAATAAGTACAAGTATGTGTGACTACTTTATAAATACATTAATAAATACAAGTGAAGATATATTCCTGAGGATAACCTAGCAAAATATTCAACTGTCCCTTTGAGAAGGAAAGAGATGGGAAATCACTGTATTTCCACTCAATTTTACTGTGAATCTAAAATTGCTCTAAACCATAAATTCTATTTTAAAATGTTCTCTTTTGCTCAAATATCAAATAATAAAAAGAAGTAATACAAGAAACATGAAGGACACTAAAAAAGCTCCAAGTTCTCTTGGAAATCTTCAACAAAGCAACGAAATTTATTAATCACTTACTTCCCAGAATTCAGTGGAAATTTCTCACACACTTGGGTGTATACACACACACACACACACACACACACACACAATAAATACATAACCGTGGGTTTTTCATAAGTTTCTCATAAATAGGGATGCTGCCTTCTTATCCAGTTGAATGATATTAGTTTTAGGTATGACACATTGCCATGAATATGCTCTCTGGAGAGGCTGGTGGAAAGAAAACTGCAGTAGGTATCAGAGGCCTAAGTTGTAGTCCCAGCTGTACCATTTTGGCAATTCACTTAGTGACTCAAGTTTTCTCGTGTAAGATTAAAAGAGTGGCAACATCAAGATCTTTTTTAGCTCTTTCATTCTGTGGTTTTTAAACAATAGTGGCTTTAATGATGGGCTTCAACTTACAATTTTATTATGCTTAGTTATTGAGTTCCATAAAATACCCAGACTTGAACAGACTCAAATACCACAGTAGTATATTAACACAGACATTTTACAGCTCAGTGCTTGGGGTTGGGGGGAAACAACTGAAAATTAATAACAAGATTTAAATTAAAGGTTGTGCCAGAAGTCTCTAGAAGAACACTCAATCAGTTCCAACTTTAAGCAATAATAATTAATATTCACTAATCATTAAGTGGGTGATATGTGGTTTCAGTTCCAGGTGCCCAAGCTTCCCTGCCTTGTCTCATTATTAAGAATTACAATTGAATGTGCTGCAGATAAGATTTAGGCAGAGCATATTTTCATCTGTTTGCTTAATGGACTGGCATCTTCTTGGAATTCAGAGTTCTGGAACTTATTATTGACAGTGAGATAATTTATGGTTGATTTTAATGTTCTCTTTCACATCAGGAAAATTCTTAGGATATTTCAAAGCTCGAAACCTTATCAATCTTAATTTTCTTAAGTGAAAAAAATATTAAACCACACTCTAGAATCTAGCCAAGAAAATACAGATGATGGTTGTCAGTAAGAAAGTCACAAACAAAAAATAATCTAAATGAAAATTAAAGCATTATGAAACAGTAACAATATATTATTTCAAAGATAGTGTTCAGATCCAATAATTCCACTTATGATCGTTTAAAAAAAAAACTCCAGGAAACTGCCCCCAAATTTTCCAATAAGAAGTAGAAATAAGGAATAGTGTATTTAGTAAATCTTAGACTTTTTACCACATTAGTGTTCAAGGAAGTTACCTCGCCTCACCAGAATGGCTTTCCTTTCCCTAGGGGTCTAGTAACAAGAGGGTCAGTGCTACCCAATAGCCATGCAGGTCATTTTCACTCTTCCAGTAGCCACAATTAGAAAAGGAAAATACATATAGGTGAAACCACTGTAACAACACATTATATTTAACATAATGTATCTCAAATATGCAGTCAAGATAAAAACGACTGAGATCGTTCACATTCATGTTCTTTATGCTAAGTTATCTGAAGCAACTTAAGATGCAATCAAATACATCTCAAATCAAACTAACCACTGTCAAGTGTTCAAAAGCCACATGAAGCTCGTGACTATCACATTAGAAAAGTTCAGCCCTCACCAGTTAAGCATCTTGGCAAACATATTTCTCCAAACAGCACCTAGTTGCTTGCTTTACAAAGCAGTAATTATTTCAGTAACTCAAAATGTGCATACTAAGAATAACAAGGTACAGGTAACCAAAATCCTCAGGTGTTCTGAAAAATACATATCAGAAGAAGGTGCAAGACAAAAATTATATCCTAAACCTGCTGGCTGCCTATCTTCACTCCTATCCTTATATTGATCTTTCTTCCACCAATACCCTGTCCTTGGTACTGAGTCAAGGTTTACACCTTAGAATAAGACAGCTCTGGCCAGTGTCATGAAATTGACCCTCTGGTAGAAAGGAAAGAACTTATGTAAACAAATCTACAACTAATTAGTTATAAATACGAGAAGTATCCTGAAAACGTCTTGGCTGCCATGAAGGATGGACCTTACTATGTCAAAAAATGGCTTCCCTTAGGACACACACTGAAGATGCATGTCTGAAAGAGCAAGGAGGAATTAGCTAGATGGAGCATGTCAGTGAGAGGGAATGGAGGAAGTGGAAAACAACAGCATTCCATGCAAGGAGAGCAATAAAAGTTTCAAGGGCAAAAAGGACTTTGGTGAGTTTGAATGGTGGAAAGTGTGGGCTGGAATTTGGAGAATAATGGTCTGGAAGGTGGCCCAAGATGAGTACAGATCACTCAGAATGTTATGTGCCATAGAACAAGAAGCAACGCAAAAGGAGGGGCTGTCTATACATAGAAAGGGAAGTCTCAGGTAACATTTTAACCCCACTTACTCATCAAACACACAGTGACACAGTGCTTCATCTACACCAGGGCTAGCCATCCCTGCTCCCAGCTTTACCAGTGGTATAGAACTTCAAATACATACCTGTAATAAACCTAAATACCACTGAACAAATCTAGACTTTGATTTTATCTATGTTTTGCCCCAAAAGAACGGCCTTTCTTTCCTCACCCATTATTATTAATGTGGTCATCTTCCCTATTGCCTGTAGCAATAATAAAACACATTAATAATAAAAACAAAGGGCTATGGATATAGCTCAGTGGTAAAGCACTTGCCTAGCTCTCACAAGGCCCAGGGTTTAGTCCCCAGCACTGTACACACACATAAAAAAAAAAAAAACAAAGTCATTCAAACTAAACAGTTGGTTTACCAAAGCAATACCATATTTTTTTCCACCCTTATTATTGCTAACCTAGAGCGAGTAATCAGTCAAAAGAGGTTGGTTCCAAAAAAATGCAATATTTCTAATTTATAAATAAATAATGCACTTTAATCATGTCCTTTAAATTAAAAAATATATTAACCCAAAATATACAATTTTAAATTTGCATTATAAAATTACTCTGTAAAAGGAATGCCTATATTTCATAATTTTTGCTTCTGTGAAGAGTAATGAATGAAGTCATAGAAAAGTTTAAAGCTTAAGAATGATGCAGTCTGGGCCTGGCACAGTGGCACATGTCTGTAATACCAGCTGGGAGGCTGAGGTAGGAAGATCAAGAGTTCAAAACCAGGGCTGGGTTTGTGGCTCAGTGGTAGAGCACTTGCCTAGTATGTGTGAAGCTTGAGTTTGATTCTCAGCATCACATATAAATAAATGAATAAAATAAAGGTCTATCAACATCTAAAAACAAATTTAAAAAAAAGAGTTCAAAGCCAGGCTCAGCAAAAGTGAGGTGCTAAGCAACTCAGTGAGACCTGGTCTCTAAATAAAATACAAAATAGGGCTGGGGATGTGGCTCAGAGGCCAAGTTCCCCTGAGTTCAATCCCTGGCACTCTCCAAAATTATATAATCTGTATTTCAAAAGCTCAGTAGAGAATTCTAGAGAAAAAAAATACATGGAAAAATGGGCAGGGAGAAAAGTTGGAGAGTAATAACACTAACAATGGTAGACCAATCAAGAGGTGACAGTGACTTGGATTAAGGAGTTTTAATGGAGACAGAAAATAGTTTAAGAGGTAGAACTGTCTTGACTTAGTTATTAACTGCAGGTGGGCAGAGAGGGAAATGTGTGGGAGGGCAGCAAAAATAGAAAGTGGAAGAATGTAACCATGGCACAGCCAGAATGTTCTTAATAGAGTAGATCCTTAATTGGTCTATTTCCTCTCAAATAACATACTTTCCTCCCAGTATGGCATGGAAAAAAATCAAAAACAGAATTCACACTACTGAGGTAATGAAGATCTCTCTGCCATGAGCTGCACTGACCACAGAGAGTCTTAACTGAGGATATAAATACAGCAGTCATCAGCTTTTGAGGAGTAAAGCAAGGAGAGTACATTGTGAATCTTTAGGACCCTGGATAGAGCCTAGAAGATCTAAAAAGATGAAAAGTGGCAAGCTGATTAAGAAAACTGAAGAGAAATAAGAAAGATGAGAGTAAAAAGTCAGGTGCAGTGTGGCTCTTGCCTATAATCCTACCCATTCAAGAGGCTGAGGCAAGAGGATAGCAAATCTGGGGTCATCCTAAACAATTTTGTGAGACTCTGTCTCAAAATAAAAAATAAAGATGGCTGGAGATGCAACTCAGTGGTAGAGAGTCCCTGGGTTCAATCACCAGTACTGAAAAGGAAGTTCTTTTCAAAAGGAGGAACTGCCCAGTGGTGTTGAGGGCTACCAAGAGGTCATGAAATGAGCACTGAAAGTATCCACCAGACTTAGCAAATTGGAAGTCATTAAAAATGCTGGCGAGAGCAGGGGTATTGGTGTTGTGCACAGGTGTCAGATGAGAAAGGGATGAAGTGTAGGTACAAGGCGAAGAAAGGTTGACAGTAAGTACAGAAGATTGAGTTTTCAATCCTGAAAAAGGACTATGGGAAGGCTGTCTGATGTTTTATAAAGATTTAAGCATGCTGAATTAAAAACAGCAAGAATCCCGGAGAAAGGGTTAAAGGTAAACCACCTTCTCCTGAACTGGGAAGCGATGGGATTTAGAACACAGCAGAATGTTTCTGCTGGAAGATAACAGAGTCTTCATGGACACAGGAGGAAAAGAAGGACAGAACAGATGTCAACTTGCTTACTCAGATGCTAGAGAGTTGAGGAGCTCCCAAATGGGGTGATGCCTCTTTACAGCAAGTAATTCTCAATTACGCCTTCCAATACACTTGTGAGGATTCTTAGAGAAAAAAAAAATAATAACCTCTCAGATTACACTTATCATCTGCTGAGACCACCTTTTCACTGACGGTTCCCTCCCCAGACCCCAGGATTGCTACAGGCAGGTGATTCTGTGTGATGATCCTTAGAACTGGGTACACCACCTCTGGCACCAATAACCTGAAAGGTCAGTTTACCTAAGGCAGACAAAAGGGTGAAAGGGTCTGTCTTCAGTGTCACTAGAACTTGACCCAAGCCCTACCTCTGTCACACTTTCAGGGTGAGTCACTTTGCCTTCTCTGTTTTACTATGTCCTCATCATATAAAGTAGCAAAAGATAGATGACAGACACAGAGAGACAGGCAAAGAGGTAAACCTGGGGAACAGGCATGTGCAAAGTCACAGTTAGGAAATGGCTTGTCAAGTTGAAGTCAATCTCGGTTGTGACTGTGGCAGTGAGCGCCTACAAAATCTTGATTACAATGTACGGAGGTTACACAGAATATCAAGCATCTCATTACCACTGAGCTCCTGCTGTTAGTTTTTATTTTTATACTATGACATAACAATAATTTATCCTAAACTTATGTTAAGTTTTTTTTTCCAATCTAAATAACATTTTTTTATTTTATTTTTTTTACCACCCTCCTTATCCCTAACCCTAAACCTAACCGTAACCCTAATGCTAACCCCTCCTACCCCCCATTATATGTCCTCATTCGCTTATCAGTGACATCATTCGTCCTTTAGTTTTTTGAGATTGGCTTATCTCACTTAGCATGATATTCTCCAATTTCATCCATTTGCCTGCAAATGCCATAATTACTGTGGCATATATATACAATGGAATATTATTCCACCATGAAGAATGATAAATAACATTTTAATCTGTGTATTCTATTTGTGTTGTAAAACACACTTTTAAGTTAGGTATTATTCAAATACCACTTTTAGTATTTGTAAGGACCTTGAAAAGTAAAGACCTATGTAACATATGTCTAATATTTACATTTATTAATTAAAGTAACGAACTGTTGAGTAAAATGTTTAGTTTGGAGGCTCCTCAGAGTCTTTTACAAACCGGGCAGCACCCAGAGAACTCACCCCTAGTTCACAGTTCAAATTGCTTCTCTTCCAAGAGCCTCATTCATATTTACTGGACAGGGAAGTTCATGTGCCAAGTTCCATCTATACCTCCTGCAAAAATATCTTGGTGTCTTTCAGCTCTAAAGCAATGCAGCTGTACCTTGGGAATACAGACAGGGAAGAGGCCCCACAGCTTCTGTAACATTTGGGCTGGGTGTCATTTGGGCAGGGATTCATAGAGCTCTAGAAACCCCAATGTGATACAGAATGGGGAAGCATGGGCTCCAAGTGGAAATGCCACCTGAACCCCTTGGATTCCTTGCTCCATGGAGGTTACTCCTAGAGAAAGGACAGAGCAAAATCCACACAAAGGTTCCACCTAAGAATTGAATATGAATTCTCATCAAGGTAGTTTAACTCTCATCAAGGTAGTTTCCTTTCTGGAACTCAAAAAGGTTAAGCAACTGCTACTTTGCCCAATTATTAGAACATGGTAAGTTTTCAATAAGGTGAATAAACAAAGAATAAATGGCACACACCTAGTTATTGTCTTGACATGAACACACCTTTCTCTTTCTGACCCCAGAGTTAATTCCACAGTTCCAGGATGAGTTAAATATAAACTGCTATGTGAGTTTTCAATTGGTTTTAAATACTCTTCTTGAAAGCTCATTAACTCACTTGTGTTTATGTTAGTGCATAAGTATCCATGTGCACAAGCACACACACAATATGCTAGATACTGTGTATCCTGGGAATATGTCTTAAATATTGCTTGCAGAAATGACTAAGTCTCATTTCACTGCTTAATATTCCCTATACAAACTTCGTCTGTCCTAACTTTCTGATTGATGACTCAGGATGCAATGCTTATAAACCTCACCCTCCAAAAGAGCATTTACCAAAGAGAAAACTACTTTTCTCATTTTCTTAAATTTATTGTAAATACAAAGTTCTATTACCAACTGGATAACCAACTGGAATCCAGGAAAAAAAATGAATGTAAAAGTTAAAGGAAGTCTCTGATATAATCATTAGAATGATTTATATAATTTTTCTATTATTTCCTCTATGAACAAAACAATGTATGAATAGAAACAAAGAAGTGTCTAAGGAACACAAATTGGAAATGACCCATTGAGTAAGTCATAAAAAAAAAATAGGTCACAATAAAATGGTTCCTGTTCTGACTTACCTAATACAGATACAACTGGGAGAGAGACAACCTTGAATAATAGAACAACACTGGCATTAGAGTCAAAAGCTAGAAGGAACTGAGGTTTACTGCAGTTTACTGAGCCTTTAAAACGTTCCAGACCCAGGAATGGTGCCTTCATGTACTTTAATATTAAAGATGTCACACTTTCCACAAGGTTGACACTAACCTGTGTGGTGCCCCCTTATCCCTTAATGTGTAGTCTATGAGTAACAATATAAATAATAATATGAAATGATAATGGGCAATTGCTGGCAGGATCTGCACTATATCAGAAAGCAGATACAGGGAAATATTCATGGTGTCCCTGTCTTATATGTGGTATGACTGCATTGCAAATCCTAGGATCACAATCAGATCCCACTTTTACCAGTGAATCACCCTGGCATGCCTGCCTATGGGAACACCCCACAGAGCTGCTGGTTAATATTTTATAATGATTTCTCAGAGGAAGAATTTGAACAACACCTCATAGTTGGCACTTTAATGATTTCACAGAATAGATGTGACAAGTACAAGAACAGTTGGAAGTTACTCCAAAGTTCAGAATTTTAAGGTTCAAATAAACCAAAAGAGTACCTAGCTAGTTAGATGGGTAGACATCCAAAAACATCCTCTTTTTTCTTTTAGGTTCAGAGAAGGAAAATTGCTTATTAATAAATGAGTTCATAAAGCCATGTCTGTTTAAATAATCCTAAAATTTTTAAACATATTTTATTTTATGCCTTACTTCATCCTCTTAATAAATCAGGATAGTTTCTTTTATAAATAGAGTAATAAAACAATATGACTCAATTATTTTCTCCAATTGAAAATACGTATACTTGCCTCACATGCACAAGGCCCTGGGTTCAATCCCCAGCATCACAAAAAAAAAAAAAAGAAAAGAAAAGAAAAAAAAAAGAAAATACATAAAATATGGGTTCATGAAAACAAGAAAAGAAAAAGACAATCCAAATCAGTGTAATGGAGAGAATCTCAACTATGAAAGTGCTTTATTGTAATACTTCAGGCATTAGGATTTACATTGCATTTTATTTTTTTAAAATGTGTGAGTTAAGAGAGATTAACATATATTAAGTGGTCTTTAAGTGGTCTTTTTTTTTTTTTTTTTTTGGTCTAGGAAAATATAATGACATATCAAATGTGTTACCAGGTATTATAAAGGTTATAATTAGATATCAAATGTGGATCATGCCATAAAAGACTTAAAGTCGGGAAGGGAGATATATGACTTACAATCACATAATTTCAAACTGATATTTCACATTTTCAAAAACAACTTACTATGTAATACCAGACTAAGGAATGCTATATATCACCATTCAATCTTGAAAATATATCCTAAAAGACATTTGTTTTTTAAGAAATGAAAACTATACAAAAAACAAAAATAAAATCCAAAACTTTCAGTTACATCTTGGGAAATAAAAAGCAGTATCAAAAATTTATCACTTACTTCCTGATACTGATGTCCATAATATCGAATTATTGGAAAAAGACACCCCCAAAAAATAAAAAGGAAACAAAGATAACCAAGAAATAAAGGAGAGATAATCTTATGAAACAGAACTGAATAACTAAAAAAATGTAAAAAAGACTAAAATTAATAATATATATTCCACAAATTTCTCCAGAAGTCTGGGACAATCTAGACTGAGCATACGTTTGTTCATGGGGAAGGTTGGAATTACTTGCATGTATTTCAATGCTATCTTTTCACATGAGTACGACCTCTTTTCTATGCTAGACTTCAAAAATGAAACTAAACATTCCTAGCCTTTAGTGTTTAACTGATTTAGTAAAATACAACAAAACAAAAATTTAATCAATTCCAATTTATTTTAATTCTACCTAAGATCAGTTTTAAATTTTTGATACAAGTTGGTATTTTCTTAAGCATTAAGTATAAGACTCACTTTACAAAATGCATAATTTCTGTGGGAGGTTATCAACCACAGATGTGAAGTATAAAGCTCTGATTAGACTAGATGGCACAAAAC
Source organism: Sciurus vulgaris (assembly GCF_902686455.1). Classification (NCBI taxonomy): domain Eukaryota; kingdom Metazoa; phylum Chordata; class Mammalia; order Rodentia; family Sciuridae; genus Sciurus; species Sciurus vulgaris. Next base: position 81,336,343 of record NC_136470.1, on the reverse strand, counting down.
TAAATGCAAGGAACAAATGGGAAAATATAAGTTACATCTAATTAAGCTCTTCACCATAATACCTGGGGCAGTGTAAAGAACTTCCTTTACTTACATAAAACATTCTAAGGGTCTCATTTCAATTTTAATATATTTAATCCCAAGAAAGGTCCTACGATAGCCCAGGTGTAATTAAGAAAGTTTTCCTGCAAGCTGGCTTACAACCACTGACTCACTGTTTATGAAAAACTATCCAATGCCCATGAGTTTTGTTTCCTTAGATTAGAACACATCCAAAATGGCTGCTTATATTGCAAACTATGTGTGAAACATCAGAGTGGAGGGGAGGAGAATTTGTGTGTGTGCATGTGTGTGTATACGGGCATGCACACGCCCTCATGAGCGCATGCCATGAATCTCTGAGCTTCAGTAAATGCTGGGACCTGCAGCTATACAGTTTCCCATCTCTATTCATTTGTTTGTGTTCCTACTGCCCACATTTACTGGCTATTAAAGTTCTCTCTTCCCTGGCCTGGCTCAAATGCCAAAACAGAGTGTGGGGGCTGTGGATAAGTACACTGAGGAAGGATAAAGATCAGATGAGACAAGATCCCAAGGAATCATCTTAGTCACTTTATGGCCATTTAAGGATGCCTTTAGAAGCAGTTGGAAACCTTTACAAGAATTTTTGTAGAAAAGTTGCATGATATCCATTTGTAAAAATCCTGTGTAAAATATTATCGAAGAGTCAAGAAAAGGGAGGTGGAGATATCAGGCAAGAAACTTCACAACACTTTTGGCTGGGAAAAGCAGTCCCTCAATGATGGCAGGAAAGAATAAAAAAGATAATATAAAATCTATCAGCTACGGGATGTCGATGACTGCCTGAATCATCTTGCTATCCCTTATAGGTCACAAAAAGTCCTTAGTTAGGACTTGATAAATGAAATATTAGAGACAAAAAAAAAAAAAAGCAGTGAGATTTGTGATTGGATATGAGGCTAGGGAGAAGATGAGTCAAACATAAGTAGAGTTCCCAGCTGGACAGACAAGAAGTTTGTGGACAGAAAACAACTTATATTTGCTAAGCATTTATTAGGTACCATTCATAGTCCATTCACTGAAATAGGAAACTCAAGATATAAGGCAGATTGAGATCTGGATGAAGATAATAGTAATTTCAAAATGAGGCAAGTTTATTTGAGTTGCTGGTGGAGCAACAACATGGTGTTAGCTTAGCAAATTATTAGATTTGGATGAAGAACTCTGATGTCAATCTGTGGATCAGAAATACGGAGGAGACAAGTGAAATCAATAAGGTGAATTTATTCCAGGAGAAATCACAGCAGAGAAAGGAGAAAAACAAAACAGGGATACCTCTATTAAGACTACTTTTCTGCAAACGTTCATGTTCAGAAGGATGACCCAGCTATCATGGACCCAGCTGACAACAAGTTCAAAGACCAGAAAAACAAAAACTGTAAAGAACAAATTCATTAAGATGGTACAAATGCTATGATAAAAGTATCCACAGAGTTACATATGTGCCCAAACCAGAAGTGGGGACTCTAACCTGTAAAGTGGGACTTAAGGCAGAATAAGGGCTTGCATGCGCACAGAGGACTCAACTACCATGTGGGGATTAGCACCATGTGTCTCTCTTCATTATGTTAGTTCACTCACTGCAACAGTGAAACTGTGAACAATATGCTCAGAACTCTTAAAACTAAACACAGCAAGGACTTCGAGCAGATAGCTTGCATGCTGTGACATCTACCTGTGAAAGTGCCTGAATCAATTCAGAAGGGGTCTAGACCAACTGGTGACTTCATTTAGTATGCAGGCAAAATCCTCTTTTGAAAATCCTAAGAGTTTGGAGGACATTAAAAAATAATAAAAACCCTACTGTGAAAATATAAAGTTCTTTTCTCAAAGCATATTATAAACAGCAGTTGCAAGGTCAGCTAACCAAATATTACTGTGCAGAGGGATAAAGTGATCTCCTAATGGTCTCACAGAAATTGTAATCTACACATTTTGCTCTGGAGTCATCAGACCAAATCCGGATGATTGCCTTTGATTTTAAGCATTACCCTCCACAATCATATTATGGGATGGTCAGCATATCTCCTATGTGCAATGCAATTTTAGGTACTATAAACCTTTTATCTCAAATATTTTCTTTTCAAATTTAAGCTAGGTAGAGTACTAGTGTCCTAATTTTCACACCAGAAAAATCAAGGATCAGGAAGTTTAAATAAATTGGCCACATCTCACTTGGCTTCTGAGTTTGCTAACATTTCCATATATCATGTCATCTCTATAGAAGGGCTTGGAACCCCATTGTATTTGAAAGAACTGGAGAACTAGGGAAGACTTAAGACTGGAGGTGGTAAGACATGAAATGAGGAGGGAGAGTGAAGGGGTGTGGCATAATCCTAGTTTTAAGTTGTCTAAATTCTTGCCACTTGATCTGCAGTCACTTGACCAACATTGGCATTACTTGGGGAAGAATGACAAGGCCATTCCAGACCTGCTGAATCAGAATCTGCATTTTAACAAGATTCCAGATGACTTATAGGTGCATTAAAATTTGACAAGCAGTGATCTAAAGAACTACTCTATAGGAAAAGATTAGAGTTGTGCTTTTATTTCTGTTTTTGTTTTTCCCCCAAAGATTTGCACTTCCAGGAGACAGATTTTCGATTAACTTGGGGAAAAAATGCCATTGGAGATGGTAAGGTTCCTGACCCTTCAACTGTTCAGGTTGAAGCCAGACTACATGTGAAATTGTTGGTATTATGTGTTGCCACTATCCCTACTCTCTGTACTGGAAGGACTGTCTTTTTCTCTGCGGACCCATTTTTCAATACTAGTTAAATTATAAGTAAACAACGGATATTTGTCAAATAATGCAAAATGTAGATGAATGAACAGTGGTGATAGGGTCAAAAAGATTCAAATATTAAGTAAATTAGGTGATCTTTAAAGTCCCATGGGACCCTGAGATGCTCTGATTGCAACATGAATGGTGTGTAGCTCTACTTTTAATTGTACCTGTGTGTGACAGAACTGAATCAGAAAATTCCACACAACAGACTCAAACTTCCAAAGGATCACAGTGTATATGAAGATGACTCTACTTACAGGTATGTATAAAGCATTGTTCAGCATATGCTCCACCAGGAGCAATAATCTTTATTTATCTGGTTTTGCCAGGCAAATGTCTTTGGAAAGATTATTCATTCACCAAATTGAGTTTATGTAACATATGTGTGTTAAACTTGGCTTTGCTTTGTTAGCATGAATCAGATAAATATGTTAGGACTAACCTCAAGAGAAGACTCCTTTAGCACCATGTTCTAATCAAATAGTCAACTATTCAATGATTCAACATTTACTCTCAACTCATATCAAGAAAGGGAAAAACAATCCTATGATAGGAGATCTCCAAATTGTTCTTTTAATGATTCCTTGTGATTGGTACACACACTCTGACACAGCCTCTGCTTCACAATGTGATGACATTTATCTACTATAATCAAACTGAACAGATAAAGAAATGGAAAAAAATAAAACAAAGAAAAAGTTCAAATACCAATATCACCTAAAGGAATAGATGACTTAGACACATACATGAAACTCACAAACTCTAAAATATCCCTTCAGGCATTATTTTAACTATAACCTCCCTTTCTAAATCTTCTAGTATTATCACTGATAAGTGCAACTAAATGTGACCAACTAACTGTCCCTAATATTAAATGTGATTATTCTAAGAGAATGTCAGGCTTGATATCCAATAAATGTTGGTTTCTTCCTTCCTTAACTGATGGAAGTTCTGATGAAAAACATGTCTAACAAGGTGTATCCTAAGGTCCAGGAAATCTAGAAACTTGATAATTAATGACAGCTTCCTTCCCTACTAGCACTGCAATTTTTATGACATCCTGTACTTTACCACATTTCCATTGTTTAATTGCCCACTGTTTAATTAAAACTGTCCTGGAAAATGACATTCCACATTAGCTTATTCAGAAGTAAATCTCCAACTTTCACTCAATATTGATATCGTTCTTTCCTGTTTTTTTGTTGTTATCTTCTGAGACTACACTAGTAATAAATAAATATACCTTTCATTAAAACAAAAACTGGTTCTACAGTTCTATTAAAACTGTCCAGTGCTTAAGACCAAATGTATGTAATAAGTCTCTCTTGAATGTTCAATGAAATGCTAGAAACTAAAATAAAACAAGGAAAATTTTAAAATACTACCAATTCATATTTTACATTAATGAATCTAAGAACAAATAATGTAGAAACGTTAGAATATATGTTCATCTTTTGCTATTCCATTTTGTTTTCATGCCAAATCTTCTAAAACTTCATATTAAACATATCATTAAGCTATTATATCTGACAAACAGATATCTTAAAATCTCTCTGCAGTATTAATACCAGAAATACACATCAAGAACTATAAAGCTGAAAGGAATCTCAGAAACTATCTCTCTTAGAGAGCCCTTTATTCTGAAGATGAGGAAACTAAGCCAAAGAGAAGCAAAAGGACTTCCCCAAGGTCATAAAGACTCCAACTCCTGGTTCAGTGTTATTTCTATGACATCATATTACCTTGGACTGAATCAAAAACCTTTTACTCATCTCTTTTAAAAGGCTAGGTTTTAAACGAAGCACAGAATAAATATAGTGGACTGTAGCATACACAGAAGACTTACTTAATGCTGCTATCAATAGCTTTAAAAGTAAGAGATGAGGAAAGAAGAAAGCCAATGAGGTAATAAAGAGTTGACAGAAAGAAGCTTTTTCATTAGACCCAATCAATATTGTATTCCCCCACCACTTAGAGCTTCACCAAGGAAAGTGAAACTAGAATGAATATGTTCTCCCAAAGGTATTTAACACTAAAATGACTTGTTGATCTCAACTGTAAATGTAGGGACCAGGCATAACTAAATTTGAAATCAATGACAAATGTTATTCCCCATTAACCCAATGTTAAGAAACCAAAGTCAGTCAAGATAGAGATGGGCCCTGTTCCAAATTGGCAATGCCACCAATTCCTCTCAACTTCTGGAACAAAGATATCAATTAATAAGAAATGCTCCTTCTTTAAGCATTCTCATAAAAACGGCCCCTTCATACATGGTTATTGTGTTGATAAAGAAAAAGGACGTGATGCTGTTAGGAAAAGCTCACACTGAGTTAAAGTGGGGTGGCAATTAGGAGTTGAGTTCGGGAGGAAGAGAAGACATGGGGTTCAAGCATTCAGCAAATAGCTACATAGCAAATGAAAATGGATTAATGATATTTTTGTATTTTAAAACCAAATGGAATAAAAATTAATATTGGCCTAAAAAATAAGTTAATTTTCTTGCACAGCATTTTCATATTTGTGTAGAAATTCCCTTAAAGTCTAATATTGATGCCATGAGCATATGCGTCAACAGTAGAATTACTTTTATTTGGATAAGATATTTCTGATCACCTACTATGTAGAAAGCATTGAAATGATTGAGATGTGGACCTCTGCAACTCACACTCCAGTGGCAAAGAGACAGGCAAGGTACTTATGTGGTAATTATTGGGCATGACAGAACTGAACCGCAGACAACATAGGTACAAAGCCTGGGAGAGGCAGTGATTCTTTCCTCCTGGAAGGGTCAAAGAAGATCTATTGAAGAGATAGAGTTGAGCTGGGCTTTGAATACCGAGAAGACTGCAGCTAGGTGGATAAATGAGGACGTTTCTGGAGAAGATAGGTGTGGAGGCTAATGGTTTTCCTCACAGAGAGAAAAAGATAGCTGTAAACCAAAGGAATTGAAATGAATACATGCAGTATCAATGTTCTGTGAGTGTCAAGATCGTTGGGGTGCATGGGGAGGGGTGCAGAAAGAACCTTGATTTTGCAGCCAACTCACCCTCATGATCTAATAAAACCCTATGCTCTAGTTAGTCCTTGAACACACATGTGCATTTTAAAAAGTTACACTGTTTTTTTTTTTTAATTAAGGAAATATTATTTTCCTTGATATATAGATGTTTAAAGAGAAACTATTCAATAGGACACAGCAAAATCACAGTTTGGAACACAGCAATACTGGTCAGAGTTAACAAATCTCAATTACATATTGCCTTGCAGGAAAAAGATGGGAATGTTCTCATTATTTCTATATCCCACTCCCAAGTGCATGACATACAGATACTCAATAGGTGTCTAGCAATGTAACTTGACTACTGCTGTTTAAAAGCAGCTACCTACATTTATGTTACTCAAACAGAACAGGTAGGTAGGTCTTGCTACCAGCATTGGACACTATCCCACAAGGAGGCAGCTGTGGTGTAGCAGTGAGATTCATCATACAGACTTATGGGGAATTTCAGTCTGTGCTTTGCATTTTGTAGGTGTATGACCTCATGCCCTGAATCTTAATTCCCTCTTCTATGAGATGGATGAATTGCTTGCACAGAGCTCTGATGTTTCTCAATTCAAACCCACCAGCATAGTAAGTCATAAAACACACGGGGTGGACCTCACATGGCTTCTCTCAGACATTCATCCTTAAAGGCAGGATATATAATGACTTGAGGCAAAAGTCCCAACCAAAGTGCAGTTCCAATCAGAGTTTTTGATCAGAATTCCACACATTTGCCTGGATGAGAATAATGAAACCAGGTGGAAGAAGCTTGCAGCTCTCCTGACCTCACAGGTGTATCCATCAGCTCTAGGCTAAATGTGGTTGCTTAGCACGAAAAGGACAGCAGGCAGGACCGAGGTTCGGGTGAGAGTAAGAAGAGTCATTCCACCAAGCCAGAAATTACCCTGAAGGACAAACTCCAAACAAAGATGGTAGTCCCATTAGCAGAATCAGAAAGACTAACTGTGGTGTGAGTGTGTCTCTCAAAGGTTCAGGTGTTGGAGACTTACTCTCAAGTGTGGCAGTGTGAGAGGTAGTAGGATCAGTAAGAGGTGGAGCCTAGTGGGAGGGCACTGGAGATGCATCCCTGGAAAGGCATTACCATAGTTCTCATGGGCCCCCAATTAGTTCCCTGAGGAGGTGTTGTTAGAAAAGAGTACGAATTGGGCTGGGGAGATAGCTCAGTTAGTAGAGTGCTTGCCTTGCAAGCGTAAGGCCCTGGGTTCAGTCCCCAGCACCGAAGGAAAAAAAAAAAAAAAAAAGAGCAGGAATGGCCCATCCTAGCTCTCTGGCTTCCCAGCTCACCATGGGATGCCTCTCATACATGCTCCTACCACAAGATCATTCTCCATGTGACACAGCCTAGGAGGCCCTCATCAGGACTGAGCAGATGTTGGTGCCATACTCTTTACATGTCCAAACTGTGAGCTAAATAAACGTATTTTCTTGACTGATTACACAGCCCTAAGTATTTCATTATAGCAACAGAAAATAGACTAATACAGAACTCTAACTCAAGAAACCAGAGTAACCCAGAAAATGCAGCTCATTAACCCTTTAAAGAAGGGAATTTTTTGGAAATACCAGGAAAAGCATGATTTCAAGACAAACTTCCTTCTTGGCCCTGGTTCTCTCATGACCTATAGGTAGTCACAGAATAGACAGACTGCTTGGAAAACCAGAGTTGCAGAATGTGGAGGCGACCCAGCCATCACGCTGCCAAATCCTGCCCTGAACAAAAGCTACCAAGATAATGGCCTAGGACCTGCCAGGAAAAGATAGGTGAGGCCAAGAGGCGATCAGAAATTCTACTTTCCTTAGGGAAAGTGAATCTCCAACCTCTCACAGGGAAGCCTACAAGAGGACTACAGAGGGTACCTGGGTTTCTCTCAACACAACTCCTTTTTTTCTAGGAGTCAGAACTTCTGGACCATCTCCTCATATACCACCTCCTTTCCTCTCATGGTCATGCTCCCGTTGCAAAAATCCACCACAGTCCTCCTTTGATGCCATAAAGCATGACAGCCATACAGCTTTAAGGTACTCCATCATGGGAACTTGGATTTCCTTAGAATTTGAGATTACCTTTATTTTCCAGCATTTTTTGTTAACTTCTCACACATGGATCAATCTTCTCTAACCTGGCCCTCTTTAGGTGATTCTGGACTGCTGGCCTTTCTGGAACATAGCATCACACGTAGAATGGCTATTATGTGGGCAGCACAGCTACAGCTCACTGTGTGAAAATGGAACCAACACCTATCCCACCCAGGCAATCTGAATATAAGCAGCTATGTTTGATACTTATTTCAATTTTTCTTCCAGTTCTTAATTATTTGGGGAGTATAGTCTGATTTGAAGGCACAGTAAAGGTGATCTGGCTTATCTTTTGAAGTCCCCAAATTAAAATACAACATTTAAGTCACTGATGCAAAAGAAAAAAATTCTCTTCTGGAAATTTTCTTTTTTTTTTTTTTTTTTTATGATAACTTCTATAAGCTTACAGTCTTTCTCTCATGAATCTCTTTCACACTTCATTTCAACCCCCTTTTTGACCTTAGTTTTTAAAAGTCTAAAACACTGCAACAGACCAGACTTAATTCCTAATCCCTCAAGGGAAAAAAATAGGCAGAAAATGGGGGGAATAGAAACAGAGACTGATATTTTAGATAGAGATGTCTTTTTTAGCACATTATAGGTAATTTAACCAAGGCATATATTTTTGGGGAACATCCAAAGCAGCACATAGGAAAGTGGATTTTATCCTTCCTAAGAAGCTGGAAGCAGATTCATGTTCACGTTCCCAGTCATGGGTGTTTCTCCTGAAAGAGGAGCACTATCATTAATAGCTTTCCAAGCTAAAAGGGTCCTTAGATAGTCACCTAATTTTCAAACAAGGAAAATGAAGGGCTATTTCCAGTACTGGAACAATGAAAAGAAAACGAGATTAGGAAAAAACAAACCTAAATCCAAATCTAGAATCTATTTCTAACTAGTCCCATGAAACTGGAGGCCCCCAGCTTGTAGGGACTCAGAGATACTGACTTCAGAATCCCTCTTTCTCTGTGGCCTGCTCAATGAGTTGCTATGTCATTTGCTCACAGCAACAGAAGAACTGCAGTGACACAGGCAATATGCAAGGCACTGAGAATCTCTCGCTGACCAGAGCACAGGTCCTATTCTTAGGAACTCGAACTTTGATTAGGAAGATGAGGCACATAAACATATACACATGATGAAGCTCAGTTTGAGGACCAGAAAAGATTCGACAATGAGCAAAAGGACACACTTATGTTGTCCTTCATATGTTGAAATCCTAAACCCACAAGGTGATGGTTTTAGGTTACAGGGCATTTGGGAGGCCATCAGGCAATGATGGCAGAGCCCTCATGAATGAGATAAGCATCCTTTAAAAGAGACCCCAGGGAGCTGTGTTGCCCTTCTGCCAATTGAAAAAGCAGCAAGAAGACTGCCATCTATGAACTAGAAAACATCTTTCCCCGACACCAAATCTAGAACTTGGACTTTGTTTCCTAAACTCTAGATCCATGAGATATAAATGGCTGTTGTTTGGGTCACCATTCTATGGTATTTTGTTATAGCAGCTTGAATGAACTAAGACAGAGGGATCATCAATAAAATTAAAATAAGTATTCCCAATTTCCAGGCATCCAAAATAAGTTCATAAAGTCATTAAACACTAAATTATTTTTGGTTTAAGTGCCACAAGGTATGAAAGGAAGGAATTTGAACAAGTTAGTGGTTCTTAGCCAAGATCACATATTAGAACACCTAGGAAGTTAAAAAAAAAAAAAAAGAATGGGTGATGCCTGGACCCAGAATAAACACATTTAATCATTTTCTGGGTGTGTGGCATTAGAATTTTTTTAAAACCCCCAGTTGAGTTCCTCTTGCACTTATTGCTAAGAATCACTGGCTAGCTGATAGAAGCTCTAAACTCTAACTTATTGCTCTTGATTTGATCCTGGTCCATGTTATTTTTCTCTTCTAGGAAATCAAGTTTGGTCTTAGGTCTTGGAACTCTTTGTTGCAACCCCTGTAATACCATTTAAAAAGAACCATATATACTTAAACTCCAACAAGGAAGCATTAATGTCACTAACATTAAAAGTAGGGAGCCTGGGGGCTGTAAATACTACAAACTAATCAAACGACTAACAACAGGCTAACAAATAAGGAGAACATTACAAAAGTCTATCTTTCTAATGTCATCTGACCATGCAAAGACCAGTGAAACCTGGTCCAAACTCATCTATGAAATCCATCTAACTACCACACTTAGGAAATCCATTTCAAAATGTGGAGATTTAGGACAGAAGTCTGTAAGGTGCCAAACATTTTATTTCAATTTTAAAAGACTAAGAAAGTTTAGCATTTTCTACTGTCTATAATATTTGTGCCTGCCTGACACATATTTGCTTTAGGATTGTTCTTGCAAGGTAATAGCTCCTGAATGATGGAGGAGGGTGATCATTCTAAAGGGTTCCTTCAGAGCTCAAGAGTTCAAAGCTCATATATAGTTCAAAGCTATCCTTATACCAATGGGTATTAAGGATCTTCAGCATATTGTAAAACTACACAACAAATAATATGCAGTTGCTTGCCTTAGCATTCCATAGTGCTTTATAGTTCAGCAATTATGTTGTTTGAGCCATGTGGACTGTGCTTTCTCCTCACAGTTCCTCTATCCCATCAAAGGCAGGGTTCACTCTTGAATTGTTCAGCCAGGGATCACCCAGGCACCTTCTTCTCTTGACCCACAATCTGCCTCTCATTAGTTTTGCTGTTCCTGCTCTACCCAGTCTCTTTCATGTCCATGGCCACCCTCTTATCTGTGTCAACATCACCCAGCTTAGACCAGCAGTTTTCAAACTGTTCAGTTACAGAAGCTGTTTACACTTGTAGAAATTATTGAATATTCCCAGAGAGCTCCTGTTTATGTGGCTTAGAGCTCTAAATATTTGCTGCATTTAGAAATTACAACAAAATTTTTCAAATATTTATCCATTAAAAATAACAATAATAAACCCATTAGAAGTTAGTGTAGGGCTGGGGATATAGCTCAGTTGGTAGAGTGTTTTCCTGGCATGCACAAGGCCCTGGGTTCAATCCCAGGCACCACACACACACAAAAAAAAAAAAAAAAAAAGAAGAAGAAGAAGAAGAAGAAGTTAGTGTAAACAGCATGTTCTAATAATACATACCTATACCTTTCCAATAAAATTCCAATAAAACTTAAGGAAAAGACTACTTTATAAACACGTTTACAAATCTCTTTAAAACATCTGGCTTAGAGAAGTCGGCTGAATTCTCAAACTCCCATATTCCACCTCTTGTTCTATATGGTTGTATTTGAAGGTATACAAAGAAAACTCAGTGGACACTCATGACACAATGAGTGATACAAGGGAAAATAACTAGTATTATTATGAAATATTTTAATGAAAATAGTTCTGACATTGTAGGCCCACTGAGATTTTCAAGGTGCTTCCAGGGCCTTTGATCACATCTTGACAACTGCTGGCCCAGACTCACATCTTAGCCTCCTCCTTCCTGTTCCCTTGCTTCCACATTGGCTTCCTTGCAATCCATTCTCTTCTCCAAAACCAGAGTGCCCACTTAAAAACACAAATCACATTCTATCACCTCCCACTACTGTCCTGCTTTGGATCCTGGATAAAAACACAAAATCCTTCCTCGGTCTTTCCAGGCCCAGCACACCTCGGCCTGCACCATGCTTGCTGGCAACACCTGTGCCCTCTTCTGGTTCTCTCCGCCCACTCTCTTTCAGCTTCTCCTAAAACACTCATGTCCACATCACACAAGCTGTTCTCCTCTGCCTTGGATGCTCTTCCATCACTCTTTGTCTCATCCTTTGGAACTCTGCTCAAAGGAATCTTCCTCAGAGAGGCATTTCTTGACCAAATACTGGACACAATATCTTCATTTTACAAATTAGAAAACAGACTCAAAGAGATTGAGAAACTTGCCTAATTTCTGTACAAATACTATATCCAGAATTCAAATTGTGATTCCACTCCAAATTCCACATATTTACTGTTTTCTACATTGTCACTTATATGGTAACTTTAAAAAAAAAAAAGGACTAAATAATCCCAGAAGGCTTCCCTGAATATGGCATTAACCTCTTTACATTCAAAAACAGTTGAAGCAATTATTCATTTATTTATTTTTGGTGGTACTAGGAATTGAACCCAAGGATGCTCTACCATTGAGCTAATATCCCCAGCCCTTATTATTTTTTATTTTGACACAAAGTCTCACTATGTTACCCAGGCTGGCCTGAAACTTGCCATCCTCCTTCCCCAATCTCCCGAATTGCTGGGGTTACAGTGTGCTTCACCATGCCCTGCTCAATTGTTTGTTTACAGGCTGAAAGTCTGCCCCATTGGGCCCAGTCTCCTGATGGACCCTTATGTGCCCCAAGAGGCACCCCTACCTAGATGTCTCTGAGGCTTCTGACAAGCAGAAGGTATATCCCAGCCAAGAGTCAGAACCAGCATATAGCACAGTCATGGCAAACTTTATTTGTAGTGGTCTGAACCTCCCTATCAGCTTTTCCACCTAACTCCTCCTCCCTGGGGGCTCTAGACCACAAACAAAGCAAAGAAAGCAAGCAATCGGGTTTAACATTCCTTGCACGCTTCATGAGTTTCCTCCCCACAATAATTTTGCAACGTCAAATCAAATTAAATTATTCAGATTCAGGGCTTCTTAGATCAAAGTGATGGAAGGCAAGGACAGATAAACTACAGTGAGGGAATTGGGGGCCACATGACTACTTAGTCACTTTCTGATTCCATGAACCTGAACAAGTCTCTTCTGGCACTTTGAGGGTTGGTTTACTCAATTCTAAGATGGGGCTAAGTGGGTTGCTAAAAAGAATAAAAGACATAAAAAATTATGAAGAAACTATGAATCCTGAAGTCATGCCATTAGATAAAATCCCAAAAGTTCTAAAATAAGTGTGTCCCCTGTATCTAACAAGGCTGTTTTTGAGAGCCTGCATAAAATCCATAATAATTCTAGAAGAAAAAGTCAATAGCAAATATACTTCAAGATGAAGCACTCAAAGAATAGATAAGAAAAAATGTGTCACTATCAACAAATTTTCCAAACCAAGTCAACACTGTAATATCCACATACAAATAGTTATCACCAAGAATAAGAGCAATGTAATGCCAAAAGAGTAAGCCCTGAACTTTTCTGAAATACAGTTATAGGAGACAACCCTTTAGTTTCTAAAGATCTTCTAAAAATGTTCCCTTCTTTCTCAAATACAGAGACTGCCTCATTTCCTGCAAATTGTTTTTCTAATTCTGTTCAAGGATATCAACTTCATTAAAACTTTAAAGACTTAATCCTGAGTTATGGCTTGATGAGATCTCTGTGGGATGAAAGAAATCAAGAGATCACAGTACCTGCTATTTTAAAATGTTCTTACAATGGAAATAAAATTTGTTGATGAGAATGCACTGCTGCAGAGAAAATTGGGTTTAAAGGAAAAAGAAAACATGCAAAATATCAGTTTAAACCCTAGGGTGAGTTTCTGAAAAGAAAAGCTGTTTTGTTTTGTTTTACTCAATCATTAAGCCAAATATCATTTAATTAGGGTGATTTTTATATTTCAGACATGAGTCATACTTTTAAAAGAGAAAATACAAAGTACTTACAATATATGTAAAATATCACCTGTCATAAAAATTTAGCTTTGATAGAGCAATTGACCAAAAGTATACAATTTATAAAAATATAATTTATATTCCGTTGATCATGTGATTAAGCATTCTTTCACCTCTCTTGTCATCTTTCTTCTTGAAGACTCTATTTTCTATGTCTTCTTCCACTATATGAAAGGAAATCTCTGCTAGTAAAATGTTGAATGGGGATACTGTTAAATACCATACATCTACCAAAACAAGTTGGAAGAACACCAAAATGTTACAAATTACAATTTTTATAACAGAAAAAGAAACTCAGAAAAATAAGACAAATGAAAATTGACAAAATTTGGTAAAATTGCAATCACTTCTTTGATTTATTTTATCACTGATAAATTTATATCACATTATTTTTTTAAAGGGAAGGGCATGCAAAATAAAATACTTGTATTATGAAAAATATCTAATGCTTTTGGGGTAAGGGATTTTTCCTAAGGATGATTTTGTTTAATATTCCGGCTTAAGGGAAGAAACTAAATTACATAGAAAATCAATTAAACCACCAAAATCACTTAAAATACTCCAATTTTTGGTTCATTTAGCTACTCTGTACTTTTTAGAGAAAGTCTCATTTGAAAAGCGAAAGCATGACACTGGATGACCTCCAAAGATCATGGCCACTCAGACATTGAGAGATTCTGTAAGCACTTCCCTTTCTTGATAATGAACACTACCCACTAGCTGCAGTAACTCTAAATTAAAACATATCATTTTGGCGTCAGTCATTTGTGCATGTGCTTCTCTTCAAAATATAACAAATGTTAAAATGAATAACCCACGTAATTCATATGGCTGTGCTAAAAGCCTAGACACAACTAACCAAGTGGCAGCCACATTTTAGCAAATATTCTAACAAGCCTGGTTAATCAGATACTTCACACACATGCAAAGAATGACTCAAATAAGGAGCATAAGACTGTGCCTCTCTTTATTAGAAAGTGTACAAGAGAGCTTTTGCCTTTGTCATCTGTGAGGTATATACCCTTCTCTACACCATTTTTTTTCTAATTATAATATGTTATTGATAATGATAAAAGTAGTACCAAGCCCTAATGGTAAAAAGTAAACAAATAAATAAATAAAATAAAATTATTTCCATCCTTTGACAAAGGACACTCACCTCTTCTTCAAACTACTTTTTTTCTGTGTTATGTTGCAAAGAAGACAGGGAGAGGAAATCTAATGAATGTAGTTCTAGTCCTAATTTTGCCACAATCTATATGTGTAACCTTAGAGAAACTATAACCTTGCTCCAGCTTTAGGATCTCTCATCTACACAGGTCAGGATTTTGTTGCACAATCCCAGGGTGCAACATTAGATTCTACTCCAGGGATGGCATTCACAAAGCATCTTATACCCGCTGTGGCCCTGGAACTATGTGATGTGAGGTCCTAACCTGCCACTTTCCACATTTTCATATTGTGGTTCTATGATTTTAACATCTGGCCCCTGAACCATGATACTCTCAGGATTCATTGTGTTTATAAAGTTTCAACATTATCCTCTCAGCAAGAAAAGAGATTAAGAGATACTCATTGTGTCAGCCCTGAGATGAGAAATACAAGCATGGCCTTTCCCATTAAATACTTGGCTTAGCCTCACTGCCTCAGCCGCACTCTCCTAGAAAGTCTGTGAAATGTGTGTCTTGGTGTCAGAAATTCACAGTGGAAATTCAGGACAAGTTATTTCATGTCACCACTTCACCATCTTTGACTCAGTTTGTAGTATGCAAGGGTATGGCTTAGAAGGGCTAGTGATTTCAAGAATAATTCAAATATTAAGTGACTACAATGTCAAAGTGCTTATAAAACAGATTCCCTCAAATAGCTCTTCTTTTTGGTGTTTAAAACTTCCTCCTAATCCACTAAAGAATCTGCTGTGGAATTGAGATGTGGAAGGTGCTATCTCTCTATAAATAGGCTCAGCCCATACTATGTGAATCATGGTTGCTGACAGCAGATCAACAGATTAATTGGTTGGCTTCCTTAGTAAGGGTAATAGCACACTATCATCTTCCCCAAAAGCTTTACCACATGTCACACTCCCGCTCCTCTAAGCTAAGCTTCAGAACGAACCCCAGCCTGTGGTGTACAAATGCATTTGTGCTGTCCTTACACTAAGAAAATCTCAACAGTTCCTGTCATCTCTGTGCAAGATTGTTACTATGACACTTTAGGTAAAGAAGTCACTGGTCAGGAGCTTTCCTGCCAAATAGATGAAAAAGAGAAGCAGATTAAATAAACACTGAAGAAAATGACAAACTCAGAAATTCTCTATTTTTGAATGAGATACTAGGGAAAGGGCCACAGGAAGCAACACACACACTGTCCTGCCTTCCCATGCAAAATTAAGCCTTGCAAATTGCTCATTTGCAAATCAGTTTCGGCAAAGATCAAATAAGTTTATCTTATCCATTCACAAATACAATCCACCTGTCATTCTTATTACCTTGTTTTTAGCTGAGGAGGTGGAGTAGGATCAACTTATGAACTTAATTATCCCAACTAGAGTGCAACAATGTACTAGAAATAGAGATCTAAGAGTCACATTAAATTCACAACCTTTAAGTTCCTTGTACACCATATAATCCCTAAGAGAAGGCTTCCAAACTAACCCTGTGTAACAAAACAGGGGATTTTATTTTCCCCTTAATATGAACCATTGACTGTACAGTGATAACTTCAACTTCTGCATAAATCTTCACTTTATAAAATGTACATAACATATCAATTAGAAGTAAAATAACAGAGACTTTAGTAGCTCCTGCCTTGGGTTCGTTATATTTTTGTTTGCTCCTGACATTTATTACTCTATTGCCATCCCAGAATTAAAAAAAAAAAATAATGAGCCCACTGATGAAGTGACTGATGTCATGAACCCAGTGGAAAATAAAACAAGGTGACCTCCTCACAAGACTTCATCCCAAATTTTTAAGCTAATTCTAAGCCCGACTTAAATGTAGCTCATGTGTTTCTTTCCACAACCTAAGAGAACACCAGGGTCAGAATTGCTAAGGAGCTAACCTAAACTAGTCAACTGATCACAGAACTGGCTCTCTTTCCACACAGTATTCATTTTCAGTTCTCCACACCAAAGGTAGAACATCTGCATCTTGCAATTGACTCTGCAGCCACACCCAGGATCAATGGTTTGATGGAAGTCAAATCTTGACAATCTGTTTTCCTTCTCTGATGCTGGGATTCTGAACTAGCTTGGGCTGGGAACTGTCACACTGAAATTAGAGGTATCCAATTTCCCTTTGCAGTAATATATCAAAGAATAATCATTTGCGTTTAGGACTGCAGAAGAAAATCCTCTTCAGAAAGGTTATGCTATGAAAATCTCTAATAAGTCTGAGGTTTTCCTTACACTTCCTGAGACCAAACTGTGGGTGTCAACTTGTTCACCTAATGTCTCAAAAGTTTAAGTGTGCAGAGGATGGCAATAGGACAGAAAAGTTTATAAGCAGAGCCTTTGGAGACCATCAAAGTGGCTGGACGAAGGGAATAGGAAAAGGAGGACAGTGTGAAAGGAAAATGAAGGAATAGTTAGAAAAATGAGAATAAATTTAAGTTTATCTGGTGTCTACTGAATGTCTATCACGTGTTGTTATTAGAGATATAGGGAAGAGCTTGATTTATCTTTAGGTGATCAAGACGAAGAACAGGTAGTTCATAGATGGACGGATGGCTGGATGGATGGGAGATAAGAGTGACAAAATGTTTGAAAGGATGGATGAACTGATGAATGGATGGATGCCCTCAAAGACTCTACAAACTATTTGGGATTAGCATATGTACATATGTGACTCTCATTCTAGTCAAACTGTGTATTGATCAAAGCATAAAGTGTGTTCCTGTATATGGGACAAGAAGCTATTAACTGACAAGACAGTGGTTGAAAGGGAGATATCTGGAAATTAGCGGAAAGGCCACAATGGAAGGGATCCTGGTTCCTCTCCATGAGCTGGCGATCCAGGTGTTTTAAGGAAGGGGGAGAGGGGTGTCGGCCTCTGGGGAGCCCACTGTCCGGGCTTCTACTGACCTGGTCTCCGCCTCACGGGCCTCTTGCGGCCGCTGCAGAAGCGCACTTTGCTGAACACCCCGAGGACGTGCCTCTCGCACAGGGAGCGCCCGTCTTTGCTGGGGCTGGAGCGGCGCTTGGAGGCCGACACCCGGTCGCTGTTGGACTCCCTCGCCTGCCGCTTCTGCCGGATCAAGGAACTGGCTATCGCCGCAGCCATAGCAGCTCAGCGCGGGCCCCAGGCCCTAGGCTCCACGGCGCCCTCGGAATCGCGCTCCGCCGGGGCGAGGGCAGGACCTCGGCGGTTAGGAGGGATAGGACAGGAGCGGGGAGGCAGTGCTAATATTTGAGGAGGCTGCAGTACAGAAAACCCTGCGCTCACAAGGTTAGTCAGAGTCTGGGCAGTGGCAAAAAATGTGTGAAGATCCAGATGTAAACTTCCCCAACCGCTGGCGGCGGGGGCGGGGCGGTCCCAGGCCTTCCTGCGAAGTAGACGTGTGCACCCCAAACTTGCACCCCAAGATGATCCGCGTCCAAGGGGTAGTAGTGAGTTTGGTCACACTGCGTTCAGGGTACCAAGTGGAAGGGGCTAAAGGATGTCCGAAATAGCAAGCCGTGCCCCTGTTAGGGAGGCGCAATCGTCGTAAGGTGTCCAAAGTATATCTACACATACACACATAGAAAACCCGGTTACAAAGCAGCTTCTGGACCGAGGAGGGTAGCGTGCCCCCGGTAGAAAATACTAAAAAGTGAATAAAACGTTCCTTTAGAAAACAAGCCACCAACCGCAAGAGAGGAGAGGAAGGCAGCAATTTAACTCCCTGCGGCCCGCAGTTCTGGAGATTAGGAGGTCCGTCCCGGCTTGGTGAGGTCTACGGAATGCATCGCACCGGCTGCAGTTCTCCAGGGGCTGGCCGCCCGAGTTCTGGAATTCCAAGAGGCGCCAAGTGGGAGCGGTTTGCCAGAGTCAGGGTAGGGGCGCGGGGCGGGGGCAGCTGTTTCCAGCTGCGGTGAGCGCGACTCTCCTCCAGCAGCACTGCAAAGAGAGCGGGAGACGAGGGGGGCGGGGGGAGGGAGGGAGATCCTCGAGGGCCACGCACCCTCGGGGAGAAACCCGCGAGAGGCGATGCGCGGGGTCCCAAGAGCGGGCGCTCTTTCTCTTTCCGCTTGCTTTCCGGCACGAGACGGGCACAGTTGGTGATTATTTAGGGAATCCTAAATCTGGAATGACTCAGTAGTTTAAATAAGCCCCCTCAAAAGGCAGCGATGCCGAAGGTGTCCTCTCCAGCTCGGCGCCCACACGCCTTTAACTGGAGCTCCCCGCCATGGTCCGCCCGGGGCCGCCGCACCGAGCAGGTCTCCGCACAGGCTCAGAGGGAGCGAGGGAGGGAGGGAAGGAGGGGGCGCCCTGGCGGGCTCGGGATCAGGTCATCGCCGCGCTGCCCGGACCCCCCAGGCGTTAGCGCCCCGGCAGTCGGCAGCTCACAGGCAGCAGATCAGATGGGGATTACCCGCCCGACGCGAGGCCGATCACTCAATCCCGCGCCGCCCATCCCGGCCGAGGAAGGAAGTGACCAGCGCGCAGCGAACACCCGCGAGTCTGCTCGGGTGGGGCGGGGGCTGGCTGAGGGCGACGTAGGCTCGCGGCGGCTGCGGCTCCGGATCGGAGCTGCCCACCATGGTCTGGCGCCGGGGGCGCAAGCGGGGTCCCTAGGCCGCCCCAGGCGACAGCGGGAGATGACCAGGCGCGGTACCCGGGCTCTTGGTGCCAGACGCGGACTCAGGTGACAAGACCAGGAGGCAGGTACTGGCGGACGCCAACTCGCCCAACTTGCTGCGCGGGTGGCCGCGCAGAGCCGTGGATTTGCTGGGCGCCCCCCACCGCCGCCTCCTCAGGCCCGGAAGGGGGCGCTCAGGGCGGAGTCCCATTCATGGAACTGAGGCTCTGAGCGCGCCGAGCCGCACTGGCTCCCGAGCGCCGCTGCTGGCTCTCTTGGCTGGAGCGCTAGCTCCGCAGGAAACTCCAGGCAGAGGCGACAGCCACCAAAACGGCGGGTGGGACGGGGACCCGCAGGCAGTCGGAGTCCCTCCTGCACCAGAAGATTAGGAGAGCGTCCAGATGGGCCCGAGTGGGGGTGTCGGGCTCCGGGAGCGCAGGAAAGCTCAGCGCTCTCGGATCCTGCTCCCTCTCCTCGCGCCCTGGGCTCCCAGACTCCCTTCTTCCTCCCTCCCTTCAACCCTCTCCCTCCTCTGTCTTCTGTCTCTCCCCTTTTCTCCTCTCTACGCAATCCTACGTGATTGAGGTTTGGATGAGAAATTCTCAGAGGCAGAACGAAGGAACTGCAGCTCGGGTCTGCTCTGTCCGGTCCCTCCCCCACGAGAAGAACACATCCACCGAGGGGTTGAAGGACCTTGCTCAAGGAAAGGGTTTAGGGTGGAGGAGTTCTCTCCAATAAATTGGAGCACATAGCATTCTCTGTTTAGGAAGGAATGAAATGGGCACTGGGGAAAGTAGCAATGGTCTCTTGGGCTCTCAATGTTGGGCCCCACCTCCATTCAGCTCATTTTGGAACAAAGAGTGCTTCTGCCTCCCTAGTTCCTGCCTTCTTAAGTTCCCTCTGGATAGCTACAAAGCAGGCTTATTCCCTAAAAAGAAAGACCAAGTGAGCAAACTGCACTGGCAGTGAATGGAGGTGGAGTGGAGGAGTGACCTGGGCAAAAGCAGTCAATAGTCAGCTTTTGGAGTGCAACCAGATCTCCAGAAGTGTTGTGATTACAGCTGATGTTAGAGAAGCAGAGGAGTCATCCAAGTTAAAATAGAGCAAGAGAGATTTTGGAAATGCAAAAGAAATAGTAACCTTTCATTCATGCTAAGGTCTGGGAGTGATTTTTAGTTATATTTACAATTTCTCTTCAACTTGTCTTCAAATACCACTAATATCTCCTCCTCACAAACTCTTCTCTAAACATCAAGGAGAGTTCTAAAGGATTAAATGGGTAGTATGGGCACCGGAAGTTATTGAAAATGGAGCCCCAGAAGCTCTCTAGATATGGAAACAAACTTGTGGGCCTAGCAGATTCCCTTGGGCAATGAGAAGGACTGAGGTCTGTGAGGTTATTCAGACCAAGCGCAAGCCTAACAACCCAACAGTAACTTGGGTCTGGGTCCTGGACCTTCCAAACTGCCAAAACAGAGGTTGACAGATAGTGGTTAATAGATCATATAGCTGGAAGGAAAATTAAACAGGTAAGACACCCTGAGGAAGGGGAGCCTCAGCTGTCAATCAGGAGCACATATCCCCTGTAGCGGTTCAGTGTGGCTGAATGAGGATGATGGATTCCTTCTTGGAAGCTTAACAATACAGAACAAGATAGGGAAAAAAGACATACACACACCTCTGCTCCAACAGTGAAGCTGAATGCATTTTCAAAAGTGTTCCTGGTTGGAACAAGAGGAATTGCTTAAAATCAATTGGTAACACTGTCAATTAGGGAAATGTTCACATTCCAGAAATAAAATTACAGATTTTCCTTAGCTACTAGAAGATTTCTCTCATTATTGAGCAAGACAGGCACAGATAGTACTGTTTGGCTTTGGGGGCTCCCCTGCCTTTTGCAAGTCAACACCAGGACAGATAAAGGTCATCTAAGGCGAGTACGCAGAGAACTAAGCAAGAGGGAGGTTTATAATGAGGGTTTGAGGAAATCATTGCTAAACTCGGAGTCTCTTTTTTATCCTCAAAATGGGGATAATCATTCCCATCTACCTCACAGAATTGAATATGCACATGTAAGCATTTTGAAAACTGGAAAATGCCAGATGAGTAAAAGAGATGATGACAGTGTTTATCATTTTTTTAAGAAAATGCATGAGATTCACCTGAGATGCTTGTTTAAAATATAGATTCCTGCCAGCCTCTCAAAATATGAAACAAAACTACACGGTTGGAGCCTAAACCTAAGTTCTTAAGTTCTCCAGGTATCAAAGTTTGAGAGTCTAATATATGTATATATGGTTTGATGTATACATACACACACACACACACACACACACACACACACACCTACATACACATATGTATGTATACATCTGGCACATTTCCCAAATATTGCAGTTCAGTACCCTAAAATGTTTGAAGCCCTGGAAAGAGTAGGTACATTCTCAAATCTCTGTGCATTGCTCTTTTCTACAGGCTTGTGAAAAATGAGAATGTTTTGATACAGAAGAGAGGCATGGGAGAGGAGTGGAAAAGGCAAGACATGGAAAAGCAGATAACAGTTGTTGTTTGAAGTTCTCTCTGTCTCGACATGACAATATCGAGTTAAGCATTTACAGAACAAAACAAAAACATTCAATGTCAGTTTTCTGAAACTGACATTATTTATGTCTCTGGATCTCTTTTAAAAGAATGTGGTGAATATGGTGTTTTGGATCCAATGAGACAACAAGGACTTGACTCTTTCCCTTGCACTCCTGTAGCTCTTATCGGAGTGCTTTTTAGTTGTGTAGTCCTTTAAACCAACGGTCAGCATCATTTACTCCATCTCCTCAGTGAAATGAAAGGTAAGCATAGAGAAATCTGGAAAATTACCTCGGACCTATGTACATGGCTGTTGAACTCAGAAGCAATCCTTGATATTTTTATTGATTAATTCTACCCCTACCACTAAATCTCATAAGCCTTCCTCCAGGTTATAGGACATTTCCATAATATTTGTATTTGGGGATAAGGGAAGGAATTAAATCAACTTACTGGTTATTTTCAATAAATAAGCAGGTAGTTTAAAGGATGCTATCTCAGGGATATTAGTATCTTGCTTTTTATACTCTCTTTCTTTGAACAATTGAAGAATTTCCCTTTCCAATTTTGAAGACACCATGAGTGGAAAAAATTGATTACTCTGGAGAATGTTGCGAGATAT